>NC_136068.1:188471472-189916472 GCF_964261635.1 Lissotriton helveticus | reverse complement strand
TCTTTACAACGATATTTTTACTTAGATATTTTTGTTATCGATATTTCAGCACACATACTTATTACGATATTTTTGTAATCGATATTTGTGATTCCGATATTTTTCATCATCGATATTTAAACTTCGATATTATGTCACTTCGATATTAAAAGTTCGATATTATGTCTGCGTACCACTGCGACCACCAGCGCTACAACAGCAGCAGTGTATTTCAACGAGATACCTAGTAGAGGAAACCCCCGGGGGGTGCTGATACCTTGCCTGCTAACCAGAACCACTCTCTCCGAGACACTTGCTCGCCGCATCTCTAATACATTTTGCAAAGGGCACACGGTGCATGAGATCATACCGCCCAAGCTGTTCACTATCTGCTTAGCCTGACAAATCTTGCCTGCGTCCTGGCTACTGCTGCCACACCGGCCTCGCGAACGCCAAGACGCGACATGGGCCGCAACGATGCCAGGCAGTCCAAGATACCATTCGAAACAAGGAAAAACCCCAAAGGGTCGCAGGACCCCGAGACCAGCCCTACTGCCACGGGACCCCCAGGAGACGACTGGAAGTCATTATTGATAAACATGCAACAGAGCCTGTCGAACATTGACTCCAAAATCGACACCATAAACTCGTGCATGGACAGCGTTGTCACTAAATTGGAGCACCATGACACTCGTATCAAGGAAGCAGAAGACAGAATCTCCGAGTTGGAAGATGGTGCCACCGCTAACAAAAGACAAGTAACTCAAATGGACAGGCTACTAAACATTATTGCGGAAAAGAACGAAGATTTAGAAGCGAGGTCCCGCCGCAATAACATTCGCATTTTGGGCCTAGCAGAATCCACCAATACGGGGAAAATGGAGGTATTCATTGAGAACCTAGTGATCGAACTCTTTGGGAAAGAATCCTTCTCTCTGCACCTCATAGTAGAGCGCGCCCACAGATCCTTAGCTGCCCGCCCGCCACCAGGAGCCCAGCCGCGACCCATCATCGCGAGATTCCTAAACTACAGGGACCGAGACGCGGTGTTGAGGCGTGCTAGAGAGATCGGCACGGTGGGATATTGCAACACTACGCTCTCCTTCTTCCCCGACTTCACCCCAGCCGTACAGGAGGCCAGGCGGAAATTCGCAGGAGTAAAGAAGAAGCTGCATGATCAAGAGATGCCGTACGCCATACTATATCCAGCGAAACTAAAGGTCTAGCATCAAGGCAAGCAACATTTTTTTCAAACACCGCAGCAAGTGGAAGATTTCCTTAAACAACATAAGAAAGACACAGCCAGAGACAATGCAGAAAGACGTCGATCCAGATTTCCCTCACCAATGAACCAACAAGACTAACGTGAGGCGCAAGACTTTTGACTCTATTCTGAGAAGAACGTAACAGGACTCCACTAGTTTGGTGAGGTACAATTTTATGTTATTACATGATCTGGTCAATATTACATTTTGTGCTCGGTCAACCACCTCGTCCCACATAGAGAGACTAGGTACCTTCCTAGCTCCTAGTGGGTGTAAGCAGGGAGGTGGTTGGCATGTTGGGCGCCCCTAGAACTGACCCCCAATGGGCGAGCCCCATCACCCCCACTCTGTTAGTAGAGTATGGGTCTTTGAGGAACTACTTCTGTTTTTGGGTTTGATATGGGTGGGAAAGGTTGGGGAAGGGTGGGATCCATGTGCCCGGCGGATTGGGGTTGCCGGTGTGGGAGGGGTCTCGCTCCAACACGTTACTGGAACTGCTGAACTATCTGACATGAATTATTGTTGTTGGGGAGACAGAGAGGGAAGTTGGGGTTTTTGTTATACATGTAGTTCTAAGAGCTATAGGAACGTGGATGTCACAATCTTTTGCTACATACTGATGCTTTTATCCATCCCTTGGGTATCAGTTTTGCTGCGGTACTGGTCACTGGAGGGGAGGGAGGGGAGGGTTTGGAAGATGTTGATGTTTTTAAATTAGTTGCTGTCTGTCGGACTTGTGTTGCTATACGTGCCAGCCATTTTGACCTTACATTGTGGGGATGGGTGAGGTAACAGACGCGCTGCCGGCGCATAAACTCCAATTGTTGTCATGGAATGTGCGGGGACTGAACAATCCTAGAAAGAAAAGACAAGAGCTGGGGTATTTGGATAGGCATGGTGTCTCTATATCTATGTTGCAAGAGACACACCTCGCGCCGAATTGTTCCCCCTTATTCGCTTCAAGATGGGCGTCATGTAAAGTTTTCTCGTCTTACTCGAACTATGCCAGGGGAGTCACTATCCTGATAAAAAAAAGGGGTGGGCTTTACCCCGGCGGGCTCTGATTCATACTCGGAGGGCCGATATTGTATGGTCTGGGGGAAACTGAACTCTCATATGGTGCTCTTTGCCTGTTACTATGGTCCCAATATGGATGATCCGACTGCACTGCTTACCTTGTGGGGCAAGATTCAAACCCTGGGCATTGCCCATGTTGTACTGGGGGGTGACTTTAATACTGTTGTAAACCCTGCCATGGATAGGTCGCACCCACAGTCGCAACATTATATGCGTACCCAACGCACACTGCAGGGCATCCTGGAGGAACACCACCTGACGGACTCCTGGAGACACTCACACCCCCTCCTTAGACAAGGTACACATTTCTCAGCCGTCCACTGTACGTGGGCACGCATTGACTACTTTTTCTTGACTGCCGGCCTCACTCCTTGGGTACTCAAAACTATACACTTAGCGTGCACATTCTCGGACCATTCACCTGTCCTTCTTTCCTTACGCATCCCCCTTGCTGTCTCTCCTTACCTGAACTGGCGCCTCAACCCTGTGCACCTCACTGATTCGGCCTTCAGGGCGGACCTACAGCATGACATAGAAGACTTCTTTGACCGTAACGTTAACTCTGTATCGAGCCTTACTACTGTGTGGGAAGCTTTTAAAGTCACTGTAAGGGGATGGTGCATTTCCAAGGGTGGGGGGGTGCTAAAGTCACTACGAGGCGAGCTGCGTAGGCTGGAGGCAGACATTCGTACCCTTGAGCGTAATATCCCCCACGGGGCGCGGGGACACGCGACGCAAGCCCAGCTCCGGGACAAAATAAATGAATACACCGAGGCTGCAGATAAGGAAAGCAGATTTCTGGGGAAACCTTTTACAGCGCGCATATATGGCGAGGGAGATAGGCCGGGGAAAGCACTGGCCTCGGCGGTTCAGCCCCCCAGCCACCACAATTATGTTACCGTCCTGCTTGATAACCAACAGGAGCCACAGAGGGACCTCCCAGGGCAGCTGCGTGTACTCTCAGATCATTACCAGACACTCTATACCTCCCATAGGCAGTCGCCACTTGACCTACATGCATATCTTGAGGATACCGCTATAGCATGGATGGGCCCGTCACAACAGAAATTCCTACACCACGAACTAGAGCTAGATGAAATCAAGGACGCCATCATGTCCATGAAATCCGGCAAGGCTCCAGGGTCGGATGGCCTACCGATAGACTTCTATAAAACTTACATCTACTTGCTGGCCCCCATTCTTAAACAAGTCTATTATGCGGCGCTGGAGGAAGGACTCCTGCCACTTAGCATGCGCGAAGCCCTGATAATCTCCTTGCTTAAACCAGGCAAACTCCCAGAACATTGTGACTCCTACAGGCCCCTGTCGTTACTAAATTCTGACGTTAAAATCCTTGCGAAGGTCCTGGCGACCCGCCTGAACCTCTTGATGGATCGGCTGGTTCTTCCGGGCCAAGCCGGATTCGTCCCTAATCGCGCAACTTCACACAACCTGCGCACCCTACAGGTGGTACTTCAAGACATTAGTCCCAGGTGCGAGGCGGCTGCTGTCTTCCTGGATGCCACTAAGGCGTTCGATTCCCTGGAATGGGACTACCTACTGAAACTGATGGAGCGGATGGGTACTCCCTTTAACTTCTTAGACTGGATCAGACTATTATACACTAAACCACACGCTTCGGTCCTTTTAAATGGTTCCCGTTCGGCCCCCTTTGACATACATAGGGGCACTCGCCAAGGCTGCCCTCTCTCCCCAGTGCTCTTCGCGATAGCTATGGAACCACTCGCGGCCAAGCTTAGACAACATCATAATCATCGGTCATTGATCTATCCAGAGCGACAACTGCTCATTTCATTATATGCTGACGATATGACGCTGTACATTCACAGACCGCAGGAAAATATGAACCCACTCCTTCGCGAAATAACCAAATTTGGGACCATAGCGGGGATACAGATAAATTGGACGAAATCTGCCCTTTTTCCCCTAACGGATAAGACGCTTCGGTTTCCTCTAGACTAACCACTGTTATGGGAAGATGATGAGATCAAATACTTGGGAATCACAATAACCAGAAACCGGGAAGCCCTGATAAGGGCGAATTATGGTACTGTCCTGGACAAGTTAACAGATAGCGTCACTAAGTGGATCCACCTCCCACTGTCCATGGCAGGACGCATATCACTGATTAAGATGGTAATCCTCCCTAAGCTGTTATACCTATTCACTAATATTCCATACAGCCCGGGATCTCACTTTTTCCACGCGCTTGATTCCCAGTTATCGAGATTCATATGGGGGGGAAAACAGGCAAGAATTAAATTAGGAACACTCATATTGCCGTACCATCAGGGAGGATTTGATGTGCCGAACTTTAGATTGTATTACGACTGCGCACAGGGACACTTCGCCGCTTACTGGCTCCACCCACCTCCCTTTATGGCACACCTTGCCGTGGAAGATGGGTACATGAGACCCGAGAAACCATCGGGCTATCTATACTCGGTGGCCCTTGCCTCAAGCGGTGACCCCTCCACAGTGGACTGCACGGTGATAGCCTGGCATAGAATAGCGAAACGCATGGATGTCTCCTTTTTATATTCCCCTCGCATGACCCTGGCATATGACCCCCGATTGAGCATCACACATGAAGAAATTGGCCGCAAACTACTTACCAAGTTAGCTCTGCATACATGGGGGGACTTATACATTCAGGGGCAGTTTCGCAGCGCAGCCCAGTTCTTTGGGGAACATACACCCTCTATCATGGATACATTCCTTTAAGTACAATTGCGACAAAATATTAAGTCCGCCACACCCTGCTTCCCTGACGAGCCGGAAGTCATGGCTCCCCTGCACGCTCTTCTGCAAAACGACGCTCCGAAACATGTGGTCTCCATGCTATACAAACATGCTTACGCGGCCCCCACACCTCCAGATCTTAGGGCGAGACGAGATTGGGATGAAGACCTGGGTTCCCCACTCTCGGACGAGCAATGGGAGTTCAGCTGCGCACATACAAACTCAGTTACTGGGAATGCCCGGCTCAGATTGGTCCACTTTCAATTTTTGCACCGCTTATATTACACCCCTGCTAGGCTACTGCGCTTCGGTCTGCGGGACAATGACCGCTGCCTACGATGCAAACGGTCCGGGGCAGACTTTATTCACTTGGCATGGACATGCCCGGCAGTCGCTAATTACTGGATTGCGGTCTTCGAAGCTATGTCTGCCATAATAGGGGTGGCAGTCGAGCCCTGTCCCAAAATTGCCCTGCTTGGCCACTCCACCCCGGCGATCACGAAACACCGGAAGTTTTTTGCACTCGGCTTTCTTCTAGCAAAACGACACGTGGCCTGTAGATGGGGTAGGGGGAGGGCCCCCAAATTCAAGATTTGACTAAATACCATGGCCACATGGCAGGATCAACTTCACAGCTATGCCAAACTTTTGCCCCATAAATCACGCCCAAAGGACCTTTGGGGCCTGCTCACGGCCTATTTACTCCGGACCCAGTCAGAAGAGGATTCCGTCCCTGGTGACCAGGAGGGGGGGGGGTGGCGCTGTGCTTCCCTCTGCGCCCACAGATACAGGCGATCCACACCATGCTGCCCCCAATCCCTGAATACACTGCACGACATAGAGTTTAGATACATGTAGGGGAATTGTCCCTGACCCCGGGCACATGTAAGGCGAATGCATGACTGAGGGATACACCCGCTTTGAGTGATCGGGGGGTGGAGCATCTGGCCTCCTGGCTCGGGCGGTATACCCACCCAGCCTTTAGAGACTAGCACAAACTCTGGCTTCTTGGCAATTCCGTTACTGCACAGACACGAGCACGGATTACACTTCTCCCCCTCCCACGACACGCTTCTGGATCAATACACTGCAGAGCACTCTCGCTGCTGACATGAGTGGCCTCAAGTTGCGGGCCACACTATGAACTTGCTCTGCGCTGGAATGTCCTTTGCGCCACATACTATGCATGGTGGACTTATTGTGGGTTGGGAACATCCACCTTTGAATTTCATAATGTACTACGAACAGTTATAGTTCCGAAAAAATGACAAAATGAGACCTCAATCGTCCAATGTATGCTAACGATCTGTTATTTTCCTGGTTAACGACGTATCCTTTGATAGCTACAGGCACTTTACATCGCGGCCGGCCCTGACGGGTTGTAGGCGACATGCTGTGTTAATCCAATGTTCCTATAGGCATGTGCATCTGACGGGACAATCGCTCGTTGTTGGAGCTGCCGGCCTGCCTCCTCAGGTTGTAGGCGACCAAGCTGTGTATTGTTACTTTGCCATTTCAATAAAGGTCTGCAAAAAAAAAAATATATATATATATATATCCATCCTGCCTATCATGAGGCCGCGTAATGCAGATCTCTATCTATATGGGGGCCGTGATCTGGCCCCAGTGTTAAGGGGGTCACAATCTCTGCCCTCCCTCATATATTCCACCAAACCTGCAAATGGCAGAGGTCGGCTATCTCAATTGTATTCCCAATGGTTTATGGCAGTCACTGGGATATGCCCAGATGTGGTCACCCGGCCGCTGGTATTGACCGGTGCCAAGCACCATGCACACAAAGAGTTTGATGCATAGAACTGTCCACTTTCCATTAGTGGCATTTCCACACAAGATATCTCAAGCCCACCATTAGCAATAGAACAGGTTTGGCCTCGCAAATCCACCAGAGGTGCAAGTGCGCGCCCAGGTCGCAAAGGCAGGCCTGACCTATACTTACAAACATCATGTCCGTACCACTTCCTAACATGTGTCAGAAGGTTGTGCACACTTTCCCACTGCCGTACAGTAGAAAAGGGCTTGGAGCCTTAGGGCTTCACATGAGAACCAGCACGCCCACTGGCTTGACTTGGCAGGCTGGCAGCCTGGGTCTTCAGGACACCTGTGGTGTCCTTGCGCTACCCGGCTGGCAATGGTGGTCCGGATTCATGCTAAGCACTTCCTTGATGATGAGACACAAGCCAGTCTTGGTAGTCTGGTGATGGGGACCTAAAAACATCACTGGTGCAAGGGCTCAGACCGACCGGCACTAGCAGGCCGGACACAGACCCAGCACAACCTTGATGCTAGCGCCCCCAATGATTGTCAAGACAGGTGGACAATCTGTTTCACCCCCTCAGCTATGCGCTGCTTCCTATGAGAATTAAGAGGGGTACACACACTTCCACACTGCACCAACAGTGGGTAAGGTCTCCAGCCCTACCATCACAAAGGGGCCTCAGCAACCTCCAGAGGTGTCCCATTGAGGGTATTTAACTCCGAGGGAGAGGGACCCCATCTAGGGTCTCTCTCCTGTTCGGGCAGCGGTCACGCACGGACCACTACCCAGCTACACATCCACCATGAGCTTCACTCCTCTGGACGTACCCTACGATCACTCCGGCAGTAAGGGAGGTCACTCCGGGTTGGCTCACCCGTGGAGACCCCCACCTAAGTAGGAGACATAATGGGCAGGCGAGTCCTACAGGGCATGATCAGTGCCAGGTCCCCCAACTTGCCAATGTTGTACCTGCCTTGGGTATATGGTGTACCTTTTCATAGAGCACTCCCGGGGATGATATTTAACCCAATCATGCGAGCACCCCACTCCTAACCTGTGTGGAGAGTGTGCTCGTACCTTCCCACTTTAGTACAGTGGGAATATACTCAGAGTTCTAGGATCACGAACAGAGAGTAGCCAACGACAAGCAGGACAAAAAAAGCAAAAGGTTTTGGGTATGTTTCCCAAAGAAGGCCATGTCCAACAGTGGTCAAAGAACAATATCCTCTTGTTTGATGGACTTGTTGCAGATTTTTAGACCTGGCATCCTTGGCGTGGTTTCCCCTGACTTTTTGCCTCAACCTCCTGTATTTTTGACACTGTGCTGGATTTTGTTTTTGCTTGTTTAGATGCTTTGGCCATTTTGCCACTGCTGATCAGTGCCAAAGTGCAAGTGCTCCCTGTGTAAATTGTTATGGTGATTGGTTAGCCATGGTTGGCATATTTGTCTTACCAGTAGGTCCCTAGTAAAGTGCACTGAGTGTGCCAGGGCTGGTAATTCAAATGCTACTAGTGGGCCTACAGCACTGATTGTGCCACCCACATGAGTAGCCCCAAAGAGATGTCTCAGGTCTGCCACCGCAGTTCATGTGCGCAGTTTGCTAACTGCCATGTTGACCTGGCCAGTGTACCCACTTACCAGGCCTTACTCTTCCCTTTTCTTTCACCTAGGTCACCCCTATGGTAGGCCCAAATTACCCCCCTGGGCAGGGTGAAGTTTATTTTAGAAGGTAGGACATGTACAAGTGTGTGTAACATGTCCTGATAGTGAAATACTGCCAATTTCGTTGTTCACTATTGAAAGGCTATCTTGCCCATAGGACAGAATGGGGAATGCTGTGTAACATGTTTACCTGCATATCTTCCCATATGAGCAAGATATGCATCTGGAATCTAGTATCCCTGAACTCAGAATTTAATAACACATCTTTTAGGAGAGATGGTTGTTAAATTCTGTGTTCGAAAATAGCACTTTTAGAAAGTGGATATTTTCTTGTTCAACCTTTCTGTTTGCCTCTTCCGGTTTGTGGGTTGACTGTCTGGTTTGAGATTGACAGGGGCTGGGGTGGCTCCAGGAGTCTGGGTGAGTCAGCACTGGGCTGAATAGACCTATCTGCATTTGAAGTTGTGGAAGGAGTAGAACCTGGGCCTGAATACGGCTATGCCTACCTTCCACAATGCTGGTTCCACCTCCTGTGGTTCATCTGATGACCCTGGTCCACACTGACAAAGGAAGAAGTTGTGCACCTAGAACTGGTGTAGACTGGGTCCAGGACCCCTCACACATAGCAAACAAAGACTTTAGGGGTATAAATATGAGAGCTAAAACCCTTGAAAGTTAGACTACTTTGTGATCAAGAGGAATACCTGCCAAAGAAGATCAGCTGAAGTGACTGAGGAGACATACAGCCCTTGCTGTGTGTCTGGGGTTGGCCTGCAGTTTGCTGTTTCTGCTGAGATGAGGACTAAGGGACTTTGCTGTGTGCTGTGTCCCCTGCTTGAAGAAGGACTTTGCTGTGTGCTGTGTCCATCTGAAGAAAAGTCTCCAAGGGCCTGAGAAGAGCTGACCTCCTGTTTCTGAAGTCCCAGGCACAAAAGGACTTCACCCCCAGCTTCCCTGAACTTCCTTGCTGGGAGTTCCAGTCTGCCAGAAGGGCCTGTAACTGTGTGTGAGGCCATTTTGCTGTGGGGAGCTGGAAGCGTGACACAACGAGAGGAGAGAGAAGCGTGATGCCGCTGCAGCAGCTGATGTCGCATCATCGAGGAAGCGTGTCGCCGCTGTTGGCCGTTGCAAAAAGGGTGCTGTTGCATCACCTGAGAAGTATGTCACAGGGCCGTCGCATTGCTGAGGAAGCGCGCTGCTGCTGATCATCGCCGCAACACCGGAGAAGCGTGTTGCTGTCACCGAGGGTGTCGGCGCATCACCGGAGAAGCGTGTCCCAGGGCCAGTCGCGGCTCAGATAACCACAGAGTTCGCCACCTGGCTGTTAGGCACGCATGCCTCTATATTGTCGCATCGCAGTAAAGACGCCATTGTCTCGCACTGGATCGTGGCAATGCATCGAGGTGCCATCTTGTCGCATCGGAACTGGAGTGCAGGAAGAATTAATGCATCGCCTTCTCTGCAACCCTTTTGTTTGTTTTGCGTTACACATCCCAGGTACTTTGTGAGTAAAGTATCACATTTCATCATCCACAAGTTTATTTTGCAACAACTTTTCTAAAAACATTCTACTGAGTTTTTATATATTGGATTTTTGTCGTTTTGGTCTTGTTTAGTTTAGATAAAGATATTTTATTTTTCTAAACTGGTGTGGTATCCATTTGTGGTGTTTTCACTGTGTTACCGTGAGTGTTGGTACAAATCCTTTACACATTGCCTTTGTTATAAGTCTGTCTGCTCGTGCCAAGCTACCAAGGGGGTGAGCAGGGCTTATCTAAAGTGTGTATCCCCCTGACTAGAAGCAAGGGTCCCTTTTTGGTCAAAGGTCCCTACCTCTGCCAACTAGAGATCCCCAGTTCTAACACATATCCTCATATTGTTGTAGATACATACATGTCCAGGCTGCATGATCAGGGAAACAAGGCATTGGACCTTAGTAATACTCAATTGGATCTACATCTTTGAAATCGTTGAGTTATTTCTCAATATTTTTCTTTCTGAAATTGAAAGAAATGTGAGAACACCTCAAAGTTACAGGTTGGAAAGATGTGTCAATATATAGCCATATTTTGATCATCATGTAGTCCAGTCGAGAGAACAGCTGGCTGAATCCTTGAGTATGCGATCTATGGCAGGGGTACTGACATGCAACACTAATTGGATTAGATCTGTCTCTTCAGCAGTGTTGTAACTCAGAAATGTACCAGTCCTGTCCACAGTCACAAATCCTTGGGTAATCACTAAAGTCAACCTTCATTATCTTGCACCTGACACTTCCTCTGAGTGGTATGTTCAATGCCCCGACATGCAAATACTGTCATCTCGGTGCCTTGCTGCTGTGGTCCTGCAAGGCAGAGTGTTGGTGAGAGAAAGAAATAATTTGTGCGCTTCCTCACCTGGGTAGTGTGGCAGCAGATGAACCAGCGGCCTCCTTGGTCGCTTAAATGCAGTTGTTCAAATGTGCCCCTAACAGTTTACAGAGCCGGCTGTTCGATGGATTTGGTGCTAGGAAGATGTGGGGCTTTAAGGACGAGGCAGAATTTTATTTGATCACAAACCCAAGCTTGATCACGATTTTTGGCAGCATCAGCCTCAGCTGACATTGCAATTCAAGTGATATGGAATAAGCAGAAAATAGATCTGGCAAGGATGAAGTAGCCTGTGAGTGCCTCTCATTGCCAGGTGTTGGTGGGTACCAGCTGGAGGCCGCAATCACAGCTTCTCCAGGGCTACAGCATGATATAAGCATGTTCAAGCTGATCGCGAGATTGGATCTGGCCTAGGAACATGGGCACCAGGCCTGGAGTCCGGCACTTCCTTTGAGGGGTATGTTCAATGCCCCGATATGCAAATACTGTCATCTTGGTGCCTTGCAGCTGTGGTGCTGCAAGGAAGAGTGTTGGTGAGAGAAACAAATAATTTGTGCACTTCCTCACCTGGGTAGTGTGGCAGCAGATGAACCAGCGGCCTCCTTGGTCGCTTAAATGCAGTTGTTCAAATGTGCCCCTAACAGTTTACAGAGCCGGCTGTTCAATTGATTTGGTGCTAGGAAGATGTGAGGCTTTAATGACGAGGCAGAATTTTATTTAATCACAAACCCAAGCTTGGACAATATTTTTCAGCATCAGCCTCAGCTGACATTGCAGTTCAAGTGATATGGAATAAGCAGAAAATAAGTCTGGCAAGGATGAAGTAGCCTGTGAGTGCCTCTCATTGCCAGGTGTTGGTGGGTACCAGCTGGAGGCCGCAATCACAGCTTCTCCAGGGCTACAGCATGATATAAGCATGTTCAAGCTGATCACAGATCGGATCTGGCCTAGGAACATGGGCACCAGGCCTGGAGTCCCGCTTGCATTCTGATAAGTCCCGATGGCTATTCCTGCACCCCTGCAGTCATGCACACCTGCCATCACGGCTGTTACACAGATATGTACACAGGATGGGACTGGGGCAGAAAATAGGTCGTGGAACGTATTACAAGTGGCCTCATTATTAGCGAATTCAGATGGCTTAAAAAGTGACCCACATTTGCAAATGGAGCCGTTCCTGTCAGTGCGTGATAATCCCGCTCTGCGCCGTAGCTCCAACGACGTGTTTTAAGGCGATGGTGTGATCTTGGAGAAGAGTTAGTTGGTTTGCTCCCGCGTGGCTCTCGCCTCGGCTCTCCCCGCTTTGCCCCTACCTCCCCGGAGAAAAGCTGGCAGGCGGCGGCCAGCAGCTCGGCATCCGCTGAGACAGCTCTTCACTCGGAGGCGTCACAGGGGTACCGGGGCTCAGTCCGCGCGCCTGGCAGCGCTGCTCTGCAGAGACCCTTTCATCTCGGCCTCTTCTGCAGGTGAGCGCGGGCGCCCTGACTGGGCGCGCGGCTCCACCTAGGACACCGCGCGCCGCCATTTCACTTCACAGCCTGCCCAGGCCCTGAAATCAAAGCGCGGAAAGCAAATGAATTCCAGAAACTCCAGCACCGAGTAGAGCGCGCGGAAGCGGCAGTCGCGCCTTTCAAGCGGCCTGGCGTCTAATCTTCTGTATCTTATCCCTCCTTTCCACGTCCTGCTTTCTTCAGGCAGAGTTCTTCCTAATCGGATGTATTTAAAATTCAGAAGCAGATTTTCTCTTTTTATGAATATACATTTTATAGAAGTTTTCGCTATGGAATATTTCAGTTCAAAAGTAAATCAGTATATAGACAAGTTTTGTCTGTATATTAGACAGGTATCTAATGTTCCTTTCCTTTCCTTTCCTTTTACTTTCCCTTCCTTCCTTCCTTACTATTCCTTCCTTCCCTTCTTTCTTT
Source organism: Lissotriton helveticus (assembly GCF_964261635.1). Classification (NCBI taxonomy): domain Eukaryota; kingdom Metazoa; phylum Chordata; class Amphibia; order Caudata; family Salamandridae; genus Lissotriton; species Lissotriton helveticus. The sequence continues at coordinate 189,903,654 of NC_136068.1, read as the reverse complement.
CTTCCCTGACTCCTCACAACTCTTGCTGACTTCGGTAACTTATTGTCATTTTGAAATAATGGGTCTCCCTCCAGAAACTCAAACACCCTTCCTCTGTCCTATTTGCTTGTACTGAATTTTCAAATGTACCCCCCTCCCCCATCATTTTATTAACTTCCACTTTTCAATCCTTAATGATACTGAAACATTTATATAATGCTTCGTACATTAAGAACAGTATTAGTGGGTTAACATGCATTTAGACTGTATTCACAGCGATTTTACCCCAATGTATTGACTTTACCCCTTCAACGACTTTTTTACTAGTAAAACACAATTCATCTGCACAGAAAGTGTCATCGCCGTGCAATGAGATTTCTGTGCTGCTGCCAGGGATAGTTAAGATGGTGGTGTATCAAGGGTGCAAGCAGCGCTGAATGATGCAACAATTTACAAAGATCTGAATAAAGTGCTGGCAGGGGAAAGCTTCATGGCCATGTCAGTACAGTAATCTGCAAACCCATCGTAGCGCCACAAGGCTCCCCAAAGACCTTGGCTACACCCTGGTTTTCCATCAGATCTTGCTGACTTTTGTGCCGTTGCCTTTCACTTTTCCTGAATAACATGGACAAGCTGGCCTCGGCAAGCCAGGGATTTCTGCCTCTTGCCACAGCTGAGCCGACATTGGCCAAACCTTATAGGGAGACACCAGCAGCAGTTGATCTGATCACTAAGCCAGTCCTTTTCCACTGCAGGCTCACTCAGTTGCTCTACAAGTTCAGTTCTGGTCTCAGAATGCCTCACCACCTTTATTCGTAAATGAAATGTCCTCACCGCCAGTTCTCCACCACACCTTTCAGTTTTGTCCTCTGTTCTTTCACACTAAACCACATCGACCTAAAATTCAGGTCCAGACAAGAACGAGAGAGAATGAACTGCTGAGATGCAAGCAAAGGTGGGTGATGGGGTTCCTCTTCCTCTTCACTCCTCTAAAAATGATGCACAAGATATGGAAAATACTTATGGGCCAGATCTACAAGGGAATTTTGCGGTTGCACATTCTTCAGTTTGTTAAATGATGGGGTTTGTGACTTCAAAAACCCGTCAGCATATGTACTGACCTAATTTTGTGATTCAGAATCATTTTTGCAAATCTCAAAATGGTTTGAGACATTATTACTGAATTGCATTTTGGAAGAGGTATGTTAGAGCATATTAGGGCATATTACTTCCAAAGCAGGATTTGTTAACCTATCTATCAATACCTTGTGACTTTAATTCCGGTCACAAACCATTGATCAGTTGTCGACTTCCAAGTTTGGGTGGTAACTGATTCACACAGGGGGGGTACTGATTGGGCTTCTTTTTCTTTGGGAATAAATTTCAGGGACCGCTGCCTGCTCTCACTTAAGTTTTCAAACACTGAATTTTGTTTTTTAAAAAGCAGTCCAAGTCCCTTTAAGAAATTAGTCCCCTTTTAAGAAAAACATTTTCCAATTTAGAATCCAATCCAAGGGAAGGTGGACTGCTGTCTTTTGTAGGCCACCACTTCTGTGACTATAGCCAATCAACCAGACTCGTACATTTAAGCACAACGTGTTCCCGCGGCTGTTGTAGCTGCCACCGCCTGAGTCACTGAGTTCCTAGAGGAGGGCGAGGACGCAACACACGCAAGCATGCAGGGGAGGACTACAACTCCTGACCCTCCTGCTGCTGGACTCGCACATTTAAGTACGACATGTTCCAGCGGCTGTAGTAGCCGCGACTGCCTGAGTCACTGGAGGAGGGGAAGGACGCAACTCACGCAAGCCTGCAGGAGAGGACTACAACTCCCGACTCTCCTGCTGCTGGACTCGTGCATTTAAGTGTAACGTATTTCCATGGGCCAAGGGCTGGCCCGTCCACGCCAGTCGGAGTACCGAGGAGGCTGGGCCCCCTATCTAACATCTGGAACCCACATAAGGTACTGTGCACAGAAGTGACTGTCTTCGGGTGTTGTATTACGCAAAATAGTGAAGCGGAAAGGGCTCAGTGAGCAAGTCAGTGGAGGGACAGTAGCCACACGTGACGCATTTGTGACAAGAGTGGCAAGTGTCCTAACAAACGAAATTGAGCTGACAGAGCGGCGCTTATCACTGGACCCTATATACTTCCAGAAGCTGTCTTCTTTAGGGGGCATTAGTGTAGACAATGCCACCATCTAGCCACCCATAATAGCTTCTCCAGCATGCCCAGCAACTAGCCACTCACTACCATCACCTGTAGCACTTCCCCACCTGTATCACCCATCAGACAGTCTGACCCCCGCACCACATCGACTGTAATATTTAAACGCTAGTAAAGAGAAGAAAAGGAGGTAGGGCTCCAAAGCTAGAACCTATTAGAACCACCTGTGTAACGAAAATGAAGGGGGACGCAAATATGAAATACGCTACTCTCTTCACTCCTGACCCTGTCATTACGGCCGTCCAATGATCTTATGTGGGAAAGTTTGGAAAAAAAGTTGTCCACTCTATTGAATCCCCTCCTACCAAAATTGACACAGATCGAGGAGAGACTATCTCATATTGAGGCACAGGGAACAGGCATTCTACACCCTGTGGAAACTTTGGGGCATATTATCAAGGGGGTTTATCTCTGCTTTTTTGGCTTCAAAAGCCAAGAAAGCGGAGATAAAATTATCTCCCTATTACCTAGCTGTCGCTAACACCAGTTAGCGACAGCTAGTAGGAGGTAGCGACCATCTTGGGCCCCGCTTTGCATGTCAGTGAAATTTATCACTAATGACATGCAAAGTGGGCATGCCAAGATGTTAGCGACTGTTTCCAGTCTCCTATTACCAACCTTTGGAGATATTCGCGCTAAGCGCGAATATCTCCAAAAGCTAACACCTGCCCCTGAGCAGTTCTTAGCCATGTTATCCAATGGTAGGTGGATAACATGGCTATGAGCATTAGCTCGGTAATGCAGGAATATCGCTGACTTTTCAGCGATATTCATGCATTTCGGCCAATTTTTATCGCTTAGGAGATAAACCTTGATAATAACAAGGTTCCTAAGCGATAAAAATCGCCGCAGCTCGGCGATAAAAATATTGCCGCTAATCAAAAATAGATAATTAACGCTAGTTGTTGGTAATATGCCCCTTTGTGTCCCAGGCCCTCTGGACAAGCTTTGGACTCCGGCCAACTTCCTGTACATAATAACTCTGGTATGGCTCCACCACCAAATTCCTGCCCCAAGAAAGGAACTTCACTGTGGCAGCATGTGCCCCCCCCGTATGACCCAATGCACCCATTGATTAGGCTACTGTAGGTCCATCTCTAATTCCTTCTGTCATAAGAAACGGATTGGTGGTCCCGGTGACGGGGAGGGGGAGGGGGTCATCTCCCAGAACGCAGACAACCCAAAAGCAGGGACAAACATCTACCCGCACCAGGCCCTGTACCTTCCGCCATAGGCGTCCTCTCTTCTACTGGTCATGGGAAATGTACCAATTTTGCAGGAGGATCAGAACGTAATGACAATCCATCTAATAGATAAATGCCTACACTGGCTTCCACGTCACTTAATTGACACAGGTGGAATCCGGTCCTTTGCCCAAACAAATTATTATAGTGAGGAGAGTGGGATGGTTGGGTACATCTAGTAAACTTTCCCAGGGTATTGTGTGGTGATGCAGTTTAATAACATAGGTGTGGTTAGATCACTCTTAACCCAGTTACATTAAATCCCCTCAAACGGTACTCAGATGGTTCCCCTGACACTGGAGTTTTTATATAATCACTGTGCACCATATGGAAATGACAGGAGTGGTCAGGCGAGGGGAGACCCATTATGGAACCGTAGAGTGGAAATAACCAACCTTCCAGGGCTGACTTTGGAAAATAGATATGCTGCCCTGTCAGACCTGGAGGCCTGTGATTAACTACCTCTAAGTATTACAAATCCTAAAGAGGGCTTGGAAAGGTTAGTTAGTCCAGACCCGCCGTCCAAGAGAATCACAATACTATTGACATCATGAATGAGGTTTACAATTACCCAATTAGTCTTGGAATGTGGCAGGTACTGCCAAGAAACCAGGTAATGAACAGTGCCACAAACTGTGGCAATCTCAGAATATTATATACCTGCAGGAAACTTGGGCCGCAGATCCTGTGTTTGTTAACGGCTACCGCTCATTCCAGACAGCGGCAACACCATCAGTGTCAGGTAGAGCGAAGGGGGGGGACTCTTAACATTAATTTCTAATACCCTTCCATTGAAAGTAAGGAAGGATGAATGTCCGGATACTCACTTCCATCTGCTTTCCAAAGTGACCCCCCAGCGAAGGTGACTGGCTGCTAATTAACTATTATAATAATGAATTTGAGGGAAACATGCACCTAGTGGTAGCTGAGCTGGCAGGGAGATAGACATTTGCCAAGACTACTAAATCTGGACCACCTAACATCATTTGGGCGGGTGACTTTAATATGCAACTTTGCAAGCACACTGAAGATCGTGTTTGTGGCCTTGAGGATTTGCAGGGAAACCCGATTATTCTCTTTGCCCATAATGAATATGGCAATAGCCTAAATAGGATGCTATACACCAGAAATATGGTAATAGCTAACAATGTGAACTCTGACCAGGTAGGTAAAACCTTTAGGCAAAATGAGTATGACTCCACCATTGATTTCATCTTAGCTAGTACCCTCTTTAGTACAAAAGTGACTCATGTAAACAACCTATTCACAACCTTTATTAATCACGCTATATTATCTATATGCATAAGCATGGGAATTAAGGAAGTAGAGCCGCTTCAGACAGTAGAAAAGCTAACACTGTCGAGAAAAAATGGCTTCCAATTAAAATGGGCCCAAATTGAGAAGCGGAAACTGGTCCCGGGCAATATAAGGAATGTACAGGATAACATTTTTAATTGTCTGGAGCAAGATACTTGTCCAACTTTACTAGTATCACACTCTATAGACCTTTTAGGGAAAGTAAAAATGGCTTTGACCTGTCACAAATCAGCGTCTAGTCTAACTTCAAAGTACAGGTTTGACTCCCCCTGTACTATATCCAGGAAAGCTCTCAATAAAGCCCTGAAAATCAATCCAAGAAATGTGGTACATATAAGACCACTATGCAAAAATTACAAAGCAGTAATAAGGGAAAGAAAAAGAGAAATGAGGGAGAATGCCTGGGACCACCTTGAACAGGCAGCCAGGATGGGAAATAGCAGGGGTTTTTGGAAAGTAATCAATGCTCTGTGCTTTAAAAACCCCAAGGATCCGTCACTGGACACACATTTAGGCGAAGAAGCTTCAGTGACACATTTTGAACATATCTTCGCCTCCAATACTTCCCCAGTGTTATCACCCATTTACACGGATTTTAATTCCCAAGGAAATTTAAACTTCTCACTTATAGGAGTGAGAAAAGGGCTGCTGACCTGTACTCCTGGGAAGGCACCAGGTCCCGATGGGGTGACTATAGAACTCTTTCAGGAGAATCAAGACCTGTGGGCCCCACTGCTAACTAATATTTTTAATAGCATAGCTTTAGTTGGTCTGCCGCCTTCCTGAAAGCACAGTGTGATTTTCCTGATTTATAAAAAGGGTGATGGGGAAGTCCACAGAAGTATATATGCCCATTTTCCTGTTGGATACAACCGCCAAGCTTATGGGCCGGCTCCTCCTAAATAAGCTGGAAGGGTGGGCCCAAGATAAGAACATCTTAATGCAGGCACATTATGGTATCTAAAGGGGAAAGGGCACCATCGACCAGTGCCTCAATCTATCACTAACAATAGATAAATATACCAGACCAAAGGGTGGTAAAATCTACATGGCCTTAATGGACCTCTCAGCCGCATTCGACTGCGTGAGCCACCCTAAGCTCTGAAATATAATGGAGAGGATGGGGATCGAGTCACCCATAATCAACTTCATCCACCAACTTTATTCCAATTGCACGGCTTGCGTTCGTCATGGAATAAACGGGGAATGTACCCGTCCCTTTAAAATTGCAAGGGGAGCTAGGCAGGGATGTGTCCTTGCCCTGTTCCTCTTTTACATCTACATGAACAGGGTTAAGGTAGCCCTCTCGGACTCATCACTGGATGTCCCTGTATTTGACACCGCCGCTTGCCAATACTAGCCTCTGCAGATAACGCAGTGCTGATCGCTAGAACTGGGCTCCAACGTCTGATAACAGTGTACGCCTCTTTTTTGGCCTCAATGGACTTGAAAGCCAATTAAAGAACATCCTTTGTTATCATAGCTGGGGCTGGCAAAAGTGATAAACCCCCATATTTCCACATGGACTGTCGGGAAATAGAAGTGGTAGGGTCCTTCCCATATTGGGGGTTTTATTTGACAAAAATCAAACCTGGGCATACCTGGTTGTGGGACGAGCTTTAGGAATGGAGAAGAGTATGATAGCTATCAAGAGCTTCTGTAAAAAGTTAGGTGCAAGACCCTTTGACCCAATAAAAAACATCTATCAGGCCAAGATGTAGTCAGCAGCCACATATGGGGCTGGGGTTTGGGGAATGGCATCTATCAACCCTCTTCAAATACTTGAAGATAGTCCCTCCAGTCTTCCTACTTGAACTGTATTTTACGCTTGGAAATGGGGCTACCCTGCATTGTAGACACCATTAGATTAGCGACGATCTTACTGTGGTTCTCTATATGGCACAGGGACTCAGTAAATTTAACCCAACCTATAATTAAAAATTGTCTAAAACTGGATCACCATAATAAGATTAGATGGCTGAGTTATGTAGAGTCAGAACTGATTGCAATTGGGTTAGGTGAATTAATCAAGGACCAAATAGCATGCAGAAGTATTTAAAAAAAGAAGCTGATTGACACCTTTATGCTGAGGGCACTCTATGTACATAGGCAAAGGAACTATACCAAGCAGACCTTCCTCGCATACCATCAGATTCCTTCTAGGCTAGAGGGTGGTTATTTATACCTTGCACACATCTCAATAGTATAGCACAGATATATATTGCTGAGATTTCATCTGAACCTTCTACCACTGATGTTAGGATACCCTGAGAAAAGATTCTAACTTGATTCCGTGTCCTTGAGATAACCACTCTTCCCAATATGACCTGCACCTTGTTTTGTTTTGTGGTCCATATAAGAAAGAAAGAGATGATCTCATTTTACCGATCCTAAGGGGCTATAACTTTAGACAATGTAGGGAGGTACTTTACTTTTTAAAATCTTTGCCTGATACCCTCGTCTCTTATTTCGGTAGCTACATTTCTGTGGGCCTGTATAAAAAGGAGAAAGATGCAAGATCGACAGATGGAATAAGGGTTCATCTTTACTGAATATTAAAACATGGATAATGTGTAACCTTATGCATATGTATGCGTGACAAAATGTACATAATTTCCAAGGGTTCTCTTTTCTTATTGAATATTTAAACTTTTAAATGATTACTTATTTATGCAATGTTTTGGCATTTTTTAGCAGTATATGGCCTCACATTGTAAGGAATTGGTGTTTTGTTTTGGACCCTGATGTTTTTAATTGTGCTTTTATGATCTGTATGTAAATGATTGAATAAAGATTTTAATCGATTGATTATAATTAGGTAGGTAATTTTGAGTCTCCTGCGACTCAATATTTTGTGAACTGACTAATAGTATATAAGCTTGTTTGAAAAATGAAACAGTAGTCTCAAACAATCAGTACTCCATTTGCCACCGCCTTTTGCAACCACATTTATAGTACACCTGGCCCTTTATTTATTATTTTCAAAGATAAGCAAATGATTACTTATGAAATTAACTAATCTTTCACAAAGGTTATTATTTTCACTACAATGGCATAGGCCTAAGGGATGCCTGTCTCGAACGAGATTTAGAATATCCAATTGCCCTCTGCTATACAGGATGATCGTTTTAGTTGAGTCTAACTCGTATTTGATGGCATCAAAGTGTCTGGCTCTGTGTATTTGGGGAACATCCTTTACCACGAATCTTTTACAACGCGGTACTGTTACCACGCAGGTTTTACAATGAAAGTCGTTACAACGACTTGCCCTGGAGGGCGCTGTAGGATAGGGAATAGTTTAATTTACTATCCAACACCTTCCCTACTATCCACGGGGACTGGAGTTGGAATAGTAAACTAAACTATTCACTATCTAGCGCCCCCAACGCAAGTCGTTGTAACGACTTGCGTTGTAAAACCTGCGTTGTAACTGTACGCGTGGTAATACCACGCGTTGTACTGTTATACATCCGTGTATTTGGTTCAGACTAACATTGATTCAGGATGAAGGACTGCCCTTAGGCAGAGAGGCTCTGCATGTGTTTAGAATATGCAGAATCTCACAGTGGGCTGTCAGCCATCCTACAGTGTACCGTTAAAAACATGCATATTTACATAGCCATGTTTCTGAAAGATGTTTTGACATAGCTAATGGAACCGGAAAGTTGCAAACAAGATCACACTACAAATATTCAGCCCATGTTGTCGAAGGCAAAGGGATACTGGTAAAAAAGTTGCCCCCTGCTCTACAGATTCAGCCACTACCATGAAACTCCCTATAACTGTGAAAGTGTCCTCTGATAAGACGTATTGCCCACCCAAAAAACCGAGGATCACCTATATAGGTTCTTTTGCTATTATTGAATGGTTGTGTAAGCAGAACAGTGGCTGGAGTTTCATGTCTTTATCATAACTGTGATAATTGCTTTATACTCTAATTAGACTTACCCTTCATCAACATCCTTGAGCTAGCCCATGTCTGTTCGCCCATGCCTACCCAGCGTGTTAGACAGACTTACCCCCAGATGCATCAAGAACCCATTTTGCTATTCCTTAATAGCGAAAAATAACGATTCGCTGTTAAGGAATAGCAAAATGAAATGCATGAAGAAATCACAAAAAAAAATAGCGATTTCTTAAAATTCCTTAATTTGCGAGTCGCACTTATGGAACACCTCCCCATTCATTCCTATGGGCCAAGAGACCCACAGGAATAAATGGAAAGACATTCTCAATTTGCGAATCGCAGTTAGAGAATCGTAAATTGAGAATGCGATTTCAAGGGTGCAGGGGTGTCCAAAGGACATCCTGTTGCACCCCTGAAATTGATCTGTGCACATATGTTGCACACACACATGCCCTTAGGGCATGTGTGCGCGCAACATGAAACTTTGAAAAATGCATTTATCAAAGTTTTTGCAAATTACCATGAAGTTCAACTTCATGGTAATTTGCGAGCCCTATTAGCGAAATCGCTATTTTTTAAACTTTAATGCATTGCATTTAAGGAATCTCAATTTGAGATTCCTTAAATTCAAGTAATCGCAATTTTGCGATTTCTTAATTTGCGATTTTTGCATTTGGGATGATGCATCCCAAATGCAAAAATACCGGTCGCAAAGAGGCAGATTCTGAGATGCATCAAGCTAGAATTCGGTGGCAAAGGGGCAGATTCTCAGAATTGCGACTGGTATTTTTGCATTTGGGATGCATCATCCCAAATGCAAAAATCGCAAATTAAGAAATCGCAAAATTGCGATTACTTGCATTTAAGGCATCTCAAATTAAGATTCCTTAAATGCAATGCATTAAAGTTTAAAAAATAGCGAATTCGCTAATAGGGCTTGCAAATTACCATGAAGTTGAACTTCATGGTAATTTGCAAAACTTTGAAAAAAGCACTAAAGTGCATTTTTCAAAGTTTCATGTAGCGCACACACATGCCCTAAGGGCACGCGTGTGCGTAACATATGTGCACATATCAATTTCAGGGGTGCAACAGGGTGTCCTTTGGACACCCCTGCACCCTTGAAAACGCATTCTCAATTTGCGATTTGCTAATTGCGATTTGCAAATTGAGAATGTCTTCCCATTCATTCCTATGGGCCTCTAGGCCCATAGGTATGAATGGGGAGGTATTCCTTAATAAAAAGGAATTCTAAGAAATCACTATTTTTTTAGTGATTTCTTCATGCATTGTATTTTGCTATTCCTTAATAGCGAATCGTTATTTTTCGCTATTAAGGAATAGCAAAATGGGTTCTTGATGCATCTGGGGGTTAGTGAGGCTAAGGTTTATCTCACATGGGATAACTGATGCCCTTATTAGTTGGGTTCCCTAGTATTTTCACTGTAAAAGTGCTTACTGACCAGTAGAGCTTCAAGCCCAAGAGAAATAGCCTGCAAGTATGTGATGGAAAAGAGAATGATTTGTGGTCAAATCAGATGACTGGTATGAAGATTTCACTTCTAAATGTTAAGCCATCTTGGAAAACAGTGGTTAGGCAGTGTCTATTTTTGTGTGATGGCCCTTAGAGATGATTTTGAAGTTGAGGCTCTCACAGATGTGTAGGAATATTTTTGAGAAGTGGGTTGGGTCATTATTTGGTCAGAAGCCGATATTTGCTTGCAAGAGTGGAAGTGTTCAGAAAGCAGTGTAGAAAAATATTCCAAGAGAAAGGTTCCATGAATGCTTTGGATACATTATTAGGTGGTAGCCTTGCAATGTTTTATATATTTACTAGCTTACCCGTCGCGCGTTGCTGCGATCTCAGAAGAAAGGAATGTTGCTGCTGCTCAGAAAGATAAGTATCTCTCCGACATCCTTGTTATTGATTTACTCTGCTTTGCTTATCTGATACTTGTATATATGTAAATAGGATGTTACTTAGTATTTACAGTTTCTATATATGTAAATAGGATGTTATTTAGTATTAAGAGTTTCCTATGTTTTCTGGGATTGGACTATTTCTTCTGAATACCTCAGAATGGCCTTTTAAGGTGAAATTTTTACTTTTTTCTCTGGTTTGTGTACGCTTTCTAATGATACTTGTGTCTTGCACTCGATATTGGCCCCTGTGTCTTTCACCCTAGACTACTTCCCCTCCGGTTCTATTTCGAACCGGATTAGGCCTCATCGCATTTGGTATACTTTTGAGCGCGAGAGCACAGCGCTTACACGCTCATACCTTGCGCCCCATCACGACTCGGGTTCATTCCCGATCCCGCACCGTCTCACCAACACTCCGTCTCGGCACAACGAAGTCTGATTCGACATGTTTGGGCAGCTTCTCCGCCCCCCCTCAACGTGCGTAGCTGCGCTCGAGGAGGGCCGGGTTACATTACAGGAATTCACCTTCGGAGCGATTCTCGATGCTTGTTCGTTTGAGAAGAACGGGCTTGATCAGTTTGTATTCGAACAACTTCTAATCTGGCTTCGATATTTAAAAAACATGTTATGCCAGAAACCTTTGAGGGAGTGTACTCAACAACTTCCCAAAGTTTCATGGCGATCGGATAAATGGTGTAGTAATGCATAAAGGACAAACAGACAGACAGACATACATTTGTTTTTATATATATAGAAGATAGTGAAGGGTCAGTGTACAGTTGTAAGGAATCAGATTCTAACCCATGAAAATATGCAGTTTTTTGCTTTTGACCCTCTGGTTTTTGGACTTCTACTGTGAGTGATGTGCCCTAATGGAGTCTCGCCCACTGCAAGAATCAATTTAAAAGGTTTTGGAGAAAACAATGTTTCCGATCATTTAATACCTCTCAGCGATGCTGAGGTAAGAAGTTGTGCATAGGTTAAGAGTGTAAATAGTACATAGTACTACTAAAGATCAACCCGGATAAGACCGAGGTATTGGTAATTCCATCTACCACCTCACCGTGGAGTGATCTGTATTGGCCTGCTGAGCTTGGATCAGCCCCAAAACCTAGTGCCAATGTAAAGAGCCTGGGGATTAAATTAGATTGTGACCTATCAATGTGCAGTCATGTTTCCGCTGTTGTTGGAACTTGCACGAACATCATCAGACAATTGAGAAAGTTAGCTCCCTTCCTTTCTCATTCTATGATACGTTCAATTGTAGCAGCAACTGTCATCTCACGGATCGATTATGGGAATGCCCTGTATCTTGGCCTCCCAAAAATGTTGACAAACAGACTCCAGGTCGTAATGAACGACGCCGCACGGCTAATCTTCGGAGTGCCCAGACGAACAAAGGCCTCCCCTCTTCTCCAAAACCTTCATTGGCTCCCTGTTAAGGAGAGGGTTGAGTTTAAGAGCCTCTGTATAGCGCATAAGGCGATCTACGGCCATGCGCCGGCCTACATCAAAGCCCGCCTGGAAGTTTACAACCCGACGAGAACACTCAGATCATCAGACTCTCAGTTATTGGTCTGCCCCCGCTACAAATTAGTGACTAAGGGAGGGAGAGCCTTCTCTGTCCTGGCCCCCCAATTATGGAACAAGCTGCCTGAGGGGCTACGCAGGGAGATGAATCTCCTACGGTTCAGGAAATCACTGAAAACCCTGCTGTTTAGAAGAGCCTTGATTGCAGTGTAGTCCTGTAGCTGCATCTCTCTCAGGAGTGAACCAAGTTATTGTAATGACATCGATTTCCAAGCGCTTAGAGGCCTGCAGGTGATTGGGCGCGCTATAAATCTAAATTAACAATAACAACAATAACAACAATAACAATAACATACCCATGTGCATGCTGAGCAAAGAATACTGTTGTGTGACTCAGATTGGATTCTCCACACATGTAGCACTGTAGCTTGCTGAATTGGGTATGACCTGCTAAGGCTTATAATTCATTTGAAAATTAAAAAATAAATATTACGTTTTTGATGGTGGAAGTGTAAAATCTATAGTGCTTTAACTGGGTTTTTTTCATTTTGGATAAAGAATGCTTATACCATAATATTTAATTGGCATATGGTAGCAAGGCAATTGACGTGCCCTTTTCCGTATATATTTTGGGGTTTGAATGCATACGTAGAAATAGTTTAACTACATATGCATTCTTTATATACCTTTAAAATTAGACATATTTCCCTGAACCAGCCTTAATGGAAAGCAGGCTTTGAACTACCCTGCTGATCCAAGTTAATTATCCAGCTGGCTGGGAGTTCAAAGCTCCCCATGAACAAGAGACCTATTCTGGGATATTGGCCTACTCATGACAGAGGGAGTGGGTTGGGATGGAATTGTCATAAAGTAATTAGCTTTCCACGACAAGCACTGGAAGGATGTTTTCATTAGCGACAATGGAAGGGCAGGTTGACCTATGAGATCAGGCACCACAGGAGTTTTTTCAAAGACATGAAAGGGGAAGAAAACAGACGTGAATGGAAGGAGTCTGACTTAAAGCAGAGGTTGGCTGCAAATTCTCTTCAATTCGCCATCTTGATTTTTCTCAGAATGTGCTGAGGCTTGGGCAAACCATGGACTGCTCCCTGGAAGTGCCCATTAGGAGTGGAGGGGTGACATAGTATCTCTACAGGAGGTAAGAACTCTCCACCTCTACTTTTAAACCCTGCACTGGAAGATCATTTGAGAAGAATTTGTAGGAGTTTTTGTGTATTTATAAAACTGTGCCTTATTAACAGGATTCAGAACATAGATCTATACATCAATTCATATGTATACTCTTAGCTGATAATATTCTCTTTCAAACAATTTCGTTGTGACTTGTTAAAGTGTTTTTTCCTGGCTTATGTTAACTAAGCCTCAGTTAAGCCTCAACGCCATCTTGTTCAAAATGGATGTCTTACCCGGCACTTTCATTATTTATTAATTCTGCTGCACAGAGTCAAGCAAAGTCATTTTTGTTTATTTCTGAAAGATGCTCTTGAAGAAGATCTTCAAAAATGGACTTGGTAAAGTTCCAACATAGAACATTTATTTTGTATGCTTGCTGTACTGCATTCATTCACAATAGTGTACTATTATTTTGTAACAAGTTTGTTCTGCCATCTCCGGATGACATTAGCTTAGAGTGGACTGAAACATTATTTAAGTAGTGGGATAGTGCTTAGGTGATAAGGTGGTATGACGCTTTCGTTTACTGTTCTCTGATGTGATCAATCAACCAATCAGAAGTTTGTAAAGCGTGGCTACTCACCCGTGAGGGTCTCATGGCGATTGAGGGGGGTTGTTTTTCCGTCTGGGCGTGGAGGTTCAGTCAAAGAGCTAGGTCTTGAGATCCTTCCTGAATTGGGTCAGCAACAGGAATTGCCTGAGGTGGAAGGGCATGGTTCCAGGTCTTGCCAGCGAGGTAGGAAAAGGGTTTTCCTTGGTGCTGATCTTGTGGATCTGTGGGACGGTGGCCGGGGCGAGTTGGGCAGAGCAAGGTTGTCTGGGTATGTGGAATGAGAGGCGGCTGTTCAGATATGCTGGTCCTGCATCATGGAAAGCTTTGTAGGCATGTGTGAGGAGCTTGACTGTGATTCTCTTGTTGACTGGGAGCAATGGAGTTGTTGGAGATGTTGTGCTGTGTGGCTGTGGCGGGGGATGTGGAGAACCAGTCTGACTGCAGCGTTTTGTACGTTCTGAAGTTTCCTGAACTGTTTCTGCATGATGGAGGCATTGAGGGTGTTGCCGTAGTCGAGTCTACTGGTGATGAGTGCGTTGGTGACTCTCTTTCTGTATTCTTTGGCGATCCATCTGAAAGTCTTTTGAAGCAGACCGAATGTGTGTAAGTAATGATTAAATTGTAATTCATTTGCTCACACCATGACAGATTTTCAGTTTTCATTCCATTTAATTTTATTTCCTGTAGAAAACATGGAAGTGAGCTATAAAAACTTCCAGATGCTACTACAGATGCTTTTCGATTTCTTATTGATTTTGCTGCTCATTGGGACTTAAAATATTTTTGATTTTGCCCATAATTCTTTATTGTCCTATTGCTGAGACCCTTTGTGGCAATGACTTTATGCATCTGTATTTTACAATTTGTGTATTGTACTCTTTGAAGTTGTGTAATAAAACGTTCTAAATTTTACAACTCCACCCTAGAACTCACTTATTGAGCTCGTCCTTATTTAATCGGCTGTAATTTTTTATATGTTGTGTTGTGCCTTATCTTATGGGCACAATGCATTATGAAATTGATGTTTAAAACCTTCCCGACCCATCCACCTGTGGGAGTATGATTGAGGTGCCTTTTTGGGGTCTTAAAATATTGAGGTTCCTCACGCCCACAAAAGGAATCAACAGAAGTAGGAATGCCAACACCCTAGGTTAACCCCTGTCTGAAATGAAAGGACTCTGTATTTGTACTTCTTGGACTTTTGTTCGACTTTCCTTCAAGAGCTAATGTCATTTCTCTCCCAGGGACAGTAAAGGGTTAAGTTGCTGGGGACGCTGAAATTACAGAACCACCTGAACTTCTATGGACTAGTCCTGGTAGTAGGTTCTCTAGGAAGAAGTAGCCCATGCCAAAGGCACTGAGTGCAGAAGTAGTACAGTAGTACAGAAGTTGTTCATTTAATGTGCATAAAGAGCACATTGGTAAACTGAGATTTTGGGTCCTAAGTAACTGCCAGGCAAATTATTTCATGAGTTGAAATAAGATTTTCTTTTGAAAGTATAGCAAAACCAATATGTATGGCTTTTTAATAGTGAAAGTCAAAATATGTGTATACCTGTGACAACATCCCACATGTTTGATAATGTTAATAATGATGAAATGCCTATATTGTATTGGTAAATATATGCTGACAACTGCGACAAAGTCAATAGGCCTGGACTTTTGTAATTCCAGATTTGTTATAGGCATATCTAGGGGTGTTGTGGTTTTAAAGGCTAGAGTCTGCTGAGGAACAAACTGCTAAGGGTGTCTCAGACCTACAGGGACAAGACTACATTTAGGGGTTGTTTAACTTCTAGGACTTTCCTTAGTGTGTACCCCCTGTAGTTCGTGAGGCCCTATAGAAAGTATTCACTTTGGTTTTCCATCTGCAATTTTTATATATTTGCAATTTTCTGTATAGTATTTAGTTTTGAATGTATTAAATACTTTTCCTTTTTAAAGAAAGGGCGCTGATTGGACATTGATTTATTGAGTGTTGTGTATTGTTCTACATGGTTTTCAGTTTGTAGCCCACACCACCTCCCTGAATAAGCTTTGGAATAATTTGCCTTGCCAAATTTATAGTCCAATGCTACAAAGGAATACCCTGCTCCCAGTCTTAGAGTCAACTGCAAGGGGCCCCGGGGCATACGAAGAAATAACTCCATTTGTTTTTATTCGTCCCAGTAATTTCTGATTCCTCTATGACCCCCAACACCCCCTTCCATCCGACCTGCTTTTCTTCATTGGCACTAGCATTGTAGGGTCGTTACATTCCAGTTCCAGCATCGCACCAGCTGTATTTAGTAAGTTACATTTTTGCATGCATTATCAGTGCATAACAGCCAAATATCAGAGGGGAAGACTCTAAAAGTATTTCAAAGGGTTAAAAGGGAGAGACCGAAAGATGAGGAATAGAAGCATCAGGATTCTATGTCCCAGATTTAGATATAATTAATTGGTATGTCGGGCTCAGGATGGGTGTGAGGTTCACAATTTGTAATGAGTTGAAAGCAGGGAGGAAACTCCTAGGATTATCGCCTTTGGAAGGACACAAGTCTATAGACTTCTTTGAACCTGAACACTACACAAACTATACATGTGTGACCGACAATCCTCCATATAGGTTTGGGGACTATGTATATATATATATATATATATATATATATATATATATATATATATATATATATATATTACCTACTGGCGATAGCCAGTAGGTATATATAGTTAGGATTGTTTTCCATAGGGAAATTGCAACATTCTATTGGGAATAACTTTGGCGCCGGTTGAGGAATCTTCCTGAAATTTTCCTAAACTTTGCCTCGCGACGCTCCGGTCCTTCCCTGAAAGTTTGGAGGGGGATTCATCAAGCGGGGGCCGAGATAAAAGGGGGGTCCAAAACGTGTTTTCCCCATGTTAATTTCCATAGGGCGGTTGGACTCACTTTTAGCCCGAACGGCTGAATGGTTTTCCACCAAACTTGGCAAAATTGTAGGGACTGGTAGCCCGATGTGCCTTTGCTATGTCTCAAGATATGTGCTCCAGTGGTTTTTACGAAAATGTACTTTGAAAAAATATATATTGGGCTACATTGGACTATATATATGTTAGAGCCCAAATGTAGCCCAGTGTAGCCCAATGTAGCCCAATGTAGCCCAAAGATGGCCACCAGAGACAAAAAAAACCAAATGTAGCCCAAATATCAGCCAGATGTAGCCCAACTATAGCCCAATGACAGAATGTCCCAGAGTGTTCTAAAGAACAACTACAGCGCTAACAGTCTTACTTATGACAAAAGTATGGCACACCTGAAGTCTTCTTGACTGGAATAAAGTGTTAACACTTAAAACATTTAATTTGCAAAGGAACAAAATGAGGGGGTTCATTTTGCCATAGAAATTATGATTAGTGCTGAAGAAAGAAAAATTAGGGCACATTTTGAGTGACTTCTCAAATCCTCTTATATTTCATAAAAAAAAATCTGATATGCAGTCTCCCAAGATGGCCACCAGAGACAAAAGAGCCTGTGCTTAAAAACTCTGTTAGCAAAGCAGGCATTTGAGATTTAAAAAACGTTTTAATATATAAAAACGTTATCCGCTAATAGAATTAGCATTTAAAAAACCTTGCGAATTCAATGAAAAAAACATATGTTTCAGGCCTTATATAGTTAGGAATTAGCATTTAAAAAACCTTGCGAATTCACTGTAAAAACCATAGGTTTCAGGCCTTATATAGTTAGGAATTAGCATTTAAAAAACCTTTGAAATTCACTGAAAAAACCATAGGTTTCAGGCCTCATATCGTTAGGAATTAGCATTTAAAAAAACCTTGCAAATTCACTGAAAAAACCATAGGTTTTAGGCCTTATATAGTTAGGAATTAGCATTTAAAAAACCTTTGAAATTCACTGAAAAAACCATAGGTTTCAGGCCTTATATAGTTAGGAATTAGCATTTAAAAAACCTTGCAAATTCACTGAAAAAACCATAGGTTTCAGGCCTTATATAGTTAGGAATTAGCATTTTAAAAACCTTTGAAATTCACTGAAAAAAACATAGGTTTCAGGAGTTATATAGTTAGAAATTAGCTTTTAAAAAACCTTTGAAATTCACTCAAAAAACTATAAGTTTTAGTGGTGTTATAGTTAGCTGGACATTTTACTCATACAAAACCATTGAAATTGCTCCTATATAGTTAGTTGTACTAACTATATTTCGCGCACCCGCAATCCACTGCTGTGATGTCACATATTAGATCATTCATGACATGGTCAGTGACATCACTGATGACATCTCAAATGACATCACTGATGACATCACTGATGACATCATCCACGTGACAATCACATACACCTTTTCATACACTATTACAATTTTTCATCACTCTTTGTAAAATACAGAGTATCATATTTAAATCCATTGTCACAGCAATACAAGTATCTAAAAATCCACTCAGTGATTCATAGATGTATACACACATCTAATCACTTACCTATGGATTCACTCATACATGCTGTCAATGAACAATAGAACACTATCAAAAATACTTATACATCTATATCGACATTAAACAACAGCACGCATCCTATTCACATATGAAGTCATCCTACTCACTTACGCAAACAATGGATCATACTTACATATTTACTTAGCAAAACACTTATACAAACACCACTTCTTCTATTCATTTAGATAGTAAGTCATACTTAGTGAATTATAAAATCATTATTACAAGTATACAGTTATCCATACAGTCACTCACACAATCATTGTGTCTTATGTATACTTATTTATATACAACAACTGACACATACACTGCCTTTTATTTTTCTAGTTTGTTGCACCTGTACCATTGAGAAATATATTTGCTCATCACCACACCCATGAAGATATTCACTCACCCAAACAACTGTTAGAACATGTAGTTTTAACTTCATATATCTACTGAATCAACTATTCACACATCTTTGGACAGTCACACACCCCCCACCGAACCACACACACTTTCACACTCCCATACAAATACTCAGTTAACTAATCAATAACTAATATAGACTTTCACATAGCTAGTAACCAACTGTAGAATCAGTTTACACAAGAACTGACAAAGTGATACAGATATTCACACAGTTTAGTCACTATCCACTATATTTAGTGAGACATTATAAATTGGTCAAGTAAACAGTCAATTACACTGCTACTAAATCCTCCATCCAAATATTTATTTATATATATCCACTTATTCTTCAATGCAAATTGCTATATATATAATGCATATTTAAATAACGAAGCAAACCACATTCACTGGATGATGTCATCAGTGATGTCATCAGTGATGTCATTTGAGATGTCATCAGTGATGTCACTGACCATGTCATGAATGATCTAATATGTGACATCATCAGCAGTGGATTGCGGGTGCGCGAAATATAGTTAGTACAACTAACTATGTAGGAGCAATGTCAATGGTTTTGTATGAGTAAAATGTCCAGCTAACTATAACACCACTAAAACTTATAGTTTTTTGAGTGAATTTCAAAGGTTTTTTAAAAGCTAATTCCTAACTATATAACTCCTGAAACCTATGGTTTTTTCAGTGAATTTCAAAGGTTTTTTAAATGCTTATTCCTAACTATATAAGGCCTGAAACCTATGGTTTTTTCAGTGAATATATATATATATATATATATATATATATATATATATATATATATATATATATATAACGAAACCGTTATTCACCACACCTTTTCCAAAAGGAATAACGAGAGTAAGCCCAAGTTTTGTGCCGATTCTTCGGTGATTTATTGTGCAATTACACCAGCCATCTGTCATAACGCGTTTCACCTCTCAAACGAGGCTTGATCACATGACGTGCAATGAAACAAAAGAGGGTCTTAAATATTCCCAAATAGGGGCGCGGCAAATAATACTCATTTAAAGTGACCAATGCATATATAATTTCCTCGTTTTCCCTGATTCTTTGTCAGTTTAAACCAGAATTGAGGGCTAGTGCCCAATGACTTCAATCCCACATATCCTGACATGTAAAATTTAGTACATGGAAATTCATCCTCATTTTATGTACAAAAATAATTACATCTGAAAATAACTAAAAAATCTATCAAAAATTACATATCTATATAGAATCTGTTGTCAAAAGACACATACTATATATATATAAAAATATCAAAAATATATTCATCTCTATATAAAAGACATCCTTCTATATACATATATACACATTAAAATTAATCATGTATACATATCCTGTGGGAATTGATTATCCAATTATACAAAAAATGCTTGGTCTATATATAATAATCAAATGATTAGATGAAATAATTCTCGGTGAGTGCAAAAAAGCAATTTAACCGAGTCTGCAAATATGCCCACATTGCCTATTTTTTCTTCTTTAGTGCAAGGGCCCTCAAAAGCAGCTGTGAAATACATATGATGTGTGAAAATAATATAAAGTGCTCGTGCTACAAAATTAACTCAAAAAAAGAATTTTTTCATTTTAAAACATTTCACAGAAAAGATGGGAGTTGGGGATACCGGAGTATTAAAAAATCCCTGTAGTTATTCGATAGCTGTACTAAGATAATTCTAAAGCATCAGCCTGGGTATACCTGACATCCCTAACCAGAGGATGATCAAGGGCAACCTCCAATACCCAACAGAGGGAAAGGGAAACATCAAATGAACCAAAGCGAACAGAGCTAAATCTATTAGTTGATCAAAAGTTCATAGATTTGTTAAGTGAACATATTGTACTGGCAACGTTTCATAATTCCTTTAAACAAGTGTATAAATCCTCCCGGTCATTAAGTCCAGCCGGACTTTTACTATTCATTTCCAGGATGTATCTAGTCTCCAAGAGGCGCAACTTGCCCTCTCTATCTCCTCCCCGTTTCAACGGTAAAACCGTGTCCACTAGATAATATTGGAGACTACTGGGGTCACTGTTGTGCATTGATTCGAAGTGAAGTGCCACCGGGTAAGATTGGTCTCTGCCAGCTATCGCTCTGATGTGTTGGAGTATGTGTTTATGTGCCGAGGGCCGCGTGCTGCCTATGTAGTTTAGACCGCACGGGCACTGTAAAACATAAACCACAAACTCCATCTTACACGTCAGGCGTTTGGTGATGGGTATAGGATTCTCCCTGAATGGACTTACATAGTGAGTTTTATTCACTCCATATCTGCAAGCCTTGCAAAAGGCACATTTCCTGAAGCCCTTATTCAAGGCCTCCCATGTGCCTGATAGGGTCGCCTCTAAATTGCTACTGACCAGGGCATCCGCCATGGTCGGAGACTTGCGGAAGGTGATTTCAGGTCTTATGGAGACATCACCAGCCGCGGGCCGTGGAGGGAGTTACGGTGGGGCAGGGAGGCGGGGAGGGGGAGGGGCTGGGTGGAGGGTGCTAAAAACAGGCATATGGATCATTGCAGGTAAGTACACTATTTAATTAATAAAACGAAATTGGTAGCGCGCACAGCATGGCAAAAAGCAATGCTGTGCGCGCTACGAATTTCGTTTTATTAATTCAATTGTGTACTTACCTGCAATGATCCATATGCCTGTTTTTAGCACCCTCCACCCCGCCCCTCCCCCTCCCCGCCTCCCTGCCCCACCGTAACTCCCTCCACGGCCCGCGGCTGGACATCACCCCCAATTATTGGATCCCCTTTTACTAGGTTCCAATTTTTGAGGAAAATCTTTTTAATCTCTGTATGCTGTTGAAAAAAAGGGACTATGACTCTAGAATTTACATGCGGACTGCCAGGGTTTATTGTTGGTTCCTTGATCTTGGGAATTAAAGCCTCCTCTCTTGTCCTGGCTCTAGTTCTTCTTATTGCTTTGTCAAGGACACTTTCTTTATAGCCCCTTTCTAGGAAACGTTTTTGCTCTCCTGTTGGGCCGCTTCACAATCACTATCCGTGCTGCAAATTCTTCTCAACCTCAGCATCTCCCCATAGGGGATGCTGTTGATGAGATGGCGCGGATGTTGACTTGCGGCATGGAGTACCGTGTTTCCTGCAGTTATTTTTCTATGCAGTCTAGTCTCAAATTTATGATTTTTGACGAACACCTCAACGTCCAAAAAATTAACAGAGACATCGTCTATGTGAGAAGTGAATTGTAGATTTAAAGAGTTCATGTTTAACAATTTAACAAACTCCTCAGCACTGGATTTCGAGCCCCTCCAAATTAAAAAGAGATCATCAATATATCTCAAGTACAGCATGACATTAGTTCTCATGATGTCACCGTGTGAGCCCATGTGGACCCGCTCCTCCCACAGCCCCATGTGCAAGCACGCGAAGCTGGGGGAGAAGCAAGCCCCCATGGCCACCCATCTCAATTGCTGGTAAATCTGTCCATTAAAGATGAAATAATTCTGTTCCAAACAGAGTTTTAACATGCCTTGTGATGTATTCCTATAGGTTCTGTATCGATTCCCCTATTCCCGGCCCTGTTCTGGTTAATACTTAACTAGCAGCCGACCCACGGTGCAAAACCGTTATCTGATTAAGCCACACCACGGCACAGAAACGTGTTATCTGATTAGGTAATAACGCATGCCATCTAATTAGACAAGCACTATTCCTCCAGCCCCTGATAAGGCATACGGAGTTCTCAAAACAAATCAAACCTATGACAACCTGGGAAAATCCCTGCGGCCATTGTTTTGATTTCACCGAGAACTTCAGCAAAAGAATGTGCGAACAAGCCTGTTCGTATGACATCCTTATTGACGTATCCATGTCCATCCTTACGTCAATCTCGACACCTTACAGGTATAAATATTACCGACATTGCCTTAAGCAAACACACGCGGTGGTGACGAGATCGGAGCAGCGAGACGCGCTGAGGAGCCCAGCAGAGAGCGAAGCCCACACGCGCTGCCCCGCCTTCCTGACGCGCTGAAAACGAGACGCTGTTTTTCTCCTGCCGAGAAATCCAGCTCCGGCGCTTCCAAGCAGCCCTCGCAGGCAGCTGGAATATCAAGACCAGAGACGAGAGATACCAGCCCTCAACCATTCTAGATCTCAGGTACAGAACTGAAAAACCCCTTGCAGAGAATTCTTGAGTCAGTCACTTGGCAAAACAAACTTAACTTAAACTGCTACTTATCTACTCCCGCCCACGTATTAGGCTTAGGTCAGGTACACTGGGGTAGGCGTGGTTAGAAGCACCAGTTGAGTACGGTTAGTCAAATGTATATATGTATGTATCTATTTTATCAATTTTAACTATCATATGGCTTAGAAACCATATCAATGCTTCTGCAGTATTATTTTATACTTCTGCTTTTATTGTATGCACTTTACTTAACCATAAGTATCGCAATAATATCGATTCATTTCTCTTGTACGAGAAAAGAGACTGATCAATAAATAACATCTTTTATTGAACACGCCCGTCTCTTCCTTTTCTCTACAAACTGGTGAAACTAAGAATGCATGTACTGACTGAGTAAAATAAGTTGTCTTTTGTTTTCACACGACTCTAGAGATACACTCTTGATTGGGGGAGAGCAAAGTTGTCATGTTCTATGGTTGTCAGAAACTAAATCCCTTCTTGTCTATCCAGGGAAGTTAAACTCCTCCTTGTCTATTCGAGAAAGTTTCTAGTGAACTCTGAGCTAGCTGGCAAAACCAAAAACTTTAAGTCTAATATCGTCAGTAGAAGACCTAGTTAACCTCTGCCCTAGATCTATACTATTGAAGATATTATTCCAATGCGCAGAGCCTATTGGGATAATATGAACTACACTACATGGCGCCCAACGTTTGGATAGGCGATAAAACTAACGCAAGACATTAGAGTAACTCAGTCGTGCTTTTTCACACAGAACCCCTTTTTTCCCATAATACTCCAAAGACGTCTGGAGTGGGTAAAAGGTCATATCCGCCAAACCTCGCAGGAGGAGACTCCTATGTATGGTTCTTGGTTTATTCAACGTTGAAGGATACACTGTTCCAAAATATTGTGCATCTAATCTTTGTTTCCATAGAAACCTGATCTGCAAACAAACAGAATAACCTTCCTGTCGGTAAAATGGTAGACAGTGATGATGAAAGGGAGACAGTTAGACTAGCAGCTGAACTCCTAGCAGCTGATAATACTCTGCTACAAAATGACCCGGATATAAAACTCATCCCGGTCAACATAAGAAAATCTATAACTTTAAAACTTATAGAAAATGGACTGACATCGAGAGGTGGTACAGTCATATTCGTAATTGAGGCACACGAATATCGGCAGACAGAGGTATTCTATTCATGGATGAACTTTCCAGCAGCAAACGCTGTAACAAAAGAGTTCCACTATTATAAAATAGAGGAACCACCGGATACCTACACTCCTTTCGAGGAGGTGGAAGTACCACTCAAATTCCAAGAGCACCTGCTCTTGTTTAATGGCGCCCTAAAACATAATAATCACATCACCAGGCTCGGTCCACTAGGTAGACCAGGAGCAACGTGGCCGGTCCTAGCCGGATATACACCACATCCAGACATTGAAGAAATGTCTGCACCAGATCTTTTAGCACAGCTAAAACAACTAATCAAAATACATAGACAATTAGTACAATATGTAATGCGGACTTCAACAATCCAACCAGCAAGTAAAATTCCACAGCTGACCCCTCATCAGGGTAACACAAATAAAATTGCACCACAGAACATACAGTCCTGTCTAGGTAAAGTACCCGCAAAACAGGAACAAATACCTTTCTGGCTAGCACAAAAAATCACTCAAATAGAGGCGGTGTTTCCAGACACCACCCCTGTAGATAAACACAGGATTCTGACTATCTGTCTTCCAATGGGAATCGCACCACACGTGGAGGACTGTGACACTTGGGGTACAGTCTTTGCTTCCATATACACAAAAACACATGGTGTACCATCCATGTCAGTAATACCAGATGTGCTAAAACAAATTCAAGATGAATATGGTCCAGAACCCGCTTTAACTCTTGGTATGAAATTACTGAAAGACTTCAAGCAGGTCTCGGCTATATTATTAGCCAACATAAAGGAGAAGCAGCAAACGTGGCGATTCGCCAAAGGTTAAAAGAGACAGATATAGCAGACCAACCAACTGAAATTGCCAGAATCATAGAGAAATCCTATGAAGAACTAGGAAGAGATAGTCTGGGTGGAATACCGGTAAAACCTCAACTGATTGAAAGTCCTGAAAATATATTTATTAAAAATAATTTAAACACTCAAAAAAAGAGCTGGGATGGAAACAAACAATCCAATCCTAAAGAAAAAAGATTCCAGTCCAGAGGAAGGTCTCCTCGGCGGAGAGAAAGATCTCCGAACCAAGGACGCAGGTCTCCCCAAAGTGAGCCCTCTGGGAAAAAATACAACCTTAGAAATAGGGATAATATAAAGAAACCTGATAGATATCAAGATAATGATACACGTCCCTCTCAATCTTTTCAGACTTCCTCGCAGAAATCGGAAAGAAGAGGACGATCAGAACACAGGGAAGAGCACGTCAAGTCCAAAAACAAGGAACCTGCTCATCCGAATAAAAAGTTACAATTTCCAAAAAAGAAGGTAGCCAGTATTAAAGTAATCAAAGATGCAGAGAATACTGAGGACACAGCTGAAAAACGGAGAATGGGCTCAGACAATGCTAGACAGCGCAGCAGAAGTGAGCATAGCTCGCAAAGCCCTTATGAATCATCTGGAGACAGTGGACACGAATGAATATATTCAAGTGGAAACTGCCGACACCAGAGTTAGCAAACCTCACAAAATATATGAAATTACATTGCGTATAGAGGGGGATAAGACTAGAAAAATAAGGGGACTATTTTGGGATAATCTCTCCCAGGGCTATGACATCCTTCTAGCTGAAAAAGACTGGCCACCTGAGTTCGTCAGAGAGTGCCCTCATGGCGAAGAAATAATTATGCCTGCCTTCTCAAATCACATTCCAATTCATAAAAAATATACACTTGCTAGAAAGTGGGCAGTAGCTCAAGCTCCTGCTTTATATAAAAATCATGTAGGATGGGATGAGGACTCTCCTCCTCACAAAATCCAGTTAAAATCACAACCTACTGCACAGAGGCAGTACCCAATTAAGCAAGAAGCTAAAAAACAGGTAAAAGAGATCCTAGATCAACTTGAATACCAGGGGGTGATTGAAACTTGCACCTCACAAATGAACAATCCTTTGTTTCCTGTCTCCAAACCAGACAACTCATATCGTCTAGTTTTGGATTACAGACACCTTAACTCATGTTGCAAAACTTTTGCAGTGCAAAACTCACATAGTGCTGCACTAATGAATAACATAGTATGCAAAAAATACAAAACAACATTAGACATCTCTAATGTATTCTTTTGTCAAAATATAGCACCAGAAAGCAGATATTTGACTGCGTTCTCGGTAAATGGCTCACAAAAAAGTTTCTGCCGTTTACCCCAGGGGCACAAGAATAGCCCAGGATTATTCTCAAAGAGAGTAACAGAATTACTACAAACATACAATGACGAGGCATTATCATATGTCGACGACATTTACCTAACAGATGATGACTTGGATACTCACTTGAAGAGAGTGAACACCATAATACTTGGGTTCGCAGCAGAGGGTTACAAATTCAACTTTAAAAAATCAAGAATTGCCCATCTAACAGTCCTGTTTTTAGGATATGAATTATCAAGTGAAGGCAAAAGCCTGGCTGACAATTTCCTAGAGAAATGTGCAGTACTCCAAGCTCCTAGAACACTAAAAAACTTACAATCAATTCTAGGCTTCCTAAATTTCGGAAGAACATACATTGCAAATTACGCAGAAAGGATCAAACCCCTTTATGATCTAATAAAACCAGATTTTAAAAGAATCAATTGGACTCAAAAACACACAGAAATTTTGAGATCTTTACAAACAGACATGCTAATTAAAACAAAATTAGAAACACGTGATAACTCACGCAATCTTGTGATTCGAGTCATCCCAGGAAGATGCGGATTCACATACCTGACCTCTAATGAGGGAGAAAAGGTACCAATTGCATACAAATCACACTTGTACACAAAGGCTGAAATGAAATTTAGTCCAACGGAAAAAATTCTGACAGCGGTACAGACTGCTGTAGCAAAGGAAAGGGCCCTAGCACAAGGTAAACGAATAATCATCGTGACACCAATACCAGCCCTGGAGGCGGTAACAAAAGCAAGCATTCCAAATGCTAAAGCACTCCATCCAAGGTGGATACAGTGGGCTAATTCTCTTGCTGCAACAGACGTTGTATATGAATTTGATCCCAACTTAAAAACACAAGAATTTCTCCAATACGAATTTGAATGTCCTCCGCCAATCGAAATTCTGCCTCTAGAACACTACGGCTGTATAATATATACAGACGGGTCAGCACAACCCGCAGTAGGGGGTAAACAAGCTTACAGTGCTGCGTGCGCGATCGTTAAAGGTCGCTGGCACGAAGGGAAATTTAAACCAACGGTCACTAAAACACAATCTCTAGGAGATTGTACAGCTCAAAAAGCAGAACTACTAGCATTCAAGATGGCGCTTGAAAATACCGATCGAGAATTCCCCACACTCATAGTGTGCGATTCGTATTATTGCGTTCAATCTTACAATGAATACTTACAGATCTGGCTTCAGAATGGTTTTAAGGATGCAAAAGGAGGCACAATCAAGCATAAAATGCTTTGGGAACAAGTAGTTCTTCTGCAAAAAGAACTACCAAAGACTCACGTGATACATACACTGAGTCATCAACGTGATGGCGTTCACGTTGCAGGGAATTCATTGGCTGATGAGGCAGCGAAGGCAGCTGTGCAAACGGCTTCCGTAGCCGCCATCACACGGTCAAAAACAAAAATAGACAGCGATATATTACAAGATGTCAGCGCGACAGGAAAGGATTCGATAGAAACACTCCCAAAAGGCTTTCCAGTGAAATACTCATATATGACTGATACAAACAATGTTCCGTTTGCTCGAATCCCTGGAGTGGGGGATAGGGCAATTCCAAACATGGAACATAGGTTAGGACTTATCATAGCGGCACACGAAGGACTTGCTTCTGTACATGCTGGCGTCTCAGCCACAGTATCATTATTAAAACAGAGATACTGGTGGCCGCAAATGAGAAGACAAACACGGAACTATGTTCTAGAATGTGAAATTTGTCAAAAAATGAAAGTATCAACAGTGAGACGACCAGCTCAGACGCCCCTTCTAATCTCGGATAAACCATTAGCTTGTGTTTACCTGGACCACTGTGGTCCCTTACAAAGGGATGGCAACTATAAATATATCATGGTCGCAGTGGATTCCTGCACGAGATTCATTTGGATGTGGCCCCAGCAATCGGCTGACGCCAGAACTGTTATAAGAGATTTGCGAGTCTTTATCGGCACATACGCAATTGGCATGTTGCATTCTGACCAGGGTCCTGCTTTTAGCTCTCGAGCTTATAAGGAGGCCATGACCGGCATGGGCATTGCATTGCGGTATTCTTGTCCATTTCATCCCGAGGGAAACGGAATCGTAGAAAGAAAAAACCGCGACATAAAGCAATCTATAACAGCGAAGGTATTAGGTTCGGGAGCTGGGTGGGTCAAACATCTAATAAGTGTCCAACGTAGTCTAAATAACCTGCCAAGAAATTCTCTGAGGGGATTCAGTCCGTACGAACTATTGTTTGGAACTAGAATGATGGTCTTAGATCTTGACAGTCAGACTTCAGTGGTTAAAGAAAAAAGCTTTGATATCAAAGATCGTTTGGCTATTTTACAGGACTTAAACGAAACAAGGAAAGACCTGAGCAACATAACGTTGAAACAACAGCCAACGACCACTGAAGAAAAACCACCTGTCCCAGCAAGACCTGTCTGGATTCCAAAAGTCGGGGATCTAGTCAGAGAAAAGATCGCGGTAAAGAAGGAATTTGGGCCTTCTTACAGAAAAGCAGTTCCTGTCTTGTCTATCAACGGGACAAGATCAGTAGTACTACCGCCCCTTGCTGGTAAAAAGGAGAACCGAGTTGTATCCATCGACCTGGTTAAACCACAATCATGTGGCCGATAACAAACAGTAGGCCAAGTGGACTCCCGATAAGTAGTAGAACACCAAGGTTTGCTACAAACACAGAGGTTCAATCTAAGAGGCTACTCACGTTTGAAATGCCAAAAGAACAACAACAAGGTCTTTGCAACAATGCTATGGAACTTAAACCTCTACAAACCCAAATAAAAACATTTAGCAAAGACACACCAATCTACAATGAAGTAATAAATGACTATGCTGCTGCAACAAAACACACGGATAAAGCAAATATCAATCCTGAAACTATTGGAACAATAGACAGAACAGCATCCGGTTACTTCATCAACTTCAGCGATTCATCTGAAAACCTGAGTGAATCAAAGGAACAAACATCAACAAAAACCTTTAAAGACAAAGCTAAGGAACTTTTTCAACAACTGAAAGAAACCTATCTGATTTCTCCATGGATTGAATTCTGGGTGGCCTTAGGTGCACTTATCCTCATACTTTGGCTCATCATGATACTATGTTTGGGACACTTCATTGAGGGTAAATATGCTAAAATGGACACAGCAAGCCAGAAAATCAACTTGGTCCTCAAACCACACACGTCTTCACACGTCGAGAAAAGAGAACTTTCTTCAGTCAACTTTACAGCCAATCCTATACCCGGTGGGGTAGCATGGGACAATACTGATTATGAAATCTATGGTCCGGTTGAAATCCTGAAATATCCACACCAAATCAAGATCTCATTGAGTGATTTTGTAAAACCAAGCTCAGTTGCTGATGATTGGGACGTGGAAAGCATTAATAATATGATGTCTGACCTAGTGATGTCTGCTAAATTTACAAAACATGATTATTTGCAGGGTTCATCTAATTATGATTAAATGTTCTGCTATAATCACTATAGTAATCATTATCTGCATAAATCTGCACAACCTAGAAATGTTCTAAATTATAATCAATGGGAACACTGTGCAACCCCTCCAAAAGGTAGCTCAAGAACCTTTTATGACAAATATTCATATTTTTCAGGGTTCAACACAAGTAATGCAGAAACGTTTTATTTCAAATTATCAAACAAGACTGGTACAAAAACCATGCTTACAAACACTAAATTGATATATTCAGACTCGTTTTTTGAACAAATGAGTACGTTTGGTTTTGAATACCGGGACAAAAATGTTGAAGTAAAAAGTGTTTGGGGTACAAAGGAATGGCAAGTACAAGTATAGAATCATTGTTTAGAGCCTGCATGATCCCAGAACAAATGATATTTTTGAATGACACTATTCAACAAACTACCTGTCTTGGCCTAGACAAAATCAAAGATTTAAACAAACCGTCTATTCCCAAGCCAACGATAAACAGTAATAGCTCGACAGATGAGGAGATAGACGTAAACCATATATTAAGCCAAAACAGAACACATCCAGATTGGAAAAAGTGGTTGATCTGGCCCACAGATACTAATAACTGTCAAGACAGATTCCTGAACAAAATCCAGGGGTTCAAATTGACCAGGCCAGACCCTAGATATTCCCAAAGGCAACACCCAGGGATAACTACCACGTACAGTGTGGGCAAGCTCTGCCTTCAATGGCTACAAACATCCACACTGGCAGAAATTAAGCAACACCTAACTTTACTTACTGATGGTGCTGACTTGCGTGATTTCATTATGGGACCACGCAAACAGCGTCAAAAACGCTTCATAGCAGCCTCTGTATATGCAGCTTATAACGAAGCCTGGAAAATAACTCAAATTGAAACATCAGAGAGAATACGGGAAATTGACCGTATTAATTTGGAAAAATCACTTTCTGTAGTGGACAATGGGTTAATGACTCTGTCCTCCAGAATATACTCTTTGGACAGCATTGTGTCTTCAGCAATCGACATAATATCGCAAGACTTACTGTTGTTACAACACGGTCAGTCCCAATTGCGTTCTATTGTACAACTTGGCTGGACGTTACAAAATCTACGTTCAGGCTATGTGCCTTGGCGTTTAATCAACACAACGTCACTGTTCAATATCTTTAACCTTACTGATAAACAAATCAGTATGGCACAGAAGGGTGCTGATTATACAATCCTGAGCATTGAGAAACTCGAGAGATTACCATTGACAATGTCAGAACGACCTGTCAGTGAGTGGATAATACATGGAATAATTAATATTCCAATATCTACTTTCAGGTTTCAATACTGCCAAAAATATATACAGGCTGGCATGAACGAAAAATTGGGTAAAGGGTACATTAAGTCAACATGGAACTTGCCCTATTCACATGCTTGTGTCAGTAATAAAGGCCGGAAAGTGTTTCTTAGTGGCAATAATTGTGCGATGTCACTAAGCGGTACACTTCTGTGTAATGGTATTAGTTTATACGGAGCCTGTGAAGGGTCCTCAAATAACCTTTCATGTCACCAGCTAGGCACACCTGCGACACAAATAGAACCATTCTTTAGGAGACTATCGAACGGGAGTTACATTATAATCGTAGACCGCAGATGTTGTAGCTTGGTGCCCGGAGTAGCTTATCTCATAAGTACGACTGCGAAGGTCATGTGCTGTGAACGAGTATTGTTCCCCAGCGCAATGCCAGACAGGGAGGCAAGGTTATGGCCGAATTTGAAAATTTCTTCCATTAGAGTCGATACTTTAAGCAGAATGAAAACAGTGCTCCTTCAGACGCCGACCAGGCTCACGTCATCAAAAGAAACGTATGATCTCCAAGTTGCAAGGACAACGGCAGAGATTCATTCATTGTTATCAACTAATTCCCCCATACATTTCGCAGAAATCCTGAACGAAATCTTAAATATTTCTGATACCAGTGGAGTCTCAAATGTATTTAAGACAGTGTTTTCGGGGGCTTTAACACCATTTAAAGCCATTCTGGGTATTTTTCCAGACTTTGTCCATTCCGTCTTTGGTGGACTTCCTCTCCTTTTGGGACTAGTGGCAGGAATCCTATTTTTGATCCTGTTATTTCGCTATGGCAAACCGTGTCACAGACAAAACACCTGCGACAAGGGAAGAAACAATCCTAGCCATTGGATACCGGGACCAGATATCTAAAATCCTTGGACTATCCCGGCTTAGAGACCTGAACATGACTTGGTTTCTTTCATTTAGACCAATGTGGCAAAGCTGTGTTTTACCTGTATTAAGGTGCTTGCTATGCGGAGAAGAATGCGTGTTGGACACCTGTCTGACGCTACAATCGGATGCGCCAATGGATGCAGAAACTTTGTTGGGTCCGGTCACGGCTCATGCATTGTGCTGTCCCCAGCGGCTACCAATCCTGATGACGGCATTCGTGGAGACTTCACCACTACGATTAAGGGGTAGTGAGGTTCAAGATGAAAGCAGCATCGATCAGGTACGACCTTCTGTCAGCTATGCTGATCCAAACATCAATGAAGGCAATCATGCTCACGAATGCATGGTAACATCTTTTTCCGAGTTAATGGAACTTTCACAGGAAGCTGTTGACAACTTTTTCGAGAGTCTAAATGATATGATGTTCTCACCAGAGCAGAAATAATGGCTTTTGAGCAGGCTAGCACACGGTGTTCCCAACACCATGAATTTGGCCTTCAACTTTGATAATAAAGTATCATGAACAATTTTCTCCAGTTTACGGACAGCGGAACATTATTTTTCAGCGGCCCCAAAAATTATTTACAATTTTTCGGGACACTCATCTTCTGCTTAAAGTAGAGACTATTCTTAGAGAACTATATTTCTATTTTAGGAACTTTAGAATCATTAGCTGCCCTCTAGCCTGTTCATAAATATTTTATTTTGTGATGAAATGGTCTCGCATTTTTTTCTTCTGTGTTAAAGAGCCATTTCATGTGCATTTTCATATTTTATTAGTTATGATGTATGAATATGCGTGATATTTAGCAATAATATACTGCTTGAGTGCATATAATGTATATATATATCGTTTCGTATATTTCATGTTTCAAAATGCATATGGATGTATTTTGTGGTGGTACGGTATACACATGCTCTACTAGTGTATTTGCTATGCCTAGATCTTGTAAATATGGACATAGTCAGCGTGGAGTGGGTGTGATGTATTCCTATAGGTTCTGTATCGATTCCCCTATTCCCGGCCCTGTTCTGGTTAATACTTAACTAGCAGCCGACCCACGGTGCAAAACCGTTATCTGATTAAGCCACACCACGGCACAGAAACGTGTTATCTGATTAGGTAATAACGCATGCCATCTAATTAGACAGGATTATTCGTGAAACAATTCACCAGACACACAGTCAATCTGTACCGTGTGACCACTGGATTTAATTTTCCAAACAAGTTTATTTTTCTTTTTTACATTTATCAGCAATTTTTTGAAACACAAGCACAAACAAAACCACTGTCAATTCAAAAGGTTCATATATACAGTATCTACAAATGCACACATTTACAAATTTACAACAAAGAATCAAACAAAAGATTGGTTAGACACACCAAAAGACAATCACAAATGTATAATAATTCAAATAAATTGCAATTATATACAGTGCAGAGATTAATCCATAAGCGAAAAAACGGGAACCAGTCCTAGAGATTGAAAAAACCAAGTGACAGGCGGGGTTGAGATCAAAAACAAGCCTGCCTGTCAACGAAAGCCTGTGGTGTAATGTTAAATAGGGTTGCAAGGCTAGGATACAGAGTGGTGGTATGATTTACATCCTAGCGGCACCCTTTGTTGTAGCCACAGGGTGGTATTGTCGACGCGTTTCGAACCTAAGTATTCAAGGTTCTCTTCAGGACAGGGACTGGGAAACAGATTCTGCACGCGGGCACAAAGGTTGCCGTGGCGTAGGTATGTCGTGTTCACACCTGCAATAGGCTCAGAGCAGGACTTAAGGCGTGGTGTCAGGCTTCAGAAGCTTGCAGGTATCAGGGCGGCTCACATTATTTTGCGCGTGTAGGTCTGGCTATGCAGACCACAGGGAGGGAAGCGGCCGGTCACTGGCCTCAGTTCAGGCCGGCAGTTAAAGTTGGCCCGTTTTCTGAATGAAGTAATCAAGCCACAGAAGGTCACTCACCTGGACCTACAGACAGCTTGTTCCTGGGAGAGAGTGAGCAACACGGACCTTCTGTGGCTTGATTACTTCATTCAGAAAACGGGCCAACTTTAACTGCCGGCCTGAACTGAGGCCAGTGACCGGCCGCTTCCCTCCCTGTGGTCTGCATAGCCAGACCTACACGCGCAAAATAATGTGAGCCGCCCTGATACCTGCAAGCTTCTGAAGCCTGACACCACGCCTTAAGTCCTGCTCTGAGCCTATTGCAGGTGTGAACACGACATACCTACGCCACGGCAACCTTTGTGCCCGCGTGCAGAATCTGTTTCCCAGTCCCTGTCCTGAAGAGAACCTTGAATACTTAGGTTCGAAACGCGTCGACAATACCACCCTGTGGCTACAACAAAGGGTGCCGCTAGGATGTAAATCATACCACCACTCTGTATCCTAGCCTTGCAACCCTATTTAACATTACACCACAGGCTTTCGTTGACAGGCAGGCTTGTTTTTGATCTCAACCCCGCCTGTCACTTGGTTTTTTCAATCTCTAGGACTGGTTCCCGTTTTTTCGCTTATGGATTAATCTCTGCACTGTATATAATTGCAATTTATTTGAATTATTATACATTTGTGATTGTCTTTTGGTGTGTCTAACCAATCTTTTGTTTGATTCTTTGTTGTAAATTTGTAAATGTGTGCATTTGTAGATACTGTATATATGAACCTTTTGAATTGACAGTGGTTTTGTTTGTGCTTGTGTTTCAAAAAATTGCTGATAAATGTAAAAAAGAAAAATAAACTTGTTTGGAAAATTAAATCCAGTGGTCACACGGTACAGATTGACTGTGTGTCTGGTGAATTGTTTCACGAATAATCCTGTCCAGCCACCCTGTTCTGTTTTTCCTATTGTTGAGATCCGGGTTGGTCAGATGTAGGATCCAATACCTTTACTGTTTCACAATCTAATTAGACAAGCACTATTCCTCCAGCCCCTGATAAGGCATACGGAGTTCTCAAAACAAATCAAACCTATGACAACCTGGGAAAATCCCTGCGGCCATTGTTTTGATTTCACCGAGAACTTCAGCAAAAGAATGTGCGAACAAGCCCGTTCGTATGACATCCTTATTGACGTATCCATGTCCATCCTTACGTCAATCTCGACACCTTACAGGTATAAATATTACCGACATTGCCTTAAGCAAACACACGCGGTGGTGACGAGATCGGAGCAGCGAGACGCGCTGAGGAGCCCAGCAGAGAGCGAAGCCCACACGCGCTGCCCCGCCTTCCTGACGCGCTGAAAACGAGACACTGTTTTTCTCCTGCCGAGAAATCCAGCTCCGGCGCTTCCGAGCAGCTCTCGCAGGCAGCTGGAATATCAAGACCAGAGACGAGAGATACCAGCCCTCAACCATTCTAGAGCTCAGGTACAGAACTGAACAACCCCTTGCAGAGAATTCTTGAGTCAGTCACTTGGCAAAACAAACTTAACTTAAACTGCTACTTATCTACTCCCGCCCACGTATTAGGCTTAGGTCAGGTACACTGGGGTAGGCGTGGTTAGAAGCACCAGTTGAGTACGGTTAGTCAAATGTATATATGTATGTATCTATTTTATCAATTTTAACTATCATATGGCTTAGAAACCATATCAATGCTTCTGCAGTATTATTTTATACTTCTGCTTTTATTGTATGCACTTTACTTAACCATAAGTATCGCAATAATATCGATTAATTTCTCTTGTACGAGAAAAGAGACTGATCAATAAATAACATCTTTTATTGAACACGCCCGTCTCTTCCTTTTCTCTACAAACTGGTGAAACTAAGAATGCACGTACTGACTGAGTAAAATAAGTTGTCTTTTGTTTTCACACGACTCTAGAGATACACTCTTGATTGGGGGAGAGCAAAGTTGTCATGTTCTATGGTTGTCAGAAACTAAATCCCTTCTCGTCTATCCAGGGAAGTTAAACTCCTCCTTGTCTATTCGAGAAAGTTTCTAGTGAACTCTGAGCTAGCTGGCAAAACCAAAAACTTTAAGTCTAATATCGTCAGTAGAAGACCTAGTTAACCTCTGCCCTAGATCTATACTATTGAAGATATTATTCCACTGCGCAGAGCCTATTGGGATAATAGGAACTACACTACAGCCTAAAATCATACGATTATGGCTGGAACAGTTCTCTGGACGTTTGGACAAATAGTGCTCAGCGGCTTTTATGCCGTCACAATGTCTTATGGACGTATACAAAGAAGTGACGTCTAATGTCATTAAGATGTAATTGTCATTCCATTCAAGATTATTCAGCTTACAGATAAAGTCTGTTGTGTCTTTCACATAAGACGGTAATATTTTCACCCATTCTTGCAGGAAAAAATCAATATATTTGGAAATGTTCTCAGTTGAACTGTTTGTTGCCGAAAGAATTGGCCTTCCAGGTGGTGTAGATGAGTTTTTGTGAACTTTCGGCAATAAGTATAAGGTGGGTATTACCGGACAGTCTTTTTTGAGAAACTTAAATTCGTCATTTGAAATGAGGCCGCCACTTCTCCATACCATTAATTTGGAATTTTGCTCCGACAAAGCTGTTTTTATTGCAGTAAGATTGCTTTTCTTGTAACAATCTAAATCGCTTAATTGTGATTCGGCTTCTTTCACATAATCGTCACGATGCCACAAGACGATATTCCCTCCCTTATCCGCCTGTTTCACAATCACGTTCTTGTCAGCTTTAAGTTTACCAATCAAATTGTTGTAACTTTGATTCTGTCGGCTTAAAATGGCATGCTTTTATTGGAGGCCACATATAGTTTCTTCAAGTCTTTTATGACAGAGTCCTGGTACAAGTCTATACTGTCATGAGTCATGATAAGCAAAAACAGTAGATTTCTTTTTAAAGGAAGTAAATCCTGGAATACTTTCAACGTTATTATCTAATAACTGGGGTTGCACATCAGTCAGACCCTCCTGTTGCAAATCCCATATTTCATTAAGAGTCACATCCACTCCAGTTGCGTGTAACGTCGGACTCAATGCACCCAAATTTCTTTGTTCCTTGTATGGATGCAAACGGTGGTATTTGCTCAATTTCAGTTTTCTAATAAAACGGAAAGTATCCATCCTTAAATTTGCATAATTCATATTACTTGGGGGACAGTAGGATAGCCCCAAACCCAAAATCTGTTTTTCCTTTGTAGTCAAGATAATATCAGTCAGATTAATAATTGTTGTTGGGTTGAGGTTGTAGCTTGTGCCTGTGTTTGGAATCTGTTCCAATTGCCCCTGTTTCCTCGATTGCCCCTCTTCCCTCCGGCCGTATTTCCTCTTGTGGCATTTGCGGCGCTGGAGGCGTTTGATGTTGGCCCTTTGTTGTTTTGTTTGGGGTCTACTTTCGATTTCGATCTCAATGTGTCTCGACGGCTCTCGCAGAGGCAGTTCACCTCTTGCGCCAGAGACAGTTTGGTAAACCCCTCTTGCAAGTTTTTTCTCCTTTGGTCGTTGTCCGAGTCGCTTTCCGCTGCCGAACACAGATCAGTAGAGGAAGCAGATGTAGTGGCGCCTTGCCTAGTTCTTTGGTTGCCTTTCCCCACCTGCGCCTTAATGTTGTCAAAACGGCGCGCGAAAGTGAAAATCTTTCCATGGAGGTAATCGAGTCTATCCCGCTCAAATTTAAAAGTTTTTCTCTTTTTGATTATGTCTTCCTCTTTTGCAAGCCTTATCATCATTTCATCTCGTAATTTAGTAGTTTGTTCCGTAATGCCTATTGCTGTCAGTTCAACTTCAACAGCTTCAATTTCAATCTGCAATTTCATCATATCACTGTCCGCATATCTTGCTAAGATAGCCATTAAGCGTGCAGAATACTCCAAATTCGTCTCAGCCCATTCAGCCAGCATAGCCGGGTCCGGATTTTCATAACTTGGAGCCAAAGTGCTCCTGAGACCTCGTGGAACACCTATATATATATATATATATAGAGAGAGAGAGAGAGAGAGAGAGATAGAGAGAGCGAGAGAAAGAGAGAAGAGAGAGAGTGAAGAGAAACAGTACTGTGCTTCTTGGATGCTTGTGGCAGAAAATTGACTGACTTTGCAAACTTTTCAAACACATCAAGGTCAGTGCAATTTCAAGTAAAGATGCTTACACCAAGTAGTTATTTTGTGGAGGCTCTCCTGCCATTGGAGGATGCCAAGACCACAGAGTTGCTTACCTCTGCAGTGCAGAAGTGAGAGATCCAGAGAACCTGAGGGCTCTCATCAGAAGGGTGGGGTAGTTCCTGACAGACTTTCCCAAAATGAGGGCTTAGGAAGCTCTATCACACCCTCAGTTCCCAAA
The DNA here is from genome assembly GCF_964261635.1 of Lissotriton helveticus. Lineage (NCBI taxonomy): Eukaryota > Metazoa > Chordata > Amphibia > Caudata > Salamandridae > Lissotriton > Lissotriton helveticus. The sequence goes on along the minus strand of NC_136068.1, from coordinate 189,865,327 downwards.
AATTGTTTTGCTGGCCATGTGAACTGCCCTGGGTCTACACGTATCAGTAGGACGCCCACTGTAAGGAATTCCAAAGAAAGTATGGCCCCTGAGGCTGTGAAAGTGTAGTAAGAGCCCCGGCGGATACAAGAGACATGGCATTTAGTGCCCTCATTTTAACAGATGGGCTTAGTGACTGGAACTTGGTAGATCAGAGAGGAGGTGATTGAGTTCTGTGACGAATTAGTGGTGGACCCTGAAATGTGCCATCCTTGGCACTGTTTTGCCAGCCGCTGACATGTCAGCAAACAAAGCAAATTGATTTTTATTGTAAGCAAAAGCTTAAGCCTAATACTGGTGCCCAAACTACATAAGGTTCATCAGCTGCCGGGTGGAAGTGAACTTGATTTTCATTTGGTTCTCAATAATAATTGTGCCCACTGGTTGTGGCACAATGAGTACTGACTGCTGAATCTTGAAACAATGCTTGGTGGAGATCAAAAGGAATTTATAATGCCTCTGGACATGCTTCCATTCGACAGGTCTGACAGCTCAGCCCCAGCTTGATGCCACACTAGGTTGAGTCGCTGTACTACACTGGCAGGAATTCTTCCCAAAAAAAGCCATTTTGTTTTTTGGAGTGCAACTCTTTAATGTATTGGCACAGTTTGCAGTACTAAGACATTCCGCAGGATTGAGTTGGGTGTATTGATACAGAGATTTGTTTGAAACTTTTTATTGGTAGTAACTCGGAGATGGGGTAATTTTCTTAGGTATCTTTCAAGAGAAAACTAGTTTGGGCTAACAGAATGTGTATTCCAATCCTAAATCTGAAATTAAAAAAACATCTCTTTTGTTCTGGTCCAACAGGATGTTTGGCACTTCGACGGAGCTTATTTTCAGGGTGGGGGGAACCCACATAAGAAGACAGCTGTGACATAAAAGTTCAAACTTTCTTTTTTTATAGTTCTCATTCAGCAAGAAGAGCTGTTCTGTACTGCCTATAACATTTTACAGTGGCATAGTTGCCAACTGTTTTCAGGTCCTGGGATAGCAGATCGTTCAATGTCAGCAGGACCTAACTTTTCTGTTTTTTTCACCAATCATTGTTTTCACGTGTGTAAGTCCAGTTACTTCAACTTAATTAAATCAAGGCTACAGTATGGATGGGCAACATTGCAGCTTGTATCATATGTGTTGCAATAACTGCTAAAAATTGCAAAATGAAATCTAACATTTAGTCACTGCACTGAGAAGATTGAGCCGCTATTTCGAGTGACTTTTGCCATAAACTTGAGTAAAATTATCTTCAAGCAGTTGATTACCCAAGTGTGCATTGCATAATGTGTGTTTTTTTTTTAGATTTTTAAGTGTTTTATGGGTTGAAAAGTTCCCACACTGCCACCCACTCCAACATTTGCCTCTTGTTTGCACAGTTTTCATTTGGTGCTTGGTCACACTAGCTTGTGTACGTAGGCATGGGTTTCCATTGACTTCGATCGGTTTCGCACATTACTCATCATGTGATGCCCTATCATATGTACTTTATTAGGGGGTTTGCACAAAGGAACTTAGTGCAAGATGTACTAACATTAGTGTTTGGGATGACCAAATAGCGTTTTTTGGCGAATTGCTAATTGGAGATCAAAACACTAATGCACAAAAGTGTGTTTTACACTCTCGGCGATTCCCAGTGGGTCACAAATAGACCCCCCTTTTAATTATTATTGAGGTAGGTCTTAGTGTATGACCCACTGAAAATCGCAAAAATCACAGGGATTATGGCCTACTGGGTTCAGCAGACCACCATGTCTATGATTGCATTAAAAAAGCATTTTTTGGTTTTTTAAATGTAAGCCGTTTTCCTTAAAAGAATATAGGGTGGGTTTGAAAAAGAAAAAAAATGTAAGTTTTCTTTTTACATTTTTTAAGAGTAGGCAGTGGCCCATGGGACCATAGTCTGTGCTTAAAAAAACATTCCTTCAACTATTCTCAAAGTGGAAGGGGTCCCTTGCAGACGCTTTTCCTTTTGCGAATGGGTTACCACCAACTATGAGTGGTGGTAAAGGGCGAATGTTTTGCGACCGCATTTCAGTCGCAAAACATTCATACATTCCATTTCTACTCTGTATTTGGAAGGGGCGCCCACAAGAAGCCCATTCCAAATACCGAATCACAAAACCCAAACCAGTTACCGAATTGCAATTTGGGTTTGTACATCCCAAAAAGCCTTTTTCTGGCCGCAAACAGGCAGATTCTGCAAATCAGCTTGTTTGTGACCGGAAAAAGCTTTGAACATGTGGCCAGAAGCGGCAGACCTTGATGTGGAGCTCTGACCCGGGACCAGGGTTCGATTCCCGCCTCGGCGGGTCTCGAGCTCAAAACTCCTTGGACCTGATATTCTCGCCTCAGTGCCTATTCTAATCATGGGTACCACGCTGCGACTCTGGGCAATAGCTTGCTTAATCTCCACGTCGGCCCCAGCAGCGCAGGGGATGCCTGGCTTCACCTTGGGGGTACCCAGGAGTGGACACTTCACATGGAAAACCAAGAAGGGTTCCTCTGCGGTATGAATACAGCGCTACGGGCCTGAGGGTAGAAGTGCGCTATATAAATACAATTCATTTCATTTCATTAGCTGTGGAGGCTTTCAACACAAAGATATTGTGCATTCCAAACTTTAATAACACTATCATTTGTGTCACGTGGCCTCACGCAACCTCCTGTGCAATGCTTTACTATATCTAAGCCTGGTTGCAGAAAAAGTTGAACTGATTAGAATTCAGCCCTGAACCTGACACTTTACCGAGTGATAAAGCGTGAACCGGGCCTCTGGCTGCAGAAAATGTATGCCATGCAGTGGGGAGTCCGACCCAGCCCAGCTGGTGCAGACACCATACTGGGCACAAAAATACGGACTCGGAGCTCGGGACACCGGCTGCAGACACAGCGCTTTGCAAAACACAACAGGAAAATAAACTATTTCTAGAGAATTAGTCAGAGGGAGCCGCCAAGCGCCATGGCGGAATAAGATGAATGGGACGAAACTGCGCCTAATTTATAATCGGTTTGGTTGCGGAGAACACCAATTAATTCCCTCTCAATACATAAAGAGAGCGGTGTTTGTTCTGCTCGGCCATTACCGCAGCCGGGGCCTCCCGCCTCCATTGTACCAGGCGCGCGCTACCTGTCAGGCCTTCCGGCTCCCCGGCTAATTCCTCACACCTGTCTCCGCGGCCCTGGGGAGCCTCCGGGGGCGCAGACACAAACGCGGGCCTCCAGGAGACTTTAGGCCCGGAGATAAATTGCCCGGCGTGGAGCTAACACGCGGGCCTTGGAGACTCGATTCGCATGCACGGCCCCGATTGAGGAGGGAGAAAGGAAAGCAAACAGAGCGCCGCCTGCAAAAGCAGCCTCATTTTCCAAAATAAATATTTCCCCGAACCGCCTGCTGCGGGCCAGTGCAGAGGCATTCCTCATTAGGAGAGACAGTTGCGACCCTGGGGACGGCGGCGCAGCCAGAGTTCACGCCGTGCCTTGTAGTGGCGGCCGGGGCTGCTTTGGAGGTAGAGATATCCGGCAGGCGCCCAATGCACTGAACGAACAACGACCTAGGGGTTTAGATCAGGGCTTTAAGTGGGATGCAAAAACTGTGTGTGTGGGGGGGATGGGTCTCTCAAAGGGGCGTGGCCAGTGTAACTAGGGGCGTGGCTTTAAAACACATGCTAAAAATCTGTGTTTAGCATAGTGTGCCGCCCCACTTGTAATTTGCTGTGGAGAAGTGTGGCTCAATGGTTAGAGCGGCAGATCCTGATGCAGAGGTCTGGCCCGGGACCAGGGTTCAATGCCTCGGCGGGTTTTGGGCTCAAAAATTCCACAGACCTGATAATTCTCGCCTCGCTGCCTATTCCAATCATGGAGTCCCACTCTGCAACTCTGGGCAATAGCTTGCTTAATCTCCACAACGGCCCCCACAACGCTAAGGATGCCTGGCCTCCACCTTGGGGGTGCCCAGTAGTGGACACCTCACAGGGAAAGCCAGGATGGGTTCCACAGCGGTATTCGTACAAGCGCCTTGAGACCCTTGCGGGTGAGTAGTGCGCTATACAAGTATCAATCAATTCGCTGTTTCTGTCATTCCATCCAGATATGTGATACAACAAGTAACATCATACCTACAACAAGTAAGGACTTTTGGCTTTGTCAATGGTTATTAGTTGCATAAGATAAATAAGCTGCAACTATGGCTTGTTACATGTAATATTGAAAAAGCTTCCAATTAAAGCCCCGATGACCCTACCACAATGTTGCGGCTCTTGCGTTTCAGAAAGAGAAGGGAAATCCAGAAAGAAAATGACTCTTTAAAGGATTTCCCTTCTCCCACAATGCTCAGCTGGCATGACGTCATGCCGTAACTTCTCCACTAGTGAGACGTGAGCAGCGCACATCGATATGCCTGCTGTCTCCAAACAGGACTCTATCAGGCTGTTTTGCGTCCTGGCACTTTTTTCCGAACTGCAGTGACAGTAAACTGCTGTCACTGCAGTCCGGAAAAAAAAACGGACCGCCTGTGCCAGGGCTCAAAACAGAGCCCGATTGAGGCCCGTTTCGAGGCCCCCTTTAAAAAACTGCCGGTGCTCAGACCCCTTGAGACCCGGCCCACTTAAAGCCCTGGTTAAGATACATGCAATGGGGCGGCTGCAGGGCTCGAGTCTGGGTACCACGCGGGTGGACGGCATCCCCCCACTTATTTTACCGGGAGCTCCATAACTGGAGCAAATGGAGCCACACATTCACTCTTTGGCCTCTCTGGGGCAAGATCGGAGCCCATTCAGAACGCTGCTCACGCGCAGGCTTCTCTGATGCAATCGCATATAAGGGGTGAGCTAGGGGGGGCAATGAGTCTGATGGTGCAAGCCACCTTTCGTGACGTCGCTTCCTGTTGTGACGTCAGCGTCCCCCCTCTTCTTTTTTTAGGACTTGTGCCCTGGGCGGCTGTGACCCACATTATAACTAGACAACTAGGTCTGTATCTCATAAATTGCCCTGGGGGTGTGATGGGCATGGGCACCCGCTTTTGTACCCCGGCACTTTGGTATTACAGACGGTTCCGCAGACTCTCACCCTAGCTTACATGTAGCATCGGTGCATCCCTAAGGGTAGGGCTTTAAGTGGGCCGGGTCTCACTGGTGCTGTGCACCAGCAATTTTTTAAAGGGGGCTTCGAAACGGGTCTCTCTGTTTTTGTTCTGTTTTATTCCGGACTGCAGTGACAGCAGGCACATCGATGGGCACCAGCTCAAACTGCTCACTTCTCACTAATGGAGAAGTTATGGCATTAGGTCATGCCAGGTGAGCTTTGTAGGGGAAGGGAAATCTTTTGAAGTGAGTCATTTTCTATCTGAATTTCCCTTCTCTTTTTGAAACTCAGGAGCAGCAACATTGTCATTGCGTCACCAGGGCTGTAAGTGGAAGTTTTTTCAATATTTTAAACAGGCCATAGTTACTGCTTATTTATCTTATGCAAATAACAAACCTTGACAAAGCCAATAGTCCTGACTTGTTGTAGGTATGATGTTACTTGTATCATATCTGGATACAATGACAGAAAAAGCAAAATACAAGTCGGGCAGCACACTATGCTAAACACAGATTTTTAGCTTGCTTGTTTTAAGCCACGCCCTTAATTACATCGGCAACGCCACTTTATGAGACCTCCCAGTGTTTTCATCCCACTTAAAGCCCTGCCTAAGGAGGCATTCCCCCATTTGTAATCAGGGGGAGTACCCTTGCAAACGAGGAAACACTTTGCCTCTGAATCACTGATGTATTACAAATGTAGATGCAGAGAGAAAGGAGTGGGAAGGAGGCTCACGGAATGTGCTCCACAATGTGGGGACATCCTTGAAAGAATGGAAAGTGGGTCTTATGCATCCCCCAGACATCCCGCTGTAGGTGGGTGCAGTCCTTCACTGCACTCGCCTGTGGTAGATCCATTCAACACCACCTTTTAAAATCTGGCCAGATTACTGCCTGCACAATGAAAGGTGAACCGATAGCTTCAAATAGCCGGTTGACCTTTCATTAATGCGCAGTGCCCAGGGCAGATGCAAGTTTGCGACTGCCTTTAAGGCAGTGCATCAGATATAATACCGAACACTGAACCGGTCTATACCCGGCACACCTGATATGTCTTGGTGAAAACCAGGGCAGTGCACCCTATACGTAATATGTGTCGTTGACTCTAAATACGAAATTAAGTGGAAACAGGAGTCTCTCCTCAAATCAATATTACTCAACCCACAGTAATGACATGTGGAATTACCACATGAGACTCTAGAATTAAATCCATCAGGTAATATTTAGTGGATTGTTTCCTAGACAAGGATGTCTGGTTTTTGGGAACATCATGCCTTAATCCCTGTGGTAACATAGATTTGAGCGTGCTATTCTTTCTTTCATAAGGAGTTTTATAGAGGATAACTCATGCTAGAGCAGGATTAAAGCACCCCTGAATTACTAAAAAGTGCTCTATCAATGATATTGTGTTAGCTATCAATGCTCTGGTAATACTCCCACAGTTACAAGGTAAGCCTCTGATTTTTATTTAGGATTTTACAGACAACATTCCATGTCCAAAGACCTAATGCTTGACCTAGCATTCTAATTAGTTAGTGACAACAGCCATGATCTAGAACATGCTCCTACTGCGTGTGTCTTCTCAGTTTTCACTCCCGCAAAGGATCTTATTTCAGTTAACAATATGCTCTTCTCAGTGCCTAGATTTTGGAAAACTAGGGGCAATATTATCAAGAAAGCGCGATACATTATCGATGCTTTTATCGGCAGGAAACTGCCGTTAAAGCGGCGATAATAAGCTTGATAATATGGCCTTGTGAATTCCCATAGAAGCCCAGGTTCTGGTGTTAACCTGGGCCTCTATTGGAATTCTCCAGGGCATATTATCAAGCTCATTATTGCCACTTTAGCGGCAGTTTCCTGCCGATAAAAGCGGCGATAATGTATTGCCCTTTCTTGATAATATGGCCCTAGGATTGAAAATGGTTGGCTGTACACAAACGTCATTTATGGAATGTTGCCCGAAAAACCTATTCTTTCTGATCTTAGATTTAGGTAGGCTTTAAAAATGTTCATCTTCTTCAAATATGCATGTGAGAAGGGAGCTAGGTTGACCTTTTAGCGGACTGTGGGACTGGGAAGTTCTCCCAAGGAAGTTTTGGAGAAAACTAGTTTAAACTGGGTATTTTATAACACATTAAATTTCATCTTGTCATTTTAATCAAGTTCTCTTATTTAATCTTTCTCACGTGCATCACTACTGCACACTTTTTCTTGCACTACCGTCATAAGTTCAGCCTCAACCTCACGTGGTAAGTTTCAGCCTCACATGCAACGGCATTATCTGCCATGATTGTCTCCACATTCACAGAGTACCCCACCATATGCCAGGTATGGTGCATGGACGCCAATAGAGGTTCAGAATGCTGCTAAAATATCCTTGGCAGAAATGTCGATTAGGTGTCAAAGACCACACAGGCCTCAGAAAGCAGAGCTATACTTCAGGTGATAAGGAACATGCAGTGTTAGGGCACACAACGCAGAGCTATACCTCAAGTGTTGAAAAACCTAATAGACATTAACCTCATAAAGCTGACCTCTCCCTTAACTGAACAAGATCATGCAGTCTTAGGCCTCTTTCAAGCAGAGCAATCCTTGAGGAGACAAAGAACCTCCAGGCTCAAATCTCATGAAATAGAATTATCTAATGAACGCAGAGGCTTTGGGCTCACAAATATGAACTATCCCTAAGGTGACTGTGAACTTGCAGGTCTGGGTTGCACAAAGCAAAGCCATCCCTAAGGTGACAAAGAACTTACATGCAGAGCCAATCCTTACACATCATGGGCAACCTACTGCTTTGTTTTGATGACAGCATAATGCTGCTCAACATCTTGTATCCAAGTTAGGCATGTCAAAAGTTGGAAAACATGAGCTCCAAGCTCCCATGCATATTTATGTTTTTGAACAGAAATCTATACATTATTTTAGAAATCCTTGTTCCACTCAGGTGAAAGTCGCAAATTACATTGTTATTGACTATATAGTACAAGAATCTGCCAACCAGGGATGATCTTAATAGCATCCTCTGTCTTTATGTGTACTGATTATCAATTTTAGTTAATAAAAATATGTGCTACCATACCACACATGCCCTATTTTCTGGGGATCACTGACAGAATATCGACAACAGAAATGTAGACCTATAAAAATATTTTGACAAAATATTGTCCAAAATATCGACCTTCTATCTACATAATGGTAAGTACAAAAATATTGCAAACAATTCTGGTCGCGATTCACAGAACTAACTTAAGACAAAATCCTAAATTTACTACCATTTTGGTATTCACAGAAGGTACTTACTCATTTTGGTATTCACAGAAGGCACTTACTCATTTCGGTATTCACAGAAGTTAGGAGTCCTAACCTTAGGACTCCTAAATGTCTTCTGTGAATACCGAAAGTCATAAAGTTAGGATTTTTCTCAGTTTAGAAGTAGTAAAGTTAGGACTCCTAACTTTAGGATTCCTAAATGCCTTCTGTGAATACTTAAAGTCTTATAGTTATGATTTTTCTCAGTTTAGGAGTAGTAAAGTTAGGACTCCTAAACTGAGAAAAATCCTAACTTTAAGACTTTTGTTATTCACACAAGGCATTTAGAAGTCTTAAAGTTAGGACTCCTAACTTCTGTGAAAACCAAAATGATAGTAAGTTTAGGATTTTGTCTTAAGTTAGTTCTGTGAATCGGGCTCATTGTTGTTAAAAATATAGTTGTTAAAAATATTTGGTTTTCAAAAATGTTTAAAAAAGAATGTAAAATAAATTAAATAATACATATAATTTAAAAAAGAATCATTTAAAAATGTTTAAAATTATAAGTAATAAATATAATGTAAAATAAATTAAACATACATATATAACATAATATATATATATTTACTTAATAATATTATTAAATAATTATGTTAATAAATTATAAAATGTTACAAACGTATTGAAAAATATAAATACATATATATATATATATATATATATGCATACACCTGTAAAATAAAAATAAAATATATATTTAATAAATTAAAATATTAAAATATTTTCGTTATTTTAAAACAACATTTTACACTAAATTAACTGCAACAGTATGGAAAATGTTGGATAGCGAAGGGAATACAATTACTATTCCCACTCCAGGGAGTGCAACAATAAGGAAAGTGTAGGATAGCAGAGGGGAATAATTTGCTATTCCTGCTCCAACGAGTGCAACAGTAGGGAAAGTGTTGGATAGCAGAGGGGAATAATTTACTATTCCCACTCCAGCAAGTACAAAAGTAGGGAAAGTGTTGGATAGTGAAGGGGAATAATTTACTATTCCCACTCCAGAGATGGCTACAGTAGGGAAAGTGTTGGATAGCGTAGGAGTAAAAATTGCTATTCCCCCTCCAGAGAGTGCAACAGTAGGGAATGTGTTGAATCGGGGAGGGGACAAAATTACTATTCCCACTCCAGCGAGTGCAACAGTAGGGAAAGTGTTGGATAGCGAAGGACTATAACTAACATTCTTGATGATCTTGCCCCGCGCAAAGTAAAAAGAACCCCAATCAAAGACAGAAACCCCTGGTTCAATGGGTCCCTCAACAGTGAGACAAGATCCCTCCGGCAGACAGAATGAAACTGGAGGTAGCACCCCTCAGCCGTACACTTAAAACTTCTCCACCAGGCCACAAATGCCTATAATAGGAACATCCTCAACTCAAAAAAAGAATTCTTCAGATCATAACTGGGGAACGCCAAGAACAGACCTCACAAGCTGTTCGAAGTGGTCAAACACCAATTAAAGAAACTGGCCAAAACATCTAAAGAAATCCCTAAATCCCTAATTTCATCGGATAAATTCTCCACCTTTTTCTCTGACAAAATCACTACTCTAGGAAATGAACTCAGATCCACCACCCACTCCAAACCCCTTCCGGGTCTGCCCCCTCCCTGCGCGCAGCACCCACAGGCATCACCCAAAAAGCAAGCGCACTGGAACAACTTCAAAGTGTATGACAAACACTCTGTCTCGAAAATTCTATCCTCACTAAACCCGAACAACCACTTTAATGACCCACTCCCCTCCTGATGCCTAGCTGCCGCAGCTCAATCCATCATTCCTAGTTGGACTGCAACTACAGGGGTTGATACCTGATTCTCTGAAAGCAGGCCACGTCCTTCCCATCCAAAAAAAAAACTTCGCTGGATCCTGCTTCCCCGGACAATTTCAGACCTATATCTAATATCCCACTCCTAGGAAAGTTCTGGAAAAGTGTGTGCAACAGCAGCCGAGTCAACACATCACCAACTTCCACCTACTAGATGACTTTCAATCAGGATTCAGGCCTGGGCACAGCACTGAAACCACCATTCTCCACATCATGGATGATGCCCTCCAAGCCAGGGCCGGACTGGGAACTGAAAGCAGCCCTGGCAAATATTGCCAGGCCAGCCCCCGTCCTGCGCGTGGCGAGCGAGCGCAGCCAACGAGCCCAACCACTACTAGGGGGATTTGGGGAGGAAATTTTGGAAAACGACAGACCAAAATGGTGCATTTTACAGCACATTTTTCATTACATATTCAATTGTATTAACTGGTGAAGTGTGGTCCTGTGTGGAAACCAAAACAGGCGAGGAAGCCATCATCATCAAAATTTAGGTTACCCAAGATTATTCCTGCCGCATCTCTTGAGGTCAAAAGTACCCTCTGGGGGGCTCACGTCTTTAGCAGTTAGCATGGTGACCTCTCCCCATGACATCACAAAGATTTCAATACTGGGCTTTCATGTGAAAATGTAATGCATTCTGGGTGTTGCAGTCTTCATTTTCTCTAATTGAACTAGATAGACTAACATGCTTAATACCAATGCTTTGTAGTTAAATGCCCAGGGCTGCAAACAGTTCAATGTCATGCATGTAGGTGGCAATCTTAGGTGTGAGATCACCACTAACAACCCCTCCACCCTAAACTCCATTCCCTCCCTTTCTAGTGCAGGCCCTGCCCTCGTACCTCCATAGGACTCAAGTTTCACAGGCATTGCATTCTGGGCCTATAAGCCCTTTTTATTCAAAAACTACACTGGATCTTATAACGCAAAGCAAACATCTGGGCTGGGTAAGCCGCTCATGCATGGACCTTGGAATCTTGAAAAATCGTCTGTCACATTTTGATGCCACATTGTACATAAAATATGAACCAGGTGATATTAGGGCTACATAAATACGCCACACGTGGGATACCTTCACTTAATTGATATGCTCCATTGTAATGGGGCGATATGTTTTGTAGGTTTCTAAGGGGATTGTTTTAATTTCTATTGCTTGTGATGGGCAGTTCCTTCCTATTTGTCACACACAGGCCAATCAGCTCATTGCAATGCCATTTATGTGCTAAAAGGATTTTCTTTACTGACCCTCGAACCTGCACCTATTCGTGTAAATTCAATGCTAAGGTTATCAGTCATTTACACATGGCACTTCCCGTAATCGGTGCTGCACGTCTGATTACTTGTTGGGTAATCTATCACTTTTCAGAAGTAACTCTGAACGCGCGTGCTTGCCCAATGACTGACCTCACCTGGGAGGCGTCTTTGCTCAGCCCCCCTCCGAGCTGTGCAAACAGTTCCCCAAAGCCCTCAGAGATCATGGGTTTGTAGAGGCCTACTGGCTGCCCTGTGGTCCTACTGTAAAAGGGTCACACAAATGGCGCAGGGAGGGAGGGGGGAACGGCTCCTCTATGTGACGACGTTTTGGCTGATTGAAGGCCAGGAGATGAGTTAGTGGAGTTTCAGGGCAAAGCAGGAGGATGAGGCATCGAGGCAACAGTAGCTCACAGAAGCAGGCTGATGTGCATGCATGTGACGTGGTGGATCTGTGATTCACAGATCTCCACCACGTCACACTGCATGTACACCAGTCTGCTTCTGCTGCCAGTAGCACGTCATTCACACCCACTGCACTACATCACTAGCAGCGCCAGCATTAGCAATTAAAATCCCGGGTGCGCTGCTGCTGCTTTACAAGTGTTCTGTGACGTCAATGACACTCAATGGTGCGGGTGCACTCGGACTATGAGGGATAATACATGTGAAGGTTACACCACTGTGATGATGCTGATGCACCAAAGTTAAGATCGGCGAAAAGTGCGTCATAACTGCTTCTCCCAAATAAATGGTAGGCCTCAGGCCACAAATGATTTATTACCCGGACGCTCCGACCTCATAGCCTGCCTAGAGCCAGGCCAGCCATCACCACCTCGCGCCGCCTCCAGCTTGCTCACAAATCCACTGCACTGACTGCAGCACCGGGCCGATGCCTAACGGTTTGCTTTTGACGCCCCCAGACAGTGCCATAATCAGAGAATTTCATGCATACAACTGGGCGGACACTCAGGAGACTCACCTGTGGGCGGCAGAAATAATTAAATTACGGGGTCGGGGTGCCTCTCTTTTTCAGTTGTCTCTCTGGCTCTCTGATGCCTGCCTCCTCGACCTCGCCTCACCACCAGTCATGCGCACGTTTTTATTGCGTGACTCAGCGTGCCCCAATGCGCATGATCACATTCACCAGGCCCGATGCGCACGTCATCATAGTGCAGCCACTGCCAGGTAGATTTTTAATAAACAAATGATAATAATAGCCTAAATTAAATCATTTCACAAGGAGAGACACAGAGTACAAGTAGTTTGTCAACAGTCGGACTACTAAACTGATTCCGACCCGTCACGGTCGGTCAGGTCAGGGTCCACATCGGCCCCTGCAACAAAACCGGCCCCCCTGTCATAAAACCGGCCCCCGACCCATCCAGCCGACCGGGGGATTGCCCGGTGCCCGGAATTGCCAGTCCGGGCCTGCTCCAAGCCCTTGACCAAGGCAAAACCTGTCTCGTAATCCTCCTAGATCTATCCTCTGCTTTCAATACAGTCAATCATGAAAAGCTACTTGAACGCCTAAAACTCAGGATGGGACTGGATGGTCCTGTTCTTGAATGGTTTAGGTCCTTGCTCCTAACCAGTCACAGAGATTCCTAATCAACGGTAACCTGTCCACTCCCTCTTCGATCACGGTTGGAGTCCCTCAAGGATCAACCCTGTCCCCCACCATCTACAACCTTTAGCTCGAACCACTAGCCGAAGTACTACGCACTGAAAATATCTCCTACCACATGTATGCCGATGACACCCAGATCCACATAAAAATCTCTTCTCCTGAGGAAATTCTCTCCCTGAATGAGGCCTTGAAATTGACTGTCTAATGGCTCCCCTCTAACCCGCTCAAACTTAACGCAAAAAAAAATGAATTTCTCCTAATCTCCCCACCTAATATCAACCCTGACATTCAGGAATGGATCAAGGCAATCACAGCTTTAAACTGCCCACCAACTATAGTGGATTCTGCCAAATCCCTTGGAATAACCATTGACTGCAGTTTGAACATGCGTGACCACATCAACTCGATGCCAAAATCAGCCAGATTTCACCTGAGCTACCCAAGGAAACTGAAACATTTCCTCGACACTCCCAACCTAAAAATGGCAGTCCAGGCTCTCGTCATTTCTAGACTGGAATATGGCTGCTCTATCCTCCCAGGTTTACCCAAGACCTCTCTGGCCCCTCTGAAAGCCTGCCTCAATGCGGCCGCCAGACTAACAGGCTCAAAGAAATTCGACCACATTTCTCCACACCTGAAAGCTCTGAACTGGCTTCATCTTGAGGCCAGAATTCAACTTAAATTGCCTTGCACCATGCACACGGTCCTTTACTCAAACTCCCCAGCATTTCTTGCCCAGAAACTTTTGATATCTGGAGGAGCCATAAACTCCCGTTCCGCCAGAGACCTTTTGCTCCAACCAGCACCCTTGCGGGAAAAAAAACGTGCAATCTGGCCTTCTCTGGGGCTGCACCAAGAATATGGAACTCACTCCAGCCCGCAATAGTGGAGTGGTGTGGCTCACTGGTTAGAGGCGGCAGACCCGGAAGCAGAGGACGGCCCGGGACCAGGGTTCTATTCCCGACGCGGCAAGGTTGAGGACCAGGGTCAGCGGACTCAATAATTCTCACCTCGGTGCCTACTCTAACCAGGGATCACACTCGGCAACTCTGGGCATTAGCTTGCCTCATCTCCACAACGGCCCCCCATATACGCCGGGGATGCCTGGTTTCACCTTGGAGATACCCAGTAGGGACCATCTCACGGAAAGCCAGGACGGGTTCCCCAGTGGTCTACAGCGCAGAGATACTCCTTCGGGAGTCGATTCTAGCGCTTTAGAAACCCACAATTAATTAATTAATCAGAAGAGCTCCATCTCTTGATCGCTTTAAAAAGGATGCAAAAACCTTCCTAATAGGCACATTCCTCTCCTAAATACTGACTTAAAATCACCTCAGCGACCTACTCCCACTTCCATTTACTCTCGACTACTACCTCTCATCTGGTCTATCTGTTGCCATCCACCCGGAACCGGAATTATTTACTCTTCCCACTCCAGCAAATGCAACAGTAGGGAAAGTGTCAGATAGCAGAGGGGAATAATTTACTATTCCCAATCCAGCAAATTAATTAGCATTAATTAACAAACAATTAGTTATTAAAAATAATTTACCTCCCACCATACTCCCCTTTAAATGAAACCACCAATGTCGTAAAGCATGACACAATTAACATAATTAATTAACAATTGATTACTCAATTATTAACAATTAACAAAAAAAAAACAATTATTAATAAATTAATTCACACAATTAACACTATAAAACAACATTAAATAAATATTATATAAAAAATATTAAAAAATGTATTAAAATTAAAATTACATTAACTCACAACCTGCTCCTAAAAAAATGACACAATTAACAATTTATAATTCAATATTAATAGCCAATTAATAACGAATTAATAATGAATTATTTACCACTATATACAGTATAAAATATTAAATACGTACATTTTAAATAATAAAAAATAATTATTAATTAATTACAATTAAATTACTTCCTACCCTACTCTCCTATAAACCCACAACTCGCTCCTAAGTAAAGGACAAAATTAACATAATTAACAATTAATTATGAATAATTACCAACAAATTAATAACCTATTAAGAATAAATTAATTTTCACAAGTACCAAAATAAAATATTAATACATTAATACATAACAATTAATAAAAATATGAATTCATTATTTATAATTAAATTACCTCCCACCCTATTCCCCTACAAACCCACAATCCACCACGGAACTAAAACGCAAAATGTAATTGAAAAAAAATGATAACTTCTAAAAATGCAACACATATATTAAAAAACAAATACAATACTTACAAAAATGTTTAACCGATATTTTTAACAATGATCTTTCTGCAAACGATATTAATGACTTCGATATTTTGGAAAATGATATTACTTACCTTAAACTCGATATTCTTTACAATGATATTCTAACAGTCGATATTTTTGTATTATGATATTTTTCACTTCATATTAGTGCGTTGATATTTACAACTCAATATTATGTCTGTTTACCGTTTTCTGGAACATTTAGGTGATTTTTTTTACATAATATTGTCTATGTCAGCTCTGCATTAACTATTGAGATCCTCTGGTCTTAATTATTATTCTCAAAAGAAGTGTTCTTTCAAGTCGTGTTTTACTTCTATTTCTTAAGCATTATATAACAAAAGACACAAGCAAATATTGACCAGGGTCTTATGCAATTGGGTTGAGTGGTCATTAATCAAACATATTTCTTAGACCTCTCTAAGTTTCCCTAGTATGTCTCTATTAAAAAACCTTCTCTACAGGAAAAGTGTTGTCACTTCCACATGATATCACCTCCTGTATTGCAATCATACAGACAATAGGATGTGTAATGTCACTTCTGCTATCCCTGGTATTTGAGTTAATCAATGTCCATGCAAGCTTCTGTGAGACCATCTCCAGGCAGCAAGGTCCTCCTCTGGTTTACATACTTGAAGAATCCACCACAGACATCTGAATGTTGGTTTTTTAATGTTCCAAGCATACATCTAGTGCACAAGAGGGACTAAACCTCCCATATATCCTCCCCGAACTCTGGGGCTCATTAGTGTGGCGGGGCAACAAAGTCCGCCCGCCATACCCCCGGGAAATGGACTGCCTGCAGTGCTTGCGGCGGTCCCGCACATAATGCCAGAAATGCAAGTTGTAGATTTGACAGTACAGCGTGACATGCAGCGCGCGGTGCCTGCCACGTTGTACTGTCAAATGCAGGGGGGTAAAATAGGTATCCCCATGTGCACCCCCCACCCCCCAGAATACCTGGGGGCCCGCTATGGGCCCCCAATGTGAAAGAACCATGCCTTTCCGTGGCGGCAATGCATGTCCCCGCATATATTCTAATATGGATGGCGGTGTCTCCCAGACACCGCCACTATGTTAACAGCTTTTCCACCCGGTCGACTCTTCGACCGGGCAGAAAACCGGCGGACGGTCTTTCCATCCGCTGGGGTCCCCGCCGCAATGGTAATGTGGCAGGGGGAAATTTACATGCGGGCGGTGGATTTTGGCAGGCGGATCGCCACCGCCATACGGGTGGTGGTGGCGCTCCGCCCGCTATCTTAATGACCTCCTCTGTGTACACCCACAGCCAGGATGCAGACTCTGCATTTGATGAATGGTTGTCCCACTCCAGGAAGGACCATATTCAGACAGAAATAGGTTCAATATCTACCTAGCAGCATAAGCGAGGATGCACACACCCGGAAGGACCAGTCACCTGCCATTTCCAGAGACAGTAGGTTCAACAGATGCTTTGCTGCGGAAGTTGTTAGGGTGGTGAGGTTGAAGTCTCTTTTGTGGACAAACCCCCAAAGCTTTTGTGCTTTGTATATGGTGGCATAGCTAGGTGGGAGGGGGGTCTATCCTTGGCAGCACTTTTTTGGGGTGGGGGGCGGCCCTTCACGTGAGGTGAGCAATTTCGGCAAGTGAAAGGTAAATGTTTTTATTTTGTTCTCCTCGTCATCGTCTGTTGACTCCCCCCGCTCTATCTGTACCAGCCGTCATTGGGTGGAAAATTCTTGGACCGCCACAGGCGGCAAAAACTCTTGCTACGCCACTGTTTGTAAACCATGGTGTTGGGCCAATGGCTATTATTGACTTGATGATTTGTGGCGATGAACACCTAAGTATCCAAGGCCCGTATGTGTAAACTCAATTTTCCACAGACACAGAATGGGTAAAACCCCTTTGATACCTGAGACCCCCTTCCATTCGGCCCTGGCAGCCATGATGTCTAGGTGCCTGCGGGCTGATAAAAGACACGTCCAGCCTCACAAATTTGGTCCCTTTAAAGCCTCTGGTCACAACAGGGCCATTGTTTCCATAAAACACACAAATAACTTTGTAGCTTTTGAGCAAAAGAGTCAAAGCCCTTCAACCAATCTCTCTTTGTAGGACTTGAAAGTATTAGCAGGGGACAAAGGTGACAATGCGCGGGGATTACAAATCATGTTTTTTCGCTTTTTTTGTTTGCGGCCACATCCTCAGAAGAAAAGCCCTTGATAACCGCAGGCAGCATCCCGTCAGCCGGATTTGCTGTCACACAATAGCTTCGCAGACAGTGATAACGTTGTCCCTTCGTGTCATTCAATTATGAGCTTCTGCCGCTCTCAGACACTGCAGCGCGCGCACAGCACATGTCTGGGCTGGAGGGACTGTGTTCTCCTAGTGAGAGAGAGGAATTTATTCTCTGTGATTCTCTTGTAGCGACCATGAACCCACATGCACATCAAACCAACAAAATCCACGAGTAGCGAAAGTGACATCATCACAATCCCTTTAATCCGCTGCCTTGACTTTACAGGTTTCAACCCTTGTCTTGTCCCAGCCCTCGCCACTCCACAGTCTTTTTGTTGCTGCTTACCGACTAGGGAAGGATTATTAATTGAAACTAATTGAAACTATATTGAAACTATATAAGGCAGTCAATGTCGAACCCTTGTTCTATTACATCCACACAAGTATCTAAGAGGCCCGCATTGCTTCGGCAACTTTACCTGGTGGCTAGGATGCTTATCCCCTTGCTTGAACAGTTACTTCCAAACTTCCACAATTGTTTTCAAAAACGTGTCTGGACCCAATGACTATTCTATAAGCTGGACCTGAACACTATGCGACTAAATCTATTGAAGAGCCATGCACAATGTCAGTCTATGGGACAGTGCTTCCCTGGCACCAGACTACCCCGTTCAGTTGCACCCTAGCTTTAGAGTGTGTTTGACCAACCAAACTATGGGGCCGATTATGATGGCGGACGGACCTGAGTCCATCCGCCACCATAGAGTAAGAGGGACCGTCCGCAGGGGCAGTGGCGGTCCCTCCGTGCAAATTAGGATGTGACCGCCACCCTGGCGGTCACATCCTGTATTTTTAACATTGCGGCGGGTGCTGCTTGAATCAGCACCCGCCGCAATGTTAAAAATGTAAGTTGTGCATTTGCATGCACAAAGCGGCAGGCTAGGTACCCCCCATGTGCATCCCCCACCCCCCTTCACCCAGGGGGCCTGCAACGGGCCCCCGAAGTGAAGGTCCATATGCTTTTCCACGGCGGAAAAGCCACCGCGGAAAAGCATACATCCTACGCCATCCTAATATGGCTGGCGGTGTCTGATAGACACCGCCAGCCATGTTAGTGCTTTTCCGCCGCGGACGGGAGGCGACCGCGGAGGAAAAGCTGCAGACTGAAAAACGATCCCCCAGCCATCCTAATCTGGCGGGGGGTCTTTTTCAGTCCGCTGCGGTTTTCCCGCATCCTCCAGGCCGGCGGTGGCTTCCGCCGGCCCGGAAGATGCGGGAAAACCGCCATCATAATCGCCCCTAAATTTTGACTGCTCATCGATGAATTTGAACCTTGACTCATGCCAAACTCCTTCTGACTCCTGCAAGATACATTTTTACAAGTTGAACTAAAAGGGCCGAACAAGTCCACAAAGCAATGAAGGCAGTGCCCAGGGTGTCATTTTGTTTATCAGACTCTTGACAATTGTCTCTTTTAGTAAAAAATTGTTTCTTGCTTAGTAACCCCTTACCATTCGCCCATTGCTAATACAGGAGAAACACTTTGAGTTATAAAAGGACAGGGGTAGGCATGCAGAAGGGGGGTGTCTCCTCATGAGGGTGGATATACTCTGTTCAAACACCTTTGTCTTCCGATATAAGAGTTTAGGTTGGCTCTGCCCTTTGCAGAGAATTAGGGCCTGATTTAAGTGTGGTGGATGTGGACAATCACAAAAAGCTTGGGATGTCCATTTACTTATTTCTAGTTCATAGATGCCTTATTCATGCCAAAGAGGTAGGTCTGACCATTGACTGTTCCGCATTTATCAAACTCTAAACAAAGCCCTTTGTCTTTTATTATTAATAAGGACACCAATTATGAGTGTCTTTGTTGAACATGCTCCATGTTGATGTCCTCTTATTCCCTTCTACGCCCTTCTTACACTGGCCTAAGGATGGCGCAAGAGAAAGCTGTCTCTGTCCCCTTGCTGCCCTACTGTGAGTCGAACTTTTTCTTGAGTGGTATTTTATGGTTTTGTCTCAGGACATGATGAGGCTTGCAGTGATTCATGGCCAAGCTCTGAAAAAATAGAATTGCTCTTTCTTTTTCAGATACAATTCACTTCATTGATGATTTGGGGCTCCTAGGGCACACTGTGCTCATGGTTATTAAATATCTAAAATGCTCATCTCTTAGAAGCTAAGGGGTCTATACGCCCGGCATCATCCCCCGCCCGCCTCCCATTTCCCCCCGCTAGATTATGATGGTGGGGGTACCGCGGCAGACGGGAAGACCTTCCGCCATTTTTCCACCTGGTCGACCAGTTGACCTGGGCAGAAAAGGGTTGAATATGGTGGCGTGTCTGCTAGACACCACCATCCATATTACGGGAAGCAGCCTTTCTGTGGCAGCAACAAAGGCAGGATTCCACAGTTGGGGGCCTATTGCAGGCCCCCAGGATGTTGAGGGGGCACATGGTGGCTACCTATGGTACCCCCCTGCATTTGCAAAGAGAACGTGGCAGGCACCGCGCGGTGCCTGCCCCATTGTGCATGCAAATGCATGAATGACTTTTTTTGTATTGCGGCGGGTGCTGCAGACAGCACCGCCCCCTGCAATGCAAAAAATGCGGAATGCGCAGCCAGTGTGGTGGGCGCATCCTAATTACACATGCGGGTCCGCCGCACACATAGCGGGCAGTCCCATTTCCCGGGGCGATGGCGGGCGGACAAAGTCCCTTTTGGGGTTAATGTAAGGCCACTAGGTAGAGACACTTGAAGACATTGAAAGAGATTCCATCAGAAACATGTGATAAACTTTTTGTTGAGACCTTCTCCACCATTCTAGAGCAACCAATGTATTTTTTATGTTTTTACTGAGACTGAACCAGGGCATATATTGTGTGCCAAAGGATGCAGGAAGATATGTCTTCCTTAGCTGGCCATGGTTAGGCAAAATAGACCATAAAAACTCTCAAAGTTAGAGGTGTGCGGATCAGATGGCATGACAATCCAGACTGAGAAGATAACGTCATGTAGTAATCAAGAGGAGCCTGCTTCAGATCCCCAGGACAGGGCAAACCTTGTGGGCAAAGGTACAATTAGAGCTCCTTGCTAATGTTGACATGTGTGTGAAAAAAGATTGGCTAAAAAGATTGGCTAAAACTGGACGAGGCTAAAGTGAGGGCAAGTTTATAGTTTTCAACAAATGGCTTGTAACATTTCCTTTTGCAGACCCTCCCCTGGAAGAAGTAAAATATGGCATTGGCTTGTGCACAACATACAGCTGATCTGCCCTTTTTCCATTTAATTTCTGTGAACATTTTGTACCTGCATTGTGTGCTTTTCTCCAAAATAGGTCTGCACTTTTTCTTTCTGTGCGCTGTCTCATGTTTCTTTAGTTCCTTGTCCCAAGTATCCTGAGTGTCCCTTTTCTTCTTTGTGTCTCTTACAGGCCTGGGTAAAATCAGGCCTGGGCGGAGCTTGCGGAGTTTCACTGTGCAAAATTCCACAGAGTTTGCGAAAAACTGAGAGATTTTGCAGAGTTCCGTGAGATAGCAGAGTCACTGTGACTACCAGTCTAAGTCTTGACAAAGGCCTGCCGGGGCAGGGTAGGGTGGATTGAGAAAGGCCAGACCTTTCGGTTAGGCTGCCCATGATCAGTCCCACCCACAAGAGGCTTGTCTGGTGCTGCTCAAGGCGCTTCCCTTAAATGCGTGTGGCCGTATCCGTTACCAGGAGCGAGGACACCAATGCAGGCAGCATGAGATCTCTAAAATGCTGAACGGTAATAATGGTAATAATGATGACGAGAATAATTACATGGTAGTTCTTACCGGCTGCCAGAAGTGATGCAGACAGGTAGAGAGCCTCATCCTCCTGCAACTGCAGCAGGGGAGACCATGGGAAGCGGCCAGTAGTGGTAAGCATAGTGGCTCCATGCCAGTGCCCCTACTGGGCACCGTGTGATGTGCCCGCAAGCTTGGGCTGTCGCGAAATGGCAAGAAGGACCTGCTGCTCTTAACTGTGAACCCTGGAAGCCCCCCCTTCCTGGAACATGGCACGTGACTCCCATGGGTGAAGACTGGGCTCCTGTATGGAGGGGGCTGAACTGAAGGTCTGTCAGAATGGGGAATGGAACTAAAACATATTAGCATGCTCTGTCCCTTCAAGTCCCAAGAGGTGGCCATCTTAAAAGCAAGAAAAACGTGTCAAGTTGTGTTGTTTTTTGTAGGTGCCAGTAAAATCCGCAACACGGTGGATTGCGGATTTTTGCTGAACTCCGTGCTCCAAGCAGAGCGCGGAGTAGGAAAAACTCGGCGAACTCCGCCGGCGGAGAGGAGTTCACTGCCCTCCCCTAGGTAAAATATAAATTATATTGGCATCATTTTTGTGATAATGGGAATTTTTCATATTACACTTGTTACGGGAAATTACCAAAATTATGCTAAGACACCACTTCACATAATTACGTATCATTTATAGTAAAAATTTACCACAAATGCGCCATTTGTGTTAAAAACGTATAGCATATGCACTGGAACAATTGAATGCAAGCGGCTGTTGTTCACAGTACTTCTGTTTTTTATGCTTCTTTGTTGCAAAAAGAATTCTTGCATGAAAAATTGACACAAGAACGCATTTCACTCTAAAATATAGCAGTAAATTATGGATTTCCAGATTCCGTAATTTCATGTAATTTTGCCAACATTTCACTTAATTATGCAAAACAAAATTATGCAAATTTTACACATCCATAATCTCAACCTATGTCGTGTCAGTCATGCACCTGCTAAATATTTTAAAACCTCCTGTTCTCAAATTCATCTCTTCCTTCTACTCTGGGCAGGTTAACCATTTCTCAAGTGTCATTTCACATCTGTTCTACATTAACCTAAAAAATAATAAAAATCCTTGTCACCAATTATTTGGCATTTTGCTGCTACCTGCTTCATTTTTTGTCACTAAAAACCTTAAGAATTGATAACTCCGAGTTAACAAATTGGATTTAATTAGTTTTGGTGTCATTTTATTTATTATACTGTTCTCTAGTTTTTAAAATTGTTGTGGGATTTTCTTTTGTTGTGTTTTCACTCTATTACGGTTTGTGTGCTGAATTAATACCTTACAAATTTCCTATAAGATAAGCCTGCCTGCTTGAATTAGAAACCTGCTGTGTACCTTCAATGTACTGTCCAGAGAGTTGAGCATGGGCTAATCTTGTGACGTTTGTGAGGGATCGTGGTTGTTGCTTCAGCAGGGCCGGCTTTAGGCATGTGCAAGCTGTGCACCTGCACAGGGCCACCAAACCCCAGAGGCCACCGCACCAATATATATCCTTAATATATTAATCCGCTGAGGATGGATACATATTTGTGTGGCGGCCCCTGGCAGGGATTTGGCGGCCTCCAGCTCTGTTCCACTTCTAAACACCCTGACCCCCTCCCCTCTTTACTGGCCTGCGCGCTCCGCCCCGCCCGGACCCCCTCTTCCGGGCCCCCTACCTACGCTCCCTGCCCAGGGCCACCATGAGCCTAGAGCCGGCCCTGGCTTCAGGAAGGTTTACGCCCCCCCCCCCCAATCAGTAACCCAATTTCCTACAGGTGGAAATGCTAAGCATCTCACTTTAGTGTGCCAGTGTGGTCAGAGCAATGAGCTCGCTCTCTAAGCACCTGCAGCAGAGGAACAGTGGAGCAAAAAAATTGCACACTGCTGTTTTGATCACTTCTCTTGTAGTCATAAGACTTCTGGGATGGTAGTTGTAGGAGTTTGATTGGGGAGAGCACACTATGGCAGCTCTTCTTAAAGAGCTGTAAGGTCAACGCCAGAGCAGTGGCGTAACACAGGCCCCCGCAACCCCCGCGGTGCGGGGGGGCCCTCAGCACCGCACTTCAGCTGGAGAGCTCCATATTGAGTCCAGAGGGGGCCTCTCAACGTACCCTGCAGGGGGGCCCCCTCAAGTTTCGTTATGCCACTGGGCCAGAGCAGTGTTTATGTCGTAAGGACTCTATGATGCTGCCACTCACCAACGCTGCATCGCAATAAGGTATACTGGGCAGCTGCATACTCAAAGGGCATTACAGAGCCACAAATCGAGACCCCTCTACAGCACAAGAAAACATGCCCCATTTGCAATTTTCACATAACTTAGGTCAGCCATATCTCTGAAATCACTTTAGCATGCATATCGCTCACACAGCTTACATGAGCCACATTGCTCAACTCGCAAAAGCCATAGCACCCGCTTCACTCACATCACACAGGCGATTCATGCTGCACACACCATGCACATCACTGACCACTCTCAACACAAATGCACAAGCTGACCCGCATAATTAGTGATATTTCCTCTGATATCATTTGAGGTGCACCAGTCAAAAAGTTAAAATTGAAAGGAAATAAGAAGGAACTAAAACACTATAATTTATCAGAAGGGTATGAACAGTGGCAGCTACAACTATAAAAATATGGTAGGGCGCTACGGCAGCAAACACACCATATACTGCTCCCTGGGTGCGCACCTCTCCTTTATCAGCGTCCACAAACAGGAAAGGGAAGGACTTCCTTCCTGCTCATTGGCCACCAATACACTCAATCCTGGCGCTGCTCTCATGCTGAGAGCAGCTCCAGGATTGGTTGGAGCAGGCTAACCCAGCGCTCATTTTGAGGCTGAGCAATTCCTCGGCTGTTTCACATTTATGGAATTGCTGGATGAGCACTGCACATGTCAGGCTGACCGTAGCAATAAAGACAGCCAACGCAGCATGCGCACTGCAGGGGCAGCTGCAACTACTGCAGGATTCAGCCCTGCCCCCTACCCTCACACTGTGACGTTTAAGTAAAATGGCATTTGCCATGCTATTTTACATATTCCTGTGTGCCTGCTGTACTCACCGCAGGCGGGGCGAGACTCCGCTCAAACGGGGGAGCTGCCCCTGAGTATGACTCAAACACGCATGTGACCCACATAGGCAACCACAGTGCGCCTCTTACTGTCTGTGCGCCCCTTTGCAAGGTATAACCGAGTCCACCACGCTGTATGCGCATATCTGACTTCAAGCATCTTTCACAGAAGTCCCAACAATGCTCTGTCTGGACCTGCGGCTCTCATTGTTTGATGATTCTACAACCCTCATGACTGCATTAACAGCTTTCAATGCATTAAAAGCAGTTGTCACATACTCCAATCCCCATGACATGTCTGCTGTGGACCGTGGATGCATGTAACTTCATAATGAAAGCAAATTCATAGCGTACCAGGAGCAGACCGGGTTGGGGGAGCATCGACGGATGGGCATGAGGGAAAATTAAATAAATAATTAATTTTCCCTCATCGTCTGTCGAGATATTCCCCCACACAGCCTCACCACCTCACCGTTCTTACCTGCGCGGGCCGCTACTGTAGAGTACCAATTCCGAGAAACCGTCTCACCTAGAATGTTTATAGAAATTTTGAAGATGAATGCCATTTACCCTTTGTAGGAAACCTTTTGATACAATGCCTTTTTTCTCGAATTGCTGTCCTTGGGGTTAACCACCTTACCCACTCGCTGATTTTCACTGCTCTTAACTTTGTGTCTTTTCACTCTGGGGCATAGTTGTGCCCCTAAACGCGACCCAGCGTGACTTCCAATAACATTCACCACCTGCATACCTCTTTCATTCTGGTTTTCCAACTGGTATGTCATCAGTTGCCCATTGTCAGGTCCTCTTTTTGTGCGGAACATAGAAACAGGGAATTGCCATGAGTGATTGTTTATGTGCAGGAAGGTGTCACACCTTCCTGCTCATAAACAATCATTCCCTAAATGATATACTTGTATAGCGCTCTACTCACCCGCAAGGGTCTCAAGGCGCTTGTACGAATACCGCTGTGGAACCCATCCTCGCTTTCCCTGTGAGGTGTCCACTCGTGGGCACCCCCAAGGTGGAGGCCAGGCATCCTTAGCGTTGTGGGGGCCGTTGTGGAGATTAAGCAAGCTATTGCCCCCAAGGTGGAGGCCAGGCATCCTTAGCGTTGTCGGGGCCGTTGTGGAGATTA
Organism: Lissotriton helveticus; assembly: GCF_964261635.1. Lineage (NCBI taxonomy): Eukaryota > Metazoa > Chordata > Amphibia > Caudata > Salamandridae > Lissotriton > Lissotriton helveticus. The sequence goes on along the minus strand of NC_136068.1, from coordinate 189,839,661 downwards.
AGCAAGCTATTGCCCAGAGTTGCAGAGTGGGACTCCATGATTGGAATAGGCACCGAGGCGAGAATTATCAGGTCCGTGGAATTTTGAGCCCAAGACCCGCCGAGGCGGGGAATTGAACCCTGGTCCCGGGCTAGACCTCTGCATCAGGGTCTGCCGCTCTAACCATTGAGCCACACTTCTCCACGCAGGCACCCTTGCACCAAGGGTGCCTGCATTGGCACTAGGCAGCTGAATTTGGCGCCAGGGTAAGGAGAAACACTGGGTGCATCGTATTATTGTAAATATGGCGCATCCATGCGCTTCTAAAGTGACTGAGCGCGACATTCGCAATTTTGGAGCTAACTCGCGCTCCACCACTTTCCTATAGATATGCCCTGCAGGCCTTTAAACTGGCAAGTAAACAGGTGCCATGTTTTGAGTTGCATCGCGGAGTGCCTGTGCCAACCGTTAGTAGATGTTGGTCTCCGTAAGTAGTGGAAGACTCAGCACTCTGCAGTTAGTCATCGCTTATGACTCGCTACAATCATGTAGCAACCTTTGCATTGCTGTTTTTAAGGGATTTCGCAGTACCCCCCTCTTCGTTTTTGGCAAACTGGCATCTGCAACTTTTTAATAAAGATTGGTTCCCATCCACAAATTCTGAATTTGCTCCTCCGACCTTCTACCTCTGTGGAAAAGGGAGACTCAACTGTCCCCAACGCTTTGTACAGCAGGACGCCTGTCAGCGCATCCTTTTGTGTAGCCCGTGAGCTTGTCATCACTGCACATATTCCATCTTCTTTTCAAAGCAAAATTACAGGATTTCATCGCTCTATTTTTGGAATAATACCCTCTTTACTTCATGATTATATGCCTGCAAACTGCCATAAGGTGCTCTGAATTACATTCGTGGAAAGGCAAAGAAATGACAAGCATGGTTTCTCAGGCTGTCAGGAGGAAACCATGTGGAAACCCATTCTGCCAGTGAATTACCAGCACTCCTTCCCCATTAATACCAATCTCATTTACTCCTGGGACGTTTGTTTAATAGCCACATCGAGGCCTTGAGGTAGATCTGTAACCGTGTTACAGATCTTCCCAGGCAGCCTGGAGCCCTGACAGAAGCGATGCGGGAAGCCGCCTAGACTAAGAAAAGCGAGAGCCCGCCCACACGTGCGTGCTCGAAACGCATTGTACTCCGTCTCTTTGCTCATCGTTTAAGTTGGATATTTCGGCCCATATTTATCATTATTTCATGAAACGCAATGGAGAAAGACACCGTGCTGTGCTGTGTGAAAGGGAGAGGGCAGAAATGTGCTGTATTTAACATTACACGGGTCATTCCTACTCGCTGTCTCACCCTTGTCATGCCTCCCCGATGCAAGGTAACACAAAGCAGCGCTATGCTCTGTCTTACTTTTTAACCCCTTGACTGCGGGCCACATTCCCCCGCTGTGCTGGGGGGCACGTACAGCGCCCCGGTGCTCATGACGAGCTGAGCTCGTCATGGTCACACCCATTCCCATGGAACATTCAGCACAGCAGGGGAATCATCCCAGCGTACGAGCGTTCCACGGAACGGGCGAGGTCATGACGAGCTCAGCTCGTCATGAGCACCGGAGTGCCGTACCTCATGACGAGCTGAGCTCGTCATGAGCACCCAAGGGGTTAAGCATGTTTTTACACAGGGCAGCAAAGCCGAGCAAATTGGGCTTTGCATGACTTTGTAAATACCAAAATATTTACGTCAGGGCTGCACCAAATAGTGACGCAACCCCAATGCAAAATCTTACTAAATCTGGGCCTGTATGTCTTACTGCTTGCAGAATTCTGTGAGACTTCTTAGCTACAGTGCTCTGATGCCACTAAACATTCTGATGAAGGCTATCTGAATACTGTGAGTAAGATAAGTACTTACTTCAGTACGAGGTAGGACTACATAAAGTTACTCAAATCAAGGTGAAAAAAAAAGTGGTGTGCCAATTAACTTCTGGAACGATTACTATGTGTTGGGTGGGAAAACTGAATACTCCCCGATAATCCCAGTGTGATGGGTGGCAAATCTTAGCATTCCCACAGGGTGGGAGGCAGTATGTGTGGTGAGTAGTGTTAAGTAATGGAACACATATCAGGCCATGTACTGATGATTCCTACTAAGTGTTTTGATCGGAAAATGGGAGCTGCATTATTTTTACTAGAAGTATACTCCAACAAAACCAGTCCACCTCATGGTAAAAAAGATGGAAAGCTTGGTGTAACACTGAAAATGTATTTTGCAAAAATGGGGGTAAATGTGGGAAATTGTGTCTTATACTTTTTTATTACTGTAGTTGCTGACCTGTTACCTGATGATGCTAACCATAGTAGTACCAATCTGTACTGCTTCTGACACATTCAGCCTAATTTTTATGTTTGGTAGTGCAAAGAGAGGATTCACAAGTAACTTAAGCAGCTCCTACTAAGTTTGCATTCCTATGCTTCTCATAGGCTTGAGAGCTGATCTACCTTTATAAACAACAAGTGACTCCTCCTTCAAGACACAACTTTCATTGTAAACGTGACATTTTGGAAAATTAACTTGCTTTCATTCCCTGTTTATATGAATTTGATTTATTCATATACGTCACTGTGTCAAATTCATAAATAAGGAACCACACGTCAACTGCCACCAGCACACCCCACTTTTCATACAATGAAAAAGTGAGGAGGAAGAGAGAGCACCTCACGGAAGAACCGCCACAAGGGGCTACTGGCTGGTGATTACCAGTTTACCCACTTATCATCATTGGTAACTCTCTCTAACTCGTGAAAGGAAGAGGAAAGAAAAGAAAGCGAAATCAACAAAATAATTTCACCACTCAGGAGACACAAAGCATAGTAACTTCCACTCGTACAAAAATTAACACAAACACCCCTCGTGAAAAATCTAAAGTGTAGTTTTCACTGCTAAAATTGAGAAGCTTGCTGGCCACTCTGACTTTTATTCTGGGCTGCAAACCTTTCAAACTAAAATAGGTTACTGTTGTACCAAACCTAGTATTATTTTGCCGACATGTTTCGTTGCTGTCTTGTATCGCAACTTCATCAGGGCTTAGGGGTTCATCCTTTCACTCATTCCAAGGTGTTTTTCAGTTCAACACCTGCAGTGGTAGACAATGACGTGTGGATAACATTAAAATACGCTGTACAAACCAACCACTATACTGGTAAAAACCAGTAGTGACACTTGAATCATTTAAAACACAATTACCTCGAGGTGGCGTAGTTATGACATACCCACTCACCTCATGTCAGGGTATTCGTGTCAGCTGATCACGTTTCCCTGCGAAACCCACCGTGCTGCTGGGATTCTATTTGGGTATGTAAAAGACAAGACAAGGAATTGCTCGTGTCAATAACAAACGTATATACAGCACGACAATAGGAGTAGAAGAAAATAATAAAATTAGTTATTTTTAAAATTTATGTGAACAATAATACTGAGAAAGCAATGGTCATCGTGAGCCCATGAGGAATTCTGTGCCACAAACAAACACGAAATGGACAGAGCAGATGTGACCACTGATCCATAATTAACACCTTCCCTGCTCATGATGGAACCACGCCGTCATGAGCCACGGGCAGCGTGTGCTCATGACGGTGTGGTTCCGTCATGTTGCTGCCGCTCCGCCCACGCGGCACTGATTCCCCGCCTGTGTGGGCGAATTAGTGAGTGGGTGGAGTCATGTTGGAACCACGCCGTCATGAGGACAGCTCACCCGTGGCTCATGATGGCGTGGTTCTGTCACAAGCATGGTGGCGCCGCGCTCTTCCCCCACCCCCCCAGTACCGCGGAGGAATTACAGCGGCAGCCACGGGGTTAAATAGTTTCAAAAGTGCCTGAATGACGACACATGGGAACAGTAGAACGCAGAAAACAAAGCTACAGCTGAGCACCATGTAGAGGCCATGTGTCGAGAACAACTAGGGATGGGCAAATCAGATGGTACTGCAGCCTATGACAGCTGTCAGGTCCTATACCTGTAGGAGTAATCTCACACTCCTGTATGTCCTTGCTGCAATTGTCATTTATTCTTGCCGGAATATTCTATTCTATTCAAGGGGTTTTATTGAGCGCAAGGCTACCCTAGACGGGCTTCCCAGCGCTAACAGCCCGTGCTTGAGTAGTGAGCATTTAGATGTAAAGATAGGTTTAAAGTTGTTTCTGAAATTTAGAAGATGGTCGCTTGTCCTAAGGCTGGTCGGTAAGTAGTCCAGTGCTAAAGGGCAAGCTAGGAGAACAAGCCCCCCTGCCTCTGGCTCTCTTAATTCTGGGGACGGCGAGAAGGCATACGTTGTTTGACCTAGGTTCTCTGTTGGCATGGTACGGGTTAATGAGGTGGTGGAGGATACACAAGCCTACTTTGCGTTTTGCATGATGTGCAATGCAAAGTGCTTTGAATTGTATCCTTCTACTTATTGGCAGCCAGTGAAGCATAGTAAGAGTTGGGCGCTCTGATTGAGTTTTGGGTATATCTAATAATATTCGATCAGCAGCATTTTGGATGACAGAGAGTGAAGTGCCTAAATAAGTGCTATAGTCAAGGCGAGATAGTTTGACTTGGATCACAATTCTGTGCGCATCAATAGGAAGCCATTTAGGAGTCTTCCTCAGTGCTGTCAGGAGGCCGAAGCAGCTAGATGCAACCTTGTTTGCCTGTGAAATCATGGTGAGTTTTCTATCCAGTGTGACACCTAGACTTTTCACTACTGGTTTGGGGAGTAGGCGATCACTCAAGGACGGCGCCAGTTAATTTGGTCCCATAGGGAAGGATTGTTACCAATTACCAGGACCTCCATTTAGTCCCTGTTTACCCTTAGGTAGCTAGCTGCCGTCCAGTTGGTGACCTGCTCTAGACATAAATATATTTCTTTATATATAGAGACTAAGGGGGTCATTAGGATGGCAGGTGGACTTTGTCCCCCCGCCATCCTGTTGGAGAATGGGACCGCCCGCCATTGGTGCAGGGGTCCCGTTTGTGACATTAGGATGCGGGTGCATCCTGCATTCTTGACATTGCGGTGGGCGGTGCTCTCAGCACCGCTCGCTGCAATGCCAAGAAGGCATGGCCTGCACTTCCATGCACAATGTGGCAGGCACAGAGCGGTGCCTGCCATGTTGTGCCTGGAACTGCAGGCGGCGTACCTTAGGTACCCCCCATTTGCACCCCCCACAATCCCTGGGGGCCCGCTACGGGCCCCGAAAGGCAAAAATCACCTGCCTTTCCGCCGCCACGGAAAGGCTCAACCCTGCTGCAATGCTAAAATGGAAGGCGGTGTCTCCCAGACACTGCCACCATGTTAGCAACTTTTCTCCCCGGTTGACTCTGCGAACGGGCGGAAAACCGGCGGACGGTCTTTCCATCTGCCGGGGTCCCCCCCGCCATGGTAATGTGGCGGGAGGAAATCCTAAGCAGGCGGAGGTTTCCAAATGAGCCCCTAAATTGGGTGATAGACGATAATCTGCAAATCGTCCTCGTATGATACCATGGTGAAACCTAAAGAACAAATTACATCAGATAGGGGGTGACGTACAAATTAAAACACATCGGGCTCAAGTAAGAGCCCTGGGCATTCTGCATTTTACCTGACGGTTCTTAGAGAGAAAAGGTCACCTCTGACTTAGAAACTCCTATTGTTAAGGAACGATGAAAGCCATTTTATGGTGCTACCTGTGATGCCTAATTCTTCCAGTCTACAGAGTCGAGTGGGATAGGGGACTGTGTCGAAGGCTGCGCTTAAGTCAAGGAGAATAAGCAGAGTCAATCCTCCCTGATCGAGGACCTTTTTAAGATCCTCCATAGCCATCAGGAGCACTGTTTCCATACTGCAGCCTTGTCCGAAACCCATTTTAGTGGGGTGCAGTATGTTGTTCAATTCCAGGAATCCCAAGAGATGGCAGTTTATTGTCTTTTCTGGTATTTTGCTGACCCCTGGAAGTGGAGAGATAGGTCCATAATTTTCAAACAGCTCAGGGTCAATCTATGGTTTCTTTATTAGGGGAAGTAAGATGGCATGCTTCCTTGCATGTGGGCCTTTCATCCTTCTGAGGTTGATAAAAGGAGTACCATTGAGTTGGGTAACAAAAAACATCTGTTGTTCAGCAAAAAGATACTCTTCGGAGTGAACGTGTGCTTTACAAATACATGTGTTATGTAATGGTGGCACAAGGTGTCAAAGTCCACAAAACAAACTGTTACTTTATGTATCTGACTTTCTAACCAAGGTGCAGCTGCCACTTAGAGAAGAATTTTTTTCCCAAGTTGCAGTAAAACAGTTTGAAAGATAACGTAAGTATTGAGAGAGCGCAAATCAAGAAAATATAGAAGTGCACCATATTTACAAGCACGTTGTATTAGTTTAGTAAACATTATACAAGAGTGTTGAATTTATAGAGTGAAAATACATAAGAGTGTTTAACTAGAATAGACTGCATATAATAGTGTGAAAAGCTAATGTAGAAGTGTGTAAGGATGTTATAATAATGTTGAAATACCATGTTATGTGGCTGTTGTAGAGGAGAATGTAACGCTGCTAAACGAAGAAATGTGTAGGCCACATGGCAGTTCAAAGAGAACGAAAGGTGATGTTATACTTTCACGTAATGTGGATTTTAATGTTGTTATAATTCAAAGTATTATTGATCATAGAACTGAAAATGTGTTTTAATAGAAGTGTTTCATATAATCATTGTGTGTAATAAGTTAGAATACTGTTTAAACTAAGAAATTAAATGTTTTATAGAATGCACAGGCCTGTTTCATGTAACTCTAATAGGCCTGAATAGAGAAGGTCATTTCTTTTGATCTGCATGTGCTAGTTAGAAGAATGTCACGTTAAGCTTAAATTGCAGAAACTGTTCGATGGTTTACGACTTAGAAGATATGGTGGAGGCCGGAATTTGGGGCCCACAGTACAAGTGTCTGTTTGCAGGTGCAAGGAGGTTCCAATCAAGAGAGTGATGAATAGACTTTTGTTCAAGAGAACCAGGCACAGGCCTGGAGGAGGCTTCAGGAATTTCTGGGGGGTACCGTCCTGCCGGAGAGGAGCCTGGGAAGCAAGGTCAACGCTAACGATGGGCCCAGAGGAGTATCAGCATGGAAAATACCAGAACCAACACCACGTGAGGGGCGTCTCTAAAGGGCGTTTCTATTGTAAATGTGATTTTGTATTAGGGACAGCACCCCTGGGTGGAGTTAGGGCAGATGGTCTGAGGAACCTAAGAGAGCCTATGGGTAGGCAGATAGGTTAACTGCGAGACACTGATTTACAACGAAGACTAAGGGAAGTGAGTGATCTTCTTTGGAAGTCACCACTGCTGACATCTTTTTAGGTTAAGATTTTGCTAAGTAGGGATGTCACTTAGTCTAGTGTAGGGACAGTCTAATCTGGATTTTCTTCCTTTCTGTAAATGACTCATAAGCTACAGCTTGTGTCTATTCTTGCAACTTTGATGATTTTTTAATTGGTTTTGGTAATATTCTTCTGCCGACTAAGAGCATTTAGAAAATGTATGTTTGTATTGATACCCGTATATCTTTTGAACCTTATATTGAGATGTTTGTATCTTCAGTTAAGTGTGGCTTTGTAATAAACTTTTAAACTTATTAAGAGTAAGTGGTTCTTTAGAGTGGTGTAAGTCATTAATTGATTGACCTAGTAGTGGATTGCCTTTTACTCTATGACAGGTACCAACGGTTCAGTCGACCCGAGTTGGGATCTAGATCTATAACAATAGACCAGAAATCCCGCGTTAACAGTTGGTAGCAGAGTGAGGATGGTTACCTTCTTGAGGAAGGTGATCTAGACTAGGTTAGATTACCCCAAGGTCCCTAGAGATCGAGAGATGAGCAGCGGAAGAATCGCCTGCCGAAGAAGGTGCTGACGTGCGAGAGAAAAGCAGCAGAATCGGACGAGAGTGAGTATAACAAGGGTCATGCGTTGACAGATTGCGGTGTTTGGTGTTGTATTTGTATTGTAATGTCATGCGGAGTTGAATGCCTGTAGTGTGAGTGAGAGAGGGTTGTGAGCGCGCGCAACCTGGTTGGGGGAAAATCTTAAGTTCGGGGAAGTGCTTAAGTGGTTCGGGTGTATCGAACATCCAGAGTAGTTGTCGACCAGAGAAGGGGGTCATGAGGTACCATTGATCGCCCGCAGGATCGAGATAGGGAAATGCAAGAGTGAGTGTGTGGGTAACGGACGCAGGTCGAAAGTTACCGTGTGCAAGTAACCTATCAGAGAAGGCGATTGTCTAGACCAACGGAAAGACATTTCGTCAGTTAAGGTGACAATTACAGTTAGACTGTGGGCGTACAGTCAAGGAAAGTGATCGCTTGGACGGAAGTAATCATTTTTCAGAGTATGAATGGGATGCATGCATGACTGGGAGACGAGCGGAGAAAGGAGGGGAACTGCTGCGAAGGGGAGACGAGTGACGTCAGCGAGAGCTGCGCTGTGATAGGCCGGTCGGTGTGAAGCCGCGCTGAGACGAGTGACGTCAGCGGGAGCCGCGCTGAGATAGGCCGGTTGGTGTGAAGCCGCGCTGTGATAGGGCGGTTGGTGTGACGTCAGCAAAGAGCCGCGCAGTGATAGGCCAGTTAGCGAAAACCGCGCTGAGATTGGTGGATTGTCATCAGGAAATAAACGAACGCGGAGAAAATAGAAATTCGTAAATTTTGAACATGAAGTGTTTTAAATGTTTGAGAGGGATTTTTAAGAGAAAAAGAAGAGAATCTTATTACGGGGAAGAGCACCGCCGGAGGGTACACCAGCTCACTATATGGCAACGAATGTTGGGTTACATACTATACTGTGGCTGGATGCTTGGAGTAAGATTACAGAGGGGAATGAGGAACTGACTTTTCCGAAATACGGAACGTTTAGACTAGAAGTGTTGCATCAACTGAAAGCAGTTATGTCCTCATTGAGACCTTTGCCTAGACCAACACAGTTTGAGGCCCTTAATGCATGGATTAGGGCGGCGCACGACAGGAGTCAGAACAGACGCCAAGAAAGGGTACGGCGATCAGTAAGGGCAGTGCAAGATGCCAAATGGGATGCGGAAGCCAAGAAATGGAGGGTACAGACGATTGAAGTGGATAAGTTGTATCCAATGAGAGAGATTACAGGAAAGAAATCCATGGAAGAGGATGAAGAGAGTGAGTCGGAGGATGGCCTAATAAATAGGTTATTGATAGATAGACCGCCTCCGGACTATAGGGAGATAGAAGGTACTGAACTCCCAAAGCAAGATAGGGTTGACATAGAAGAGAACAGGCCACTCCCTATAACGGATTGGGTACCTACCAAAGGTGAGGAGACACCTCAACATAGTCCTGTACAGAGAGTAGTCAGAAGGGTTGTGGTGCAGAAGATGCCAGCAACAGAGAGGGTTGAGTCTTATGGATTGCCAGATGCTCTTCAAGTACCCGTTACCATAGGTCCTATAGTGTCGGTTTATCACCCAGAGAAAGGGAGAGAGGAAGAACAGGTACGGCTAGACAGAGAAAGAGTTGAGATGGAAAGAAGGAATAACACGACAAATGCCTGGAGGAAATTGCCAGGACCGATAACGTGGAGCACCCCATTGGATTTAGCAGTGGATCCCGTAGCAGAGCAGGGGGGTCAGAGAGGACCGATGGACCTGAGGGGACCACGGCCGAAATCCTACAAAGATTTGAGGGCTGACTTGAGGGAATGGGATAGGTCCACAGAAGCACAGAGCGACAGGTCAAGAGCAGAAGCTGGATGGGGAAGTCGAGGCAACGGGACATTATCTCACTGCGGGGCTAGCGAAAGCAGTCAGGAGTGGGACGGTAAAAGTCAGGAGAGTAGAGGAGTTACACGTCATATTGACGGTGGAAATGGGCAGGAGCAAAAAGGCAGAAGTACGGAGTGTGGAGAGACATCTCGTCTCAGTCAAAGTGAGGGAGACCAAAGGACCCAAGAATACAGAGATAGGTTTAGGTGCACTCACCATGCACCTAATGATAACGTACAGCACTGGAATCGTGAGAACACGGGGAACAGTGAAGGATCTTGCCATGCGTCGAGTGATCAGAGGTCACAGGCGAATTGTGAAGACATGGGGAATAATGGAATATCTTACAATGCACCTAGAGAAACCAGGAAGAATGGGAAATGTGGGACTATGGGAAATAGAGGAGTGTTTCACCATACACCCAGAGAGGATGGAACTGCATGGGACCTGGAGAGATGGGAGCATGGGAGGACTCCCCATAACTCGCCTGAGCCTAGACGTAGGACTCAGAGCTGTGATGGGAGAGATGTAAATAGACTCCCTAGAGATGGCACACTGAGAGCTGTAATAAAAGCCAAAAGACTCGATGTGACCAGCTTAAGATCTGATCTGGACGATATAATAGATGGTACATTGTCTTTAGAAAGGATCGACATGTACGAACAAGATGAGCTGCTGTTTACAGCAAAGGATATTACTCGAAAGGCAAGAGCAACTCATGAGAAACTGTCTGAACTGGCAGACAAGTATATGGTAGATTTGTCCAGAACCAAGGCATTACAGGGTAACCACAGGTTGCATTATTCAGATCAGGACTTAGATGAGAGGAGGACAACTGGATTAAAAACACACATAAGGGAGCTGATCACAGGAATAAGAGCATGGAGAGATCTGGACAAATGGGAAGAGAGGTGGTCCAAAAAGGGAACTGTTAGACGGAGTGCGAATGTGATGTCTCCGGAGGGAAGGTTAATGCAGATGGAGGCATTCCCTTTGCGAGAAATAGCGAATGGAAGTTATGTACACGTGCCCTGGAGTAGGGGAGATTTGGCTGCATTTACAAACTCATTTCCAAAGTTAAGGGTGAATCCTGTAGAGTGGTACAAGCAGGTAGAGAGGTTTGTCAAGATTTCAAAAGTATTGTGGATTGATTTGAACACCTTGTTTGATATTGTGGTCCCAGGAGATTTGTGGCTAGCATGAAAGGTTAGTGTCGAGTGGCCAACTGCAGAACCAGAAAGGGATACTCGCACTAATGGACCGTCAGAACGTGTAATGGTAAAATATGAAAGGGTGATGACATGGCTGAAGGATAAGGTGCCACCACAAGACATAGATTGGGTAAAAATAGACTGAACAAGACAGGAACCCAAGGAGACAGTTCATGAGTATTATGAACGATTGCTGAAAACGTTCAAACAATATAGTGGACTAGATGTAATGGATCCCAAGGATATAGGACAGTTTGTATCGAAGTTCGTTTTGGGGTTGAGACCCGATATTTGTTTGATGATTCAGCAACATTTAATTTGTTGGCAAAACAAACCATTGGATGAGATTTTGAGATACGCAAGGTATTGCAGTGATGAAATAGAGTCCAAAGCAAAGAAACTAAAAGAGAAACTGATGATGGTGCAAATGCAGTCAGCTGGAAAGGGAGGACAGCAGCAACAGGGAACAGGGACAATGGGACGGAAATTAAATAGTCAGAATAGGGACAACGAGGAAAATATGAGACCTAGAATAGACTTTGCTACATTGAAAAAAACGACAAAGTGCCACCAGTGTCACCAGGTGGGACATTGGAGACGCGAGTGTCCCTATAACCCTGAAAACGGAGAACTAGAAGTTCTAGAGGAGGAAGTTCAGGAAGTTCCAGCCCAAAGGGTGACAGTGACAAAGAGTAAGGTGGCCAAAGGGGGGACTTCGGCTCCACAAGCTCAGTTCCCGCAGCCACCAAAGATTACGACAGGGGGAAAGGTCTATAGACAAATGCCTTTTTTCACAGGTGAAGAAGAGTGTTACTACGTTGATCCATTGACGGGACGACGTGTAAATAGAGAGGAGGACTGTACCCTCGGGGCAGTACTAGAGGTGGATCAAAGAGGACCGTTTGTTGAGGCTGAAGTGGCAGAGTGTCCTACAACATTCTTGGTGGATACTGGAGCTACTCGATCAACTTTGAGATCGGCAGTGGTTCCAGATCTACCAATGTCGGGGGAAACGATTCAGGTGGTAGGGGTTGCAAATAGAAGGATGAATAGCCCTTTGACGGAACCAGTATCAGTGAAAATAGGAAACTACACCGATGAACATCAGTTTGTGGTATGTGATTCTAGTCCTGTGTGTCTGTTAGGAAGGGACTTATTGTGCAAACTGAACTGCACAATATACTGCACACCTCAGGGAGTGGAGGTACAGACTACAGACGATGATGCTACCTTTAAAGTTGCGAATTCGAGAACATGCATAGAACTGTATCCTACCCTGACAGTGGAGGAGCTCCCATGGGATTTACGAGATGCAGTGTCATCAGTAGTATGGGATTTTACTGGAGAAGAGATAGGACTGATCAAAGGAGTAAAACCAGTGAAGATTATGGTAAAGCCAAATGCTGAATATCCAAGAATACCCCAATACAAACTGACCCCGGAGACGATAGCAGGAATAAAACCTGTAATCGACTCTATGATAAAACAGGGAATACTGAAGGAAATCGTGGGAAGTCCATGCAACTCCCCGATTATGGGTTTGCAGAAACCTAGTGGGAAATTCAGAATAGTACAAGATCTTCGAAAGATTAATAACATAGTTGTTTCATGTTGTCCAGTGGTACCGAATCCATCAGTGATATTGTTTCAGATACCATTCCAATCTGAGTGGTTCACAGTGATAGACCTTTGTCAGGCGTTCTTTTCAATCCCATTAGATGAGGAGAGCCAGTACCTTTTTGCTTTTAAGTTGGAAAATCGCGTTTTAACATGGTGTCGTATCCCACAGGGGTATACAGAAAGCCCATCAATTTTCAACCAGCTGTTGAAGAAAAATCTTGAAGGTCTGGTACTGCCGCAGAACTCGGTTCTGGTCCAGTACATAGACGACCTACTTGTTGCGTCAGGAACGGAAGAAGCTTGTAAGATAGATACCATCGCCTTGCTGAACCATTTAGCTGAAAATGGACATAAGGTATCTCCGAACAAATTGCAGTACTGTTTGACAGAAGTACAGTACTTGGGTCACCGGATAGAGAAAGGAAAGCGCAAAGTGTCACCAGATAGGATAGAGGCGATAATGAAGATGAACGCGCCTACGACACAGAGAGAAGTCAGGATGTTCCTAGGAATGGTTGGTTATTGCCGACAGTGGATAGCTAACTTTTCACTGAAAGCAAAACCTTTACAAAAACTGACGCACAAGGAGGTGAGTGATCCGGTACCATGGGACAAGGACTGTTTGATGGCGTTTCTACAGCTGAGAGAGGACTTGTGTCGCGCTCCGGCTTTGGGGATGCCTGACTATGAAAAACCATTTTCACTTTTCTGCTGCGAGAGAGAGGGTTGTGCTTTGTCAGTTTTGGTACAGATTCATGGAAATGCCCGTAGACCAGTTGCATACTTTTCGGCTACTTTATGTCCGGTAGCCGCAGCGTTGCCCGGATGTCTCAAATCCGTTGCTGCAACAGGTGTCAGCATTGAGCAGTGTGAAAATATTGTAATGGGACACCAGTTAGTGGTGTATGTACCTCATTCTGTAGAACTGTTAATGACCAGGACCAAGACACAGCACTTGACTAGTAGTAGGCTCACGCGCTACGAGCAAGTTATACTTGCTGCGGAGAACGTGACCCTTAAGAGGTGCTCTGTTTTGAATCCTGCTACATTGATGCCACTTCCTAATGATATAGAAGGCGAGGAATGTGAAGACCACGATTGCCTTGACGTGACTGAACTATGCACGAAGCCAAGACCAGATATTGTGGATGAGCCGTTGATCGACCCTGATGAAATTTTCTTTGTTGATGGCTCATGTTTAAGAGACGATACTGGTCGGTTGAGAGCAGCTTATGCTGTTTGCACCATTACTGGAGTTGTAGTGATGAAGCAAAGCTTCGCATATTTTGCGGCTTGCCGAAGTCAAGAACCTCGTTTATGTGTAATAAGGTAACATAAGTATGTTTTACTAACGTTTATTTTTGTTTAGGCAAAGTTTATGAAGCTTGCCTACGTGTATTTCTAATACACTTACCCCGTGTACTTTAACATGGCCGCCGCTTGTATTTTAGTTACTGCGCATGCGTCAGCCACACTCACGTGTCCTGACGCATCTGCAGAAGTGGAGGGAAATTTATGCGCATGCGTAATTCATAGCTGTGCTCATCATGTGGTACTGCTCGTGCCACTGCTCTTGTGCTCGTATCACTGTAGCTAACATTTAGAATGCATAAATTTATTTCTTGATGATGAGTTAAAAGTACAAACCCTGTGATGTGTTTTCATGATGACATTATTATGTATTAATTTGTTTTCGCTTACTTTTCATGTACCGCGGGGAATGGGGGTCTGTCTGTACTGAGAGCCATCTTGGAGGTCCCTTCTGCGCAGATGCGACTTTCCGGGGACCTGACAACCTTGGCTGATGGAACTTAGCCAGCTGGCACTAGTGGGCAAGATGCTCCTGAGAACTGACCTGCAGGCTCGGCTGAGCGGAGTCACATGACCCTACTACGTTACATTGTTAAAAATGTCATTGTGTTTCTGCACAGTTTCTCCTGGGAACCCCAAACTTACTAGGCGGTACCCAAGTATGCTAATGAAGGCTTAAAATCTTGTATTGTGATTGGTGTGTTACCCAAATCCTACCTTAGGACCAATCGAAATTGAGGGATTCTGACACTTTGCAACATTGGGGGGTGGTACACTGTCCCCAAACTGTATATCTACCCTGGGTTCCCCTAGGGAACCGTCCGACTTGTCTGGTTTAGCTGACCTGTCACTGACCCATCGTACTCAATAGGTGACTGAAGATACAGAGCGCTGCGGAGCACTCTGTCCGAATTTGACCATAGACTAAGGTTCTACTGAACCTTAAAGTGCTGGCGAAGCACTTTGCTGGGAGTTCGCTGACCCAATCGGGGTCTTGATCGATAGCTGCAGAGCGGGTGGAGCGCAGGCGTTGCTTCCGAACTGTGGGTTCCGGTCCTGTCCTGAGAGGTCCTGTCCTGAGGGTTTGCTGTCCTGTCCTGAGGTCCTGTCCTGATTCCTTATCCGAGGGTATCCTGTCCTACCCGGGGTGTCCATTCTGCACCTGCTGTCCTTTGAAGGGTATCCTTCCTTGAGGGTTTCCTGTCCTTAACTGACCCGTGGCCAGGGTTTGGTTTCCACACCTTTCTAGGTAAATATTGATCTGAACCTCTTAAAATCTTGCACCTTCTGAATTTCTAACTTTTGCTTTAATAAAGTTCACCATTGCATATGTTATATTTTTCCATGTCTTTCCGCAATTACTGAAAGTCAATTTACATTTTTCACATAAGTTTGTTCCTATGTCTTCACACTTGTTAGAAATTATATTTTGCATTGCAGTTTGTCATTTTCTGATATGGTCTAGAACCTCATTGCCTAGATTGTTCAAAGGCCCGTTCACCTTAAGTGAAGCGTGTTACTCTTTATAGGCCCTCCTGTAGTTATACCTACATAGTCTGCCCCTGCTCAAATAATTCTGATTAGCATAAGTATTTTCTCGTTATATTTTATATCAGTATTTCAATGATTACTCTGTCATTGTTTCTTTACAGCTATATCATTTACGTTATCTTGGTTATTGATTGCCTTATTTTACTGTACCTTATACACGAAGCAAATGAACTTTAGATAAACATTTTTAAACCTTCCAGTTGTCCGTGGTCATTTCAACAGTATTTTGAATGTTATTGGTGGGGTTTTGTATTTTACTGCCTTTCTTTTTACAGCTAGCCCTCTGATTCATTGTGGTCATTAGGTACTCGCATCGGTGGATGGTAAGTCGGGTGCACTGAAAAATAATAGTAGGGAACACACACACAAATTGGTAGAGCTCGTGAAGTCACCTGATCGATGTATATGGTGATTTGAAAGTATATGGGCCCTGAAGCCGGAAACGGCGAAAACTATTGGTCGGGTGGCCTCGCGCACTCTATCAGTTTTACTGGTAAGCAGAGGTATGGTTAGGGACTAGCTAAAGGTTAGGCAGGATTAGTTAGACTAGTTGAGTCGGATGCTGCTAGTACATTAATGCTGCTATAAGAGCGGCTGTTCCGAGGGGACTGATCACTCTCTTGTGAATACGCTGCTGAAATAAATGAACTGTTTTTTCATTATTATTCTTGTTCTTATATTGTTATATGTATTAATCCATGCGTTTGTCAACCGTTTAGTTTCTTGTTGTCCGAACTCCCCGGGGAATTGAAAGGGCAATTGGTGAATAGAATCCATTGTCCTGAGGTCACGGGCTCGAGGAAAGTTAGGTGCAGGTTAAGATAACCGGGAAGCACTAACTAGGGTTTTCTGAATACATGAGTGAATAAATGTCAGTAACGGGGTTCATTGGCAAAATTCCCATAGTGGCGTAACCTGGTAAGGGTCACATCGGAAGAGTAGCAGGTTCCTCTGAGCTAGCGTGAAAGCAGAGGGGTCCGCTGGGAAACCCTAAACTCGGAATATATCCCGGAAAGAAGTGGATGAGTTTAGGGGAATAACAGGTTCACCAATGCTAAAGTGAAGGGTAGGCGGAAGAGATCTACTCGCAGCGAGTGAAAAGTAAATGAAAGTAGTTTACTTGCAGTAAAATAATTCTTTCTCTGTCTAGACACTTGAGCACTGTGGCGAATGTGTATTTGTTGTAAAATAACCAAGCACTGAGCACTTTAAAAGAAAGAAAGTTTCCGTTACCTTGTGAAGGGAGGGAGTCAGTCGCGAAGCGCCTCTGACGTCACTCTGTGCCGCGCTGGGATTGGTAGAAGCAGCGGGCGGGTAGCGGAGCTGAGATTGTAAAGGAGGGGTGAGCGCCAGAGCGTGGGAACTGTCTCACGAAGGGGCCGCGCACCCATTGGCGGAGATTATTTAGAGTCGCGCACCCATTGGTTGCACAGATTTCTGAAGCGCGTTCTGATTGGAGGTAGTTTGTAAACAAAGTTTAGCGTAGAAGTCGTATGTGGCACTCGCAGACTACAGGAACTCGACCTGATCCAAGGCACCTAGGGTTTGAAAGGGATCAGTGGAAAACTAATAGATACGATATTATGTACGGAACAAAGAGGAAATTGTCCCTTGTAAGTAAGGTGAAAAATTATTTTAAAACGGACAAACCAATTAAATCTAGAGAAGGTGTTCTTGTCCCACCACCCAATACTCCTGCCTCATTCATGATGTTTGACCGAGGGTACAATACCTGTGTGTGGTTGGAGAATTGGGTGAAGTACACAAAAGATGACGGAGTATTGGCTTTTCCGTTAGATGGTACTTTCAATGGTAGGATCTTATTTAATTTAAGAACTCGGATGAATGAACTGCATCCCAGACCGAGACTAACGCAGTATGAGGCATTAGAGGAATGGGAAATTGAGGCTTTTGAAAGAGAAAGACCCCGAATGGACAAGGGTTTGACCAAGTGGTACCCCAGGCTGAAACAGGAGTCCAGGGATAAAAGGATGAAACAGTGGAGGCAGAGCATGATTGTTGAGGGTCTGTTTCCCATGATGCCGGCATGTCATAATCCTGCAGCGGGTGAGAAAAGTACCGAAAAGTGTAAACATTGGGGGGCCCTTGGGGAGTCAGATGATGAATTGATAGATGACATCTGTACTAGAAGTCCGCCACCTTATAACGAGGGAACCCGACCTTCCAGTGTAGGAGATGCTCCCCGACGCCACTTCCTCAAGGAAGAAGACAGATCCCTAGGACTGGGAGGGGGTGGTCAAGTATTGCCCTATTTTGAAAAACCTGAACCGGCGGAAACAAGGGATATATATCCCAAAGTGCCCGCAAGCCAGGAAGAAAAATATTCACGTACGAAAGTTTTCTTTCCCAGACCCTTGTATGAAAAAGAAGAGAAACCATCGAATTCAGGACTGCCTTTTGTTCAACCTCCATATGAGGAAGAACGCAGGTCCTTTAACACTGGAACTTTATTCCCGAAACCAAATTATGGTGGGGGACCAAGTGAAACGCATCCTACTGCCCCGAGCTTTACTCCTCCCTTGACCCCACAGATATTACATGATACGACTTTAAGAAGGATACTAGTGGAAAAGGAGCAAGAGGCTCTAGCTAGACAAAGGACAGAAATAATTCAGAAAATCTCCCAGTTAAATACCAGTCCTGAGGCATTGACTATTCCAGTAACTATTGGACCAGTAGTCCCGTTATATGGAAATGGTCAGGGAAATCCGATTACTCCAGTTATGACCCCAGTCATGGCACCCCGGAGACAGGAACCGATAATCATAGATGATCAGTCCAGTGAGTGCGAGTCTGAAGTTGCGTTCTTGGACTTGCCAAACAAACCGACCGGAAAGGGAATGCAGCAGAGGCATAACCCTTTTAATGCGAAAGAGATTAAATTAGAATCAGCAACAGGCACTAGGAATGTCTCTCTGGTAACTCCAGATGAAATTGAGAGTTGGAGTCGTGAATTAGAGAAACAGACTCCGCAAACGAAACCTTTAGACCTCTACAAACTGAGGATAGAAATAGAAGAATTAATGGCAGGAAATGTGGGGTTGGATCGATTGAATACCTACTCTGAAGAAGAATTGTCGTTTATATGTAAAAGCTTTACAAGGAACACCAGAGTGCTCCACGAAAAACTGACCGAAACAGCAGTTAGTATGGGGGTAGATATCTCAAAATCCAAGCCCTTACAGAAACCGTACAGAGCAGACTTCTCAGACAAAGATATAGAGCACTTGAATGTGGCAGGGAAAAAGCTGCAGATTAAAGAATTATTGGGAGTACTACAGAAATGGGGAGATGTGGAAAGATGGAGAAGCAGGTGGGCGAAAAAGAGGGAAGAGGCTCGCTCCCGACAAGTGACTCCTGAATTTGCTTTAAGGGAGGTGAAGAAACCTGAACAGTTATGCCCCATGCGCGAAGTACCTGGAGGGAAATATGTGCATGTCCCCTGGTCTAGACAGGATATTGTGTCCTTTACGAACGATTTTCCAAAATTACGAGAGAAACCAGTAGACTGGTACAGGCAGGTGGAAAGGTTCGTGAAGGTGCAGAAATGTCTGTGGAAAGACCTGGATGGGTTTTTCGACATTGTGGTTCCGGTAGATTTATGGACCCAGTGTAAAATAGCCATAGACTGGCCCAGTGAGGAGTACCCAAGAAATAAGGAAACAGTGGAGCCATCAAAGGATGTCATGCGAAAATATGAGCAGGTAATTCAGCATTTGAAAGAAAAGGTGCCCGCAAAGGAAACTGATTGGACAAAAATAGATAGAACAACACAGGAAAGGGACGAGACAGTGCACTCCTTCTATGAGAGGTTATTGCAGGTATTTAAAACATACAGTGGTATTGATAACATCGATTTGAAGGACATGACGCACTTTATTTACAGGTTTGTAAATGGGTTAAGACCTGACATTTGTCAGTGGATAAAGGATAATAAAATCTGTTGGCATACCAAGAAAATGGATGAGGTCCTGCGGTACGCTAAGTACTGCGAGGACGAGATGGCAGAAAAGAAAAAGGCCCTTAAGGAAAAGGTGATGTGGGCTCAAGTAAAGCTCGCAGAACAGCAGGAAAAACAATTAAGTAACATGGTTAAAAATGCTGAGAACAAAAGTCCTGGGGGAGGGGGTGGAGGAAAGCCCCGGCCCAAATTTAGCAGGGAAGAGGCTATGAAGAAATTTCCCTGCCATCAGTGCGGCGAAATTGGACACTGGCGAAACGAGTGTCCCCAATTAATAGATGATAATGCAAAAACACCTGATTTAACTCCACAGACGCAGAAAGAAAGACCAAGAAAGACTCAACCTCAGGTAAAAACAGTTCAGGTGCCTCGTGCGCCAAAGCAAGTATACAGGGGAAAACAGGGAGAGGGTGAGGAGATAGAGGTTTGGGAAAGCGGTGAGAACAGAAATACAGCAACTTCGCAGTATCTGCTAAATGATACCTTCCTTTGTAATGATCAGTACTGACGAGGCCTGAGAGGGGAGGACGAGGAGTGCGTACTTGGCGCTTCCTTGCCGGTAGACCAGTCTGGACCATACATTGAAGGAAAGGTCGACGGAAATGATGTCACCTTTCTATTGGACACTGGCGCTACCCGTTCTACTGTAAGAACAGTGGACGTTCCAAACCTACCCCTCTCGGGAGAAAACATCCAAGTAGTGGGTGTATCTAATCAATTGATTAGTACTCCTGTTACCGAACCAATGGAGATTTCAATTGGAAATTTTAAACAAATGCATAGGTTTGTCGTCTGTGACACCAGTCCAGTGAATCTACTGGGTCGTGATTTGCTGTGCAAAATGAACTGTACCATCTTTTGCACACCAAAAGGTGTTGAAATACAGACCCCGGATGAAGATGGCATTTATAAACTATTGTTACTTAGACCTGACTCAGAAATTAAAAGATTGACCCTGCAGGATTTGCCCCAAGAACTCCAGGAAGCGGTAAAGCCAGAGGTGTGGGATTTTACTGGAAAAGATGTGGGATTAATGAAAGATGTGGACCCCATACAGATAGCCATCAAGGACAATGCAGTATATCCTAACACTAAGCCCTACCGAATGAATGCTGAAGTGAAGGCAGATGTCACTCTGGAAATACAAAAATTATTAGAAGGAAACATCATACAGGAAGTGATGAGCAGCCCATGCAACTCACCGATTATGGGCATCAAGAAGCCTAGTGGCAAGTATAGGGTAGTGCAAGACCTGAGAAAGGTAAACAAAATTGTAGTTCCTTGCTGCCCTATTGTCCCGAACCCAGCAGTGATATTGTACCAGATTCCTTGGGATGCTGAGTGGTTCACTGTGATTGATTTGTGTCATGCATTCTTTTCGATACCCCTGCACCCTGACAGCAAATTTCTTTTCTCATTTGCCTTCGAAGGTCACGTGTATTGCTGGAACCGGGTCCCTCAGGGGTATACAGAGAGCCCTTCTATCTTTAATCAGATCTTGAAAAAATGTCTAGAGACCTTGATCTTACCTGGGAACTCTGTCTTAGTGCAGTACATAGACGACCTTCTATTGGCGTCTAAAAGTCATAGGGACTGTGTAGTTGACACCATTGCCCTACTAAATCATCTGTGTGAGAAAGGGCATAAAGTGGCCCCTGACAAACTACAGTTCTGTGCAAAATCAGTGAAATATCTAGGACACCAGATAGAAAAGGGTGTCAGAAAAGTCACATCAGAAAGAGTGAGAATAATTCAAAAGATGCAGTTGCCCCGTACTCAAAAAGACGTCAGAATGTTCCTGGGTGTACTAGGATACTGCAGGCAGTGGATTCTGGGATTTGCAGTCTTAGCCAGGCCTTTGATAAAAATGACCACGAGAGGAATGCCAGACATTGTAGAATGGGACGATGAAAGCCTAATGGCTTTCACAAGACTGAAAAACTGTCTGTGTACAGCCCCTGCGCTGGGAATGCCAGATTATTCCAAAGAGTTTGCCCTATTCTGTGACACTCGCGATAATTGCGCATTGTCAGTCCTGACTCAAGAACATGGCACGACCAGAAGGCCTGTGGCCTATTTCTCTGCCACCTTGGACCCAGTAGCTGCTGGGTTACCAGGCTGTCTGAAAGCAGTAGCTGCTACCTGTGCAAGTTTGGAACAGAGTGAGTCCATAGTCATGGGACATCCTGTGACTGTGTATGTTTCACATGGAGTGGTAATTCTATTGACCAGAACTAAAACGCAGTATCTCACCCCTAGTCGGCTGACTAAATACGAGAGGATTCTTGTGGGTGCAGCAAATGTAAGCATTGTCAGGTGCGGTATTCTGAATCCTGCCACTTTACTCCCCGACTCCCTGGAATTGGAAGGTGGGGATGATGATGAACATGATTGCATTGATCTGACAGAGTTCAGCACAAAACCCCGCCCAGACATAAAAGAAACGCCATTGCATGAGCATGATAAAGAGCTGTTTGTAGATGGTTCCTGTCTAAGACATGAACTAGGAGGCCTGAGTGCTGCTTATGCAGTAGTCTCTTTAACAAAAATTGAAGAAGCTGGTTACCTATATAACATCAAGTCTGCACAAGTAGCCGAATTGATTGCTATGATAAAAGCTTGCAAAATTGGGAAGAACATACGCATAACAGTGTATACTGACAGTCAGTACTGTTATGGAGTTGTGCATGACTTTGGCCAATTGTGGCTACAGAGGGAATTCCTGACTTCCTCAGGTACTCCCATTCGGAATGCAAAGGTTGTGCATGACCTTTTAGAGGCCATCCAGTTACCCAAGGAACTGGCAGTGGTAAAATGCGGTGCTCATAAGAAGAGCATGGACAAAGTATCACTGGGAAACGATTATGCTGATCGAGTGGCCCAATGGTGCGCCAGAGATCGGTATATCGTAAATCCAAAACGAGGGGGGCCAGGAACCAGCTGCCAACTTCAGGTGTTTGAGGAAGTGCCTACTTGGGATGAAGTGAGAGAATGGCAGGAGTCGGCTCCTTGGCAAGAAAGAGAGAAATGGAAGGAGGATGGGTGTAGACCGAGACGTGTGGATGGTGTCATCTTGGGCCCAACTGGTATGCCTGTATTAACCCGACACTTGCTTGGCACAATGGCAAGATTAATACACGAAGGGTCACACATTGGTAGGGATGCCATGATTCTGGTATTTCAACAGACTTGGTATAGTAAGAAGTTCAGGAAAGTAGCAGAGTCCCTCTGCCAGAGGTGCCTGTCATGTCAACAGATGAACCCAGGCAAGAGGACAATGGTTGAGCTGAGCAAAATTGGGAGATCAGGGGGTCCCTTTGTAAGGATACAGATTGATTTCATCACCATGCCCCGTTGTGAAGGGAAGCGATATGTCCTTGTCATTGTTTGCGTATTTTCAAAATGGGTAGAAGCTTACCCTACTCCCCAAAGTGACGCACTGACAGTAGCGAAGTGTTTACTAAAAGAGCTGATACCTAGATTCGGGGTGCCATTCATTATTGAATCAGATAAGGGTGGACATTTCCAGAATGAAATACTGGCTGAACTCTGTAAGGCCTTTGGAATAAGGCAAAAACTACACTGTGCATATCATCCAGAGGCTTCTGGAATAGTGGAACAAGTAAATGGAACTATCAAAAACAGACTAGCAAAGCTGACTGATGCAACTGGCATGACCTGGGTGAAGGCTCTGCCCCTGGTCCTGATGGGACTGAGAAGTGTTCCTAACCGCAAGACAGGCCTAAGTCCCCATGAAATCATTATGGGAAGAGTGATGAGACAAGCATGGGTGCCAGGAAGCAAACTGTTGAGTATTACTGATGATTTGGTGCTTGAATACTGCAGAAGATTGGGTGACCAAGTGCGTTCTATCTCTCGCCAGATTGGAGACGACGGCATCCTCAATCCAACGACTCCTCTCCACAGCTTGGTTCCAGGAGACTGGGTCAAAATAAAGAAGCACACTCGATCAAGCTGTCTGGCACCAAGGTGGGGAAAGAAACGCCAAGTAATCCTGGTAACAACCACTGCAGTGAAGGTTGCAGGTGTTCCCCAGTGGATCCACGCTGGCCACACCCAGAAGGTATTGCCAGACAAGGGATTTGAAGAAGAAGGGCATCCAGCAGAGGACTCTGCAGGAGCCAGACCAGAAGCAGCTGACAACGAGCAGCCCAGCACCAGTCAGGCTGCAGGAACAGCAGACGTTGGCCCAGGAGTAGTTGACTACGAACTGCCAAGAATCCAGCCTGCTGAAGAGGTCCAGGAAGCTGAGCCAGGAGTAGCTGATGACGAGCTGCCAAGCATATGGCCAGAAGAATGGATACCGATGATTGATCTGACCGAAGATCCTATCAGAACAAGAGAGCGACTTAGTGAAGGTAGAGAGTGGACTAGTCAGGAAAAGCAAGGCACAGGCGAAGAACCTCAGCCGCCTGAGATTCACATCAAAACTGAGGAAGGAGAAGGTCAGACAGGGACAGAACAGGTGTTCGATACACCTCCACTAACTCCTGATGTGGATAAGGGACAGCTTAGAAATAGAGTAATAGTTCGAGCAGAAGAAAATCAAGAGATCGAAGTGTTTGAACAGGATCAGATAGGGTTAGAAGAACGGGTTCAGGAAACAGAAACAGAAACAGAAACAGAGACAATCGAAAGCCAAAAACAAAATATTCCTGAACAAGGCCAGATTAGTAACCAGGCAGAAGAATTTGATGCTAGCCCTGGAACTAGCGAGATAAGAGAAGAAGAAGAAGAAAGTGAAGCAGAATTGCCACAAGCTAAAGAGAACAAGAGGATAAGAGAAGAAGGTGAAGTCCAAGTACCCACTAAGAGACTAAAGAAAAGAAACAACCTTGAGCCTAGGTTCGTAAAGAGACTAAGGCTAAGGATAAAGACGGTGGAAGAAAAACGTGCAGAAGCAAGGAGAAGTGCACGGATAGCAGAGCAAGAAGAAAACTCTTCCAAAAGAAGGAGTGAACGAATAAAAAGACAAAACAAGAAGTACAAGTCTCCTGAATGGACACTCGTTTTGGAAGAACTTGAAGATCTTGATATAACTGACGTAAGCGACGGAGACCCCGTCCCTGAGTACTCTGCTGAAGAAGAAGACAAACCACCGTGAATTTGCACAAAGTAAGCTAGCTGTGTAAAGACACAAAGAGGGGACAAGAAACTTCTTCTGAGCCGAAATGTCTGATTCAACTGTGAATGGTAGACCTAGTTGCAGTCGTTTCAAGACGTGCTGCAAGGTGTGTATATGTAGTATAGTAGTACTGATAGTAATTTGGATAGGACTAACAATCTTTATACCCTTCACTGTAAGTAAAGATATTAACATTGTCCCTACTGAAATTGTAAATACAGACAGTGAGGAGTTGACAACACAGAGTGTAGCAAGACATGAGAGAGCACTGAGACAAACAAAACGAGACTTAGAAGCATCAGATGAGGGAGGACTACATTATCATGGAATTAAGAACAGGACACACTTAAATGTTTTTGCAAACTTGTTAATACACTATGTAGAGACTATGGAAATTGAAGATTGCTATGTCTGCATGAAGCTACCTACTTCTGTGGCTGAAGGCGTGACATACCATCACTTGCCATTAACATATGGAATCTCCTGTAGCATTTTAGCTAGTTTATTTTACAAAAGAGGACCGTTACAGTACTATTACTCTAATAATGATGTAATCTTTTCTGAACTTCCTATACGTGGGAACTTGAATCCTGTACATACCAAAAGCGACACCATAAGATATATGGGAGACTACTTCTTGACTATAGGTAACATTGACATAGCTGATGCACACAGAGATAACTTGACTTGTTCTTTGCGTGAACAGGAAAAGATGTTCCTGAACATGGCAGAGAAAAGAAGAATTAAAATACAAAAGAAGGCTAATGACGAAAGTCAGAAAAAGCCAAAGTGGGCAGAGAACATGGAAGGCACCTCAAATGGTGGGGCGGGACCTGCTCTGTTGCTGGATTTTGAAAAGAAAGGCAAGCTATGTCTTCATCGCGAGAAGACTAGCTATTATAATAATGTTTTCATTGGTTCCAGTGAATGCGAACATAATTACAAGGTAATTGGAGGTTGGGGTTTCAAAAATGGGTCAGAGCCTGTGGTTCCTGGAATTTATTATATTTGTGGGGACAAGGCTTATTTCAAATTACCGGATCACTGGTATGGAAGCTGCTATTTTGGCATTGTCTTCCCGAAAATATACCATGTGAATGGAAAAGCTGGAAGCAATGAAGATACTAATGGCTTAGTGCGTAGTAAAAGAGAAAGTATAGGTGAAATTATGGGTAGTATTTTCAGTGCACTGATACCTGGAGTGGGAGTGGTTCTGAACACTCACAGAATTTGCAAATTGTCTACCATAGTACATGTGCTGTCTACTGAAACAGCTCATGGATTTCTGCTGGTCAATACCGAAATGGTTGCGATCAGATCAATGGTTTTACAGAATCGACTTGCTCTTGACACCTTATTAGCGAAAGAGGGCGGAGTCTGCCGGATGTTGAAGGCGCAACATTGTTGCACTTATATTCCGGATAAAAGTGTACAGATCAAAAGATATGTGAAAAACATTACTAATTTGACAAAGGAACTCAAACCACTCGAGGTTGATAGTGCCTGGAAGAGACTGGTAGATGGTCTCTCAAATGTAGGTCATTGGCTTGCTAGCGTAGGTAAAAGCTTATTGTTCAAGATACTGATGCCAATTGGTATTATAGGTCTTATCATATTACTCATTTTTATCTGTTGTAAATGCCGCAAGCGCACCAAGAAGCACGAGGTAAATGCAAGAGGGTTGAAACGGAGTGTGGATGAGATTGAATTGGAGGAAGTGAATGATCAGATATACAAAAAGGTGAAGACTTCTCACCCTACTAAAACTGAGAGAGAAAAGTTAGAACGATTGCTGGAAGAGATAGAGCTATATAAAGTGTGAAAGAAAGTTGGCATCTGGTTCCATTTTTGTGATGATAGTAAATATCATCAAAGAGGGGATTGATGAAGCAAAGCTTCGCATATTTTGCGGCTTGCCGAAGTCAAGAACCTCGTTTATGTGTAATAAGGTAACATAAGTATGTTTTACTAACGTTTATTTTTGTTTAGGCAAAGTTTATGAAGCTTGCCTACGTGTATTTCTAATACACTTACCCCGTGTACTTTAACATGGCCGCCGCTTGTATTTTAGTTACTGCGCATGCGTCAGCCACACTCACATGTCCTGACGCATCTGCAGAAGTGGAGGGAAATTTATGCGCATGCGTAATTCATAGCTGTGCTCATCATGTGGTACTGCTCGTGCCACTGCTCTTGTGCTCGTATCAATGTAGCTAACATTTAGAATGCATAAATGTATTTCTTGATGATGAGTTAAAAGTACAAACCCTGTGATGTGTTTTCATGATGACATTATTATGTATTAATTTGTTTTCGCTTACTTTTCATGTACTGTGGGGAATGGGGGTCTGTCTGTACTGAGAGCCATCTTGGAGGTCCCTTCTGCGCAGATGCGACTTTCCGGGGACCTGACAACCTTGGCTGATGGAACTTAGCCAGCTGGCACTAGTGGGCAAGATGCTCCTGAGAACTGACCTGCAGGCTCGGCTGAGCGGAGTCACATGACCCTACTACGTTACATTGTTAAAAATGTCATTGTGTTTCTGCACAGTTTCTCCTGGGAACCCCAAACTTACTAGGCGGTACCCAAGTATGCTAATGAAGGCTTAAAATCTTGTATTGTGATTGGTGTGTTACCCAAATCCTACCTTAGGACCAATCGAAATTGAGGGATTCTGACACTTTGCAACATTGGGGGGTGGTACACTGTCCCCAAACTGTATATCTACCCTGGGTTCCCCTAGGGAACCGTCCGACTTGTCTGGTTTAGCTGACCTGTCACTGACCCATCGTACTCAATAGGTGACTGAAGATACAGAGCGCTGCGGAGCACTCTGTCCGAATTTGACCATAGACTAAGGTTCTACTGAACCTTAAAGTGCTGGCGAAGCACTTTGCTGGGAGTTCGCTGACCCAATCGGGGTCTTGATCGATAGCTGCAGAGCGGGTGGAGCGCAGGCGTTGCTTCCGAACTGTGGGTTCCGGTCCTGTCCTGAGAGGTCCTGTCCTGAGGGTTTGCTGTCCTGTCCTGAGGTCCTGTCCTGATTCCTTATCCGAGGGTATCCTGTCCTACCCGGGGTGTCCATTCTGCACCTGCTGTCCTTTGAAGGGTATCCTTCCTTGAGGGTTTCCTGTCCTTAACTGACCCGTGGCCAGGGTTTGGTTTCCACACCTTTCTAGGTAAATATTGATCTGAACCTCTTAAAATCTTGCACCTTCTGAATTTCTAACTTTTGCTTTAATAAAGTTCACCATTGCATATGTTATATTTTTCCATGTCTTTCCGCAATTACTGAAAGTCAATTTACATTTTTCACATAAGTTTGTTCCTATGTCTTCACACTTGTTAGAAATTATATTTTGCATTGCAGTTTGTCATTTTCTGATATGGTCTAGAACCTCATTGCCTAGATTATTCAAAGGCCCGTTCACCTTAAGTGAAGCGTGTTACTCTTTATAGGCCCTCCTGTAGTTATACCTACATAGTCTGCCCCTGCTCAAATAATTCTGATTAGCATAAGTATTTTCTCGTTATATTTTATATCAGTATTTCAATGATTACTCTGTCATTGTTTCTTTACAGCTATATCATTTACGTTATCTTGGTTATTGATTGCCTTATTTTACTGTACCTTATACACGAAGCAAATGAACTTTAGATAAACATTTTTAAACCTTCCAGTTGTCCGTGGTCATTTCAACAGTATTTTGAATGTTATTGGTGGGGTTTTGTATTTTACTGCCTTTCTTTTTACAGCTAGCTCTCTGATTCATTGTGGTCATTAGGTACTCGCATCGGTGGATGGTAAGTCGGGTGCACTGAAAAATAATAGTAGGGAACACACACACAAATTGGTAGAGCTCGTGAAGTCACCTGATCGATGTATATGGTGATTTGAAAGTATATGGGCCCTGAAGCCGGAAACGGCGAAAACTATTGGTCGGGTGGCCTCGCGCGCTCTATCAGTAGAAGCTGCTTGCCTGGAAGGAGTACACTCCGCTCAGGTGGCAGAGATCATTGCATTGACACGTGCTTGTTTAGCAGGAAACAAAATTAGAGTCACCATTTATACCGATAGCCAATATGGTTTCGGTGTAGTTCATGATTTTGGGCAGTTGTGGTCTCAGAGAGGTTACATGACCTCCTCTGGTTCGCCTATTCGAAATGGGGAATTTGTGCGACTGTTGTTAGAAGCATTACAAGGTCCAGCAGCAATTGCAATTGTCAAATGCGTAGCCCACACCAAAAATACAGATTTTGTGTCGCAAGGTAATAGATATGCAGACGAAGTTGCCCGCTACTGTGCGGAGCAAGGATATTCTTTCACGGAGGTGGAAGTGGGTGGGGCTCAGGAAAGGACCGAGTTAAACATGATGCTAGAAACAGTTGATACTTGGGAGGATTTAAAAAACATGCAAGAGAACGCACCTGATTCAGAGAAAAAGGCATGGGAAATAGCAGGTTGCGTGAAAAGTGAAATGGATTTTTGGGTTTCAGCAGATGGAAGGGCAGTGTTACCTGAGGAATTGGTGAATCCAATGGCATGACAGATACATGGTCCAGTACATTTAGGAAGAGATGCTATGCTGAGAGTATTCAGGCAGACCTGGTATTGTCCTAAATTCAGGATTGCAGCAGAAGCAGTGTGTAAGAGATGTGTTACATGTCAGCAATTGAATGTAGGGAATAGAACACCAGTTACAATGAGTCACATTGGGAGGTCTGGGGGGCCTTTCAACAGAATGCAATTAGATTTTATTGAGATGCCAAAAAGCAACCGCCTCAGGTATGTTCTGGTGGTTGTATGCATATTTTCCAGATGGGTCGAAGCATACCCTACACGTAGGTGCGATACACTCACAGTAGCAAAGTTGTTGCTTAGAGAGTTGATCCCGCGCTTCGGGGTGCCGACCTCCCTGGAATCAGATCGAGGAACTCATTTCAACAGTGAAGTTGTGAAGATGCTTTGCTCTGCATTGAACATTGATCAGAAGTTGCACTGTAGCTATCGACCAGAGGCTTCAGGTATTGTGGAGCAAATAAATGGCACACTCAAGTCCCGAATAGCCAAAGTATGTTCATCGACGTCCTTAAGCTGGCCTGATGCTCTGCCTTTGGTACTCATGAGTATGCGTAGCACACCAGACAGGAGGACAGGTCTCTCTCCACATGAAGTTTTAATGGGGAGGGCAATGAGACTTCCGTCTGTACCAACTGCAGCTTTGTTGAATATTACAGATGACCTGATCCTGGATTACTGCAAGGGTCTGTCTGACGCCATTCATTCTGTGTCTCTTCAGGTGCAGGCTGCTGAAGTTCCATCTTCAAGAGATCTATGTCACGACTTGTGCCCAGGTGACTGGATTCTGCTGAAGAAGCACGTCCGGAAGAACTGCCTAGATGTGCATTGGAAGGGCCCCTATCAAGTTATCCTGACAACGAATACCGCTGTGAAGTGTGGAGGGCTGCCAAACTGGATTCACGCTTCCCATACTCGAAGAGTTCCAGCACCCCTGGAAGAAACAGCTTCCCTCGCAGATGAAAATCCAGCTGTAGACGGTGAACCACTAGAGGGGATCAGTCAAGCTGTGGGGGTGTCGGAAGAAGTTGGGAGCGCTACAGAACAAGAAGAAGAAGGACAGGACGGCAGTGAAACTGAAGTTGCCACAGAAGGAGAAAGTTGCTGTGAATGCGGCTCAGACACAGATCAAGTCCAGAGTGATCAAGAACCGAGTGTGAGGACAAGATATAGGAGAGCGAGGCGTGGAGAAGCTAGTTGGCCAAGTGAAAGAAGAAAGAGGCCGAGCTTGAAGCCAACTCCAGAGAAAACTTTTGCCCCTATATCTGAAGACTCGGATTTGGACGAAAGTGCACAGGGACAGGAACAGGAAGGTCCGAGAAGATCGAGGAGGGTGCGAGTGCCTTGCAGAAGATACGCTACTCCTGAGTGGACCTACCTCGCTGCAGATGTCCAGTGTACAGAGATCAGGGAGGGTGAGGGAAGTGACCCTGACCAGTACTGACCCCATCATAACAGTGGAAATAGTGTTGCTGATACCGGGAGTGGAGGTCGAAGGGTTGCTGACACTCAATATCCCCTATCCTCCTTATCTGAGCGGAATAAGAGACCTGGTTTTAAACAGAATAGAATTTTCGATTTGTTGTTCAAGGAGGTCAATACTTGAGGAGGTCCTTCTTCGTTTGGAAATATTAGAAGCCGTGATTAGAGTCGCTGGAACACGTATAATTTCGGATTGCTAAAAGACTGTGTGAAAGACTTTGTAAATAACCAAATTGAGAGATAACCTAGCGCCAACTGGAAGAAAAAGAAACTAGGGACTTCCATTTAGTGGACGGAGAAGGGCTAGTGTTGTCCGTTGCTATAGAACACAAAGACTGATCTTGCGGAGAAGATTATCAGCTTCCAGGTGTGGTTCGAAAAGAGACATTGTACAAAGGAAAGAGACATTGTGCTGTGAAAGAAAACCAGAGCTATACTGACTTGAGATCATGGAGGCTGGCGACCCGAACCGCAGGACCAAATGTATAGTAGGCACACTTTTAGTGGGAGTGATTTTTCTTATAGTTTTAGTAGTTAATATATCTTATGTAGTGGGACATGAAAATGAAGGGAAAACATCAAAGGAAGCGAAGATTGCATCGATACAGAAACCTACTACTGCTGGTCACAAGGGGAACACTACAGAGAAAGACAAAGCTTTACTAGCAGCTGAGACTCGTAGGTTACATGTAGATGAATCACAGGGAAATTTTAAATCAAATGCGTGTGCTAAATTGCTTTATGAATACATTGATACTATGGAGGCCAAGAATTGTTATGTTTGCATGAAATAGCCAGCCTCTGTAGACGAAGGTATCAGATATCATCATCTTCCATTGACTTATGGAATCACATGTAGTTTGTTGCTTAGTATATTCTATGAACGTGATGGGTTTGAATACTATTTTTCAAACTTCGATGTTGTTTTACCAGAAGTGCCGAACTACAAGCATTTAAATAAGTGGGATTATTATAAGAGTGAGGACAGATTACAGAAATTTTTCCTTCCTTGGAAAACATTAGATACTTCACACGCCCGAAGAAATAATTTGACTTGTAAAGTGTCAGAAATTGAGAAAAAGTTTGTAGGACAAGTGGATGATCGATACCGGAGACAGAAGATCTTAAAAGCTTCAGGTCAATGGAAAACAGATTGGACCGAGGAAGAAAGGGCACACCAAAGAAAGGGTAGCAATGGTCCAATAGCTTTAGACCGAGAGAAAAAGGGGAAACTGTGTATACATAGGGGTGAAACCTATTACGAGAATGTGTTTGTGGGAAAAGTAAGTTGTGAACATGCTTTCCAATTAGAGTACTACTCAAAAGACTTCTTGAAGGAAATGCAGGTGATCCCAAATGTATATTTTGTGTGTGGAAGAAATGCATACGTGAAACTACCAGATAATTGGTATGGATCATGTTATTTGGCAATTGTCTTCCCCAAAATATACCATGCTAAGGATTTGGAAATTATAGAGGGAGGAACTCAAGCTAGAGGAAGAAGGGATGTAAGCAGTGAGGAAGTAGTTGGAGACGTCTTTGGTGTTATGTTTCCTATTTTAGGGATAGCACTAAATGATGTCAAGATTAGAAGATTGGCAACAGTTGTAGATAGGTTGTCCGCCAGTACTGCTAGATCATTAATGCTGGTGGAGGGAGAGATGCAATCGATAAGGGCAATGGTTCTTCAGAACCGACTTGCTCTAGATGTTCTGTTAGCCAAAGAGGGAGGAGTCTGTAAGGCTTTGAAGGTCCAAGAATGTTGCACTTACATTCCAGACAATTCAAAACCTTTAGAAAAGTACATTCGGAACATTACTGAAATACATCATGAAAATGAGGATTTGACAAATGTAACAGTGTGGGAAAAAGTAGGTCAAGAAATGGGTAAAGTTGGAGGTTGGTTTGCCAACTTAGGAAAGAGTTTCATTTGGTACATACTGAAACCTATCATCATAATAGTGATTTGTATAATCACTTTGTGGGGATTGGTGCGGCTGTACCAATGGTATAGATCAAACAGGTTGCAAAGAACCATGAGAGAGCAGGAGAGGAGATTGACTGCGATGCAGGATAATCAGTACAGGAGACTGAGGGCTCTAGAGATGATGAAGCGAGGGAGTACTGCAACGAGTTCAGTTTGAGTTAGTACATACCTCAGGGATGGTGTTGTGATGGTGATGACTACTAAAAGTCATCAAAGGGGGGATTGAGAGAGCGCAAATCAAGAAAATATAGAAGTGCACCATATTTACAAGCACGTTGTATTAGTTTAGTAAACATTATACAAGAGTGTCGAATTTATAGAGTGAAAATACATAAGAGTGTTTAACTAGAATAGACTGCATATAATAGTGTGAAAAGCTAATGTAGAAGTGTGTAAGGATGTTATAATAATGTTTAAATACCATGTTATGTGGCTGTTGTAGAGGAGAATGTAACGCTGCTAAACGAAGAAATGTGTAGGCCACATGGCAGTTCAAAGAGAACGAAAGGTGATGTTATACTTCCACGTAATGTGGATTTTAATGTTGTTATAATTCAAAGTATTATTGATCATAGAACTGAAAATGTGTTTTAATAGAAGTGTTTCATATAATCATTGTGTGTAATAAGTTAGAATACTGTTTAAACTAAGAAATTAAATGTTTTATAGAATGCACAGGCCTGTTTCATGTAACTCTAATAGGCCTGAATAGAGAAGGTCATTTCTTTTGATCTGCATGTGCTAGTTAGAAGAATGTCACGTTAAGCTTAAATTGCAGAAACTGTTCGATGGTTTACGACTTAGAAGATATGGTGGAGGCCGGAATTTGGGGCCCACAGTACAAGTGTCTGTTTGCAGGTGCGAGGAGGTTCCAATCAAGAGAGTGATGAATAGACTTTTGTTCAAGAGAACCAGGCACAGGCCTGGAGGAGACTTCAGGAATTTCTGGGGGGTACCGTCCTGCCGGAGAGGAGCCTGGGAAGCAAGGTCAACGCTAACGATGGGCCCAGAGGAGTATCAGCATGGAAAATACCAGAACCAACACCACGTGAGGGGTGTCTCTAAAGGGCGTTTCTATTGTAAATGTGATTTTGTATTAGGGACAGCACCCCTGGGTGGAGTTAGGGCAGATGGTCTGAGGAACCTAAGAGAGCGGATGGGTAGGCAGATAGGTTAACTGCGAGACACCGATTTACAACGAAGACTAAGGGAAGTGAGTGATCTTCTTTGGAAGTCACCACTGCTGACACCTTTTTAGGTTAAGATTTTGCTAAGTAGGGATGTCACTTAGTCTAGTGTAGGGACAGTCTAATCTGGATTTTCTTCCTTTCTGTAAATGACTCATAAGCTACAGCTTGTGTCTATCCTTGCAACTTTGATGATTTTTGAATTGGTTTTGGTAATATTCTTCTGCCGACTAAGAGCATTTAGAAAATGTATGTTTGTATTGATACCCGTATATCTTTTGAACCTTATATTGAGATGTTTGTATCTTCAGTTAAGTTTGGCTTTGTAATAAACTTTTAAACTTATTAAGAGTAAGTGGTTCTTTAGAGTGGTGTAAGTCATTAATTGATTGACCTAGTAGTGGATTGCCTTTTACTCTATGACAGGTACCAACGGTTCAGTCGACCTGAGTTGGGATCTAGATCTATAACAATAGACCAGAAATCCCGCGTTAACAGTATCATTAAGAGAACGTTAAATGTGTTTCCGAAAACACATGAAAGATCTCTTAGTGCAAATAAATGACCAAAGGATCTACAAATGGTATAGCTATTTCTGTGAAAGTATGCCGTATAGTTTTTATTGGGTATACATTTTGGAATTTCTTGCAAGAGGGTGACTTTTGCATTACAAATCGAATGAATACATATATGTATATGTAAGAAGCACCAACCTAGCTGAAAAGCAATGGAAAGCTGCACTGTATGAAGTGAGGAATACATTATGGGGCACATTTACAAGGAAATGGCGGAGTGCGTCGTTAAGCACAAAATGCTCATGCCATGTTCCGCAATTCTGAAAACGCAGGGATGTGCCGTATTTACAATGGTGTGCCACATCCCTATGTTTTCCCTAAAGCTGACACTAAAGTAAGCTGCCTATCACAAATACAAACACTCTTGCACAATAGTGCAAGGGTTCTTGCAGGGTCCGCCTAAGGCATGTGCAAGCTGTGCACCTGCACAGGGCCGCCAAACCCCAGGGGCCGCCACGCCAATATATATCCTTAGATACACATTTGCGTGGCGGCCCCTGTCAGGGATTTGGCGGCCTCGGGCCCCCTACCTACACTCCCTGCTCAGGGCCTCTGTGAGCCTAGAGCCGGCCCTGGTTCTTGCATCGAGGGAGTGATTATTTATGTGCAGGAAGGTGTCCCTTCCTGCATATAAACAAACTCGAATGGCGATTTGTAACTTCTATGTGTGCTGCATTGTAAAGCACACATATAAAGTTGCAAATTGTTATTTTTGTAATGATCATTCATGGCGTTTTGCTGTTTCTATGTGAGCTGCCCAATACAGCACACATAGAAACAGCAACAATGAGGAGAAATAAAGCCTTTCTCCTTGTTTCTCCATGTTAAGACCAGGTTTTCCCTGGTCTTAATTTTGTCCTTGCCTCATATTTATGCCACCCTTGTAAATAGGGGGCAATACAAATTGCCCACCCCTTTCATGCTCAGCATAGCGTGAAAGGGTGCCTTATTTACAAGGTGGTGTTAAGCCACGTTAAATGGCTTAACGTCGCCTTGTAAATAAGGCGAAGCCCCTATCGCCACAGGAATGTCATTAAAAGTTACGTTTCTATGGCGATAGGGGCTTGTAAATATGTTCCTATATCTTTTTACACATGTACTCTGTGGCTCGCGCCTCAGACTGTAGAGGTGTCACGACGTTGGGCCATTTTGTACGCTCACAGGAGTGTCGTAGCCTCCCATCTCGAATTGCAAAGCTCCCCCCGCCCCCCAGATATGCCAACTTTATACATACCTTCACTCCTGAGGTGTCCCTGCAGCACCATTGTGGCATTTTGTGGCTGCTCAAGAAAGTGATCCTTACATCTGAATCTACTTATTTGATTTAAGTGATGTCTCATGCATCCAAAGGGACCCATTCCAATTGGTTAAATGTGCTACCATGATCGGACAGATGATATATATGAGTGATCTGGCACAATGAATGTCCAAGTACAAGGTGCTTCATCTTGTACCCCAGGGAGACCTTTTAGCAATTCATATTTACCTGATTTATTGACCAAGGTCTTAGAATTACAGTGTAAATCATGTTTTATTCAGACATGAGAGATACTTTGGCTGTAATAAAATCAGAGGGTCTTAAAGAGACTTTCTAGTGAATTATGTGACAATAGATTTGACAACTCAACCAGAGGTCTTCAAAGAAAGAGGCATCCCTGAAGCACAATTGTTGGTGATTGTTGATGATGTAAGAATGGGCATAAGGATAAACTTTCTACTTTTGTGCATGTGTGTGCAAGTGGGTGCTTATGTGCAAGTGTTTTTGGGTGTGTATGCCAATGCATGTGTTTTATGTGTGTGCCAGTGCTTGTGTGCCTGTATCAATTCGTGTGTGTTAGTATGTGTTTTTGTGAGAAGGTATTTTGTTTCTGTTGGGGATATTGGACAATGGCTTTTTAATTATCGATTTAGCTGTCTATTTTGTTTCTCAACTAGTGCTCTGAAGAAATAGAAAGGAGACACACAGTGCTATGTAAAACTCTAAATAAATATACTGAGCATGAACCTGAGTAGGTCCAGCAGATGCAGATGCCATAAGGGGCATGCTAACTTCACACATCTGTGATACCCTGCAGCACCCTCACTTGACTTAATTAATTTCCCTTTAAAGTAACAGCAATAAGTGCGTTTATATCTATAATGGTTCATGCAAAAATATTTACTGAACTCTACATTGCCAAATGCTGGTACCAGTGTCTACCAAAGAGGCTCCTAATGTTTGAGGTATCATTCCTCCAGCTTGATCTGTTTACCTACTATATCATCCCAGGGGTTCCCCGCAGAAGGAGAAGAGTAGCATGAAGTTAGGTCCACACGTCTGTGCGAATCTGAACAATGGTTTAGTGAAAGTGATTTTGAGTAGGAGTGAGAGAGTGCAGTGAGTAGGAGATTGTGTGTGTCAGATGGAAATGGAAGAGTAAATTGGAACTTATGGGTGCAAGAGGGAGTGGGAGAAGAGAGTGGGAAACCATATATGTTATTGTTATTATTTATAAAGCGCTCATTCACTGATTGGATTCTTGGCGTTGAGTATAGGAGCAGAGCTACAGCACAAAATGCCATTCGTGTGGTTGTGTAAAAAGCCATGTCTTCAAATGTTGTCGGATTCTAAGGTAATCAACAGTCATTCTGATGTTGAGTGGAAGAGAATTTCAGAACCGAGGGGACATTACAGAAAATGCAGAAGCTCTTAGATAACAGGGAGCGTTAACCCTTAGTATCAGATTATGGGTGAAAGGGAGAGGGAGTGATATGAAAAGAGGATTGAAGAAAGGAAAAAGAAGATTGGGGAGATTGAAGAAGGATCCGTTTTGTAGATAGGAGGAGATGCAGTAGGGATATATATATGTGTTTGAGAGGCCAGTGAGAAGCCTTCTTTCTGTCTCCATGTACTATAGCTGCTCCCTAGAGCACTTTCCTCATACATTGGGAATACACACACAAGATACAGGTTCTCCAGAGTTTGAAGTAGCTGCCTTACAATGCTTGGCCTATGGATGTTATCAATTTAAAGGGCCTAGGGGTCCATTACAATGGCGAGCAGACAAAGTCCGCCCACCACCGTAAAGGTAAACGGGACCGACAGCCAGAGGTGCGGCGGTCCCACTCTGCCCTATTAGGATGCGGCCGCCACCCTGGAGGTCGCATCCCACATATTTAACATTGTGGCGGACAGTGCTTTGAGCAGTACCCGCCACATTGTTAAATATTCATAAAGTGCATTGGCATGCACAAAGTGACAGGCACTGTGCGGTGCCTGCCACCTTGTGTATGCCAATGAAGGGGGGTACCATAGGCACCCCCCAAGTGCGGCCCACCCACCCCCACAGGAGCCCGCAATGGGCCCCAAATTCTCCCCCGCATGCCTTTTCATGGTGGAGTCTCCCCTATGGAAATGCATTCCACCACTGGCATACTAATATGGATGGCGAAGCCTGCAAGGCACCGCCACCATATTGAGTCCCTTTTCCGCCCAGCCTGCAATCCGACCGGCGGAAAAGGGGTGGACGGTCCTTCTGTCCGCCGCGGTGCCTCTCGCCATGCTAATATGGCAGGGTGAACCAGGGAAATTTTGCGGGCAGGTCGCCACCGCTGGCCCTTGGGTGGTGATCATCCCGATATCATAATGGGCCCCCTAGTTATTTGATTAATGATTTGCAAGAGATTTAAAAATTCTATTTATTAATGAAAGTGTGGGCTCATTTAAAAACCCTCACGTGTATCTGCTACAATCTTGTGGGCAACTGAACATACAGACAGTGATTCACACAGTGAGGCGGGAGTCACTGTATCACAAGCAGTATATTGCATGGTGAAAATACCACACTAGCACCATTCATTGCCATAATATCACCAAGATGAGTAGATGTGGAACTAAGAATAGTAAATAAATACGTAACAATGCAATGGTTTGAATGTAGTGAAAGGAATACTTTTGCAGATCGCTATTTTTCATCTTGACATAATGTCATTCATCCAATAGTGATGTATTTAAATGGAAGTATTCACTTTACAAATGCAAAAACAACAGTTGATGGACAGAATGCAGAACAATGTCATACATTCACCCCAGTACAGAGATCTGGGCCTAAATCAATCGTTTTTTTGCTCACCACACCACCCCAATTTAGACATGGCCATATGCAAATCAGCCTAGACCCTGTGCCTCATGGGAACAGTCCAGCCCGAACTGCCAAGCCATGTATTTCTTGGACCGGAATCAAGCATCCTAGGACCGGTTTCTGGCTATCAGCCGTCTTCAGCCAGGATAGCTTGACTCCAGTGGTGTGGAGAGCACGGGACTCACATCTGAGCATACCCGTCCCACTCGGGGTGACAAATGCAAAAACAACAGTTGATGGACAGAATGCAGAACAATGTCATACATTCACCCCAGTACAGAGATCTGGGACTAAATCCATCGTTTTTTTTCTCACCACACCACCCCAATTCAGACATGGCCAAATGCAAATCAGACTAGTATTCACTTTACACACACACAAACCAAACGCCACAATTCAATAACATAGAAACAGAATATTTGTAGAGGAAGAGTGCAGGACAAACTGAGTCAAAAAGTGTTTGGAATATTTACCAGATCCACCCTCATATATGAAAGGTTTTAGCGATTGCAAACCCTCTGAATTAGTAAATCAGAGGGGGCTGCGCATGCTAAAATGCTTTTTTCATATGTACTAAACACATTTACTGACTTGTAAAAATGTTTCTGAGTAGCTAAGGGCCAGATGTAGGTCGCCAAATACCGGTCGGTAACGGCCGATTTCGTCCGTTACCGACCGGTATTTGGCTTTTGAGATGTAGGTGGGTCTGAATTTACAGAATCGGTATATTTACCGATTCGGTAAATTTACCACTTCGGTATTTTACCGAATCTGTAAATATACCGATTCTGTAAATCCATATGTAGGTGACACTCCTAAGAGTGCCACAGGCCCTTAAGAGTCGGTATTTTACCACCCAATCCTATTGGGTGGTAAAATACCGAATTCAGGTGTGCATGCACATCTGTGCATGCACACCTGTGCCATGTGACACACAGACATGCCCTTAGGGCATGTATGTGTGCCACATGGCACACATGCCTGTACTTGGGGTGCTAGAAGGTGTCAAAGTGACACCCCCTGCACCCTTGCAGGATTCGGTATTTACCGAATCTGTAAATACCGAATCGGCATTTCACATTGATTCCTATGGGCTTCAAGGCCCATAGGAATCAATGTGAAATACCGATTCGGTATTTACCGATTCGGTAAATACCGACTCTTACAGAATCGGTAATTTTTTACCTACATCTGCCTCCTTCCTATTTACCGACTCTTAAATACCGATTCGGTATGAGTCGGTATTTAAGAGTCGGTAAATAGGAATTAGCTACATCTGGCCCTAAATGTTTTCAGAAATGGATACCGATTCGGTATTTGGAAGTAGCGTGTTTTATGTGTCCCTTCAAAACACCAAATCAGTATTTAATGTATCAATGTTTTGTGACCGAACTCCAGTTGCAAAACGCTGAAAGGTTACCGTACCTCAATGGAGGTGGTAACTCCTTCTTATATAAGAATAGAATTCTTACTCGTGGAAGAATAATATATGTTAACTCATTTAAAACGTGCTCCTTGCCTTTCTCACTCTGGAAATTCTGAGTATTTCTTGGACTTTTTTTTCAGGTAGCAGCACAGTTTTATTACATTTAACAAATTTAAATAATAGAGGATATTACATTTTATCAAATTGCACTACATACCCAAAGTCACCAGCAACACACAACATTAACACACATAACTTCCACCCAGGCCACACCAAACAACAATAATTCAGGTATCACAAAATCTCAATCTCACTACCAACAATTGAAAATACAGAACTGATTCTATGTTCCTTGAGACAATGGAGGTGTAAGCTATCTATACATTTCCAAGAAAGGTTACCAAATGTCTTCTTAATTATCCAGCACATCTCTTACTTCTGAAGATGTCTGTTCCAGTGCAGCTTCCACACTTAGGGCCTCATTTATGAAAAGTGGCGCATCACTGCATGAAAACAGCGATGAGTCACTTTTCACTGTGCCCTCCTTGCGACACCAATGATGTGCCATATTTATCGTATGACGCATCATGGCGCAAGGAGTTACAGATACGTCAGTATTTCTGACGTATCTGTATGGTGCAAAAGTGACGCATTGCTGGAGTGTGTCACAAAAGTGACGCAACTCCAGCAAAGTGTCTTTTCATATGGGGCAAGCCCCATGTGAAAGGGCCTGCATCAGTCTTACACCTGCTGTGAGGCAGGCGTAAGAAATTGACGCATTTGTGTCCTAGAACTGGTGCAGTGAAATCTTATAGATTTCACTGCGTCACTTCTATGATCCTTTCTTGCGTCAGAACGCCCCCCCTGCATACATTATACCTGGCGTAGGTATAATGTAGCGCAGGGGTTTACAAAGTGACACAAAGCGTCACTTTGTAAATATGGTGCACCAAGGCACATTTTTTACACTGCTGGTGCGTCACAAAAAGTGACCCACCGGCGGCGTAAAAGTTACGCACGGCCTCATAAATGAGGCCCTTATTTTTTTTTTTGATTAATCTTTATTTCCCATACAAAGAAACAGCTATACCCTACTTAGATTCATCTACATTTCATAACCCTCGATCATCAAGGACACTGTACACATGTTAGTAATCTTATATATAATTCAACAGTTCAATTTTGTGCAAAATCTGCTTCAGCATCACGAAAGGTACGGACATTTTAATGCTAATTTGCAATTATCATTACCGTAATTTTCACCCCAATATCAGATCCTATGAATTAACCATTTGTCCACTCATGTAGAATCAGCCTAAGCTCCATCATTACACTCTTTAAGAAAACCATTCAAGAACAAATCAAGATTTCTCCTGCTATTGCAGTGTTTCCTGCCTCAGCCAATTAATAGGCAATTGGTGTGCCTTTATTATCACCCCACACTTTTAAATGCTACATTTATTACATAGGTTAACTAAAACATGTTAGGTGTTTACATTTCACAGAATGCATGGTAAAGTGGCATTGGGAAGCCAGCTAAGAGAGGGTAAATGTATGATTGAAGTATATCTCTAGTCTTTTGTCTTATTGGGCTTATAGTTTTTGTAATATATTTCTCACCTGGGTATTTCTGGATCATTCTTAACACATGAAAATCGAGGTGTTTACAACTGCTTACTGACAATCTGAATTTGTCTGAACAGATGCAATTGTCTACTTGGATCTCACATGGACTTAATTGTCCATACATTGAAACAGATCATTGACAAACTTTGAATGTATTTATGTTTTGCATCATTTATACATGACAATCATTTAAATGATGTAAAGGATGGAAAACGTAAATCAGGTTGAGTAGGTGGTGAGTTTCAAATATGAGATAATCAAACCCCTGTTGAACATTAAAAGGTATTGCACATCACCTAGGAGTTTCATGAACATATTGAGGAATGAGGCCTAAGACTGAGTTCCTTTAGAAGGTCATGTAACTCCGAACTGACCTCCAATATCCTTATAACGTAGTCACAGGATACTTTATTCCTTACAACACATGGTGAAACCACAACCTGTCATACAAACCGCGTAAATCCTTTATGCGATGATATGAAAGGGATAGGATGATTACAAACATGGACAATTAACTTAGAATCTCTACTTCAACATTAAACACACTAAAATCAGTGAGAAATGTGCTGCAAAAATATATTATAATTCGTTAAATACAAGCCAGATTTAAAAAAAGCTCCAGCTCAGAATGTGTAGTACCATGCAAAGAGATAGATTATTTTTGTAATTACCTAATGCATGGAAAAAATAAATATGCTGCTGTAAATATCTCTTTTCTGCATATCACTGTTCATCTAGAAAAAGAGAGCTGAAAAAGGAAGCTAGGTTTTGTTTCAGTTTCTTAAACTGCAATTTTAATTATGCTTAGTGACCTGCCTTTCTCCTCCTTCTAGCTCTGGCAAGAGGCACTGTGATGTCAGAGTTCAAGTGGAATAAATTATTCCATTTGAGCAGCTACATCATTTCTTTATTACAGGTGACTAAATGCACCGCAAGTTGCCTATAATAATGAGTATAGAGACAGACTTTTATAAATGGACTGCAGGCTCATATGTATTATAAAACCATGACTGTTGAAGCAAGCAGAGTTACTATCTTGATTCCAAAGCATCATGTACTGAAAAGGATCATTGTACTAAATGAATAAGGGTTAGTCTTGAGATAACTAGAGCTAGGCAGTGGAGAGTTTTGTAAGAAAGAACCAGATAAAGAGGAGGGAATGTGTGAAATGGGCAAGAGTAGGGGCAGATTTACAAGCCCCCTGCGTCACTCTTGCGCCGTCACAGCGTCACTTTTGCGAGGCAGCGGCGGCGTAAAAGTTGCGATCGAAGCCCATGTTAGATGTGAAGACATCTAACCTGGGCTTCGATTGGAATTCCATAGAGCATATTATCAAGCCCATTATCGCCGCTTTATCGGCAGTTTTCTGCCGATAAAGCGGCGATAATTTTATTTCCCGTCTTGATAATATGCCCCTAAAAGTGAAGTTATATTAGCCTCTGTCTGCTTTACAACCTGCCCTACCAACAAAGCGTGCATTGAGTTAGAATAGTAAATACACACTCCATTACTGTCAATGGCTGGCCTTCATATTAGCTATGTTTTGTATGTGTGTCTATGTGTGTGCGCGAGCGCGTGTGTGTGTGTAAAAGGGAGAGTCCTGGTAGAAGGACATCTTCCACGCTCCAGCCGAAGGCTTTGAAGGTTTCATGCTGTCGCGCGGCGCATTTAGCAATAGCAGAAATTGCTTCTGAGTGTCTGGCACAATGTCACTGTTATGATGCAGCTGACCCAGGGT
This sequence comes from Lissotriton helveticus, assembly GCF_964261635.1. Taxonomy (NCBI): domain Eukaryota; kingdom Metazoa; phylum Chordata; class Amphibia; order Caudata; family Salamandridae; genus Lissotriton; species Lissotriton helveticus. Next base: position 189,796,340 of record NC_136068.1, on the reverse strand, counting down.
TAAATGCTACTCTTCCTTCCTTTCTTCTGCCAGACTCTTCAGCAGTGCTGCTGGCTTTAGTCTTCTTGATAAGTGTAATTCTTGCTCTTTGGCCTCTCTCTCCATTTTTCCACCTCTCTGACATGAAGCAAATCCGCTATATCCTGGCATGGATTCTCAGACTGGGAGGGCCTTCTCTGCAATGGCTAGGTCACGTGGCAACCACAGAATCAAAGCCAAGAGCTACAGCAAAGCACAGTTCAACAAATGGCCCCAAATCACAATCCATCAATGTACAATCTAGGTCGCAAATACATTTCCTGAGCAAACTTCGGATCGTGGCACACAGTGTTTGAAAGAAACTGTAAATCAGAAGTTGTCCTTCCTGGCTCTACACAGGTTTTAGAAAGATGCATGCATAGAGGTAAATGACGTTAATATGAAAACACAAAAGAAACAAACTATGTATTATGTTATGCAATGTTAAGTGTTCTTTTAAAGCATGCATCTCACCCGCGAGGGTAACCTGGCACTGCCGAGAAAGGGGATGCTGGGCAGAGGTGTCTGGTGGGAGTGGGGAAGCTGATGCAGTTGTTTAGGTGGAGGGGTTGTGATTATGCAGTGCTTTGTAAGTGTGTGTGTGAGTAACTTGAACAGTGCACATTTGTGAATGCAGAGCCAGAGGAGGTCTTTGAGGTGAGTGGAAATGTTTTTGCATGGAGGGAGGGAGGGTGAGTCTAGCTCCTGCGTTCTGATGATTGGGAGCCACTTGTTTGGGTGGAGATTTTCACATACAGTGTGTTTCCATAGTCCAGTCTGCTGGAGATGATTGCCTTTGTGATTGTACTTCAGTTGGTGAAAAGAATGCACCAGATGATTTTTCTGAGGGTCTTGCAGGTGTGGAAGTAGGCACAGGGAATCAAGTTGACTTAGCTGGACATTGATAGCTTGTTGTCAACCATGGTTCCCAGGTTCCTGGCTTGACTTGATGGGTTGGATGTGAGCACGAGTCAGGATGGCCACCAGACTGAGGACCAAAGTGACAAGCCCTTCTAGAAGAGAACTAATTCCATCTTATTTGAGTTGAGTTTAAGGCAGTTAGATTTCTTCTACTGGGGGACTTCTGCATCCACTTGGTGAACTTTGCCTGGGTGCCTTTGGAGAGTTCTTCTCTAAGGAGAAAATGTTCTTTGAATTGTTGGGCATGTTGTCCATCTGCTCAGACAGTGCTGTGTGTTTGGTGGCTTTCAGTTGCTGGTGTTGAGGCTAGAGAGTTCATTTGTAGGTTTGTTTGTAGGTGTTGATGTTGGTGAGTCTCCACTGGTACATGAGCTGCTTGCAGTTGCCCTTGTTGCATTGGAGGTTATTGTTGTGCCTGTGTACTTGCCCTTTGGTCCTTGTGGTGGTTGTGGTTTTGAGAGGTGCCAGGGCATCTGTGCAAGAGGTGATGCAGAGGTCGAATTTATTGATATAATGGGCGAGGTAATCTTTGTGCAATGGGCGGTGTTTTCATTGTTCTGAGGAACAGGCTTCTTCAGAGATGGAGTTCTGTTTGTGACGGGTGGTTATATTGGACGGGGCGGCTATTTGTTGGTGGCTGAAGTGTAGTTAGAAGTGGACAAGGGTATGGTCAGTCTAGGCAAGGTCGGTGGGCTTATCCACTGAGATATCAGCAGAGTTGGTGAACATAAAATGGGGTCTAGCAAATGGCCTGCTATTTAGGTGGGATCCTTCATCCTGTGGGTGAGCCCTAGCTTGTTCATGTTGTCCAGGAGATTGGTGGTGTTTGGTTCACTGAGGTCCTCCAGTTGGAAATTGAGGTCGATGAGCAGGATGAAGACAATCATTTGAGAATGACGGGGAGATGATTTCTTCCTTTGAAATTCTGAATTCCGATCTTGGCCTTGGTTGTCAGCAGAGATGGCTAGGTGTTGTTGGAGATCCAGAGATTCAATGCCAGGTGTTCCATATTGTGACAGGAGTTGGCTTCAGTGAAGGAGCAATAGATGTATTCCTTGAAGATAATTGTGATTCCTTCTTTGGGTTTGCTGGACTGTCCTGTTTAGGGATCTTGTATCAGGGGGTGTGTGTCAAAATGTCAGCGGCTGGGGTAGGTTTGAGCCAGGCTGTTTTGGAAGAATAGGTCATTTAACACCTATTAACTCTTAAAAATACTTACACTCACTAGATGATATCATCAGTGATGTCATTTGAAATGCAATAGTGATACCACTAACAATGTCATGAGTGTTGTAATTTGTGAGATCTTAAGCAGTGCATTGCGGGGGTGTACGTTATAGTTAGCTCAGGTAACTCCAACAGCTGAATTTCCATGGTTTTGTACAAGTGAAATAATATCCCTGTAACATTCGTTTTTTTCAGTGAATTTCAATGTTTTTTATAATTCTATTTTCTAACTATAACACCCCTGTAACCTTTGGTTTTGTAAGTGAATTTCTATGGATTTTTAACTATTAGGTGTCATTGCAGAGTGGTGGAGAAAGGGAACGGTGCCCCCGACCAGCTCTAAGCAATCCCATTGTGTGGGACTAACTGCTGGTAACAGGAGGGCTTCTTGGCGCCCCAAGAACCCTCAGCATCAAGAGGAACTTCATCGCCAGGAGGTACATTTGTAGAGTGGTGGAGAAAGGGGGTAAGGTCTCTCACAAACCCTCAGCAATCCCAGTGTGTGGGACTTACTGGAGGTAACAGAAGGGGTTCTTGGCCACCAAGGACCCTCAGCATACAAGGGGACTTCGTCCCCAACTAGTAGAGCGCCAAGAGGTGCATTTTGCAGAGTGGTAGAGAAAGGGGGAGAGGCCTCTGACCACCTCTTAGCAAGCCTTTATGCTGGGGAGGTGGCGGTCCCCTGGGCCCAGATGGACTCCCTACCTTTGGCCCCCTTACACATTTAAATGTTTGCGCCTGGGAGTTGGAGGTCCTCGGGGACCGGGGAGTGCCGCACTGGCACCCCCACACATATTTATAAGTGCCCAAGCCCCTAGGACCTGGCCCCCCTGGGCCAATAGAGAAAATAAGCCTATCATTTTGTTTTCTGTGGGAGCCTCTGCTGCAGCATTGCTCCCATCAAAATGAAAAAGAAAACTAGGCAACTAGGGAGTCATGATATTCCTACCCTGCCCCCTTCTCATTGTTTTAAATGATTTTTGTGGGACTCGGCTCAAGCAGAGTCTGAAGATGGCTGTCAACACTTCCTGGTTGCAGCTAATCAGAACCCAGAATGAGATCGGTAATGTTTGCTGAGCATTTGCATCCCTATGTCTACAAATAGTTTTTTCTCTTAATATTTCATGAACATACTGGACAGATTTATGCCAAATTACAAAAAGGTCCCTTTCTGGCCCAACAGTGTTGTCGAATTTGCTTCAATTGCGTTCGAAGTGGAAATCAACATGGGGAAAATGCTTTTTGGTACCGCTCCCCCTTTTTCATAGCCCCACTTGACAGTTCACCCCAAAACTTTCAAAGACAGCGGCTGGAGTGAGTGGCAAACTAGTTTGAAATTTTCACGATTCTTGAAACAGTTGTAAAGTTATTGGCAAATGAGAAAACACTTTTGTTATGGAAACAACATCCTAACTATAACTACTAACTGGTCACCACCAGAAGGTAATATACATATCTAGATAGCTATGTATCTATATCTATCGATCTATTTATATGTGCTGTGAACAAGGCAGGGGATCCTGCCGAAACGCATCATAGCCCGGAAATCATTTAAATAATGACAGCTTGGAACTACATTGTCGTTTCCGGTAAGGAGCCACACCCACTGGGGGCGGACTCTAAAGAATGTATTCAAGTTGCACACTTCTGTCTCTGTTTTCATGCACAAGTGCCAATGAGGAAGGGTGAAATTACCCGAAACGCGTCTGGACATAAAGATTAGATGCCTGTTTTTGCTACATATGATTGCACCCTATGTGATTAAATGTTGAAAATCACTTACCTGTTTGAGGCTCTTTCATTGGGGGCGAACCTTGAGATATGGATATATATATATATATATATGACGCTCCAAATCCCTCCAACTCACGGAAAGAATAAGACAGCACTCGAGGATGAAGTTTTTAAACGCGCTAGATTTTATTTAGCGGAGGGGTGCACACAGACGCGTTTCGGCGGTCTGCCTTCGTCAGTGTGTGATGCACTGTGTTAACTTCCGACATTGTTTTAAACAAATAATGATCACTCCCACATTCAATTAGGCATGGACATAAACAAGGGGACTTTCACCTCACATGGAATAGGTGCGGCCATCTTGTAGTGTGTGTTATATATGTAACACAGATTGACATTATACATAGAATGTAATCAAGTGGTTAAGCCCACAGATGGGCATACGCATTATTCCATGTGTGGCGTGTCAGAATAAAACGTCATGATTAAGACAAAAACATACAGCCGTGGATCGGCTAATGTCCCCATATAAGTTACATGGTCCAAATCGCCTATAAACAGAAGAATAAGTGACTTCCAAGGTAACTTAAGAGAGGAAAGTGGGGTATGTGTACAGTGAGATGCGTCACGTGCAGCAGCAGAAAGACATGTGTAGTTATTCACAACATGCAGTTCACATTTCATATTGAAATTATAAAGTGAGTCCATAGTAGAACACAAGTAGTGAAAAGTGCTTATTATATACAGTGGAAACTAGATGTGCAGGAGGCTCTTGTAATATGTCCATATATTGTTCCCAGTCAAATTGAAAATTCATTTGATCTGGATCACAAAGCATATACGATGTCTCTTAAATTCATAATAAGAGGTTGTAAGACAATCATATACTGTCAGTCATATAGCAATGTGAAGAGTCTCTCACATAATTAATATATACATGACAAAATTCAGACAAAAGTTCCAGAGCTATTATGTACATTGGTATGTAATTATTCCATATATGATGATAATAAGAGGTTCTCATTGCAGTTCATTAGGATAGACTATCATCTTGGAATAGTGGCTACCAGGTATTATTCTCTACTCATTTCCCCAGATGGAAGGCCATCTCCTCCCCACTGTTAAGACCTTTGGGATGTTTAGTACAGAGATCAATAATATATCGGGACTCAAGTCTCCTCAATCTGCGTAAGCGGTCACCACCACGTATGTTCGGGGGTACAATATCAAGGCCGAAATACTGAAGCTTGTTCCGGTCTCGATTGTGGGCCTCCGCAAAATGGCGAGCCACCGGATAGGTCTGATCTACTTTGTCGATGGCTCGCATGTGCTCTAATATTCTGAGCTTGGTCTCCTTGATCGTGCTCCCAATATAGCGTAAGCCACAGGGGCACTGTAGGCAATAGACAGCATACTGTGTGCTGCAGGTAATGAATTTGTTTATATACATTTTCCTGCCAGTTTCTGTTATGACATAGGAAAGGACGCGTTTACTACCCGCGCACGCTTTGCAGCGGCCGCAGGGGTAAAAGCCTCGTTGCTCCCTTAGGGTATTGCTTCTCTGGGGCACTTTCTCTAGATGACTGTTCACCAGTATGTCGCCTAGTGATCTGGCTTTGCTGAAGGTTAGGAGTGGCTGGGTTGGAAGATCTTCTTTGAGCACGCTATCAGTTAAGAGAATATGCCAGTTCTTCCGTAGCATTGCTCTAAAGCTTTCCGCTCCTGCTGAATAGGGGGTTATGACTCTAAACTTGCCCTTGTTGTTATCACCTGGCAAGCCTCTACGATTGACCTGTTCACGGTTGTTGTTCAAAAGGGACTGTCTCTCTATTTTCCTGACTCTATTGAGAGTGTTATTCAGTATTCTCTCGCCTTACCCCCTAGCTCTAAATCGGGATATGCATTCCGAAGCAGCCGCTTCGAAGTCAGATAGTTTGGAACAATTCCTACGAAGTCTCAGCAGTTCCCCGTAGGGGATACTGTTGATTAGTTGTGGTGGATGGCTACTGCTGGCATGCAGTGTGGAATTGCCAGCAGTTTGTTTCCTAAAGAGGTTTGTGTGGAGGTGTCCATCTTCTACATATATTTTCAGGTCCAGATAGTCCGCTGCCACCGGACTTACTGTTCCCGAAAACTGTAGATTAATTTGGTTGTTATTTAGTACATTGATGTACTCCTGAGCTGTTTCAAGGTTGCCTTTCCACACAACGAAAAGGTCATCGATATACCGATGCCAACAGATGACCTTTCCCTCTTCGCCTCCTACCATACAGCTCCTGGGTACCCGCTCCTCCCACCAGCCCACGAACAAGTTCGCGTAGCTGGGGGCAAAGCAGGTACCCATCGCCGTACCAGACTTCTGGATATATAATTGTTCCTCAAACAGGAAAATGTTATGTTTTAGACAAAATTCTACGAATTCCAGAGTCATTAAATTGTGTCTAGAGAATCGTAGTTGGCGTTGTTCTAGTGCCCATTTCACCGCCTCCAATCCATGATTGTGGTCAATAATAGTGTAGAGGCTGGTGATGTCTAATACCATCAGAAGATAATCCTGTTCCCACACCAAGTTCTGCAATTTTGTCAAGAAGTCCTTTGTGTCTCGCACATAAGAGTCCAGGGTAGACACTAAAGGAAATAGGGTGTGGTCCACAAAGCGAGACATATTCTCTGTGAGGCTCCCAATAGAAGAAATGATTGGGCGGCCAGGTGGGCAGTCACGATTTTTGTGAAGTTTTGGGAGGTGGTAAAAAGTAGGAGTCATTGGGCAACTAGTGCGTAAGAACAGGTGTTCGTCTCTACTCAGCATATTATGATTGTACCACTTAGAAATAAGTTTATCATAGTCTGTAATACTTTGCTGGTAGGTCTCATTAGTGCATTTGATATAGAAATTCTCGTCTGAGAGTTGCCTCAATGCTTCCTGTGTGTAGTATTCACGAGTCATTAAAACCACGTTCCCGCCCTTATCAGATGGCTTCACAATAATTTTCGTGTCCGTTGTTAGTGTTTTTAGGGCTAGTCTCTGTGAAACCGTAATATTCTGGTGGGAGTTTTGATGATTGGTTTTACGGTACTTTAATAGATCCTCGTTCATGGCTTCCGAGAACACATCTATGGCATCCCAGGGGGATTGGGGAACAAAAGTGGACACTGGTTTGAATCCACTGGTTTCACTTTCTTGTTCGACACCCTGCATTTCCGCTCTCTGGGCAGTGTCAAGGTGTACAAGATTCTGTGTACGTTCCAATTCCAGGTCACTTAGTATCTCTACTGAGCGTAGGTCTTTGCCGCTCAGTGCATCTGTTGCTGTAATTCTTCGCCCTTGGTTTTCTTTGTTTTGTAGATGTGGTCGCAGTTTGAAATGTTTATATAGTTTCAATTTGCGAGTGAAGCGGAACAGGTCTATTTTGGTTTGGGTGTATTCCAACTCACTATTTGGACAGAAGGTTAGTCCGAGGCTTAGGACTTGCTCTTCATCAGTTGTAAGCCTTCTGGTAGTGAGATTGACTACCGTCAAGTTTGTTGCCTCATTATCGGTGCCAGGATTTGTTGAGGTGTCGATAGGGCTGTCCATTCCACTCGGCTTGTTGGCTGAAGCTATTATTTCTTGTTGGTGCGCTTCCGATTCGTCCAGCGAGATACTCGCGCGCCGCCTCTGCCTCTGCCTCTTGTTCCCCCCGCCTCCTGCCCGTCTGGTTCTCCGTCTTTTTCTGCTCCTTGGGTATTTGTATCCGGGGGCTTGTTCTTCCCACCTCGGAGCCATGTGCTTTGGATTACCTCGTACTCCTCCTGAAAAGGAGTCTTGGTGGTTTTCTCTGCCGGTTTCGGCCTTCTGTTGGTAGTGCGTGTATCTGGGTCTGATTGATTTTCCTCTGATTCATTCTCAGTTATATCTGACTCGGAAGTCACTTCCCCAGTTCCGCTTGTTGTCCCAGCACCTTCCTTTCTACTCTTCTGGAGGGCCTTGCGTGGAGCGTCGAACTTTTTCGCATAGGTGAGGACGCGTCCAGTTTGGTAATCATTCGCGTCTCTCTCGTATTTTTCTTGTTTCCGGAGTCTTATTTTGGCTTCATATTTGACTAGCCTGGTCTTCATTTGTTCCTTCATTTGTGTGATATTGATTACTTGGCTAGAATCAGTTTCATTTTCAAGTTCATTATCAATTACTTGAATATCTGCCAGTGCTCGCTCCCTGTCGCTCCATGCATATTTTACAAGTATTTTAAGTGTGCCCTCACAGTATTGAGCAGTATGTTCGAACCAGTCTGTGAGCAGTTGTGGGTCCGGATTCTCATAGGAGGGAACGGTGTGGACTCTCAGCCCCCGTGGTACCCTTTCTTCTTCGATGTAATTAGTGAGGCTTGTCGCCTCCCACCACTTGCGGATCTCCCTTTCATGGAGACGTTCTAATTTGGTCATTGTTATTAAGAGTGGATCACTGGGCGTTTCCACTGTAGGCGGTTCAGTTGTTGCTGGCGGTCTTATCAGCCTTTTAAACATGCCTTTCGCCGCTGTTTGTCGTTCCGCATCGGAAAACATGTCGGTATAGCACGTGTCATATACAGTATTAAGCTTGTACTGTAGACTCGTGCATACAGGTAGTGCTGCCTCCCCCGCAATTATATATATACAATTATTTTTTTTGGTTTCACCAGTACTACCAGTAAACAAGTCTAGGGCTCATGCTGCGGGTGTCTCAAATACTGCCCAATGTATCACACATTCTCCCTGCTCCTTGTTGGAATCTGAAGAAATAGGAGCCACATCGGCGCTGATGATGCTTATGGATCTTTATTCCAGCGGATTGTGTAGCATCACTAGTGCATTTTTAAAATAATGTGAAACCATCAACATAAAAAACGGATAACCCCATTCTTTTGTGTATTCATAACAAAGTGAAAACATAATGACATTGATGTGAACTGAAAACAACGAACACCATTTTCAGCTTTTGTGTTTTTTTTGCTCAAATTCAATAATTTCCTCACATAACTATATCATTATTTTATGTAGTTATGTATTTATTTATTTATTACTTTGCTCCCATTGTAGATAAAAAAACAACTCTCCTTAATTCACTATGCTAATCCTCAGTCTATGCCTCTTTGAATATATCCTCTACTTCCACTCTCTGACTCACGATTCGGAAGCCACAAATCAGCAATAATTGATAAGAAACTTGACCAGCCTGTTGCCAATCTTTTTAACCTTGTGGACCACTGGCTATCAGATTTGAAGATTTTCTCTGTGGAACATGTCTTAAAGGAAGAACTACCAGACTCCAGAGAAAACCTCTGAATACACCGTTTGAAATTGTTGAATCCAGGTGGACTGAACATCACTGACAATACCACCAGATTACTGCAATCCTCAAAAGATCTCCGGACTGCATTGATTTCACTTTCAAAATGGAATCTTCCCACATGATGCTATTTGAAAATGCAGCAGTGTCATCTGTGCAGCCACTGAGCAAACAAGAATGTACTACCTGAGGAATGCTGAAGTCAAAACGTTGTAATGGAAATATACTTTTGCTCTTTACTGAGTACATATATATATATATCAAAATCAAAAGTTTACCAACTTGGAAGGAGCCACAGGTAGGTGATATCCGCAAATTTTATTTAAAAGCTGCAGCAGGTTGCAGTCCACAGTTCTCCTTTGTTCATACTGCCAGACGCGTTTCGGATGTGAGTCCTTCTTCAGTTGCAGTCAAGTTGTGCATGAGACTGGGAAATGTCAAACGACTACTTTTTAAACTGCCGGTGCTGCCCAAGTGGGCGTGGTTTCCCTTCATTGGCATTCTGGTAGTCGTAGTGGCATTCATCATATCTCCAGTGGGTCCGTCTCAAACTACACTAGATGATGGCAAAAATAAAACCAAAGTGGGTTGAGACACAGTGCATCTGACAAACCTGTGGCAATCTTGTGCTTTCAAATGCGCACTACCCCATTTTAGGCGGTGCTGCAAGCGTCTCCTTGGGTCTGCGTTCTCGCAGCGGGTCACTTCCGCGGGGTGGCTGGCCGCTAACATCAAAATCAAAAGTTTACCAACTTGGAAAGAACCACAGGTAAGTGATATCCACAAATTTTATTTAAAAGCTGCTACAGGTTGCAGTGCACAGTTCTCCTTTGTTCATACTGCCAGACGCGTTTCAGATGTGAGTCCTTCTTCAGTTGCAACTGTGCACTGCAACCTATAGCAGCTTTTAAATAAAATTTGCGGATATCACCTACCTGTGGTTCCTTCCAAGTTGGTAAACTTTTGATTTTGATGTTAGCGGCCAGCCAAGCCGCGGAAGTGACCCGCCGCGAGAACGCAGACCCAAGGAGACGCCATGCAGCGCCGCCTAAAATGGGGGTAGTGCGCATTTTAAAGCACAAGATTGCCACAGGTTTGTCAGATGCACTGTGTCTCACCCCACTGTGGTTTTATTTTTGCCATCATCTTGTGTAGTTTGAGACGGACCCACTGGAGGTATGATGAATGCAACTACGACTAGCAGAATGCCAATGAAGGGAAACCACGCCCACTTGGGCAGCACCGGCAGTTTAAAAAGTAGTCGTTTGACATTTCTCAGTCTCATGCACAACTTGACTGCAACTGAAGAAGGACTCACATCCGAAACGCGTCTGGCAGTATGAACAAAGAAGAACTGTGCACTGCAACCTGTAGCAGCTTTTAAATAAAATTTGCGAATATCACCTACCTGTGGTTCCTTCCAAGTTGGTAAACTTTTGATTTTGATATATATATATATATATACATATATATATATATATATATATATATATATAACGCTCAAATCCCTCCACGTCGGGAAAGGAAACAGCACTCCTGTGGTGGCAAACAAACAGCAAGTTTATTATTCGCAGCAAACAAACGTTTCGGCAGAAGCCTTCGTCAGTGTTACAACCATTAAAACATAGTTCCGGTTTAAATAAAGTTTTGTGTGCGAGAATAAACATCAACAAGGGGCCAGCCCAACCGATACCAAGATGGGCGCCATCTTGGAACGGGTTCCTAATATATAAATATATATATATATATATATATATATATATATATCCCTTGTGGGACGCTGCAGTGAATTCCAATAAAACATTATTTATGAGGAAACTTAATGTCTCTGATTGTTGCTCACCCGTGGAAAAGCTCTTCCTGCTCCATAAACAATCCGCTACTGTGAGTAGACTAGGACCCACACTTGATGTGGTGGCGTTTGTCCCGTGGCCAGGGCCGGCCACTAAACATCCACAGAAAAAAGGTTACCCTTCGTGGGACTCTTGCCTGCAGGTAAGTATCAGCTCATTTTGGAGGTATTCAACACAGGCATTATTCTGTATTCTTGTTCCATTACGATCGTCAGTTCTACGTGTTTCAGGCCACCGCCCTTAATCATGGACTGCAGGTGAAGAAAATCACAGCAAGCACACATACTGACGTTTTCCCTTTTTATTTTCAAATGGTCACATGTCACTTATAGACCGTTGTATTACGGGGTTAGTAGTGTCAAATGTTCAATCTCTTGTGGGACGCTGCAGTGAATTCCAATGAAACAATAATTATGAGGAAACTTAATGTCTCTGATTGTTGCTCACCCGTGGAAAAGCTCTTCCTGCTCCATAAACAATCCGCTACTGTGAGCAGACTTGGACCCGCACTTGATGCGGTGGCGTTCGTCCCGTGGCCAGGGACGGCCACTAAACATCCACAGAAAAAAGGTTACCCTTCGTGGGACTCTTGCCTGCTGGTAAGTATCAGCTCATTTTGGAGGCATTCAACAAAGGCATTATCTGCGTTCCTGTTCCATTACGATCGCCAGTCCTACGCGTTTCAGGCCACCGCCCTTAATCATGGACTGCAGTTGAAGAAAATCACAGCAAGCACACATATTGGCATTTTCCCTTTTTATTTTCAAATGGTCACATGCCACTCATAGAACATTGCATCATGGGGCTAGTAGTGCCAAATGTTCAATCCCTTGTGGGACGCTGCAGTGAATTCCAAAAAAACATTATTTATGAGGAAACTTAATGGTTTGAAACGCGCTGAGCTGCATGATGTGAGAGACGCTGAATTGCACATGTGCTGTTATCCTTAGCCTACGAGAGAATCCTTCCGTGTGGCCATTCTCTATGGGGCAACCTGTTTTGTTGAATTGAAAGCGGCCGGCCCGGTCGCGAGATTGGCCCGCCGCGGTGCGAAAATGTGGCGTCTGGATGACTGGATACCGATTCAGAAGGGCAAGGCTCGGACTGTGTGAGTTCATAAGGCAACCCATGAGACATCCAGTGTTTCCCCAGCCCACTGGGGTGTTTTATTGACATGATTTTAGCAGGCAACAGCACCCACTTGGATAAATACTTACCGGGAGCACTGCAAATACCAGAAGGCAAAGCGCCTGAGTGACACGCCCATATGGGCGGAATGGTCATTGAAATAAAGTGGTGCTCCTTGCAGCTGTTGTTGCTTTTTTGATTCTTGGCTTGTGAACAAGGACTTCGGTTTGAAACGCATTGAGCTGCAAACTTAAAATGACCTACATGATACCACAAATAAATAACACCACGAATATCTGAACAAAAAGAAACTTACATGATACAACAAATATATAGCACAACGTATATATATTTACAAAAATAAGCCACATATTTTAACATTGGTTACACATATATGCTTTGCACCAACAATAAAAAAACAATTCATAATTCCAAGAGAGAAAAATAGACAGATAATAATAAACTAGTAAACTAGACAAAATACTAAAGGGGATGAACACATAAATCTCAGCAGTGCCATGCAATCACACAATGATATGATACATGACGAGGGGAAACACCACAAAAATATGTCAACAGAGACCTAGAAATACCTCACACAAATCTATATACATAATAGAATAAAGATAACCCAGACAGAGAAAATAAGTATAGAAGGGTTGACAGTATAACACGACAGACAGAGAAAATAAGTATAGAAGGGTTAACAGAATAACACAACAGTAAATTGGTAGGAGTGTATACTAATTCTCACCTCAGAGACCTCCTGCTTAGGAATCAGTATATAGTGCATAAGGAGAAGGTATTTAACATCGGACGCGCATTACATGATTCGGAATGGACCAAGGCGCGAATGGCTGACCGCGGCTGAATGTTGACGCCACGCCAGCAGATGATTCATTCTGTTTTTATGCTTGATGATGCAACAATAAAAACAAGTTATTAAAATAAAAAAAAAGGAGAAGGTATATAATTCCAAAACCCGATAAGTTTCAAATCAGAAGTGGGCAAATATAGTGAGATCTATAATAAAAAGGAAATGTAAAAACCAATACTGTTTCATGAATAGCAGTAAGATAAAGCTTGGTCGTGAGCACCTGGATATCGGTACAAGATAGCATGCTCTTATTAACAAAGCAGAGAGGGGAACTCCTCAGCATAAACCCTCTAAACCTTCTGACATACCACCTTTGCCCCTCTAACCCAGCAGAGGTACCTCGCAGAGCATCATAACTCAAAGAACAAATCCCAAACTCACCTCAGATCAAAAAAAAGGAGCATATGATTCCTAGTTTCAAATATATATAGCAAAACACAAGTCCAAAGGTGGCTCCTTCTCCAAAGAGCTTCATAATAAATGGCTCCTGATGTGTAACCTGTACGAACAGTAAGCAATAAAGAAACTATATAAAAAATTATTTAAACCGAGAAAAACGGGCCTGAGATACTAGTATGTATACGATCAGAATAATACAAAAAACCACCTCCGCAGAAATATTAAAATACATGATACATCATGACTATATATGTTAAAAGGCCATTATGTTGAGCATACCAAATCGGCAAAAACCAAGTCGCCAAACAACGAGACAAAACTTTCTAGATATACAGTTCTATATCAAAGGTCAGACCATTCAGAGCATATTGTTTAGGAAAGATACATCCTGCAATGTGGTTCTCCAGGCTGGCAGTGCACATTTGCGGTCCGTCATTACCAATATTCCTTATGGTGAGATGACGCGAATAAGCAAGATCTGTAGTGAGGAAGACAACTATCAGAGCAATATTCTCGATTCCAAAAGATTTCTGAAAAGAGGGTATAAAAAAGACATTTTGGACAAAGCAATCAATAAGGTACAACACCTAACTAGGGAAGACACCCTTCGTGACAAACCTAAAACATCTAGTGGTACTGCGAATGAGAGGGCAGTGAGTCTTTTTTTTTTTTTTTACTAACTTTTTTCAGAGTAACCCAACCTTAACTTCTTCCTTATTATACAAATGCAATGCATTGTACTACTTTGTATGGATCCTTCGTCCATATTTTTACCTTTCTTTTATTGATTTTATGCGCTTTTTTGCAAAACTCATGATTGTGAATTTTTTTCTAGTTTTTTTTCTTTTTTTTTGTTGTTGTTTGTTTGCTGTTTTTATAAAGAGTCATTGCAAAGATTTTTATTAATCACGCAATAAAGTAAAGTACCTGTAAGATTCCAACTTTAACCACACAGGAACGAGAAAGGAGTCCAAAATTCATATCTCTTTTTCATCCAATCTGAAATATCCAACTTTGCAATAAATGTCATTGATTGTATCCAACTACCCTCCATTGGGGATACTGAAGAGACCCATAGTTTACATAACTCTCTGCGGGCCAACAGAACAGCATAAAATACCAACTTTGAAACATCTTTCGTAATTTTACCTTGCTGATCAAGCTTTCCAAATAAGACCAGCTCAACGCTTACCTTGATCTGCAGACCTAAAACACTCGACAGGCAATTACTCACGGCCTCCCAGAAAGACTGTATCTTCGGGCAATGCAGGAACATATGTAAATCATCTTTGTTTGGACTGCCACACTTAGGACATGCCACCACTCCACCTGAACCAAATTTTGATGCCATGTGCAATGTAAAAAAATGATTCCTCCTCAGATATGCGAGTTTAACTGTTTTATAAAGCATAGACATTGACACTTGCCATTGGTCTTCCATCTCAGTCTCGGGCAAGCACCTTCCCCACAGATCTTTCGGTAAAGTGAACGCACCACCAACCAGCTAGTACCATAGTGCAATTTTTTTTCTTAAACATGACACTGGACACAAGTTTTTTTCTCTAATTTATTCGGTCCTCCTATAATTTTCCCTAAAGCCAAATACTAACTCTGAATCTGGAGGTACTTAAATCTTGAAACCTTTGGGCCCAGTAAATGCTCGCACCAACTCCACGAAATTAAATGGCCCTCTGGAAATAAGTGCTTCCACATTAAAATGCCTGCCTCCTTTTAGGTTCTGGCCAATAAGTCTCTAGTCCCCGACGGAGAACCTGGTGCATCCCAAATCGGAGCCAGTCGACTAAAAAATTGCATTTTTAGGGACCTTCTGATTCTATACCAAGTTTCCGCCATGGCTACTAACACTTTTAACCTAACTTTCTTGAAGTATTTCGGATTGGCTTACTTAAACATAAAACCGTTTTCTGCTCCTTTCTCTTTCCTTAACATCTCCTTAAACATCTTAACTATCCCTGTATTCATAAGGGTACCCAATAGAATCATTCCATTTTTCATAAGAAATGCCCATGCATAAAATAACAAATCTGGAAGGGCTAAGCCTCCCTTCACTAACCTCCTTCTAAGTTTTTGTTCAGGCTATTTGGGGACCTTTTGACGCTCAGGTGAAAGAACTAATTTCATCTTGCAGTTTTAACAACCATTCTTTCCTAAAGGTTAAGGGGAACATCCTTTACAACGCAACTGTTACAACGAAGTACCTTTACGACGCAACCATTACAACGCAACTTTTACAAAGACTAGTGCTGGGGGGCGCTCTAGGATAGGGAACCTTCCCTAATATCCACGGGGACTGGAGTTGGAATAGTAAATGAAACTATTCACTATCCAGCACCCCCCAACGCAAGTCGTTGTAACGACTTGCGTTGTAAAACTTGTGTCGTAAAGGCATGCGTTGTAACGTCATACATCCAAGGTTAAAGGGATTGTTTCAAACAAAAAAGTTAGCTTTGGAAGAACCACCATCTTTACTTGCCCATATAATGTAAGTGGTAGTTGATTCCAACCTCGTAGACTGGCACATATTTCCTTTTTAACCTTTTCAAAATTTGTCTTAGCGAGTTCTACGATGTTCTGGGTTATCCTGACTTCTAAATATCTCATTTCTTTCTTGCATTCACTGCCCACTGTCTCCATATTCCATGCCATGACTTCCGTTTTTTGCCTATTAATATCATAGCCTAATATTTTGCCAAACTCGTTCATTAATTTCAGGATACAGCTCATAGTTTGTTGTAAATTGGTTATATAAATTACAATATCATCGGGAAAGAGCCCAATTTTCTTGCTCCAATCATAAAAATGTAAAGGCAGCATACCCTCACAACTTCTTATTTTCCTCGCCAGTGGTTAAAGATCAAACAGAAGTGGGGACAAGGGGCACCCTTGCCTTGTACCCCTCATAATCCGCAACTGCTCTGTCAATACCCCGATAACCAGTACTCTAGCTACCGGCGCATTATATATACCTTTCAGCATTCTGCAAAAGTTAGCGCTCAAATTAAAATGTTTGAGCAGGGTCTGCAGATATACCCAATTAACACGATCGAATGCTTTGGCAGCATCTAATGCTATTACTGCCAACAGAAGAGTAAGCTGTAGCCATGTCTATAGAGCCAATAAGAGAAAACATCAACTCCTTCAATGCTCATCCTCTAATATTAAAACCCTTCTGGTCTTCATGAACCAAAATTCAACATAATCCCATTTAACCTCCCTGCTATAATCTTTGTGAACAGCTTGTAATCAGCAGTTAAAAGAGAAATAGGCCTGTATGAGTCAGGATTTTTTAATGACTTTCCAGGCTTAGGAATCGGAGCTTTATTTGCCTCTTTCCAGGAATACGGCATAGCAGAACCTGAAAGGAAGATGGCATTAACCGCATGCGCGCTAGCGGTTTTCCCGCTGCGCGCTGCGATGTTCAAAACCCCGCGTTACATGACGAGCCCAGCTCGTCATCAGCGTAGGGCACGTTACGCTCATGACGAGCTGGGCTCGTCATGAGCGCCGAAGGGGTTAAAGAGCTGCCTCATAACAGGTATTATGGCACTGGCCAGGGATCTATAAAGCTCTACTTGAAGGCCTTCTGGCCCTGGAGCTTTTCCATTTTTGCCCCCTTTAATAACCTCCTCCAACTCTTCAACAGAGATCCCCCTGTTCAACACCTCCATCACCTCCTCTGATAAGGGCTCCATATGATCCAACCAATTCATTACGTCCTCCTCCGTAACCATCAGATCTTTCTTATATACCCTCCCAAAATGTCTATAGATTGCTGAAGCAATTTCTTTACTATCACTAAGAAGCACACCTGAATCTTCACATCTGATTTCTTTACTCAAGCTTCTGACCTGATCGCTCTTTGCATTCCAGAAGCTTGCTACAACCCTCGCCATATTCAAAATGTGCTAGCTGGCTGGACTCCTATTTCTCCTTGACTCTATCTCCCAGAACTCCTGTTATATATATATAAACGCAGGCACCTTTGCAATATGACGCCAGGACGCCTGCATTGGTGCTAGCCAGCCAAAAGTGTGCAAGCACTATTAGAAAACAGGAATGGGCCAAATAATGGCGAATATGGTGCATTCCTGCCCTTTCCCTTTTACTTGGCTCAGCAGAGCAAGGTGGCTTGCTGCACTTGTATTTATGATAAATATGGCCCCTAATGACTAAAAAAGAGGATTGCTTCAACTTTAGGTGATAAAACGCCCAGTTAACTTTAGCCAGACCTCCCCCCAATTTCAGATGTTCACTATATTTTAAAATGTCTTATGTTTTACCCACTGCAATATTCAGACAAATAGAATTCACGATGATGAGAAAGGGGCAAAGTATTGGTAAACATCTAACAAATTTTCCCCGAGGGTGTTCGCCCGTGAGGTGCCTTCCGCTCCGCCACACTTTTTTCTTTATTTCTTTCTGCTGTTATTATAGATGTGTGGTTGTATGTACTGCCCTAGTAGGGTTGACATCATAGGTCGTGTCGAGTTGAATACACACGGGAACCCCCGCGTAGTAGTTGTAAACGGTGTTTAGCTATGGACAGTAGGGCATTAGAGACAATAGATACCCAACCATAGAGTGGGTAGACCTAGAATCTGATGACAGAGGATTCTAGAATAGGAAGTTCTCATGCCCGGTAGATGATTACTAACTAAGGTCCTAGGTACAGGGATTTCTTGTGTTTGGAATTACATTGAGTGGAGGGCTTTCCCTGGGATACCCGTCTTTTCCCTCTAAGCTCCCCTTGTTATTGGATGGTCATAACCTTTAAACCATTTGTGCAAGGAGACCTCTGTTTTTCACAGAAGATCACCATTTTAAGCGCCAGTCAGCTTCTTGGTCTCTGCTCTTTCCCGATATGTCTCTTTTTTTTCTAAAGGAACCCTCTCATATTAGCACAAAATCTTTCACAAGCAGCGGTGTTTGTTCTACATTCCCTTAATGTGTCTCTCATCTTCCACAGTGTGTCTCTCATTTTCTTTTCTCTGTCTTACCCTACCTAATGTCTCGCCTAGCTTAGTCTTATGTATCACTCAATGTGCTCACTGTGCCTCTGGCATTCCCCAGTGACTTTCTCACATTGCCTTAATGTCTCTCTCTCATCTTCCACCAATCATCTTGCAATCTTCTAATAGAGCTCCTCTAATCTTCCACAATGATTCTGTCCTCTTACTTCTGTTTAACTCTTACATCCCTTTAAAGATTTTATATACGCGTATCATGTACTCTTTCTGTCAAATATGCCCCAATTTCTCTAAGATCATTCACTGTGTATCTTTTATTTTACGCCGTCTCTCTTATTCTCCAAAATATTTCTCTGAATGTATCTCTGCCATAAACTCACTGAATGCTGATTGTTGTTTAGCAGAGTAACCTGATCTTCAATTCCAAATGATCAATGTACGCAGTTGGTTGACTTCATGATTGACTTTACTGTGCTTGGAATTAACAACCCTGCAGTGTCAGCCACAACATTATCTTGTAATTAAATTCATGCACTCCACACCTAAGTTACAAAACTTTCTTCCTTAAATGTGTGTGACCTACTGCTGGAAATTCAAGTGAAGTCAGAAATAAGTCACACTTACTAATTGAAAAGTCTTTATAAGTTGGTCCCAAAGGCTGAGATTATAAGGGGCCTGATAAATAATGCATGTATTGAAAATATTGGTTGAGTAGGTATTACTGCCCAGTAAATTCCCATTAATGTGGACTTGAAGGTGAAAATCACCAATCCCTATGCAACTCTCCATTTTTCTTGGGGAAAATTCCGAATAGTTTAGTTTTAGCACCCGTGTTATTGAAAAACCTTCTTTTGAAAATTTGATTCCTGCTCATTTTGCTGAGTTTCCATAAAGCAATAGGTAAATATCATGTACTTGTTTATGTTATATGTATTTTATGTTATACAATTCTAATAACGAGCACGTACACTATTTGGTTTCATGGTCCTGCTCTAGGAGATGCCGGAGCCCTATTGAGTTAATCGTATGCTTGTTTGAACCATGTCTTGAGAAGTTTTTTGAACCTCAAGAGGTCAGTGCAAGATCTGATGTCAGAAGGGAGGGAATTCCAGAACCTGGGTGCCAGTACTGCGAACCTGCAGCCGCCCTCTCGCTTCAATTTGTAGGAAGGTGTCACCAGAAGGTTCATATGATCTGAGTGCAGGTTGCGAGTGGGTAATCAGCTGATTTCGCATTTTTTTGTGAATCACGAAATGCTGGAGGGTCTGATTAATGGTGAACATTAATTGAAAGTTTTCCGCATAGTTGAAAGTGCATACCTTCCTATCTTTCAAAGACCGGATTAGAGGGAGGAGATAGAGGTTAAACAAATGAGGAGATAGTGAGGAGACCTGAGGAACTCCACATGTAGTTCTCATTTTAGGTGCCGTGTGCTGGGATGTGTGGACCGACTGGGACCGGTCCTCCAGGAATGATCTAATCCAGCTAAGAGCCGATCCCTGGATGCCTGCATCCCTGACACGGTCGACCAAGATGCCAGACCGTGTCAAATGCTGCAGAGAAATCCAACAGTACCAGGGCCTGCAGAGAGCCATTGTCGGCTTCCTTTTGAAGTGTGTCCAACATGGTCATTATCACTGCCTCTGTTGAGTGGGCTGGGCGAAAATCTGCTTTGTGCAGCTCCAGATATTCAGACCCTTCGATAAAGGCACAGAGGTATTTGGCCACATGAGCCTCCAGTACCTTGGCCAAATAAGGAAGCAAAGAGATCTGACGACAGTTAGTCGGAGTCTGGGGATCAGCCCCTGTTTTTTTAAGAGAGGGAAAATAATTGCTTCTTTAAAGGCTCTGCGGACGCAGCCCTGAGATAATGATTCGTTCAAAAGAGAGAGGACCGGCTCGCTGAGAGCAGTGGAAGCTTCTTTTAAAATATGGGGCGGACAGCAGTCCCTGGGTGATCCAGATTTTACTTTCGTCAATAGGTCCAGAAATACTTGGTTACTTATTGCAGGGAATTGCTTGTGGGAGCAAGGATTTCTCTGCATTGACGGAGGTGCCTCAGAAGTGGGACATGTAGGAATACTGGCTTTGATCATTGTGATTTTATCGATAAAAAAGTATTCAAAGAATAGTTTGTTGACAATAAAAAATATTCTTTTTGATCTGTTGGTGGAGCTCAGGATTTTTGAAGAAAAACAGGCGGCCTTGGTTGGTAAAATCGATTTTTTGTACTCATTCAAGGAAGCTAAAGAAGTCTGTTTTTTATCAGGAGATTAATTACGTCTCCACCTCCTTTCAGATTGGTGTAGGGCAAGTTTTTAGCTTTTAGGTCAGTGGAGAAAGATCTCTGGGCCTCGTGGCACCTATCCAATCTTATTTTCCGAAGGGGGGCATGTTCATTGGTAGCCGCTAATAGCCATGCTGTGAGATTTTCCTCTCTGCGGTTTATAGATGATTGGTTAATTGGGACTGTGCTGGCCAATGTATTATAGCTTTTGGGGGCATATTACCAACGTTAAGCGATATTTATCGCTAACGATGCTTAGCAACAAATTTTTTAACGCTAAGCATCGTCAGAAATTATCGCAGATAAACCTTGCTATTATCAAGGTTTATCGCAAATGCGATAAAAAACGGCCGCAATGCATGAATATCGCTGAAAAGTCAGCGATATTCATGCATTACCGAGCTAATGCTCTTAGCCATGTTATCCACCTCCCATTGGATAACATGGCTAAGAACTGCTCAGGGCAGGTGTTAGTTTTTGGAGATATTCGCGCTTAGCGCGAAAATCTCCAAAAGTTGGTAATAGGAGATAGTGATGTTAGCGACGGTTTCCAGTCGCTAACATCTTGGCACGCCCACTTTGCATGTCATTAGTGATAAATATCACTGACATGCAAAGTGGGGCCCAAGATGGTCGCTATCTCCTACTAGCTGTCGCTAACTGGTGTTAGCGACAGCTAGGTAATAGGAAGATAATTTTATCTCCGCTTTCTTGGCTTTTAAAGCCAAAAAAGCGGAGATAAACCCCCTTAATAATATGCCCCACGGTCTTTTATACGGACAAGTTATAATTTGTTTGAGAAGTGCAACAAATAAATATAATATTAAATGCACGTATGTACTTTATCTTACCCAAACGTCTTTCATTTTCACCAATGTGCCTCTAACCTCTCTTCTAATATTTGCTTTTATTTCCCTCAGTTTGTCTCTCATAGTCTCTCGACAATGCTCTCCTGTTTTCGTCCTTAGTTCTAATGCCGGTGTATGCACTGGACTGATAATCCTGTGATTGTGGGCAAATCACGTAATCCCCATGTGCTTAAAAATGAAATGCAATTGTAAAATTGCAAACTATAATGTACATATATAATTTATAACGTATTTCCCCACTTTGTGTACACAACGTTCTATTATCTCCCAAGCTTTCCTACTATTAATGTATTTTGCTTTGTTTCTCTCCATGTAGGTTTGCGCTATATAAATATCAATACATGAATAAATATATGTACATGTGTGTCTTTTAGCTCTTCGGGGTAAATCTATCATCACTTATGTATTGTATCGTACCCTGTAATATACCCAATGTTGTGTTTTATCGCTTTCTTGGCGCGTAAGTCATCTTAATCAATACAGAGGTGTTGAAGGTGGCACACCGCGCAAACCAAACAACCCTGGAGAGCAATAAACAAAGGTAAATGTGTGCAGCGTGTCTCCCATCTCACTTAACATCCTTGTTGGACTGCATCATTATTATGGAAATATGTGCGATTTCAAGGTGGTGACATTACTCATTTTCAGATCTCTTGCATGGCTTCTTCCCTGTGGAGAGCTCTAAATGCACCCTAAACTGAATCCTCTCACATCCACTTTCATTTGCCCTGGACACATTCACAGTGAACCCTCTCCTGTTCCCGCCCTGTAGCCAAGGTAACCAGAGAGCCATTGAATTATTTTTGTGTGGGCTCTGCAGATTATATCTGATCCACTGTGCCCTCACTTGTTAACTCATCCACACTGTCCCCTACAACTTATCTACCACCTTATCTGTTCTATATTCTCTTATATTCCCTCTGTTCTTGCACTCACTGTGCCACCCTCTTCTCCAGTGGTGGCTGGTATTAGAAGTTGGTGGGGGGCTGGGTTGAGGAGGGGGTTAAAAAAAAATACACCCTTAACTGTCTGCCGCTGCCGGCCGCTGTCGTCGCCATCGCCTCTTCTCGGTCCTCTTCCCTGCTTCCAGGGCAGCAAACAGGATGCACCCGGCTCCCTGCCTCCCGATAGCCAATCACAACACTGCAATGCAGCATTGTGATTGGTCTGAGTGCCGTGGATTGGCGCGCAACCAGAGAATGGGAGGCTGGGCATGTTCTCCAAGCAGGCTGTAATACAGTCTGCATGGAGAACATGCAAAGTGCATGCATTCTTTAGGGAGTGCAAACCACTCCTCCCCTCCCCTCCCCTGCTCTGTCAGTAAAGCAGACAGCCCTCCTGCCCGCAAAGCTGCCTTAACAAATAAAAAATAAAATGTTAATAACTTAAAGTTATTATCATTTTTATTTTCCTTTGGTGACACTGCTTAAAAGCAGTGAGGTAATGCTCCTCTGCCTTTGTGGAGGAGCCTCCACTGCTCTTCTTCCATATTTCCATCACCCACTGTTTGCCCCTCTTCCACATTGTGCCCCCATTCTATGGCTGTCACTATTACTCCACCCTCTTTCACTAGTAACCTGTTGAAGTTGGAGTTCTGGGTCTTCATACAAGAGTCTGAGCCGTTCAAGTAGGAGGTAAGTCCTTTATTACGTGTTAGGCCCTTGGGTTACAGTATCAACAGGTAGCCCTTTCAGGACTTCGTCCTCCCTTCAAAGGTACCTTTCTCCTAGCTTCCACTGCAGACTAGACACCAACATTCTATTACATCATTCACTCTCAGGATTCCAGGCACCAGTTCAGACATAAAACGAACAGGGACAGACAGGATACTTCACACTTCTATTTCTTACAAACTCAAAGCAAAGAACAGACATTCCCTTGCATATGAAGTACAGGGACAATCATTCATATTCACTCAATATATCCAGCATGTCTAGCTTACACATTCATGCAATAGCAACCCACCAGCTCTCGAATAGCCATCTAGACACCGAAATCAACAAATAGCGTTCACAGAAACTCTGCAATGGTCAAGACATGAGTCTCCCCTCACTTCATGTCAAACAAAGAAACAAGACAACAACTATATTGGTAACTTACATTGCACAGTGGTATAAGATATGCACGTCCTGTGAGCTCCTCAGACATGAGCCCTCCCACCCCATGTCTTCACACTAACAATGACACCAAACCACATTCATGGTTTTAGAACATTTAATCACAGACTCTTGGTCTGGCAACCACCAGGGCACAGAATCCACTGGCTTCCTTCGACAAAGGGTTTACCTGTCATTCTTAAGTCTAAATATTCAAAGCACAGACAAAACAAAAACAGAAAGTTTAACCATATATCACCTTCACTCAATTCCTTTCAACAGGCTCCAACACAAGAAATGTCATCACAACAACACTCCTACACAATGCCCCCGGACATCCTCCTCACTCATCTAGACTATGCAGCACAACAAACTCTCACATCTTCTTTGTCTTCCACAAGCAACACAGACATCCCATACGGACAAAACACTGTACCACACAAAAAAGTGTAGCATGTAACACTCCCAGTCACATTAGCAGGCCAAACCAACTTGACCAAGTGCCAGGCCACAGAAAATACTAAGGGCCTGATTTAGAGTTTGGTGGATGGGATACTCAGTCACAAACGTGTTTGATATCCCCTCCACCATATTACCAGTAGAATTTGATATAATGAAGTTGTAAGACGGCAGACAGGATATCCGTCACAGTTGTAATTAAGTATCCTAAACTCCAAGCTCTAAATCAGGCTCTTAACCTGCATCCCGTACCACGCCCTCTGGAAAATGTACCCAAAAAGTAAGAATGTCTTCTGAACACAATGATGGGAGGCTACAGTAGACACGTACTGTAGAGTTATTGGCCCAACACAAGAATCAAGCACTTGAGCAGTTCAGCAATAATAGTATTGTCACCAGTCCATGTCAGCAGATATAGAAGTACTCACCTACAACAGACTAGAGCTATCAAACATGGTAATTCAGACACAACACTGACCAGCTTCATTACAGGAAAACTGAATAAAATGCACCACAAAACAATTACAAACACACTGCCGCCTGTACCTGTCAAACCTTGTACAGGAGGATGACTCAGGCAAACTTTTTGGGGTACTACACTTCCCCAAATTTTCATACAGTGGGGTACTCTCTCATGCAACTTGCTATGACTGGGCATTATTTTCCCCCAACTTAGCATACCATAGGTCACTCCCACGTGCAACTCGTAATGACAGGGTACTATACTTACACAGCTTAGCATACCATGAGGTACACCCCATAAAACGTCTAGTGAGAGGAGACTGGCCTTGCCTCAGTTAACACCAACACACACACTCACATGTGTAGTTTACTCCAATATCTTGTGATGGGGTACTACTCTACCCCTCATCTGCAACCCATGGACATTGACAACCCGCTCAAATCTACACAATACCGCACAGATAGGTACTATACTCCTTTCCCCAAACTGCTAACTAGTCTCCATATGGAGTTGAACCTAAATGCTCACACAGTACTACAAAAAAGATTTACAGGTGGGTTGCATGTGTATGCCTGTGGATGGTACAAAACTGTAGGGATTGGTTTAACGTGGGTAATTCTGTGTAGTATACACATGTGTAATTATCCAGAAATTCTACAAGATTACACAGAATTATGAGAGAAGAGTAATTTTGCATTCAGCACTATTTCTTTTTTTGGGGATATATCCTTTTATTGTCATTTCAGTAAAAAAACAAATAGAATGCATACTTGAGCACTGACATTTCTTTTGGTTGTACAATCATTTCAATATAAAACTTGCCTGATAAGATTTCCACTCCATCACATAACTCAGTCGACTCTGGCGAGGGATGTCGTTGGACCCAATCGCTACTCCACCCGGCCAATGAAGGCAAAATCATTGCAAATGTTCACCCTGTAAACATTCAATTTTCCCCAGATTTGTCCCCATTTTTGGGGGCAAACCCGACCCTTATATACCACTCTCTCAGCCAACATACACCAATCCATATCATGTCTCCAGTCCCCTTAGCGCTATTTCTTACTCCGAAAATTCCCCCTCACATCCAAAATGGACATGAGGTTGCATTTTGCGCTAAGAAATAGAGCTGAATGCAACAGAAACCAAAAAGCAAGCTGCCACTCATGCTTGCTAAATGTGCTCCTGGGGTATAATTTTCCCCCTATTTACTGCACTCTAGCAATCAAATGGCCAGAGAATGCATTTTGCTTTAAAAAAAACAGTGCTCAATGCACTAGAACACAAATAGCAAGTGGCCTCTCACAGTAGAAGTTTCCCCCTGCAAAAACATAAAATTACTGGAGGAGGAGTAATTGTGTAATTATTGGTAATTCAGCATCAAAGAGTATTGGGAATTAGAGACATTACTTTGATTACTCTAGCATAATTGAAATCCTGCTCCGGTCTAATAACATGGAGGCCTGTGGGTTCCATTTTGTGGGCTCAGGTTCTGCAGATTCTGACGAGATGAGGATTGGAATCCGCAGACAGAAGATGAGTATTACTGCCTTTCCTAATTGCTGGGTGAGTCACACACACACTAAGGAGATGGAAGGAGAACCTTCTCTGTGCACATTAAATGTCTCTTGCATTCCAGGAAGAGTTACTGGTAAGTGGGGCCTGGACTCTTTGTCAGGGATATGGCGGGACTGATAAGTTTGGCACTACCAGGGAATATCATAGAGAGGAAGTCTTAGTCGTTTGATCTTTTATGGGGGGGGGGAAACATCACTTACAACGCAACTTTTACCACGCAATGCTTTTACATCACAGCTTTTACAACGCAAACCATTACAACGCATTGCGCTGGGGGGCGCTCTAGGATAGGGAATACGTTTAATTTACTGTCCAACACCTTCCCTAGTGTCCACAGGGACTGGAGTTGGAATAGTAAATTAAACTATTCACTATCCAGCACCCCAAAGCGCTATGCGTTGTAATGGTATGCGTTGTAAAACTCGCGTTGTAAAAGCATGCGATGTAAAAGCATGCGTTGTAATGTCGTACATCCTTTATGGGGTATTGCTCACTGATAGGAGCAACAAAGGGGACAGAACAAATCCTGCCTGCTATCATCCAATATCTTTAGTGGACTCAAACATTAGGATATTGGGGACGGTACTCTTGGTGAAACTCAAAGCTTGGGCAGAGAAAAGCAACAGTATTTCTGATCTTCAGTATAGGTTTAGACAGTGCCTAAACTTCTTTCTTCTAATAGGAAAATATGTCCATGTTAACAAGTCTTTTTTGGACTTAGCTTTCATGGACCTATGAAGTGCATTTGATATGGTAAATAGGTCCAAATGATGGAACATGCTGGAATATTTAGGGGTGGAAAAACGATTAGTCTTACTGTTACGTAGACTTCACTGGGATACCTCTGTGAAGATTCGTTATTGACCAACTTGAGATCGTACTTTGCTTATATTTGCTTAAATGTCAACAGGGTACCAAGCCTTTTATCCCCTTTTATGTTTTCAATTTATATAAACGGCCTTGAGAGACATCTCCTGCAGAAGAAGAAGATAAACATCCCGCTGGTGAGGAATTGCAATCTCCCAATGCTTCTCTATGTTGATGAGGCGGTACTCTTAGCTAGGACTGCTAAAGACCTTCAATGGCTGCTGGATGGATTAATTGAATTTATGAGTGCTCTGGATTTGTAGGTTAAGGAATCCAAGTATTTTATTTTAACAGGTGGGCTCAAAAGGACAAATTCAAGAAAATATTTGCATAAAACGATTGCTAGTTTGAAATGTTGACAATTTTAACTATTTAGGCATCCCTTTGATTTTAAACTTAAGGGGGCACCTCTGCAGACACAGAGAGCACTACAGTTCTCTAGAGCTATCAAAGGGATTTTTCATTTTGCCTGTACCCTGGGACACAATCCTACAAAGGAAATTGTGACGATGTTTAAATCAAAATGTATCTCTGTGGTGTCCTATGGGCCAGGAGTGTGAGGGCATTGTAGAACTGGTAATCTTCAGAAAATGCAAAATAGCTTCCTCAAATGATTACTCTCAGGTCCCGCAGATACAGCCACCTTTTTTTGCCACTCAGGGGTCGGACTACCCTATGTTGAAGATCTTCTTGGACTAGCCCCTTGTAATAGCATGGCCAATGAGATTGGATGGAATCTGGTGTTAGAACCAGGATGGTTTCCAGATTCCATACAATGACAGTTGGCCCAGGCTTTACTTCGTGAAGAGTCATTCTTTATTACTCTCCAATAAACGTACCTTTTATATCACCTCCACACGTGGATGTTATCCTTGAGGAAAGGACGTGATGCTGGTGACGAGCAGAATCAACTTTGAGTAAGTCTGGAGCACTGCTGATGCATTTGACGCGACATTGCAGCAGATCATAAGTCAGAAGTCTCCAAGTAGTGCACACTTTGCAGTGTGTGTGCAAAAGAAATCTTGATGTCAGAGCACTGATAGTAAAATCTGTGCCGGGGACTGTAAGTACATTTTCAATTTTGGGCTGTTTTACCCGCCTCAAGCAACTGCACGTGCATTTCCTCATGCTATACTATCCGGGATCGATGCTATTCGTTTGACCCAGAACGTGACAAAATCACCCACGTTAGTCAAAATCTTGCCTGTCCTGTCATCGGAGACTCAGGCATAAGAATACAAGGGCAACCAATGTTAAAAAACAGACAAATGGTTATCGGAGGCCATTTTCATTAAACACAAGTCAGAATTCAGTGCTGATCCGCACACCTGTATAAAATCTACATTAGTCGGATCTGCTACCAATAAGATCAGCTGTATAAAATGTGCACAAGTCGGAGCCGCCACCATTAAGATCCCTAATTTTTACATTGGGGTGATTTGCACACCCGTGCAGATACCGGATTCCTTCTTCTCTACCATGGTCAGCAACGGCTACCGCCCCCCTCCCTGTGGACCCACATCAACCCAGGACACACTGACAGGAAACATGACTGTCTTTGGAAGGCGGGGGATCTCAAGACCCCCGGCCGTATTTATTAAGATACAAAATAATAAAATTATTAAACAAAAGATACCGTTTTATGCAAAATTATTCATGGACATTAGATACAACCATATCAACAAGTATGATATGCTAACCTTAACAAGATTCTAATACATTTTGTTTCCTAACCGAATCTAACATGACGTCATAAGTACGCGCGGGGTGGCTACCAGCCATAAGGACAGTGTGACTCTCCTACCCGCGCCCCTTTGCAGCACCAGTTATACCTTCCCCTGAAGTTCTGGGAGGGGCCAGTGACCCCTCCCCCTGGGCGGACACCTCCAAAGGATGATGCCGCCCCCTCAGACCTTAAAATAGCTGCTCACCGGTCATGACCTTACCGCATGTCCATACCCTAATAAATACGACGACCTGTGGAAAAAGATCTAAAGGATAACTACACTAACTAAATCAACACAACATGACATGCCATCGTCAGGCTACTAGGGAAAAAAGTCCTAAACAACATTGCAACCGACTTTTTATGTGTCAACACTACTACCTAGATGGGAAATAAATAGTTAATACACGTCAATACACGCCATAAAATCAGGTATACAATATACATGAGACACCATTGCAACCGACATTTATGTTTCAATACCACTTCCTAAACGGGAAATAAGTAATTAATACACGTCAATACACACAATAAGACAGGTATACCATATGCACAAAACATTGCAATGTTCCAGGGATGGTGGGTGGGGAAAATTAGGAGGCCCCGAACGCGGGGCACGACCAGTGTGGGGGAGCGTCCAGGCGACAAGGGGCCGCCTGAGCGCCCCCCCTCCTTTAACCTAGGATCGTGGGGAGGGGGCGGCACGCCCCCTCCCCCCGCCCCCCAGCCGCCCGCCCCCGACCCGGAAGCCTGTACAACGCCTTCCGGGTCAGGGGTCGGGTGCCAGCCAGCCGGTGGTGCGGCACGCACCCCCCGCGTCATCACTGGACGCCGGGAGGTCACACCCCCACCACCGGGAGACAAGGGGAGAGGGGGGTCGCCGCGCCGCCATGCGGGCGGGGGGCCGAGGGCCCCCCCTTTTCACATGGTCAGCGACGGCTACCGCCCCCCTCCCTGTGGACCCACATCAACCCAGGACACACTGACACGAAACATGACTGTCTTTGGAAGGCGGGGGATCTCAAGACCCCCCGGCCGTATTTATTAAGATACAAAATAATAAAATTATTAAACAAAAGATACCGTTTTATGCAAAATTATTCATGGACATTAGATACAACCATATCAACAAGTATGATATGCTAACCTTAACAAGATTCTAATACAGTTTGTTTCCTAACCGAATCTAACATCCTCCTCTGAAATTTTTGCATACTAAGATTACTGGCCATATGGCGAGGTCCTAACCGGTGTCAGGTCCTACTAGCTGCGCCCTTACCGCAGGTGCGCATGCGCAGCCGAGCCCGTTAATTACTCGGTCCACGCCGTGAACTCCATTTACCCACTGAAGGAGGGCCCTTACTCGCGTCATTCGCTGACGTCATGAGTACGCGCGGGGTGGCTACCAGCCATAAGGACAGCGTGACTCTCCTACCCGCGCCCCTTTGCAGCACCAGTTATACCTGCCCCTGAAGTTCTGGGAGGGGCCAGTGACCCCTCCCCCTGGGCAGACACCTCCAAAGGATGATGCCGCCCCCTCAGACCTTAAAATAGCTGCTCACCGGTCATGACCTTACCGCCACAGGCCATAATTGTTGACCGACGATCTGGCCCCCCTTCCTACTCCTAGAAAGGTCATGATCGCCTCGCAAATCCCACTAGCCATGGCACTATGTCATTAAATCACTGGACGTTCCCTGCCTCGGTTAAGTATACCCAGTCTCGTGGCTAGGAATGTTCACTCCCAAATGCACCCATGAGGGATCGTCTGCAACCGGGGGGGCTCGAAGTAAGTTGTCCAATTGCGCGTCGATCCTCTTTACCGAGTGAGTCAACGCCTCGGCCGAGTCCCCCCCCTCGCCACTGCCACCGAGGTATAAGTTGCGACCAAACTATCGTGCCACCCGGCATGGCCACCCACCCTGCCATGGAGATGATGTCCTCTATAAGGGTGCTGGGATAGGATTTTCTGAAAATAATCTCTGAACTGACCGAGACATAAATC
Source organism: Lissotriton helveticus (assembly GCF_964261635.1). Lineage (NCBI taxonomy): Eukaryota > Metazoa > Chordata > Amphibia > Caudata > Salamandridae > Lissotriton > Lissotriton helveticus. The sequence goes on along the minus strand of NC_136068.1, from coordinate 189,765,540 downwards.
CCCCCTCCCAAAGAAGGAGACTGAAAACCCCTTTTGCTCAGTTCTTTACTTCATGTTACCTGGAAGAAAGACACTTTCAGCGCGCCTCACATAAGAGTGGCCCACAATCCAAGTCACCAATGTCCGTTGCTCCTTCTGTCGCTTGTGTTGAGCTGCTGAAATTACCTTGACGCCCCACAGCAAGTTCCTCCCCCGCGTAATAGGTTTGAGATATTCAACCATAATGCATGGGTAGTAGCACCTTTTCCCGCTGGCACCGTTTGAGCCGTTGAATTGACCGCCCATCACAGTTGAAGCCTTTGGGCAGCTGAGGCCTTTGGTTGCAGCTCCTGATCCAGGTGTACTGGTCCTCTTCTTGCAGTTGTGGTGTGGAGCGCTTCCCGGGTAACAACCATGGGTCCGGTCATACATAAATGAAAACAAACACAAAGGATTAGTGTTTCTTGTTTCCTGACAAAAGATCCAGTACACATGCCCGTATTCGCTGCAATCACATGCTAAGCTTTAGCTACGATCAGCACTAGGTACATTTCCATCGAACCTGCAACTGCAAGTGTCTAACATAGCATCAGTTTGAGTCACATGCAGAGCATTTAACTTAGTGCTACAATGAGTGTGCCTGGTAGTATGACCTACATGAAAAAATAGACCTGTGGTCAACAGTGAAGGCAATAACCCATCCATCATTACTTAAGGACAGTACATAGTGTGAAATGCCGTGAATTAGCGCTTTCATAGTTACTAACTAGCCAGGTCTGCTGCAGCCCAGCACATTTCTTTCCAGGCCACTGCTATTGGCATTTCCGATTTTTGTCCACACAAACGTGTATGCGCGTGTCTGTGCGACACGGCATTCCCACAAAGCTTACGTGTACCACCCTTTGGTGCCTAGGCTTTTAGACACAGGCCCCGTATTCCGATGCACCTCCGCAACTGCGTGTTTCGAAGTTCATGGTGAGAGTGTACCTGGGTGAACCCTCGCAGAGGCCGTTCCACGTAGGCCAGGCCTCCCCCCCCCCCCCATGTTAAGAAAATTGTTGAGACATTAAGCTTTTGCTTCTGGTAACAATACCCTCCAAGCCAACACAACATAATTAAAGGACAACCCCTGCCATGTGCTGCCCTCATTAGAGCCCTCAGAAGGTATGGCTCTGCCCAAACCCAGGGGGGGGGCACCCAATTTAACCCCTTTAGAAAGACAGTGCCGCCTTATTATCAATCAAGAAGCAGGACCTGCTGCTCTATAAAGGAAGATCTGATCTATACCCTGTTAGCGGTGGTGTATGGAATGTAATTCACTGGTGTAGGCATCCCGTATAGGTGTATAATAGCCAGCAGTCCGTGCTTCATACTGCTACCTAATAATCTTAGTGGCCAATGCGGTATTCTCACTATGTTGTCGAGACAAGAGTCCCTTTATACACTACTAGTTCCCCACACGGAATTAATTTATAGGCCCACCATGGTGTGATTTGCCTTCAAAATGAAATATTCCCTTTGTTCGGCTTTCTGCCCTGAGTTGCAACAGAACGTGGTGAACGTCTGTGCTTAGCACAGCTGTCGCGCAACCTGGGAAACTGGCTTGAACCTATCAAGCCCTACACTTAAATACATGTTTGCTCGCAAGGAGGACCCCAGAAAGCGGGCCTTTGCAGAGAGGAGTCACCACGATTGTTTCAACTATCAACTCAGTTGATCCAATTGATAATCATTCAACAGTGTTTACACCTAATCTTATAATTATGGAATAAAACATTCAACCCGGAAACAACCGTGAGAGATTCCTGTGGCCAAATTGCAACCCTCCCATTTAATAAAGGCAATAAAAAAAGGGGGGGGGTGCCCATTGTTGTGAAGCAATTATTCAAGTGATTCCATCGCTCCGTGCTGAACGTAGATACACGTTACTTGAAAAAGGCATTCATGGCCCCCCATGAACTACCACTGTACTAACTATTCTGCCCCTAACAAGAAGTTCAGAAGATCAACAAATATGATATATGCATCCACTGCCTCTAAGGCCCTGCCTGGTAGTTTTTCTGTCATTACTCCCATTATTAATATGACAAGTGTCCTACCTGTGAGTCTGGACTATTGGCTTTTGTCAGTGCCTGCTTGCTGCCTAAGATAAGTTAGCAACCCTTCTTTGTCCAAAAATATGAAGCGCTTACATTTGAAGCCCTGGGGACACCATGACAGGTAAAGGATCAAAACTGTGGCCTAGCCTAATGTGCCGCCCACTTGTAATTTTTCTGTCCTTACCCCAAGTTATATATTACAAGTAGCATACCTGCAAGTCTGGACTATTGGCTTTGTCATTGGCTGTTTGCTGCCTAAGATATGTAATTAGCAACCATGATTTGCATATAACTTTTCGAAAATAAATAAATAAATAAATAAATCTGCCCATCGTTTCCTTATCCGACGTCAGTCAACTTGCTCACTACACACGTTTTACACTTTGCTGGAAAGTATCCCATTTCGCACTGTTCGAGTGCTTTTTTGTTAAGCAAAAGAAGCATTTTTATTAAAGCAAAAGAGGAGAGTATATCTAAACAGTGGCAATAGTTAGTGCTGGGCAGAAATGAACGATATTTTCGCACAGCAATGTAGGGTGAGCGGAAACATGCCGCCACGCTTTTCTCACAGACCTGCTTCATATATCCCACAGCACCTGCATTTTTGTGGCTAACACACATAGGGCTGTAATTAGATCACGCGCCCGAGAAAATGATTCACCTTGTGACCTGCACTCTCCTCCCATCATGAATGTTCATTACAATATTCGCCATTTTTATAAATGGTCTGGTTATACATTGCATTTGTCACACGACAGCTGTAAGTGATGAATACACAACAATTGGCGCAGATTCTGACGTCTCGAGGTGAAGAAAAACCCCTTAGTCATGCTGAATACACTTCCCGCCTCATGTAATAGCAGAGCTGTAATGCCTCCCTAGCCGCATACAATTCGTACAATATTATCAAAGTAAAATCTTTGAGACACATGGACTGTGAAGTACATCAATAGTGAACCCTAAAGTGAAAAGAATGAGCTTGCGGACTACAACTGTATTGCTGAGCGTGCCCCCTGGCTACTTCAGTTATAGACTACTTTTAGGGCACCCGAGGAATGCAGGATTGAGCCCCGCAACATTACCGTTCTTCTCATCCTTAATAAAGCACAGCAAAATTGACACTTGGGCGACACCAAGTATTAATTTACGACATCCCTTTCACAAATATTTGCTCACGTCGTATCCACACTGTGTAGATGGGCCTCAGCACGCTGGCTCTAGTGCCCCCCTGATCATCAACGTGTCTGGCACAGCCCAGCACTGATCTAAAGCGCTACACTCTGAGAACCATTATCGATACAGAGGTCACATGAAGGCACTCCCCTGGGTTCCCCACCATGTGCATCGAGGGTCGAGGAGGAATGTTTAACGCACGATGTAAGTGTCTGACAGCAACCAGGGCCTTAGGGGGAGATGGGACCCGGAACACAAGAGGCGCATTGAGGAACGCCAGAGACAAAAAGTTGCTGTTTAAACCAGAGGCATCGCGTGCGAGACACCGGACCCTCCACCCCAAGGTAAACCCAAATGGAAGGACTGGTGGTATACACCTAAGGCCAGAATAGTGCTGCCACCCACAGGTTCCCCTGTGCCATCGAACATTAGCGGCTCCACAATGCTTATTAAGAACATTTTTGTACCCTCACCATTACGATAACTAATTATGCCATAGCAGCTATGAGGCATTAAATATGGAGATGGGGGTTAGTTGGAGATTGAATCGATGCAGTCCAGAGACTAATACGTGATTCCAATATCACCATTAATGTATCAACCTTTGAGCTGGTATCTGAGTCAGAACGAAGTCTGAGGGAGCAGGCATTCATAAGGAAACATCAGAGGTAAATGGAAGCAGCAGCACGGAAGTGCTCTTAGGAAGCACGTATGTCATGGTGGACCCTATTTCAGATGTAAATGATCCCGCACCAAAAACAGTAAATTCACCCCCATTAAAGAGAAACGGTAAAGAAAGGAAAGCACAACCGGAGTCATATTTGCCTGAGAAGCAGGATAACAATACCCGCAAAACCAAACTCCGGCCATTATTAGACACGAAATATGCCTTATTGTTCATTCTCGGAGACAAAGACTAATTTAACGGGAACAACAGCACCCACATTCGTTCTATTAGGATTGTAATAGGATTTGTACCAGAATGGCGTAAACAAAATTTGGCCTGGGCCTTCTCGAACATATAGAAGCGGACCCGTTCTGTGACGCTCGCTTTTAATCACCAAGCCCCTTCGCCAACATTACGCAACAAGTTGCCCCGAACGCCCCTGATTGGCCCGTGTCCCTGCGCCTGGCTGCCTCACTGTGTTAACACCTCCTCTGTGCGCGTTGAACGTCACGGCGGCCTCAAAACCGTTCTCGCCTCTGTGACATGGCCCACTAACAGCTGGCAGGGAACTCGGGCCGCGATGATGATTGCGGAGCTGCTCGTCCAGTCCCGTTCCCGCGCCTCACTCATCGCCGAGAACTCACTCCGACGCTCCAACGAAATGTCCACGTCCCCTTTTCTCTTCCCGCACCGTACGTCGTGCTCCAAATGTTCGGCCCACCTCGATGGAGTTCTCCGCTGCCGAAGACCTGCAAGGACAAAAATAAGAGAAAATTAGGAGGCCCCGAACGCGGGGCACGGCCAGTGTGGGGGAGCGTCCAGGCGGCAAGGGGCCGCCTGAGCGCTCCCTCCTCCTTTAACCTAGGATCGTGGGGAGGGGGCGGCACGCCCCCGCCGCCCGCCCCCCGACCCGGAAGCCTGTACAACGCCTTCCGGGTCAGGGGTCGGGTGCCAGCCAGCCGGTGGTGCAGCGCACACCCCCGCGTCATCACTGGACGCCGAGAGGTCACGCCCCCACCACCGGGAGACAAGGGGAGAGGGGGGTCGCCGCATCGCCATGCGGGCAGGGGGGCCGAGGGCCCCCCCTTTTCAAATGTACGGTAATCATTGAAATCAGCAGAGAAGAGTGGCACATTCATCTGTAACTTTCACATTGCGATGATTTGCACACCTGTGTAGATACCAGATTTCTTCTTTTCCCCTAAATGAAAGTGCGTATTCTCTACGGTGATTCACACACCACATATAATTTTTTTAAATGTATTAAAAAAATAAACAAAACATCATGGAGGGTATTATTGCACCGTTATCTTTCCTACCCAATCCAGGAGAACCCGTTTTGGAGTGGAAACAATGCAAAGATGGTTTTGAAGCCTATCTAGAAGCCATACGTGGTGATGTCTACAGTGATAGGTGGAAACTAGCTATTCTTAAACATTGTTTGGGGGCTGAAGGAAGATGTGTTTAAGCCATTTACCAACTATTCCTGTTGATTAAGATGACGAAGAAGAGGTTGATGTATATGTTATGGCAATTTCGCAATTAGATACTTTGTATATTAAAAAAAGTCAACGAGGTAGTTGCTAGACACAAATGCTTGAGAAGAGCTCAACTGCCCAACAAATCTATTGATTCTTTTGTTAATGATTTCAGAATTTTTGCTGCCAAATGTAAATACGAAAAATTCTATGACCCAATGTTACATGATCAAATGGTACATTAAATTGAGGATATGAAGTTACTGGAGAAATTTTTAGCTGCAGAAGATCTCACTTTAGATAAGGCTGTTGATATTAGTCATAGATTCGAGGTAATGAAGTTAGGTACGAAGAGTTGGCTGCAAAACTCACTTCTGAAGTACATGTGGTTAAAAAAAAGTGTGAATGAGGATAAAACAACAAGTGAAAGTTGCAAAGATAGGTATAACGTAAATCCGCAAAGTTTAATTAAAAAGGAATATGTTTGTTTTAAATGTAGATTTTCTAGTCATTTGCAAATGATAATTCATGTCCAGCTGTAGGGCAGACTTGCAGGTGTTGCAAAAGCAAAGGCCACTGTGCCAGAATGTGTAGAAATAAAACAAAAACAGGAACAAATTTCCTCAAGTCAAGGAGGTACATCAAGAGTCCGAAGATTTAGTAGAATCATTTTTTATGAGTGTTTATGAGGTCAATGATAAAAGCAATGACTCTCCATTTTGTGCTATTGCCATTGATGGTGTTGATATCAAAGTCATGGCTGACTCAGGTGCCCGCCACACTTTGATTGGTAATCAATGGTTACACAAATTTGCCAACATTCAATGAATACCTTCAGACATAAAACTTCTTGGTTACGGCAATAAACCCATTGAAGTATTAGGTTATTTTTTACAGAAGATGATTCTTATTAAGTTTTTACTTCGCAAATACCGTTAGTTTGCAAGTTTTTACTTCACATGCTTTTATCATGCAAATACTTTTAAATTTAATAAAAATGCTTTTAATATGCAATAATTTTAAACGCATACAACTGCAAAGTGATTTATGCTTGTTTTATTGATAAATTAATGCAAATTCTAACCTATCCCCTGGGATGGGATGCCATTGAAATAGGGGTTTTGGGTGGTTGAGTGTACCCTACACTACACGAACACCATAACACTACCCTAAACTCTAAAACACTACCCTCAGCACAACCCCGGCCCCTACCCCCAGTCCAGTCCCTATACTGAAACACTACCCTACATGGCCACCAACACTACCCTAAACCGTTAAACACTACCCTACGCAAACACTACAACACTACCCTAAAACACAACCCCAGCACAAAACTGCCCCTACCCCAATCTGTTTGCTACACTGAAACACTACCCTGTCCGACCCCCGACACTACCCTAAACCACTACCCTACCCTACACAAACACCACAACACTACCCTAAACCCTAAAACACTACCCTGAGAATGACCCTGCCCCTACCCCAGTCCGGTCCCTACACCGAAACACTACCCTACATGACCCCGAAACTACCCTAAACCCTTAAACACTACCCTATACTACATAAACACTACTACACTACTCTAAACCCTAAAACACTACCCCAAGCATGACCCTGCCCCTACCCCCAGTCCGATCCCTACACTGACACACTACCCTGTACGACCACCCAACACTATGCTAAACCCAAAAACACTACTCTACACAACAAAAACACAACTAAACTACCCTAAAACCTACAAGACTACCCCCTGCACAACCCTCCCCCTACCCTAAACCCTTAAAAACTACACAGCCCCTCTTACACTGGCTACATATAGTTAAAGGTAATGTGTAGCCCTGATGTTTGCGCTGAGGTTGTATTTTTCAGTACCTCTAGTACGCGGCTGGGAAAGCATTACAACACATGCGATGTAAAAACGTACGTAGTAAAGCTAAGTGTTGTTACATCGCATGCGTTGTAACGCTTGCGAACTAATGGTATGCAGTGTAATAGCCGTGTACTAAGGGCTGTTCACCCTTTGTTACCAACATTTGCTTTAAAGGTAAAACTATAGTTGCAAATGTGTATGTGGCCAACGAGGGATCCTGTTTGTTAGGATGGCCACAACAAAGGGACTTACTTATTACTCTGGACCCTAATCATCCTGAGCAAGTTTAGGGTATAGTGGTTTCATATCTCAAGTTGTTGAGGATAGATCTGTTGAATGGGAGAAGCTATTTTCTAAGGTATTTTCATCCAAGTTAGGATTATTATTATTATTATTATTTTTTTTTTAAAAACCTTTATTATCACGTTCAATGAAAATACAAGCTTGGGCCTACAACCACTTGGGCCGGCGGCTAGACAACAAAAAGACCAACTACGTCATGGCATAGCACAGCTCATCAGCCGACGACCCAAGGCCCGGCAGCGAATCAGGATGATACTTGTATTGGAACGCATAAGTCAGTCACAGGATGAGACAGAGGTTTCATTTTATAATATTAAATGAACGGATCAGGTGCCATATAATCAAACAAAATACTACGAAGGACAGGCCGAGAAGCAGGATATACATTGTAAAAACTGCTATCACCGGGACGCTGGCGCTAATGCATATGCATCAATACAGACAGCAACACAGTGTATACTCTACGTTAAGTGCCAGTTCACTGGGCCCGCCCACCGAAAGTAAGATGATATAGAAAGCAGAAGCACTAAATACCATAGAACGATAAGAATCAGGATGATTAGTCAACAATACTGATCCAAGAGGAAAGAATAGGAAGGAAAGAAGAAAAAAGGGGCCATAGAAATTAATAAAGACAAAGTAAACCCCCCCTCCTACCCCCACCCTGCACCCCTGCAGATGGCTACAGCCTAACCCCACTAGCAGCGTGCCTGTCGCCCCAACGAAACTAATACCCTAATAGTAGGAAAAATAGAGGAGGGCATCTCCATACATGCCCCCGGTCTCCCCTCCCCCCACCAGAACCAAGAATCCCCAAATATGGTCAAAAAAATCTATTGGTACAAAATACGTAATGCTACAGGGGAAACTTGAAAAACATCGCCCAGCCTTCCGGTAATTGTATACTAGCAAACCCCATGTCCAGCGAAACTCGGTGCCGTCGACGGTTACTCCATCTCATCCTTGACCCTTCCGCACTGACATACGAACCCCTTCCGGACAAGTCATCACTTCCGCAGGATAATCAAAACACCGCAGCGCCATAGCAGAGTTCGAACCAAAACTTAGTAGGGAGATGAAAATGCAGAAAACGCCATCAGGTGCAGAGATACAGTCCCCCACTATAGTCTCACAATGGTGTGTCACCAACCATCTTGGTGGTATCGATGTGTGGGGGAGAGCTGCAGTCCCCCGCCAGTCGCAGTTCCCATCGAAAGGCTCCGGAAAGGGAGTATCCAGTGTTCTTCCCACAACAATCGACGATCGTGGGCCGAATGAACAAAATGTGGCACCAAGCTCACTACTGTCATACCAAACTCTTGTTAGGGCTTTCGAAACTTCCCACAGTGCGGAATCTGCTTTCTCCATCGGTGCGGCCATCTTGTGTGTCACGAGTCTTTCCCCTTCTCTTAGTGGAGCAGGGTCCTGCCTGACTTGCACAAATTCGGACAGTCTGTCCATCACACCTTGAAAGCGGGCTTCCAGACAAGCATGAAGCGATCGTAAGGCCGCCAGTACAGTTCTTAGTGACGGTTCGGTCTCGGTCTGTTCCACCATGTCTTGATCGGTCTCAGGCCAATTCACGTCCCCCGAGAGCATGGCCTCCCCGTGGGAAACAGGTAACTGTGGAACGGAGCACTGCCGAGGGGGACTAAACATTTGTGACTGTGGGTTTCCGGGCATCGCCACAGCAAATCAGAGATCCCAGCCCAGCAAGCGCCAGTAGGGCCGTTCCGGGCCACCGGGCCAGGGACCTCCGTCCACCACTCCAGTCGTGTACCGTCTTCCCTCCGTTGATATTCGCCAAGGATACAGACCGTCAATCACAAAGATTCCCAAAGTTTTTTTTTTTTTGCTTCAGCAGACCGGACCCTGCCACTCCACCACAGCCGATGTTGTTCAACTGAGCCCCGGCTGGGCCAGTAATTGAGACCCAGGCTTCAAAGTTGGATTAGGCCACAAACTTCCACACAGCGTATCTTTGTACTCCGAACCGGTAGAAAGCTCGGGATAGCAGCGTTCCGTTCTAGACCGGTTCATAGACGCGAAGGCAGGGCGAGAAATCAGGATTAAAGACAGGATCTTCAGGCTGGAATCGGAGGTCGGAGGAGCCGGGAGCTTATGCGGCCATCTTGGTTGCTAGCGTAGCTCCTCCTCCCCAAGTTAGGATTATTGAAGGATTTTGGGCACAAAATCATATTAAAACAGAAAGTAATTCCTAGAGTGCACAAAGTTAGTAATCTTTTCTTATCCATGAGGCAGGCCTAAAGGGAATAATTAGATAGATTGTGCAGTCAAGATATAATTGAAGAGATCGAGTCATCCAAATGGTTGTCACCAGTAGTGGTAGTAAACTAACCAAATGGCAAAATGAGACTGTGTGTTGATTTGAGAGATCTTAACGAGTGTGTTGAGTGGATCGGTATCCGTTACCAAATATTGGAGACATTTTCTCAGCATTGAAGGAGGCCACTGTATTTTCAACATTGGACCTATTAAATGCTTATCATCAAATTGCCTTTCATGAAGATAGTAAGCCTTACACTTCATTCATAACACCAGAAGGTGCTTTCAGGTTCAAAAGGATGCCCTTTGGGTTAATTTCAGCTTCTACAGTATTTCAAAGGGTCATGCATAAATTGTTTAATGATGTAAAAAATGCTATGTATTTTCAAGACGGCATACTGGTTTTTAGTAACAATAAGCAAGAACATGCAGAGAGTCTGTGTAAGGTTCTGAGCATTTTACAGACTTATGGTATGACATTGACCAAAGAAAAATGCAAATTTAAAGTTGAATTTGTGGACTATTTGGGACACAACATTAGCAAACAGTATGTATCAAGCAATAGAGGAGGCTCCAGAACCCCAAAATAAAGACCAAATTAGATTTTTTCTCGGATAGGCAGAATATTATGCCAAATGTATTCCTTTGTTTGCTGATAAGACCAATAACATGAGAAGTCTAATGAAAAAAATCAACAATATATCTGGAGTAAAGAATGTGCTACTGAATTTGTTAACCTAAAAAAAAGAATTGTCTTCCACACCTGCATTGGCAACATTTGACACCCGTTGTAATTCAATTATGTCACTGATGCGAGTAAGGTGGGCATTGGTGCTGTGTTGATGCACATTCAATAAGGTAAACTTGTCACTATTGCGTTTGCATCCAGACCACTAAGAGATGCGGAAGTCAAATATTCTACACTTGAAAGAGAAACCCTTGCATGTTGGTGGGGAATAGAATACTTTCACAAACATACTACCTGTTCTCACACTGCTAGAGTTGCTTTGCTCATTCACATATTGGCTCCATTTGTTTCCTTTGTAAGTGCTTACTGCGCATGGAGATGCCTAGCCCCAACAGAGGGTTGGTGGGTTATTTGTTCAGCCACCCGGCTTAAATGCACTTCTAATGAACTTCTAATGCAATATTTTGTAATGAATCTTATAAAAAAACACTTTTACTATTTGTGAAAAAACCACAGTGCGGCTGACCAAGTCTCGGCACCTCAGTTTCTTAAGTAAAGAACATTGTATATTGTCCGTGCAATCACATCAAGAGTATGCTGCACTTATACTCCACTGGAGACCAGATAAGAAGATTCACAAATAGAGGATAGTGAACCGGGATGAAGTCAACTAGTACCAAAATTGTTCCAAAATATATTCTTTATTTAAATTTCTCAGTTTAAAACTCGGACAACAGCCAACGCATTTCGTTCCTGAAAGGAACTTTGTCAGGGCAGGAATATCTATATCTCGTTTCACTCAATTGGTGTCCGACCGTCAGTGAATCCCAAAAGGTTTATTTGTGCATTTACAGTATTCTTTGAAGACCTGGATTCTAATGTCATGTACCAATTATGATGTCCTACAGACTTCCAGATCGGTCATTGGAAAAATAAACGAAAACCAGGTCCTTCACATTCAAATCCACCTTCAATAAAATCTCCAAACTGTAAGGAAATCCAAGGACCAAAATCGTGGCCACAAGTCCACGTCAGTGTTGACGTCTGCACCACTCGTCCCGTATGCGGACCCACAAGCCATTGTGGATATTATTGAAGGTGGATTTGAATGTGAAGGACCTGGTTTTCATTTATTGTTCCAATGACCCATCTGGAAGTCTGTAGGACGTCGTAAGTGGCCTTGTTGATACCGCGATATGATTATCGTCGCTTAGCGTCCGAAAACGGTAAAGCGGCGATAATGTATTTATCGCTGCCGTGTTAAAATGCCCCTTAGTACCTCTTTAACACCTGACAGTCAACATGTGTAAAGTGTCTGCTGTTTTGGATTTGCAACACACGCTCCTAAAAACATCGGCTGTCTTCCGCATCTGATCAGCAGAGCTGGCATGACCTAGCCATCATATACAATCTTGTAGGGCTGCGTTTTGTCTTCTGTGGTACTTGGATAACTTGCGAAGCCTATCCAGTGACGTAGGAAAAAGCTTTGGTTCGATTCCTATACCATTCCAACTCGGTGCTACGACCTATCCAAAGTAAAACAATCTGTAATATGTTTGTCAAACAGAAGAATTAGAAGGTTCAGTTCAGCTGAAAAAAAGACTAATTTAAGTGAATTCGAACAACTGTGATTGTGGGAGCTGATATTGGTCTGAAATTTGGTCAAACAGCTTAATCACCCCCTATCACGTAACTAAAAACAATAGCAAGGAGAACCCACCCAGATCTAAGATTGAGAAGAATTAACTATATCTGGAAATTATGAAAAGTTCCACATGACCCATTTGCTTTGGCAGACTGATATTTAATCTGAATGTAACATATCTTTCCGGGCCATAAAAATAAAGGAAGATGTTGGCATGTGCAGGGTTATCAACCCAAAAAATCACAGGTGACCCCTTTGCCAGCCTCACAGTTCCCCCTGTACATACTAAATTAAAGCTAGGAGAACTGGCGGGTTTCTGTTGCCAAGTCTAGCTGGTCCTGACATTGGAACTCTGTGGTATCTTCCACACCTCAACTCCCCCCGGCGCCTCGCATGTAATGGAGCTGCTCGCGGTGACATCACTTAGAATGTCACCGCGACCAGCATTCCAAGGCGAGCGCCGGGGACTGTGTAGAGCGGCTGACTGAAGCGAGGCTGTGGCTGAGGTCGCAGTGATCCTATCTTGTTAATAAAGACTTTCCTGTCATCACCACCTGGAGTCCGTACCCTCTTTTGGTGGATTTCACACTGGCGACGAGGGTAAACCTTCCTGCGACCTCAACACGCCCCCGGAACGAGGTGAGGTCACAGCTGAATGAACATCGAGAAAGCGGGCGCCAGCTGACAAGCCTTCGTTTTCCCCGCATGAAGAATTGCTGGAAGTCCTGAGGAAACCGGGCGAGTCGAAAGGAAACTGCCCTGCTGCTCCTGACCTGAAGTAAGGTGACCTCTGCCTGCGCGCTTTATTATTCTGGCCATGCGGAGTACACAAAGCAAAATTAGAAATAAAAAGAACTCTGGCATCTAAGACTTGTATTTGCGCATCAGCCCGGCAAGCAGGGGAACTTTGAAAAGAGGAAAAGTGTAACGTGGGCGCGAGCTCCGCCCGAGCTCAATCACTGCCACTTTCCAGACCGTACTACATCTAATGCGTGTCTCCTCAGCGCGTAACGGGGCAGCTATTTTAATTGGAATCAGCGTGTGAAATCTCATGTCACCGCCCCCCCACAGTCTCTTTATTTCTTCGGTGGTATTGCGTGTCAGTTTTCACGCCCAGTGTCCAGGGTGTGCGCACAAGGCAACGAGGGAGATGTTTTAAATGAATTGTGAAGGGACGACCTCCAACTGTATTAGATGCCAGAGTCAGGCTGACCTGGCTGCTGCGAGGTGTGACTGAACTTGTGTGCTCCGTCTGGGAAGTCTCTTCTGCATCGGTAGCCCACGCATCAGGCAGGCGAGCGCACGTTTGGCAGCTCCTCTATCACTTCTGACAGTGTGTATAAACCAGCACGGCAGGCCAGGCAATCAATTTCCACACGTGTTTTATGCACTGCATGCCTTGACAGAGACAATAGAAGATATCATCAAGAACTGTGGACGGTTTCAGCAGTAGGCAGTGGATGTGAATGAAGGAGTTTTTGCCACCTCTTTTAGAACTGTGCTGGCAGTAAGGAGATAACCTCGTGTCTTCACACCCTGAACTAGTGGTGACTTTTTACTTCTCTGCCTACAGTTGGTCATGTGCTGAATACTCCCAGTCCTATGGTGCAAGGGCCGTGCAAGAGAATATATACATTTTGTGTTATTATATTGCTGTTTTTATATTTTCCATGCCAGTTCAATGTCCTTTTCACCTATTCATGTGGATGTAGACTCACAAGTACCTCTGTAACTTGTTTATTAGCCAATTGTGAGTTCAGTATCATTAGATCCAGAGGGTTTCATTGCCATAGCAAGCAGGTGGCCTTTTGATAGTATTCCCTGACATACTCTCTCAGTACAGGCTTATTGTGTTCACCAATCTCTCCTTAAGTCTAAGGAGGGGGTTGGTGCAGGCTTCCAGGTTCTAAAGACCACTCTCAGACCGTTGTGGTTATAACATGCAAAGTGTAACCCCTCCACCTTTTTTCTTAACCAACCCAGGTGACCCCACCATCCTATGGAAAAAATGGAAGAAAGTTTTTTTAAATTACGCAACTGTGTGTGGGCCTAACTTAGGGTTAGAAAGGAAAGTTGCTTTGTTGGCCTATTACCTAGGCGCAGAAGGGGAGGAAGTTCTAGACCATCTCCCAGATTTAGGGGCACAGGAGGCAAGAGGTCTGAATGAGTTTGAAATTAGCCTTAAGAAGTTAGATCTGCACTACCTCCCTAAGACAAGCACAATCATGGAGAGGTACCACTTTGGGAAGAGAGCACAGAAGGAAGGAGAGTCTATAGAAGACTTTGTGTCTGAGTTGAGGAAATTAGCCGCCACGTGCAAGTTTGGTGGAGCGAGTGAGGAGAGAATTAGGGACCAGTTTGTTTTGACCTGCAGGATGGAGCGAGTGCGTGAAGAGCTATGGCTCAAAGATGACCCGCCGTTGAGAGAAGTTCTCATCATAGCCAAGCAGGTAGAGCACATGTTGCAGTGTGTAAAGGAGATTAAGCAAGATGCAGGGGAGAAGAAGAATGATGACAAGATTAATGTCAGTGAGGTGGTGTCCGAATGCGAGACTGTCTCTGTAGTTAAAGGTCAGAAGGCAGTGGGCAAGGAACAGAAGGTAGGCAGGCCAGGAGGATTATTCAAAGGTACCTGCTACAGGTGTGGCAAACAAGGGCACTTAGCTAACGATAAGGAGTGTCCCGCTCTCAGATTCACATGCAACAAGTGTGGTAAGAAAGGCCATTTCAGGCAATATTGCAAGAGTGGGCAGGGGGCCAGTAGACAGAGTAGAGACAGAACGAATGTGGTGTGCGACGAGTTTGTTGTGCAAGTCAAAGAGTTGAAGGCGCCTGGTCCCGGAAACCCCTTGTGTGCAGAAGTTACAGCACAGGTGGATGAAGATCAAGTCGATAGTCCTAAAGACACCATCAGAGTAGGAGGGACTGACCTAGAAGCATTGTTTGACTCCTGTTCTAGAATAACAATTATCAATGCCAAGGAGTTCTCACGTGTGTCTAAAGGAAAGATAATCTTGAAGAGGTTAGACCTGAGGCCAGGAGGGTATGCGGGGCGCCCCATCTCCATGAAGGGGTACTTTCTGAGCAGAATTGAGTACAGAAACAGGACTACTGTGTCTAAAGTATATGTATCCACAGTAGGAGACAACATTTTGGGGTGGCGAGCTCAGAAGGGTTTGGGCGTGTATCTCAATCCAAACAGCAATCCCCAGATTTTGATACAGGAGATACGAGAGTGTGAATCTGACATCACTAAGGAGTTTGCAGAGGTGTTTAGGGAAGGGCTTGGATGTTTGAAGAACTACTGTCACAAAATAAAATTGAAGATAAATGCCAAGCCTGTGGTAGCAAAAGTTAGAAGACTTCCCATAGCCATTCAAGAAGAGGTCAGGTCCGAATTAGAGAAACTGTGTAAGGCTGGAGTCATCGAACCTGTGGAAGCGACCGAATGGTTGGCGCCCATCGTGGCAGCGAAGAAGAAGGATGGGTCAGTCCGGCTCTGCATTGATTTGAGGGCCCTCAATAAAGAGGTCATCGTTGACCGATACCCTTTGCCGAACATCACCCAGATGATGAGCATGCTAGAGGGTGCCAAGGTGTTCTCCACTCTTGATCTCACCTCGGCCTATTTCCAGATAAAACTTCACGAGGAATCTCAGGAACTCACTGCTTTTGTGACACCCATGGGCGCTTACAAGTTCAAAAGGATGCCGTTCGGTTTGGTCTCGGCGGCCGCCGTGTTCCAAAGAATCATGGGCAACATCCTGAAAGGTATCCCAGGCGTCATGTGTTACCAGGATGACGTGCTTGTCTTCGCTAAGAACCAAGTTGAGCATGATGAGAGACTGAGATGTGTGCTGAGGAGGTTTTTGTCCCAAGGCCTAACCGTAAAAAAGGACAAATGTGTATTCAGTTGTGCCGAGTTGGATTTCCTGGGTCACAAGATAACGACAGAAGGCATACGTCCCAAGGCCGAACTGCAAGACACCATCGTGAACCTGTCGCCTCCCAAAAGCAAAGACGAGATCAAATCGTTCATGGGGATGTTGGAGTTCTATGGAAAGTTCATAAGGAACTTGGCAAGCAGGACTTACGCCATCAGGCTATTGCTAAAAAAGGAAAACGAATTCGAATGGAGCCAGGAATGCCAGAGCGAGTTTGAGGATGTAAGAAGAGCTCTTGCAGAAGCACCTAGTTTGAAGTCATACCTGCCCGGCCGGGCGACGATCCTCACCACCGATGCAAGTGCTAAAGGGTTGGGAGCTGTTCTCACCCAGAAAGGCGTGGAAGGAGAGGAGACTATAGCCTTTGCCTCAAGGTCACTCCAGAAGTCTGAGAATAGCTACTCAGTCATCGAAAAGGAAGCATTGGCAGTATCATGGGCTGTTGGAAAATTCAGAGACTTCCTGTGGGGTACGCAGTTCACCCTCCGAACCGACCACAAACCGTTGGTAGAAGTGTTCAGCAAAAAGGGTTTGGATGCCATCTCCAGCAGGATAAGGCGTTGGGTGGTCAGTCTCCAAGAGTACACATTCCATGTCGAGTACGTCCCAGGAACGCAAAACCTTGCAGCTGACTGCCTGTCCAGACTCGTCAGCGGTGTAGGAGCAAGTGAAATGCGAGACAAAACTGAGGAAGAAGAAGAGGGATACATGGTTGAGAATGTCTGCACCATTCAGAAGGCGTTGGGTGAGGAAACGTGGAGGAAGGCACAGGAAGAGGACAAGACTATGGAGGAAATTTGCAGAAGAGTGAGGGATGGATGGAAGCACGGTGACAAACGAGACGAAGACCTACGACCTTTCCAGGCCGTCAAGGACGAGTTAACTATTGTTGACGGATGCCTGTTCAGGGGAACAAGGCTTGTGCCACCAGCAACCGTGAGGGACAACCTGATCGAGATAGCTCACGAAGGGCATTTGGGTATCACAAAAACCAAGCAAAGACTCAGGGAGAGCTATTGGTGGCCGAACATGGACCTGGCCACCGAAAGGAGAATCAGGGAGTGCATCCCGTGCTGCAATAGTGACAAGGTCTTGAAGCAACAGACACCACCCATGGTGTGTAGGCCACCCCCGTCAGGACCATGGGACGAGTTGGCTTTGGACATCGTTGGCCCGATGACTGGGGATCTGCGGACACCTTACATTTTGGTGCTCATGGACTTGTATTCTCGGTGGCCAGAGATAAAACTCGTCAGTGAAGTCACAACCAAGACTGTCATCGGATTCCTACAGGAGGTATTTATCCGAGAGGGGCTCCCCAGCAACATCCTCACTGACAACGGAGTGCAACTATGCTCGAAAGAGATGGAAGACTTCCTAGAAGAAAGAGGCATCAGACACAAGCGATGCGCATTATACCACCCAGAAACCAATGGCATGGTCGAGCGCTTTAACAAAACCATCAAGGAGAGCATCCAGCTGGCCAAAGCCAGTGGCATAAATTGGAAAGAAGAGGTGTGGAGGCGTCTGGAAGCGTACAGGTTCACGCCGCATCAGACGACGGGCGTCACCCCGTTCGAATTGCTCCGCGCAAGGACACCCAACACTAAGCTAACCCCGGGGTGGATGGAATGGCACAAGGGGTGGTCGGACCGAACCAAAGAAAAGGATAGTCTGAGGAAACATGTACAGGCCATGAAGGTGAGGAAAGAAGGTTACGACCTACGCAAGGCCACACGGGAAGTTGAGTTCAAAGTAGGTGACGACATCAAGATCAAGGCACCCACAGGGAAGGCAAGCTGGTCAGAGTACAGCAGTCCCACTAAAATCACAAAACTTTTCAAGAATGCTGTTAAAACTCAAGAAGGGAAAATATGGAACCTAGGGAGAGTTGTAAAGTACCACCCTCCAGTTGAAGTCCCTGAAAGTGAAAGAGAGGGAGAGTGTGGTCCTAGTCTGGATAGTGGTTTCACCATTAGGAGGCCGTCAGGTGTCTCTCACCCGGACCACAGGCCCAACAGGAGAGTGATCAGACCTCCCAGGCGTTTCGACCAATATGTAATGGGGTAACTATTGCCATTCCGCGTTGAACAATATGTAATGTTGTACTAGTACCAGGCAGGACCGTAGCTCCACACCAGGCCATTAATATTGATTATGTTACACACCCCTGTTGGGTGTCCCTGTGTCACCTGGTGCGTTCTACGGTCCTTGTGATGTTATGTTTTCCTTTCCGCAGGGAAGGGGGATGTGTGGTATCTTCCACACCTCAACTCCCCCCGGCGCCTCGCATGTAATGGAGCTGCTCGCGGTGACATCACTTAGAATGTCACCGCGACCAGCATTCCAAGGCGAGCGCCGGGGACTGTGTAGAGCGGCTGACTGAAGCGAGGCTGTGGCTGAGGTCGCAGTGATCCTATCTTGTTAATAAAGACTTTCCTGTCATCACCACCTGGAGTCCGTACCCTCTTTTGGTGGATTTCTCCCTGACCTTGAGATCTGTATTTAACTTCCCCTCTTTGCATGGCAACCATGACATGATTTCCCTGCCCGGGACAGCCAGGGAATGCCTTGCAATCTAAGCAGGGAAAATCATCAGTGGCCAGATGCTCAGGAATATTCCCTTGGAGTCAGTCACCACAATAAACCCTTAAAGTCAATTGTTGTTTTCTTTCCTTTCTGGGACTAAGTGTGCAGGCACAATCCAATACCTTCAAGTACAAACATCGATACAAGTCAGATAGTTGCTTTATCAGCTCATCAAAGATGCTAGTCTGATGCATATTTGGGCCATACACTGTGTTGAAGGAAAAAGAATGTTGATTCTCTAGCATACTCATTAGGAAATCTAGGTTATGCTTTATTGGTTTGTATCAGCATGCATCCTCGGCAGCATGTTGGATATGTGCCTCCTCATCACTTCTAGGGACAGTAGGTGAAATGGATGAGGCAGCTAGTTACAGTAGTGGCCAGTGTCTGGCAAAGTGGCAGGGGAAGGAAAAGGGGGGACAGGGGACGGACAACCCAAAAATAAAATAATAATGTAACATTTTGACGCACTGATGCTCCTCTGGCTCCATCACTGTGCACTGCAGGCACAGGCTCCCAGGATCCCCATGGCCAATCCTGATGCTGCATGAAAGCAGCTTCAGAATTGTCCTGCGTGTCATGGATTTGCGCTCACTGTAAGTCTGTGCCTGCTCTCTCCAACCCATCAATGCAGCTGGGGCTGGAGAGAACTTTAGTGCGCATGGCAGTTTGGCCAGCCTGAGATTGCCGGCCAAACCATCATGCGCACTGACAACCAGTGCATCTACCACTCTCCTTCTGCCTGTCATTCCCATGGCCCTGCCCCTAGGCGATACTATGGAGGAAAATAAAACGATAATAAACACAGGTTCATTATCATTTTATTTTTCACTTTTTGGCTGCTGGCAGTGGGGTGACACTCCCTGTCCATAGCGGAGGAGCCGCCGCCAGCTAATTAGCTGGTTCAAGTGTCAGAATGTGCTATTTTGTTATAACGTTTGTAAATGTTTTAATGAAAACTCCTTGAATGCAGTTGGCTTCTATGCACTTGTACAGTGCTCCATAATCCAATGGGTTTTGCTCGTGCTATATAAAACTGCAATTTAATACATAAATAATACTGACCGTGGCCCAATCACTATCCTCGATCATTTCTGGGACTGGACATCTATCTTGGGATTGCAGATCAGAAATGCCACTCTCATTATTGATACCATTTGAGAATTGAATATAGACTTTACAAATATCATGGACTTGAATATGTCAGCCTTTTCTCCTGGTAAATAATCTCACCTGTTTTGCATCAGATGATTTCACAGCCAAAGAATCACATTCACATTTGTAGTGTAGTTCCTATTTTCCCTATAGGCTCTGCGCATTGGAATAATATAAACAGCAGTGTAGACGTAGGACTGAGGTCGACTAGGTCTCTACTGACTATATTAGACTTAATTAGTTTTGCCAGCTAGCTCAGAGGTCACTAGAAACTTTCTCGAGTAAACAAGGAGGAGTTTAACTTCCCTGAATAGACAAGAAGGGATTAGCTTCTGACAACCGCAAAAACATGACAACTTTGCTCCCTCAGAATAAAGAGTGTATCTCTAGAGTCGTGTGAAAACAATAGACAACTATTTCACTCAGTCAATCGTGCGTACTTAGTTTCACCAGAGTGCAGAGAAATAGAGAGACGGGCGTTTTCAATAAAAGGTGTTATTTATTTAGCAGTCTTCTTTCTCATGCAAGAGAAATGAATTGCCAAAATTGCAATACTTATCATGAAGTAAAGTGCGTACAGTAAAAGGAGTATTATAAAATAATACTGTAAAAGCATTGATATGGTTTCTTAGCCATATGATACTTTAAAATGGATCAAATATATACATACATAAAAACATTGACTAACATACTCAACTGGTGCTTCTAAGATAAGCCTACCCCGGTGTACCTGACCTCAGCCTAATACGTGGGAAGGAGTAAGTAAGTAGCAGTGTAAGTTAAGTTGGTTTTTGCCAAGGATCTGAATCAAGAATTCTCTTAAGGGTTTAGTCAGCTCCGTACCTTGGTAATAGAATGTAGGAGGTCTTGTATCTCTCTCTCAGGACTCGATCTCCCAGCAACCCGCAAGGGTGACTGGAAACACCGGAGCTGGATTTTCTCGGCTGGAGAAAAAGAAAGCGTCTTCCTCAGTGCGTCAAAAGGGAGGGGCGGCTTCCTTCGACTCTCGCATCACCTGGGCTTCCGGGCAAGTAGATAGCCGCTCTGTTCCAAACCACCGTGTGTTTGCTTAAGGCAACGTTGATATATTTATACCTGAAAGGTGCCGGGTTTGACGTAAGGTTGGACATAAGACGTCACTAAGAACTAACAGTTCTTTCTGGACTCCAGGAGTTCTTGTGCAAATCTAAACAAAAGCAGGGGGAATTCCCGGGCTGCTGGAGGCTTGGTTTGTTTAAAGAACACGTTGTATGTATAGGCATTTATATAGCGCACTACTTACCCGTAGGGTCCCAAGGCGCTTCGACCGCTGCGAAACCCTTCCTGGCTTCCCTGAGAGATGGTCCCTTAATGGGTATCTCCAGGGTGAGACCAGGCATCCCCGGCGGTCTGGTGGGGCCGTTAGTGAAGATGAGGCAAGCTAATGCCCAGAGTTGCCGAGTGTGAACGCTGATCAGAGTGGGCACCGAGGCGAGAGAATTATCGAGTCCGCTGACCCTGGTCCAGAAACCTGCCGCGCCGGGAATCGAACCCTGGTCCCGGGCCGTCCTCTGCTCTCGGGTCTGCCGCCTCTAACCAGTGAGCCACACTACTTCCTGCTTTCTAGGAGTCTAGGGGAGTAGCCTTGCCGTATTTGGACTGCATGGGCTATTACTAAATATGGATATGATTCTTATCCCTTTATAAGGATACTATTTATTATAACCACATAAGGGCATAAATCGGGAATATCGAATTAGGGTCGTAGATAGAAACACAACACATTCACACGAGACTGTATTTAATTTGCGTGCCACAAGTTTCAGAAAAGTAATCCCGAACTTTATGTAATGAAGCTAATCCAAATAACACACTCCACACATTGTGTCCAAAAACGATCAAAGGAAAGATTTTGCTTTACACACACTATTTATAGACAGTTAAAAACTTTTTGTTTTTGATTTTCAATGATTTCAGTACCAAAACATCACACAGAATCATAATTTACCTGTTAGGAACAGAAGGAAGAGGCTACAATTCAAAAAGCAAAATGGCAGAACATTGTTTGATGTCACAAACCTCATTAATCAAGTCCTTAAGAAAATCAATGCTCATTTCTGTGGTTCCGCAATCATATAGAAATGGCTTTGCAACTCACATTTAACGTGGGCCCAGCTGATTCTTGTGAGTAAAAGAGGGGGGCGACAGGACTTAAGAGACTCAATCAATCAATCAATCAATCAATCAATCAATCAGGCATTTATAAAGTGCTCTACTCACCAGTAAGGGTCTCAAGGCGCTGAGGGGGGGGAGGGGGGCTGCTACTGCTCAAACAGCCAGGTCTTGAGTAGCCTCCTGAAGGTCAGAAGGTCTGCCCTGGGAGGATGGGGAGGGCGTTCCAGGAATTTGCGGCGAGGTAGGAGAACCATCTGCCACCGGTTGTCGTTCTTTGGATGCTGGGGACGGTGGCGAGGGCGAGGTCTGTGGAGTGTAGCTGACGGTATGGGGTGTAGAATGTGAGTCTCCTGATGAGGTGAGTTGGTCCGATGTTGTGGAGTGCCTTGTGTGCGTGGGTGAGGAGCTTGAATGTGATCCTTTTGTTGACGGGAAGCCAGTGCAGGGCTCTCAGATGGGGTGTGATGTGGCTGTGGTGAGGGATGTCAAGAATCAGGTGTGCAGAGGCGTTCTGTATGCGTTGCAGTCATTTCAGCAGTTTGGCCGGGGCTCCTGCATAGAGGGCGGTTCCGTAGTCCAATCTGCTGCTGGGTGATGGTTCTTCCTGTGTCGGTGGGGATCCACCTGAAGATCTTTCGGAGCATGCGGAGGGTGTTGAAACAGGAGGATGAGATGGCGCTGACCTGCTTGGTCATGAAGAGAGTTGAGTCGAGGATGAATCCCAGGTTGCGTGCGTGGTCAATGGGTGCCGGTGCTGTGCCCAGGGCAGTTGGCCACCAGGAGTCGTCCCAGGCTGAGGGGGTGGAACCGAGGATGAGGACCTCTGTCTTGTCCTAGTTCTTCATCCTGTCAGCGACGGCTTTCATTCCTTCGTGGAGGTTGGCTTTTGTGGTGCGAGGGTCTTTGGTGAGTGAGAGGATCAGCTGTGTGTCGTCGGCATAGGAGATAATGTTGAGGTTGTGCAGTCTGGCAACACGGGTAAGCGGGCCATGTAGATGTTGAACAGGGTCGGGCTGAGGGATGATCCTTGCGGTATGCCGCAGATAACTTTGGATGTTTGGCTTCGGAAGGGGGGAGGCGGTCGCTCTGTGTTCTGTCGGAGAGGAAGGAGGTGGTCCAGTCCAGTGCTTTGCGGCTGATTCCTGCGTCGTGGAGTCGAGTGCGTAGGGTGCGGTGGCAGACTGTGTCGAAGGCGGCTGAGAGCTCCAGTAAGATGAGAGCCCCGATCTCGCCATTGTCCAGCAGGGCCCTGATGTTGTCGGTGGCGGCGATGAGGGCCGTTTCTGTGCTGTAGTTGCTGCGGAACCCAGACTGGGACGGTTCCAGGATGTTGTTCTCCTCGAGGTAGTGGGTCAGTTCAATTCAAAATCTTTATTTCGGTACGTTCTGTGCCAGAAAAGATACATGTAATACAAATACATTTCCATTTAAAACATAATTCATTTAAAAATAGTTAACATGATAGGGGTAACAGGAAGTAGGAAGGCGGTTTACTGAATTCCCTGATACGATTTTAAGGGCGGATGTAATTACATATAAAGCATAAATAATTAAAACATATAAAAAGGCCTTTTTGTGAGATAAAAATGAATGTTTTTATAGCTGACCAACATTAATAAATGGATAACTGTACAGCTAACCAGGACTAACAGTAATGGACAGGTGTGATTGTATAACAAAAATAGAACATATGTGCAAAATAAGTATTTATGGAAATCATGTATGAATACACAACCTATTCGCATATTAATGATGTTAAAGGCTGACAGGAAGTATTCTATCCATTCATTATAGCTGTGTTTCACAAGGTACTTCCCATGGTTTCTGATCAATTCAAAACTGGTATAATTTTAGGCCCATTTTCATTCTTATAAAGCATGTGGCTAACGGAAATCTACTAATACCAAAAACTATCATTTGGGTTGTGCCCGTTTTCAAAATTCTTCCCGCCTCTTTATATGATCTTGTACCTATATTTAGGCAAAGCGGTTTGATCCATCTTTTTCTAGGTGCTGCGTATGTCGGGCAAAAGAAAAGATGTGTAGATGGTCTTCCTTTGTCTCACTAGGGCATAGGGTACATTGAATGTTGCTGTTTTGAGACAACCTTGCTGCACAAACATGTGTCTTCAAGATACCATATCTGAATTTCATATAGAGTGTCTTGGCTAATGGTGGGTACACTTCGTCTAAAAAACATTCGTAGATTGCTATGTCTTTAAACATTAAAAAACTATTTGTTAGTGATCCATAAGCTCTTCTATTCAACACATCGTTATTCACATATGCCCAAAATGACAACTTTAAGATTTTCTTCGAAATTGGATTTAGTAAAGACGGATCATCCCAAACATGTGGAAGACCAATTTTTGTTAACCAAGATCTTACATGTCTGAACCATAAAACTTTATTGCAACAATCTAGTTCCATGATTTCTTTTAGACCATCTTTGTAATCTGATAGCTCAGGAGTCGACCAAAGTCTGACCCAGAGCATTAAGGGTCTCAGAATTGCATGGTGGTCGGTACGTTTCATGTTAAGATCTAGAAAGAGTGGTACCAAAGGTGTAGTAACTGGTAGTCTTAACAAAGCCCTATAAAATGTATTCTCACTAATTTCAAAAGATTTCTTGCACATGGGTCCCCATAATTCAGCCCCATATAGTGCAGCTGATTGTGCTTTAAACTTAAAAATCTCTAAGGCTGGTGAAATTTCTTTGTTTAGGCTATTACCATGTCTTTTAGTTATGGGTAACAGATTCTGCGTAAATACTATTTTACTTTTTTCTATCTGGGTTTTCCATGTTAAATTGGAATCCAAGGAAACTCCCAGATAGCTAAAGTTCTGGACATGTTCTATTTTATGGCCATTTAACATCAACTTTTCTTTAAAATTTTTATGGGGATTTATAGCCATGTATTTTGTTTTCCTTTCATTAATCTCAAGGCCCTTTGTGCTGCAATATGTCTGAAATTTATCCAGTAAGTTCTGGAGGCCCTGGGGTGTTTGAGATATAAGTATGGTGTCGTCAGCGAACGGGAGGGATGAAACCCTCTCACCCCCAATTTTAGCGAGTCAGTACTACATGCTTCCATATGTGATGGAATATCGTTGATGAACAGGGAAAACAATGTGGGGGCCAACACACATCCTTGATGGACTCCCCTCTTTATCGGTATTTTCTTAGTTCGCTCCCCACCTGGGCCCCATCTGACCTTCGCGTAGTTATTTCTGTGTAACTTTATAACCTGTTCTAGAAGGTTAACCGGCAGCCCTTGGTGCCTAAGTGTCTCCCAGAGCAGTTTACGGGGGATTAAGTCAAATGTGGCCCGAAGGTCCACAAATGCTACATACAAATGACCTTTACTCAAGGTAACATATTTCCAGCACAAACAACAGAACCTGAAGGGCCTGGTCAATGGTACTGACCTTGGCTCTAAACCCTGCTTGAAACTTTGTGAGCACTGATTCTTCATCTATCCAAGTATTTATACGATTTAAAACATGCTTTGCATAGATTTTCTGTAAGATATCTATTAAAATAATAGGGCGATAGCTTGCTGGATCATTCCTATCGCCCTTTTTAAAAATAGTAATAATTTCCGGTCAGTTGTTTGTTGACAGTTTTCTCGATGACCTTCGCCGGGGATGGGAGCAGGGCAATGGGCCAGAAGTTCTTGAGGTCTTTTGGGTCTGCCTTGGGTTTCTTGAGCAAGGCTGTGAGTTTGGCGTGCTTCCAGCTCTCTGGAAAGGTTGCGGTCTGGAAGGAGATGTTGATGGCCTTGCGGTGGTGGGGTGCGATGGTTTCACTGGCTTTCTTGAAGATGTGGTGATGTCATGGGTCTGACGGGGATCCAGAGTGGATGGTTCCCATGATTTTGATGGTATCGTCGTCGCTGATGTTGGTCAATGCGAGCAGGGGTTCACTGTGGGCGGTAGTCGTGGGGTCCGAGATGTCGTTGGCTGCCGTGGTGGTCTGGATGTCGAAGCTGTTGTGGATGTCTGCGATCTTGCGGTGGAAGAAGGAGGCAAGGGAGTTGCAATGGTCTTGCAATAGTGGGATGTCGTTGGTGTTGGAGCTGGGGTTGGAGAGTTCTTTCACAAGGTTGAAGAGCTCTTTGCTGTTGTGTGCGTTTTTGCCGAGACAGTCTTTGAAGGAGGTCTTCCTCCAAGTGGCCATTTTTCGGCACAGTTTATTTGGAAAAATGTAATCTTGCAAAAAAAGGTGGTCTCGCTGAATGTCTCCAGTGAGCTAGCACAGCAGGCAAAAAGAGAAGCTTGACCAAAATGAAATTCAACTTACAAACGGGCATGCCTGGGAGTGCTCTAGTGACTTTTAATTGCTAGCCTAGTGGCCTAGTAGATGTTGATATTGAAATCTAATCTTGACACTGATGTAAAGTCTGATCAAACTAGCTCATAATATACATTTGAGTGTTTTTGCTTTTTTTACCCTCCTCTGTGTCTATTATCCACCAATTAACCCTTGGTTGGTGATTCTTAAGATCTTCAACTTTCGTGTGAGTTGTGGGTAACCATCTCTGCAGTAGCCGCATTTCTTTCCTCACCCTCTTCCATTTGATTGAAGTGAGCTGTGAGGCTGATTGATGGGGACAAAGAGGCACAGACAGAAGCATTATCAGAAAATACTACTTCAAAATTTGGATTCATCTACTGCCAATGAGGCGCCCTAGCTTACAACTACGCTCAAACAAAAAACATTACCATCATCTTTGCTGTGTTTCTATGCAGCTAGTGCAACAGAACTGCACCCTGTGGAAGTCGGATGGGTCAAGCGAGTAATACATATGTGAAGGCTGGTCATCGGCTTTTGATTCCCTCTCAATGTTACCATGTGCAAGACCATCCTCATATAAAACAGAATTACCAAGCCATACATGTACTTGTGGATGAACAGTGATTTGTTAAGTCTCATTGACAAAAGCAACAATGAATGCTTAAAATAGCACTGAAATGAATATGGCCCCCCAAAAAATCTCATAAACTGATCAATGGCTAGGGGTCAAAACTCAGGTAGTGTCCCTTGCCTCTGAAATACTAGTGAATAGTCATGCAAACCTCATTTTGGTGTCAGCTTAATATTACCTTAGGCTTTTGCAAAGCTTCAGTTCCTTTCTCTCTCAACCTCCTGGAGCAGTTATCGCTAAAGTCATTGTAGGTTCCAGAATAGATTATAGCAAGATCTTCTAATGGGTACTTCCAAGAAAAAGTATCCATATATTGCAGGTTATTCAAAACTTGCCAGTTCAGTACACAATTTGCCCCTGTGTAAACATAGTGTTCTTATCTTAACAATTTTACACTGGCTGTTAATGTATTAAAGGATTAAGATCAAGGTTTTACACACGTATTTATAAAGCAATCTATGCCTTACTCTGGGTTAGGTCAAAAATCAAATTGCAGTCTATACCCAAACTTGCACTGTTGTTGGATGTTTCTAGAAGTAACCATTTTCATGCAGCAGCTGTGCCTTTTTATTGCTAGCCAAAGCACTGTCAGACTATATTCCCATTGATATAGACAGAATACTCTTCTTTTTTCTATTTTAGGAATAGTAAAACTCCCCTTTGTTTCGTCTACTTCGAGGTTTTGACTTTGTTGAGCACTTGTATGCACTGTTTAAAAGAGTCAGATGATTATATTAGCTAGGTGAACGTCAAAAATAATAATTTCTTAATGTATTTATATAGTTGCATGCTAAATAGTGTTGCTTCTAGGGGACGCTTAAGGATCACCAATTTTAAAATAGTCGCCCTCCTTCAGATGACTCGAGTTGGAGGCTTCTGAAATGGATAAGATCACTGAACCAGATGGTTGTACGACAGGAAACTGTTTGAAAGACACTGGAGTAGCCAAAACTTAAAAAAAAAAATGTTTATCCATATCTCTAATGTCATGTATTGAGCGAAGCAAAGAAGCTCTACAAACCCAAGAAATTGTAAAATTATACTTGTATAGCGCACTACTCACCCGCAAGGGTCTCAAGGTGCTTGTACGAATACAGCTGTGGAATCCATCCTGGCTTTCCCTGTGAGGTGTCCACTCCTAGGCACCCCCAAGGTGGAGGCCAGGCATCCTTAGCGTTATGGGGGCCGTTGTGGAGATTAAGCAAGCTATTGCCCAGAGTTGCAGAGTGGGACTCCATGATTGGAATTGGCACCGAGGCGAGAATTATCAGGTCCGTGGAATTTTGAGCCCAAGACCCGCCAAGGCAGGGAATTGAACCCTGGTCCCGGGCTAGACCTCTGCATCAGGGTCTGCCGCTCTAACCATTGAGCCAAACTTCTCCTTCATCCCTTCTTCATCCATCTATCTCTCCAGACCTCAAGCCTTTTTTCCATCCATTCATCTACCCATCCATCTTTTCACACTTCTATCTATCCTTCCTTTATCATTCTATCCACCCACCCTTTCATCATTGCAGTCTTCATCCATCCTTCTTCATATACTTCTGACCATTCATCTATCCTTTTACACATCAATACATCATTTTTAATTCATCTA
Source organism: Lissotriton helveticus (assembly GCF_964261635.1). Lineage (NCBI taxonomy): Eukaryota > Metazoa > Chordata > Amphibia > Caudata > Salamandridae > Lissotriton > Lissotriton helveticus. The sequence continues at coordinate 189,736,986 of NC_136068.1, read as the reverse complement.
TTATTTCAGTCTCCTTTTATCAATTCACCCACACATCCTTTCACGCTTCAATCCAGGTTTCCATCCATACACCCATTAATCACACCTTTCTTCAATCTTTCCATTCGTTCTTATGTCTAGCCATGCAAATATTCTTTGACTATTCCATCTGTTAATCATTTCCCTCTTGTGCCTCTTAATCCTTTCTGTCTTGTACCAGCTTCTTCCTTCTTTTCACATGTCCTTCCTTTCTCTGTTCATTATTACCCTCTTTCTCTCTCTACATCAATCTCTTTCTCATTCCCTCTTTTTTTCTCTCCACTTTTCCATCTTGACCTCATTTACCTTGCTCTAGTTTGCTCCCCATACCTCTGTTGTGGGATTTCCTGACTTCGTTTTTTTAATACATTTTGTCTACAGAGCCACAAATAGAACACTGCAGACAGAACATGCTGAACACTTATCAGTGTATGTAGTGTCAACACCACCCCCACTAAAGCAGGGGGTTCACAACAAAACTGAGGAGAAATAACAAGGCTTGGAATTAACATGACCTAAATCGAAATATCAAGAAGGTACTTTTTGCATAGGGAAGTGTAGACTTACTATTCTGAATTCCATATGTACTAACTTTACATTTGAATCTTTCAAGAAAAAAAGGTTACATGGATGTTATTGGTATTTCACTCATACAAAATCAGTAAAATCCAGCAGTTATAGTTACCTGAGCTAACTTTAGCTAACGCTAGGAATGCACTGCATATGACCTCACATATTACATTCCAGCACATGGTCAGTGACATCACAGATGGCAGCATCTAGTGATTCTGAGTGTTTTCTAAACATTTGTGAGTGTTGAACATATATACTAAGTTACCACACAAGTTAATTTAGTATTGTTTGTGTATTACTGACTGATTCCATTTCATGTCACTGTCTGTGTAACTGTTTGTATATGTGTGTGAGTGAGTGGGTGTGTCATTGGCTCTATGAGTAAGCGAGAGGCTGTATGGGTGAGTGAGTGACTGTGTGAGTGGCTGTGTGGGCGAGTGGGTGTGTAAGTGGTGTATGGATGAGTGACTGGGTATGTGAGAGACTGGATAAGTGAGTGAGTGGGTGTGTGAGTGGCTGTATGGAAGAGTAAGTGAGTGCATGAGTGGTGTATGGGTGAGTGAGTGGGTGTGTGAGTAACTGTATGGGTGAGTAAGTAAGTGTGTGAGAGTCTGTATGGGTGAGTATGTGCTTGTCCCCGTAAGTACATGTGTTAGTGCCTGTATAAGTGAGTGGGTATGTGAGTATCTGTATGGGTGAGTGAGTGGCTGTATGGGGGAGTGAATGGGTACGTGAGTAGGCGTGTAGGTGAGTGAGTGGCTGTGTGAGTGGTTGTTTGGGTGTATGAGTGAGTGTGTTAGTGTCTATATGTCTGTATGACTGGGTATGTAAGTGGCTGTTTTGGTGAGTGAGTGGATATAAGAGTGTATGTATGAGGGAGTGAGTGGCTCTGCTAGTGGCTGAATAAGAGAATAACTGTATATATATAAATATATATATATATATACACACCCACACACACACACACACACACCCACACACACACACACACACACCAAGGAGTCTTTTCTGTGTATATACACATACAAAGAAAAGCCTCCTTGGTGCGAACAAGGCAGGGAATCCTGATGAAGCGCGGCATAGCCTGAAAATAATTCAATAAAATGTACTTGAACTTTGGAACTGCGATGTTGTTGAGGAGATTTCTTGTGACAGAGTTGGTTGTGGATATATATATTTATACACTTATATAGATTTGTGACTGGGGTGAGTGTCTGAAAAGTTTCAGCGCTCTGTCCACAATCTCCTTGTGTTTACTTTGTTCTCCCTAACTTAGCAGGGTATGCCCAGACATGCCCAGACATGGGTCCCTTGCTCACTTTGCCACTGGATTCAAGCTAGCTCAGCTAATGAGGGCTGTTTGCCAGAAACCGGTCCCAGGATGCTTTTTTCTGGTCAAGGGAAGACATGGCTTTGCAGTTCAGGCTGGACTGTTCCCATGAGACACAGGGTGAAGACAGATTTGCTGGGTCTGAACTGAGGGGGCGAAGTGAGCTAAAGAATGATTATGGATTCAACCCAGATCTGTGACTGGGGGTGAGTGTCTGAAAAATGTCAGCGCTCCATCCATCATCGCCTTGTGTTTGCCTTGTTCGCCCTAAGTTGGCAGGTTATGCCCAGACGTGGGTCCCTTGCTCACTTTGCCACTGGATTCAAGCTAACCTGGCTGATGAGGGCTGTTAGCCTAAAACTGGTCCTGAAATGCTTGTTTCCGGTCCAGGGAAGACATGACTTGGCAGTTCGGGCTGGACTGTTCCCAAGAGGCACAAGGTCAAGACTGATTTGCACATAGCGGGGTCTGAACTGGGGTGGCAAAGGGAGCTAAAGAATGACGATGGATTCAACCCAGATCTGTGACTGGGGGTGTGTGTCAGTTTCAGCCCTCCGTCCATCATCTCCTTGTGTTTGCTTTTCAAGGAAGTGGCAGCCATCTTGTGACACGGCTTCAGCTCAGTGTGACAAAATAACGTAAACAAATGAAAAGGGGGCCCAGAGGAGAACAAGAAATGGCAAAAAACATTTTTTTAAAACATTTGCAGTGAATTCATGAAACTTCCAAATTTCGGTGGTCTCCAGCACTTGTTTTTAATTAAACCTCCGGGTGGGCGAGTTCACGTGGGCATACCAAGTATATTAAATTAATGGAGGGGGCATAATCCAAAATGTTGCCATGGCTTATGTTTAGTTTAATGAAGTGGGGCCGCTTGGACCCCGGGGCTCCTAGGACCACCACCTCCCTGGGGGTTTAAATAAAATTAATATGGGGGCCATGCAGATCCCTGACCCCAGGGACCACCACCTCCCCAGGGTTTTTGATAAATTAAACACATGGTCATGTGGAACTACCCAAACCCCAGGGACTACCACCTCCGTGGGGCTGCAATTAACATTAAAGATTGGGTCTGCATGGACCCCAGCCACGGGGATCACCACCTCCTTGGGGCCAAATACAAGATAGGTGGGGGGGCGCATGACCTCATCAGGACCCATTCATGGCCCAGGGAATGGGCACCCCCAGGGCCTGCTCCTGCTTATGTCCTGGAGTGTCCACCCTCAGGACATAGCTGTTTCCCTTTGCTTAGAAGGAGCTGACAGCTCCTGCCAAGCAAATACAAACACTCTGGTTCCAGCATGCATGAGCTGTCAAAGTGCTCCCGCCTACTGAAAGTGGAGGTTTCATCTCTTTACCTATCCCGCAGATATGCAGGCAAGGAGGAGATAAAAGCATTGCTCTTGCATGCAGGGGGCTGCATTTCCAGCAGCTCCCAGTGTGGAGCAGCAATGCTGGCTCCCGCAGGTGGTGGGGAGATGGCTTGGATTCTGGGGGCATTGAGGCTCCCCTTCGGTCCCGGGGGAATGGACAGAAGGGAGCAGAAAGAGGCAGAACAAAGGTCAGCAATAAGTAGAAAGAGGCAAGATAAAGGTGAGAAACGAACAGAGACAGAATAAAGATCAAAAACTACCAGAAAGAGGCAAGATAAAGGAGAGAAATGAGCAGAAAGAGGCAGAATAAAGGTAAAAAAAACAGAAAGAGGCAGATTCAAGGTAAGCAATGAGCAGAAAGAGGCAAAATAATGGGGAGAAACAAGCAGTAAGGGGCCAAATAAAGATGAGCAAGGAGCATAAAGAGGAAGAATAAAGGTTCAGAAACGAGCAGAAAGAGGCAGCATAGAGGTCAGAAATTAGCTGAAAAAGATAAAATAACTGGAAGAATGAGTATAAAGAAGCAAAACAGAGGTGAGAAATTAGATGCAAGAGGCAAAATAGAGGTCAGAAATAAGCAGTACAAGGTCAGGAGCGAGCTGAAAGAAGCAAAATAATGGGCAGAAGAAGCAGAAAGAGTCAACATTGAGGGCAGGAGCAAGCAGAGAAGAGGCAACAAAATGAGCAGAAAACAAGCAGAGAAGCTACAAAACCGAAGGCAGCAGAAAGTAGCAGACTGCAGGCAAGCTGGACATGTGGACCATCACATGAGCAGCTGGCATGAGGACCTGCTCCTGTGTGCCCCCCTACTCTGTTTACCATACACCCACTGACAGACCCACTCACACACTCACATACCCACTGACAGCCCCACTCTTACATTCACCTACACACTTACAGATCCACTCAGAGACTCATGCACCCACTCACAGATCTGTTCAAGTACTCATTGGCCCACTCACAGACTGGCTTTTAAACTCACACACACTCTCACAGACCCACTCAGAGACTCACACACAATATACCCACTCACAGACCCACTCAGAGACTCACAAACCCACTCACAGACCCACTCAGACATGCATGCATCCATGTAGAGATCCACTCAGACTCTCACACACCCACTCACAGACCCAGTTAGAGACTCTTGCATGCTCTAATGTACCCACTTAGACACTCATCCACCCACTCACATACACACTCAGACACTCCTGTTCCCATTCACAGTCCCACTGAGAGACTCATGCACCCACTCATGAATCCACTCAGAGACTCAGGCACCCACTCTCAGATCCACTCAGAAACTCACACATTGACTCACAGCCCCACTCAGACACTCACACAACCACTGACAGACTCAGTCAGAGGTTCATGCACCAAGTCACTGATCCAGTTGGAGACTCATTAACCCACTCACAGACCCACTCAGACACTCATGCACCCACTTATAGTGCCACAGAAACTCATTCATCTACTCACAGACCAACTCAGAGAATTACACACCACTTACAGACCCATTCAGACACTCACACAGTCACTCACAGATCCTACTCAGAAACTCATACACCCAGTCACACTCCCACTCAGAGAGTCATGCACCTACTCACAGTCTAACTCAGAGGCTCACACACCCACTCACAGACCACTCAGAAGCAAATGCACCCAACCAGAGACTCACACAATCACTCACTTGTTCATACAAGCACTGCTACACCCACTTACACAGCCATGTACACACCCATACAGTCACTCATACACCTACTCACAGACCACCACAAACACCCACTCTGAGACCCATGCAGCCAATCACACACACACACATACACTCACCTACCTATACAGCCATTTACACACTCACTCTCAAAGGTTACAGGTTACAGTTAGGAAATATAATTTAAAAAAAACTGTTGAAGTTCGCTGAGAAAAAAACAAAGGTTACAGGGACGTTATAGTTAGGAAATAGATTTTTTTAAACATTGACATCACTGAGAAAAACGAAGGTTACATGGATGTTATAGTTAGGAAATAGAATTAAAAAAACCTTAGAAATTCACTGGGGGGAAAAGGTTACAGGGACGTTATAGTTAGGCTCAGATGTCACTCATACAAAACCAGTGAAATTAATTAAGTTATAGTTACCTGAGCTAACTATAGCTTATGCCCCCGCAATGCACTGTTTATGACCCCACATATCACATCAAACATGACATGGTCAGTGACATACCTGACTTCATCATTGATGGCATCTCAAATGAAATCACTGATAAGACCAAGTTTCCATAGGAAGAACGTTTTTTTGCCAATAATTTTGCACTATTTGACGAATCCTTGCAACATTTTTTAAACTAGTATGATGCTCACTTCAGCTGCTGTCTTGAAGGTTGGGGTGATCTGTCAAGTGGGGGCTGCAACATAAGGAGATCCCAAAATGCATTTCCTCATGCATTTTCCATAGGGGTTTTAGACATGACTACAGACCGAATTGCTGAACGGAATTACACCAAATTTGGCAGAAAAGTAGCTGTTGGTGCAGAAAGCAACTTTTTTTGTAAATTGGTGTAGATTTGTACAGTAGTTTTGAAAATATTAAGGGAAATCCTAATTTGTATATATAAGGGCGCGGATCATCCGATGATCCAACAGTCCCCATTCTCAAATCAGATTGACTGCTAACACTTCAATCAGGAACTGTAGGTAGCCATCTTGGGAATTGGTTTCAGCTGAGTCCCTCCCAAAAAATGTGAGAGAACAGAATACCCTCACCCACTAAGCCTCTTGGGCAAATCACATTTTTTAAAATGTTTCGTCAGGAGTAGCTCTGGATCCACAGCTTCCACTGAAAAATCAAAAAGAAAAAAAAAGAAGCGGAGGCTACTATGCTTCTCTATTAAATAGCAGTGGGTGGGCCAGCTCCTGCGGGCATGATACCCACCACAATATTTAAGGAGGGGGGTGCACGGGGCCCACCTCCTTGGGGTTTGTATGTCCTGGGAACCACCACCTCTTGGGAGTTTATGTTGTTAATGGTGGTCACACAGACCCCCCCAGGCCCCACAGATTGCCACCTCCTCAGGGCTAATGGTAAATACATTGGGGGGCCTTGCAGTCCCCCATACCCAGGGACCACCACTTCCCAGGGGCTATTTTCTTTGTAATGGGTGGCTTCTCAGACCTGCCAGACACCCGGGGAACACCACCTCCCCGGGGCCAGATTCTATTTTTAAACTGGGATGGGACGTGTGGCCTCCTCCTGGGCCATTGTTGGACCTGGGGATCCTAACATCACCGGGGCAGGGACCTACTAAATTAAAGAAATTAAAGAAGGGTACCCCTGTTCTGGAGCCTATATTGGCCCTGGAGACCCCCCCCCCAGTTTTGGTGCCTACTATGCCTCGTGTTGCCCAACCCCGGGACACAGCTGTTTGGTGTGGCTTGGCGGGAGCTTTGACAGCTTCCACCAAGTCACAGCAAACACTGAGCAAGAGCAGGAAAGTGATCTTGCTTGCTGGAAGTGGAGCTTGTGTCTGTTTCCCTGCTCGCTGTCAAGTGTGCAGGGAAACAGAAAAAGGATTTCTTTAACACACAAGGGGTTGCATGTTTAGCAGCTCCCTGTGTGTGAAAGCAATGCTGGCTCCCGCAGGTGGCCGGGAGCTGGCAGGTACTGTGGGAAGTTTGAGGCTACACCCGCTGTCCCATGGCAAACTGGGTGCCTTGGGAGCACCCAGGAAAAATGGCCTAGCCCCAGGAGATGGATGTCCTAGGCAGAAATCAACCTGGGAAGGGGAACTGTGCAGCTCTCTCCCTTATTTGTTAACGGTCAGGTCCTGGTGTATCGTGTCCCAGCAGCCAAAATCGCCCCAGGGATGGGGGCTGCTTAGCCCCACCCACATTTGTCAATGGCCAGGCCCTGGGGATGGGGTCCCCGGGTATGAAATCGGCCGGGGAGGGTGACCCTGTGACCCCCCTTCCATATTAAAAATAAGGGCATTCAAAAGCCGGGATTAGGGGGATAGGGACTTGGTGTCAAAATCGGCCTGGGGAGGGGGGCCATACGGCCCCCCACCCTCATTTGTGCCCTAGTTGAAGCTCCACTTCTTTAAAGTACTAATAATCCTAACTTTGTGCGCATGGCCAAGGCAAAGCAAAAGTATTTCCTCTGCATTTCCACCATGAGAAGTTATCTGTAATTCATGGTGGAGGTATTTGCTTCCTTGCTTATCTCAAGCGCAATATCTCACATAATGTCTGTGACGAGGGGGCTCTTTCTTGTCATCTACTGCTGAAAGCAGGGATCTGTTCTAAACTTTTAAAAATTAGAAATATGTAAACTTTCCTAGAAACCCCACCCATAATGGCCCTGCCCCATGTACATTAGCGGTATGCAACGTCTTACCGCTCTTTTCCCAGGATGTTGGATAGCTTACTAAAAGGCCCCCGTGTTCATTTACCTCCCATAAGGGAGAGGGGGACTTGATGCTTAGGAATACAATAGCATCTTTACCAAACAAAGAAGCACTTACTTCTGTAAAGTACAAATCATCCAAGTGTGTTTTCTCTGCAGTTCCATCTTGTAAAAATATCTGATGAAGACGCTCGAGGAATAATCACACTGGCAAAGTAACAGACATACAAGGTCACTGGAGACATTTCTTCAGTGTCCTTTACGCAGCTGTAGTGCAGGAGACACACAATACATTTACCCAAAGAGGTAGCACTTACTAAATAGTAAGTAGAAAGTATTCCACTTGGCTAGAGGTTTTGCACAAACAGTTGCCTCTTACTGGATAAATATGCAGGGCAGGATTGATTCCGGCACAGTGTTAATTTCACAGAAATGAAACCTCAATGGGAAGCACTTAAAGCAGGTGCCTAAGTTGAAGCTCCACTTCTATAAAGTACTAATCATCCTAACTTAGTGTGCATGGCCAATGCAAAGCAAGAGTGTTTTCTCTGCATTTCCATTGTGAAAAGTTATTTGTAATCTGCGATGGCGATGTTTGCATCCTTGCTTTTTTCTAGCACAATATTTCACTTAGTGACTGTGCTGAGGGGTTCTTTCTTGTCATCTGCTGCTGAGAGCTGAGTTCACAGTTTTCCCTTTCAAATTCCCTAAGTAATTCCCCAAATCTATAGCACCACTCACACACACCCAACCACAGATACACAGGCACTCACACACCCACTCACAGACCCACACAGCCACTCACACATCCACTCACAGGCCCATAGCAGCACTCACAGACTCATACTGGCACTCACACAACTACTCATGGACCCACACAGGCACTCACAGACCTACACAGGCACTCACTCACCCACTCATACGCCCACTCAGAGATCCACTAATGACTCATACACCCACTCACAGACCCACTCAGGCACTCATAGACCCACTTATAGACACCCTCACACACCCAGTAATGGATCCACACAGATACTCACACACCCACTCACAGACCCACACAGGCACTCAAACACCCACTCTGAAGGTTACAGGTTACAGTTAGGAAATACAATTTTTAAAAATCTTAGAAATTCACTGAAAAAATCAAAAGTCACAGGGACGTTATAGTTAAGAAATAGAGTCCAATGCTCTGATTCGTAATTTGCAAGTGCAAAAAAGTCTTTTTTAAAGTATGAATCCAATTATAAAAGACAGCAGACTTTACTAAGTTCTAAAATAAGATTCTGACCCCTTAGTGAATTGCTGTTTGAATGGGGAATGTTTTATTCATCGCAATTTGGAATGATAACCCAGTCACAAAAGGTAAGGAGGCTTTAAATGTATGTAGATCTATTTTAAAAATGTTAGGAGTGGACAGTGATCGGAATTGTTACTATTTTTTTATAGAAGTCATGAGGATTCAGTGGAAGGCCTCTTGTATAGTAATATTATTAAGCATAACAAACCCAATACCCACCTCAGTGGAGAACTGCAATAAAGTGGCTGATTTTTTTGCATTCCAGCGGAAGCACGTCAGGGTAGGAATCAGGAATGTGTTTCGGAAACAGCATTTGAGGGAGCAACCCTTGATGAATTTAAGGTGCTGGAGATGGAAGAGCTGAAGAACATAGCCAGAGAAATTAAGTCGGGATCTCCTCTAGACCCAACATGTCCTGAGATCTTAATGCAAGGAGGCAACGCCATTATGCCTCATATCTCTGAGCTAATTGCGCGCTCCTTTTAGCTGGGTGAAATTCCCCATAAATGGAAGCAAGCGATAGTCCGTCCAGTGCAAAAAAAACACAAAAGACCATTTGGTGCTGGAAAATCTGTGCACCATTTTGTTACTACCTTTCTTTGCAAAAATCACAGAGAAAGTAACCAACAAGCAGCTAGTTACCCATATTAAACAGAATGACCTGCTTCATCCCTCACAATCTGATTTCAGAGCCACTCACTCAACAGAGTCAGCGCCTCCTGGTCACAGGAACCCTAAGGAAATATGCTGACGAAGAGCAGACCGCTGCACTGATCCTGTTGGATCTCAGTGTCGAATTTGACACCTTCTCCCATAGTCTTCCCCTTAAAAGATTACAGAAATGTGGTGCAGGGGAGCTGCTCTATGCTGGATGACATCCTTTCTTTCCTCATGGAGCTTTCAAGTTGAGCATACATCCAAGAGCATACCCCTGCCGCAGGGGATCCCACAGGGATCAATTTTAAGCCCCATATTGTTTAATATCTATGTGGGTTCACTCACAAAGCTAGTGGAAGGTCATAATTTGACTATTGTGTCATACGCTGATGATACTCAGCTGATTGTCATGCTGTCTCAGAACCCGGAACGGACAACCCACCAATTCTCCTGATGTCGAGAGGAGCTGGCAGCATTGATGTCCAACCATTGTATGAGACTCTATGGTAAAACAGAGGTGCTGATAGTTGATAAGGCTCCCTCAATATGGACATCAGCATGGTGACCTGAGACGTTAGGACAAATACCAACCCCGAAATAGAAGTTAAAAACCTTGGGGTTTGGTTTGACTCAAAACTGACGTTTGAAAGCCAAACCCGAAGACTGGCAGGGAAATGCTTGGGAGTCTTAAACTCCTTAGATAAACTCCTTGACCTATTACCCACCAATGCAAGGAAGACAATAGTGCATGCCATGGTCACCTCCCAGATGGACTATGGTAATATTCTATATCTGGGAGCATCAAAAAAAGGTCTGACCAAGCTCCAATCGATACAGAACGTGGCAGCTCACCTAGTTCTGAACCTCCCAAAAAGAGCAACAGCTGCGAGGGCACTAGCAACCTTGCACTGGCTGCCTGTAGAGAATAGAATCACATTTAAGGCCATGTGCTACTGACACAGAATCCTGCATAGAAAAGGTCCGCGCTACCTCCAATCTATGATAACATTCTACACGCCGGCATGAAACATAAGATCTAAAGACAAGGCATTGGTTACTGTGCCGAGAATACAGAAAGCGGGGATGGGTGCGCGCTCCTTTAGATACCTTGCAGAAAAGGCCTGCAGATCTAAGAGTTGAACCCCGCGAAAGTACCTTTCGCAAAAACCTAAAGACATGGCTGTTTCCATCATCAAATTAGTATCATGATCCACAAGTGCTACTATGTTATGCCTCCTGATACCTTACAATAGCTTCTGCTACCTCACTGAGAGTCTGTCCTAGCGCGGGGAGACACCATAGGTGTAACCAGGTGCTTTATAAATGGATTAAATAAATACATTAATTAATCTATTGTGTGACTTCCACCCATTTTGTGGGTGATCCATCAACTCCTTTGACAGTTTGCATGGCTAGATTAATTTATACAACTGAGCTGTTGGTGTTTGTGATTGCTACACAGATAGAAAAGGCAAAGAAAGAATAGCATATTAATTTAAAACTGTCAGGACAGAAAACATTTTTTGGGTAGTTTATCCTTTGAAGAGTTGGGAAAGTAAAAATGAGGACATTTAGAAACATATATTGGAAGATAATTATCCAAGCTACATACGGTCTTTCCTGAATGCATTAGTGTGCATAGAGGGGTATATGCCTGCTTCCAAATCAAAAATAAGAGTTTTTACATTGGCCTTTGGTATTAACCCATGGCCAAGACCATTTCAAATTTGGTGTTTCACATCTAAGTGTAATCTGTCAGTGTAGGCACCCCAAAACTTCTGAAATAAAATGCGTATTTGAGATATTACAGAAGCATAAATCGAGAGTTTAATAAAATTGCTACACAAAGGATTTCTGCAAGCTACATTACAAACATTTAAAATATAGACTTGAGTAATGATTCTACTGGCGCCGTAGACTGTTCAATTTTAACAGTTTATCAATTCTAAGTGAAGGGAACATTGTAGGATCATGTAATCTGTTTCCACACACTGAGGTAGAAATAATACAATTGCCCATGAAGCTTTATGTACTCTTAATCAATCAATCAATCAATCAATCAATCAGGGGCCTATAAAGCGCGCTATTCACCCGTGAGGTTCTCAAGGCGCGGGGGTGTTGGGCAAGCTCTGGATCAGTCGAAGAGCAAGGCCTTGAGGTCCTTCCTGAATGTGTGCAGGGTAGGGGAGCATCTGATGTTCACCGGGAGTTCGTTCCAGGTCTTGGCTGCGATTGTAGGAGAAAGCTCTCCCGCCTGATCTCTGTCGGTGGATGCGCGGGACCTCTGCTAGGGCAAGGTCAGCGGAGCGGAGGTTCCTTTTGGGTACGTGGAAGGAGAATCTATTGTTGAGGTAGTTGGGTCCGATGTTGTTGAGGGATTTGTAGGTGTGGATGAGGAGCTTGAAGGTGACCCTCTTCTCGATGGGGAGCCAGTGGAGGTCTCGTAGGTGTTGGGTCAAGTGCTTGTGACATGGTGTTCCGAGGATGAGTCTGGCTGCGGCGTTCTGGATGGTCTGGAGTCTGTGTAGAAGAGATCTGTTGATTTCGGAGTATAGGGCGTTGCCGTAGTCCAGTCTGCTGGTGATCAGTGCGTGGGTGGCGGTCCTTCTGCTGTCGGGGGGGATCCATTTGAAAGTCTTGCGGAGGATGTGCAGGCAGTTGAAACTGGTGGAGGCGACGGCGTTGATCTGGCGCTTCATGGAGAGGGAGGAGTTGAGGATGATGCCGAGGTTTTGTGCGTGGTGTGTAGGGGTGGATGGCTTCCCAAGGGCGGACGGCCACCAGGTGGTGTCCCAGGCAGAGGTGGAAGGGCCGAGGATGAGGACTTTGTGATCTAAAACCACATCACAGAAGGGTGATATTTCATCCACTGATATTCCCAAAAATATTCTATTATGTGTGAATATCCAGAGTAATTAAGAAGTATAATGGATCCGTCTTTTCTCTACAGAAAATCTGGGGTCTTCAGAAAGAGCTACAACTCCTGCACTTCGAGAAAAAAGGAATTGTGTGGGAGACGCCTCATATTGAAGCTGCCAAACATGTTTGTTCAGGGCGGGGGAAGGGTGGTAATAGTGCCAACATTTTTCAGTTGATGTTAGAAATGGGGTTTCTGTTTGGCCTGGATATACACCTAAGCCAGGCAGAACCTACCACTCTAGTCAGGGTAAGGGAGTTACACACTCAGATAACCCCTACTCACCCCTTGGTAGCTTGACCAAAGCAGTCAGGCTTATCACAGAAGCAAGGTGTAAATCGTTTGCACAATAGACTCACAGCAGTAACACAATAACACAATAAATACGCTACATTAGAGACTCTACACAAGGTTTATAAACATATATATACTATATTGTGCATAAAACAGAGACCAAAACAACACAAATAATAAACACTGTGCATGCCATACAAATCTTGAATCAGTATGCATTATCCCAATATAACAAGAAGTTACCTTATGATATCAGGACATGATATGCAACATAAAAACACATGAACCATAAATACTGTGCATATTCTGCAAATCCTGGCAATGTAAAACAACATACATGATAACATCAGGGTCAGAATATGCAGCAGTTTGGTAAGGATGGAAACAAATAAATCACCATATGTCGCCCTATGTACATGGAATACTAAATAACAATATACTTACCTACGTTAGGGCCTGTAGGGCACAGCGCACCTTGATTCTATCCATAACTTAGACTTTAATGATAATGTGACAAGTTCTAAATCGGGGACCCCCGTCAAGGGCTCATTCCACAATCCCACCAAAGAACAAGAGTCCCCCACACTGTAGATCCCAGTGGGAGACCTTGCTGGGTGTCCCCGCATATACAAGACCACAAAGGCAGCTGCCAGCAATCAGGCGGTGGAGCTGGGTAAGGCACAGGGTGCCACAGTAACTCGCCCCACGTTGCTCCTCACATGGATTGATGGGATTGGGGTGAACAGCCGATAACCTTTTGCCCAAGTCCAAGTCAGTAGGCTGTACACAAAACACACTAATCTGGGTATGCCACGATATGATGAGAGCGGCTGCAGCAACACTGGAGGGGCCGCCCAATAGGGTTCCTGACTTGTGATGTGGTGTTTCCATGGACAGAAAAAGTGTTCCCCAGTAAACCACTGCCCCCACCAGGATGTCTATCATGGTTGGCTTGCTGGGGAGACCTCAGAGTTCCTTCCCAAAAAAAAAGAGAGCTGAAATGGGTTCCTGCATTTTCCCTGGGGGCACTGTACAGAGCACACTCAGCGCATTAACAGTCACCTGGCAAAAGAAAGGAATTAGTTGGTGGTGCCGTCTCTCAGCACAGGGGAAAGGTAATTAGCAAGGAGCAGGGCCACCAAGCAGGACTCTCACTCACGCAATCAAGTGTGGCGGGCTGAGCCCAGTACTCTTTTCTGAGATCCAGAGGTCAATATCCAGCTCTCACCATGCGCAGATCTGGCAGCGACAAGAAGCTGGAAACTACTCACAGGTCCTCCTTGAAGAACACTTGGGGGGGGACCACGAAGGCAGTAGTATGCAGGCAGACCAGCACAACAAAATAAGTGGTGCAAATAGTGATCTTTCCTGACAGCACCACAGTGCCTTGGTAGAAGAATGTCAGAGAGCAGCTGGCAACAGGGCAACAGGGCAACAGCAGAAAAGCAATCCAGTGAGTCCTTTAGGTCACGCAGCACTTAGCAGGCAGCAGGGCAACAACAGAAGAGCAGTCCAGATGAGTCCTTTGTGCAGCGCAGCAATTCCTTCTGACAGAGTTTCAGTCTCAGTTCCAAAAGTGCTCTGAAAATATGAGGTCAGAGTCTCGGTATAAATACCCTGGGACCCTACTTCTAGAAGGCAGAAGAAGCTTCCAGCAATCATTACGGAGTAAACAAGCCCTTTTGTGCAAGGGCAGGACACAGCCTATACATATGGAAGTGCGCCCCACCTCCCTCTTTCCCAACCCAGGAAGACTATAAGTATGCAGATGCCTCTCTTGTCTCACCCAGCCTTTCTTGTGTTGTGGCTTTCTGGAACGTATACACAAAGTGTAGCTGCCACTTTGCTCTAGACTTGGATTGAATTCAGGTGGCAAAACACCAGAGATACACCAGTAAGCATGACTTTTCCCTGCCATTCTAAACATACAAAACATGGCAGTACTACTCCTTTTAGATCAGAAATTACCATTTGAACTTAAGGGAATTCCCAATGCTAGCCTATGGAAGGAGTAGGCCTCACTGTAGAGGAAAACCATATAGGCTGTTTGTCACTATCAGGACACGTCACACAATAAAGGTACATGTCCAGCCTTTTACCTACACAGTACTCTGATCCTCGGGCTACCTAGGGTCACCCTTATGAGTGGCTTATATGTAGTAAAAGTAGCGTTTAAGGCTTGCCAAGTACTTTTAATTGTCAAGTTAAAGTGGCAGTAAGCTGTGCACGCAGGCACTGCAGTAGCAGGAGTGAGACAGGTTTATAAGGCCACTTCTGTGGGTGGTGCAATCAGTGATGTAGGACCACTGGTAGCATTTAATTTACAAACCCCTTGGTATATGGGATACCACCTTAAAAGGGACTTATAAGTAAATTAAATATGCCAAACAGGTGTAAGCCAAGTATACCACGTTTTAGGGGTGAGAGCATATGCCATTAGCACTGATTAGCAATGGTATAGTGACCAGGGTCCTAAAGCCAACCAAAAGAGTGTCAGAAAAATAGGAGGAAAAAGGCAAAACATTTGGGGAAAACCCTGCAAAAAGGGTCCGGTCCAGCAGTTGCCAATTCATTTGAAATGTATTTCAGCAACAATTTTATTGGTAGGTTAATTATCTTTTACAGTTAATTGTTTCGATGCTCCTAGATGCTTCATGTAGACTCTTGAACTGCCAATAGAACGTAACTAATGTATACAGTGCAGGTTGAGAATATTGAATCCCAAATATCTAAAGGACAGAAAATCTTTACTACATTATGGGGGGATAAAATATCAAAACTTAAGTTTCTTTACATTATCTATACCTAACATCATACATATATATCTTTATGATATATATCTTCAAGGTACATAGATATGGACATAAGAATAGAAAATCTTTACCTCCCTCTGTGACTGAACTTTCAATGTGTTATCCCTCGATATTGTAGGAACAATATTCTGTCCTGTAAATGTTTGGGATTTGATATTTCTTACTGCAATCTATACAATATTATATTGTATGCTCTGTCGCTGTATGCATGAGCAAACCAGTGCTTAATTTGAGCTGATGGTTTCCTGTGCTCCGCGGCACTTATTTGTCAGCACCGAGATTTTTGACAGTCGGCAACATGGTGGCGCTGTATATCTCATTTAGAGATCAGGACAAGAGCAGTTGATGTCACTGTCCATGTCATGAATGATGTAATATGTGACATCGTCAGCAGTGGATTGCGGGCGCGCGAATAATAGTGAGTCCAACTAACTATAACGTGGGAATTTCAATGGTTTTGTATGAGTAAAATATTCAGCTAACTATAACTGGTGTGAAACCTATGGTTTATTCAGTGAATTTCAAAGATTTTTTAAATGCTAATTCCTAACTATAGCGATTGTGAAACCTATGGTTTTTTCAGTGGAGTTCATAGTTTTTTTAAAAGGTAATTCCTTTGCATATCGACTTTGTAGACTACGATTATTTTTTTTTATTAGCTGTTTTTTACAACAATTAATTATATATATATTTTTTTAAAATTATTTGTTCAATGTATATATATTTTTTTTAATTTTTTCCTGCTGCGCTCAGGGTGCGCGCACCAGTAAGCTCTCCCGAGAGCGCACCGAGAGCGCTATTTCTGTGTTCGTAAAAAAAAAAATATGTATGAAAAGTAAATAATAATGCAAGACATTTAGTACCATACTTATAAAAGCAGTATTTTTGATTTACGAAATGAAAATGATTTTGCATTTCCGTAAAGCTATCAAAACGTCACTCAGGCGCGCCGCGTAAGCTCCGCCGGAAACGACTACGTTCGCGCCGCGTAAGCGCCCCCGGAAGCGCTCCGGTGCACGCAGCGTAAGCGCGTCAAGTCATGCGACCTTAAAATAACTCTTTTCATTGGTTGCTAACATTTTTTTTTACAAAGAATGAAATCCCCACCCATTTCCTTCACTTCTTCTTTCACTTTTGTGACTGCAAGACCTGTCTTTTTGCTCTTGGATCTTTGTTGGATTACCATGGCTGCCAGACCATCCAGCAGCGATGATGACACAGAGGGATTTATTGATGAAGAGGTTCCTCAGCCCAGGATAAAAGAACACTTCATATGGAAGTTTTTTTCCATTCCAGTTGATCAAAAAAAAGTAAATGCTCCAAAGGTGGAGTGCAGGATTTGTCACACTATCCTGTCACGGGGTGACCCTACCAAAAAATATTCATTCGGAAACTCTACCATGATTCGCCACGTCGAGAGGAGGCACCCCCAGAACTATGCCCGGGAGAGTGTCAGGGCTCTGGCACGAGAGGCTCCCAGGGATGGTGCCTCTACTTCAACTGGAGGACCAACTACATCAGTGAGGGGGCAATCAGAGGAGCTGATCCCTAATATTCAGCCTGCTTTTAATAGAGGCGTAATTAAATGCAGATATTGTGATCAGTTACTTTGCTATGGGGAACAAAGTGTTCTGCTCATGGTTCGAGCATTAGACAACCACCGCTGCCGTCCCCAGCCCTATTTTTTTTTTTTGCTCCTGTTGAGCAGTTTCCCATTCCCTGTTTTTGTTTTTGTTCAAAAAAAAGGAAAAAGAAAAAAAAAAAAGTTATTTTCAGAACTACCTCCAATTCTCATTAAAGAGCTGTATTCTTAAAAAAATGAAAAAGAGTAAGTGAAGTGGAGTGCAGTGAGAGAGGAGAGGAAAATGAGTGAGAAAGCAAAGAAAGGGACGAGAGGGGAAGGGAAGTGAAGTAGGGGGACTGAAAGAAGGTGAGTGTGGGGAAGGAGAGTGAGGAGAAGGAGAGTAAACATGGGGAACGTGGATAAGTGAAGAAAATGTAGTAAAGGAACGGGGTGTGGAAGGGTAAGAAAAGAGCAGTGATGTTTAGGAAAGAGTGGAGATACAGACTGGATAAAGACAAGTGAGTGTAAGACCAGGTAAGTAAGGCAGTGAAGAAACAGAGAAAGTGAAAGAAAAAATAACAGTAGAAGACTGAAGGCCTCATTTATGCACCTGCCTCACAGCAGGCGTAAGACTGACGCAGGCCCTTTCACATGGGCTTGGCCCCATGTGAAAAGATACCTTGCTGGAGTTGCGTCACTTTTGTGACACACTCCAGCAATGCGTCACTTTTGCGCTTACAGATATGTCAGAAATACTGACGTATCTGTAACTCCTTGCGACATAATGTGTCATACATTAAATATGACGCATGAGTAGAAGACTGAAGGTCTCATTTATGAGGCCATGCGTCTCTTTTACGCCACCGGTGCGTCACTTTTTGTGACGCACCAGTGCTGTAAAAAATACACCTTGTTGAGTCATATTTACAAAGTGACGCATCTAGGTAGATGCGTCACTTTGTAAACCCCTGCGCCACATTATACCTGCGCCAGCTGTAATGTATGCAAAGGGGGCGTATTGACATAAGGAAGGGTCGTAGAAGTGACGCAGTGAAATCTATGAGATTTCACTGCGTCACTTTTACGACGCTGTTGCGTCCAAATCTTGCGCCTGCCTCACAGCAGGCGTAAGACTGACGCAGGCCCTTTCACATGGGACTGGCCCCATGTGAAAGGATGCATTGCTGGAGTTGCATCATTTTTGTGACACACTCCAGCAATGCATCACTTTCCTCTAA
Organism: Lissotriton helveticus; assembly: GCF_964261635.1. Lineage (NCBI taxonomy): Eukaryota > Metazoa > Chordata > Amphibia > Caudata > Salamandridae > Lissotriton > Lissotriton helveticus. The sequence goes on along the minus strand of NC_136068.1, from coordinate 189,718,507 downwards.
ACACTCTACTTTATTTTTTTACTCTATTTTTTTACACTGTTTTTCCACGTGGTACGCTCAGGGTGCGCGTACCGGAGAGCGCACCCGGGAGCGCACCCAGCACTTACCCCGCGAAAATTAAAAAAAAAAAAGTTTTTTGCCCTTCAGGGTCCTTCTAGGCCCCCCTCAGAAAACCTAGGGGTCAGGGGGTGTCTACTCTGCCCCCTTTTAATTATTTCCCCCTTTCTTTTTCACCTCTTGTGTCTCGATTCTACTGAGACACAAGATGGCGGACTCCCCGGACTGTTTAGAATGTTGGCAGACAGCCGACAGCCAATCAGCTATCCGCTCGCGCACTCCCGTAGCGCGCCGGGTGCGCTTCCCGGTACGGGCACCTGTGAGCGCTCGGTGCGCGCCTATAGATATATATGTGTTTTTGAAGTTAATTTTCTAAATAAACACTGGAGCAATTTTCAGCAAACATAGCAAAGGCACATCTGCGTACCACTCCCTACAATTTTGCCAAGTTGGGCGTAATTCCGTTCAGCGGTTCGGGCTGTAGACTCGTCAGACCGTCCTATGGAAATTAACATGGGGAAAACACGTTTTGGGACCCCCCTTTTTTCTCAGCCCCCACTCCACGAATCCCCCCGAAACTTTCAGGGAAAGAGCAGAGCGGAGCTGGCCAAAATTACACGCAAATTCCTCAACCGGGGCCAAAGATATTCCCAATAGAATGTTGCGGATTTCCTATGGTAGCCAATCCTAACTATAACTACCTACTGGCGACCGCCAGTAGGTAATATATATATATATATATATATATATATATATATATATATATATATATATATATATATATATATGTCTCACAAAGTGATCCAGCAGAACTTGAGAGCGCTCAACAGCGTGTGCTGCGCTCAGGGGTCGGATCCAGACCCATGTATTAATTTTTACGCAAAAGGAGCGGCACATCCAAGATATTTTTCAAAAGCTTTTTATTAGAGCTTCACCCCACCAACGCGTTTCAGCCTCAACAGGCTTTGCTCACGGTCAGTTAGTCCTTCCACTCTTTCTCTTATTTATACTGGCCCATTTTAGCCATTAGGAGGCATTATGGGATACGTCGTTTTTACACAGTTTTAGAAATATATCAAAAAATTATATGAAAAGAAAGACTGGTGTATAAAACAATTTGTGTTTTGGTAATCAATTGCATCATATTCAGTTCATACGGGCAAGGGTAATTTTCATAGTTTATACGGGTTTAGTTCCCAAATTAATTCTCAAAGTTCATCGGGTATAGTACCCTATTGCATTGAAGAGACTAAGCCGGTCCTGGTAACAGTCACTCCAAATGTATGTGAAGGTCTTCCCCAAAGTTCATTCCCCTCGGCATTTTGGTGCGGAAGCGGATGATTAGGCGTGACTCCATTTGTCTCAGTTTACGAACTGTGTCACCACCTCTTTCCGTTCTCATCAACATTTTAAGTCCATAGAATCTCATTGATTTCCACTCCCCATTTTGGCAAGCGTTGATGTGTTTTGCTGTGGCATAGAGCATATTTTTGTTTTTGACCGCTCTAATATGTTCCAAGATTCTTTTTTTCAACATACAGGTCGTGCTCCCTATATATTTGCTACCACATTTGCATTCGATCACGTACACCACATTTTTTGAAGTGCATGAGATCTGTTGGTCGATCTGCATCATCTTGCCATTTGGTTCTTCAATGGATTGTTTACTCATGCCAATTTTACACGCCTTGCAGCTCAAGCAGGGTTTGAATCCTTTTCGTTGGTTTGTCAACCAGTCTGTTTGCGTCTTGACTTGAAAGTGGCTGTTCACCAAGCAATCTTGCAGGGATTTATTCTTCCTGTAAGTTATTTGTGGTTGTTTACCTACTAGCTGTCCTATGTCCGGGTCCCCGGATATAAGATGCCAGTACTTTTTCATTTTGTTGGCGATCATTCCACTTTCCTTGTTGTATGTGGTTATGAATCTCGGCGGGTCTTTTTCCACTGCTTTTTTTGGTTTTTCAACCAATAATTCTGTTCTTGTTTTTTGGTCAACCTTCTTTTTACAGTTCTTTAAGACTCGATCATGATATCCTCGAGATTTGAATCTCATCTTACTTTCATTTATTTTAGTTTCTGCATCATCAGGTTTGGAACAGTTCCTTTTTAGTCTGATGTATTCTCCGTATGGGATACTCTTCATCAGTGCTTGTGGGTGAAAACTTGTGCCATGCAGCACACTATTGGTTGCTGTCTTCTTGCGGAACAGGGTGGACTCCAGTTTCCCATCTGAGAATTTGAAAAAAAGAATCTTGGAACATATTAGAGCGGTCAAAAACAAAAATATGCTCTATGCCACAGCAAAACACATCAACGCTTGCCAAAATGGGGAGTGGAAATCAATGAGATTCTATGGACTTAAAATGTTGATGAGAACGGAAAGAGGTGGTGACACAGTTCGTAAACTGAGACAAATGGAGTCACGCCTAATCATCCGCTTCCGCACCAAAATGCCGAGGGGAATGAACTTTGGGGAAGACCTTCACATACATTTGGAGTGACTGTTACCAGGACCGGCTTAGTCTCTTCAATGCAATAGGGTACTATACCCGATGAACTTTGAGAATTAATTTGGGAACTAAACCCGTATAAACTATGAAAATTACCCTTGCCCGTATGAACTGAATATGATGCAATTGATTACCAAAACACAAATTGTTTTATACACCAGTCTTTCTTTTCATATAATTTTTTGATATATTTCTAAGACTGTGTAAAAACTACGTATCCCATAATGCCTCCTAATGGCTAAAATGGGCCAGTATAAATAAGAGAAAGAGTGGAAGGACTAACTGACCGTGAGCAAAGCCTGTTGAGGCTGAAACGCGTTGGTGGGGTGAAGCTCTAATAAAAAGCTTTTGAAAAATATCTTGGATGTGCCGCTCCTTTTGCGTTAAAAAAAAAAATATATATATATATATATATATATATATATATATATATGTGCTCGATTTTCCAATAACGGAATGTCGACGCCGTGTCGTTTGGCAAACTTCTTTTATTGTGAGCTGAAAAGAGTGAGACGAGTTTCGCCTGCCCAGCAGGCTTGCTCACTAACATCTTTGTTGAAGTTACTTCGCCATTTTAACTGTGCTTGCTTCCGTGTCATGTGAAAACTACAATCATAGAGAGTGAAGAAATACTCGTAGTTCGTTCAATATACAAAGTTTCGGTCGGTTGTCTTTGAACTCAAAAAGGTTACAAATTAGGAATTTTTTCAATTAAAAATGCCAACATAGTGTAGCACATTTGGGGATATTTCACAACATATGACAGATCTGCGCATTGTAATGTAACACAATTTTGGGAAAACGGATGCCGTCATTGCGGCCGTCCGCCACATTGTTTCCCCATTTCCCAGAGCTGAACATCTAATTCACATTCTGATGCATCTGGGTTGTTCAAAATGTTTTCAACATTAAAAATATTTTCATATTTATAAACATTGCATGCCCTTGACCCCAATCACTGGCCTAGTGGGCCACGGTAAACATTGCAACTGTCCTTATATTCCCTCATGCACCTTGTGGTATTATACTATTGAACGCCGCTGACAATTCTCAACAACGCCTGTGCGCAAACTTCAAACACAACCTCTATCCATCTAGCCCAAGTGGGCCTAGTAACACCTGTAGATGTTAGATGACAATCTAAATAACTTAACATTCGGCTACGATTTCTTCTCCCTAGTGCTCGTGTGATTATGTGAATGTTAAAACCAGTTAAAACTGACAGGAGTAATTCATAAATATGTGTACAAATCTTCTTCCATATGAAGACCCATAGGGGTTTTGGTGTTAAGTTTGATAATGTAACTTGATTCCAGTCTACGTAGGGTTCTCTGTCGATCACCCCCTCTGGTGTTGACTGGTACAGCATCAATAACAAAGTATGTTATCCCCTTCACATCTTTGTTGTGGCAGTACTCGAAATGGCGGGCAACATGATAAGATTTGTCCGCATTCTTTATGGCTCGCAGGAGCTGTAACACTCGCTTGAGGACTTGAAGAATTGTGCTGCCTACGTACCTCATGCAAAAACAACAGTTGATGGACAGAATGCAGAACAATTTCATACATTTACCTCAGTACAGAGATCTGGGCCTAAATCCATCGTTTTTTGCTCACCATGCCATTCCAGTTTGAACCTAGCCATATGCAAATCAGTCTTGACCCTGTGCCCCATGGGAACAGTCCAGCCCGAACTGCCAAGCCAGGTCCTCCCTGGACTGGAAACAAGCATCCATCCATCATCCCCTTTTGTATTGCTTTGTTCGCTCTAAGTTGGCAGGGTATGCTCAGACGTGAGTCCCTTGCTCACTTGGCCACTGGATTCAAGATAGCCTGGCTGATGAGGATTATGAATCCGAAACCGGTCCCAGGATGCTTGTTTCCGGTCCAAGAAAGACATGGCTTGGCAGTTAGGGCTGGACTGTTCCCATGAGGCACAGGGTCAGACTGATTTGCATATGGCCTTGTCTGAACTGGGGTGGCTGAGTGAGCTAAAGAATGGTGATGGATTAAACCCAGATCAGTTGACTGGGGGTGAGTGTTTGATTTGCTCAAGCGCTCCATCCATCATCCCCTTTTATATTGCCTACGTACCTCACGGGCACTGAAGCACGTACACAGCAAACTCTGTCTTGCAAGTAATTTGCCCTTTTATTTTTTGCTCTTTCTTGGTGAACCCTAGTAAATAACTGCTGGTATTCTTGCTGAAGGTACAGGCCTTGCATTTTGTGCACTTAATAAAGCTGTGCTTCCTTGATAGCCATGTTTTATTGTTCTTTGATGCTTTCCCTGTTGGCAACATGTTGCTAACTAGTGCTTGTTTCCAAGAATGTACCCTTCTGAAGGTAAGAACCGGCCTTCTCTGAACAGCATGCTTCAAAATTGGGTCATTACTTATTATATGCCAATGTTTTTGTAGAATTTGCCTCAAATCATTATGCTGATTGTTGTAGGTGGTAATCATCCTACACTTTGAGTCCCCTGTTGCATTCCTGCTCTTCTTCTTACTGGGGTTAAAAAGTAACTCTTCCCTTGATTTTGGTGGCTTTGTTTACAGCTGCTTCAATGCATTCATGTGCATACCCTCTCTTAGTGAACCTGCTCTTTAGACATGCTATTTCCTTCTCCAAATCACTGTTGGAGCTACAGTTTTTTATGTCTCGAAGGCATTCCCCATAGGGGATTCTACTCACCAAGTTCGCCGGATGAAAACTCGTTGCATGTAGCATCGTTTTCCCATCGGTGGGTTTGCGCAATAGTTTTGTGTGTAATCTCCCTTGGTGGATGTATAAAGTCAACTTTAGAAAGTTCACCTCAACACTGCGGATAACACTGGTGAATTTCAAGTTTTGAGGAAACCATCTAAACTTAAGTTAAGTTGATCGTGAGCAAGGGATAGGGTATCCCGCAACGCGTTGATCTTACTCTGCCATAAACAGCCCAAGACTTGAAGGATTAAAATAAAAATTGCAAAAGAAGGAATCCGTGAGTTTGTCACATTTTTCTTACCATTGGGAGAGGTGTTTATGGATATATATATATATATATATATATATATATATATATATATATATATATATATATATATATATATATATATATATATGTATGTATGTATATATACAAGAAAGCTCGTCCAGTACTCTTATTGAAGAAAAGAAGAGTATATATATTCATGCTTTCAAATCAAAAATATCCTTGATATTAACCCATGACCAAACCAGGACAATTTGAAATTGGGTTTCTCATTTCTTAGTGGAAATTTGTTTTTGTTTTCCTGGGACGCAGCAACACTCCAGAAAGGTAATGTTTTTTAGATACTGTGCATCCATACAGTGAGAGTTCAAAACAATTGGTATGTAAAAGATTTCCACACATTCAAGGGAAGCTGTGTGAAGCTGCAAGAAGTGATTGCATATGGGACTGTTAGTAAGATGCTACTGGCACTGGTGCACTGTACAGAAGAAGTTCCATTTTAACAGTTTTTTCAGTTTAGATTATAGAGAAACAAATAGGATCAGATAATCTACTTCCCACCAGGGGGCTGAAATTATACAATTGTCACTCAAGTTTGAGGCACTCTTTGTGTTTGGAAACCATGCTATAGAATAGTGATGTTTCATCCAGAAAAACTTCCCAATACATGTGAATATTCAGGGGCAGATTTACAAGCCCCTAGTGCCTCTTTTATGCCGCTGTTGCATCACTTTTGTGACGCAGCAGCGGCGCAAAAGATTCACCATGGTGTGGGGTATTTACAACGTGATGCATCTGGGAGATGCGTCATGTTGTAAAGCCCTGCGCCAGAACTAGGCGTTCCTGCGCGGGGGGGGGCGTTCCAGTGCAGGAGTGCCTCTTAAAAGTGGCTGAGTGAAATCTGCAGCCCATGCTGCGTCAAAACCCTACGGAGCATTGTACAGATAGGGCCCCCCAGAGCATTGCTGGAGCTGCGTCACGCTTGCGACGCAACTCCAGCTATGTGTCGCCTTTACGGCACAGATGCATCGTGCACCTGTGCCGTTTTTGCCCCATGGTGCGCCGCATTGCAAATGCGGTGCATCCATGGTGGCGGAGCCGCGGCGCACAATAACTGCCGCATCCCTGCTGATAGGCAATTCCTACACTTTGGGTAAAAAGTATTCTGTGAAAGACGTCTCATGCTAAAGCCGCCAAACAAGTTTTTTCTGTTCTGGAGTAGGGGAAGCAAATGAGACTAAATTTTCCAGTTACCAGTCCATATCAAATGTTTTCTGCAAAGATATCATTATTAGGTTCACTATATTTTATAGTTAAGTAGTTCAATGCTTTGTGATGCTTCTTACTGACTCTTGAAATGCCAAGAGTACATAACTCATTAATGCATTATCATATGGTAGGCTCTGTCCCCATGCACATGAGCACACATTCATGGACTTCCTGAAATGTTTAATCATTTGTTGTGCTATCACATATTCAACAGTTCTTCCCTGTAAATGTTCAATTTTTAATACATGATCACTTAGCATTCAGTTCAAACCAGTGCTTCACATCCATTTCTCAACGCGTTTTGGGACAAACCATCCCATCTTCAAGGGATTATAAAATAAGGACAAACACTGTTTACGTGTAGGCTTCCTCTCTGCTGATACTTCCACCACCACTCCGCCTTACCCAGTTAAGATGCAAAAACAAAACATCCCTCATGAGTTCTTTACTGAAGTTCAGTTAAATTAGCTTACCCCGTTCAAAATGATCTTTCTCGAAAGCGCCTCTCAGCCAAAATGATCATATTATAAAATGGTATGGCAAACGCCAGGGAAGAAGTCTGTCCACATTCAATTGTTGTTATTTTTAGTTTGTGGAAGCGCCAAATGCACTCTTTTTATCTAGCATTTCAGGTGAATATATTCCTGGTCATTTTAAGTTAAGCAGATTAAATATGCAAATCAGTAAAAACGTTTTTCAAATACACAATGACAATTTCAATTGTATTGTAATATGCTCCATATAGTGAAGTTTTCAACAAAAGGATTATGCTGTTCCTCTAAACTGAGAGACAACACACAAGAGTTTAAAAACCCACCTGACCGGTAAGGTTCAAAGTAGGGAATCCATTGTATTGGATTATAATGCCCTCACACACCCTGCCGGGTGTCATGCTTCATCATTGGGCTGCTCCTCGTTCGGTCGGCGGTGCAATACCTGACAGGCTCCTTATAGTAGGGGCACTTTAGCGGAGATTTGTTTCCAACAGCCGTTAGGTGAAGTGCGGGTGAGGAGGCCTTGTGTGTGTAGATGTGTACTGTTGCTTGAAGTGAATATTAAAATAAGGTTCGGAGTACCTAAAACAACAACTTTAATCAAGGGGTCTCCTACCCTAAATAAAAACAAAACTATAAGGCGCTAGGCTGAGATAATGTCTCAGATTGTGGTGCTCTTATAAGTAGTGGGTCTACATGTTTCTCGACAAAAATGAGTAATCCGCAGGCGATTCGTCAGGACCAAAAGGGTAACTATCTACATCTAAAACTCGGATGGTGTTGTGGCTACACACTCACATCAACCATAGGACAAAATCGTCAGATACCTGGTAGTGCTGGAACTACCCTGGATGATGACATAGCAAGGCATCACAGTACTCCGTAAGTTAAGCACACGAGGAGTTCCTCATGTAAATTGTGCTGTTTGCATGATGACTGGAGACAGATTGAACTTGACTAGGCCTTCCTCAGGCAGTTTGCTTTGTTGTAGAAGTATAACCACTGTTTTTGTCACAGCTAATACCTGATTGTTACTGTTTAACATGTGTTCCTTCCACATCAACTTTGCGTCCATCAGCAATCTCAGAACGCCACAGAATAGATAGGCACACATGCCCAATGGATGATTATCTGGTCCACCTGAATACTTCTCCCACCACAGTGTGTCATCAGCTAGAATCCAGAGAATTCTGACAACACCTTGGGGCTGCAACAGAGGCAGCCTTAGCCTGCCAACTGCTCTCTATATCAAGGGGCATCTGCACAAGCCCCTATCAGCACAGGAGCGTCACTTTTAGTGATGTTCCTGTGGCGATATGGACTTGGCCTTATTTACAAGGCAGCGCTAAGCCGCTTAACTTGGCTTAGCGCTGCCTTGTAAATAAACCCTCCTTTCATGCTATACTTCGTGTGAAAGGGGAAGGCAATGGGTGTTGTGGTGGTTGTTCCATCGCAATACCCATTGATTTTGACGCTGACCCATACTTACAAGGGCACCGTAAATATGGTACAGCGCCAAAATGAAGACCAGGGAAAACCCGGGGTTAAACAGGAGCAACGAGGAGAAATGCTTAATTTCTCTTCGTTTTGGCTGTTTCTATGTGTGCTGCATTGTGCGGCACACATAGATACAGCAAAAGGCAATTGATTGTTTATGAGAAGGAAGGTGACTCTTCCTGCACATAAACAATCAATTAAAAAAATGTATGCTTTGCAACTTCTATGTGTGTTGCATTAAGCAGCATACATAGAAGTTTCAAAATGCCATTTCAGATTATTTATGTGCAGGAAGGGACACCTTCCTGCACATAAGCAATCATCCTCTACAACGCAGGCACCCTTGCACCACAGTGTAAGGGTGTCTGCGTTGGTGCTAGGCAGCTAAAATTAGCACCAGTGCATGCATTTATATTATGCTCGCATGAAAGTAGGAGAGCGTTTGTAACCACTTTTTCAATTTTATGTGAAAAAGTGAAGTTTAAAAGATACACTCACCAGCGCACATTCGTTGATATTGTGCGAGTATGAAAGACACTGCAGAGTTACGGCTTAATTAGCCCTTCAACCAGAACCCATAATCTGGATTCTGAAGACTACTGTGAATTATTTAATTACAGGATTGTAATATATGCATACCTAGAGCACTCTGCTAGCTCGCGCTAGATTTATAGCCACCACCTATAGAGTGTGCATTATACTAGCGCAAATCTCACGCATGAAGGGGAGAGCATGAAGCACTGAACTACTGAGAAACCACATTACAGACACGTATTATGTAGGTTTGTGATTATAATTTTGTTTCACAGGTTTCATTTTTTCCTTCTCTAAAATTTGGATGTAAGGATACCTGACTGTAAGTACATAGTTAGGTCACTGGGGCCGAGGGTTGGATACACCTTAGGGAGTGTATACCGCCCAGGTCTCCCATCACTTCATCCAGACGAAAACCTGGCATTTTCCATCACAGGTTGAAACATGTAGACCTTTCACATAGATACTATCGTTCAACCTAACCAACGGAAGTATCGAAGAATTGTTTTTAACACTGTCCAGTAGCTTCAGAATAAAGTTTTTTCTTTGAAGTTATACTTGGCCAGTTTTTAACTCACTTTTTCACACCATACTCACAAAAAAATTACCCGCTCCACTGTAGTCAGGTGTCGCAGCACACCCGGATGGCACTCGGCTGTCCGGGTGGGACCCCGATGATGAAGCATGTCACCAACCACGTTGGTGAGTGAGGGGTCTTCTAACAAAAGAACAATTTTCTTTTGATCTCTCCCCACATTCCATTAGGACCTCTTTAGGTCCAATGGTGATACTCCTCTCTTTGTTTATATTGTAAATAAATCCCCCTTTCATGCTATACTCTGTGTGAAAGGGGCGGTCAATGGGTGTTGTGGTGGGTGTTTCTTTGCAGGACCCATTGATTTTGACGCTGACCCATACTTACAAGGGCACCGTAAATATGGTACAGCGCCAAAATGAATACCAGGGAAAACCTGGGATTAAACAGGTGCAACGAGGAGAAATGCTTCATTTCTCTTCGTTTTGGCTGTTTCTATCTGTGCTGCATTGTGCAGCACACATAGATACAGCAAAAGGCCATTGATTGTTTATGAGCAGGAAGGTGACTCTTCCTGCACATAAACAATCAATAAAAAAAAATGATGTTTTGCAACTTCTATGTGTGTTGCATTAAGCAGCATACATAGAAGTTTCAAAATGCCATTTCAGATTGTTTATGTGCAGGAAGGGACACCTTCCTGCAAATAAGCAATCGTCCTCTACAACGCAGACACCCTTGCACCACAGTGTAAGGGTGTCTGCGTTGGTGCTAGGCAGCTAGAGTTAGCACCAGTGCAGGGGGAACGCAGGGCTGCACAAATTCTTGTAAGTATGGTGCAGCCCTGTTTTACTAAAGTGACGGGGTGTGTTGTTAGCCTTCTTGGCTTAACAACATATTCGCCACTTTACTAGTAAATATGCCCGCTAGTTTAAGGTTTGGAGACGTTGGAGCATATTTACAAGCCCCTATTGACACCGGAGCATCAGTTTTTCTGACATAGCGGCATTCCCTATATTTACAATGTGGCATTAAGTCACTAAGCATGGCTTAACGCCCCCTTGTAAATATGCCACTTTCTGTCGCAGTCCTCTGTGCAAAGGGGCATGCAATGGGTGTTGCTGTGGGCATTCCATCACAACACCCATTGTTTTTTGATGCTGTCCCAGATTTACAAGGCCGAGGCAGCGCCAAAAACTAAGACCAGGTAATACCTGGTCTCGGAATAGCAATACGAGGATAAATTATAAATTTCTCCTCGTTTTGTGCTCTTTCTATTTGTGCTGTATTCTGTAACACACATAGAAAGAGCAAATCGTCATGAATGATTGTTTATGTGCAGGAAGGTGTTCCTGCAGTGCAGGCACCCTTGCAACATAGCGGCAGGGTGCCTGCAGTAGTGCTAGGCAGCTTTTCTAGCGCCAGCGCTAGGGGAAACACAGGGGTTTGCCATATTTTTTAAAATACGGAGCATCCCTGCATTTTGAAAATGTCAGAGCAAAGCATTGCCAAATTTGACATAACACTCCGCTACAGCATTGTCTTGTACATATGCCCTCATATCTGTTGGTTGCTCCTGTATATGGCAGGGAAAGCAATGTTGTGCCAAGCACAAGTCTTTAAATTTTGCATCCTGTATTACATTTATATTTGTGTTCAGTATCATCTTTCAAACCGCATTCCACTTGCAGTGTAATTTATGCTATATATTCTTGTCCCCGCCTTTAAATTATTTTTTACCAAGGCCTTGTGGTGTGTCTAATGACTAATGTCAAACAGTGCGTGGGAAGACTCTGTTTTTCCCCTTGACCTGACTCTTCCTGGCCTTTTCTTCTGAACCCTCTCTTTTTCTATCGTTGACAAACTGGGTAAATTGGGTCTGTTTCTCAAATATTGTGCTCTGAGTTGGTGTGACTTACTCTTTTGTCTTCTATGCTTTTCACCATAATTCTCTTAACAAAATCTCTGTCCTATGTAATTTGTATTTTTTGTCAAATGTACAAGTGTTTTGCTGATTTATCATTGGACAGATTGATAAAAATGTATTTATGTAAGTGCCTACACATTCCTCTTTCCTGGAGATCACTAAACATTTCAAGATGTGTTTAAATTCGGTAATAGTTCTTTTTGTTCAGAGAGTTTGCGCAAAACGTTTGTGCACTTTATACCTTTACTTTACTTTGGCGGCAAAGGAAAACACTGTATTATGATAGAAGAATAAAATCTGGTAGAAAATGTGCTCTTCAAATTCGATTCACCCTCTCACCCCCCATACTATCCCTACAGAGGGGAAGAAGTTAAAACCTACTGCTAAGTTCTTGTTTGGATTCCGACTGTTCTCCAACAGTTAAAAGATTTTCCTTAACTGTGCAACACGGACAGTCCCTTTAATGTCTTCAAAATTGAGTTTTGTGCCAACAAGAATGTACTCAGTGTCACAGAAAGAACACTTCACAAGCAATGAGTCCCATTTACCATGGACGCTGTCACATAGATGAAATCATCTTCATAAAATGGGGTGGTACCTCACTCAGTGAAATCCCAAGAATTCACTTTTTCTTCAGCTCTTTCAAACACAAATGATGGGAGGGGGAGGGGTAGTGCAGCACTGTGCCATGTCACTATTTTATCAGCCTGGGAGAAAGAAGAGCTGTGCAAAGGTTGAAAAGAGAAACATGGATCATGAGCACCCTAGGATATCAAGCAAAGGCTTTGTGAAGTTGCACATCAACAGTACTTTAGTGAAAACAAAACACAAGAAACATCGTAACCTAATTTAGAACAATAGAGTAACTGTTCATAAATAAAATGACACCCAAACAAATTAAATCTAATTAGTAGAACCGGAGTTATGAATTTCTAAAGTTTTTACTGAAATCTAGTGCCTAAAAAGTCAAAACGCCAACCAGGGGTTTCTGGTCATGCAAGACCGGATCAAAGTCAAAAGTTAAGGCTGACCAGGAAAGGCTGACCAGGATGGAGCGCAGGTTGGATACAAGGGGTGGATTGGAACCGGTGTCAGCTTACCTTTGGACTTTGGAAAAAATTCTCAAAACAAATCTTGGAGCAGGTAGAGTTTTCAGCCAGCCAAAGCAGCTGGCTGTGTCCGAGAAGCAGGTGTCATCATTGGGGAGCCACTGGATGAGGTTGCAGTGAAGATATTTTCCTTCTATTTTTTGGGGAAGTCAGATTTCTCCAGAGGGATGAAACTACAGAATGTGGACAAAGAGGGCTCCACAAAGCCAATACCTTTTCTGGGAGGTGCTGCTGAACAGGATTTGCTACAGTGGAGAATTGTGTAGCAGGAGATACCAGAGTCAGCGATGCACCACAAGTGGATCGGCTGACAGATAGCCCTTGTAGTCACTTTGGTGGTCCTGGATTCAAGGAGCAAGCCCACTTCAAGCAGTGTTTGTTTTCACTTTATAATTCCTTTGATTCTAAACAACATATCTCTATCTGCTCCCAATCCAAAGTTAGTACTTATTAAATGTAGTAAGAAACCAAGTGTAAGTCTATGACAGAGATAGGCCTTACAGCAGTGAAAAATTACTTTTGTAGTTTTTCACTACCTGGACATGTAAAACTTAAATATGTCCTGCTTTTTAAATGCTATACACCCTGTCCTATGTGATTTTAGGTCCTACCTTATGGATGACTTATAACTATTAAAAAGGAAGGTTTATGCCTGGCAAATGGTAAATGTTGCCATGTGGGAAATGGCAGTTTAAAATTACCTTACAGGCTGTTGTGGCCTATTTTATTGTGCTAAATCAATGGTTGGCACAATGAGTGGTGCTGTCCACTAGCAGCATTTAATTTACAGGCTCTGGGTACATGTAGTACTACATACTAGGGGGACTTAAAATTAAATTAAATATACCAATCAGGTGAAGGCCAATTTGACCATGTTTTAGGGAGAGAGCACAAGCACTTTAGCGTTGGTTAGCAGTGGTAAAGAGAACAAAGAACTAAAGTCAACTACGATGAATTCAGCAAAACAAAATGAGTGAAGGCAGAAGGTTTGAGGTGACACTGCAGAGAGGGCCAGGTCCAGCAGATGCCATGCTCTGCCTCGTTTCCCTATTGCTGGCAGTTCCACAACATGACTTCTGGCGACAAGAAATGGTTATTGTTGTTCCTCATTGCCATACATGTGGAGCAGGCAAACAAAGATCACTAAAGCCTAAGGTCTCATCCATCATGCAATGGAAATTATGCAGTAAGAATGAGCAAATTTAAACAATGGCAGCCTCACTCAAATTCTAGACACTTTGTACTTGTTCATTAAGTGGAAATGTCTTTGAATTTAAAAACTAAGCCTGAAATGTAAACATAGGGTTTTGATGGACTTGCACGGTCCCTTTTGTTTCCATACTCCCACTGCCCTGCTTCATGTCTCTTCATGCTTCCATTTTAAAGAATGCATTTATTTAAGGTTTTTAAATGTTTTTATATGGTGTAGTCTTCAGCAGTATATTTGCTTCTTGGCACTGTTGGTAGACAATGTGTGCAATCTATTGTCTGCATGTTGTGGGTTTCCTCCAAGTGGACCAATATGGTACCAGAAAGGGAAGACACTGCTAACTTCTATATAGCTTTCCAGAGTGCAGAAGCACTACAGTAGCAAATCCTCTTGGAGACTGTTCTTAAGGCGGAGGACCTCGATTGACATCCCATGTAGGGTGACTACCTCAATCCAGGTAATTAAGGACTTGGTCTCCAGTCCTGACCTTTTCAACTACAATTCATGTTTTCACATTTGTTAGCCTAATTTATTCATTTTGAGCAAAATAATACTTTGTAATAACACAAAAGTCCAGTACAGGAAACAGAGTCCATAATGACCTTGAGGGAGATGGTCACCCCAAGCTCACAGAAGAGTGAGAAAAGTCTTGTGTGTCTCAGGTGCTGTGATGGTTGCATTAAAGTCTGATATTAGTGTGTCTAATGAGTACTATTGAGTTAGCAGCTATGTTTTAGCTATAGGACAGACCAGGTTAAGCGTGTGTAGGAAAATGGGGCCATATGTATGAGAAACTGAATTTGCGATTCCCAAATTGCAATTCATAGCGAATCACATTTTGAGAATCGCAAATTGGTGTGTAAACAAAAAATCGCTAATAAAATCGCAGATTTTTATGCGATTACCTGTTTTGCGATTCCTTAAGTAAAAATTTGCAACTTTTGCGAACTCGCAATTAAGGAATCGCAAAATGGGGAATCTGAAACTCAGTGCAGCTTGATGACATCACAACCAGGAAGTGGGACTACCCATGCACCTGAGTTCCAGATTCAGAGTGAGAGGCTGGAAGGAGGGCTACGGCACCAGTGCAGTGCAACCGAGAGTGGAGAAATGGCTACACAGGAGCAGCAGCAGGGTGAAAGCCAAAGAAAGAGAAAACAGAAGTTTTCAGAAAGGGAGCAGGAGGCGCTCATCCAGGAGATTGTGCAGAGCCATGAGCTTTTATTTGGGAAAAAATCACTCAGAGTGTCAGAGACCCGGAAAAGGAGAATATGGGCGGACATCCAAGAAAATGTCAATACCATAGGCGTCACCCACCGCAGCGTTGAGGAATTGAGAAAACGCTGGTACGATATGCGCCAGCGTTTGAAGGAAAGGGTTGCTGCCAGGCTGCAGGAGGAAAAAGAGACTGGTGGAGGGACATCCACTGCCCCCGCTTCCATGCCAATCGAGGAATTGGTGGAGGGTACTCTACTACCGGAGAGTGTGAGCGGCGTGGCTGACCTCGATAGCTCCAACCTACCAGGACCAAGACAAGGTAAGAAGTACACCATCACGCCCCTGATACGAACCTACACCACCCCCACCACCATGAGAGACCCAGGCACACATCACAGATACCAATCCAGTGCAGGCACACACACAACCACAGCAATGCATTATGGGAGATGTAGTCACACCAAACAAATAGTGTAACAGTGAAACCCAGCTAGGCTCAAGCAGTATGTGTGTATGAGTGAAGGCATTATACAGACAGTCAGGATCCACGTAATAAACCAAATAGTGCAATTTATTGTATTACCAATGCAAGGCTGGACAGCAAGTTAATGTGTGCATTTACGTCCAAAGCACCACAAGAAACACAGGGCCAGAGGCTTGGATGGGAGGAAGAGTCCCACAGCGCAGCAGTACCAGGGCAAGTGGAGGAGGAGTAGGGCAGCCCAGTCATCTCACCAAAACGCCCCTGCATTGCAGTGGCTCCATTGCCACTGCTGGAGGAAGAACTCTGATACACAATTGATGAAGCCAATGATGTCCAGTGTCAGTCTGTGCCACAATCCAGACCAATGCAAAGTCCCACACCTGCCATTCCATCCAGGCGCAGGGCCAGTCCATCCCCAGGTACATCTGCGGCAGGAGGGGAGTCAGTGTTCCACGACCTCGAGGGAAACATGCTTCAGGCACAGATCCAGCAGGGGAGAGGAATACGGCAAATTCAAAGACAGCTTAGGGTGGGCTTCAGGGGCATTATGGGTGGCCTGCAGGCACTCTGTGCAGATATACGGGCGGACCGTGCTGCTAGGTGCCGTGAAACTCAGCGCCTCCACACACGCCTTGAACTTTTCACAAGGGCTGTTAACCGACTGGCCTCAGCCACCTCTATCCAGGCCCAGCGCAGCATTAGCATGCAGCGGGAGGTCGCACACAGCAGTCAGGACATGGCCAGAGGATTACTAAAGGTCACATGTGCTGTGGATCAGCTGCGGACAGTTGCAACAGGTGGGACAGGAGTACTCAGTTCCCTAGAGGAGGACACACAATCTAGCCGTAGCAGCCTCACCCCACCCCCCCCAACAGGACAGGCGACGCAGTGAGTGACATGGCCGGGCTGCAGGAGCCACTGATGAGGGGAATGTGCATTCTAAAGACATACTAATAGCAATGGGTGGATCAAATAGAAAACAAAGAGGGAGGGAGAGAGAAAGTGGATTCAGTCTCTCATGGCAGTTTACACAAACAAATTGGAATCCACTCTATTGGTGGGGGTGGTCCCTACTTTGGTGGGGAGCACACCGTGTTGTTTAAATACCCCTCACACACCAACAGGCCCCTTGGTGTCATGCTTCATCATTGGGGTCTTCGCACCCTTCTACGGGGTGCGGCATGCTACGACTCACGGATACGTAGGAGCACTCTTTGTGAACTATGTGTTGGTGTGTGATGGGGAATGAATGTGAGGGATGTATGACGGTACCACGCGTACTTTTACAACGCGTACCGTTACAACGCTACTTTTACCACGCAAGTCGTTACAACGACTTGCGTGGAGGGGCGCTGGATAGTAAATTTTTTAATTTACTATTCCAACTCCAGTCCCCGTGGACTCTAGGGAAAGGAGTTGGATAGTAAATTAAACTATTTACTATCCTGGAGCGCCCCCCAGCGCAAGTCGTGGTAACGACTTGCGTGGTAAAAGTAGCGTGGTAAGGGTACCGCGTTGTAAAAAATGCGTGGTTACCGTTGTATACCGAATGTGAGTGGTGGGGAAGTGAAACGTGATAGTTAAACTAATTAAAAAATACCTGGCTCGTAGGGAAGAACATTTTTTTATTAAGCCCTCGGCTGGTATTGTTAAAAAGGGGTGCAATATGAGGTTGTTATTGTATGTTTATGTTCTCTTCTCTTCTTTTTCGCCACAGGTCTTGTTCTTACGCCAACTGGGCGCTACAGACTACCTTGCAGAACGAAAATAGGTACATTACACCTATAGTTCACTTTTTATGTATAATACACTTTGATATATACATTACATGTGAGTAAGGTGGGGACTGTTGTGCAACCCCCGTCCTGAAGAAGGAGTTTTACACTCCAATACATGTTGATGCACTTTCTGAGGTTGGTGTACATAAACATACAATAACAACCTTAATATTGCACCCCTTTTTAACAATACCAGCCGAGGGCTTAATAAAAAAATGTTCTTCCCTACGAGCCAGGTATTTTAAAATTATTTTAGCTATCACTTTTCACTCCCCCACCACTCACATTCATTCCCCATCACACACCAACAGATAGTTCACAAAGAGTGCTCCTACGTATCCGTGAGTCGTAGCACGCCGCACCCCGTAGAAGGGTGCGAAGACCCCAATGATGAAGCATGACACCAAGGGGCCTGTTGGTGTGTGAGGGGTATTTAAACAACACGGCGTGCTCCCCACCAAAGTAGGGACCACCCCCACCAATAGAGTGGATTCCAATTTGTTTGTGTAATGGGTGGATCAACCTTTGCACAAAGAGAACAGTAACAATTTCATGTTTTTGCACTGTGAATCAAACATGTGCGTAATACTCCTATCCACATTGGGTGCCACTCAGGCTGTGTGATATTATTAATCCTGACTTAAAGGATATTAAACAGAGATTATCCTGAATACATAGCATTGTGTCATCATTTCTCACCTAGAAATAGTTCTGTGTAATGTCATCCCCCCTCTGTCACCCAGATGCCGCTCCAACCACACCAGCTGGCCTGCATCCTGGAGCTGGGCCCTCCTCATCTGATGTGACAGAATCGCTGAGCTCCACTGGGGTGCCTTTCCGGTGGCAATGTTATGCAGCATGGCACACGCAAAAACCATCTTGCAGCAGGTCTCAGGGCTGTATTGCAGTGTTCCCCCACTCTTATGCAGGCATCTGAAACAGCTCTTGAGTATGCCAAAGGTCCGCTCAATGGTACTGCGGGTGGCAGTGTGGTCACTGTTGTACCTCCGCTCCCTTGCGTTTGCAGGATTTAGGTATGGGGTCAATATGAAGTCCCGGACTGCATACGCACTGTCACCTGTGAGGAAAGAGGAAACAGATTACAAACTGTCCTGCCACTGCTGTGCTTTACTATTAGGTCACTGTTTCATATGCAATTACCTAGAAGATAGCCCTCTCCAAACTCCCCATTAGTGAGTCGACAGTGGATCCCACTGTGGCGAAAGATGAATGAGTCGTGGGTGCTGCCTGGGTAATTGGCTACAATGTCAGTGATAATGTGCTTGGCATCACACACCACTTGTATATTCAGGGAATGGTATGACTTGCGATTCCTGAACACATACTCATTCTGGGAGGGGGGGATATGGCGATATCTGTTCCATATATGCATCCAATGACGTGGGGGAATTGTGCTTTTTGATGGAACTCCTGCTTGGTCTGGTCTAGTGCCTGTGGGGTGCAGGGGAAGTGGATGTGGTGGGGCAGCCTCTGAACCATGGCATCAAGGAACGCGTGGAAAAAATGCGACAAAGCCCCTCCTACTGAGGCTATCACCCCCTGGAAGCTACCTGATGCCAAGAGGTGCGGAGAGCACAGGACCTGGATGTGGGTGGGCATGGTGTGTGTCCTGCGTGTGGAGTGTTCAAGAATAGGTTTGAGTTCCTCAATTAAATCAAGGATTCTCTCTTCATCCATCCTGTAGTCTTTATGGATGTCCTCCTCAGTCCGCTGGAACAGGGTAATGAGCGCATGGAATATCTTCTACTGTCAGTCTCCTCTTCTGTGCAGCAGCTCTGAGTCGCAGCCTCCTGGCTATCACATACAGCCCAGCCGTTGTGGAAAAAATCTGTTGCATTGTGGGACTCCTTAAATAGTTTGCACCTGGTCATACTTGGTGTTAAGTGCCATTCTCTAAATTGCGAATTTCGTCAAAGCGCTATTTGCGATTTTATCATACATTGCATAGCGATTTCTTAATTTGCGATTTCCTGTTAGCGATTTTCGCAATTTGAGAAAATCGCAAACGGAGAAATTGCCAGGGAATTCGCTGAATTCTGGTTATCGCGACTTAAGAAATCGCTATATTTGCGATTTCTACTTTTGCGATGCGATTGTTCCTCATATATAGGAAATCGCTCATTTTTAATCGCAAATGCTGTTTTTTGCGAATCGCAGCGTTTGCAACTAAAGATTTGGTTGATACATATGGCTCATGGTAACTGGCAGAAATAAGCTTTATATGGAAAATGAGCTCTTGAATACTTTTCACAGTTAAAAGGAAGAATTGTTAGACTTTCTATCCATGTCCTGGTCAGGCTTTACATGAGCAGCTTGAGTGACCTCTTTGAGTCTTTCCATCAGTGCCACACTTGCTAACTGGAGGCCGTGATGGGAGGAGCTCTGGCAGTGCCCAAGTGAGGGAGCTAAGGACAGTAGAGCAAGCACTATTCCATCAGTGCCCAGCCACCCGTGGATACCCAAAATATATAGAAGGGGTAGCCTGGTGGGCTAGTACAGTTCTGGAAAGTGGGTGAGTCTCATGCTGTGGGTCCTTTAAATGGAAAGTCCTATTTTAATACCTTGCTCGCCTGTTTATACCTTTCACTGCTGCATTCCAACATTTTCCATGAACAAAATTGCTGTCATGAGTGAGGCCAGGGCCGGACTGGCCATAGCGGGCACTGGGCGTTTTCCCGGTGGGCCGGAAGGGTGGGGGCCAATTTTTGAGTGGTGGGGGCGGTTTTTGTTACTGGGGCCAGCAGCAGTGCTACTCACTAGCATGCACCCCCCCCCACCCCGGGTCGGTTTACCTGAATTGCCAGGACTGGCTTGTTTTCCCAGTCCGGCCCTGAGTGAGGTTCAGCAAAGATAGTAAATCAGATGCAGGCCTAGACCATGCTGGGGACTGTGAAGCACAGGACAGAGGAAACTAAAGAGGCTACAAACACTAGAAAGCTATCTGTTTCCTATACTTAGACAACCATGGCCTGGTTACTGGTACACATCCTTGCCATAAGGGATAGAGCCAAAATGTAAGGTCATGCTGACATAAAGTCTGTTCCAGGCAAAGTGGTAGTTGTTGTGGCTGGTTCTCTTCTTACCAGTTTGCACCTGTTCGCTTGCCTGACATTTATTTTTCCCCTCATCAATTCTCTTATGTTAACTTCCCCTTCAGCCCCTCCCTTCTAATGTGTAATTGGCTGTGCTCAATTCCTAATGTGTATCCTTCTCTGTCTTACCACCTTACCTCTAAGCTGGTTTGCTTGTCTGGTTATCCTGATCTGGTAAGGCAACTTCAAGGATCTGCCACCGAAACCAATAATTCTACACTACTCATTCACTTCAATAGTCCAAACCGGCTTGTGAATGTATACTTGCTTGTGGCCTCCAATACATGCTACACCTGGTTCAGTAACAAATCATTCCTCTAAACTGTGAGATGAGAAAGGCAGGGCCGGCATCGGCCACGCCACAAGTATGGCGGGCACACTGACCGCCCCCTCTCAATCACGGAGGCAAGCCTGTCGCGCAGTAATGACGCGACAGGTGCGCCTCGACGCTGGTTGGTCCCCGGCCCCTCGCGTGATGCTGGGGGCGAAGGTCAGGCCGGTTAGAACCGGCCTGGCATGTGAGGGTTTAAAAGGCTGGGGGAGCGCGGGAGTCTGTCTCTTGACCCCGCGCTTCACAGCCTGCTGCACCAGCCTTGCTAGAGAGGCTGTAATTTTTATCTGTTTTGTCTTGCAGGTTGTTTATCCCTGGACAAGAAAAGGCGTGGAGGTTGGTTTCGAGGAGTCGTCGGCGGAATACTATCGACACAACCTGCTTGTTCTTTTTGTTTTCTGCAGGTCATCGGAGGAGGAGCTTGCCCTGGACGAGAGTACAGCGTGAGCAGTAGCGGGCCCGAGCAGGTCTAGACCTTATTCCAGGGCAGCTCTTCCTTCAGCAGGGGCAGATCGCACCAACCCACCCGCACCAGACACGAGGTATTACCGGTACGGGGGGCCAGAGTGGAACACCCGCCCGCACCAGACAAGAGGTAGTAGAGGAACGGGGGTAAGGTCCTGCGGGACTACGGTGTCTTTGGCTGTTAACATCTAGTTCAAAGCACGCGCGGCATGGGGGGCATTATTGAAGTGGTCAGCCGGCAGGAATACTAATAGCCAGGTGATATGCGCTTCGCTGAGACGTGATGATTTTAGGTAAAGTATCAAAAAAGAAGGAGTACGCAGTTCCCCTGGATAAAAACCTAATTAGACAGTTGAAAACGAAAGTGAGTGAAGGCACACAGGAGGGGGATCCTCCTTTTTGGAACTAGAGTCCTCACACACCCAGCAAGCTAGGTATCATGCTTCATCATATGGGCTCGCCCCTCGTCGTGTCGGCGGTGCAATACCCGACGGGCACCCATAAAGGGGCTCTTTGGCAGGGATCTTTTGTTCTTGCCGTATGGTGCTGTGGGTGTGAGGGCCCTAGGGGATGATAGTGAACGGTGTAGATGTGTGTAGGTGATTTTAAAAGAGGTTGGGTAGTCCACAAGGAAATTTTTAATAAAGTGGTAACCCACCTCACTAAAAACAAGGAGAGTGGTTGCTCATCAGGCTTAAAGGTCTGTGAAAGCAGAAACCTACTCTAAATAATGATGATCAACATGTTTCATGCTATTGTGTTCAAAGCGATTCTGAGCATTTCTTCAGGACCAAGTGAAACTATCTACACTACTCGGTGTTCATACCCTAACATACCCTAATATACCCTAATATACAACGCTTCCGCCCAGGGTCCGGTGCACCGGACCCTCGGCGGAAGCGTTGGTTAGGAGACTGGCGTTGATCCCATTGTGGACAGGCCATCTACTGAAGAACTGAAATCTTCATTCTCAGGGGTCTCACTAATACAAAAGAACTTGGCACAGAAATATTAAAAGACATTTTTATTAAACTTAATAAGTGAGACTACGTTGCACAGGAGCCTTTAGCACCTGAATGAGGCAGTCTAAAGAATACAGAACACAGAGGTCTTTTATATGCTTAGGATTTACAAACTCAGCATAAAGAAAGGGGCAGTCCTAGCTTCTGCAAGCATACAAAATACCTAATATGGACATACAAGATCTGCAAAATATTAGCCAATAGAAAAACATCATGTAACCAGAATGTCCCCCTTACGTTGTGTTTCTGCCCAACCCATAAGTTAATCAACTTCAGCACTTATAGGTCAATCAGTAATGGCAGAACGTGTCTGTATGCAGTTAGGCCAGCTAGTGTCTGAGATTGCTCTCAAAGCAAGGACAGAGGGTTTTTTTTTTACACATTGCAGTCCAAAGGGCAGAAACACTTCATGAATAGAGCAGTCTGTGTAAAGGCAACACAAATTGATGACAAATGTAAGATGGAGTCAAAATTAAAGAACCTCAGGCCTCCCTTTTGTCATTACACAGGCAAATCCTAAAATTATTTTGCAAACATTATGTATTTCAGTGACTATTGACAATGCCAAAAAAACAATAAGAATCAGTCTCCAAACACCAATTCTATACAATCGCACGGGAAATACCCAGAGTCCGTCAAAGCCTCTTCTGGCAGGCTTCTATTGTCCATCAAATCCTGTTTCTGTTGTTTTCTTCCGCATGGGCCTTGTGGTAAATGCTTACTATATCTTTTCCCCTCTACCACTGCATCAGAATGTCCTGTGACATCATGGAATGTTAAGTGCCTGACTCTAGCTAGAGAGTCAGTTGGTCATCTCAGGCTGAGGAGCTGGAAGCTCTCTCCTGGTGGGGTTTTCTACTTGTAACTTACTATCCTGTAACCTGCCACCTATCTACTTGTCAATAAAGAGGGATCTACAACTAAAACTGGACTACGCATCATTCATTGTGTACCACATTTTGGCGACGTTTCTTGGACTAACCTACGCTGCACAGAAAGAGGATTATAACTCAGCTATAAGGAAACCAAGGATTGTCATAGGACCCAGTTAAAGAAAGACAGGAGTAAGCTAACCTTTTGAAAAAATCGGAGTAAACCCCAATAAACCCCACCAGCGTCCTTTTCATCTTGGACAGCCTGCACCTGGGCGTTAGTTGGTGAAGGAGCTGATTACTGTGCAGGTACCCTTTGTCATCTTGCTGTCATGTGGATTGTCTCCAGCAACAAAGGAGTCTGAGACTTAGTTGGCCTGATCACCCTTCTATGTTTCTATGACTTTCTGAGCCTTCACAGTCTACAGTATGTGCATGAGTAGTATTCCAAGAGCTTGTTGTAAACCTACTTTCACGGATTTGCTCAGCGCTACCTGTACCTTTCACAACAGCTACCTTCGATGAGTGTCTCATTGCTTTGGAAAAAAAACACCTGTGTGTGTATTTCATCTGCTTCTGGTGTTTGCGAAGTGTCCAAGCTGACACCACTTGGCCTGCGTGGGACGTCAGCACCGAAATTCGTGGAGTTTTGCTAAGGTTTGGTGCTCACTCATGGCCTACAGATGTCTGTTGTGGGAAGACCGACAGACTCCCCTTGACCGACAGACAGCTCTAGTGAGCTGTCTGGAGTGTGCAGAGGTAAACGGACACTTACTCTGTTTGGTTGCGCTGTCTGGAGTGTGCAGAGGTAAACGGACTGTTGCGCTGTTTGGTTGCACATGCAGCGCTGTTTCGGCATCCCTTGTTGTTCTCCTTCTTACCTCATGCGACGCTGCTGACGGTTGGACGACGGTTGGTCCGCAGCGATCTTCGGTGTTCCTCTGCTACTGTCCGACTGATGACGTCTCTGGAATGTTTGTGGGAGTTAGCGATGTCCTGTTTCTTTCTTCTGGTGACGTTTGCCTACGAAGACACGTCGAGTACATCATCACGCTATTTCTGTGCAGTCTACACTTTGTTCTTGACGTTCTCGCCGTGAACCATCCGGCGGAGGTGTACCAGCGTGCCACCATTTTAGATTGCTTCAGTGTTGTTCCAGTTATGTCTACCAGCGTGTTTGGAGCTGCAGGTTACGACTTCCTGACAAAAGCATTCTTGTGGAGTTCCGCCTTTTGTGTAACAATGCTTTCTGTTTTGTACATAAGCCTTTGTGCACCGGGCTGAACAAGGGTGTAACCTCACTAAAGTATTTCCTAGACGAACAATGTTGCGGAAATCTTCTCTGTTCCAGTGTTTCTTGCGGGTCGCGGTTCCTAGAGTCAAGTTCTCATTGGACTCAAGACCTCGGGTGAGAGATCGCTCACCGGAGCTGAATGCCTTTGTTTATTTTTATGCTTATGCTTCAACTTATTTGTTTTTCAGTGTATGTTGGTGTATGTGTTGAGCATAATATATATTTACCTGTGGGAGGTTGTTGTATGTTAGTGGTTGTTTTATACTGTACCCTACCATTATGAGTTTGGGTTGAGTTCCTAAGGTGATGTTTTAACCCTAAGGTGTACCCTTATTTGGGGGAGGGTCTGTGGCCAGTTATTGCCATATTTTGTTTTAACCCTACGGTGTACCCTTATTTGGGGGAGGGTCTGTGGCCAGTTATTGCCATATTTTGTTTTAACCCTACGGTGTACCCTTATTTGGGGGAGGGTCTGTGGCCAGTCATTGCCATGTTTTGAAACAAGGGCGATGTTGTACCTTATGGTGTACCCTGTATATTTATATATATATTGGTGACGTTCAATCTCACATCCATGTACTTAGGGTTAGTACTTATGGTGTACCCTTACTAAGGGGAGGTTGCGGGGTTGTGGTACCAGTCAGTACCTACATTTTGTTTCCTAGGATCTTGTTGTTACCCTTTGGAGAAGTTACGTTGCGCACTTTCACGTGGTGTACCCTTTTATTAGGGGAGGTTGTCTGCATGTAACTAATTTGTTAGAAAGTTTCAAAGATTAGTATCTTTGTGTACCCTTTTCTGGGGAAGGTGGTGTGCGTTGTCAGCGCCGCCATTTAGTGATGTTATCTTGAACAATTCCTACATTGTTCAATGGTGTACCCTTTTGTTAGGGGAGGTTATCCGTGTTGGTCTAATTTGCATCACTCTGTGTGGGTAGTTGAGGTGCGTTGTCAGCGCTACCTCTTGGTGTAGTTGTGTCACAGTTGTCAGTGTGTGGCTACTGTGTGCTTTGTTCCAGGGGCGTTTGAATCCTCTGGTGTACCCTTTCCTGGGGAGTTGTTTTGTTCCACAGATTAAAGGTTGTCTTTCTAGGTGTACCCTTGGAGGGGAGGTTGTTAGTGCACGTCATGCGCTAGTCTTTATTGCAAGGCATACCCTTTTTCTGTGTAAGTTGTTAATTCATCTTATTGTGCTTTCTTCCATCTGCACACAATTTGTCATTTAGTTGTTACACCCTACTTAGTTTACCGGGATCGCTACCTTGTTTTATTAAGGAGGGTGGATGGGCATGTTATGTAATTTTGTATGTAATTTTGCATTTCTTTCTACATGCCTCTTTTAATTTTCTCTCTGCTTTCACGCTTGAGTTCCCTGCTTTTCAAATTGTCTCTTTGACTTGCTTTTATGTCTACAGTCTCTTTTGGTTTCTTCTGCTCCATCTTAACTTATTACTTGCTATTGTTCACTAACGGAGGAGGATGTGTGGTAAATGCTTACTATATCTTTTCCCCTCTACCACTGCATCAGAATGTCCTGTGACATCATGGAATGTTAAGTGCCTGACTCTAGCTAGAGAGTCAGTTGGTCATCTCAGGCTGAGGAGCTGGAAGCTCTCTCCTGGTGGGGTTTTCTACTTGTAACTTACTATCCTGTAACCTGCCACCTATCTACTTGTCAATAAAGAGGGATCTACAACTACAACTGGACTACGCATCATTCATTGTGTACCACAGGCCTCTTCATTCAAGCCTTTCATGAAAATGATGTTACTCAGTATCCGTTGGAGTGCCTTCCTGGCAAACACTCACAGCTCACTTGAAAGTCTCAATGTCTCAATGCAGTGCACCAATATTTCCTGTGCTGCAGGCACTACAGATAGTGTGCTCTTCATTAATCAAGGGCACAGATCATCGCATGCAGACCCAAGTACTATTATTCAGGGAAGAACAACAGACTGTCACTCTCAGCAACACTTTCAGGCTCCAACACTCTCTTATTCAGTGTCAGAGGATGCTCGGGCTGCTCTTTCATGGGCACCATAATGTAGTGCCTTTTGCCAATCTCAAATCTTCAGGTGCACTGCACTTCCGTTGGAGCAAAGGAAAAGGGGCTGTGTGTCCAAAACTCAGGCCAAGGGGCTCAAGGGACTGCACACTGTCAGAGGTTAACCAGCACATGACAGGTGGGTGGAAAACTGAAGCCTCAAACACAACAAGAATCCTTCTCTTTCGCTCTTTGCACTGAAATTCTGGTTCTGTGGCAAAACCAGATCCTCCTTCTTTTCTGATGTTCAACGCCTTCTGATGAAGCAAGTACAATAGTTGGAGATATCACTGATGGCACGCTGGCGATCGATGTCTGTATGCTGGGACTTTAGGGCCAAGGTATGTAGCCCTCATCTGTAGCTGACACTGATGGGATTGTGGGTGAGTTCCGCAGGTTATCATGATTTAATCCCGCAGAACCTAGTGACATAGGATATGTGACACAGTTGTTTCCTTCAATTAAGTACAAAAACAGTTCATTGTATAACAAGGGACTGCAAGCAAGTGGCCTGCAATCTTTAAAGGAGTGGCCATACGTCATGGGACATTTCTGGTCTAGAACACACTGTTATTCTGAAAGAATACAAAAACAAAGGTAATAAGCAAAACAGTGCCTCTGATTTCTTCAATTGGGTTTCCATATGAGAGCATATCCTCTTCCATCTAAGCGTAGATAGTGACATGGGAATTCTATCTGAATGGATGTCCTCACACATAGTGGCATTGTCTAATGGGGCAAACACATTTTTTTTCTCAATGATTACATATAGGTGTTCCTAAATTCCTTATCTAGAGCACCTCAAAAGAGAGATCATATCATACACACTATCAGGGACATGTAGATACCTCCCCTTAATAACTGTGCGTCAGGTGGACCATACAATACAAAAGCTAATGATCAAAATGTGGAAACAAAACACAAGAACTAGAGAGTCCTGGTATTTCCATTATTTAAAATACATCTGGTCCATCAAAAATTAAAGCAGTAGAAAAAAGGAACTAAAAACCAAATTAGAATAGGCATTGAATTTGTCATATTCAAAAAAACGTAAGGTGTCTCCTATTGAGGTAGAAAACCAGTCTGGTCATACAAAAGGGAATTATACATAATATGGGGTCTCTGGTACATTACTGCAGTCTGGAAGTGTGAACCTGAGCAATACACCAACTGGTGAAAGGAATTTGGAAAAGGGAAATGGGACTAGGTAAAAAGCCATACACTACTTAGGAAGCAGAACAAAACTGACTAATGTAATATAGAAATTAGGTCACCATGTACAAGAGTCACAAATCTATAATTTATCCTTACGTCCAATCAAGGATACATAATTTTAGGGCTGCCTGTTCCTTAAAGGAAGAGGACAGTATCGTGACTAATTGCAGATGACACACTTTGATTCTGTATATCTCTTTTTTTATTTTCCTTCAAATACCATTAAAGCCAAATTTGACATACACTGATGAAGTGTTGTCTGTCTTGTTCACAGCATGAAAAACCATATCTGTGAAATTTAGTATCAGTGCAAAAAAACCAACAAAAAACACACATATGCCAAGCCATCAGATATACGCGCTGTATATCAAGCACGAAAAGCATAGACAAAACAATAGCATATGTAAATAAGCGGTAACACACAACACTATTGCATGCACTTTTATGCACTGTGAACCTGCAGCTCAAAACAGAATATTCAGGCCTGCTTAATTTGTCAGGCTTAAAATCCTCACCAGAAACAATTCATAAAAGGATAAAATGCAAAAATATGTAAAACGCACGAACATTTCTGCACATAACACACAAAATATCAACTGTAACAACCATCTTTTGAAAACATGCTAAACCCTTTTAACTTTCCAAAAACTTTTTCACAGACACTCTGCGTGTCCCGTGCGCCAACACCCTTTGAGGCCCTGCTTTTCCAAGCAATAATTTCTCCATCTGTTTACACTTACTCCTAACTCCCACCTCACTCTAAGGCTGAAAAAGACAAAAAAACCTTCCCAACTCTTTCTAACCTGCAATAACCAACCCTATTTAAAAACACATGATATATATATTACTCCTGTTAGGGGCTACAATTTATTTCTATACTTAGATTATTAAAACAGTTACTGTGACTAATTCGCAGAACATAATAACACACATACCAGTTTTTAGAACAAATGCTTGTTTGCAATGGTACTCATTTCATCTACCTTAAATGGATGAAGGCTCAGTTAGGTCCAGCAAAAGTTAAAACCTTCCACCCTGATATTAAACTCAAACCTCTGCCCCAGGCACATTGACTCACTGACCTATTTAAAAGGAAACCCAAATGGGAATAACCTTCAAATTTGTATTATACCTAAATGTATCCATTTACTGAAGCCTAAAGCACTTTTAAAGCTATTGTAAATGGCAAAAATGCCCAAATTTTACCCAAATTCGACTTTGATATTTGGGGCACTAAAAAATAAATATCCTATAATAATGTTACATATTAATCATCCTCAGAATGTTCTTTACAAATTGCAGAGATTGGGCATTAAACATATCTCCTGCAAATCCTGAAAAAAAGAGTTTTTCACGCCTGCGTCAAATAAAAATCATATGCTAATGCCCTCATTATGCAGTATACCATACCTTAAATTAAATTATAATGCTAGGAGGTCACAGTATAAGTATTAAGCTTCATGAATAGTAAAAAACGAATTTTGTAGCACTGATTTTTTATAACCCTATCAGTTTTGATAATTCCACATATTAAGGCTCTGTAATTCCTTGAATCTGACTTCATTTTCTTTTCTTTTCTTTTTTTTTTTGTGCCACTTAGGCTGACGAACAAAGTGGCCTGGTCTCCCCAGGTCATGTACACATTAACCAGATTAAACTGTTAGAAACTAACTTTCGTCACCCGAAACTGACCTGCAAAGCCAATTTCCCTGATTGATCTTTATCTGAGATTGCCAATCAATGTTCAAGACATCCTTAACTTTTTAGTTTCCCTGGACTTGCTCTATCTTGTTTCAGCATCTTTTACGGTTTCTTTCTTTTTAAATGTTTCTTCATTACATGGGTTAATTATTACTTACCAACTGAGCCAAGAAATAATACAAAATAATGAACCTTAGTTTTGAAACCTTTTTAAAACAACATTCTGAAATGCAACATTTTCACCTGTGCAACTGAGGGGAAAATCCTGGCTAAATAAAAATTCCTGTTTATTCAGCTTGTCTCTAAGTGCATGTAACAAGCTGGCAGTCTTTTTCAAACAAAAAAATATCAATGCGTGTTCTATATTATTGTGAGTTCAGCAGGAATTTACTTCAGCTGATCTGTTTGCCTGTTAATACCTAACACAATGTATCTAAGGAAAATGCTGTAATTTTTTTTTTTTTTTTGCAAAACACCCAATTTTGTTTTTGGGGCATTTTATTGCTAGTGAATGTGAATTTACATTTTAGTTTTTAAACATTTAGACATCTTGCTTAATAGACTGAAAACATCAAGAAAAAACACAAACACACATTTGAGCTCATTTCAGACAAACAGAAAGGGGTCAAACAGTCAGGACACACAATACGGCGCGCTTTTAGCCATGCATTTCGTGAATAGTGCCATCGCTATTCACTTACAGAAATTGCACTAATGGGAAAACCACATAGACATTTAAACACACATTTAACCCACATATCAATACTCAGGACAGAAATAAAGGACAGCCCACAGACTGTACTTAAACCAAACCATTTGCAAATACTAGTTGTAAGTCATATTTACAAGAAAGCTTCTCAATTGTGTTCCAAAAGACTGCAAAAACAGCCCAACAGACTGATGTATGTCCAAGAACCGAAAATACACTCAAATTCACTAGCTTTGACTAGCAGAACTCCAAAAATCGCTCTGCATATTTTTACTCATAAAACTGCGCAGAACAAAGGATCCTTGTATGTATTATGTCCATATTTTAATTCCCTGGGGATACAAAATCACCAAGGAAGAAATATGTTTGTAAATCTAAACCTATTTATATATTCCCTTTAGGGGAAGCCAGCTAATCCAAACGTATACAAAGTTGGCCAACACAAAGCTCCAAATTTGCTAAGATCAGGCATCTTATAGCTCACTAATCTAGCTTCAAACTTCAAGGGGCTATCTCTATCGATACACTCCTAAATATACAAGACCCTCGGTTTTTGAAAATTGCAATCTTCAAATAAGAACTAAGGACAAAACAAACTAAGAACCAATCAAAACCAAAGAACCAAAAAACAAAGGATTGGGAGCGACCCACTTATACTTAACTCTTACTTTTACTAATCAAAAGGTTATCCAAATTCTAACTGTCAAGTTCTACATGACCTAACGGTCTTTTTAGAATACTCACGCCAAAAAGGTTCTCAGTCTCAGTCAGGAGTGACATCATGTGGAGGATCAAAATCAGGAAGAGCAGAAATACACTGGTCTACAGAGACGAAGAATCCCCAGAATCCCTGTGCACATCAGAGTACCTTCTTAGTAGAATCCTGTCTTGTCCTCCTCAGTAGCTTTCTGTCTCCTGACAAGATCACTCCCACAGAAAGTCACTTCTGTGATGAAGCCCGCGTTGGCCGCGCCATTTGAAGAACTGAAATCTTCATTCTCAGGGGTCTCAATAATACAAAAGAACTTGGCACAGAAGCTGAAATATTAAAATACATTTTTATTAAACTTAATAAGTGAGACTACGTCGCACAGGAGCCTTTACAACCTGAATGAGGCAGTCTAAAGAATACAGAACACAGAGGTCTTATATATGCTTAGGATTTACAAACTCAGCATAAAGAAAGGGGCAGTCCTAGCTTCTGCAAGCATACAAAATACCTAATATGGACATACAAGATCTGCAAAATATTAGCCAATAGAAAAACATCATGTAACCAGAATGTCCCCCTTACGTCGTGTTTCTGCCCAACCCATAAGTTAATCAACTTCAGCACTTATAGGTCAATCAGTAATGGCAGAACGTGTCTGTATGCAGTTAGGCCAGCTAGTGTCCGAGATTGCTTTCAAAGCAAGGACAGAGGTTTTTTTTTTACACGTTGCAGTCCAAAGGGCAGAAACACTTCATGAATAGAGCAGTCTGTGTAAAGGCAACACAAATTGATGACAAATGTAAGATGGAGTCAAAATTAAAGAACCTCACTACAGAGAGGTGTCTATACGCCGGGGGAATCCGTGGCAGCACATATTACATAATATTAGGGTATGACCACCTAGTAATGTAGATAGTTTCACTTGGTCCTGAAGAAATGCTCAGTATCGCTTTGAACACAATAGTGGCCTCTGTGGAGAAATGTCAGGAATGCTAGGGCATGTGACCCATCCCTTTCCTGGGACCGGGTCGACACGATCTCATGGTTGGATCAGTTTGGGCCAGGACAGCCTGCAAACACAGCACAGTCCTTCAACAGGGGGTCAGGCATTTCAATCTTCTCAGCCCTTACAGACACCCCAAACCACAGGCCCTGCCCCTAGCCCAGGTAGTGGGGAAGGACGGAAGGCCACATGTTGGGATTTTTTTTTGTTTGGATTTTTTTTTGCAGAGTTTTATATAGTGCGAACTAGACCCGAACCGAATCAGGTATCAGAGCGCTTTACATAGCACCAGTTACGTTACATGAGGACACGCATTCATTTTTAGGCACAGGGAGATTAAGTGATTTGCCCAGAATCACAGGAGGTTTTTGGCGTCGTTACCGAGACTCGAACCCAGATCCCCAGGTCCGAGGTCGAGCGCCCCAGCCGTTAGGCCAACTCCTCTCCCCAATTTTAATAGGCGAACATGCACCAGGACCCTAGGCAAGTGCAAGTTCAGGCATGCATGCTCTATCTGCGCCAACCCATCCCACCCAGAGTCCAAATGCCTCAAGAAATCCGAATATAAAGGAAGGAAGAAGCAGGAGTGAGGGGAGGACACAACATGTAGCACACTCACCCATTGATGTAAGGGCAATGACTCCATGGTTGAACAAGTACCCAGACCATTCCATGGCTAGGACATTGCAGGAAGGTTTTCTGTATGGTTTTAGGATCCCTGCACCCGATTACATAGGGACACCAGATTGCAAAAATCAGCTCTCTGATAGGACCAATCCTGGGATGGCAGCAACAAAAATTGCAAAGGAGTTACGCTTGGGCAGAATAGCTGGGCCGTTTGATTACATCCCTGTACATAATTTTGTTTGCTCCCCCTTGGGAGTGGTCCCCAAGAAAGAGGAAGGGGAGTTCAGGCGGATTCATAATCTATCGGCCCGAAGGTAATTCATTGAATGATGCCATCAGTGAAGAAATCTGTAGTGTAAAATATGCTTCCTTCGACCAGGCGGTGGATATGCTAAGGGGTTTGGGCCCCGGTCGGTGGATATGCTAAGGGGTTTGGGCCCCGGGGCCCTGCTGGCAAAATCTGATATTGAGTCTGATTTTCGTTTGTTGCCAGTACATCCATTGGATTTTCACCTCCTGGATTTTAAATTTCAAGACAAATTTTACAAGGATATGTGCATGCCCATGGGGTGTAACGTTTCCTGCTCATACTTTGAAAAATTCAGTTCATTTCTGGAATGTGTTTTTAGGCAGGTTACGGGGCCTCAGTGAGTCATGCATTATCAGGACGATTTTTTTATTCTGGGGTCAGCGGGCTCCCGGGAGTGTGCGTGGGCACTGCAGGAATTTTGTGTGCTCATGCGGGCTTTTGGGGTTCCCCTGGCACCAGGAAAGGCAGTAAGTCCAACGACTACTTAAACAAGAAGGTTCCCTTGGTTGAACTCTGACTGCTTCAATCCACTATTCAATCAACTATAGTTCCTCTTTCATTCTAATAACTCATGATCAAAACTTACATCAATCATACTGTATTTTGCTCAAAAACCCTTAGTATAAGTAGAACCACAAAGGCACTCAACAATCTAGAAATTATCCAGCCTTACGGTGCCAAAGTGTACATTACACTCACATTTATTTAAAAAAAAATTTTTTTTGAAATGGTTTAAAAACACCTGCATACATCAATCAAATGTACATATGCTACTTATAGTGATTTAATATCCTATCACACTATACAATTCAAAATCAAAAACATCAATATTTCATTAAAAACATATACATAAATGATTTCATTAAAACCACATAGGTTTGTTTTGTCGACGCGTTTCAGTGGATTCTGCTTTCGCGCCACCTACCTCAGGACACTTAAAAACACACTAATCTGTGAAAAGGATTTATTTTTTAAAAACTAAATCACTAGTGTACCTTGGCAAACGTTTACATAACAAAAACTAACCCATTGTTACATGAATGTATATTACTATTCAGATTTTATAATTGGTTCTCATAGAGAGGCAAAAATGACATCTCATTCTGTGCTTATTTGTCGGTCCCACTTATAGTTTTTAGAACAAAAGCACATCTACACACTTTATCTATACCAGGAGCGTAACCCTATTTACATTCACGCACTTGTTAGACTGTAAACATTCATCCTCAATTCTATCTATTCTTTATTTATAGATCATCTTATGAGCATACCTTTATAAACTTTTCCAGATTCCCTGATCTTTACTTCAAAGAAACTGCAATCAGCTTTCGCAGTTATTCTTTCTATGAGACTGAGGGAACAGATATTTACATGTATTGTTTTTCCTCAATAGGTATATCTGTTTACATTTTTAACCTTTTATGTACTCACCCTTGAATAAGGTGTTTAGAGTGGTTAATCATATATCACTCCCCAGTCACATTATTATTCTGCACGTGTTGCTTCCCTTGTAGGCTATTCACATGGGCGGTCCACCTGATCCAAAATAAATGTTTAAAAGAGCCGCTTTAAAACTAGTGCTGCTGGGCCATAATTCAAGCCCTTTCAATCCATGAGTACACTAATATCGCTCACCCGTTTATACGTGGTGTATTCCTTTGCTGTTAAGATTAATACGTGGTCCACAGCAAGAACTTGAGGCACCCCTTCTTGTTCCTCTGTCTTGGGGTTCATCAATTATCCCAGAGTTACGTTCTCTGATAGAAACCTAAAACTAAATTTGTTTCTATTATACTTAAACGTAAAGAATGCCACATCATACTCTATACCTCACCCTTGTGTTATGGGCTTCATCTCTCCTTTATTGCCTTCTTACAATTTTTTTCTTCCATCCCGTTATCGCTGTAGCCAATATATCAGAACCACATTTAAGCGTGGGTGATAGTGGGTGCTCTTCATTCATCATTAGAACCTCTATGCCCACTCTCATTGTTTACTATGTATAATCCTCCTTTATTATGAGTTTAAGATATTTCGAACATATAATCCCATTCTTCTACATGTCAAGCCATATTTATGCTTAAAAATGCGTTCATTCGTCCTAATAGTTAGAGTGCACTACTATGGCTCTCCTGTGGGTCGTGCATGGTTATGCTGAAGTTGCTATGCAATTTCAATTTCAAATAACTTTATTCGTTTTTTTTATACAAAACCATAAAAGTTCATAATTAAAACATGAGAGTTCACAATTTAAAAATCCATGTTACACGTTAGCTAAAACAAAACAGATATTATCATCAATCCTCATATAACTATTATTGCACTTTACATGAACCTTATTCCAGGGATTAATTTTGTACAGGCTGAGGGTCTAGGTATTTCCTATATTTCATTGAGCACATAGGGTATACAGTCAGGTTTTAATAATTGTAAATAAAATAAGGCGGGACGGACTTGAACAAAATGTAGCCTTTTTAGAAGAGGTTTAAGATAAAAAGCCCTGGGGAATTCATAAAATTTACAAAAAAATACAAAGTTCAGCAGATCTTGTGGAGACAAGTTGTCGCAGCCACAGGTTGCTAACACTGTTCTTTTGTGACAACCCCTCGGGACTGCTAAAAGTAGGTGAAACAGGTTGAACCGGAACCTGATTAGTAAAAAACGCTTGTGTGAGGTTAATGGCCACAGCAAATAAGGTTCTACACTGGGCATTTTCAGCATTATCTGAAGGCGTGCATTGGGCTTACACAGTTCCTTTTCCTCCCTTTCCAGTCTTTTTCGTGTGGTGAAGGACTGTTTAATATACACAACGTCCTTCCTGGTGATTCTTGCCGGGTTTGAGAACAGATCCGGGCGTCCCTCCTTGCTAAAACTGGTCTTAAGATATTTCATCCAGGGGTTTTTGATCATATAATCCAGGCTCAATGCCTCTCCTAGAAGGCTATGGGTTAGTCCAAGCTGTTTATTGAGCCAGCATTGCAGCCAGAATAGGAGCGGCCGTAAAGACAGTGAGTCACTAATGAATGGCGTGCCAGTTTCTTCGTGCACCGCCATGTTTGGGGTCCCCTGTGGGACACACAGAAGCTGTTTTAAAATTTTATTTTCGGCCACTTGAAGAACCTCTAGGTTAC
Source organism: Lissotriton helveticus (assembly GCF_964261635.1). NCBI lineage: Eukaryota > Metazoa > Chordata > Amphibia > Caudata > Salamandridae > Lissotriton > Lissotriton helveticus. Next base: position 189,682,361 of record NC_136068.1, on the reverse strand, counting down.
AGTGTCCCCATAGCTCGCTACCATAGCTGGCTATCGCAATACTCTTGGCACGGTATACTTTCAGCATAGCAGCCACCGGTCTATTACCAAATCTTGAGGCAAAATCAAATAGTGCTGCATTGGCCCTGGTAACTTCTCCTTTTTTTTGGCCAGCAAGGTGTTCCAATTCAACTTAAAAAAGAACACCTAAGTATGAGAAGGAGGTGCAAGTGGGTACCCTGTTCTCATTTACCAAGAAGGGGTGGTGTTTTTTTGCTCCTTTCCCCACCTGCATTACATACGATTTTGTGTTATTGATATGCAGGTCACGGCTAATCATGAACTCATGGAAGGCGTTTAACAGAGTCTGAAGCCCTTTCGGGGTGCGGGCCAGGAGGACTGCTTCGTCCGCATACAGCAGGCCGGGCAGTCCTCGCTGGCCCAGGTACGGATAGTCGGTCCCTGTACCAACCAAGTGACTTTCAAGGCCATTAATGAATAAACTAAATAGAAAGGGGGCCAGGATGCACCCTTGAGTGACCCCCCGTCTAGTATCAACATTTCTTGTAACCTTGAGGTCCTTAGAGTATCTAACATTTGCCTTTGTATCTCTATGGAGATCCTTGAGAAAGTTCACCAGATGTTGATCGACCCCTATGGCCTCCATGGACTGCCACAACTTTACCCGGTTGACACAGTCGAAAGCCGAGGAAAGGTCCATGAAGGCCATGTGGATGGTCCCTGGGCGTGAAAGTGTGTACTTACTCAGGATCATATAGAGGTTAAGGCATTTGGCCGTGGTTGAGTGTCCGGGCCGAAATCCGTATTGGGTATCAGAAATAATCTCGTTGGCCTCAACCCAGGTCGTCAGCCTCTTCAATATTACTCCCCCTAAAACTTTAACGATAGAATCGATTAGGGAGATGGGCCTATAGTTTAAGGTACAACTACGGTCACCCTTCTTAAAGACGGGGACTATAGTTGATACTCCCCAAGAGGTTGGGCAACCCTTTTCGGCCGCAGCGTTACCCACTGCGGTCAAAATTGGGGCCCAAAATGGCGGGCTGGATTTAAATAAATCGGGAGGGATGCCATCTGGGCCAGGCGCCTTTTTATTAGTACGTTTGTTAATTCCCTCAACCATTTCTATTTCTGAGAACTCCATAGCATCTAAACCCGATCTTTCTTCAGATGTAACAAAGGATATATCTGTGCCCTTAAAAACTCCAGAAAAGTGGGCCACCCACTCATCCTCCGCGATGTTGGAACCCGCTTCCTGACCCCCTGATGCTGTTAAGGGGGAGCGGTTGATAGTGGCCCAAAATCTGGAGCTGCTGGCTAGGGTTTCCGGACCTAATAGTTCCCTCCAGAGCTCTTCTTTCAGCTCCTTTTTCCTTTTCGCCATTGCTTTCTTATAGGTAGTTCGCAATAAGAGAATAAGAGGTCTATTCTGGGGAGATAGTTTAAGAGCCCTCTTCAGGTTTCTGGCAGCTTTAGAACAGTAAGAACAGAACCATTTGGGCTCCCCATGTGTGTTCTTACTCCCTGGGGCCTGTAGCATATTTCCCACCGTAGAAGCCAAACTCTCAAAAGCTTTCAGGATTCCCTCACCCGTTGAGTCCTCACTTAGGCACACTGAGAGTTCGGTGACACAATTCAGTTTTAGTTTATCGAGAAAGGCTGATGGTATGACCTGGTTCCATTTAATACCATTAACAGGTAGTAACGCATTTTTACCCACTGATTTATCATTTTTTTTCCTTACGGTTCCCTCCCAACAGCACACAAACTGGATTATGGTCGCTGTATGCACTCGGAGTTATACAGAAACCCAGGAGCAGGGGCATGATGTTTCTGGTAACCAGGATAAAATCTATAAAGGTTCCACGGTTTTTGCCCTTAAAGGTGGGTTCTTTTTGTTTGGATAGCGGTGGAGCCACACTCATAGCGAACATTAGGTCAAGCTCATCTAACATAAGGTTTAGGGCGTTACTCTGAGATGTGTGTTCAAAATGTAAGCCCTTTATCAGCGGGCATCCCATGGTCGTTAGGGTGTTTAACATGGGATCACCACAAAGATGGACATTGAAGTCCCCTGCGAGTAGCAGGTTCCTTCTTATGGGACCACGACACTGAATAATAAAATTATGCAGGTCAGAGATGCCACATCCCTTACCCTGGGTGTCATTATAATAGTTAATCACACACAGACTATTTTCCTTATTCCCTAAGACAATGGCCTGATGATTACTGCTACCTGAAGGAATGTCCCTTATGCTACATTTCAGAGCAAGGGAGGTAAAAATGGTCAGTCCTCTTGAAGCTCGTCCGCTTTTAGAACTAATAGCTGGAACCCAGAAGGATCTATATCCATTTAATGTGATGTTACCATTTGTTACCCATGTCTCCTGGAGACGGATAAGTTGCTATGCATTATTAACGATCCCTTTTGCATTGTTGTAACTACAAATGGTACATATTACCACCGCTCTGGCCCCTGAACTTAACCTAAAGATAATCCACGTTTGTTCCTAGAGTAAGGGTGCATGTTGCAGTAGCAACTAATATCTCGTACCGGAGGTCACAAAGCTGTATATTCACGACCCATATTGCAGCCGCTCTGGCCGCTGCACGTTATCTAAAGATAATCCCCGTTTATTCCTAGAGTATGGGTGCGCGTTGCAGTAGCAACTACTATCTTGCACCGGAGGTCACAAAGCTATATTTTCACAACCCAAACTCATTCTTACCTCACGTGTCCGCGACCGCGCTGTGCTTCCTTCTAGATTGATGGGGCAAACGGAAGACCCGCTCTCCTCCCGGCCTTTAAATTACACGCCGACCTCACGTGATGTCGAGTTCCAGTTTTATTAGACTAAATACACTCGACTTTTGAGAAAAGGTGGGCGCCATCTTAGCCTAGTTTGTACATCGATATACACCACTGCGCCCTTGCACAACGCAGTATTATTTTCTGGCACCCATGCCCATAATTTCATAGTGACTGCATGCTTTGTGCCCGATGTTGAACCTATTTTAATTTTAGGCTTTCATCTCTTGTTATCAAACTAAACGCGACCGGGCATAATAGACCCCCACGTATCCGCCCACACATACCTCCAGTTATTTAATCATATATGTGTATTGCTGGTTGAAAACAGCAACCTGCTTCTATTTATATCTCCCAACCTTTGGAGTGGTCTACCATAGCTATTTGGCAGCCATATTTAAATATCACAATCCTGCACGTCATGGTGTTGAGCAAACATCCTATATGAAACATAAAGTTATGCAGTAGGTGTCCCCTCTGTAATACAGTCTATATGGTTATTCTTAGGGATCCCCTGTTTAATCAATTTAGTTATTATTAATAAAGAAAGGAGATATGCAGACTAATTACCTATACATTCTTTCCCATTCCTCTTGACTATTTAAACCATGTGTTAACATTTTAAATTTACACATAAAAAACTGTTCCCTCATTTTGCATTTCTTATCTACATCTCCTCCTCTCTTTGATATTTCAGTTTTTTCCAGTATACACCAGCGTAATTCTTCTACTTTATGTTTACACTGGCTCCAATGATCAGTGAGTGGGGCATTACATTTATTAGTCTTTATGGCTGATCTGTGTTCATTGAGGCGAACCCGGATTTCCCTACTAGTCTCACCCACGTATCCCAATCCGCAGGGACACACAATAAGATAGATTACATTCTTGGATCTGCAAATAAACATCTCTTTGAATGTATGCTCTATGTTGTTCACTGTGATTTTCTGCCCTGTTATCACTGACTTGCAGTTAGAGCAAGTGCTGCATGGATATGTACCTATTATTTTACTGTTTGTGTCAATGCTTCTCTGTTGGCCTCCACTTTTCTCTCAATACATTTTCACTAATCTATTCCTGATGCTTCTGTTTCTTCTGTAGGAGAACAAGGGTTTTTCTATCTTGGCTAAGTTCTTACCCTGCAAATGACTCCATTTCCTGTTTATTATATTTTTAATTTTATTGCTGATTGTTGAAAAATTAGTAACAAAGGTTATTTTGTTCAGCTCTGATCTCTCTCTCTTATTATCCTCAAATAGGGAGTCACGATTGTAGTATTTTGCTCTTTTGTAAGCCTAATTGATAATGTTCTGGGGATAACCTTTTGTGGACAATTTCTTTTCAAGATTCTCTGCGTTTTTTTCGAAGTCCTTTCTGTCAGAGCAGTTTCTGCGTTTAAATGCAGAAACTGCCCAAAGGGGATATTATCCTTTTGGCACTTAGGATGGTCACTATTGTAGTGAAGTATGGTGTTTCTAATTGTAGGCTTCACAAAAAGATCAACAGTAAGCTGATTCCCTTTGTTCTGTATTTTAATATCCAAAAAGTCACAGTGATGTTGACTCATTGTGGAAGTGAATTTAAGATTCTGATCCCTACAGTTTAGCCAATCTATGAATACAGTAAGCTCTTTCCTATCCCCCTTCCAAATAAAAAAGATATTGTCTATGAAACGCGACCAATGGGTCATGTTTTCATGGAAAGGGGCGGCTTCATTGTAAATATGTTTTTCTACAAAAGCACCAACATAGAGGCAGGCTAGATTTGGAGAAAAGGTAGCCCCCATGCTGGTGCCCTTGATCTGACAGTATAAATCGTCTTCAAAAATAAAAATGTTGTGTTCTTCAGGATCAGTTCTGTCAACTCTCCTATAGAGTATGAGTGCTCAGATAGGTCACCATTTTCGTCCTTGAGGATATCCCTCACTGTATTTACTGTGGCAGTTTGCGGTATGTTTGTTTAAAGTGCTTCAATGTCTAGAGTAACTAGCCATTGATTGCTACCGTCAATTTCAGGACCTTCTACTTTCTTGATCATACCGGTGGTGTCCTTCATATAGGATTTTTGTTGTGACTCCACTGACTACAATAGAATTCCTGGGCATTGAGTTAGACTCAGTACAGGGGTGTTTCCGGTTACCTGCTGACAAAATTGAGAAATTTAAGACAGCATTGCAGGAATGTCTGGCAAAAGATAAGGTGACCTTGCATCAACTACAACAGACGGTAGGACAGTTGAACTTTGCACTGAGAGTCATACCAATGGTACAACCAATCTCCCGCTCCATCTCACAGGCCATGGCAGGTCTCCAAGAAAAACACCACTACGCAAGACTGTCATCTGAGGTTCTGCAGGACATGCCTATTTGGATTGCATTCCTGCAGGACTTCAACAGTAGGGTAGTGTGGCCCAGTCCACCCACTATTCTGCGGAGTTAGGTTTATGGACTGATGCTGCGGGTAGTGTGGGACTTGGTGCCATACTCAGTAATGAGTGGGTGGCTCAACATTGGCCGGCATGGTGGGCGGAGAATGGTGTGACAGCCAATATTGGTTTTCTGGAACTATTTCTCATCAGGGTGGCATTAGCTGTTTGGCCTGAACGTCTGCGTAATCAATCTGTGGTGTTCTGGTCGAACAACATGACTGTAGTTGAATGCATCAACAAGCAGGCAGCACAGTGTAAAATGATCCTCTGCCTTTTGAAGGAGATAGTGTTGTTATGTATGAAATTGAACATGCAATTTAGAGCCAAACATGTCCCGGGGGTCTTGAATAATGCTGCTGACGCACTCTCTCGCTTCAAGATGCAGGTTTTCAGGGAAAACCTACCCTCTGCGGAAGCGACCCCAACATTCTTCCCGGAAGTACTTTGACAGATTGGTGCCCCCAGCTACAGAACCTCGTGGCAGCTAGCCTAGCTTCCAAGACCAGGAAAGCTCATGAAGGGGCATTTTGGGCATACTGTGCTTTTTTGGAGAAGGATTGGGCTGAAATATGGCATGACACAGGGGCACTCCTGCTTTATTTAGATACTTTGAATAAGGAGGGATGCTCAGCAGCGGCAGCCAGGCGACATGTGGCGGCAATCTCCTTCTTTGCGCAAATTAGGGGCAGGGGAGATCCTAAGAACAGTTTTATTGTTAGGAAGGCCTTGAATGAGGTGGCAACTTTTACAGTGGTCGGCACCTGACATGAGATGCCCAATTGGGATAGAGCTGCTAACATCTCTACTGGCGGCTCTGGACGTCATCTGCAGATCTACAGGGGTAGCTTTGCTATTCAGAGCTGCCTTTTCACTGGCTTTTTACGGAGCCTTTAGGATAGGGGAGTTGGTGGCGATGAATAAGCAGGATGTGTAAGTGGGGTCTGCAGCTTGAACATGCAAAAGTGCAGGGCGACACCTTACTGATATCTATTAAAAAATCCAAAACAGATCAAGAAGCCATTGACGAGGGGGTAGTACTCCACCGTGCACATGGTGATCCTTGCTGCCCCGTGACTCAGCTGGAAGCATTCCTACAACAGAGAACTAGTACAATGAGGGGAGCGTTGTTAATACATGCAGATGGTACCCCGCTCACCAGGTTCCAGTTTAAAATAGTCATGGAGATGGCATTAAAAAGGGCAGGTTTGGATCCAATTCGTTCAGAAAAGGGGCTGCCACTGAAGCAACAGCTAGAGGTTTGCACAGCAGTAATGTAAAGAGGATTGGGAGGTGGTCCTCCAGTTATTATAAGCGCTATGTGCGGCTACACATGCTGTGAGTGGGGCATTTCGCACAAGTACCGATGCTTTTTCCATCTCTGCTTGCATTTACAGTTTCTCAAGCCTGTCATGCAGGGGGGAAACTGGCGGCGACACATCAGCAGCAAGACCCAATACAAGGGCGGGCATATCCACAGGAAGCAGGACCACATGTTGGATTGGTGTCACTACAACGCATGCTTTTACCACGCATGCCTTTACAACGCGGTTTTTACCACGCAGTCCATTACAACGCATAATGCTTTTAGGCGCTGGATAGTGAATTATTTAATTTACTATTCCAACTCCAGTCCCCGTGGATAGCAGGGAAGGTGTTGGATAGTATATTAAATACATTCCCTATCCTAGAGCGCCCCCCAGCGCATTGCATTGTAATGGTTTGCGTGGTAAAAGTTGCGATGTAATGGTAGTGCGTTGTAAAAAATTCGTTGTAACCGTGCTACACCCCACATGTTGTTTGGATTATTGGCCACTCATATGTAAGACATTTGAATGCAGTTTTCCTTTCAGGAAATTACAAACACAGAGTTGAACAGGCCAGTTTTAGGGTGTCATTTCATGGGAAAGGGGGTTTCTGCCTTAGTCAGTTCAGGGGTTTTGTCATAGATCTTTTGGGTAAGGGTGGGGCTCCACCCAGCATAGTTATCTTACACTTGGGAGGGAACGATCTGGTAAACTTGAGTAGAAGGGGACTAATGGAATCCATAATCTCCGAAGTTGGTTGGTTAGCTTGGACATGCCAGGGGTGCACCATAGTATGGTCTCAGATGGTACCCAGATTTAAATGGAGGGGGGAGATTCTATGAAGGCGTTGAATCACTTAGTAAGGAGGATCAACAATAAAATAGAAAAGTTGTTTAGGTCTCCCCAATTACGAACAATCGCCAACGGGTGCATTAGGGGGGAGCCGTGTTTCTTAAAGGACGGTGTCCATTTTTCTAAGGTAGGGAATGAAATCCTGTTAGAGAATCTACTGGCTTGGTTAGGGGTTTCAGAGGCAGGGCATGACCTTTCAGTGAGCAGTTTAGGGGGGGGCATATAGTTGGTCAACTACGCTGGCCTGGCATGTAAGGTTTTAAAAGGCTGGGCAGCGCGGGAGTCTGTCTCTTTACCCCATGCTTCACAGCCTGCCACACCAGCCTCGCTAGAGAAGCTGTAATTCTTTTCTCCACCCACCATCCCCTAAAGGAGAATATTGGTGTGATTTCATTGTGTTTATTCCCAAGTTTTGCATATGTAATGGATGGCATGTGTATGCCGTACTTTTGTGTCTTGTTCCTTAGAACTTTTTCCCGTTTCCAGGTCATCAATCATCGTATTTAGTGCTATTCTTTGATCAGGCGGTAAGGTCATGATTGGTGAGTAGTAAATTTAAGGTCCTTAGAGGGCGGCCCCATTCTTGAATGGGGTCGCCTAAGGGGAGGGACAAGTGGTCTCTCCTAGAACTCCAGGGTCAGTTACAGCCGGTTGGCGGATGGGTGCGGGGGAGGGGGGAGTCACGCTTTCTCTGGCCTGATTGGCCACCGCACGTGCACAATGATGCCAGTAAACAGCGCAAAACTGCAAGGGCCCTTTTATAGAGTTAGTAGAGTGTACGGGGATAACCGGGGGGGGGTGTCCCTCACAGTAAACTGGCCCTCTGCGCATGCGCACTCCGGCTGGAGGGCGTGGTTAGTTGATAAGGATCTGACACCAGTTAGTGACCTTGCCGTAGGCCCAAATAGGATACACAGAAAAGTAAATGCTGTATGATTATGGATGATGTGTTAGATTTGGATAGAAAATACCTTGGTACTAGAATTATGTTAAGGTTAGCCATCTGACATCTGTACTTTCTGCATAATCATGTAAATATTGTTTATCTTACATTTTTTGTTTAATTTTATGATTTAATAAATATGGCCAGGGGTTGTACGACCCCCGCTTCGAAAGAATCTTTCTCATGTCATTAAATAAGGTTTGATAAGGGAGGAGGGGGTATAGGTAGTCCCTAGTCATATGCCATGTGCTGCCTTCAGCTTGTGATGATCGATTCCGAGAGGGATTTCCGGTCGATTGTTTCTATATTACTTAATTCCCCCCTTTCCCCCAATGACTTCAGCAAGTGTGTTTTTTCCTTTCCAAATGTCCCACCTGTGAAGGCGTTCAGGGACGGCAGGGGCTATCAGTGGGTCAGCTCTACCCTGACAACTGCTGCATAGCTTGTTTTTCTTACACATTGCCTTTTATTGTATTTTCTACAATATGCCCTTATGTGCCCCATGCCAGTCATCTGTCTACAAGCTGGATTCCTATCAAACAGTCTCTCCACAGTTGGGATTTCTTTTCATAAATATGTGTAATTTCCACATAAATGATTCAAAATTATATGTATTATGTGAAATGCAGTTTTCTGGTATCCCAGGTGGACATTTCATGCAGAGCCATACATCACGTAAAAAACTCATCTGAGATGTCAGCAGGATACTGTTTGAAGTAAAAAATGTCTCCAGTACTCAGTTTCAGTTCCCACAAGACATTTTCTTTTCAAACCTGTCTCGTGTGGGCAAAGATTTAGTACAATGGTACAACCAAGTAATGGAAAAAAAAACTCATGAAATTCACATAACAATATACATGCAATTTTCACATGAATTCATCTGCATAATAAAGATTTTTCCAGGTCCTACTTGTGGGGGGGCACTAGGGGTGGGCATAACTTGTCTAATTCTATAATGTAGTGTAAGCATGTAGGATTACCTAAAACCTCTGTGAGATTATGTGGAATTATGCAAGAAGAGTAATTCTGTATTTAGCACCATTTCTTAGCAAAACATTCCCTCTTACTTCTGAAATGGATGTGCGGATGCATTTTTGCACTAAAAAATAGTGCTAAATGCAGCAGAACATGATTAACGAGTGGCCAACCAAGCTCGCTAATTGGGCAGGATTTTTCCCCAACTCACTCCCGGCATTTATCTATATTTTCTTAGTGCATAATGCAGCAGAATACGCTTAGCGAATGCAAGCGGCGGCTCACACTTGCTAAATGTGCTCGCGTTGTAGGATTTTCCTCCCAAATTACACAAGCAGGAGTAATCATGTAATTGTTGGTAATTCCATTGTAAAAGAGTAATGCGGAATTAACAAATTTACTCTGATTACTCTGGTGTAATTGAAATTCCGCCAAGGCATATAAACCACTTCACACATTAAGACGTGAAATGCCCTGCTCTTCCTTGTGGCCCAGAATACTGCAGTGGTAAGGTATACTCTTTCGTTTTATTCGCTACCAATTGGTGGCTGTGGTTTAACAGCCAAGGCTTACTCATTGGCAATATTAGGAGTGTTTGTACAAAATACTGTGTAATAGAATTTAGCTAAATCAATAAAGATGAATATGCCATTTTATTTCCTGCATACCAAAAGAATACACATTATCACATAGTAGTTAAAATAGTTATCAATTCTGAGAACGAGATGTCTACTCCAGTCCATGTATTTCTGCATGGTGAGCCTTAAACAGTAATACTATAACACATCATTATAAAGATAGCAGCTTCTGCCTAACAAATACATGGTGTTATCTTAACATTTAGCAAGGGATTTATGAAGCCTCGAGCTTGCTTTCATAAAAGGTGTCTCTGAAGCCATCAGTCTATGGGCCTGATTCACAAATGTAAACTTAGACATAAAGTCTAGGGCTTATTTATGAGCCTTTTGTGCCACCGTTGCATCACTTTTTGTGACGCTGCGGCGGCATAAAAATTGTGCCACGTTGTGCCATTTTTACAAAGTGATGCATCTAAGCAGATGAGTTACTTTGTAAAGCCCTGCGCTACATTATACCTGCATCAGATATAATGTCTGCAGAGTGGGCATTCCCACATAAAAAAGGGTCGTAGAAGTGGCGCAGTGATATCTGTGAGATTTCACTACGGCCCTTCTAGGACACCACTGCGTCAAAATCTTACGCATGCCTCACAGCAGGCGTAAGACTGACGCAGGCACCTTTAACATGGTACTTGCCCATGTGTAATGGCCCATTGCTGGAGTAGCGCCCCTTTTGCGACACACTCCAGCAATGCGTCATTACTGCACCTACAGATACATCAGAAATACTGATGTGTCCGTAAATCCTTGTGACATGGAGTGCCGTACAGTAAATACTCACAATCCATGGTGTCACAAGGAGGGTGCACTGAAAAGTGTTGCGATGCTGTTTTCACGCAGCGATGCAACACTTTTTATAAATAGGGTGAACAGGTTAAGTATTTAGGAAACTGTCAGTAACAGCTGAATCACCTTTCCGGGGTCCTATGACTATGTCAGTCATCACACAGCTGGAGTTAGAAGCCCTTGGTTACTTATAGGTCCTGTATCCTGGAATAAACTGATCACAGTCAGGAATTTCTGGTGGTACAAACTGTCTTAGGTTTGTGGATCCTTGTGGTTAGGGTGAGGGTAGCATTCCTGGACCTACGTTTTGAGATCTACTCGATACGCTAGAGTTTTTCTTTCTTCAGTTTTCCTTATGTCCGATTGACTGTTGCACTTATCTTTATAGGCCGCAAGAAGCAGGTGATGAAGAGCTTCAGCAGGGGCTAGCTAATGTTTGTGATCACTGTATCTGGAATGAGCAGTGCCATGTCTTTAAGGAAGTGTCATTCCAAGTCAATGTCAAATCCCATCTCAGATGCATCCAGACATTCTAAGCAGCACAGCGGTGGGAGTTTCAGATCAAAAGAAGAGCTGGACCGAGGACAAGTTGCTGGAGCCCCGAAGGATGTGTGAGCATGTTTTAGTGAAGGGGAACTATGACCTCCAGTCTAGTTGCTTCTCTGGGTTGCTCACTTTCACTTTTGATTATCTTCTTGTTAGTTGAGCCAGGGTCCTCTATGGCTCAGCCGATCCCTGTTCTTTGTGGCAACTCTGGGTTCCCAGAGATGGACATCATCGTTCTAGGTTGGTGTTTGTGTCAAGTAGCCAGAGAACTGGGAAGGACAAAAATGCAGGGTGTGACCGCTGCAGCACACAGCTCCTAACTTTCATCCTTACCACACCTATTCTGAGTGTTCAGTCATGGCTCTGTAGGTCTAGCCCTTCAACTGCACTCCATCTTCTGCCATGCCTATGCATTGGCCATGCCCAGGCTTCTGACTGATCTTTGACTGTGTCTTGCCTGCCCTGTGCCTCTTTTTGATTCCACCTCCATGTCTTTCTTATAATGATCAATAAACGTGATTCACAAAAAGTATATGTTCATGATTTATTCATCATATTTCCTTGTAAGTAGATCAAGCATTTGATATTGTTTTCATATCAGCCTTATGGCAGTTCATTCGCTTTAATGGCACAAGAACTTTTCTCCAATGCATTTCGGGCCAAACGGCCCTTTTTCACGGAGCGCTGCGGAGGAAAACAAAAAAAGCGGCGGTGAGGTACTGTTGCCGTGGGGGTATCCGTGGGGAGAATAAACCGTGTCTATGTGTGAGGGAGTAAAAGTTGGTTAATCGGTGTGTCTGAAGGGCGTGCTTGACGGGGAGTGAGGTGGAATTTTACCGCATAAGTTAAAGTGCGCTTGATAGCGAAACGGGGTCAGATAATAAAGTAAAAGTAAACCTGACTTACTTCATGTCCAAGCGTAGCGGAATTCGCTAGTGCACAGTTGCATAGTTTGTGAAAGAGAAGTGAGGTGAGAGGGCGTTATAAGGGAGTGTAACTAAACGGAGGTAGAGAGGCAAGTAAGCAGTGGAAATAGAAGACGGTGCTAAAGAAGGACAAGCTAAGGTAGAATGGGGTGGCCATCTTGTGATGGTGTATTTAATGTGGCAACGTGATAGTGAGGGGGCAAGGAGCAAGAGAGTAATAGAAACAAGTAAAAACAAGTGAAAATACAGTAGACATACTGAATATGCATTATATACATTACAGGTAACAACTATATTCAATGCGGTCGTTAAGACCATGTGGTTTCTGAGTCTGTAAGAGGTAAATCCACTCAAGTTCACGTTTTAGTAACTGTTTGTGGTTGTCAATTCCTTCTCGCTTTGTGACAGTTTCCAAAACGATAAATTTCAGTTGTGCGATGGAATGGCGTGATTCGGCAAAATGCATGGCAAGATTAGATTTTTCTTGTTTCACCCGTATATTAGATTTGTGTTCGTTCAAACGGGTTTTTATCTTACGTTCTGTCTTCCCGATGTAGAGTTTCCCGCAGGGGCATTTCAAAGCCTAAATTAAGTTCATTGAATGGCATGTGGCATCAACATGCAATTTGATAGTGTTACCCTTCATAGGGTGTTGGATGGTATTGCCCTTGATTATGGAATTGCAATGACTGCAGTTTAGACAAGGTTGTGTTCCTCGGTGTTGTTTGATGGTTGGCGTCGGTTTGGACAAGATTTCCTTGAGGTTCTGACTTCTTGTATAAGCGAACAAGGGAGGTTTGTCAAATATGCCCCAAAAGTCAGGTTCAGCTTGTAAGATAGGCCAGTGCTTGAGGATAATTTTCTTGTATGTAGGACTTGATGTCGAAAATTTAGATACAAGTACCATACGAGATTCCTTGTCTTTCTTGTGTTTAGTGAGGCAGTCTTGTCTAGACATCTTAGCAACGCGGTTCTTCGCGTGGTTGAGAACGTCCTCTGGGTAACCACGATCAGTGAATCGTTCATGCATTTCGTTAATGCGTGTGGATAGTAAGTTGTCATCTGACACTATACGTTTGACACGTACCATTTGGGAGAATGGTAAGTGTTTTTTGAGGGAACCTTGGTGGAAGCTAGAATAGTGTAAGGTGTTATTCCGATCCGTGGATTTTCGGTGGAGGTCGGTGATAAATCCTTGAGGGGTGATTTTGATATTGACATCCAAAAAGGATATGGCAGTGTCACTTATTTGCCAAGTGAGGTTGATACGTGGATCTTTTGTGTTGACTTCAGTGAGTACTTGATTCAGTGTCTCCTGTGTATCTGACCACATTATAAAAAGATCATCTATGTACCGCACGTACATTTTGGATTTTTTACGAAATGTTGCATTGGTGTATATGTACTGATTTTCGAAGTTCTCCATATATATATTGGCATACGTGGGAGCAGCGCAGTTTCCCATCGCCATTCCGGATAGTTGTAGGTACCATTGGCCATTTTGTAGGAAGTAGCTATGGTAAAGGGTGAAAATCATAAGTTCCATTAGGAAAGATTGCATTTGTGTGTTGATATTACTGTTGAGAAGAGCATGCTCGAAAGCTTCAATACCACCGAGGTGGGGAATCGAGGTATATAGAGAGCTGACATCTGCTGTACATAGGATTACGGATTCATTGTCATCAATTTTAATTCCAGCTAACTTGTCTAGAAAATCAGTGGTGTCTCTGATGTAGCTAGTAGTGTTGGTGACAAAGGGTTGAAGATACTTATCGATGAACTTGCCGGTAGGCTCATGTATGGATCCTTTCGTAGATACGATGGGTCTGAACGGGGGTCCAGAAGGTTCTTATGTATCTTGGGACACATATGGATGGTCGGACTTTTCGGGTGATTTTGCAATAGGTACTTTTTAGTGCGGTCTTCTATGGTACCCGCTAGGTGAGCAGCGGTAACAATGTCTTTTAGAATGTTCTGAAATTCCTGAGTGGGGTTGTGATTAAGTATCATCTAGGTAGATTTAGTCATACTCAACTCCACCATGTATACCAACAAACTCAATGAACATCTACATGACACTTCTACCTACATGATACTTAATCACAACCCCACTCAGGAATTTCAGAACATTCTGAAAGACATTGTTACCGCTGCTCACCTAGCGGGTACCATAGAAGACCGCACTAAAAAGTACCTATTGCAAGATCACCCGAAAAGTCCGACCATCCATATGTGTCCCAAGATACATAAGAACCTTCTGGACCCCCGTTCAGACCCATCGTATCTACGAAAGGATCCATACATGAGCCTACCGGCAAGTTCATCGATAAGTATCTTCAACCCTTTGTCACCAACACTACTAGCTACATCAGAGACACCACTGATTTTCTAGACAAGTTAGCTGGAATTAAAATTGATGACAATGAATCCGTAATCCTATGTACAGCAGATGTCAGCTCTCTATATACCTCGATTCCCCACCTCGGTGGTATTGAAGCTTTCGAGCATGCTCTTCTCAACAGTAATATCAACACACAAATGCAATCTTTCCTAATGGAACTTATGATTTTCACCCTTTACCATAGCTACTTCCTACAAAATGACCAATGGTACCTACAACTATCCGGAATGGCGATGGGAAACTGCGCTGCTCCCACGTATGCCAATATATATATGGAGAACTTCGAAAATCAGTACATATACACCAATGCAACATTTCGTAAAAAATCCAAAATTTACGTGCGGTACATAGATGATCTTTTTATAATGTGGTCAGATACACAGGAGACACTGAATCAAGTACTCACTGAAGTCAACACAAAAGATCCACGTATCAACCTCACTTGGCAAATAAGTGACACTGCCATATCCTTTTTGGATGTCAATATCAAAATCACCCCTCAAGGATTTATCACCGACCTCCACCGAAAATCCACGGATCGGAATAACACCTTACACTATTCTAGCTTCCACCAAGGTTCCCTCAAAAAACACTTACCATTCTCCCAAATGGTACGTGTCAAACGTATAGTGTCAGATGACAACTTACTATCCACACGCATTAACGAAATGCATGAACGATTCACTGATCGTGGTTACCCAGAGGACGTTCTCAACCACGCGAAGAACCGCGTTGCTAAGATGTCTAGACAAGACTGCCTCACTAAACACAAGAAAGACAAGGAATCTCGTATGGTACTTGTATCTAAATTTTCGTCATCAAGTCCTACATACAAGAAAATTATCCTCAAGCACTGGCCTATCTTACAAGCTGAACCTGACTTTCGGGGCATATTTGACAAACCTCCCTTGTTCGCTTATACAAGAAGTCAGAACCTCAAGGAAATCTTGTCCAAACCGACGCCAACCATCAAACAACACCGAGGAACACAACCTTGTCTAAACTGCAGTCATTGCAATTCCATAATCAAGGGCAATACCATCCAACACCCTATGAAGGGTAACACTATCAAATTGCATGTTGATGCCACATGCGATTCAATGAACTTAATTTACGCTTTGAAATGCCCCTGCGGGAAACTCTACATCGGGAAGACAGAACGTAAGATAAAAACCCGTTTGAACGAACACAAATCTAATATACGGGTGAAACAAGAAAAATCTAAGCTTGCCATGCATTTTGCCGAATCACGCCATTCCATCGCACAACTGAAATTTATCGTTTTGGAAACTGTCACAAAGCGAGAAGGAATTGACAACCACAAACAGTTACTAAAACGTGAACTTGAGTGGATTTACCTCTTACAGACTCAGAAACCACATGGTCTTAACGACCGCATTGAATATAGTTGTTACCTGTAATGTATATAATGCATATTCAGTATGTCTACTGTATTTTCACTTGTTTTTACTTGTTTCTATTACTCTCTTGCTCCTTGCCCCCTCACTATCACGTTGCCACGTTAAATACACCATCACAAGATGGCCACCCCCATTCTACCTTAGCTTGTCCTTCTTTAGCACCGTCTTCTATTTCCACCGCTTACTTGCCTCTCTACCTCCGTTTAGTTACACTCCCTTATAACGCCCTCTCACCTCACTTCTCTTTCACAAACTATGCAACTGTGCACTAGCGAATTCCGCTACGCTTGGACATGAAGTAAGTCAGGTTTACTTTTACTTTATTATCTGACCCCGTTTCGCTATCAAGCGCACTTTAACTTATGCGGTAAAATTCCACCTCACTCCCCGTCAAGCACGCCCTTCAGACACACCGATTAACCAACTTTTACTCCCTCACACATAGACACGGTTTATTCTCCCCACGGATACCCCCACGGCAACAGTACCTCACCGCCGCTTTTTTTGTTTTCCTCCGCAGCGCTCCGTGAAAAAGGGCCGTTTGGCCCGAAATGCATTGGAGAAAAGTTCTTGTGCCATTAAAGCGAATGAACTGCCATAAGGCTGATATGAAAACAATATCAAATGCTTGATCTACTTACAAGGAAATATGATGAATAAATCATGAACATATACTTTTTGTGAATCACGTTTATTGATCACACCCGGTGTGCCTCCAAAGGGGATGTATTAGCAATCTTTGCATACACCACTGTTTCCATAATCGTTTGGTGCCTGACGGAAGACACCACCCTCGAGAGCACCCCTAAATTTGAAAGAAATTCTTTCACCACCACTACACCATTTAGCTGTGCACCACCGACCCCCTCTTCTTTTCTTATAATGATACCTGTTGTTTGTCTGTCTTGTGCCCCTCCTGTTTCATTTTCCTCTATCCACTATGCGGTTTCTGTTGACTGTCTGTGTCTGCCTGATCAGTATAGTGCGTACTGTGTGCCCCTCGCTCCTATCTGTTACACATATTGGGGCCCTTAGTGATCTATGGGCGTCTCTTACACTCGGCACAGTGGTGGTTCATGCCCACATCCTGCCACATGCCCTTTCTGGCTCGAATCCCATGATCTCTGGTGTACTGCATTCTGTGCCATGTTTAGGCCTTTTACGTTGTCGCTTTCTGCTTCATTTTCTGTCCTGTACCTTTCACTATACTGGCCCCTGCCCACTTCCATGTCCCTCAGTGCCACTTACCAATATCTTTCCATATGCCCTTTTCTGACTCTATGCCCAGCCAGTGCACCGTTCCTTCCTACCCCATGCATCAATCAATCAATCATTGGATTTGTAAAGCGCACTACTTACCTGTGGGGGTCTCAAGGCGCTGGGGGGGGGAGGTGCTGCTACTGCTCGTTAGAGTGTGCAATGGTGTTTAAAAGTTGATATATGTCTGTGTAAACTGAGTACAAGTATACAGACCCATTTTGGCTTGCCTTTTGGCCAATCCCTTTCGTTGTTCTGTCTTGTGTTTTGTGGGTCACGGCTGTGCCCACTTGTTATTGATTGTTACTTAAACACTACTTATTTGAAAAAATTATGAAAATAAATTCTTGTCCGGCTGGACAAAAGTCATACTTTCTATCTAGTGTATGATTATCTCCCCTTGTTTATTCTTTTAGAATAGGGACCACTGTTCTCTATAATATGATGCTACCCAAGGTCCCTACCGAATTACCTTTGGGTTCCCTTGTCCTTGTATAAAAGCTACTGCTCGAAAGCCAGGTCTTGAGGAGCTTCCTGAAGGTTAGCAAGCCCTGGGTCTGCTGCAGATGGATGGGGAGGGTGTTCCAGGTCTTGGCAGCGAGGAAGGAGAAGGATCTGCCGCCGGATGTTGTTTGTTGGATGCGCGAGACGGTGGCGAGGGCGAGGCTAGCGGAGTGGAGCTTGCGGGCGGGGGTGTAGAAGTTGAGTCTGTTGTTCAGGTAGGCTGGTCCGGTGTTGTGAAGTGCTTTGTGTGCATGGGTGAGGAGCTTGAAGGTGATTCTCTTGTTGACGGGGAGCCAGTGCAGGTCTCCTAGGTGGGGGGGTGATGTGGCTGCATCGAGGGATATTAAGGATCAGGCGCGCGGAGGCGTTCTGGATGCGTTGCAGCCGTTGTAGGTTTTTGGTCGGGATTCCTGCGTAGAGTGCGTTGCCATAGTCCAGCCTGCTGGTTTCGGTCGGGATCCACTTGTAGATCCTGTGGAGCATGCAGAGGGTTTTGTAGCAGGAGGAGGAGACGGCGTTGACCTGCTTCGACATGGAGAGGGAGGAGTCAAGGATGAATCCTAGGTTGCGTGCGTGGTCCGTGGGTGTCGGTGCTGTTCCCAGTGAGGTCGGCCACCAGGAGTCATCCCAGGCAGAGGGGGTGGGTCGGGATGAGGCATGAGCCTTGGGGTATGCCGCAGGTAATGTCGGTAGCTTCGGATCGGAAGGGTGGGAGGCGGACTCTCTGGGTTCTGCCGGAGAGGAAGGATGTGGTCTAGTCCAGGGCCTTCTTCTGGATTCCGGCTTCTTGGAGGAGTGTTCTTAGCGTGCGGTGGCAGACCGTGTCGAAGGCGCCTGATAGGTCCAGGAGGAGGAGGGCTGAAGTTTCGCCATTGTCGAGTTGGCGCCTGATGTCGTCTGTGGCGGCGATGAGGGCTGTCTCTGTGCTGTGGTTTCTTCTGAATCTGGACTGGGATGGGTCTAAGATGTTGTTGTCCTCGAGGTGGCGGGTTAGCTGTATGTTGGCGATTTTCTTGATGACCTTTGCCGGGAAAGGGAGCAGGGAGATGGGCCGGGAGTTCCTGAGGTCCTTGGGGTCCGCCTTGGGCTTCTTGAGGAGGGCGTTGACTTTGGCGTGCTTCCAGCTTTCCGGGAATGTAGCTGTGTCGAAGGAGATGTTGATGACCTTCCGTAGTTGGGGTGCGATGGTCGCGTCTGCTTTGTTGAAAACATGGTGCGGGCAGGGGTCGAATGGAGATCCTGAGTGGGTGGAGTTCATGACCTTGCGTATCTCGTCATCGTTGACGTGGGCCGAGGAGGTCAGCTGGTTGGTGCAGGTGGCGATCGGGGTGGGGTCTGTCGTGGTTGGAGCGGACGGGGTGTTGAGGCTGTCATGGATGTCGGCGATCTTTCGATGGAAGAAGGTGGCCAGTGAGTCGCACAGATCTTGCGAGGGTGGGTTATCGTTGGTGTTGGCGCTGGGGTTGGAGAGTTCCTTCACTATGTTGAAGAGCTCTTTGCTGTCGTGTGCGTTGTTATCCAGGCGTGCTTTGAAGGAAGATCTCTTGGCTGTTCTGATGAGATGGTGATGTCTGCGGAGGGCGTCTTTGTGGGTTGCGTGGCTGTCAGGTGTGCGGTCGTGGAGCCATTTCTTCTCCAGCTTCCGGCTTGTCCGTTTGGAGGTCTGTAGTTCTTTGGTGAACCAGTTGGCTTTCTTGCTGTGGTGGTTGAAGGAGGGTTTCCTGAGAGGGGCGAGAGCGTCGGCGCAGTTGTCGATCCACTGTCAGAGGTTACGGGCGGCGGCGTCTGGGGTCGGTGGGTGGGCTCCCGGCAAGGGTGGAGGTCAGTTGGGCCTCAGTGACCTTGCTCCAGCAGCGGTGGGGCAGATGCTGGGTGCAGTGGTGCATGGTTGGCTTCCTGAAGGTGAAGTGGACGCAGCGGTGGTCGGTCCAGTGGAGTTCGGTGGTGCTGTTGAAGGAGATGTGGGTGCTTGTGGCGAAGACGGGGTCGAGCATGTGGCCGGCAGCGTGGGTGGGTTCGGTGACAAGCTGTTTGAGACCGAGGTTGGCGAGGGTGTCAATCAGGGTGGCGGAGTTGGCGTTGTTGTTGTTCTTGAGGTGGAAGTTCAGGTCCCTGAGGAGGATGTAGTCCATGGAGACGAGTGCATGGGTCCTGGCAAGGTCGGCGATGGAGTCGCTGAACAGGGCCCCTGATCCGGGGGGTCTGTAGACGAGTGTTCCTCTGAGGGTGGTTTTGGGGTCGGTGTGGATCCGGAAGTGGAGGTGCTCAGCGGAGTTGAGGGAGTCGTCTGCGAGGGTGTGGACCTGGAGGGTGGACTTGTGGACGATGGCTATTCCTCCTCCGATTCCATTGGTGCGGTCTCTGCGGGAGATCTTGTAGCCGTCCGGGATGGCTATGGCGATGTCCGGTGCCGGGGAGTTGTTTCACCAGGTCTCGGTCAGGAAGGCGACGTCTGGGGCGGAGGAGTCGAGTAGGTCCCAGAGCTCGATGGCGTGTTTGCGTGCGGAGCGGGTGTTGAGGAGTGTGCAGCGGAGGTGGTTGGGTCCAGTTCTTGGAGGCTTGGTGGTTCTGTCGCAGGTAAAGTTGCAGGTGTGGCAGGAGAAGGGTCCGTGGGTGCGCTTCGGGGCGGCTTGGAAGCAGCGGTGGTCTCAGCCATTGTTGAGAGCGTGGAGGGTGTTGGCGTCATATCGGATTCTGACGTCGCAGCGTGCGCGGGATCCAGGAGTTCTGTTGCTGCACGCGTCCGCTGCGCGTCCGGGCAGCGTCCGCCATATGAACTGAGAGGGAGGGAGGAGCAGCTGGGAGGCGGGAGCGGGGCGGCGAGGGATCGGCGGCCGCAGGAGGCAACGGCGGGGAAAAACCAGGGAACAGGAAGGCAAAAAAAGGGGGGTGGGGGGTGGCGAGCTCGCGTAACAGGGGTTTCAAGAGGCAGAAAAATAAACAAAATACCCTACTGGCGCAAGGCAGGCAGAATCAGGCAAGTGAGCAAAAGCTGGCGATCTGGTAGCGGTCTCAGGCGGCTGCGAACTTGCGCTGGAGGGGCCGCAGCGAGACGGTGGTCAAGGTGGAGTTGAGTGATGGCAGGGGGCGATCCGACCTGCAGGCAGGTCAGGAGTCACCTCTGTTTCCCGTCAGCGGTCACCTTATGAAGCGGAGAGGGAGGGATTAAATGCTCTTCCACCTCCACGACAATGCTCTTCCGCCTTCTTTCTCCATCATCATAATCCTTCCCTGGTCACCATCCTGCATCGAGCCCATGCCCTGAACTCTTTCTGCTCTATGTAATGGCCTGACCCTTCTTGCTTCATGTCCTGTCCCTCCTCCTGTACGCGCCCATCTGATGTCCTATGTCCACCTACCCCATATGGTGTCCATCTATATGCCACTTCCTGGCCCATGCCCAGGCGCCACTCTGTGTACCTTCCTGCACCAAGCACTAGAACATCCCCCTCCATCCTCATCCCTATGTCCCTATGCTCCATAGGCATGCTCTTTCCTTATGCCCCTTCTTGTTTAATATCCATGCCCTTCTCCTTTCCCTGGTCCAAATCATGGCCTGACCCCAGTTTATACTCAATACCGTGAGCCCCTATCCAGCTCCTTGAGCATGACCTGACATGGGTCTTATTCCTGGTCTGTGCCCTGACTTGTGCCCCGACCTCTCCCACGCCCATGGCGTGCCCTTTCCTGCTACCGGTCCCTATCCTAGCTCCAGTCCTTCCTCCTTCATGCCTGAGCCTCTTCCAGTTCCGTGCCCTGCACTCTTCCACTTCCTGCTCCATGCCTCTGTCCTGGCCTCAGCCCAATCGCTCCTCGTGCCCATTTCCTGCCCCTGTGTCCTGCCCTTTGTCCCTCCTCGCGCCATATCCGGTCCGCGCACCGTCTCCGGAGACCTTTCCTCGCTCCCGGGGTCCCTCGCTGCCCTCCTAATGCCTCGCGGATAAAAGGCTTCCCGCGCGCGCCCCTCGCGCGCCTCCCCGACCCGCCGCTGTTAATTCGCCGCGTGCTCCTCAATCGGTAACTGCAGTTGCTCAATTATCAGCGGCTCCTGCCGTCCCCGCTGCTCGCGGCTGTGCAAAGTGCTGTGGATAAAAGCACTGCATAAATAACGCGGGATAAGAATAAATAAAGTCTGCCTCGTGCGTGCCCGCGTATTTATTGATCTGACATCAGTTACAGAATAGAGATTATGCACAGTAAAACCCTCTCTCATATATACACTCTCTGGCGCTGCTCCTTAGATTAGATTTAGCATCTAGTTTATTGCATTGGCTTGTAATAGCTTTGGCAGAACACGCTCTCATATTCTGGTCATGACAGCAAAGTGAATTGAAAGGAGAGAAAGAGAGAGCGACGGGAGAGACAGGTGGATGGGGAGATAAAGGTAGAGGGAAGTTGATAGTACAAAGGGGGGGGGGGGCACAGAGCAGAAGAGTCAGAAGAAAGCTTGGAGGAGGGGATCGACTGTATCGGAGAGAAGGGAACCATTGTGAGGGAGACTGAAGGCATGCGAGAGTTCCCGAGAGGGTAGTGACATACAGGTCGACGACATTTTACAACTGGGAGTTAATTTTTTTTTTTAATTCAAAATCGATGGAATGCATTTTTACCCATTGGCCTAGATTGAAACAGAGTAAATTTTATCCGGGAGACATACAAGAAAGGGAGGTGGTGGGGAGGCCATAGCAGAAGGTGCTATAAGAAGTGGCGACCGGTGAATTTCGAAAGTGGTGAGATGTAAGACCAAAGACTAGTTTTACCTGCAGGATCGAGCACAGGTGCCCCCAGGGGGCTTCAGAGGGGATGAAAAGATCTGGTAAAGATATTGAGTACATTTACATATAGAACTACGACTACCAGGCTCTGTCCCTTGAAAATACAGATCACGGGGAACATGGGAGTGGCCCGGAGTACAGTGCTTCAGAGTGAGACACCGAGAGGACAGCTGTGCCTGGGAAAACAGGACTGTTTCCGAGTCACATGGTTGTTAATCATGTCTGAGGCATGCCACGGTCTAATAAAGAGACACACCCAGAACAGGTGTAAGCAGGGCCGCCGGCCGGCTTTAGCACCGGTGGCACCCTGTGCGACAGTCTCTGTTCGCGCCCCCCTCCCATGACCACCTCTGCCATTGATTCCCTCACTAGCACCCATTACAGTGCCCTCAAGTCTCCATAACCACTGTCTCTCAGATTCATTTAGTTTTATAGCACCACTCATAACAGTGTAAGGTGAGAGGATGTAGCCTTAGGGTTAAGCGGTCAACCTCAAAGCTGGGGAACCACGTTTGAGTCTCGGCAAGGATGCTCAAGATCCTGTGATACTGGGAAAATCACTTAATCTCCCCTCGGCTAACAACAATGAATGTGTCTATCTGTAAAAAAATGGTGCTCGTGTAAAGAACTCTGATACCCACTGTCTCAGGTCTAGTACGCGCTATACAAAACTCAAAACACGCATTGCACATAGACAATCATATGTGTGTAAATCAGTGTATAGAAAATGTTACATCAGACAGGCCTACAAGGTGTAGTGTACGAGTGACATGTCATAGATACTGGTAGGCAATGTAGTTTAGCAGTCCTTATTCTAGAAATGCACAAATTCAGAATTTAAAACGTAACATCATTGTTAGGGGCTCTCTTTAATAATAGGAATTGTTTTCTACCCAAATGAATCCTTTTCGCAAGATTAGGATGATGACATTTGGGCAGAAAAAAATATAGCTCTAACATATACCTTGCAATTTGCATGCAGCTCATTGATGACAGTTAATAGCTCAATGTTCTATATTAGGATTTTGTCTTTTAAATGACAAATATCAAAATTAGCTCTTTTACAGAAGCAATGACCCACTGACCTATTTCCATTATATGCACTTTGTTATCTGCATGTTACATGTTCTTAGCAGCAGACATTTTAACCCTCTGTGCTTCCTTAGGATGAGTCAAAACTTCCACTAGACAAACCTCAGGTCTCTTTTCAGGAAGATGATTAATCACAGAAGTTATCTTGACATTTTAATTGATGCCTGATAATTGCTGAAGGCCAGGAACGGGGCAGCAGGTACTTTTAAAATGAGAATATACTTGTAAAAATGATGCCCCCTCCCCAAGTCAGCGTTTGGTACAGTGGCACCAATCGCACGTCCCTAGAGCCAGCCTTGGTGTAAGCAGGACAGGCAGAGGACTGTGCCTGAGTGTATGGCTCCCAGACTGCGCCTGGGGGCAACACATCTTGTTTTTTTCCCCGGAGTTTTATATTCCGCAAACTTGACCCAAAGGTATCAGAGCACTTTACATGGGCACCTGCTTTACACAAGGGCACATTAATTTTTGTTAGGCATGGTGGGGGAATTTAATGATTGGTCCACAATCACAGGATGTTGAGGGTCGTTGCAGAGACTCAAGCCCAGTTCCCCAGATTTGAGGGCGACTGCCCTAGCCGCTAGACCACATAGCAGGTGACTGCCTGACACACCATGTACTGTTTCCAACAGCAGTGGCTGGTCAAGGTTGAAAGTGGTGCAGCCAGATGCCAGATTTACCTGCAAAAGTGAGCACAGCTTCCCCGATGGGGCTTCACGTAACAAGGAGGGCATTGAAAAAGTACATTTGGAGACAGAGTTGGTCCCGCTGCAGGCAACTGGTACAGAGAGGGAGAGAGCACAGAGAGGAGGGATCATAGAAGTAATGTGCTGAGGTTGAGACTTGAGTTCGCACAGGACGTTGGGGGTGCAGAGAGGGAGAGAGCACAGGGTGGAGGGACTGCAAGACTAGTGGACTGGAGTCAAGAGATACCACAGGAGCCTGATGGTCCAGAGAGGGAGAGATCATCGGGAGGAGAGGAGGCACACACGTAATGTTAAGGAGTGAAAAGAAAACGAAGGAGAGCGCTGGTCCAGTCCAGAGAAGGGGAGAGCATAGAAGGGGAGAGAGCACAAAAGCAATGCACTAGAACCAAGGGAGCACGGCAGCACAAGGGGTTGACTGGCTATGAACTAGGAAGAGATAAGGGACCGCCCAAGAATGCTGGGGGCATCATTTACAATGTTTTGACTTAGGGCAGCACTGAAAGCCTTCCTGCTGCGCTGCCCTGCCTCAAAAGAAAAGGACAGGACAGGACAGGAATGTGCTGTACTTATCAGTGATATTGTTACTAAAGACAGGGGTACTATATGGCTCCAAATATTATGAATGTAATGCACAATGGTACTAACACACCATCAAGTCTGTCTACTGATTACTAGAAAACAGGCCTTTGCTCTCCTTGCCTGAACCCTCTCCCTCCCATTTTGTTTTTTGTTTTGTATGTGTGGGTCGCCGGTTGCACTCCACTTGAAAGATTTCTGTCACTATAAATATTGTTTAAATAAATTCTGTCCGGCTGGACAAAGAACATATTGTCTATTTAGCATATATTGATTACGTTACTTGTACTCGTTTTCTAGGGACCCCTGTCTTTTATAACAATTACTCACCCAAGGTCCCTAGTGTATTGCCTTTGGCTTCCCTTGTTTCTTTAAAAAGTACTTATCAGATATGGCGTATTCCTCTTCTTTCCAACTACGTTGGTGCACAAATTGCTGCCATGTGTCAAAGCAGGCACCCTTGCACCATGGTGCAACAGTGTCTGCGTTTTAGAGATGATTGCTTGTGTGCAGGAAGGGACACCTACCTGCAAACAAACAAAAAATCAATGGAGGTGATTTCCTCTTTCTATGTGTGCTGCAGAATGTATCTCACATAGAAAGAGGAAAAAAGAAAGAAAAATAATGTTATTTCTCCTCGTTGCGCCTCCCCTAGCCTTCTGACGCATTCCCAGGTTTACAGCTTGCAAATCTGGGAATGTGTCAAATGCCGTGGATGTTACATGGGAACACCCACTGTAACACCCATGGCACGCCTCCCTGTGCCAGGGTGAGGCAACGCTGCAACTTGCACTGCCGTGCCTCAGTCCATATCTACAAGGCCGTGAAAAGCCATGCAGGGTGACTTTATGTGGCCTTCTAGATATGGTCCTGCAGTGTGCTCTCCAGACCATCACTAAAATTGACCTTCCGGCGGCGCACATGGCCTTGTAAATGAGGCTCCAGGGGCTGGCAAAAGGGAGGGTAGAGACTGGGGCTCGAGACGAGCCAGGGCAGGGAGAGATGGGCAGCCTTGTCCGACAAACTGACAGCTAATGCAAGTGGAAGGGGATCGATACCGGCGGACTCATACTGAGAGGAAAATGCATTCATTTTATTCAACCGTATTTGACCAGGAAAATGTACTTTGAGAAAGTGCATCTCATTTCCTCATGCTTCCGGCTGAAGGGCATGGATCCCGCCAAGCGCAACTGATAACCAAGTACAGCGTAGTTACACAAGGACACCCGAATCACACAGGCTTATTTTTTATTGCAAGTGTTCAGGGGCGTAGCTTGGTCAGTAAGGCTGGGGGGTTGTGAGCTTCAGATTTCCCCACAATCACACTGTCATATCAAGGTAAAATACGAGAGCAGTCTTGATTGTTAGCAGTACTTAAAACAAAATATTCTATCACATAACCAACGTTTTTTAAGAACTTCAAAATAGAGAGGAAAGAGTGAGTGTGTGTGTGTGTATGTGTGTGTTTTATTCTGTGTGTGCATGTAAAACTTCTAGCTGAAATCCAATAGACACCTCATCATACCCCCACTGAAAGCACCTGTACCCAACTATTTACTACAAAATACATTTATTAAGAGGGTGGAATACCCCAAACTCACCCTCTGAAGCTACGCACCTGCAAATGCCTCTTACACCTGGTAATTCAGATGTAAATATACACCTTCACCACATACATTTGTGATGTACCAGACCACCGTTTGCATGGACACTCATGCATCGAGCAAATCCACTCAGTTTTACACTGGGACATGAAACAGACTCAGCCTTTTTCAGGAGTGTGGGCAGGGTGAAGATGCCTGGACTGGGTGCCACAAACGGTCCTGGCAGGGTGCTTTGTTTTTTGATGTTGCTGTTCCCTGCAACCATTCTATTCCCTCAGTGAAGGATAACGGCAATGCAGCCTGGAGTTTTGAGCTGAGGTGTGATCCAGAAATTTAGCCATACCGAGCTTCTATGACCTGCCTACCTTCTCAAGGTTTCTTCTAGGTTCCCTCATGACTCTTTATCATCCTTAATAAAGAGACTATTTACCGGTAATCTTCAGCACTCCTATTCTTGCTTCCTAGTGTAACCCTTCAGCTACTTAGCACCCCTATTCCTGCCTCTATCTCTGTTTATTTCCTTCCAAAAGAAGGACACATTACCAATTAATAATATGCCCACCCTACTGCCTTCCTGCTTTATTTAAGGTCACTAATACAGGACTGTGATGAAGGAATGATACAGGGAGGAAGAGGGGGCAATGTAATAAATGGGACTAGGAGGGAAGGATCAGAAGAATGAAGAGTACCGATAAGACGCCCGGGATGTGGTCAGCTACATGTTGGCACTCTGTGCCCAGATTAAGAGCTTCTGGAACCAAGCTAAGGCTACTCTAGAAGCCAAAAGATAAACAAATGGGAGAGCTAGGACCTTGTGTGGGCTGTCCTTGTCCTTCAGTAACTATTAATGAACAACTGGGATGGAGCTGTCTAGCAGTATGTCCGACACTGCAGTGCCTGGCACCACAAGGGTTTTGTAGAAGAACCCTCACACACCAACCTAGTTGGTGTCATGCTTCATCATCGGGTTCCCAGCTGAGTAGCCGAATGCTACTCAGCTGTGCTACGACGAGTGGGATGAAGTGGTGTGTTAAAAATACCTCTGGGTCTCTAACTGAAAAAGACTATTAGTTGAGTCTTAGTTATCACCTAGCTGATACCTAAGACGCAACTAATAGTCTTTTTAGTTATCCACTCGTCTATTTTTAATATACCCTGTACCCCTGGGAATAAAGGAATTATCAGTTAGAGACCCAAAGGTATTTTTAACACACCACTTCATCACACTTACACACAAAAAAAACAGTAATCCGGTGTCGCAGCACAGCTGAGTAGCATTCGGCTACTCAACTGGGAACCCGATGATGAAGCATGACACCAACTAGGTTGGTGTGTGAGGGTTCTTGTACAAAACCCTTGCCGTGACAGGCACTGCAGTGTCGGACATACTGCTAGACAGGTCTGGCCCAGGTGTTTATTAATACTCTAGAAGCCAGCCAGGAGGTCATGAAACAATGGTGGACCAGAAGGGCACTTTGGTTGAGTTTCAGCCTGGAAAAAAATGTGGGTGATGGAGCACAAGAGCGAGGCCACCTACCAGGTGGACTTCAAGTCCCACAGGAACCCTTTAAGGGTTTTGCATGTCAATCAGCTGAAACCAACTTCGAGAGGTCTGAGTTGACCATGCTTCCGGTTACAGATGATCGGGTGGAAGAGGAGAGTAAACCTCACCGACTTCCTTTCTTCCCAGAAGCAGGATTTGTCAGTGGAGCGTGTCAGCCTCACCCCTTCACTGATTCTAGAGAAAAAAGAGACTGCCACTAATGGCTGTGGCAGTTCGCCTCTTTTGTCACCTTTACACTACAACTCACCAGTGGTGCCCATGATATTGGCACTGGGGACAGCACATCTCTGAGAAGTAAAATGTACACTTTTTCTGATAAGGTGAGATTCAGCACCAAGGAGGAGGTCTCCAAGATGCTGGAGTAAGGGGTTATTGAGTCCTAACACAGCCCTTGGTCCATCCCAGTGGTGCTGGTCCACAAGGATGACCCTTCAGGTGCCACCCCTGAACCCGGGTTAGGCATGGACTACCGGGGGCTCAATGTAGTCACAAAGACTGAGTCACACCCTTTCTCCCAAGCTGATGATCTTATAGATCGGATAGGAGCTGCCAAGTTCTTCAATATGTTTGACTTAATGTCCAGGTGCTGGCAGATTGCCTTGACCAGAGAGGTCTATGTTTTCTACCCGAGAAGGGCACGTCCAGTTCTGGGTAATGCCCTTTAGTTTGAAGAATGCCCCTGTCACATTCCAGAGGTTGGTCAACCAGGTCCTTGGGTTGTTGAACTTCGGTGTGCCACCTAGACAACATTACAGTCTTCAGCTCCAGCTAGGAGGACCATTTGTGTCATCTCAGAGAGGTACTTCAGGCTCTGCAGAGAGCAGGCCTTACTTTCAAAGCCAGTAAGTGCCAGATAGAGCAGGAATCAGTGATCTACTTGGGAGACCTAATGGGATGAAGCAAAGAGCAGCCCCTCTGGGCAAAGATTGAGACCATTCTGGCTTGGGAGCCCCCCAATACCCAGACAGTAGTGAGAGCTCTGCTTGGCCTCACTGGTTATTACAGGAGATTTTCCAAGGGATATGGCACCATTGTCGCACCTTTGACCGAGCTGACTTCCAAGAAGCAGCCCTGACTGGTGGTCTGGATGGATATGTGCCAGAACGCTTTTAACACACTGAAGGAGACCATGTGCACAGCACCATGCTCAAGGCCCCTGACTTCCCCTAAGAATTATTTGTCCAGGCGGGCACCTCAGAGCATGGCATAGGGGCTGTGCTCTCACAGCTGAATGAAAAGGGCCTGGATCAACTTGTAGCCTTAATCAGTAGGAGGTTACTTCCCTTGGAATAGAAGTGGAGTATAATAGAGAGGGAAGCCTTTGCGGTTGTCTCGGTACTAAAGAAGCTGAGACCATACCTGTTTGGTGCTCACTTCCCGGTTCCGACAGACCACAGATCCATCAAACTGCTAATGCAGATGAGGAGTGAGATTATCAAGCTGTTGAGGTGGTCTATCTCCCTACTGGGATGGACTTTACAGTGGAACACCGTCCTGGAACAGATCACACCAATGCTTTGCAAAGTTTTACATGTCCTGGTAGTGAAAAACTCTTAAATAATATTTCACTACTGCAAGGCTTACCTCTCCCACCATAGGATAACATTGGTGTTACCCTTTTACATTTAATGAGTGTAATTTCTAAATGTAAACAGGTGACCAGTTTATGTTTGGTGCCTCTGGAATTTCAATGAAAAATCGTAACTTATGGTGAAGTGGGATTTCAAATAATAAATCTGAAAATGTCACTTTTACAAACTTGGCAATTGTTTGCTTTAGCCATTTGGTGCCTACAGATGACTCTGAGACACATGACTAAGTGTAGCTGACAGCTGGGCGTTGTGTATTCCTCCTAGACAGCCACATACAATGGGCAGTTTACGTGTGCCTGGATGGGCCATCACTGTCAGGATGGGAGGTAGAAACTGGCCCCAGCCACACTTACACCTGAATAGGTCGTGTCATGTCTACACACAAAGGGCTGCATACCCCCTGTAGATAGTCTGGAGGCAGGGCCAGGAAGACAGTAAACCTGTGCACCTCAAAGGCATTCCTCCAGAAGCTTCTCTCCATTTCAAAGGCACAACTGGATATAGATACTGGACCTCAGACACCACCACTTCAGTTCACTAGTGCACTTGTGGATACTCTGCCAGGAAGAAGGACTGCTGTGCAGCTGAAAGAACCGCCACTCTGCTGGTCTGCTCCTCTGAGGGAGTGTTGACCTGCTGTGCTGACCTGCTGCCCATCTGCCTTGGTGAAAGGACTGGACCCACATCACTTTACTTAGAACCCAGAGTGACACCAAGAGCTAGTTGGCTGGCCTCCTGATCAGACGCCTGAGGGACACATCAGGCTTCCAACAACCTTCCTCCGACACCTAGACTCTGCCATCCATGAGTCTACCCTACATTGACTATCTTTGGTGCCACTCCAGTCCTGGATCCCTGGAAGTGGGCGTTGGGTGCTCTACCAGCCTCTGTTGATCCAGCAGGTGCTGCGGGGATTGGACCCGTCTCAAAGACCTGCATCACCCTTGCTTCCCCATCAGAAACCCCACTGCATGATGCATCTTCAGCACAGGCACTTGCATCCCTCATCAACAGTCACCTCGATGACAACTCTGGTCTCTTTATCGCAGCCTTGCAGCTCTTCGGAGCCGATACATTGCCTGATTGCATGCCACATCGGATGCTGGTCTTTGCACCACAGGCCCCATTGACAGGATCCTCAATGCCACACGCCCTCGCATTGTTACCTCGCCGCATCTCGGAACCAATGCATCACTACATCTGCACAATGCATATTCAATGCGTTTCTTCATAATGCATCTTCAACGAGGATCTTCGCAATGCTCCACAAACCAGGATTCAAGGTGCTTTGTTCAGCAGGCTTAAATAGGTCCCTGCGACTGTTCCGGGTGCCATCGCAGTCAGTCTGAACTTGCAATTTTGTCCCGGTCTGCCACAACCAGATATCCACAGTTGGTGCTTTGCACTTTTTGGAGCTGTTTTCACTGAAATCTTTGGAACTGCATATCGACTGTTCTGCTGATTGGATTATTAATGTTTTATTCTTGTTCCATTTACTAAAGAACAGTCTAGATTTTGAACTTGGTGTGGGACCCTTTTTGTGTGAGGTTTCCAATTTATTACTGTTTGAAGTGTTGCACAAATACTTTACACATTGCCTCCAAGTTAATCCTGACTTCTCTGTGCAAAGTTACCAGAGGGTTTATCACTTGCTGATTTTGGGTTGATGTGTTACTTACCCTGAGCGAATATTGTGTCTGCTGTTTGACCAGGGTTCACACACCAGTCAACCAATAATTGAATTTCTTAAAGCCTCCCTCAAGGGATTACATTTAAAAGTGCTATGAAACAAACCTTTCTTTGCAAGTAGACACATAAAACACTTTATTAAATGTGTTATAAGGAAGCTGTTCACCTTGACAAAGATAGGATGCTATATGTGCGCTATATGGAAAATACATAAACTAGAGGAGGAGAGTAGAAGAGTCTAGGGTAGGGGAGGGGAGGGGAGGAGGGTGGGGAGGGTAGGGGAAGAACGAAGGGAAAGGGGATGGGATTGAAGGAGAGTAGGGATAGGCAGAGGATGATTGGAGAGAATAGGTGACGGGAGGAGAGGAGAGGAAAAGGGATGGGAGAGGAGCGGAGAGGAGAAAGCCACTTTAAAGCAAGAGCGTTCACCTCAAAAAGGCACCTTGGCGCTAAGACCAAAAAAGACTGTAACAGTAGAGCAGAGCTGAAAAAGAGTAGAGATTAAATAAAAAAAGAGAACTTTTTAGAGCCTTCTGAAATTACATATAAGAGCTAATGCGATTTGATCCTAAACAGGACTTCGTTTCCGGGCAATGGTCCAAAATGTGACAAAGCCATGACTCCCATTCTTATCTTTTTATTCCAAATTACTGCAGTTAGTACTTGGGAGTTAGAATGGATATCTAGCCATTGCTGACAGAGCTGAAATCTTTATGCTAAGGTTTATTTTACAAGAATCAACCTCTTTCATGTAACAGGAACAGGTGAACCCTCTTTTGAAAATAGGAGGAGAATTCGTACAGGAATCAGTGGATGCTGTCACTCTGAATGCTCTCACTCTAACCACACCACCCCCTCAATTAACATTCTCCTGCAACACAGTCTAACATCACCCCTAATTCCACCGCACTTCAAAATAGACATTTCCCAGAAGCATCATTTTCTCCCTCCCTAATCACAGGATATCCAGGAAGCAGCATTCTTCCTGGTCCCCAGTCCTAATAAACTACTAAAGTAGAGGAACACAGAACCTTACTATTGGTCAATGTATCCTGACCTGTGGTTGTGATAAGGAAGGTGACCAATTGAATGATTAATTCTTGGACCGAAGAGATGAGATTTGTATGGGATGGGATGGGGATAAGGAAGGGGTATTAGAGGGTTAGAACCACCTATGCACATGAAACAGTCATGTGTGGCAGTGCCATTTTTTAGCATTCTAGCACTTTGATCACAGTGTACAATGACTGACCAGACACAAAGAAATGATAGTGCAGGTGCAATTTGGAACAGAAAATACCCTAAGTTTGAAGTTGACGTGAAAAGTAGGTGTGAAGCAGGGGCACATGATGGTTCCCTTGATGTCTATTTCCCATTCCAGTTGAATCATATCATTTATATAGTGCTTCACGCCACACTGTGTGGTACCAAAGTGCATTTTTGGGTGGGCAGTATGCTTCACGTGCGGATGTCTCTGGTTGCCAGAATGTTGTATCTGTTGTGATCCTATGTGGCAAGTGTTTTGGTGTTGTGTTTGGGTGATCATGTAGAAGCTCTTAATCTGGCTTTGGGTAGAGCACATAGTTGTATGAAGATGTCGGTGGATTAAGAGATAGGTGCGTAAAATACAATTGTACTTATCTCGTGGTTATAATTTACTCAGCAGGGTCCATATAATGTTCATGGCACAGGTAGGGTTACTAGATAGGGATTTATTTGAATGTTCTATGCACCAATGACATTCTCCAACTCACAGAAGACGTTCCAACCCTCAATAGTATGAAAAGTCACCTGAACAAGTTGATACTGTCGACTCAAAAACTTAGGAGTGACAGGTACGGCGCTAACCTGGTTCCAGTCCTTTCCCAGTGACCACTGCTTTCAAGACTTTGAAGGAGTTGCTGTGTCCAACCAGTTGCCTCTTAGTTGTGGGGTTCCTCAAGGCTCATCCTTGAGCCCCACGAAATTTAATATTTATATGGCTCCCCTGGCGGAGATTGTCCATCCATTCGGCATAAAGATCATCACCTATGCAGATGACACTCAGCTTGTAGTGGCATTAAACCACCCTGAGAGGTCATCTTGCACCCTAGGCCCTTGCCTAGAGGCGGTAGCCGAATGGATGGAACTCTCACACCTCAAGTTAAATGGGGACAAAAAAAACGAGCTTATGCTCCTGGGCAACTCTCCTTCACCCAACCCTGCTCTTGTGTCACCGACTTGTCTTGGCCCTGCTCCAGTCCCAAAGGAACAGATTAAGAGCCTTGGCATGTGGCTCGACAGCTCCCTTTGTTTTAATCACCAGGCCACTAAGCTCTCAGCCACATGTAATGGCCTGATGAGAATATTACGGAAGATCCTCCCTCTTCCCCCTTTCCAGGTGAGAAGGATTATGGTACAAGCCTTTATACTTTCTCGCCTGGACTATGGGAACACTCTGAACCTGTGAAGCCCCCAGTCCACCATTCATGAATTAAGAATTGTGCTGCCCGCCAACTTCTCCAGATTCCTCTGAGACAATCTGCAAAACCGGCACTAAGGAGCCTTCTCTGGCTCCCAATTTCAGCCAGGACACAGTTTAAAGCCATGTGCTTGGCACACAGAACCATTCAAAAGACCGGTCCGGTCACTACTCACTCCCTTGTCATCCCTTATCAACCCCCTAGGAACCTTCGTTCAAGCTTCGCCTTTCTGGCCACCCCAAAGAAAATACGAAGAACCAGATGGGGCGGTCGCCCCTTTTCCGTGAATGCATCTAACCTCTGGAATTCTCCCGCCCCAACTCTGCGGAAGGAAACTAATTTGTTGGCCTTACGCAAGCTCCTGAAAACCCATCTCTTCAAGGCATCGTCTAACGCTGCTGTTCCTCTGCCGCTCTGTCCATAAGCTCTAGGAGGCCTCAGGGTGGCTACGCGCTATATAAACTTAAATTAATTCAAATTCATTCATTCATACTTGTCAGAGTTTCAACATGTTCGAAGGTCTGAACAAGGGTGGGTAAGTTAGAACACTGTTTAATAAGTGATGATGGTTGCAGGTGGTGCCCATCTGTACTCAATTATCAGAGTTCGAGTAATTTTTCGTCATCAAATCGAGAGAGAGAGAGAGAGAAAAAGAGAGAGCTCGAGAGAGATTTAAGTAATAAACAACTAGAGTGAGGTAAAGACTCAAGATGTATAAGGTAGTGCAATAAAGAGGCATGAGGTGGACTCAAGACTGGGTAGCTTTGGTATTCAGTCGTCCTAACATTGGGTAGGGGACCACCAATTGAAATCTTTGAGCTCCACAAATTACCTTTTTACAAACTAAGCACTGGGGGATGAGTTCCATTGTAGATATACTCAAGAGCGTAGCTATGATCGGTTACGCAGGTGCAGTGGTACCGGGGCCCGCGGGCGTGACAGCCCGTCTGCATCCCAATTATTGCTGTCTTTTCTTTCCCAAAGGGAGGCCAGAGGAGCCAATTGTCCCTATTTTCATTACGTCACCGGGACACCCACACCACCCAATTAGCAATACTTGCATTAAAGCAAATAAATTGAAATGAAAGAGAGCAATGTGAGCCCCACAAACCGCAACCAAAATCATAAAGAACTTTATGCTTCATGGCTCCCTTTTGGAAAAAGAGAAATCTGTTGCATTTTGGCCTGGAAACATTGCGGATAAGAGCTATTACAAAAACATATTTAGGCGGTGTCTACTAAAGGCTCCTGCAGGACAGGTTACAGCCAGAGGGAAGCTTAATTTCTGTTCCTGGTACAGTCCTCTAATGACTACAGTGCCGAACAGAATCTTCCAAGTAAAGGTAGCCATGGAAATGCTCCCTGGAGCTGAAATCGGGGTCTCTGCCAAGAGTCAGTAATGCGTTGTAATGTCCACAGAAGGTTCTGGAAGAAAAAGCCTTAGGATACGCAAGCAGGAAGGAGTGCAAGATCAGTGGAGGACTTTTTTTTAGCTTTTTTCAAAGTTACATTTTAGGAAAAGAAAGCCACGTGATGTATGGAAGTGCATCGGTGAAAAGGGTCCTTGGCAACCGTTGCTGGGTTGGTCTGGTAAAGCTGCACTGAAATGCCAAAATAGTTTACTAATGGACATGTTACAGGAACTATTCTCAGAAGGCTCAGTACATATCTCAGAATGCAATTTTTTTTTGCCCTAAATGTTACCAGTGTCCACACTTCAAAACCATAAGTAGAAGATAAAAGTCTTGCGCTGTGTTGTGCACTTTGATACTTACATTGTTAATTATTTATTATTAATGCTCCCTGTTTTCCGTTTTTACTGATTTTTACAGATAAATGCAGACAGAAAGCCATGTATTTTCCAGTCTGTAATTATTTTTAAAAGTGGATAAAAATGGAAATTGGGTTGTTTTTGAGTGATACTAAATGACTGCCAGGCCAGTAGCTGTGCGGATTGAAAGACAATGGAATTTTAAAAAATATATGGATTTTAGTGGAGTGCCTTAAACAGCAGTAGATTTGCACAACATTGATACTAAAATTTACATATTTTCTTAAAAGTGCATATTTTAACATCTTAGTGTGTATATATCATTGAAACCTGTCAGGCGTTCAGGCACGAGGGCACATTAACTGGTTAATTAAATGCAGAAATATAAATATTTCAGCTTCATTTTTTAACAAAACCTTAAATAAATATGGATGAATGCAGGTAAAATTTGCGAAAAAATTAATATGGATAAAATACAGACGGAAATGACAAAAATATAAATACCATAAAACCGGGAGCCCTATTTATTATTTGTCGTTTTGTATTGATTATGTAGTGTAATGTTTTACAATGTATACAAATAGTATAATTATATATTGGTATGAAATGTTGACTTTTGTATGTACTCCCTCATTCCATGCACATTCCCTGAGTTCCAGGTTCTGTTTTGTGGAACTTGGAGAGAGCAGTTGCTAGAATGAGGAGGAAGTTTCCTGCGAGCTGTGTAATGGTGTTTCAACTTTGGAATAAAAGACCATTAAACTTGGTTCCTGACTTTATTCATTACTGAGACACGGGCCAGGAACTATTCAGGCCCAGACCTGGTAGATGCTGACCCCCCTGACCATACTATAGTTAGACAAGACCGCCCGAAAAGAAGAGGAGGTGGCCTAGCCTTGGTGGCCAGGGGCTCCCTGAGATGCACACTCAACCCTATGGAAGCTGCTCCGGGGTCTATACTGTAAGCTGCCTCTTTTAGGATCAAATTGTCCGAGAACTTTTGGAACTTGTGGAGACCTGGTGTAAAACCTTTAAACCTTTTGCTACCACTGCCCATTATACAATCTTAGGAGACTTCAATTGTCATCTTGAAAACCACCTGGACAAAGACACAATCCACCTTGTAGATCTTATGTCTTCCTTAGGGTTTGTGAAGCAGGTTCATTCTCCCACTCACACACCCTGGATTGCATTTTTAGCAATCACGAAGACCTGGTGATTGAGACAGTCCAACCCCTTAGCTGGGTAGACCACTGTCTGGTCGAATTTAAATTCCTCCCCCCTGCCACACACAGAAGGAGCGATGGTCTCCCCTTTACGTACCGTCACTGCAGAAAACTGAATAAGATCACAACCACTAGTTGGGAGGCTGCCTTGGCCTCGACCCCTGCCGGGAGGCACAACACTCCCCCCTACACAGCAGAGGGCTTATGGGATTGTATCAATACATCTCTATACACAGTTGTCCCTTTCAAAAACTGTATTATTAGAAGAATTAAACCCTCCGCCCCATGGTTCTTTGATGAACTCATGGCCCTGAGGCATAAATGCCTCAGAAAAGAATGCAAATGACGCATCAACCCCTTCCCCCAGGAGAAAGCCAAGCTGCGTTCACTGCTACTCAGCTACAAGAATGCCATCTTCAAGGCTAAATCCCATTTTTGGAAAGATTTTGTCAGCTGACAACTCCTCCAGTATACTTTTTAAGGTAATTAAGGAAATTTCCGAACCTCCCCAGCAACAACACATGCCCCCTCCCAAGATTTCTGCGATAACATAGCAATCAAGTTTCAAGAGAAAGTCCTGCAGATTTTCCATGAGTTTGCTCCTTCTACTGACAAGTTGTCTGCCAGTGAGAAAATCACAGAGGACAGGGTTGAACTGAGTATGGTGGACCACCCACAGATTATCAGGAAAAATGTTTGTCTTCCTTCTCCCCTATCTCGAATCAACTAATTAAAGATCTCCTCCTTGGCCTTAAATTCGGAGCGCCCTCCGATCCTTGCATGCCCTCCATTCTTAAACTGGCACCGGATTTAGTAGCTAATTTCCTGTGTGAGGCATAGAATCGAATACTCGCGTCCAGCTGCTATCCAGCTACCTGGAAGGTGATAACAGCGATCCTATGGTAGTCCATCTGCCCAACTCGTAATAGGGCAGTCGAACTGCCGGGGCCACACTGCCACATGGCTAGGGCAGTCCCTCTGACCACCGTAGCCATAATCAGTCCCTTAATCTCCCAGCTCACAGTCTTTCTTCAGAGTCACCAAAGTGTACCAATAATCGACAGTGCATTCAGTGCTTCAGTTATAGTTACTTGAGATAACTCTAACTATAACTGATGAATTTCTGTGGTTTTCAGAGATTAAATCTGAACATTTCACCTATGACTTTACTTTAACCTTTGTTTTTTTCAGTGTATATATATATATATATATATATATATATATATATATATATATATATATATATATATATATATATATATATATATATTACCTACTGGCGGTCGCCAGTAGGTATATATAGTTAGGATTTTTTCTCTATGGGATTTTTGAAAATTCTATGTCTAATAACTTTGGCGTTTGTGGACGGAATTGGCTGAAATTTTCAGGAAAATGGCACATTTTGTTTCTGAGCAGCCCTTGAAAATTTGGGGGGGGTTCGTCAAGGGGGGGCCGAGAAAAAAGGGGGGTCCCAAAACGTGTTTTTAACATTGAGTTTTCCATAGGGCGGTTGGCCTCACTTTTAGCCCGAACGGCTGAATGGATTTGCACGAAACTTGGCAAAATTGTAGGGACTGGTAGCCCGATGTGCCTTTTATAGGTCTCAATATATGTGCTACAGTGGATTTTGAGAAATTAACGTTTAAAAAAAGATATATATCTGTAACAGCGGACCGGGCAGCGCTCCAGTACGCGTACTTTTCGCGCAACGGAGCTTTGTGAAGCGAAGCTGATTGGTTCTCCGGCGTCTGTAAACATTCCAAACAGTCCGTAGCGGCCGCCATCTTGTCTCTCGGTAGGATCGAGAGAGAAGAGGAGGCCAAAGCGAAGGGGCAAATGACCATAAGGGGGCATAGTAGATCCTCGCTGACCCCCTAGGTTTGATGTGGAGGTTTTAAAAGGGCCCCGCGGGGCAAAAAAAAAAAATAATAATAATAATCGAACGGCTGAATGGATTTGCACGAAACTTGGTAAAATATTAGGGACTGGTAGCCCGATGTGCCTTTGCTAGGTCTCAATATATGTGCTCCAGTGGATTTTGAGAAATTAACGTTCAAAAAAAGATATATATCTGTAACAGCGCTCCGCTTCGCGTAACGGAGGTTTGCGAAGCTGATTGGTCATTCTGTCACTGGGCTATAGTTGGGCTACATCTGGCTGATATTTGGGCTACATTTGTTTTTTTTGTCTCTGGCGGCCATCTTTGGGCTACATTGGGCTACATTGGGCTTCATTGGGCTTCATTGGGCTACATTGGGCTACATTTGGGCTCCAACATATATATAGGCCAATGTAGCCCAATATATATTTTTCAAAGTTAATTTTCGTAAAAACCACTGGAGCATATATCTTGAGACATAGCAAA
This sequence comes from Lissotriton helveticus, assembly GCF_964261635.1. Lineage (NCBI taxonomy): Eukaryota > Metazoa > Chordata > Amphibia > Caudata > Salamandridae > Lissotriton > Lissotriton helveticus. Next base: position 189,643,149 of record NC_136068.1, on the reverse strand, counting down.
GGCACATCGGGCTACCAGTCCCTACAATTTTGCCAAGTTTCGTGGAAATCCATTCAGCCGTTCGAGCTAAAAGTGAGTCCAACCGCCCTATGGAAATGAAGGAAATGAATGGGTAATTTGTAATTAGCAAATAGCTCATCGCAAACTAGGAATGGTAAAGAATCGCTATTTATTCCTTAAAGTCCGCTATTTAGGAAATGCAAAAAACTTTGATGATACATATGGCGGTTCATCTCTAACAAGATAAGAAGCATAGGGATAGATTTATGATGACTGGCGCATCACCAGGGATGTGTTATTCATTCTGTGCCGCTGTTCCGTCACCTATGGTGTGCTGCATTTACAATGCGGCGCATCATGGGGCAAAAACAGCACAGATGCGTGATGTATCTGTGCCGTAAAGGTGGCGCATTGCTTGAGTTGTATCGCAAGTGTGATGAAGCTCCAGCAAGGGTCGGGGGTGCCCCTGTCGCAGGGTTTCTGTTCTCACACAGAACTGTGGACAGAGGATTGGAACCTCGGCGAATTAGGGTGTCCCAAAACTCACCTTAGTAATCAAAAACCCCTTAGCAAGCTAGGTACAGTGTCACATTGGATATAACAAACTCTCAATGTTTAGACAATCCAGAATATGAACTTATAGTACCTCAGGATACGTGGAACTCATGAACAGTCGGTCGTTATATATTTCTTAGAAACCAGAACATGGAGTTAAGAAGAACACATGTGTATTTGAAATGTTTATTTACTAATGCCGTCTTCTCAGGCGTAGTATCTTAGATAATACAAGTACACATATTATCAGTAGCAAAATTACCAGCATAGTTACTAGTACATAAAAAGCGAATGGTGACAGTATGTTAACATGCTGTAAATGAATAAGAGTTAGCAACACTTATAAGCAGCCGTGGGCCGTGGAGGGAGTTACGGTGGGGCAGGGAGGCGGGGAGGGGGAGGGGCAGGGTGGAGAGGGCTCCACCCTGCCCCTCCCCGTCCCCGCCTCCCTGCCCCACCGTAACTCCCTCCACGGCCCGCGGCTGCTTATATCTCACCCTCCCTAATACACATATTATATTATTTGCTAAGAAGGTCTCTTTGTGTTGGTTTAGGGCGTGCCCATACTTTAGTGTCTTAGATTTGAAGGAATCACATCAGCATACACCAGCTCTCTCTTCATGTGAACCGCATCAACTGTTGTGTATGTGTGTTCGGCAAAGCAATATAAAACCCGCCTCATGCCCAGAATTGGCAGAAGTTGCACTTATGTTATGAGTATGAAGTCGTGGAGATCAGACCTCATAACAATTCTGTATCGTGTTGTTCTTGAAACTTCAGCACTCGCTGTACAGATATAGTTTAACAAGCAAAGCAGATAGTAGAGCAATAACATATTATTCTCATGTAAACCACGATGAACTACTAGGTTGAAAGCTAAAGCAACAACTAAGTGTCGTGTGCAGAAGTTGCAAAAAAGGAAAAATGGCGTTTAAACCGGTAATGAGCCCATGCTAACTTAACACGGTGTAAAGATATCCAGGACCTAGATGACACCTCCCCATGATCCGGAAACGAACTGAATAAGATAATAGAAGTGCCATCTCATGAGAGCAGATTGCAAGTTTATATGTGGACGGTCCGCAAGGTAAAGCATTAAAAACTAGGAAAATTTAATGCTAAAGAAAAATAAAACAGCCAAGTACTTTATCGAGTCTTAAGCCAATAGGCAAGCTAAATAATAAAAACTTGACAAATAAGTCAATGAATTGTCAATGAAATGCTAGTACTCAGCATATCAAACATGAAAAAGGTCTATGACATAACTGTGTATGCAAAATAAGCTGCAACAGCCTCCAATAGGAAGTCACCGTCTTCATCCGAAAAGAGTTCAGCCATCCAATTTAAAAGCGGAAAAGAACATACGTGCTCTCCCAGCACCGGATCCTCTATCACCATCAGAGGACAGCTCGGTGGGTTTTCAAGAAAGCTCTGTTCCAAGAAAGACTGTGTTGCCGCCAGTAAATTCCAGGGACCAATTAGTCCATGCATCAATGCCACAGCCATAATCCTTTCGCCAGGACAAACCAACTCGTGAGTAATGATAGGAGTCATCAGCTGATTAAAGTCGACGTCAGGAGAAACCGGTCCGCAGAGACACAAATCAATGGCCCAATCGAAATCACAGGTCAGGCAGTGAAATACAGGCTGGACACAGGTGAAGTAGGAGAATCGAAAAGATAATCCATATGCCGTGCTTAATATCGCCAACGGCATTGTGCCATAATATTCTAGCATGCGATTGCGGAACAGTGTCAGCAGCTGCAGGGCGGGAGCTTGCACAGGAGGGACATCCATATTTAAAAATGTAAAAAAGCACAAGAGCGTCCGCTGGTAATGCAAGTAAAAATGGGAATCCACGAAGCAGAGTGGAAAAAATAGAATGAAAGAAAGCAGGGATGACTCCAAAGATTTTCTCAAATGAAGTCACGAGACCACTGGTAACAACTTTAAAAAAGTGCGCCAGGGCCTTTGTGGAGGACGCGTTAAAGATAGTCCGAACCATCTTGCTGAAATGGAAAGGCAAATCTGTATTGAAAAGGGTCTGCACCTCTGTACGGGTGTTCGCTATGTGAAGCACGAAAGTTTCACGGGCCGAACTCAAGGCCACCTCTCTCTGAGACAAAAGAGCTCTTATTCTTGCCATGCCGTTGAAATCTGCTCCCAAGGTTGGTATTTGTGGCGAGATTGAAAACTCCCTATGTTCATGTGTGGGAGGAAATAGAACATTTCTGCAGCAAATAACCCGTTCACTTACTGTTACGATAAAAGGAATACTTTTAATTAACCCAGAACAATCTTCATTATTGAGCATCAAATAACTACCATTTTCCAACAACTTGAACGTGGGGATGATAGCAGGAACTGGCGTGCCTTGCAACACGCAAGCCATATTTGGTCGGTGTTTGTTGCATGAACCGTGTAACTGTATGTGCCTACACATTAGTGAATGATGTGGCGTCTCAGTGCATTCCTCTCCATTCAGATAAACTTCTTGATCATCTTTGAAACATCTGTATGTGTATGGAAGCGACCAGACCTCATGAAGAAAAGCACTACCTAAAGGTTCATAACGACCTATTGGTATATATTTCATACAATTTGAAAACTTATATAAAGCAAAAGGCAGCGTTATTAAACCGTGGATAAGGCACGTTGCCAAAAAACCCGCAATCCTCTGCTGATGATGTCACTGAGCATGTCATGAATGATGTAATATGTGACATCATCAGCAGTGGATTACGGGTAATAGTATCTCTAGTTTACTCCCTTATAGCTGTCTTTCTTTTAACATAAGTGTCTGTTTCCTTCCCTTATACTTACTGTTCTTTTTTAAAAAAAAAAAATGTTGGTTCACTTCCGGTTCGCGTACCGGCGAGCGAACTACGAGAAATAGAGGTTGGCACAGTTCCAAATATTGTACCAATTTTTTAATAACGGGGAGGTAGTTCTGAAAAGAACTTTTTTTTTTATTGTTTTTGTTGTTTTATATTTTTTTTATTATTTTTCTGAACATTTTTTTACTTTTTTTGAATTTTTCTGAACAGTTTTATATTTTTTGGGGTTTTTCTTGGAGGGGGCAATGAAAACGATTCATTGTAAAGGGCTCAACAGGAGCAACAAAACAAAAAAAAAGTATTTATTATTTTGGGCGTTTCGTACAAACTTGCATATGATAGTCAATAGCTCTGTTGATCAGAGTGATGCTTCTTTCTCCGTAGCAAATGAATCCATTGCAATGTACGCAGACGTGTTTTACTTCACCAAATCTCATTTGTATATTTGGCACCATCTCCCTGCCCTCTGGTCCCGTTACTTCCGGTACAACAGATCTTCTGGCCATAATAGGGAGATTATCTAGGTCGTTCCGAAACTGTGCAGCACTGTAGTTGTTAGGATGCCACCTAGTCATATGGCGATGCATTGTGTAGTTTCCGAAACTGTATTTTTTCTCGGTCCCTCTGGACAGTCTATCTTGACATATAAGGCAAGTTACGTATCTTGCATTTACTTTTTTCTGACCTTTGGGAATTTAAAAAAATTGCCAAATGAAGTTTTCTTTCCGGTGAGACGTCCTGGGCTCCTCAGGCAAAAACTGCCTCTCTTCGTGCTCGTCGTCCTGTTCCTCTTCTTCCTCTTCTTGTTGAATTATAACTTGAGCAGGTGGTCCACTCTTCCTTGGATGTGGTGGAGGTGGTGGGGAAGCACCAGCTGAAGCTACTAAAGAAGCCATTGCTCACTGGTAACAAAGGGTCTTTCTCTCACAATGATGAAAGTCAGAGTGAGGAAAGAAGGAGGGATTTTCATCATTTGGGAAAAACAAGAGTTCTCAACCAATGAAAAGTGTTCATTTTAGATTATATGACCTAGTCTTACATCATTAGGAAACCAAAAGTGAAATGAACCAATGAAAAGTGTTATTACCAAGTCACATGACCTGCTGTGTTTACGTTAAGCGCTTTGCAGGGCCTCCCGGTTTGCTTCCAGAAACCTGCGCTTTGCGACTCGCTTCGCGTACCAGTGCGCTAACGTAGCACGTCATATGACGTATCATGCGACAACGTGAAACGTCATGCGGACGGGAGGCGTCACGATGTTGTTTTCTAACGCGGCAGTTGCGGTAAAGAAACGTTTACCGGCTCGCGGTCTATTATTTCGCGGCATCAAGGTCAGCTAACGGGAAGCTTCCCGATTCGCGAAGCGGGAACGAAGAAAAAAAAATATTTAAAAAAAAAATTATTCATAAACATATAAAATATATTTTTGGACTTAAAGAAGAATACATTTTACAGCTACAGATATTAGCTGTTAAAAAACCAATGAAATTCACTGAAAAAACCATAGGTTATAGACCATATATAGTTAGGAATTAGCATTTACAAAACCTTGAAAATTCACTGAAAAAACCATAGGTTATAGACCATATATAGTTAGGAATTAGCATTTACAAAACCTTATTTTACTCACACAAAACCATTGAAATTCCATATATAGTTAGTTGCACTAACTATATATCGCGCACCCGCAATCCACTGCTGATGATGTCACATATTACATCATTCATGACATGGTCAGTGACATCACTGATGACATCACTGATGACATCTCAAATGACATCACTGATGACATCACTGATGACATCTCATTTGACATCAATGACCACATCACTGATGATATCATTCATGTGACAATACAATGCATCTCCTCACATTTTAATATAACCTCTGTTTCACCCAGTGTTAAATACAGAGTATAATTTTTGAAACCATTGACACACCAATACTAGTTACTACATACGCACTCACTGATTCCTATGTCTACACACACATTCACTCATTCACCCATACAATCATTCATACATACAATCACTCATCTTTACAACACTATCATATGCACTCATACACCTATACAGACACTCACAGTCTGCCACTCATCCATGGAGTTACTCACACACCTAGTCAGTCCTGTAAAGAATCAATGACACTTCCATTTTCTTGTCTATACAGTTAAACATAGAGCACCTTACATTTTCAAACATATACTAACACATACTTACCTTCTTATACAATCATTGATACAAGTACACATTGATCTGCACAGAGTCACACACCTCCCAGCCAGCCACACACACACTCAGTCTCCCATACAAATACTTGGACAATCAATCAGTAACCCATATAGTTAATCATATAGCTACTGATCAACACATGCAGCAGTTTACAGAACAACAGACATAATGATGCACAAATTAAGACAGTTTAGTCACTAACCCATGCACTCAGTGAGACACATTTAATCACTCACTCATACATTCAGTCATGCACCTACTAAATCCTTTGTCCAGACACTTATACTTCCACTCATTCTTCAATATGTAAGACACATTTTAACTTTACAGAAACATACAGTCACTGGATGTTGTCATCAGTGATGTCATCAGTGATGTCATCAGTGATGTCATTTGAGATGTCATCAGTGATGTCATCAGTGATGTCACTGACCATGTCATGAATGATGTAATATGTGACATCATCAGCAGTGGATTGCGGGTGCGCGATATATAGTTAGTGCAACTAACTATATATGGAATTTCAATGGTTTTGTGTGAGTAAAATAAGGTTTTGTAAATGCTAATTCCTAACTATATATGGTCTATAACCTATGGTTTTTTCAGTGAATATATATATATATATATATACATATATATATATATAAAAACAATCTGTAAAAAACAATATGTAGGCCAAACAGTGAATGACCTCCGCACACGATTCAGGAACCACAAATCAGCAATGATTAATAAGAAAATTGACCAGCCTGTAGCCAATCATTTTAACCTTGTGGATCATTCACTATCAGATTTGAAGATTTTCCCCGTGGAACATGTCTCAAAGGAAGAACTACTGGACTCCAGGGAAAACTTCTGGATGTAACGTTTAAAATCATTGCATCCAGATGGACTGAACATTACTGACAATACAACCTGATTACTGCATATCTCAAGAACTCTCAGGACTGCATTGATTCCACATTCCAAATGGAATCTTCACTCATGATGCTTTTTGAAAATTCAGCTGTGTCATCTGTGCAGCCACTGATGTTACCATCTTGAAACTACCTGAGGAAGGCGGATGCTGAAACGTTGTAGTGGAAACATATTTTTGTTCTTTGGTGAATCTATCTGTTTTAGTCACTTCTTTCTTGGATATTTTATTTCTTTGTGACTCACTGTATCCTTTGGGATCCAGATTTTTGCCCTGGCTGGCTGTTGTTTTCTTGTGATCCTTCATCTTCAAGTATATATATATATATATATATAAATATATATATATATATATATATATATATATATATATATATATATATACATATATATATATATATATAAACACAACTTCAATTCTCCACACTTCCATTCGGCGAACAGAGACACGAACCCAGGAATATGAGGCAGATCTTAATTTATTACAATCCTCAAGACTGACGCGTTTCGGACACCTTGTGTCCTTGCTCACAGGTCAACATAACACTGTTCGCCATTTTTATATATATATCTGTGTCATTGTATTGCCACCACATGATTAATTGACATAGAATACATACTTGCACCCTATTCTCTTGCAATAAAAAGTCTGTTTTCTAAACATGCACACATAATTGCTCATAAGAATAGGTAATGATATAATATGGCTGCACAAATGCGTAAAATGTGATTAACCTTTCACGATCTATACCAATAAAACTTCCATAATAAAGAAGTTAAAATTTGATTCGGAAATATGTTAATGTTAATGTAAGCCAAACTTTTAGAGCGCACGGCTACCCCAAAAGGTGTCCCGGCGCTTTAGCAAAGAGGCCCCTAGATACAGAAAAAAACCAAGGCAGACACACTACAGTTATCGCAGGTTACTTGGTGAAGAGCAAAGTCTTCAGCTCCTTCCTGAAAGCCAAGAGGCTGCTTGCTTTCCGAAGGGAAAGTGGGAGTTCGTTCCACAGGCAAGCTGTCACGTGTTGGAAGGAGCGACCTCCCATCCGGACACGTTTGACCACAGGCACCTCCATTTTGGCCAGTTCCGCCGACCGCAAAGACCTCCGTGGCACATAGAAAGCAGTACGCTTCCTCAGATAGTGAGGGCCAATCGCATGGAGAGCTTTAAACGCCAAAGTGAGGAGTTTAAATCTAATTCTCCCAGCGATAGGCAGCCAGTGCAGCCTGGCTAAGAGCACTGAGGCACTGGCTCTCCTGGGCAGGCCATAGATGGCTCTGGCCGCCGAATTCTGTACCATCTGCAGCCTAGATAACAGATATTTAGGTAGGCCCGCAAAGAGCGCATTTGCATAGTCGAGGCGTGATCCCACCAACGCCTGAACTACATTCCTACGGTACTGCAGTGAAAGCAGGGGAAGAAATTTCCTAAGCATCTTGAGGATGCTAAAACATTTCCCTGCTAATCCCAGGATGTGAGGACGAAAAGAGAGGTCGTCATCAAACACCACTCCGAGATTTTTTACTTGAGCGGAAGGTGTCTCTGGGGGGAACATGTCCTGGGGCCACCATGTCTTCCAGCCCGGGTCTGGGGCACAGCCGAAGAAGAGCAGCTCAGACTTGTCTGAGTTGCATTTCAGGCTGTGCCGCTGAAACCACGCAAAGACTGCGCTTAGACAGTCCTTGATTCTGCCGCCGTTGAAGACCTCTCCCTTCCTGCAGGTGAACAAGAGCTGGGTGTCATCAGCGTATGAGATGACCCGGGCCCCAAACGCCTCTGCTACCTCCGCTAGAGGGGCCATATATATGTTGAAAATGGTGGGGCTCAAGATAGATCCTTGAGGCACCCCCACCTCTAGCGAAGGCATTTCGGCCGAGAACGGCGGAGCCCAGATCACCTGTCGGCGGTCGGCAAGAAAGGATTGAAACCAGTCCAGCACCGTCCCTCGCAGACCAATCTCCCTGAGTCTTGAGAGAAGGCCAGCGTGTGGGACGGTGTCGAACGCCGCCGATAGGTCCAACATGACTAACATCGCCATTCCCCCATGATCGAGTGTCTCCCTGATGGCGTCAGTAACCTCAACCAGAGCGGTCTCCGTGCTATACTTTGCACGAAAGCCGGACTGGGAGTCATGCAGCAGATTGTTGTTCTCAATAAAGGTGGATAGAGTATGCTGCACATGTTTCTCCAACACCTTCGCCAGAGCAGGGAGGAGGGAGATCGGACGGTAGTTAGCCCATTGCAGCGGGTCAAGCAGAGGCTTCTTAATCAGCGGCAGAATGAGTGCGTGTTTCCACTGTCGTGGGACCACCCCCGAGCTCAGTGATAGATTCAGCAGGGGGTTCAGCAAGCTGTTCAACGCTGAAGCCACCCTGCCCAGGCATTTCGCCGGACAGGCATCCAGTGGCGAGCCAGATTTCATCCGAGATAGCAGCTCCAGCGAAGTTTCGCAGGACAGCTGGGGGAAGACAGATAGAGTGGGCCCTGAGTTATCCTGAGAGGGATCTAAATAGGTCGGCTTACCCCCTAAAGCGGCGTCGGCCATGCGGGAGTCCACAGATGGAAAGGTGTCCTGAATCTTTAGAATTTTTGCCACAAAAAAGTCAGCCAGCTGTTTGATCCATTCCTCCGTGTGTGAATGGACAGGGGTACCTGCAACTGGATTGACAAACTCCTTCACAATTCTAAAGAGTTCCCGGCTGGTATTATCGGCTTTGTCGATTCTCTGTTCGAGATAACTCTTTTTGGCTGCGGCAATCTGTTTGTAGTATGCCTTTATCGCGTCGCGGTATTTCGTTTTCTCCACAAGATCATACTTGCGCCGCCAGCGCCTTTCCAACTTCTTGCAGTCTTGTCGCATTATGCGTAGAGTGGAGGAGAACCAAGGAGCAGAGTTAAGGTCAGGGGCTGTTCTAACAGCCCTCAAAGGGGCCAGCTCCTCGAATCTTGCCTGCATCCAGTTCTGGACCAGGATTAAATCGGCTTCCAGAACCCCGGTCAGATGACACGGGTATTGGCCAAGAGCATCGGAGAGCATATCTGCTGTCACTAGATGGAAAGCTCTGGACTGCCGGGACCCTACCTTAGGAGCCCTTTGGCTGGGTTTAGAGTCAAGCATTAAGGCAAAGTTTATCAGATAATGATCTGACCAAAGGACCGGGAGTGGAGGGGACGCCTCAATAGGCATGGAGGAAAAAATAACATCTAACGTGTGGCCTTTCACGTGAGTGGGGCTGTGGATAGAAGGGGCTAGCCCTAACATCGCCGTGATATCACGGAGTTTGTCAGCTTCAGTGTCTGTAAGACAGTCCATATGCAAGTTTAAGTCGCCTAATAGCATGCAATGCGCTGAACGCATGCATGGTACTGATAGGGCCGACTGCAAATCCTCAAAAAAGGACCCAATGGAGCCAGGGGGTCTATAGAGGAGAATGCCTGTACAGGTCTGGGACGCCGATAGGTGGAGCGTAAAACCTAAGGCTTCACAGCCGGCAATGTTGTCCACCGCAAAGGGGGAACAATCAAAAGCCTTGTCCACTATCAGAGCCACCCCGCCGCCTCTTCCCTCAGTTCTATCCCTCCTTAATATAGCGTGTCACAGCTCATATTATGAATGTGTTGGCTTTAATGCATAATTAATAAATAGAAAACACAAGTTACATGTATAAATATACGAATGAAAATATGAAGATACTAAAATTATTAAGCCCTTGACTGTGCAAAGTTCGCAATGATAACATGTAAACAACTTTCTGTGCAAAGTCATGCCAAAGTACATTCTAACCCTCCTATTTCAACAACTTCCTGCTTAAATGCGTAGAGGAGGGAATATTGTGCTTCATTTAAACGTGCAATAATGCAACAAAGTGCAGTGTGCCTACAAAGTGAAACTATGGTCCAAGCTGAGCCTTTTAAAGTGCTTGTGCTACTAAATCCTAAATCACACTATTTTATATAATTCTAAAAACCACAGTGGTATCTTAGTTTAAACCCTGTTTTTTTAAAAGGGTAAAACATAAAATCCCTGCGGCCTGGACTCTAATGCAGTTCCTCAAAGTATTTACAAATGGGCTCATATATATATTTACCATAAAGTTATATTTAATTGCCATATGTTAATCCAACCCCTGCTGTGCATGGGCCTGCAGTCAACCCCATGCATGCAGTCAACCCCCCCACTGTGAAGGGCTTTTGGTCTTGCCTGAGGCCAATCGCTCACATGCAGTGGCCGTGTGTGGAAGGGGTTGGCCACAGGTCCCAATCCTAAGAATCCTAGAGCTTTTTTGTTTTTAAGAGGACTGGGGGCACATGGAACCTTACCCAAATCTATTATGGCCCTTGGGGATCCCATCCCTCAGTACCACTCCTTAAAAAGGGGGAGAACATGCAGCGATCCCTTCCCGGGCAGATTTTGGCACCAAGGACCCCATCTCCTGGGGCTTGGCACATTTTTGTGGGGGGAAGATGCAGGTAGCCCCCTCCCTGACCTGCTCTTAGCCCTGGGGGGCCCATTCCCTGGCATAGTTTATGGGGGAAGGGGGCATGTGTCCCCATCCCCTGGCTGATTTTGGCCCCAGTTATCCCATCCCCCGGGGTCTGTTCATATTGGAAAATGAGGAGGGGGTATGCAGACCCCTTACCGGGCCCGTTTTGCAATGGGGACCTCATACACTGGTACCCAGCCATATTGTTCAAAGTGAGAAGGGGATGTGTGCCCCCTTACCTGGCCGATTTCGGCCCCAGGGTCCCCAGCCAACAAAGGCACCCACCACACTATGGTTGAGAGCCGTAGGGCAAGCCCCAAGCCCCCCTGAGGTCCCAGTCAGCTCCCCGCATGCAGAAGGAGCCGGCATTGCTCCTGCCCACAAGGAGCAGCTAAAATGCCGCTTCCTGGGAGGTGTAGCAATGTTTTCATCTGTTTCCCTGGTTGCTTCACTGGAAATAGGGAAACAGGTGAGAAGTCCTTTTCCAGTGGGCTGGGGCATTTTTCATGCTCTCGCCTGCTGGGAGCAGACTTGGGTTTGCTACCGCCTGGTGGGAGTTTTGAAATTGCTGACGCCAAGCGAGAGCAGACAAAGGTTTCCCTGCCTATGCCAGTGTGGGTAGGGAATCCACTATTTATTTATTTTTGGGTTTGTATAGCGCCAGAATCGACTCCGAGGAGTATCTCTGCGCTTTGGATGCGTATCAGTTACATATGCGGAACCTGTGAATCTTAAAAATAAAACAAAATGGTTTTAAGTAGCTTTCTAAAATGAAGGTGGGTCGAACATTCTCCTAAATGTAGGGGGAGTTCATTCCAGTATTGCGGGTCAAGATATGAGAGAGCTTTTCCTCCTAATCTAGCTCTCCTGATTCGGGGGCCCTTCAGCAAGTGTTTAGTACTAGAACGTAAGGATCTTGAGGGATGATAGAAAGTGAACTTTTCTGACAAATAACTGGGGCCAAGATTAAACAATGCCTTGTGGATAGTGCAACAGACTTTACATTTTATCCGTTGGCGTATGGGTAACCAGTGAAGTTTTAAAAGAAGAGGGCGGGAAGATGATCTGGGAGGTATTTTCAGGACCAATTGTGCCACCGTATTCTGAACCACATGAAGTTTACTAATCGAGGTTACATTGGCAGAGAGCAACAGAAAGTTACAATAGTCCAGGCGACTCAATATGAGTGCCTGAGTCAAAGTCCTTCGAACAGAGTCTGGGAGCAAAGGAAAGACTCGTCGAAGTAGGCCCAAAGTATGGAAAAAAGTGCCAACTGTCTGGGCAATATGTTCCTTAAAGGGCATGGTCTAAACAAACTCCTAAGTTCTTAACGGAGTTTTAGGAATGGGAGGCTTCCCAAGATTAATGGGCCACCAATTAGATGACCATAATATGGGAGCCTCTCCGAAAAGTAAAAGCTCAGTTTTCCCAACATTACATTGGATGAAGTTATTCCTCATTCATTGTGGGATAGCACTCATGCCCAAAGAAAAGGTCTCCTTGACAGTGGGAGTGAGTTCATCGAAAGGAAAGAGTTGCTGCGTATCGTCGGCATATGATATTGGAATAAACCCATATTTTCTTAGAACATTGGCCCAGGGAGTCACGTAGATATTGAATAAAGTAGGACTCAAACAAGAGCCCTATGGGACTCTCTTGGACAGTTCCATGGGCGCTGAACGATATGGGCCTAGGTTAACCATCTGAGATCGACGAGATCAAAAGCTTAACATCCACTGAAAGGCGGAGTCCCTTAGTCCCATTTCCCTCAGCCTTCTGAGCAATATTTGATGGGAGACCATGACGAATGCGGCGGATAGGTCCAATAGCACCAGAATCATAGAGTGGACCTTGTCTAGAGTCATTCTGATGTTATCTGTGACTGCTAGCAGGGCTGATTTGGTGCTATATTTAGGCCTGAAGCCTGGCTGAGAGAAGTATAGACAGCCTGAAAGTTCGACGTGGTTTGACAGATGTTTGTTGATGTGTCTCTCTATTAGTTTACTCAGAAATGGTAAGAGCGAAATGGGACGAAGATTGGTCTGATCAGTCAGGGTGGCTTAGTATTCTTACGAATTGGCATTATCTGTGCAGCTTTCCATTCCGATGGAACAAAACCGTCCTTTATTAACAAATTAAGAAGATGTTCGATCAATGGAGATAGTTGAGGAATTAAGGTACTGGCCACTCTAGTAGGAACCAAATCGCAAGGCGAGCCAGACTTCACTTGATGCATTAGGGCCTCTAAGTCTGCTATAGTTAGTGGGGGAAAATTCTCAAGCAGCATGTACCAGCGGTGGGCTCCCAGGGACATAGCATGAGCCAGATCTGGGGGACTATGTTCCCAGGACCAATAATGGCGTAGGGAAGGGGGGCCGAGTGGCCATCTTCCTCCTTTACATATTAGGCCGGGCCTCGAGGGATGAGGTCTCAGATGATGAAATCAGCCCGTGAAGGGATGCCACGTGGCCCCTCTCCTTTCCAAATTCAGCCCGGCCCCAGGAGATGGGGTCCCAGGGGCTGAAATTGGGCTGGGGAGGGTGTTGCATTCCACTTTCCCTTTCTGAATTTGGCGGGTGCCGGGGATGGGGCCCCTGGGGCCAAAAAAAGTCTTGGGAGGAGGGGCACTCGTGCATTTCCCCCCCAAACTATACATATGTTTTCCCCACCCCTACCCACCACGGGGGCCTTAGAAAAACGTTCACAGTAGACCACATTTGTTTTAATAAAAAAAAATTGCTGCGGATCCTCTGTGAATTCACAGCTAGATTTTAAAAACAAAAAAATGTTTGGCTCCAGGTGGGGATCCCTCTTTGACCCCACCCCCAGGGAGGCAGGGTATTCCTATCCTGAACCTAGTATCTTTTCTTACCTGTTTTTTTTGGATTCAGGACATGGTCCCAAGTCCTAAGATAGCTGAAGCCACTGCCTGATTGAGGTGGTGGCAGCCAATCAGAGCGCACTTTGAGATCTGTTGAGATCCGTGGAGCCTCCACATTCCTATAAATACAAAATGTATTTTTAGTAATTGCTCAGAATATACTGAATGGAATTGCACCAAAACACAAAAGCCCTTTTATGACCTAGATCTATCTTTCTTCAAAGTGTGAATCTGTTGAGCAGTATAGCTGTGCTAAAGTTCTATCAGGAAAATAAGTAGGGAAAACACATTTTAGTACCCCCTTTGTTCTCACCACCCCCTCTTCACGGTTCACCCCAAAACTTTCCATGTGCAAACTAGGCAAAAAATAACTCTTTTTTTTTAGATCGTTTTGTGGAGGTTTGTCAAATGGCAACACAAAAAAATCATTTCCTGCTGAAACATAATCCTAACTCTAACTACCCAGTGGAGAGCGCCACTGAGAAATATATATGATGCTCCATGAAGAAACCTTTTCAAATATTTGGGAACTCTGTATTGGCGTGATCGGTTAATGATTAGTTAATGTGTTTCTTAGACATTATATTAGTGCCTCTCCGCGTGAATTACATAACAACATTTGTATTTGCTATCTTCACATGATTTGTTTGAATGCCTGCTTAAAGGCAATATGCTTGAACTTTTGATAGGAAGCCTAGTGCTAGTAATTTGTCAGGTTTGATTTTCCTTGAGTGGTCAGTTCATGACAATATCAGTCTAGATGTTTTCGAGGTTCATATTTTTGCAGGAGAAATCACTTTGAATATTAATGATTTTGATGTGAATTATATGCATAACCGATTAAATAGTATAATGTAGTTGAAATGAGTTGAATAATAAGGTTTAGAAAGCTGTTTAATATGTTTTAGTTATGCTGCATTGTACAGAAACTCTATATTAGTTCCAATAGATGCCGTTTCTGTCCCTGTGTCTACGCTGCTGCATTCACCCCTCCCATTGAGGACCCCAGCACATTGTCTCTCCCCGAGCAAAGACAAGTGATGTAATGTGTTTTTCTTGTTCAACATACAATGGTCTTTTTAAAATGAATGTTCTAGTGTACTAGAACGACTGTAGCTTCCAAGGTTATTCAGCTGTATTTACGTGGCAGAGTTAATTTCACAAGTTCATGAATTGTCTTTGTTAGATGTTGCAAGTAATGTTCAAACTTCCCCAGAAGACTATATCACTGATGGAACGAATGCTTTTATAGAAAATGGTATAGTGTTAACATATAGTGCTATTGACATGGTTTTCTGTAATTGATCAAATCATTGATTGATGCGATCATGCCAGACTGAATCTGTGCTTTTAGCTACTGTTCTATTCAAGAATTGTGGATAAGAGCCCCTTGTTTCTGGGGTTGAGCCATATTTCCCTTTCTTGTTTATTAGGGATGCATTTCTAACTTAGAATGATCTGGTTTGTTTTTTTGACACTGTAGAAATTTGCATTTGAGCCTTCATGACATTTATTCTGTACCACTTAATTTGAGATTTTTGTAATAGACTCTAAGTTTTCTCTGAACTTGAATGATGTTGGGTGGGGTGTTGTTTATGAAGGGTCAGCCCTGAAGTGGAACATCCTCAGGTAAATTGTGTTATTTTGAAGATGTCGAGGTGTCATGATTATTGGGGTACAGTCCTAAATATTGAGTTACTGGGTTCCACTTCGATAAATTGGTATCAGAGAATGGTTGTTGAAGAGCACCTCCTCTTTGCGAGGGGTTCTCCAAAAGGTATAAATAGGGCAGAATAATTGATGTATATTGTAAATGTGTGTTGTATTTGTTTGCAATATTCATATTTGTGATTTATTCTTGTTCAAACATTTATTGGTTCGGTTATCAGATTCGTGGCAATCCAAGATCTTGAGATATTGTGTTTTTTTCTTATCTGCATAAGATTGTGTGTAATATGAATTTCCTCATGCACATTTAGGGGTTTCTGAATTAAGAAGTTTACTTTTTACCAGGGTATTTTGTCTTTTTGGGGTCAGCGACTCCTTGCCCATAAATGCACTGGAATAGAAAAAAATACCAGGTTGTATTTCTTTTGGAAAAGGGTCTGCCTAGTGTGAATTGTGGTTTTTGGTTGGAGCTGTAAAAGTGAGTTTCTGCTTTCATATTTTTAGGTATGTAATTGTGAATTTTGAGGCTTTTTTACTTTAACCCATTGACTTACTTTCCATTTAAGTTAAGCAGACAAGAGTTTTGAATTGCTTTAAAGGGTTCTGAAATAGTTTTCCATGCACATGGACAAGTCGCACTGTGATTGGCTAGTCTGCCAGGTAGCCATGCAGGAACTGATGGCACATCACCACAAAGCAGTTCTGTCATTGATTGGTTGCTGACAGAGCCGCTCTGTGATAGGTTAACCTTTGACAGAGTTGCGCTGTGATTGGTTGTTGTGCACTAACTTGTTTATTGTGATTTTCAGTTTGTTTTAAGAGAAACTATTGGGGATTTTTTAAAAATAAGTACAAGGTTCTGTTGTGCCTGCCCTAGAGGGTAAGAAAGTACCAGATGAGGGAACACCTCTTATAAAATGATGACAGACCTTAAGTACTATGCTTGTACCTGGATTTCCAAATGGCATTATGACACTCAGGGACAGAATGGGAACTGAAAGCAGTCCTGGCAAATTTTTCCAGAGCAGTTCCCATCCATCACATAGTGAGCGAGCGCAGCGAGCGAGGCCAACCACTCTTATTGGGGGTTGGTGGGGTTCTCCCCCCAAGAAGTTATTTGAAAAAGACAGACCAAAATGGTGCATTTTACAGCACATTTTTCATTACATATTAAATTGTATTAAGTTTTAAAGCACCGTAAATATTACCAGGTTATCCAGTCATATGTACCCATAGACATTCCTACAGAGAGCACCAAAAATAGAGGTTTCAGGTTGCCATGTGTAGCATTTTCATAATTTCAGCGTAATTATGAGTGACATTTCAGATATGTGACACAGCAGAGCACAGAAAATGGAGGTCTTTGGCTGATGGCAAATCCTCAGCTTACTGCCCAGAGAGTCTTGGGCTTCAAATTCTTAAGTAACCCCTGTCATCTCAGGCGCGTGTCAGAGGCAGAATGAAGCTAAGAGCCTCAAACTCTGCTGGGTGGCTGGAGGGTGACACCACTTGTTGTGTCACAATAGAGCTCTCCATTCAGCCATTGTGGTAATTGTTGCCAGGGTCTCTTTATTGTGTCATAAATACCTTTGGATAGCGCCTAAAAAGCAGTCCTCAATCCTCAATGCAGACCAGCTAGCAAAAGACTTAAATACAAAATTAACAGGATGGCGCAATCAGGATTTTGTCTTTGAGGAATGTTTTACAGTAGAAGAAACACTGCATGCATGGGGCAAGATTTGCTGTGAGGCAGTGTACCATTCTCTCTAATTAATCTGGTCCATATAGGTAGAGTAATGCTTAACTGTGAATGCACTAGACATTGAAACAGATATAGAAAATCCTCAACCTGCTCTGAAAAAAAGCATACTGTTCCTTCAATGCTAGATTTAAAAATTCACAATCTATTATTCCAATGGGTGCAATTTCCGATGTTTCCCTCGTCTTCATTGCTCGATTTTGCTCATGAGAACGTGTCACTCATAGTCACTGAATGTCACTCATAATTCCATTAATATTATCAAAATGTCACACTAATGCAACCTGAAACATTGGCACCTATGAGGCTGGTAGACTGGCCCAATATAGGGGTCAATTAGGATGGCGGACAGATCTCCACCGCCATGCAGACGGTGGCGATCCGTCCGCCATCCTTGCCCGTCCGCCACCTATTTCCCCCCACCATATTTCAATGGCGGGGGGGACCGTGGCAGACGGGAAGACCATCCGCCGCATTTCCGCTGCGGTCGCCTTGCGACCGCGGTGGAAAAGCTCTAATATGCTGGCGGTGACACCGCCAGCCATATTAGGATGTGCTGGGGGATATGCATTTCCGTGGCGGCAATGACGCCACGAAAAGGCATACGGTCCGTGCATTGGGGGCCCGTTGCGGGCCCCCAGGGTGAAGGGGGTGCACATGAGGGGTACCTATGGTACCCCCCTGCAGTTGCATGCACAATGCGGCAGGCACCGTGCAGTGCCTGCCGCTTTGTGCATGCAAATGCACAGCATGCATTCTTAACTTTGTGGCGGGAAAAGGCACGTCCGTAATACTTGATGCTCGCAACCTCCGTCTGAGTAATGCGAGTAAATTTAGGCACCATATTAGGAGTAGCCTAAACCGCATTTGTAACAATGAGAATATTAAGGGTGGTATCCTGAAAATGGACAAAGTAGTAGTAGTGAAGACTGAAAAAGGATACTGTCTCTACCCGCTAGAGGATCTAGGGATGAGTAGAAAATTAGACCAAAATATAGTAACCAGCACAGGCTCATTACCTGGGTAGCAGTCTTCTCGGTACTTACCTTACTGCTCAATATATTGGTTCGAGGACTTATGCATTCCCCCTCTATCTCCGTTGTAGGATATTTTTATCGACCCTACTGTCTCCATAATTGAGGAATCCCCAAGGAAAGGCATGCGGTCTTAACTCTGGGGGCCCCCTGTGGGCCCCCAGAGTGAATGAGGGGTGGGGGCTGTACACGGGGGGGTACCTGTGGTACCGCCCCACATTTGTATAAACAAAGCGGCAGGCACCGCGGGGTGCCTGCTGATTTGTTTATGCAAATGCTGAAATGCATTTCTAGCATTGTGGCGGGCGGTGCTGAGAGCACCGCCCGCCACAATGCTAGAAATGCAGGATGTGCCCGCCACTGTGGCGGGCACATCCTGATGCCCCCCCACGGGACCCCCGCCCTTATGGCGGGCGGTCCCAATCCCCGCTAGGATGACGGGCGGACTTTGTCCGCCCGTCATCCTAGTGGACCCCTTAGTTCTTGCCATATCCTGAAATGTAGGTATCTGTATTTTTTGACATCATCTCTTCTCATGCACACCTGGTTTGGTGGTGGCATTAATTGTGAGCTTCTTTCACATTTCCCCCTTTTTCCCCAAAGCCCTGGGTGTGGAAATACGTCTCGTTTTTTTTTTTGCCAAGCTTCATGTCGACCATTTATGTATACATTATAGATGTACTCATAATAGTTTCCATTGTCCCCACAGATTGAGTTTAAGTTCGATATCATTGTTATATAGAGCCCTGTCGCACCGCACATTGAAACTACCAGGATGTTTTGGATGACAATCGATCACCTAATGAATTATTGACCTGCCATGCCCTGATGAAGGAATTGTGGGTTTGTCATCCCACTCCGAAACGCGGGTTGGCGCTTCTCTTGCTCTGTTGGTTACTATGTATTTATTAACCCTGGGCGTAGACTGCGTAGTGGGGCTACGCGAAGCTACGCAAAGTGGACGAGAAACTACGCCCACCTACGCACTTCGCGTAGCCCCACTACGCGCCGCATGCCCCCCTACCCTACATACCTAATTTTAGTAAATGCGCAAAGAAAAGTAAATAAAAGGCACTTACCTTGTCCGCTGCGTCCTGGGGCTCCCTCTGCTCGTTCACGTCTTGATAACCAATGCGCATGCGCGGCCGCCCGCGCATACGCATTTCTCGCCTGCTACGCCTACTTTGCAAAGGGCGAAGTAGGCAACACTATGCCCACTCCGTGGGCGTAGCGAAGTCCTTCGCCCAGGGTTAGTATTTATCAACTGAATTATATTAGGTATTGAATTGTTTAGCTTAGGTATGTTATGGAGTATGATTGTGTTCTGTATGATTGTTAGTTGGGTGTCTGTTTGTGATTGAGTGCACTGTGAAACTTATAATTTATTGGCTCTTTGGGTTATATTTTGTTGATATTTTGTAAATACATTTGTAAACAAATGAATATATATTCATACACCTACTGAAAAAGAATAAAATACAAATATTTTTAATAAATTTAAAAATGAATAATTAATATGGTAGTGGGGCAATGTATTTCTTTGATGATGGAGGTAATTCCCAAATCTGTAATTGAATGTTAAGGAGAGGTTTCTGTTGTTGTTGTTTGCATCCCGTGCCTGCGCACGCACACACAGTGCAGTCGACAGGTTACTGGTATGGTAACTTGGGTTGAATCCTTGTTTGTCTGTTTTGGTCTCCGCCGCAGTTACACGTCATCTCCTGGGACACTGGCCCTATTGTACTGGGCATTACTTTGCCGCACGTGACTGTGATCTGCTTCTCTGCCCAGGACCTTATCGGTATGCGGTACATTAAACCTGCATGCGTTCTCGGTTTCACTCTCTTTCCTGTGGTCACCAGCTTTGTAAAATAATAATAGGCACATTTGTAAAGCGCATGGTTACACTCGGCCAGTGTTTTCCCACGCTGTGGTGCAGCTGCCCATATTTCCACTCCCTGCGCCTCCCACCCTAACTATCCCAGGGGAAGAGATATGTTTTTAGATTTTTCCTAAAACAACTCTCCTGGACCTCTTTCCGGAGACCCACGGGAAGTGTGTTCCAGTGCTGGACAGCCAGCAGGCGAAAAGAGCGTCCGACCATCCTTGCTCTCTTGATAGTGGGTACACACACCAGGCCCACCCTGCCTGATCTCAGCTGACATGTGGGGACATAGGGGGTGAGTAGCTCAGACAGGTACGATGGAGCAGTCCCCTGCATGATCCAATGACATACACACAGTGCCTTAAATAGGACTCTTTCGCTTTTTGGCAGCCAGTGGAGCGCAGGCCGTGCTGCCTTCGCAGAAGTCCTTTTCGGGCTCATTAAAACCAAGCACGCTGCCGCGTTCTGCACCCCCTAGAGTCTGAGCATACACTTAGTCGTCGCACCCAGATAAAAAATGTTGCCATTATCCAGGTGCGACGTCACCAGGGCATGGACCATGGTCTTCCTGCCGCAGTAGGCAGCATAACCAATGTTTTCCGAAGGACCTTCAAGACTCCAAAACAGGCGCCTGCCACCCGCCTGGTTTGGTAATCAACGGAAAGCTTTGTGTCTAACCACACTCCCAGATTCTTTGCCTGAGCGCAGGGAGTGGGAGTAGTCCCCAAATTCTGAGGCCACCAAGCAGAAGACCATACCGACGGGGCTCTCCCCACCACAAGTACCTCCGTCTTATTGCCATTCAACCTCAGGCAGTTCTTCGCCATCCATGCAGCCAGTTCTTGCAGGCATGCTATGAAGTTGGAGGCAGCCGTCTCCGGTGCCTGTGTTAGGGAGACCACAAGCTGCGTATTATCCGCATAGGACACGACCCTGATCCCAAACCCATCAGCAATCTCTGATAAGGGAGCCACGTAGAGGTTGAACAGGGTGAGGCTCAGGGTCGATCCGTGCAGTACCCCCTGTCTAAGCTTGATGACTTTGGAGTAATGGTCGTCCTGCCTCACCTGAAAACTGCACCCAGACAAAAAAGATTTCAACCAGCTCAGGGCACTGCCCGACAACCCTCCATTCCTCAAACACTGCACCAAAGTGTGATGGGTCACAGTGTCAAAGGCGGCACTTAAATCCAACAGGATCAGGGCCGCCGTCTGACCTGCATCCACATATTGCCTGATGGTTTCAGTGGCAAAGAGCAAGGCTGATTCTGTAGAGTATCGCGCTCGGAATCCAGACTGGGTGGGATGTAGGAGATTGAATTTCCCAATGTGTGCCGTCAGCTGTCTATTTACCACTTTTTCCGCCACCTTGGCGACCTACGGCAAAAGGGAGATGGGGCGAAGATTGTCCAGTTGATCTGGGCCAATATGAGGTTTCTTGGGGAGCGGTACAAGCACAGCTTCCTTCCAGCATCCTGGTACTGTACAGGTCCTAAAAGAGGTCTCCCCCAGGTGTCGGATGTATGGCTCCAGGATCTCCAAGCTCCCTCTCAACCTTTTAGGGGGTGCCGGGTCTATGTGAGATCCTGACTTTATACTACTACAGATTTTAATTAGCTGTTCCGGGGGGCATAGAAAAACTCTTCAGCCCCTCTCCCTCTTCGGCATGCTCTGTCTCCTCCACCCCCTCCTCTCCTACTCGAGCGGAGTCAGGGAAGGTGGAGTATATTTTCTCCACTTTGTCGGAGAAAAAGTCTGCCACCCGTTTACATAACTCTTCTGAGCCCACAGCCGGTGCAGCTGATGTTGTTAAGGAAGATATCTCCTTATAGACCCTAAACAGTTGAGGAGTAGAGTTGCTAGCCGATCAGATACTCTCCAGATAATATGCTGCCTTTGCTCTTCTGATGAGCCCATGATAGCTCTTCAGTGCCTCTTTATACTCTCCCCTGGTCACAAAAATCTTTCCTCCAGTGCCTTTCCAGGCATTTGCACCCAGCTTTCACCGTTCTCAAGGCGCCCGAGTACCAAGGGGCAGATTTCTGAACTCTGCCCGGTGTTTTTCATGACCAGGGGGCAGTACTGTCCAGGGCCTCCATGATCCGTCTCTCCAAGTTCCTACACGCCTATTCAGCATCTGTACCACCAGGAGGGCCCCCCAATACAAGGGCGTTACTGAACTGTCCCTGCAAAAAGCCTATCCACCTCCGGCACACTATGGCCCAATCTTCCGTGGCTTTGGCCCCGGCAGTGTCACCGCAAAGGGGACCAGGAAGTGGTCTGTCCATGTAACAGGGAGAGGGGGATAGACTACTATGCCCTCCTAATTCGCACACAGGGGATCCAGTAGATGTCCCTTAAGATGGGTAGGGGAGTCTGATCTTAGCCTAAGTTGTAGTGTGGCCATTTCGCTTGCCACAGTACAGGTGGCATCCTCAAAATGCAGATTGAGGTCACCCAGCACCAAGAATTTCTAATACCGTAATGCCGGTTGAGTAAGGTGGTCCATCAAGCTCAACGAGAAGCGATTGGGATGGCCAAGCGGTCTATAGATCAGTAGCCCCTTTACAATATGGTTCAGGTCCACCTTAATCGTAAAGATCCCGGCCTCACTATCGGCAATATCGATAGACTCCAGAGTGCATTGGATGTGATGTTTGTAGAGGATAGCTACTCCTCCCCCCCTGCCGGACACTCTGTCTAATCTGATGATCTCCTAGCCCCTGGGTAATGCCTCTAAGATCTCTGGCGCTGACTCCTCGTCCAGCCAAGTCTCAGTGAGAAACATAATATCAAACTGACCGTCTAATAGTTGGTCATGGACCTCCAGTCTATGTTTCCTGAGTGACTGGCAGTTCAACAAACAACAGTTCAGCTTAGAGATTTCCTCCTCCACCTCCCTCTCCACACTAAATTTAAAAGGGCAATGTCTGCAGCCCCCGCTCTTGCTATTACCCGCTATACTGTGTCCGTGATAGGGGGACGCAAAGCGTGCAGATCCAGGGAACAATATTGATGCTTTGCTCCACCACAACCAGGGGTTCTGGCCCCGGGCCCCGTCCGGCCGCGGACGGGCGCAGACGGACTTGTTTTTGGTGCGCCGACACGCCCGCTGCGCACGGTCGCCTGGACATCCAAATAAGTAGCTGCCTGTTCCCCATAACTAGACCGCTAACCGGTCAACCGAAAGTGCCTGGCTCTCCCTACCCCGCCCTCCCCGCAGCGGTACTGGTTACTGCGTCGGACCAGGGTGGATAGGAGTGAGGATTGAGCCCTGGACACCGAAGCCCCCGAGGTAAGATTGCCCCCAACACTCGCCACACGCAAAGTGCCTAATAAAATGCCCCAGAGTAAAATTGGCTTCCGTTTACACAGGATTCAAATGCAGTTTAAATATACAGTTTTAAAATTGCAGGCAGCCTTACTTAAACATCTTTGGGATTCCTGTGCTCTGGTCTTTAGTCTCCAGCCTGTGGTCATGAACCCTGTGCCCGGTTTTAGACTCTCCAGAAGCCACTGACACTGTTTGGTCCCTTCTGTACCTGTTCGATACCCAGCTGTGGTCACTGTCTATGGACACGGTCATCCTGTGCCTGGAACCACCTACTTTGTCTGTGTCAGTGTCAGTCTTCATCCTGTGGTCATTTGCGTTGCACCCAGTCATTAACGTCAGTGTGTGATGTGCTGCTTGCATCGGACACTGCACGACACCCCACCTGCTGTGCCCCCTCTGCTGGTGCTACACATCACTGGCCCAAGAGGGAAGTGTATCATAGGAGCCCTGCTGAGAGCAGCCATGTGGCAGGCAGATGTGGGCAGCATCTGCAGTCCAAGACAGGAAACCCATGGGGGTGTGAGGAAGGGTGAAGTGATATGGGAGAGATGATTAGAAACCTGTGGTTGGAGAAGGCTAATGACGGACCAAGAGATGCACAAACCTATGTGCTACACACACAATAATAAAACACTGACAAGTAAACATAATCACAGGGATAAACACACTCACAGCACCCCATACACTAATGCACAACAGAAGACAAACACGTTTCTAGACAAGCGTACACACACATACAAACCCGGAGGCGCCCCCACCCCGCGTGTTGCTTTTCGAGGAATAGCACGCCTCCAGCACACGACACTGGGATTTATTCATGCGTGTGCGAGGCAAACGCACTACTAAATTCAACCCAACTACTACACCGCAGCACCTCTCAGTAAAAAAGCACCACCACTGCCATTCGTGAGTGAGAGGTCACCTCACCAATGGCAGAGAAGTTGTGCTTTATGAGGCAGGCGTGCACACTGGGCGCTGTGCAGTCAAGCAGCACCGACGTTGGATGCACTCAGGCCTGGCAGCAGGACGGCATTCTGATTTTGTTCCTGGGGGCTGATTTTTTTTAAAACCGCCCCAGTAACAAAACCGACTCCCTGTAAGGAAACCGGCTTCCCACCCCTTCCGGCCTCCCTGGGGATTGCCCTGTGCCCGGTATTACCAGTCCGGCCCTGATTACACTGCTGCTAATAAAGACTTAGCATTTTCTTTAGAAGGTACATTTGACATTAAAAAGTTGTATTTCCTTAGTCAGTCGATGCACCTTATGATACTAATGCTTAGGCCTACACAGTTGTAGGCATTAAACAAATAGGATTAAATGGACACAGTGGGAGTTGGAAAGAAAATGTCCATACAAGTAAAAGGATCATTCAAACAATGGTTAGAAAAGAAGTGGGATCGACAGGTGAAATGCTAAAGGGGAATGTCATAGCTGGAATTAGAATTAATCCTGCTATAGCAAAAGAAACAGACCCCAAAGCAAGATGACTGGAAATAGAATCATGATTCAGATGAGGAGGGTATTTTTTTAATGAACCTTTGATTTCTAGACCTTCTTCTACGGGTACTGTACCCAGGATAGGGATGGGTGGTACTGATTCTGGCTCAAAGGCCTGGCATTAGAGCAGGAGGAGATGGTACTACTATACTGACTCCAACAGCTCTAGTACAGAGTGCTTCAGCAGAATCAGAGATGACAGCAATGCTGAGTACTAGTAAGGCAGTCCATATCCAATCTGTTACTCAGGTTCAAGTTGATACACCGAAAATATTGGCAGTGGTTGAGCACCATCTGAACGCTATTAAAATTGGCATTTTGAAAATAGAATTTGGCAAGCTGTTACAGAGAAACATTGATTTAAACAGGCTGTTGACATAAAACGCTGATGAAATGAGATATTTAAACAAAGAGGCAGCCAGATGTGCAAATGAAGCATATAAAAAAGCTAGAAGAGGTATCTGATGAATGCGAAGTTGATATGAACAAAATGAAAAATATTTAAAAAAATTACAAAATGAGCCTGACTCCTGCTGAGATTAGAGAAATGGGTTTGATTACTTTAAGTGTTCATACTATAGCTTTGATGGAGTGATTTTAGAAGCTACAAAGAAAGGTGGAAGAAATGGACAGAAAGGCAAATGAAACCAAAGCATGCAGAAGCAAGGTGAATAGCTAGTGATCAAGAAGTTGGGACAGGAATGGTTTAGGAGTTTCCTTTGAGATCAGTGCATAGAGGGAATCTTGTGAATGTGCCCATCACTGTGAATTTTCCTAAATTGCCAGAGGAGCCAGGGAAATGCTTTGAAGATGTACACAGGTTAACAAACATATAAAAAATGCTGTGGACTGATTTGTATTCATTTTTTGAAATTGCTTCTCTTAGTGATTTGTGGGTAGAATGCAAAGCAGGAGGTAATTGGCCAAAGGCAAACCCAGCTATAGATGCTCCATATAGTGCTCCATCTGAAGAAATGGCTTCTAAATACTGATATGTTTTTGAGTATCGGAAAAAGAGAGTGTCTGAAGAGGATATAACTGAGTAAAGATTTTTGAGAACTTAACAAGGGCTTGAACAGTCTGTGCATGCTCTCTATGAAAGGCTTACGCTGAACTTCAAGAAGCATAGTGGAGGCTATGATCCCAAGAAAGATGTGTCAGTGGATTTGTTTCTGCTTTTGTCATGGATTTAAGGCCAGAGCTTAGTAATCATATTTAGTCATGTGGATTGTGCTGGCAGACACAGATTATTGATTTAGATCTTGAATCTGTCTAATTACGGTAGTGATTACTTTGATGCAAAGCAGAGGAAGCTTAAGGAGAAGCGTGGCTCAGTGGTTAGAGGCGGCAGACCCGGAAGCTGAGATCGACCGTGGACCAGGGTTCGATTCCCCGCCTCGGCGGGTCTTGGGCTCAAAATTCCACGGACTCGACAATTCTCGCTCTGGTGCCTACTCAACTCAGGGGGGGCACACTCTGCGACTCTGGGCAATAGCTTGCTTAATCTCCACTACGGCCCCTCGTGGCGGGATGCCTGGCTTTCACCTTGTGGACACCCTGCCGGGGTTTCTCACAGGGGAATACCAGGACGGGTTCCCTAAGCAAGCGCCGGGACGCTTACGGGCAGCCGTGCGCTTTACAAGTCCAATACATTTACATTTACATTTACAAGGAGAAGCTGATGATTTTTCAGACAACCAGTTTGAGGAATGATCTCAGAAACAGATGGGTTTGAATGTAAATTCTGCTCAGTCTGGAATAAATCAGATGACAGGTACAATGGGGAATGGTGCAAATGTAACGTGGGAATGAAATATTGAGAAATGATGGGGTGAATGTGAAATGATGAAGAAAAACACTCCTTGTCCCTACTGTGGGAAAATTGGGCACTGGAACGGGAGTGACCTTAAAATCCCAAGATAATTCAGGATAATGGTGTCCTTCAAAAGCATATGCAAAGAAACTATGGTGGTCCCAATGGTTTCAAATTAGGAGCTGGATATGCAAGTCAGAAATAATGTCGAATGCAAATGCCTTCAGGTAAAGTGATACAGCAGAACTGCAGAAACAAAATGCCATCTAGTGCAGGGCACCAACAGAATCCATCGATTCTAAATGATGACACTGCAGGAGACATTCACAATGATGGTACCTGGGGAGAAAGGGGGGGCGGGTTGGTTACTAGAGGTAAATAAAATTGCCCCATATATTGACGGTCTAATAGACTGGCCATCTTGTATTATTTTTTATTCATATTGGCCCTACTCATTCTACAGTTCATTCAGTGGAAGCCCCAAATCTACCCCCCTACGGAAAAGATGTCCAAGTTGTAAGGATCAGCAATATACGGATTGCTAATCAGGTTACAGCAGTTGTTCCAGACAAAATTGATTAACAGAAAAAAACAGTTCATTTTGTGTGATTCAAATACTGTGAATCTGCTTGGAAGAAATTTGGTATGTAAAATGAGTTCTGTAATATATTGCACAACAGATGGTGTTGCCATTGAAATACAAGATGAGGATTTAGTGATTAAATAAAAATCACAAGAGACTAAAATTCAATTTTTCCCGGCATCAGGTGAATGTGGCAATGGAGGAGTCAAAGGGCACTGCTTGTCACAACCTGAACCCAGGCATTTGGATGGGAAACAACCTTTACAATGCAACTTTTACAACGCACTACCATTACAACGCAACATCCCTTACAACGCATGCCATCACAACGCAACCATTACCACACATGACACTACAACGCATACAATTACAACTCATGTCATTACAACGCAGTCATTACAACGCATACCATTACAACGCATACCATTACAACGCATAGTACCCTTACACTATCCAATACTTACCCTACTGTTGCGCCCCCTGGAGTTAGAATAGTAATTTTTACCCCTACACTATCCAACACTTACCCTACTTTTGCACCCCCTGGAGTTAGAATAGTAATTTGTACCCCTACACTATCCAACACTTACCCTACTGTTGCACCCCCTGGAGTTAGAATAGTAATTTTTACCCCATACTATCCAATACTTACCACCATACATGCAATGTAATGGTATTCGTTGTAATGGTATGCGTTGTAAAGGTAGTATGCGTTGTAATGGAATGCATTGTAAAGGTAGTTTTCAGAAAATTCGTTGTAATGGCATGCGTTGTAATGGAATGCGTTGTAAAGGATGTTGCATTGTAAAAAATGCGTTGTAAAGGTATGTGCTGTAAAAGTATGCATTGTTACGCATACATCCCATTTGGATAGAGATTAGGAATTACGTCTGGAAGAATTGTCTTCATGAATGTTGATCTGGACCCTTCCAAGTGATTCTGATGATTAACACTGTGGTGAAATGCGCTGGATTGATGCAGTGGAGTCACACAGCGCATAACATGAGAGTGTGATTGGTAGAAGAAGTGACAGATGCAACTACTAAATTAGCTGCCATTGAAACATTGCAAAGTCAAGCACAAGTGAATGGTGTCCAGGCCTAAGTCCAAAGTCACATCGTGGATTCAAAGGGGGGAATGAATTTTGGAACTGGTGAAGAAAGACATGGAGAGCAATACAAACTTTTAGAGTTTCAGGTTAGTGAAATGTCTGAAGAAGAACCTGACATTTTTAAAATCCAATTACCAATCAGTGATCTAAGTGAAGAGCTATTATCATGCACAAGTCAAACACAAGAGTGGCAACAAGAAATAATAGGCCCTGATCCAAGACATGAAGAATTGCAATTACTCAAACCTCCAGAGGAAGAGAGAAGTTTGCAGTGAGCAGACTTGAAAAGACTGCTAATCAAAGTCAAATTTCAAGTTCAAGCTCAAGATCAAGCTTCACAGAGATTAAAGAGGCTGATGTTGAACAAAATAAAAATGGAGAAGATATTCCAACAAAAACAACTTGCAAAAGAAAGCACAATGAGTCTGAAAGATTGAGAGACCAATTGAATCTGAAACTAGTGGTAGTGAATCACCTATGAGCAAATGGTCAACAAGGAGAACAGTTCCAAATTGAAAATATGCTTCACCTGAATGGTTATATCTGGCCACAGTTTCACAAGAAAAAAAATTAAGCTGAATTAGAAAGTTATGAAACAGTAAATCCATGCCCGTTTAAGTGTGAGAGTGAATCTGAGAGTAAAATTGAAAAAAAGAATACATATTAAACGTTTTATTCTTTTAGATGGACAAGATCAAGAGACAGTCGGTGAACAAAGATGAAAAATTGACTCTCGGAATTGAAAGCAATTTATTAAAACAAACTTTTGAAAGCACTCTTAGAAGATTATTTTTGACATTGTGCTTTGATTATTTTTTTGAAGAAAGAAGAAATGAAGAAAAATGCATTACTGAAATTTTTTGTCTTTGAATTATTTAAGTTGTACAATATTTTTTGTCTAAATTGCAGATGGAGTACAACAGATTTTTTTAAATTATGGGGCTAGTAATTATGTTGACAATACGAATAGTATTAGTGTGAATGTTGTAGTGACTACTTACTCCAGCGGGATACGTTTATCGTCACCTTGTACTTACTACTGTAAATCATGAAATAATACATGAAGTATCAGTGCATAAAACAAATTTAGTTAGTGGTTTTCAGCATAATGTTTAGTCTAAAACGATTTGTAAATATACAGATATCATAAGAAGTAATTGGTGTTACTATTGTACTTTTCTTCCTACCTCTGCTTGGGAGACTACGACTTATGTCCAACTTCCAATTTTATATGGTCTCTCTTCTAATTAGGCCGGGTGTAAGATTCTGCTCTGCTCGTGGGAACTGCAGTGCTACGTGGAGAACGCAGAATTCCACAAAAATCTTCTTATATAAATATACAATGTTCACTTATTTTACTATGTGGCCAAATCTGCCAATGGGCCACCCAGCCAGCATGCCCAGTACTAGAGATAGGTGAATGAAACAACTGTGTCTGTGGTGTCTATTGACTTGAAACATCATTTAGTCTAGGGACGGCATTGAAATACAATTTAAAAAATGTATTTTTTTTAGGGTTAGTTCACTTTTTTTTCTGCAAAAAGTGGAAAGGTGGGGTAATATATGTGTGATGCCTTTGGAGGATGTTTGTTGTTGAAAAATGTTACAGCTCAGTTCATTGGAATTTTTGGCATTGCTGAATTAATGCTGGGGATTTCTTCAGTGCTACCATGCCTCCTAAATCTGGCTAGTGTGTGAATTTCTGCCATATACCATTATTTGTCTTTGTCACCTGGGATCAGGGAGCATTTTGCATAGTTAGTGTGCATAGGCCTGCATGTGTTCTTTGTTTTCCATGCCTCCTTGCTTGTCATTTGACCATGTGGCCATTTTGATTTTTGTGCTTTTTGCCATAGGGCTACACGTATTCTGTTGTTCATGCCTACTTACTTGTGGTTGTTTTTTGACCATTTGGACAGTGGCCATTCTGTGTAGCAACTAGGAAGCCAATGTGCTTTTGTCATAGGCCTGCATGTGTTCTTTTTTGGGGCCATACCTGCTTGCTTGCTGTTGTTTGACCATATGGCCCGGTGGTCCTTTGGTGTAGCCGGCCAGTGTGCTTTTTTCCATAGGCATGAATGTGTTCTTTGTTCTCCATGGCTCCTTGTTAGCTGTTGTTGTTTGACCATGTGGCTGGTGTGCATTTTTTGTAGGCAATCAGTGTGCGTTTGCCGTAGGCATGCATGTGTTCTTTGTTCTCCATGCTTTCTTATTTGCTGTTGCTGTTGTTTGACTACGTATCCAGCTGCCATTTTGTCTAACCAATCAGTGTTCTTTTGCCATGGTCATGCAGGTGTTCTTTGTACTCTAATGCCTCCTTGCTTGCTGTTGTTGTTGTTGTTTTTGCCATTGGCCTGCATTTGTTCTTTGTTGCCCATGCCTCCTTGCTTGGTGTTGTAGATTTAACGTGTGGCTGGGGGCCATTTTGTGAAGCCAGTCAGTGTGCTGTTGCCATAGGCCTACATGTTTACTTTGTTGTGGCCATGCCTCCTTGCTGATTTTCTTTTCGTCCATGTGGCCAGTGGCCATTTTATGAAACACCTAATAAGCCAGGGTGCTTTTGCCATGAGCCTGCATCTGTTCTTTGTAGGGGCCATGCCTCCTTGCTTGTTGTTGTTGTTTGACCATGTGGCCGGGACATTTTTTTGTAGCTAGCCACTGTGCGTTTTGCCATAGGCCTGTATGTGTTTTTTGTTGTACATGTCTCCATGTTTGCTGCTGTTGTTTGGCCATGTGGCCGGAGGCCATTTTGTGCACCTACCAGTGTGCTTTTGCCATGGGCCTGCATGTGTTATTTATTGGGCCATGATTCCTTGTTGGTTTTTGTTGTTTGACCATGTGGCTGGTAGCCATTTTGTGTAGCCAGCCAGTGAGTTTTTGCCATAGGCCTGAATGTGTTGTTCAATGGTTGACCATGTGGCCAGTGCCATTTTGTCCAGTCACCATTTTTGACAGTTCTCAAAGCCATTTTCTATGAAGATTGATAGGAGTGGCCTAAGCCTTTTTGTTTGTGTTCCTTTTATTACATCTTCCTGATATCAGTTTATTAATATGATTTAGGCCTATTCATTCATAGTAAATGTATTGTATGATTATGAGCAAAGTTTTATATGATATGCTTTTATGCATTTTTCATCTGCACCTCCTTGCATCCCCAGACTCAAATGGGGTTCTCATAGACCCCTACAACATCTGCAATTTAATTGTTTTTGTCACATTTTTTTTGTTTCAAATTATATTTCAATCTTTCTTGTTTTTCAATTTTTTCAATTTGTTTTTTGTTCATTATTTCATTGTTTTAATTTCTTTTAACTCTCAAGACGTGGAGTCTGAGGGGGCTGAGGCAGAGTGTTGCTTTAAAATACAACACTGCAGACGGATGTCTGGAGGGGCGTAGTTAAATTACAGTCCCCATCACACAGGCACAATACCTTTTATTTAGCAGACATACTGTGCATGTCTCAGGCAGAAGAGTATATATGCTAAAAATGTGGCTGTCAGGGTGCACATCAGTGCATCCCTAAGGCCAACGTGGAGTCACATATTGCAACAGGGACAGGATCCCAGGCGTTGTCCCAGCTTCGTATAGGGATGTACTTCTAGTTCCATCAAGAAGCTAGGAGAGGGCTTGAGGTGGGTCTTCCTCTTAAACCTGACCTTCTTACTCTGTCTTACTCCTCATTAGGAATTATGATTTGCTGGTTCTAAAGCCCAGCCCCAGATCCCCGCTCAGTTGCTGCCATGGAGCTTACAAGTTGCCATCCAACGAAGCAAGGTAAGTAAAAACATTGTGTTGCTCTGTTTATGTGAATGTATGTGTGAGTGTGTTTGTGAGTGATTGATAGTGACTAGACTGAGTTAGAGTTTGTGTGAATGTATTTCAGTGTCAATGAGAGTGAACGTCAGTGTGAATCTGAGTTGGAGAGAGTGTATGAATGAGTGTAAGTTGGTGCAAGAAATTGGGTGAAGTTGTGTGAGTGTGTTATATGGTTAGAATGATTAGAAATTGTGAGAGGGCTTGGAAGGGCATTAGGTGTGTAGCTATCAATGGTGCAGAGTGTGAAATAGTTAATGTGTATTTGAAAGAGAGAGAGAGAGAGACAGTGAGTATGAGTATGTTTGTGAGTAACTGAGTGGGAGTGAATATGAATAAGACTGTGTGAGTTTACAATGAGGGAGGGGGTGGGGGTGAAGAGAGGGATCACTAGAGGGAATTAGTGTGAGTGAGACAGTGTGATTGAGTAAGAGTGTGTGAGGGGCGTGGCTTGGACGCCGATCGGGATGGCGGCGTGAGCTCGCAGCTCCGCGCAGGATCCCGCTTATTCTCCTGTTTTCGGAACCCTAGGCGACCCGGAGACGACCCTCCTGCCCTCTGAAGTGTGAGGGGACAGCTGGGTACAATTGGTGAACTGCTGGGGGACTGCCGCCCCGAGGGGACCGTGTCGAAGCAGCGGCTGAGGTGTTGCCGAGGGTGCGAAGAAAATGGCGGCGAGGAGGTCGGAAGGCCCCGAACTTCAGCCCTGAGCCGAGTTGTCGCCGACTGGCGAGGGATCCTGGCGAGAGATCCTGCAATCCGCTGACCGAGGCGCTAGGGTCGGCGGGGCTGTGCCCTGAGGCCAAGGAACGCTGCCTTGACTCACCCGGAGCTTGGGGACCCTAGCTGGCCACCGCCCTGAGACTTATCCTCTCCCCCTCAGGCTCCCGAGGGGGGCGGCCGAGTGGAGTGTGCTTCGCAGGCCGTGGCTCTTGTGCCTGTGAGTGTCGGTGGAGACATTGCACTGCCCGGTGCCCGGCGACCGGCACTGCCCACGGGCGCTGACGACAAACGGGCTCCTGGACTTGTGACGCAGCGCCCTGGAATGGCGGCGACTGGAGGGCCGATGGCCGAGAGATGCACTGAGGGGGACTCGGCGACATCAACTCAGCTGGGCGAGAGTCCCTCCCCGGAGCTCGATCGAGAACAACGGCTGAACCGGCGACTAGATGCCATACTTGATGCGATCGCCTCGACTAAGGACGCGTTGCACCAAGACATCGCCCAAGTGGCCATGGGCCTGGGGCTGCTACGCGCAGATCATGCGAAGCTAGCGGACAGAGTTAAGGACCATGACCAACTGTTGCTGGACCTGAAACCATCGGTGGTGGCCGCGGAGCATAAGATCACTGATATGTTGGCCCGGCTGGACTCGTTGGAACGGAGGGCGGAGGATGCAGAAGGCCGCAATAGGCGGAACAACGTGCGGGTCGTGGGCCTTCCGGAACGGATTGAGGGGGAGGATGCGGTGGCCTATATGGAGAACTGGTTCCGCACTGTGGTGGCGCCGGAGGGGCTCACTCCTTTCTTTACGCTGGAGAGGGCCCACCGGGTACCTGCTCGCCCGCCGGGGCTTGGTCGCCCCCCCCGCCCGATGGTGGTGAAACTCCTCCACCACAAGGACCGGGATCTCCTCATTCAGCGGGCCAGGATGTCGGGCCCCTATGAGGTGGAGAATAGTAGGGTTACGATCTTCCCGGACTACACCCAAGCGGTCCAGAAAAACCGGGCATCGTTCCTGGCAGTGAAAAAGGAGCTCAGGGAGGAAAGCATTCAGTACTCCTTGCTCTACCCAGCTAAGTTGCGGATCATGATGGATGGGTCTACGCACTTTTTCCAGACTCCAGACGAGGTTTGGCACTGGCTGGAGTTGTATAGAGCGGGGACTGACAGATCGCATAAAAGTAGACGAGATGAACCCAAGCAGCCCCGGGTGAGGCAATCGCAACGCATCAGATCTCGCAACAGGCGCCAGCGGGAGAGGCGGGAGGCTCAAATGGCGGCGGAAAAGAGGGATGCACTCGCAGCGACGGCGGCCATTACAGGGTCGCAACAGAACAGTGAACGTGCAGACACTGACTCGGGAGGGGAAGGCGGCAGGACGGGTGAGGAACTCTCAGAAGCGGACAGTTCGAAGGGGCCGGAGGTGACCCCACAGACCTCGGATGGTATCTTTTGCGGCTGACATTGGATTGGGCTAGATCGGGACTTCATGGTAGGGTGGTATCCTGTTGATGGGGGACGGGATGCCGGGAGGGGGGGATCTGTGCTTCAGGAGGGATGGAGGCGCGGGGCACGGGCTCCGCTTGCTGGGGTCGGCGGTGATTCACCCCCCTTGGGCCCTTAAGGCCGACTGTGGTGGAGACCACAGGGTAAGAGTGCGAGAAGTTGGTTCAAGGTTTGGATGGGGGCGGACATTGGGTTCGTGTGCTCTGTCCTGGGGAGCGGGGTTTGGGAAGTTTTTCTGTTTTGGGTGTGTTCGGGGGGGGGCAACTGCATTGGGGGGGTTATGAACATTCGTTATTTGATTCGGACTGTACGAAGTTGGAATGGGGACATTACCTAATCTGAAATGCCTGACGTGGAATGTCCGGGGGCTGCGAACTATGGTGAAACGTCATAAGGTCCATGCATATCTAGTACGCAGGGGGGTTCAGATTGCCATGCTCCAGGAGACTCATCTCACTAAGAAAGAATGTACTGCCTTGCAGAAAAGATGGCGGGGCCAGGTGTTTGGCACCACCTACTCAGCGTATGCCAGGGGGGTGCTGATCTGGGTGAGGGCGGGGATACCCTTTCAATTGCTGAATCAAGTCGTGGATCCGGATGGCCGGTTTGTGGCGGTGGAGGGGAGGTTATATGGACGGGATGTGGTTTTCTGCTGTGTGTATGCGCCAAACACTGATCAAGCTCGATATCTTGATAGCCTCTCAGGGGCGTTAGCCTCCTTCCTGGCGGGCCCAATAGTGCTAGGGGGGGACTTTAACTCGATTACAGATGTGGCTCTGGATAGGTCCCATCCCCCTCTGGTGGACTCCCGGTGCGCAGGTTGGCCGCGCACAGGAAGGACTGGCAGGATAGATGGGGGTTGCTGGATGTCTGGAGGGAGCGGCACAGGGAGACCAGGGACTACTCCTTTTACTCTGCACTTCATGACCTGCATGTCAGGATTGATTCGGTGCTCTGCGGTGGACCCCTAGCTCCGTTGGTCTCCCATGCGGAGTACTTGGCTAGGACTATCTCAGATCATAATCCCCTATTGGTGCACATTCAGTGGCAGAGAGAGCGCTCAGTCATACCAACGTGGCGGCTTCGGCCGGAGACACTTGAGGATCCTGTCTTCACAGACGCGGTTCGGCAAGGCATTGATAGCTATTTCGGAATGAATGCGGGCACGGCCACGAGTAGGTCCACTGAATGGGATGCAATGAAAGTGGTGGTGAGAGGGGTGTGTTTGGGTAGGTTTTCGAATGCTCGCACGGCTGTGTTGAATGACCTCATGAAAGCGGAAGATAGGTTGAGGGACTTGGAGCGCCGCAGGCCGGCTAGGCCGGACTTACAGGCCCAGCTATTAGAGGCGAAAGAAGTGGTCGCCACCGAGACGGAACGTTTGCGGTGCTATGACTACAAACAGTATATCATCAGGGCGCATGCGGAAAGGGACAAGGTGGGTACCCTCTTGGCCAGACTGGCCAACCCGGAACTTAGGGGCTCCCCGATCCTCGGCATTCGTACTGCGCAGGGGGAGATGGTGTACACCCAGGCAGCGATATTGGAATGTTTTAGGGGGTACTATGAGGAACTGTACCAGAGTCAGCTAGGGGTGGGGGTCCAGGACATTGTGGAATACTTGGGGGAGAGGCAGCTTCCGGTCCTAGATGAGGAGGACGCGAAGGAACTGGGCAGCCCGGTAACGCTCACGGAAATACGGGCGGCCATAAAGCATATGGCCCGCAACAAAACGCCCGGGGTGGACGGACTACCGATTGAATTTTACCAGCAGTATGCGGATAGTTTGACACCCAGGCTGCTGGCGGTGTACGCTGAAGCTTTCGAGGCTGGGGCACTGCCCGGATCCATGCGGGACGCCTTGATTGTGCCGCTCCTGAAGCCTGGCCGGGATGCAGCGGACGTGCGGTCTTACCGCCCGCTATCCATGCTGACGGTGGATTATAAGATTCTGAGCCGAATCCTGGCCACCATGCTGGCCCCGTATATGACGGGCCTGGTACATAGGGACCAGGCCGGGTTCATACCCACGAGGAGCACGGCGCTGAATGTTCGCCGACTGGTGGGGATAATGGACGCCATCTTGGACGGGGAGGGAGCCCCGGCGGTCCTATCTGTGGACATCGAGAAAGCCTTTGATAGTTTGGAATGGCCGTTCCTAGACGGAGTTTTGGAGAGGTTTGGTATGGGCGAGGGGTTCCGCAGGTGGACAAGGGTCTTATATGCATCGGCGACGGCGAGAGTACGTTTGGGCAGCCTGGTGTCTGCGGCGTACCCGGTGGGCAGGGGCACGCGGCAGGGATGCTCTCTGTCTCCCCTGTTGTTTGCTCTGGCGATGGAACCTTTTGCGGTCCATGCGAGGTCGGGTGTCGAGTACATGGGGATAGCCAGGGGCGGGCAGTGGCATTATATATCGCTATATGCGGATGACTTGCTCCTGTACCTAGCTGACACCTCCCGGGCGTTGGCCGGTGCAATGGAGCTGCTGTCGGAGTTCGGCCGGCTGTCGGGCCTTAAGGTCAATTGGGCGAAGACTTGTGTGTTCCCGCTGCGAGCGGGTTCACCTGATCCTGGCGGCGACTTGGACGTGGTGTGGGAGCCATCTTGTTTCACCTATCTGGGTGTTCGCATTTACCATGCTACCGCGGACCTATTGGAGGGCAACATTGGTCGCTGTATCCGGGCACTGCGGGGCAGCTTGTCTTTCTGGTCGACCCTCCCGCTGACGGTTCTGGGCAGAATTGCCCTTTTGAAGATGGTGGCACTCCCCTGCTTTCTCTATTATTTCCGGACGCTGCCTATATGGATTCCCCAAGGGGTCTTCAGAGACCTGAGATCGATGATTATTGGCTTCCTATGGGGGCATGGCCGCCGTAGAGTGGCCCTGAACACGCTCCTCCGCCCTAAGATGGAAGGGGGTATGGCTGTGCCTGATTTCGAGCTGTATTATTTAGCGGCACAGCTGCAGGTTCTTACACAGAACGTGGCTAGGGTGTTCAGGGGTCCAGAGGAGGACCGGGATCGGGGGATACAACGCCATGTGCTATCCTATATTATCATGCAGCAGAGGCTTGAGTTGCGGGCCCTCACCATGGAGGAAAGGACGCTCCGCTTGTGTTG
Source organism: Lissotriton helveticus (assembly GCF_964261635.1). Lineage (NCBI taxonomy): Eukaryota > Metazoa > Chordata > Amphibia > Caudata > Salamandridae > Lissotriton > Lissotriton helveticus. The sequence goes on along the minus strand of NC_136068.1, from coordinate 189,605,395 downwards.
GCAGAGGAGCCTTCGGAGAGCGAGGGCTTCGCGGCCTTATGCGCCGGAGATTCCGATCGGCATGCTGACGGCCTTGCCGCACGGGGGTGATTGGTCCCCGTTGCTGGCTTGGGAAGAGATGGGATTGCAGGTGGTAGGTGACTTGTACATAGATGGGGCGTTGGCACCGTTTGAGGTGCTCCGGGACCAGTTCGGGCTGCCCGACGGGGGGTTCCTCCTGCACGCGGCAGTGGTGGCTGCTATACGGAAGCACTGGAAAGGGGGGCTCGTGGAACCAACGACGACTATGGCGTGCCAATATGTGGTGATGGCAGCTGGCACGGTCAAAGCTGTGACGTGCCTCCATAATAGGATGCTGAATGAGGGTCTGTAGCCACATACAAGGGCTCAAGGCTAAATGGGAAGAGAGTGTGGGCCGCCCCATACCGGATACGGCATGGGGACACATCCTGCGACGTACGTGGAAGGGCACGAGAAATGCGCGCTTTCAACAAGTGCATTTCTATGTGCTTCATAGGGCCTATTTAACCCCGGAGAAATTACAGCGGTACTTCCGGGTGCCGGATGCCCGATGCCCACGGTGTTCGTCTCTGGGTGCGGACATGGATCATTTGTTTTGGGGGTGCCCGCAATTGGGGACCTATTGGGCGGAGGTAGGGGAACTCCTGAATGAAGTGTCTGCCAGGGAGGTGGACTTCGATATGGCGGCGTGCCTGTTGCTCTGGTTCCCGCACACCAAACACACCAAGGTGACGAGCAAATTCATTGATCTGGGTCTGATATTGGCGCAGAGGGAGATATCGTGGCATTGGAAGTCCAGGGGGGGGCCCTCGCTGCGTAGATGGAAGAATGAATTGCTGCGGTGGTCTGCCTGCGAGAGTGTGCTCCGGATGAAGCAGGCTGTTAAGTTGGGGAATGAGAAGGTTTTGGAAGCAGCGCGTGCATGGGAGCTAGTGGTGCAGGCCTTGCGTGATTCTTTGGTAGATGACGAGGATGGGGAGAACTGAGCCGGTGGACACCGCGGGGCGAACACAGAAGTGCTATATTCCGCGCTGTGGTGGATCCATCTAACTCGACAGGACGAGGGGTACTCCTAGCAGTTGCCAAGGGGGGGGGGCCTTGGGGGGGACTGGTTCATGGGAATTTGGGGTGGGACGGAAGCCATTAGGGGGTGGCTCGCCTGGGTGCCTAGGCTCTATTAGGGAGGTATGCACGATGTGGAGTATGGGAGGGCTGAGGGGAGCGGCCAGGCGAGTTGGGGCGGGGGCGCCTGGGGGAGGCCCCGAAGTAAGGGATGTCACTGCATTATTTTTGGGATGGCTGACGGAGGTTTTGTTGTGGGGGGGGGGGGGGTAAAAGCAGATACGTACGATGACTTTTCGACCTTGGTCCCCGTGGGACTTACACCGTGATTTTCTCCTATTGCTTGTGACAACATGCCGCCCGGCCCCCGGGATGCGGGCTGAATGGCTGTGTACAGTTTGGATTTATTATTGGACAGTGGGGTGTCACGAGTGCACTGGTTGATTGATTGTATCCTGTGGTTTCTAACTCTGCAATAAAAATATATTTAAAAAAAAAAAAAAAACATTGAGTAAGAGTGTGTTTGTTTATTTAGATATGATAGTGTGTCTGTCACTGGCCATGGAATACTCAATATCATTCTGGGCGTACAGTGGCACTCAAGGTAACATACTGCTGCTGGCATATGGCAGATACTTCATATCATAAGAAAGGGCACCCATTGCAAAAGCAAGCTGTGACATACTAGAAGTATGTGATGGCTTTACTCCTGTGGAAAAATGCTGGCACTTGCATACTGGAGGAAATTCTTGGCATAGGGTACCTGTGGAAAAATTGTACTGTGGAGGTAATTCTTGGCCTAAGGGAGGGCACCTAAGGCAAAGTGCAGACCCCGATAGAGTAGAAGACATACTTGACATAAAGGAACACGTATTGCAAAATCCTGATGCTGGCATACTGGAGACAATTCTTGACTTAGAATTAAAAGTCATGACATATTGTGGAGGAGAGGGTGGTTTGGGGGAAGCAAACCGTAATAAAATGATGCCCATGAAATACTGGAGGTAATTTTTGACAAATGGGTCATCCGTGGCATGTGGGCAATACCAGTGGCGAGAATTCTGATCCTGGAATATTAAATACAATTGTTGCCTTAGGTGGTACCCATAACAAACTGCTGCTATTGGCACAATGAAGATACATTTTAATATATGGGCAACTTTCAAGCCAAATTTAGAAAATAATGGAGTGAACTCCTGCCATTTATTATACCCCACCACTGTTAAAGATTACCACCCGTGACTGATATAAGCAATATCACATATCTATCAATTAGTGGATTATCTAGAACCATCATGATGAAAACTTATTTTGATCACCTTAAAAGTACAGATAAAAGCATACTAAAACCATCAGTCATTATACATACAAGCCATACAAGTCAGAAGCATCAGAGATGAAACATTGTACAGCTGGATTCGAATCTTTTCATGCAGAGCATCCCGCTGTTGAACTGTAAAAGTAGACCTATATGATTTCGTAAAGTACATGTCAAACCAGCATATCATTGTACACTGCGGCCATACAGACCACTCATCAGAAATATAAATAATGAACTATAGGGTTGAAATTTTTTCAGGCGGAACCTCCCTCTAATCCCCAAGACAGCTGTGCAAAACCTGTGCAAAATGTGCTTCTTCTGAACCACATGTAAACCCAAACTGCCAAGCCTTTTACAACCTCGTGGGATGTGCAAAATAGCATTAGGCCATCAAGCCATAAAGTGCAAGATCTTCCTTCGAACTCCGCGACAAGTATCTGGCATACCAAATTTGTAGGTTGCCCTAGGACAGCATTCACACACGACCCCAGTTTATGGTTGGGTGCCTAGAGCAATAGTCGTTCTCTCTCATGGGGAGTAGCGTTTCACCGATCGTGCAATAAAGTGCCAATAAGGTTAAAATGCGACTATTAAAATACTTAAAAATATTTATTAAAATGCAACAACAAAATCAGGGGTTGATGCAGAGGGAGTGCATAAGAGGATATCTTCAAGGACATTTGGCAGCATTGTCGGACTGCAAGTGGCCCAAAGCGGTCCAAGGACTCACCTGCTGCCCACAAAGACGCTGTCCTGCTGGAGTTGTTCCTGGGCGCCACACGCTGTAGTCCCCACGCCGCTTCCAGCACCATCTTGCGGCCAGAGACTACAGCTCCCAGAGAGCTTAGCGGGGACTTCCGGTTTTCGCCCCGATCGCGCCCGGAGGCGCTATAAAAGGTCAGGGGCTCCCTCGGTGGAGCGGGGGGCATTGTCGGACTGCAAGTGGCCCAAAGCGGTCCAAGGACTCACCTGCTGCCCACAAAGACGCTGTCCTGCTGGAGTTGCTCCTGGGCGCCACACGCTGTAGTCCCCACGCCGCTTCCAGCACCATCTTGCGGCCAGAGACTACAGCTCCCAGAGAGCTTAGCGGGGACTTCCGGTTTTCGCCCCGATCGCGCCCGGAGGCGCTATAAAAAGTCAGGCGCTCCCTCGGTGGAGCGGGGGGCATTGTCGGACTGCAAGTGGCCCAAAGCGGTCCAAGGACTCACCTGCTGCCCACAAAGACGCTGTCCTGCTGGAGTTGCTCCTGGGCGCCACACGCTGTAGTCCCCACGCCGCTTCCAGCACCATCTTGCGGCCAGAGATTACAGCTTCCAGAGAGCTATGGCGGGTACTTCCGGTTTTCGCCCCGATCGCGCCCGGAGGTGCTATAAAAGGTCAGGCGCTCCCTCCGCGTCGCGGGACACGCGCGGGATCAGCCGGGCAAAGCCCAGGCAAAGGGCGGGCCCTCTTAGGCCCTCCGAGGCATGAAGAGACTGGGCTGGGCCACGGATTTTGGTTCTGTATGATTTATTTTTAAAAAATGAGTGAGTTTCTTTTTACTATTCTATAGAAGTTACGCGCCTGTGTTTTGCTTCTGGAAATTTTGTGGTACATTGTGGCATACAACCAGGTTTTGCAATGGCTAAGGTGAAGACCACTAAATCTGTACCTGGGTCAGGAACAATGGATAATTATCTGGTTCAAAAGGTTACCCAAATTAATAGTGATCGCAGAGCCTCTTTAGGGCGAGGGAATAATTTGAACTTACATGGCGAGTTGCCTTCACCACTAGTGGATCTGGTGGGAAAAGACACTCGGAGGGAGGGTCCTAAGGACAACATAACAGTCGAGGCACAAGTCCATGTTGATCAAAATGAAGTTCTTCCAGACGTAATGAATGACTCAGCAGAAGATGAGCCAGCACCCTCCCGTAGACCAGTTAGATTTTGCAGGAAGGCACAATTCAAACGTGGGGGGGAAAACAGTAATAGAAGGGCAGAAAAGAGTAACGTAGCCCCAAGTACTGTTGTAGCCCCAACAGATCCACAGGCTGATATAAGTATGGGTGGAACAAACTTGAATATTGATATGGAACCATTTGCCCTCCTATTTCAATCGTTGGAAGATAAGTTAGAGGCAAAAATTACAGAACTGATGCAACCCCTGATAGCCAAACTTGATACAGTGGCACTTGAAGTTGAGAGGCTGGGTGGGCTGCTAACAACACACCTGACCTCAGTAGCAGGTAGTTCTAAGGTGGTGAATAAGAGACCAGCTGGTGAGGGCCAGGGAGTAGGCACAGAAAGCTTACAGCAAACCAGCCAGGGAATATCTGGTACTGTGTCTACCACACATGTTCTTACCCCACTAATTGCGCAGAATAAAAATATCCCTGGAGATCATGAGGGAATGTCAGCACCTAGATATGTAAGGAAACCCCGTCATGCTAACCTCCCTTCTGACTGTGCGCCTTTTGTGGCAGTTCTCACAAATGTCCCCCCTATCGAGTCCTATCCAGACCTAGCATATGAAGAATCTCATGATTCATTAAAGAATAGAACGGTCTCTTGGCTGAATAGAAACTGTGGGTTTCCAGTTAAATTTGCTGACCAAATTATTTCAATAAGGAGGGTGAACTGGATTGGTACTTCGAGAAAGTCAACCAATGGTGACTGTATCATCGTTAATTTCAGGCACCCTCAACATGTTGCCACAGTCTACAGTATCTGTATACGCCCTCTCGGGTACTTTTATTCCCATCTGATTAAAATCCCACCGAAGCATGTGCTTCCAAAACAATGTACCTTTTTTCAGCCACCGACCCCTAACGGAGCATATCTGTACAATGTTGGTAACCAGGGAACCTCTCCTCAGCCACCAATCCCCAAGGGAGCCTATTTGAATAATGTTGGTAACCAGGGTGGGATTGGATTAAATATCGGAACTCAGAACAGATTTGATGCTCTTTCTGGTCTAGAGTCATGTGACTGACATGAGGAACCTGTGGGTAGGGAAAATGGGAGATCAGAGGGAGTGGGATGCTTAGAGAAATTGCTAGTGGAAACAAAATTGAACAATGTTATCTCTTGGAATATTGCAGGTTTGGGTACTAAGATGCAGGACTGCAACTGGATTAGGTACATTAAACGGTTCCAAATCATTTGTTTGCAGGAAACATGGTCAACTGATTGTAATTTCTTCCTTGAAGGGTATAAAGCTTATTACGTCCCGGCTTTAGCGCAGAATAGGGGCAGACCCAAAGGGGGATTGGTTGTGTTTATTTCCATTGCACTTACCTGCAAAATACGGAGGATTACATCAAGTCTTACTGGTCTTATTGGACTAGTTCTAACGGGGGAAAACTGTACGGCCGGAATAGTTAATTTTTATAATGCTATTAATTCTCATACTGCTTCCAGTCAGATAGTGGCATTGAATGTTTTTATTAGTAGTTCTATGAAGGACTGCGCCCATAATCTTATGGTGATGGGGGATTTTAACGTGCACCCCTGTGGGGACCCTCTCTTTAAAAGTATTATGGACTTCAATTGTCAACGCTGTGAGGATTTTCACTTTGAGCATACAATTGAGGGGGAACATTTAAATACTATGCTCTGTGACCTAGATGTAATGGCAACAATGGCCCTGACGGACCCTATCACATGCTTTGAGACACCTATCTTTAAGGGTAATGGAAAGGGAACCTTCATAGATTTTGTTCTTTTAACACCAGGAATGCAGTCTTTTGTGGGTTCATTTACCATTGAAGCCAGTGAATACAGTGATCATAATCCACTTACTGTTCACTTGAGGGGTCAGTTGATAATTAAAGAAGGAGTGAACATCCCCATTGGAATGTTGAGTACCATAGATGGGAGACGCCGTTTGAAATGGTCCATGATCACCCCAGATGCGTTTTACAAGGAGATTAAAGTCACATGTGCAGATGAGATTATGGCATGTACGCAAGAAGGTGCACAGCCAACTATTGTCCTTAAGGCTTTTCAACACTTAGCAGATAAGGTCACACAGTTATTATCGGCACCAGCAAAGAAGTTGGATATTAAAGGACCTAAATGGTTTAATCATGCTTGTTCAAAAGCTGCCAGAAATTTAAGATTAGCACTGGCAGCGAAACCGAGGATAAAGGCAAATGTCCAGTTGTGTCGGTAGACATATAAAAATACTATTGCTAAACACAAGGAGTTTCTCAGGGAAGAGGCATGGAGGGAGATCCTTGACCCTGATACCTTGCAGAGTAGTACTAGATTTTGGGCAATGATGAAGAAACCATTTTTAGTTTAAGAGCCGGGTGACGGTCTAGAATGTCACATAACTAAGGAGGAGTGGGAAGCCCATTTTAAGAAGTTGTACTGTTGCACTTTGGATGAGTCTTCTAGCCCTGCCCTCGTAGATAGGGGAGAGAAAATATGTTTTTATAGAGGTGAGGTGACTGAGGGTATTGTGGGGCTAACAGCTGGGAAAGCGCCAGGGCCCGATGGGATCCCCCCGACTTATATAAGTCTGACCCTAGTTTTTGGGCACCCATCCTAGAGTCTGTTTTTAATGCTGCTCTGAAAGAAGGGTGTCCGCAATCTTGGGGTGTGTCTACAATTGTCCCGGTTTTTAAGAAGGGGGACAGGGGTAGCCCACTCTGTTACAGACCCATTTCTTTAATAGACTCTATGGTCAAAATTGTAGGAAGAATTGTACTGCAGAGACTTACTGTTTGGGCGGAGGAAAACAATATTTTGTCCATCTCTCAGTATGGTTTCTGCAGAGGCCGTTCTACAATAACTCAGTGCATCAACCTCTTTTTAATACTAAGTAAATATGCTGTAGTGCAAAAGGGTAGCATCCATCTCGCCTTCATGGACTTGTCCTCTGCTTTCGACTGTGTAAACAGGGGAAAGCTGTGGCAGTCCATGAGGGTGTGTTAAAACTAAGAACTAAGGTCAATGGACAATCGATATTTGCCCGGCGGTATCGCCTCTTTAACCCACAAAAGATTAATCAATGAAGAGGCAGGCGCTGGAGATGGGAAGGCAGGAAACAAGGTTTATTCTCTCCGGAGGAGAACACATCAGTTCAGACAGCAGGTATCGTCATGAGGTGCTCTACCCGCATCTCTGAGGCCTGGCCTCTTATACACAGTCAAATGAATTTTATTGCAGGTAACACAGTCTTGTAATGCTTTGAAGTATGAAAGGACATCCTCTGAATCTCCCCTACAGGCCCGTTCCCACACACATTTACAGTTGAAGTCCCCACCCCGGTCACAATAGGTGATGATTATCGCGCAGCTGGACATTCCGCCGATTCACGGAATGTGGGGGTTTGATCGGATCTCATAGGGTGGGGGCTTTGATCAACTCGGGGGTCCTTTGATGAGGGAAGCTTTCTACTGTACGGGGAGGGGCATTAAGCAGTATCGGCAGAGTTAGGTGTCGGCCTGGGAAAGAGGAAGGCAAACGGGCACACAGGAAAGGGGGTTTGTATCAAAGGGCCTGGGACCATGAAAGGAATGAAGGGAGGTGTCGCGCTGGGAACAGGATGGGGCTCTGAGGCAGAGCTGCGCTGAAGAGGGGTTTATGACCCAAGGCATGCGAGAGCGGGGGGGGGGGGCTTGTCAGCGTGCAGGCTTGCGAGGGCGAAGGGCTATGCTGGGAGCCAGTGGCGTGCAGAGGGTGGTTCTGATCGAGGCACCTAAAATGGCGGGTGCACACGACAAAAGTGTGGCATCCGGAAAAAGGCAAGATGGCGCAGATAATGTTTACCAAACCGTACTAATTTTCCACAGTCCTCCCTTTAACATATCCAAGACATCTTGCTAGCCTAGTTCCAATCCATGTCTACCGTGGTGGTCATAAGTAAAGAAGTAGGAACCCAGGTGAAGGAGCTATAAACATTACATTTAAAAATCTTTCGTCTTAGAAGGCGGGTCTACCGATAAGCTCGTTTGCAGGAAAGTCATAGTAATGCAATGTCAGGCAAAAACAATTCTGTAGAGAGAGCATTGAGTACATTTCATACATGCTTATAGTCATTCGAAATGTGAGCTGATAGGTTGTTACATATGTAGTTCTGTTCATATTTGGTTGGAGCATAATCATTACAATGGTGGCTGGGAGAGGAATGAGACATAGTAAAAACAATAATCAGGGGTGTCATTGTTCGAAGGGGAGGCCCTATTGTCATGGACCATTATTAGTGAGTTCTCTGCATTCTTTGTCGTCTTCTGTTGGCACAGTGGAGCACCGGCGGTGGAGCTATGAGTCCAGCTCTATTCTAGGTCCCGCGTTGCAGGGCACGACCTTTTCCTCGTTTTCCTGGTCGAAAAGGTCCTTTTCGCCCTGTGTCCTTTGGAGTCGATTGTCAAAAAGTTCAGGTGGAAGAAGAGTGTGTGTAAGTAGTCCATAGGGTAGGTCGGAGAAAAAAGGGGGGATGGAGCAGGGCCAAATCGGGAACAGACCAGGGGGGCGGAAAATTTCAGGTAGGCGGGCTCATGACCGAATTCAGAGAGCGGGGACTTTTCGGCACACATTGAACATTGAGCAGGGGCATCAGGTCAGCCCTTTCCTCTCATTTTGTCGGGAACAGTGCCTCGTCCTGCAACTCCTTTCTGTCGCGGTCTCGCCTTGGCCAATGTCGCAGATGTTCCACGGTCTGTAGTCAGGCCACGTGCTCCCACATCCGGTCTCTCTTTCCTCCGACAGCGGTACCCTTAAATGAGTTTGAAAAGACAGTCTTTAGAGAATTGGCAGAGGAAGGTAATCACATAAGTCTATTTCTCTCCCAGTTCCAAGCAAATGAGAAACATCCGTTATATTGGGGCTCACAACCAACATATAAATAATTGATGATGGGCTTGCTGGATTCGCTACAACTTTCCTTTGCAACTATTTAACGAGCATAGGCTAAACATTTTTCATTTCTATCAATGCGTCCTGCCTTTTAGCTAAACATTTTCCTTCACCAGGGTTCATCGTGACAATTCCTTCATTTCGGTCCAATCTTAACCTTTGCGGAACATCATTCAAATTCCTACATAGTCTCTTACAACCTGACCACTTCATAAAAACGGGGGGGTGCTTGCGATAACTATTTGATTCATCCTTGGGGTGACCGGGGTCTTATGGAAAACAACTAGGAACATAGCAAACTGGGGTGAGGGACATTTAAGAAAACTCTCATCCGGGTCAGCTGATACGAAACTGGGGGCGTTCGGGGATGCTTCGATCACTTTTATTTGTTTGGGCATTGAGATAGTTCGGGACGGGAAAGGTCGCGTTACCTGAGGCATTTTTATCATAGTAGCCACTGACATATAGTTCCCTTAATATGGGCCAGATTAGGGAACCTCAGTCGTCTTACCTGTCCTTTCCCTTTTGGTCAATTTTTAGGTTTCATCAATATTTAGCAGAAAGGAGAGGTAGTGACACGGCATCAGGGTGATTATATTTAAGACAAATTTTGTGCAAATACTTGTGGTATTTGGAGCCAATTGGGGGGTGCACTAGGGGTGGCGGTTTGCCAATTTTGGTGCTAGTCGTTCGGAAGAGTGAGAGTGTGGAGGGGAGAGAGAGAGAGAGAGAGAGAGAGAGAGAGAGAGAGAGAGAGAGAGAGAGAGATGTGCAACAATAGGCTAAGTAGTACACGTGCGGCATGGGGGTGGCCGTGTATTAGGATAGGCTATTCAGTGCACTACACAACATAAGACATTTCGGGTCCGTGTTAGAACTTCGAAAGCATGCAGTTTGGGACGGACGAGCATTAGGCAGGGTAGAGGGGGCATGCATTGAGTAAAAGACACCATTGTATCGCACTTCTCGCACTCTTGGTCCGCCGACCAGTCAAGTCAGCGCCTCAGTCGCACAAAAACATTTTCTCATAGATTCAGACATACGTGACACGTGCCCATTCACGCAACACGGCATAGGTTCAGACATACGTGACACGTGCCCATTCACGTAACACGGCATAGGTTCAGACATACGTGACACGTGCCCATTCACGCAACACGGATTAGGGGTGACCGTGTTTATCATATTATACAACTGATTAGCTCTTTCGTTGCAAGAGCAGTGTGTGGGTGTGCTTAGGTGCCATCTGGCAACGTTAGTCCGCTTCGTGTATCAGACATGGCGGGGCTTCAGATCTTCGCCATACCTCGGTCGTGATCTCCAGTGTAACCTGTAGGGGGAGGAAAAGAGGGGAAGGGAGGGGGACAACATTCGCACATTTCAAATGCATGGGTACAAAAGTTCTTTACTTACCTCATACTCGTCTTGTCTCCTCGGGATAGAATCCCTGGGGTCTTGGTTTCCGAAGCCGGGGGAGGGGTGGGGTAGTGTGGCAAGAATGGCGAGCGATAGGTAGTTCATGAGGGAGACGGTCCGAATGCGACATCATAGGCCGTGTATAGGGAAACGTTAAAGAAAATCAGAAGCGCTTAGAGCGAGGTATCTAGTTTGTAGATGTATCTAGCTATCGGGGTCCTTAAATCCCTTTCCAATGCTGTGATGTTCTAAGGCATATCGGCTCTTCGGCCAACTCTGTTCCCTAGTACCTTTGAGTGCCATACCCTTATAACATTCTATCATTTACACCGCTTCACTTTACCCGTCCTCCGAAGTCGAGGTCCTTCTCCGTGCGTTAGTTCCTGAGCCAGTTGCATATTTGGAGGCAGGGTATCGCGTCGTAGGTTCGATCCTTCATGCAGGGCTGGGCACCCATCTTTCAATAACCTTAAAAAGAGAACAAAGCAGGGTGCACAGAAAATCTCTCCCGCTGATCCCACATTTTACAAAAAGCATGCAATACCCAGTTCATAGTTTGGAAAACCTTTATTTGCACAATCGTTCAGCATGTTGATATGACAGTATGATCTCGGTTTGGCCGGTCACGGCAATGGCTAAAGTGCGTACAGTAGGGGGGGGCTGTTTTGTAGGATTAAAAACATGTTTAAAAAGGTTTATTCATTCATCTGTAGGGAACTAAAAACGTCTATCAAATAGTTGAGGGATCAAGGGGCATTCATTTCATAATTGGAAGCACAGTTGGACTAGTTGCAATCGAATTTCCTATAGGTATACCATGGGGGTGTGTCATAAGCGGGGTTACGTGCCAGTAACGATAGTATCATAATGAATCGTACATTGAAAAAAAACATTTTTCACGTGGTCCTTTTACATGTTCGTCGAGTGAATCCTCCCTCTTTTTCGTCAAGTGTACAAAGGATCATAACATCTCTCGGAACATCGAGTCTTTTTTTTTTTTTGCTAAAAACACCACGAGGTGTTCGTAAGTTCCTATTGATACCGGCGCCATTTTGGGCGGGGCCGGGTTAGTCCGGAAGTAGCATCAGGGAAAAATGTTTCCTACAACCGGCAGTTGGACCAGAGTCCTTTTCGGCAGTTCAAGAATTCATGCTAACAGAAGGAGTGGCTATGTTATGCTTATTTCATTAGCGATCAAGGCAGTTGTTCCTCACCGGAAGCCTGCAGGGGCCGAGGGCTCCTGGGACTTTTGTAGAATCTTCAAGGCTGCGGAGATGCTGCCGGAGGTGGGGGCTCGTGCCCCGGTGGGCAAGTGTCCGAGTTACATTGCTGGTCAAAGTTACTCTAGCGGCCTAGACCCGCCTTCCAGGGGCCCAGACGCCATTTTGAGGCCCTGCAGCAGCCGCCCTTCGTCGAGCCTGCAAGAGTGGAAGAGACCCTTGGGGTGGAAAAAAACATCGTGCCGTAGGAGCAGGACATTCGGCTAGGGTGCAGCTGTGGCGCCCCCACCTGGGGGGCGAGGGAGACTCGTTCGCGCCGTCTCCCTCTCCCGGTGCACTCCACGCTGCTCTTTTTCATGGGCCTGCACGATGGCCTCTCCACATCCCGTGCTCCACAAGTCCCATGTCCAGTGCAGCGGAAGTATGGCTACCTGCGCCGCACATTCGGTGCTGCACAAGTATCGGTGCAGCCATTGCATGTTCGGTGCTGCGCAAGTATGGGCACCGCCTGGCTGGAGGATTTCGGCGCCGGGCCGGGGCTGGGAAACCTCCTATCCATGGAGGTGGGAGAGGCTCGTCCGCGTCGCCTCTCCCTCCCAGCCCAACCTGGACAAATTTCTGCAGAGGTATTTGTGATGGCCGGACTGGGGCTGGGAAGCCTCCTACCTGTGGAGGTGGGAGAGGCTCGTCCGCGCCGCCTCTCCCTCCCAGCCCGACCTGGACTAATTTCAGCGGAGGTAAAGAAGTGGCGCCTGGCGTGTTGCTGCTGCCATTACGGAGGAGAAAAGAAAGAAGTGTCCCGTCCGTCTCTGGGCCGGGCTTCCGGAGGATGTCGGCCGGACGCCCTTTGCTCTGGCCCCATGAACGGGTTCTTTGGCTCATCGGCTGCAGCCGGATCCAGTTGGCCCCAGTCCCTGGCCATTGGTGGCCGGACCGGGAGAACATGTGGCGGGACTATCTGCAACTGTCACGTGCCACCGCGGCCGGACTGGGGGAGAGAGGGGAGGGTCGAGGACATAGACATTCCCCCCCCTACAACTCTCCAGTGTGGTCAAGGCGATCCCCTGGCTGGGTCCCGCTGGCCCCTATCTCTCCTCCGGCTCCACCCTATGTTACGATTTCCTGGCCGACTGTTGGCAGCAGGACCCGCCTTATATGGGTTGCTGCGGGCTGGGCGTAGCCGCAACCCTGCCCCACCTTGGAAGTTTCCAGAGTGGGGGGGGGGGCGGATGTTCTGCTGACTTTCATTTTCTACAGTTTACCGTTCTTATTTCTAACGTTTCCTGTTGTTAGGGCATTAATAGGTGTTATTATTACGTATTGTTATTGTTTCTTGCTCGTTATGTTAAATAAAAGTTCATGTTCATCAGTGGCCTACTGATTTCGTTTTCCCATTCCTTTCTTTCCAGGTTGTTTCATGCTAAAGCTTATGTTAACAGAAGTTAAGTAACACGGAAACACAGGCAGAGGGATGACGTAGATTCATGCATCACGTACACACAAACTCAGACGGGGAGACAGTACAAGTATTATATACAAAGACCCAAGACAAACATAAAACAGTTATTGGCCATAATTATCTTTTTCTGTATGCTGCGCAAACTTATTGTTCTGAGTTCTTTTTGCTTTATTCGGGGTTTGTCGTCTGTTAATTTAGAGCTAGACTGGGTTTCCCGTCTTAGCGTTGTTTGATCTATGAGGACTCGAACATGTCGCTGAAATCGGCCTGGCGAAATCTGTGCCATCGGGCATAATCGAACGTGGTGGTTCTATCTGGCCTGTCCATGTCAGTATGATTCATCTTTGTCTCGCGCCTTTTCCCTTTCTGCCGGCCTGTTATTCCTGTCGGCCCTCTGTTCCTACTCTCGTTCAGTAGAGTCGGACATTGGGCTTTCCAGTGTCCGGCATATTTACAAAAAGCACATTGGTTTTGTCCTAAGTCTGGCCGTCCTGTGCGTAGTGTCAGGGGATTACTTTCGGGTCGTTGTGTCCTGGGGTTGTCCTGTCGATATATTCCTTTACCTACTCTGTCCTCGTCTCTTTTCTTTCGTTGCATTGCTTCTTTGCGCCACATACCGAGACTGTCGAGCATAATAGGCGTTGTCTTATTATTACGAAGGGCTATTTCTAACGTTTCTATTTTATCAAGATCGAAGGATCCTACCAGTGGCCACTGTTTCTCTTGATTTTCTTTGGTATACCTGTGCCACAATTTACTATAGGCTATGGTAACTAATCCATAGTTTATGAACATGTCTTTATTAGGGGTGCCTTCCAGCGGAGCTAGATGATCCACCTCTAATAAACGGTCCGGGCTGAACCAACTATCAACCAGTGGGGAGAAGACAGACATGACAGCTCGCGATGAGGACAAAAAGTCAGCACTGCCTATCTTATCACTGTGTGCAAAGACTAGACAGAATATTTCTATTCTACGTTGTTTGCAGGCAGTGAATACCTCATGAACCAATAACAAAACAATTACAAAACGATCAGTGGGGAGAATAAGTAGGCCCGCAAAGGTCTGCGTCCTCTACCCTTTCACTATCTGCAAAGGGGAACCTGTTCTTTCCCGTTTGCAGACAGAGAATCTCCAGAAAACAATCCGCGAACAGTAGTTCGGGGTCAAAAAACCGTTAATCAGTGTGGGAGAGGGAAATCTCCCGAAAACAATTCGTGAACAAATGAACAATTCAGTGGGGGAGAAAGATAGGCACGCTGGCCGCGTTACCTATCCTTCACTGTTTGCAAGGAGAAAGAGCCTACTGTTTCTCCGTTTGCAGACAGTGAATCTCCAAATACGTCAACAAAGAGTAATACTAGTATTTTCTGAACAATTAAACAATTATTTCGCAGTTCGTCGTGTTTACACGACCTTACCCGGACCGTATGGACAGTTTCTTGTCTTCCGAATCCAGCGCCCGATCGTCCTCTTTTTTTCTCGTATTCCTCGCAGCACTCCTGATGGTTCCCAGTCAGGACCGTAGATCGCTCGAGAGAGGTCTGTTCGGAACCAGTGAAGTTCGGATGATCGGCTGCCAGACGAGGGTCTATTGGGCAAGAGCTCTCCCGATCGTTGCAGTCGTTCACTCTGTCGTCAGGACCTCTCCCACTGGATCCACGAGTCACTGATGGGCCCCACGCTTGGGACGCCAATTGTTAAAACTAAGGTCAATGGACAATCGATATTTGCCCGGCGGTATCGCCTCTTTAACCCACAAAAGATTAATCAATGAAGAGGCAGGCGCTGGAGACGGGAAGGCAGGAAACAAGGTTTATTCTCTCCGGAGGAGAACACATCAGTTCAGACAGCAGGTATCGTCATGAGGTGCTCTACCCGCATCTCTGAGGCCTGGCCTCTTATACACAGTTAAATTAATTTTATTGCAGGTAACACAGTCTTGTAATGCTTTGAAGTATGAAAGGACATCCTCTGAATCTCCCCTACAGGCCCGTTCCCACACACATTTACAGTTGAAGTCCCCACCCCGGTCACAATAGGTGATGATTATCGCGCAGCTGGACATTCCGCCGATTCACGGAATGTGGGGGTTTGATCGGATCTCATACGGTGGGGGCTTTGATCAACTCGGGGGTCCTTTGATGAGGGAAGATTTCTACTGTACGGGGAGGGGCATTAAGCAGTATCGGCAGAGTTAGGTGTCAGCCTGGGAAAGAGGAAGACAAACGGGCACACAGGAAAGGGGGTTTGTATCAAAGGGCCTGGGACCATGAAAGGAATGAAGGGAGGTGTCGCGCTGGGAACAGGATGGGGCTCTGAGGCAGAGCTGCGCTGAAGAGGGGTTTATGACCCAAGGCATGCGAGAGCGGGGGGGGGGGGGCTTGTCAGCGTGCAGGCTTGCGAGGGCGAAGGGCTATGCTGGGAGCCAGTGGCGTGCAGAGGGTGGTTCTGATCGAGGCACCTAAAATGGCGGGTGCACACGACAAAAGTGTGGCATCCGGAAAAAGGCAAGATGGCGCAGATAATGTTTACCAAACCGTACTAATTTTCCACAGGTGAAGGGGGTAGATAGCGGGGTGGTTGACTTCCTGGTTGATTTGCATAACAACACCAGGGCCAATGTGAGATACTCACAAGATTTGAGTGTCACGGACAATTTTAGTATTGGTAAGGGGGTACGGCAGGGTTGCATCCTGGCCCCCTTCCTTTTTAATTTTTATATTATTGAGCTAGATGGCGTGTTACAGAATGTGCAGGCTGATTGTCCTAGAGTAGGTAGGAGGGAAATTTCTATACTACTTTATGCAGATGATGCGGTTTTAATTTCAAGAACAGAGAAGGGTTTCCAATCCCTCCTGAATGCATTTAATTTATTTATGACGGAGAGAGATCTTATGGTTAATAATACTAAGTCTTTTGTCATGCAAGTTGGTCAGCAACCAAAAAGGTCTTTCATATTTAAGATTGGTGAAGCGGTAATTCCCTCAACAACAACCTTCTCTTACTTAGGGGTTTTATTTGACACTAAATTAAACTGGATCCCTCAACTTGTAAAAAAGAAAGGAGAACTAGTGAGGGTCAATGCTTCCATTTTTAATTTTGCTGCTAAATTAGGGAAAAAACCCATTTGTGCCATGTTGAAATTGTACAACGCGAAGTCTGTGGCAACTGCAATTTATGGCAGTGAAATTTGGGGGTATGTTGGTGGGGAGCAACTACAGATTGCTGAGAATCAATTCCTGAAGCGTCTCCTGTGTGTCCCTACTGGCACGTCCAATTTTGTTGTCCATGAGGAGAAGGGGACGCGTTATTTAGGTGACTTGTTTTCCCTGCGTCCCCTGACCTGTTGGCTGAAATTATGGTTGAATGAGGACATACCCTTAACGCATCTCATTATGAAGGACTTTTTGGGTCAGGATATGGCAATGCATTCCCTTTGGCTAAAATATCTGAAGTCTAACTTTGCAAGGCTTGGGCGACCAGAATTTTTTGAAAACCCAAGCCAAATTGTGAAAGGGGACCTGGAGTCCACTAAACGGACATTTCTGATGAACAGGAGGACCCT
The DNA here is from genome assembly GCF_964261635.1 of Lissotriton helveticus. NCBI lineage: Eukaryota > Metazoa > Chordata > Amphibia > Caudata > Salamandridae > Lissotriton > Lissotriton helveticus. The sequence goes on along the minus strand of NC_136068.1, from coordinate 189,588,483 downwards.
GAGAGAAGAGGTGGAGCTCCAGAGACACAGTGTGAGGAAATTTGTCATGCTTAAAACCTGTGAAACCCTTGAACCATATCTGGCTGGTTCATTGACCTCTCATGAAAAATTTCTGTTAACTAGAGTTAGGTTTAACCTGTTCCACCATCTGCTGATCAGGCCTAAAACTGACATTTTTAACAAATTGGCAGCACCCTGCGGCTGCGACGGAAAGTCTCCGCAGGATATGCTGCATTTTATCTTTTTATGTAAATTTTATGAATTCCCACGTAAACGCTATCTAGTAACTCTTTTAAAAAAACTTGGTTTTATACAAATTAGACCGGCACTATTGTATTTGCAGCTTTTGCACAGTGACAGTATTCTCCAAATTAAGGAATTTTTAAAACTAACTGTTAGACTGAGAAACTGTTTGGACCAGTAATGTAACTTTATGAAATTTTGAGCTTGATGTTTTTAGGAGCATTGTTCTATTGGGTGGAAATAATATTTTTAGAGCACAGGCTCTTCTATATGAAATGTGTGTACTTTCTGTTCTTTTGTGACAATGTATTTGTTATTGTATATGCACTTTTATGGTTTGCAAAAGAACCGAAATAAAGTATTTAATGAATGAATACTAAAGGAGAATTGGCTCGGCTTGGGCCTCCCCCGTAAGCATACACAGAGGTATAACAGCTCCTGTTCACCTGCTTGAATACACTTTGAACACCGGATCCAGGCAGGAAGACTAAACCAGACCCACATTCTCTACTTTCTATTTCAAATTAATTGGACAGCCCAACATAAGTTAATCTTTTTTTTTGGTCACTATAATTAGGCTCTCTTTTCCCTCATGCAGAAGATCTCCAAGGTGGTAAAATGGCACTCTTGTATGCTCAAGATGTTCATGAGATGTCTCTTTTGTAAGCATGGAAGATCATGTTGGTCCTCTGGTGCCTCTACTCCTGAACACCTGCATCACATGCTCCAGAAACTAGGCAATATTTAGGAAGTCAATTCAAACTTTTATTCAGACGACATTTCAATTACCTTACAAGCCTAGCAAGTTTAAAGATATTGCTTCAATTGTTTAGCAATTTTCGATTTTAATCATGTCAACCATAACCCATCTCTATGTGGAATAATGCTGATGTACTTTTTATTAAACATGTTGCCGAGCTAGTGAAATAATGAAAACCTCAATTTTCATTGAAGCTACCAGAATTCCACCACATTTTTGTAGCTGCAATTATTGAGGACTGATTGTCAACAAGTCATTGCTGTCTCGTGTTTCCACTCACAGCTGAACATGGGACTGGTCTTCTTCATTTATAAAAACACAAGCTTAATTCCTCTGTTCTCCATAATTGTTGTCCTACTTCTAATGTATGCATTTTGGACAAAAATCCATTGAAAGTGCTGTAGTGTTGCAGTTGCATGTGCGTGACTACCTTAGTGTGATGCAGACACATCAGTCAGGGCTTCCTTTCAACCACAGTGCTGGGACCACCGCTCTTCTGGTGAGCCATGACTTACTCCAGGCTGTTCTTGGTCGGTACACCTGTTTGCTTGTTTTTCGGAATCCCTCAACACCTTTTCATACCAAGGAGTACTGTTATCAATTCTTGCTGCCTGTATTATATGAGGTGAACAATTCTTGTGGGGCTTCATCCTTTCTCTGTGGATGCAGTTGGTGCCTCCAGTTAAATTGTTCAAGCCTTACTTCACTACCTGTGTCCCGGGCAAGGGAGAAGGCAGGAAATTAAAATACCCTCCACTTGAAGCATACCTCTGATCACACTGACCTTGCAAACTGAGAAAACACGACTCTCCGTACGAGAATTATTTTCTCCCTTTCATCCTTCTTCCAACATCCAACTAATCATTTACTGTTCATCTAATCATCCATCCATCCATCCATCTGTTCATCTTTCCACCTATCCATCCACCCATCATCGACATGCAACTGAGAGAGCGCAAATCGAGAAAAAATAGAAGTGCACCATATTTACAAGCACGTTGCATCAGTTTACTAAAGAAAATACATAAGAGTGTTTAATTAAAATAGAATGCATATATCAGTGTGAAAAGCTAATGTAGAAGTGTGTAGAGATGTTAGAATGATGTTGAAATCCCATGTTATGTGGCTGTTGTAGAGGAGAATGTAATGCTGCTAAACGTAGAAATGTGTAGGCCACATGGCAGTTCACAGAGAATGAAAGGTGCTGTTACACTCTCACATGATATGGATTTTTAATGTTGTTGTAATTCAAGTATTATTGATCATAGAACTGAAATATATGTTTTATAGAAGTGTTTCATATAACCATTGTGTGTAATAAGTTAGAATACTGTTTAGACTAAGAAATTAAAGGTTTACAGAGTGCAGAGGCCCGTTTCATGTAATTCTAGAAGGCCTGAATAGATAAGGTCATTTCTTTTGATCTGCATGTGCTAGTTAGAGGAAGGTCATGTTAAGCATAAATTGCGGAGCCTGCTCGAAGGCTTACGACTTAGAAGATACGGTGGAGGCCGGAATTTGGGGCCCACTGTACAAGTGTCTGTTTGCAGGTGCGAGGAGGTTCCAATGAAGAGAGTGATGAATAGAGTTTTGTTCAGGGAGCCAGGCACAGGCCTGGAGGAGGCTTCAGGAATTTCCTGGGGGGTACCGTCCTGCCGGAGAAGAGCCTGAGAAGCAAGGTCAACGCTAACGATGGGCCCAGAGGAGTATCAGCATGGAAAATGCCAGAACCGACACCACGTGAGGGGCGTCTATAAAGGGCGTTTCTATTGTAAATGTGATTTTGTATTAGGGACAGCACCCCTGGGTGGAGTTAGGGCAGATGGTCTGAGGAACCTAAGAGAGCGGATGGATAGGCAGATAGGATAACTGCGAGACACCGATTCACAACAAAGACTAAGGGAAGTGAGTGATCTTCTTTGGAAGTCACCACGGCTGACACCTTTTTAGGTTAAGATTTTACTAAGTAGGGATGTCACTTAGTCTAGTGTAGGGACAGTCTAATTTGGATTTTCTTCCTTTCTGTAAATGACTCACAAGTTACAGCTTGTGTCTATTCTTGCAACTCTGATGATTTTTGAATTGGTTTTGGTGATATTCTTCTGCCGACTAAGAGCATTTAGAAAATTTATGTTTGTATTGATACCAGTATATCTTTTGAACCTTATTTTGAGATGTTTGTATCTCCAGTTAACTTTGGCTTTATAATAAACTTTTAAAACTTATTCGTAGTAAGTGGTTCTTTAGAGTGGTGTAAGTCCTTAACCGATTGACCTAGTAGTGGATTGCCTTTTACTCTATGACAGGTATCAACGGTTCAGTCGACCTGAGTTGGGATCTAGATCTATAGCAATAGATCAGAAATCCCGCCGTAACAGTTGGTAGCAGAGGATGGTTACCTTCTAGAGGAAGGTGATCTAGACTAGGTTAAGATTACCCCAAGGTCCCTAGAGATCGAGAGATGAGCAGCGGAAGAATCGCCTGCCGAAGAAGGTGCTGACGGTGCGAGAGAAAAGCAGCAGGGTCGGACGAGAGTGAGTATAACAAGGGTCATGCGTTGAAAGATTGCGGTGTTTTGTGTTGTATCTGTATTGTAATGTCATGCGGAGTTGAATGCCTGTAGTGTGATTGAGAGAGGGTTGTGAGCGCGCGCAACCTGGCAAACTGGCAAACTGGCAAACTGGTGAACCAGTGAACTGGTGAAAATCTTAAGTTCGGAGAAAAGCTTAAGTGGTTCGGGTGTATCGAACATCCAGAGTAGTTGTCGACCAGAGTAAAGGGGGTCATGAGGTACCATTGATCGCCCGCAGGACCGAGATAGGGGGAACGCAAGAGTGAGTGTGTGGGTAACGGATGCAGGTCGAAAGTTACCGTGTGTAAGTAACCTATCAGTTAAGGCGATCGTCTGGACGTACACGGAAAGACATTTCGTCAGTTAAGGTGACAATTACAGTTAGACTGTGGGCGTACAGTCAAGGAAAGTGATCGCTTGGTCGGAAGTAATAATTTTTCAGAGTATGAATGGGACGGATGCATGACCGGGAGACGAGCTGAGAAAGGAGGGGAACTGCTGCGAAGGGGAGACGAGTGACGTCAGCGAGAGCCGCGCTGTGATAGGCCGGTTGGTGTGAAGCCGTGCTGTGATAGGCCGGTTGGTGTGAAGCCGCGCTGTGATAGGCCGGTTAGCGAGAACCGCGCTGAGATTGGTGGATTGTCATCAGGAAGTAAACGAACGCGGAGAAAATAGAAATTTTTTAGATTTTGAACATGAAGTGTTTTAAATGTTTGAGAGCGATCTTTAAGAGAAAAAGAAGAGAATCTTATTACGGGGAAGAGGCACCGCCAGAGGGTACACCAGCTCACTATATGGCAACGAACGTTGGGTTGCATACTATACTGTGGCTTGATACTTGGAGTAAGATTACAGAAGGGAATGAGGAACTGACTTTTCCGAAATACGGAACGTTTAGACTAGAAGTGTTGCATCAGCTGAAAGCAGTTATGTCCTCATTGAGACCTTTGCCTAGACCAACACAGTTTGAGGCCCTTAATGCGTGGATTAGGGCGGCGCACGACAGGAATCAGAATAGACGCCAAGAAAGGGTAAGGCGATCAGTAAGGGCAGTGCAAGATGCCAAATGGGATGCGGAAGCCAAGAAATGGAGGGTACAGACGATTGAAGTGGATAAGTTGTACCCAGTGAGAGAGGTTACAGGAGCAAAGAGACCCATAGAAGAGGATGACGAGAGCGAGTCGGAGGATGGCCTAATAAATAGGTTGTTGATAGATAGACCACCTCCGGACAATAGGGAGATAGAAGGTACTGAGCTCCCAAGGGAAGATAGGGTTGACATAGAAGGGAATAGGCCACTTCCTATAACGAATTGGGTACCTACCAAAGGTGAGGAGACACCTCAACATAGTCCAGTACAGAGAGTAGTCGGAAGGGTTGTGGTGCAGAAGATGCCAGCAACAGAGAGGGTTGAGTCTTATGGATTGCCAGATGCTCTTCAAGTACCCGTTACCATAGGTCCTATAGTGTCGGTTTATCACCCAGAGAAAGGGAGAGAGGAAGAACAGGTACGGCTAGACAGAGAAAGAGTTGAGATGGAAAGAAGGAATAACACGATAAATGCCTGGAGGCAATTGCCAGGACCGATAACGTGGAGCACCCCATTGGATTCAGCAGTGGATCCCGTAACAGAACAGGGGGGTCAGAGAGGACCGATGGACCTGAGGGGACCACGGCCGAAATCCTATAAAGAGTTGAGGGCTGACTTGAAGGAATGGGATAGGTCCACAGAAGCACCGAGCAACAGGTCAAGAGCAGAAGCTGAATGGGGAAGTCGAGGCAACGGGACATTATCTCACTGCGGGGCTAGCGAAAGCAGTCAGGAGTGGGACGGTAAAAGTCAGGAGAGTAGAGGAGTTACACGTCATATTGACGGTGGAAATGGGCAGGAGCAAAAAGGTAGAAGTACGGAGTGTGGAGAGACGTCTCGTCTCATTCAAAGTGAGGGAGACCAAAGGACACAAGAGTACAGGGATAGGTTTAAGTGCACTCTCCACGCACCTGATGATAACGTACAGCACTGGAATCGTGGGAACATGGGGAACCGCGAAGGATCTTGCCATGCGTCGAGTGATCAGAGATCACAGGCAAATTGTGAAGGCATGGGAAATAATGGAATGTCTTACCATGCACCTAGAGAAACCAGGCAGAATGGGAAATGTGGGACTAAATGTGGGACTATGGGAAATAGAGAAGTGTTTCACCATACACCCAGAGAGGATGGAACTGCATGGGACCTGGAGAGATGGGAGCATGGGAGGACTCCCCATAACACGCCTGAGCCCAGACGTAGGACTCAGAGCTGTGATGGGAGAGATGTAAATGGACTCTCTGGAGATAGCATACTGAAAGCTGTGGTAAAAGCCAAAAGACTCGATGTGACCAGCTTAAAATCTGACCTGGACGAGATAATAGATGGTGCGTTGCCTTTAGAAAGGATTGACATGTACGAACAAGATGAGCTGCTGGTTATAGCATAGGATATTACTCGAAAGGCAAGAGCGACTCATGAGAAACTGTCTGAACTGGCAGACAAGTATATGGTAGATTTGTCCAGAACAAAGGCATTGCAGGGTAACCATAGGTTGCATTATTCAGATCAGGACTTAGAAGAGAGGAGGACAACTGGATTAAAAACACACATAAGGGAACTGATCACAGGAATAAGAGCATGGAGAGATCTGGACAAATGGGAAGAGAGGTGGTCCAAAAAGGGAACTGTTAGGCGGAGCGCGAATGTGATGTCTCCGGAGGGAAGGCTACTGCAGATGGAGGCATTCCCTTTGCGAGAAATAGCGAATGGGAGTTATGTACACGTGCCCTGGAGTAGGGGAGATTTGGCTGCATTTACCAACTCATTTCCGAAGTTAAGGGAAAGTCCCGTAGAGTGGTATAAGCAGGTAGAGAGGTTTGTCAAGATTTCAAAAGTAGTGTGGATTGATTTGAACACCTTATTCGACATTGTGGTCCCAGGAGACTTGTGGATAGCATGCAAGGTTAGTGTCGAATGGCCAACTGCAGAACCAGAAAGGGATGCTCGTACTAATGGACCGTCAGAAATAGTAATGTTAAAATATGAAAGGGTGATGACATGGCTGAAGGAGAAGGTGCCACCACAAGATATAGATTGGGTAAAAATAGACCGAACAAGACAGGAACCCAAGGAGACAGTTCATGAGTTTTATGAGCGATTGCTGAAAACGTTCAAACAATACAGTGGATTAGATGTAATGGATCCCAAGGAGATAGGACAGTTTGTATCGAAGTTCGTTTTGGAGTTGAGACCTGATATTTGTTTGATGATTCAGCAACATTTAATTTGTTGGCAAAACAAACCATTGGATGACATTTTGAGATACGCAAGGTATTGCAGTGATGAAATAGATTCCAAAGCAAAGAAACTAAAGGAGAAACTGATGATGGTGCAGATGCAGTCGGCTGGAAAGGGTGGACAGCAGCAACAGGGAACAGGGACGATGGGACGGAAATCAAATAGTCAGAATAAGGACAACGAGGAAAACCTGAGATCTAGAATAGACGTTGCTACATTGAAAAAAACGACAAAGTGTCACCAGGTGGGACATTGGAAACGCGAGTGTCCCTATAACCCTGAAAACGGAGACCTAGAAGTAGAGGAGGAGGGAGTTCAAGAAGTTCCAGTTCAAGGGGTGACAGTGCCAAACAGTTCCCGCAGCCACCAAAGATTACGACAGGGGGAAAGATCTATAGACAAATGCCTCTTTTTATAGACGAAGAAGAGTGTTACTACGTTGATCCATTGACGGGACGACGTGTAAGTAGAGAGGAGGACTGTACCCTCGGGGCAGTTCTAGAGGTGGATCAAAGAGGACCGTTTGTTGAGGCTGAAGTGACAGGGTGTCCTACAACATTCTTAGTAGATACCGGAGCTACTCGATCAACTTTGAGATCGGCAGTGGTTCCAGATCTACCAATGTCGGGGGAAACAATTCAAGTGGTAGGAGTCGCAAATAGGAGAATGACTAACCCTTTGACGGAACCAGTGCTAGTGAGAATAGGAAACTACACCGATGAACATCAGTTTGTAGTATGTGATTCTAGTCCTGTGTGTCTGTTAGGAAGAGACTTATTGTGCAAACTGAACTGCACAATATACTGCACACCTCAGGGAGTGAAGGTACAGACTACAGACGAGGATGCTACCTTTAAAGTTGCAAATTCGAGAGTATGCGTAGAACTGTATCCTACCCTGACTGTGGAGGAGCTTCCTTGGGATTTACGAGATACAGTGTCATCAGAGGTATGGGATTATACTGGAGAAGAGATAGGACTGATCAAAGGAGTAGAACCAGTGAAGATCATGGTAAAACCAAATGTTGAATATCCAAGAACGCCTCAATACAAATTGACCCCGGAGACGATTGCAGGAATAAAACCCGTAATCGACTCTCTGATTCAACAGGGAATACTGAAGGAAATCGTGGGTAGTCCATGCAACTCCCCGATTATGGGTTTGCAGAAACCTAGTGGGAAATTTAGAATAGTACAAGATCTTCGAAGGATTAATAACATAGTTGTTTCATGTTGTCCAGTGGTACCGAATCCATCAGTGATATTGTTTCAGATACCATTCCAAGCTGAGTGGTTCACAGTGATAGATCTTTGTCAGGCTTTCTTTTCAATTCCATTAGATGAGGAGAGCCAGTTTCTTTTCGCTTTTAAGCTGGAAAATCGTGTCCTAACATGGTGTCGTATCCCACAGGGGTATACTGAAAGCCAATCAATTTTCAACCAGCTATTGAAGAAGAATCTTGAAAGTCTGGTACTGCCACAGAACTCGGTTCTGGTTCAGTACATAGACAACCTACTTGTTGCGTCAGAAACAGAGGAAGCGTGTAAAACAGATTCCATCGCCCTACTGAATCATTTAGCTGAAAATGGGCATAAGGTATCTCCGAGCAAATTGCAGTACTGTCTGACAGAAGTACAGTACTTGGGTCACCGGATAGAAAAAGGAAAGCGCAAGGTGTCACCAGATAGGATAGAGGCGATAATGAAGATGAACTCGCCTACGACACAGAGAGAGGTCAGGATGTTCCTAGGAATGGTCGGTTATTGCCGACAGTGGATAGCTAACTTTTCCCTGAAAGCAAAACCCTTACAAAAACTGACGCACAAGGAGGTGAGTGATCCGGTACCATAGGACAAGGATTGTTTGATGTCGTTCCTACAGCTGAGAGAGGACTTGTGCCGTGCTCCAGCTTTGGGGATGCCTGATTACGAAAAACCATTTTCACTTTACTGCTGCGAAAGAGAGGGTTGTGCTTTGTCAGTTTTAGTACAAACTCATGGAAATGCCAGTAGACCAGTTGCATACTTTTCGGCTACTTTAGATCCGGTAGCCGCAGCGTTGCCCGGATGTCTCAAATCCGTTGCGGCAACAGGTGTCAGCATTGAAAGGTGTGAAAATATAGTAATGGGACACCAATTAGTGGTGTATGTACCTCATTCTGTAGAACTGTTAATGACCAGGACAAAGACACAGATTGCCTTGATGTGACTGAACTATGCACCAAGCTAAGACCAGATATTGTGGATGAGCCGTTGACTGACCCTGATGAAATTTTCTTTGTTGATGGCTCATGTTTAAGAGACGATACTGGTCGGTTGAGAGCAGCTTATGCTGTTTGCACCATTACTGCAGTTGTGGAAGCCGCTTGCCTGGAAGGAGTACACTCCGCTCAGGTAGCCGAAATCATTGCATTGACACGTGCCTGTTTAGCAGGTAGCAAAATTAGAGTCACCATTTATACCGATAGCCAATATGGTTTCGGTGTAGTTCATGATTTTGGGCAATTGTGGTCTCAGAGAGGTTACATGACCTCCTCTGGTTCGCCTATTCGAAATGGGGAATTTGTGCGACTGTTGTTAGAAGCATTACAAGGTCCAGCAGCAATTGCGATCGTTAAATGTGTAGCCCACACCAAAAATACAGATTTTGTGTTGCAAGGTAATCGATATGCAGACGAAGTTGCTCGATATTGTGCGGAGCAAGGATATTCTTTCACGGAAGTGGAAGTAGGTGGGACTCAGGAAAAGACAGAGTTAAACATGATGCTAGAAACAGTTGATACTTGGGAGGATTTAAAAGACATGCAAGAGAACGCACCTGATTCTGAGAAAAAGGCATGGGAAACAGCAGGTTGTGTGAAAAGCGAAATGGATTTGTGGGTTTCAGCAGATGGAAGGGCAGTATTTTTTTTTTTTTTTGTGTCCTCATTTGCCTTTTCTTCGATAGGGAGCATGCCAACCACCTTGCACGACTTGTAGACATGATTTGATAAATTGGCAGTAGAAATGTCCCATAAGAAGAATTGTAGGTGCTTTTTACTCAATCTAGGTATCTTTCAACCTGTAGGACCTTGACACGACTTGACTGACCCTGGTCCAGGAGTATAAGAGGCATAATCATTGGACCCGGGGGAAAAAAAAAAAAAAAAAAAACCCGGGTTTATCTCCACCTAATTAAAAGGTTCCAAAAAGCCATGTGTCTCTTACTAGTTGTTCTTTTGAGGTCCATTTTGGATATTTCATATAAGGAAGAAAGCCACCGAGAGTGTAATGGGGGCACTTTCTCTACCCAACTTATACAAATCTGTCTTCTCGCCAGCAAAATTGCGTAGAAGAGAAAGGACTTTGCCAATCCTTTGATGTTATCTTCCAATCCAAAAATGACGAGAGAAAGGGTTATTTCTAAAGATGTGTTTAGGATAGAGTTTAACGTTTCCTTCACATCGATCCAGAATTTTTGGATGTCTGGACATTGAAAAAACATATGTATATCACAGGCCCCTGGCCAATTACATTTATTGCATTTTTTATCTGGTAAGAATTTAGATAGTTTTAGTGGGGTTATATATGCACGATGCATAGAGAATAGATGGTTTCGTCTCAGCCATGAAGGCTTTACTGTTTTGTATAGTAAAGAAAAAGAGTTTTGCCATCTTTCCTCACATGGGGTACCAATTGCCGTTCTCCATAGGTCATCTGGGAGCTGAAATTCCCCATCAATTTCCTCCAGCAACTGCCAATACCAGGTAGTTACCTCCTTTCCCCCCATAGCTCTTTCCACCAACTTTTGTTCTGTTAAGCTTGTTTTCCCTAGGTTTGCATCAGTGCGAGTCTGAGATCTCACCCAACTATTTAGTTGAATATATTTAAATCTTGACAGTCCTACACCAACCAGTTCGTATAACTCATCCCAAGCTATAAGGCTGCCTTCTTTGAGTAATTGACCCCATCTTATAATACCTGTTTGTTCAATTATGGTGGAAAGACTATCTCTCAGACAAAGTGGCAATCCTGGTGAATCCCAGATGGGGGCGTAGTTGGAATAATATGAGAGACCCAGTTTCTTTCTGATATTGTACCAAATTTTTGCCCATGATTGTACGATTTTTAATTTAATGTTTTTGAAGTATTTCTGACATCCGAATTTAAACATGAAACTATCCGATGTTAGATTAGCCCCGGTTAACATAGCCTTATACATGGAGTCAGTTGCAAGGTTAGATGGCATCTTTAAAAGCATTCTTGAGTGTGATAATTGGAATGCCCATGAATAATACAGTAGATCTGGTAATGCAAGGCCTCCTTTCTCTCTCCTTCTCCTTAGCTTTTTCCACGCAATTCTTGTGGTTTTGTAGTTCCATATGAAGGAGTTTATCTCTCTTTGTGATTTTTCAATCAGTTTTGAGTCAAAGGTAGTAGGGATAGAATTGAAAATAAAGGTGAATTTTGGGAGAATACACATTTTAACCAGGTTCACCCTGCCTATAGTCGAAAGTGGTAGATGTGACCAAGATTTTAAAAGATTTTTGGTCTCAGTGTGTATCCTTTCCAAATTAATATGCCCAATTCTCGCCACTTCTTGAGTTATTCTAATTCCCAAATAGCGTATTGATGTGGATATTTTTACCCCCAGCTGGATATTGGGTATGTTCCAAACCATTATCTCACTTTTACTGGAATTGATTTCATATCCCGATATTCGTCCAAATTCTTCTGCCCGATGGATGACTACTGGGTATGCTCTAGCTGGGTCTGATGTAAAAATCATAATGTCGTCTGCATACATTGCTACCCGCCTTTCCCACTCTCCAAAGCTAAAGGATGGAATGTTAGCCTCGTCCCTTAAAAGTTGAGCGAACGGTTCAATATATAGATTAAATAGGAGAGGGGAAAGCGGGCAGCCCTGTCTTGTACCTCTAGTTATATCAAATGATTCGGTTAGTGATCCATTAACCAATAACCTGGCAGAAGCAGTACTATATAGTTGTTTAATTATCCTACAAAAATTCTCCCCAAAGTTGAATTTTTTCAAAACATCGTTAAGATATAGCCAGTTAACCCTGTCAAACGCTTTAGTTGCGTCTAGGGTTAATGTGGCCAATGGTAGAGAGAAAGCCGTAGCAATGTCTATAGCTCCCACAGCTTCATATGTAAGCTCCGCCAGTTGTCTACCCTTGATAAAACCTTTTTGGTCAGAATGAACGATTTTTCCAATGACACTAGCCAGTCTTGTAGATATTATAGTTGTAAAAAGTTTATAGTCGTTATTAAGTAATGATATTGGTCTGTATGACCCACAGTCCAGTGTTGATTTCCCTGGTTTCGGGATGAGCACGATTGTAGCTTCTCCCCAGGTTTTTGGGGGCTGCTTCCCTTGTATCAATATGCCATTAAACAGTGACGTAAGCACTGGTGCTACTATATCTTCAAGAGTTCTATAGACTTCTCCAGACAGTCCGTCCGGACCAGCCGCCTTTCCTTTTTTAGAGTGGCGAATTGCTTTCTTGACCTCGTCTTCTGTGATCTCAACCTCCAAAAGGTTACTCTGGCTTATTGATAGGGCTGGGAGATTTATGTCTTCTAGCCACCTATCCCTTGCTTGTTGATCATTAGGGAGATTCTCCTTATAAATCTCCTCAAAGAAATCAAAGAAGGCTCTCCCTATCTCTGAGCTAGTAGATCTTGTTTCTGCTTCTCCAGGTATCTTAATTTCTCTGATGCAATTGAGATTTTTGTCTGCTCTTATTTTCCACGCTAGTACCCTCCCAGCAGCTTCTCCAAATTCAAATTGAGAGGATTTACTCACTTCCCATCTTTTATTTATTCTTTCCTGTAAAATGAATTCTAATTGAGATTTCAATTCTGCCATTTTTTCATGATCATCAGATGTTATTAGAGACGGGTCGATCTTAGGTTCCAAAAGTTTCATTTCCTGTTCTAAGTTATTTATTTTCTGAATATATAATTCCCGCCTATAGGAGGCTCTATTGGTGATCTGCCCCCTTAGAAAGGCCTTAAAAGTTTCCCAGACAGCTGTTGGGCCTGCGGAGTCTTTATTTATATCAAAGAAGACTAAAGATTCAATTGAGAGAAAATTGACTTCTTCATCCTCTAATAGCAGTGTCCGATCAAAGGACCAAGACGGGTGATTAACCAAATTACTAGATTTTAAAGTAAATTTTATTGCAGAATGATCCGAGAGGTGTGATGGTATATAGTCAATCGACTCTAGTATATCATTTAGACAATAACTAAAAAAAACATAGTCGATTCTAGATTTATGTTTGAATCGGCTATTTCTCAAACACACACCGGGTTTATTACCGGCGCGTTCTCTCCATAAATCTGCCAGACCTAAGTGTGTCATGATGTTTTTAAGAGTGTTTCTAGATCTGACAGAACTAGGAATTCTAGATTTAGTTGATTTGTCTAGTTTAGGATCTAAGACAATGTTAAAGTCTCCCATCCAAATTATTGGTTCCTGTACTGATATTAATTGCTCTCTTACGGCGTCCAAATGTGATGGATCGTCTGAGTTAGGGCCATAATAGCCTATCAATGTCCTCATTTGTCCATCAAGAGAGACTCTAACTATTAGCCATCTCCCTGATTTATCTTCTTTATATTCTTGTATTTGTGCTTTTGCTGATTTTTTAAATATAAATATTACCCCTCTTATATTTGCATTATGGTCTGTGGAACAAAATTTATCTATCCACCTTTGTTTTTTCATTACATTAACTGCCTCTGACTTAAGAAGGTGTGTTTCCTGCAACACAATGACCTGCGCCTGAGAGTCCCTTAGATATTGAAAAGTACGCTCTCTTCTCCCTCTCACGCGCAGACCATTTACGTTCCAGGACATGTAATTAACTGTTGTCATGTTTTGTTTTTATTTCTTTATGGCACCTTTCTTCCATAACTTTCTTTAAAGTGTTTGTATTTATTATTTCTGTTTTAAACGTATCAAGTATGTGATTAAAAGTGCAAGTTATGGTTGGAATTGTAGTTTCGACATGATTTTCCAGATGAGGACTTTTTATTTTTTTCCCCCTCAACCCTCCCCCCCACCCCCTTGGAAACCCTCCCTTATTTCTTCTGGCTTGGTGTTGAGCCAGATATACGTCGCTCCGCGGTCTCCTTTGACTCTTCCTTGCTACCTCTCATAACTAAGCGGTAAAAGACAAGAGAAATGGGAGGTTTTTTTTTTTTTTTACTTATGATAAGTTATAGTTTGAACCATAGGGTTTAAAACAAAGTTTCGTATATCTATGTGTATGTATATGTTTAAGTGTATTTCTTTATTTTTCTTTCTATATAGATTTTTTTCTTTTTTTTCTCCCTTTTCCCCCTTTTTTTTTTTTTTCTTCCCCTCACTTTTAAGTTTTGTTTTTCCTCCCTGCTTTTTTTTTTTCCCCTCCCCCTCTTCCCCCTTTTCCCTTGAGTTTCACCCTCTGAAATCCACTAAATACCCTACTATGCAATTAGAAGCAGTTGGATGCAATTCGAAAAAAAAAAGAAAGAAAGGTCAACCAAAGTAATTTATTTGGTCATTTATTGATTTTAACTATTTAACTTGATTCCCCCCCCTCTTTTCTCCTCTTTTTTTTCCCCTCTCCTCCCTTCTCTTCTCCTTCCCCCTATTCATTCCGGAGTTTGCTAAGTTGACTTATTTTATTTATGAACCAGAGCCTGAGCTTGAGCATGGTCTTTTATGGAGTTTAACAGATCATCGGCATCATGTACAGATCTAACATTGTGCATCTTATTGTTATACATAACTTTTAAGAATGCAGGAAATCTCATTTGTGCTGTTGCTTCAAGTGATCTAAAGGAGTCCATGCATGTCCCGAGCTCCCACTGCCTATCCAGTGTAGTTTTGGATAGGTCCGATCGTATTTCAAACGAGAAATCGGGGCCTTTCATAGTGCCTGCTTTCAAGGCAAGATTCAAGATTTTTTCTTTAAGAGTATAGGTCAAAAAGTTAATTAAGATTTTCCTTGGTTAGGTTCTTGCTGGATTTAGACGAAACGGATCTCTATGAATTCGCTGGATATCTCTATCAAGCACCTCAGCTGATTCATCCAGTGTGAGAGAGCTTTTTAGTAACTGTACTATGAAGAGTTTCAGATCACTTCCATCTTTCCCCTCTGGAATTTTTAGGAGACGAATGTTGTTACGTCTGGAATAATTTTCCAAGACTTCGATCTTTTCTTTCATATTTTCACCTTCGCCTTGGAGAGTACGTACTTTAGAGTTTACTGACTCCAGGTTTGCGGTCAAAACGCTTACCGAGTTTTCCAGCATTTCCGTTCTTTCGCCAAGACTGTCGACCTTTTGACTCAACTCTTCGCATGTTACTCTTATCTCAGCTTGATTTGTTTTGGAGACCATAAAGTCCTGCCTTATCTCTTCCCTCATTGCTGTGATAGAGGATACTATTGCCGCAAGTGCGCTGCCGACAGCCGAGTCAGAATTTTGGGGGGTTCCTGTTTTCTCCTTCCCTACTACCATTTCATGGGCCTCTTTTGCTGTCTCTTTTCCTGCCGTTTTCTTTAACTGGTCAAGGAGAGAGTTGTCGCTAGGACTTACTGTGTATGTTGTTATTAATGGCTCATCGGTCGCTTCAGGTCCGATAGATGTTCCAACTGTTTCTAATGCCATCACTTCTGATAGAGTAACAAGGGGTGCACATAGTCCTGGGCTAGATTCTGTTTGTTGATCTTCCTGCAATAGACTAGCGTTTTCCAAAGCCGCAGCCATGTCCTGCGTAATCTGCAGCACTTGCGGTAGGGCCTTAAAATATGTTCTCAAGGAGGGGGTTATGTCCCCAGGGGCTTTTGATTTTTTATTCTTATTCCTACTTCGAGAACCGCTTTGGTTGGTAAGTATTTCTTTTGTTGTATTTATTTTCTTTTTTTTTGTCCACACCTTTTTTTGAAGTTCACCCCAAGTGCCTTCTGGGTTTGGTAGTTTATCCCCCTCCAAGCTTACCACTTTCCCTTTATTTTTGGTTTTACTTCTAGTGACTCTGGAATGTGGGTGTGGTGGGGAATTATGCAGCAAACTGTTCGCCTTTGCCTCTGCACCCTTTTTAAATAAATGGAAGACCTTACTTGTATCGTGGTGCTCTAAACTTTGTGAACCTGGCTCCTGGCTCTCCTTCTCCACTTCAGCGCTGTCTGTTACAGTCTTCGCTGCACCTCGCTCTCCCCTCGGACACGCCAGCACCCTCAAGGAGGTTTCCCCTCTTCGCCCGCTTGTCACTGCAGCAGCCGCCGTGTATGTGCATCGAGCAGCAGCCGCCCGGCCGCGCCTGGATTCCACGGCTGCCCGCTCCCATTCACGGGGATGTAATGCACACAGCGTTTCCCAAAAAAAAAAAAAACGGCGTTCGGTGAATCAACCCAGGGAGAGCTGCTCCCAAACAGCAAGCAGCCGAGGGAGTCTCAGGAGGCGAGCCAGGGAAGGCAGCCTCCTCGATGTCACAGCGCCGGTGAAATCAGGTCAGAAAAAGTGTTTCAGAGTAGCGGGGAAAAGTAGCAGGGAAGACGGTCAATATCCGCACTCGATTCCCGTCATTGTAGCCATCGCGTAGTAGCAGTGAAGGTCTCAGGAGACTGCCGACGTGCGAGCCGCGTTAGCCTACGGCCGCCATGTTTCCTTTAACTGTGTTACCTGTTCCTGCTGTCTGCTTCCTTCTAAGGCTTTCTCGATCACTAGGATATTCTTTCACGGAAGTGGAAGTAGGTGGGACTCAGGAAAAGACAGAGTTAAACATGATGCTAGAAACAGTTGATACTTGGGAGGATTTAAAAGACATGCAAGAGAACGCACCTGATTCTGAGAAAAAGGCATGGGAAACAGCAGGTTGTGTGAAAAGCGAAATGGATTTGTGGGTTTCAGCAGATGGAAGGGCAGTATTACCTGATGAATTAGTGAGTCCAATGGCACGACAGATACATGGTCCAGTACACTTAGGAAGAGATGCCATGTTGAGGTTATTTAGGCAGACTTGGTATAATCCAAGGTTTAGGATTGCAGCAGAAGCAGTGTGTCAAAGATGTGTCACATGTCAGCAATTGAACGTAGGGAAAAGAACACCAGTTACAATGAGTCACATTGGGAGGTCTTTCAACCGAATGCAATTAGATTTTATTGAGATGCCAAAAATCAACCGCCTCAGGTATGTTCTGGTGGTTGTATGCATATTTTCCAGATGGGTCGAAGCATACCCTACACGCAGGTGCGATACACTCACAGTAGCAAAGTTGTTGCTTAGAGAGTTGATCCCGCGCTTTGGGGTGCCGACCTCCTTGGAATCAGACAGAGGAACTCATTTCAACAGTGAAGTTGTGAAGATGCTTTGCTCTGCATTAAACATTGATCAGAAGTTGCACTGTAGCTATCGACCAGAGGCTTCAGGTATCGTGGAGCAGATAAACGGAACTCTAAAGTCCCGAATGGCCAAAGTATGTTCATCGACGTCCTTAAGCTGGCCTGATGCTCTGCCCTTGGTACTCATGAGTATGCGTAGCACACCAGATAGGAGGACAGGTCTCTCCCCACATGAGGTTTTAATGGGGAGGGCAATGAGACTTCCGTCTGTTCCAACTACAGCTTTGTTGAATATTACAGATGATCTGATCCTGGATTACTGCAAGGGACTTTCTGATGTCATTCATTCTGTGTTTCTTCAGGTGCAGGCTGCTGAAGTTCCATCTTCAAGAGACCTATGTCACGACTTGTGCCCTGGTGATTGGGTGCTTGTGAAAAAGCACGTCCGGAAGAACTGCCTAGACGTGCGTTGGAAGGGGCCCTACCAAATAATCCTGAGAACGAATACTGCTGTAAAGTGTGGAGGGCTGCCAAACTGGATTCATGCTTCCCATACTTGAAGGGTTCCAGCACCCTTAGAAGAAACAGCTCCTCTCACAGATGAAAATCCAGCTGTGGACGGCGAACCACTAGAGGGGATCAGTCAAGCTGTGGGGGTGTCGAAAGAAGTTGGGAGTGCTACAGATCAAGCAGAAGAAAGACAGGACGACAGTGAAACTGAAGTTGCCACCGAAGGAGAAAGTTGCTGTGAATACGGCTCAGACACTGATCAAGACAAGAGTGATCAAGAACCGAGTGTGAGGACAAAAAATAGGAGAACGAGGCGTGGAGAAGCTAGTTGGCCTGAGAGAAAGAAGAGGCCGAGCTTGAAGCCAACTCCAGAGAGAACTCTTGCTCCTATATCTGAAGACTCGGATCTGGACGAAGGTGCACAAAGACAGGAACAGGAAGGTCCGAGAAGATCGAGGAGGGTGCGAGTGCCCTGCAGAAGATACGCTACTCCTGAGTGGACCTACCTAGCAGCAGATGTCCAGTGCACGGAGATCCGGGAGGGTGAGGGAAGTGACAGTGACCAGTACTGACCCAATCATAACATTGGAAGTAGTGTTATTGGTACCAGGAGTGGAGGTCGAAGGGTTGCTGACACTCACTATCCCCAATCCTCCTTATCTGAGCAGGATAAGAGAACTGGTTTTAAACAGAATAGAATTTCCGACTTTTTGTTCAACGATGCCAACACTCGAGGAGATCATTCTTCGTTTAGAAATATTAGAATACGTGATTAGAGCCGCTGGAACACGTATGATTCCAGATTGCTAAAGACTTTGTAAATAAACAGATTGAAAGATAACCTAGCGCCAAGTGGAAGAAGAAGAAATTTAGGGACTTCCCATTTAGTGGACGGAGAAGGGCTAGGGTTGTCTGTTGCTATAGAACTCAAAGACTGATCTTGCAGAAGGGATTATCAGCTTCCAGGTGTGGTTCGGAAAGGCTGAATAAGCAAAGAAAAGAGACTTTATGTCGTGAAAGAAAATCAGAACTACACTGTCTTGAGATCATGGAGGCCGGCAACCCAAACCGCAGGACAAAATGCATAGTAGGCACACTTTTAGTGGGAGTAATTTTTCTTATAGTTTTAGTAGTTACTATATCATATGTAGTGGGACATGAAAATGAAGAGAAGGCAACAAAGGAAGCAAAAATTGTATCGATACAGAACCCTACTACTGCTGGTCAAAGGGGGGACAATACAGAGAAAGATAAAGCTTTACTAGCAGCAGAGACTCATAGGTTGCATGTGGATGAATCACAGGGAAATTTCAAATCAAATGCATATGCTAAATTGCTCTATGAATATATTGATGCTATGGAGGCAAAGGATTGCTATGTGTGCATGCAATTGCCAGCCTCTGTAGACGAAGGTATTAGATATCATCATCTTCCATTGACTTATGGAATCACATGTAGTTTGTTGCTTAGTATATTTTATGAACGTGATGGTTTTGAGTATTATTTTTCAAATTTTGATGCTGTTTTACCAGAAGTTCCAAACTACAAGCACATGAACAAGTGGGATTATTATAAGAGTGAAGATAGATTAAAGACATTTTTCATTCCTTGGAAAACATTGGATACTTCACATGCCCGAAGAAATAATTTGACTTGTAAAGTGTCAGAAATTGAGAAAAGGTTTATAGGACAGGTGGATGATCGGTATAGGAGACAGAAGATCTTAGAGGCTTCAGGCCAATGGAAAACAGATTGGACCGAGGAAGAAAGGTCACACAAAAGAAAGGGTAGTAATGGTCCAATAGCTTTAGATCGAGAGCAAAAAGGGAAACTGTGTATATATAGGGGTAAAACCTATTATGAGAATGTGTTTGTGGGAGAAGTAAATTGTGAACATGCTTTCCAATTAGAATATTATACAAAGGATTTCTTGAAGGGAATGCAGGTGATCCCGAATGTATATTTTGTTTGTGGAAGAAATGCATACGTGAAACTACCGGATAATTGGTATGGATCATGTTATTTAGCAATTGTCTTCCCCAAAATATACCATGCTAAGGATCTAGAAATTATAGAGGGAGGAACTCAAGCTAGAGGAAGAAGGGATGTAAACTATGAGGAGGTAGTTGGAGACATATTTGGTGCTATGTTTCCTCTTTTAGGGATAGTACTGAATGATGTCAAGATTAGAAGATTGGCAACAGTTGTAGATAGGTTGTCCGCCAGTACTGCTAGATCATTAATGCTGGTGGAGGGAGAGATGCAATCGATAAGGGCAATGGTTCTTCAGAACCGACTTGCTCTAGACGTTCTGTTAGCCAAAGAGGGAGGAGTCTGTAAGGCTTTGAAGGTTCAGGAATGTTGTACTTACATCCGAGACAATTCAAAACCTCTAGAAAAGTATATACGGAACATCACTGAAATTCATCATGAGATTGAGGATTTGACACATGTAAATGTGTGGAAAAAGGTAGGTCATGAAATGGGTAAAGTTGGAGGTTGGTTTGCCAACCTAGGAAAGGGTTTCATTTGGTACATACTGAAACCTATCATCATAATAGTGATTTGTATAATCACCTTGTGGGGATTGGAGCGGCTGTACCAATGGTATAGATCAAATAGGTTGCAGAGATCCATGAGAAAGCAGGAGAGGAGATTAGCTGCGATGCAGGATAATCAGTACAGGAGTCTGAGGGCTCTAGAGATGATGAAACGAGAGAGTACTGCAACGAGTTCTGTTTGATTCAGTTCATACCTCAGGGATGGTGTTGTGATGGTGATGACTACTAAAAGTCATCAAAGGGGGGAACTGAGAGAGCGCAAATCGAGAAAAAATAGAAGTGCACCATATTTACAAGCACGTTGCATCAGTTTAGTAAAGAAAATACATAAGAGTGTTTAATTAAAATAGAATGCATATATCAGTGTGAAAAGCTAATGTAGAAGTGTGTAGAGATGTTAGAATGATGTTGAAATCCCATGTTATGTGGCTGTTGTAGAGGAGAATGTAATGCTGCTAAACGTAGAAATGTGTAGGCCACATGGCAGTTCACAGAGAATGAAAGGTGCTGTTACACTCTCACATGATATGGATTTTTAATGTTGTTGTAGTTCAAGTTTTATTGATCATAGAACTGAAATATATGTTTTATAGAAGTGTTTCATATAACCATTGTGTGTAATAAGTTAGAATACTGTTTAGACTAAGAAATTAAAGGTTTACAGAGTGCACAGGCCCGTTTCATGTAATTCTAGTAGGCCTGAATAGATAAGGTCATTTCTTTTGATCTGCATGTGCTAGTTAGAGGAAGGTCATGTTAAGCATAAATTGCGGAGCCTGCTCGAAGGTTTACGACTTAGAAGATACGGTGGAGGCCGGACTTTGGGGCCCACTGTACAAGTGTCTGTTTCCAGGTGCGAGAGGTTCCAATCAAGAGAGTGATGAATAGAGTTTTGTTCAGGGAGCCAGGCACAGGCCTGGAGGAGGCTTCAGGAATTTCCTGGGGGGTACCGTCCTGCCGGAGAAGAGCCTGAGAAGCAAGGTCAACGCTAACGATGGGCCCAGAGGAGTATCAGCATGGAAAATGCCAGAACCGACACCACGTGAGGGGCGTCTATAAAGGGCGTTTCTATTGTAAATGTGATTTTGTATTAGGGACAGCACCCCTGGGTGGAGTTAGGGCAGATGGTCTGAGGAACCTAAGAGAGCGGATGGGTAGGCAGATAGGATAACTGCGAGACACCGATTCACAAAAAAGACTAATGGAAGTGAGTGATCTTCTTTGGAAGTCACCACGGCGGACACCTTTTTAGGTTAAGATTTTACTAAGTAGGGATGTCACTTAGTCTAGTGTAGGGACAGTCTAATTTGGATTTTCTTCCTTTCTGTAAATGACTCACAAGTTACAGCTTGTGTCTATTCTTGCAACTCTGATGATTTTTGAATTGGTTTTGGTGATATTCTTCTGCCGACTAAGAGCATTTAGAAAATTTATGTTTGTATTGATACCAGTATATCTTTTGAACCTTATTTTGAGATGTTTGTATCTCCAGTTAACTTTGGCTTTATAATAAACTTTTAAAACTTATTCGTAGTAAGTGGTTCTTTAGAGTGGTGTAAGTCCTTCACCGATTGACCTAGTAGTGGATTGCCTTTTACTCTATGACAGGTATCAACGGTTCAGTCGACCTGAGTTGGGATCTAGATCTATAGCAATAGATCAGAAATCCCGCCGTAACACATCCATCCATCATCCATCCATCCACCCATTCACCCGCTCATCCATCTACCCTTTCACTCCTCAAACTTTTAATGTACTCATATAGCCATCTGTCCTTTAACCTGTCCATGCATTCACATTCTTCCATCTGTTCATTCACCCCTTCATCTGTCGAACCTTACACTCTTTTGTCCTACCTTTCATCTTTCCATCTATCCATGCTTTCACCCTTCCATCCATTTATTATTTCCCTCCACATACCTTTTTCCCCTTCCTTTCACGTTTCTTTCCGTCCTGCCTATAACTCTCCTTCTTTCCATTGCTTTTACTATCTACCCAGTTTAATTTCTCTTATCCTTAAATTTTCTTTCTTAACTTTCTCAAGCTGATTTATTTTACTTGTCCCTCGCTCTCGCTCTCTTTTCCTTTCCGTTTCTTTCTCTGTGCATGCCCGCCCATGGCCTCAAACTCTCATTCATGCATTCCCTAACAGTGATATTTATATACATTGTGTCTGCAGACAGAAGCGGTCCATAAACAGTTAATTAATTTGCCCATCGGGGTACCTGGCAGCTCCTGCTTAAGATGCTGTAGTGGGGGCTACCCTACGCTACTGATTACAGGGGTACAAATTGGTGTGTAGCCAATTGGGGCGCCAGGAAACCCTAGTGCATTGCCCCATGATCTCCTTTCTCCAGCATGATATTAACACCCAGATATAGCCAACAGAGCCACCTTGGATGCTAATTACCTAAAGAGTGATCTTTCATTAGCAGGGGCACAATAGAAGTGCAATATATGTCTTAATTAGGGCGTGATTTAGAGCGTGTTGGTAATGGTCCTGCCTTTTTCGACAGATTCACCACCCGTCTGTTTGGTTGTCCGCCCGCTCTATTTCGATGTTGGTGGGTCCATGGATAAAAGACCGCCCAGATCCCTCCAACTCAGCCAGTAAATCTTACAGACATTGACAGCGCCATAGGTAGAATCAGCTATTGGCAGGAGTCCAGATTACCTCCAGCTCAACTAGCCAACTGTTAACCACTCAGGGCAGCTCAGCAACCTCACACAGTATGATGAAGACAGATGAAACACTGGATTGGGCCACAGGATGCATTTCCTGACCACCAGCCTCTTGCTTGATCTGTTGCTCTGGTCTGGGAGCCCAGAAGAGCTGTAGTGACCTCCAGGAATGTGCGTTGAAAATAAAGCCTTCTGATAGGTGCTAAGGTCTTTCTTAAAAGGTGACCTAGATACTACTAAGCTTCAAAATATTTGCAGGGAACATGGGCTATTTTGATTCCGTGATGGTAGACTAGACAGGAGACTGTACCTCCCTGGAAAAAAACGTTTATACAATTAGCCAACTTTGGAGCATGTCCATGTACAAACCAACACACTTTATTTTCCACTGCTTGGCATCACCTTGAAAGAAATATCACTGTTGTCCTCTCTTCAGAGACAACAAAGAGCAGCATTTGGGGGCATCAGGCAACATTGACCTATGGTGTGGACCCAAACTGCAGACATTGATCAGCAGTGTTCCACCTATTCTTGCCTTGATGCTAGTGCTGACCCAAATGTGGCTTTAGCATCCCCACATCATATTTTTTAAGACAATTCCTTCAAACATCAACTTTAAAGTTTTGCTGATTTCTTTCCTAGCATCCTTGCATACAGATATTGGAGAACGATCATATCTACCCGCGTGGGATGTTCCTGTATGTATTGCTAATATAAACCATCTTCAGCTATATTACATTAACGGTATTAAGATCCCAATTGGGACCTCGTGACCTATTTTTATATATGTCTGTTTTCTACATGCCTTGCTAGCAATAGAGCTAATTTTAGATAGAATCTCTGCCTGGGAAATCTTTTGTTATCTGAAATTGCGCTTCTGAATGTTAAATGCTGTCTCTCTCTTCAGTATGGCACCACCTGCGTGGCACTGGTCTGACGTTCGATAACGCAAGGCGCATTAAATAATAGAGTTCCGGGAGCCTTGTTTTCTTTTGACTCTGAGCAGACAACGTTCAATAGGATGGAAGGGGGTTCTGATGGCCACAAAAGGAAACATCAGGCTCTCTCATGCAAGATCAGGCAAAAGAATCCATATCTCAGCAGGCGTGCATCTGTGAGAGGCATAAGCCACTTGAGAGTTGCAACAGTGGTGGTTGCTGGTCTACAAAAGTGGTGTGGGGAAAACATCAGCATCGAACAGGACTGAGAAAGTGGAGGAACCCAGTTCAATCTGTTAAACAAACAAAGCCCAATGCAATGCTGCATTTTTATAGTGGGATTTACAGCACTAAAAGTGGATCCTCTTTTCAAGAGGCATCATTTCAAGATGCTCTAAATAATTAGTGTATGATGAGACAGAAGAGGCATGGGAGCAGCCAGAACTGTAGTAGTTCTTGGTAAAATATCAGGCAGTTCAGAGACAATATTCTATAAAAAGGGAGGGGGTCCTCCTCAAATGCCCTTAATATCAAAGACTTGACCATCAGTCCAGCTCTCTAAAGTCCCCTTTGTACAGAAGATGTGACCCGCCAGATAAGAGAGATGGCAAAAGGGGAGGTGAACACCGAATTAGTGCAAAATGAGAAAAGGAAAGATTTTGAAAGATAAGTTCAAGATTGAACAGACTGTGTAAGAGAATGCTAAAGCCCACACCATGAAGGTAGAGAGACTTAGAATAAAGGGCTAGATGTATCAAAGGGTTTTACCCATTCTGTGTCTAAGGGAAAATGTGTTCATACATACGGCCCAAAGAACCTTAAAGATAGTGATACCCCAGCATTGCAGCAGGGAATGGCCCATTCCTCTTCAACGACCTCCTCATCACCACATCAACAAGGACATAGTAGGGAACGATTCTGTAATCAAGGATGTGTTGCTATGGCTGGCTTCCTTTGAATTAACTAATCAGATGCATATGATGTGTAAAAGGAGGAGGCAGCAGATTTACTAAGCAAATCGCTTCACAGTGGCCTAAGGTTATAATGCGATTGGATGCTAGTGAAGAGCAGAAGTATGTAAGCATACCTCAACCCAATGGTGCAGAAACATCTGGGCTAGAAAGCCAATAACAGCAAGTAAGAGGCCCACTTCTGGGATTGTCTGTAGAAATCCTACATGCAAAGGTACTCAATGGGTCCTGGAATTACTTCCGGTTCACAGAATACTACAGTAGAGCCTATTGTTGCCCCCGTGGAAGTGGTCCTCGTGCCCATGGTGGTGTGATCTGAGGAACCTGCAGTAGTAAAATGGGACTCCAACTTATATAATGTAACCTAAACTACATCTATGTAGATGTTAGAAGGATGACTACTTTAGAGAGCTCAAAAGCAAGTCTTAGCATGGGACACCAGGTATATATAAACCCTGCTATGCTTTTCAAGGGATATATCTGATCTGCCATTGGAAAGAAAATCAAACAGGGGCCTCTAGCCATTGTGACCATCCAGTCGGGTGAACAGGTGAAGGTACTGAAGCTGGGTCTGCAAGCAGTGCTTATTTTTTAAAGAATGAGGACTGGGACCCAAAGTTTTGTTCAGGAGCCGACAGCTGATGCTATTGAAGGTTGGGTTGCCGAACGCTAAGGCTGCGAATTCTCGATTCCCCCTCATGCTTTTTTATTCGACCAATAGATACATTTCTTCTTCATCTCACTCTTGCAGGTACTTTTTACCCCTGCTTTCTGTTTTGTAGCTCTTTTCCATCTTTCCTTCCTTATTCTTTCCTCCTTTTGTTTTTTTCTCTCAGTCCACAAAAATAGTGCTGGTGGGCCCCACCTGTAACTACCGGCTCAAAATGAGCACTGTATGCAAGATGACTTATCCACTGATTGTCTCTTAGGCAAGGACTTAATTTAATTCTGGATAATGGATGTCATGCTGATTGGATTTCAAGAGACCCACCAGAGCACATCCAAAGTACAGAAGCCTCACAGTGCCAGAGTAAAACAAAGTGTTACCTACCCCACTGTTAGGACTTTTGGGAAGCCCACATATTACCTATCACACTTTAGAACAAATATGCTGAGGTGCCATAGTAGCAGTACTTGCACTGAAGGAGTTTCCTGAATAGCAGTAGATGCTGAAGGACGGAGGCCTCAAAGAACAGGATTTTATACAGCACAAAGAAAGTGCTCCACTCAGGAGGGTAGACAAATACAATCCTAGTCCCCGGCAGATTTGGAAATAGGTGATGCTTCTGAATCTTCAAGAATGGGCGACTGTTGTGTAGCAAGCCTTCAAACCCTCAACCTTAGGAAAGGTTGGTAGTGAAGGGAGAGGTGCACTGGCGTAACGAAAAGTGAGGGGGCCTCCCTGCACGGTACTTAGGGGGGCCCCCCTCCGGGCTCAATCAGGAGCTCTCCAGGCCAGAGTTTAGTGCCGAGGGGGCCCCTTGAGCTAGGGCCCCCCGCACCGCGTGGCCTCCGGGGGCCTGTGTTACGCCCCTGGAGAGGCGTGGCATAGCGGACATGGCAGCTGACTCCAGAGCACAGGGCTCATGGTTTGATCCCGCACCGGCGGCAGCTCAGCTCAGCACCATGTGACTCTGGACAATAGCTCACTAAGGGCCCGATGTAGGTAATCCCAGATTACCGATTCTTAAATACCGAATCATACCGATTCGGTATTTAAGAACTGGCAATCGGGGTGTAGCTAATTTTACTGAATTAATTACCGAATCGGTATGATTCGGTAATTAATGAATCGGTATTTACCGATTCTGTAATTGCCATTGATTCCTATGGGCCTTGAGGCCCATAGGATTCAATGTCAATTACCGAATCGGTAAATACCGATTCAGTAATTGGGGGAAACATTGAAGGGTGGCAGGGTGTCACTTTGACACCCTGTTGCACCCCTCAATTGTGCATGGGTGCACATGTTGCAGACATACATGCCCTTAGGGCATGTATGTCTGCAACATGGCACTGTTTAAAAAGCAGAAGAAATGCTTTTTAAAGGATTTTCATAATTTACCACCAACTACTAGTTGGTGGTAAATTAAGAATTCTTAAACCCCTGTAGCACTGATTACAGTGCTACGAACCTGTCAAAATACAGATTCGGTAATTATACCGATTCGGTATTTTACCGATACGGTAAAATTACCGAATCTGTATTTTAACATTCCCCTACATCTCAATAAACAATTACCGGTCGGTAACGGCCGAAATCGGCCGTTACCGACCGGTAATTGGCGAGCTACATCTGGCCCTTAATCTCCCCGACAACACCCAGTGCATTGAGACCATTAGGGGTGAGTTGTTTGTGTTTTACAAATACTAGATCTTGTGGAAAAGTATCAGAGGAAGTGTGCACTGACAAAAGTATATGAGCCCTACGTAGGAAGAGCACTTTTGTGAAAAGAACGGTATAGAGAGACTTTTTATACAAATGTTTTGAGCTAGAAATTGCATAAATGCTGATTTTTGTTCAGGGACTGTCTGATTGATTTGCCAGATTTCTGAAAAGACGGTGCAGATGTTGTCACTTTTTATATTACAGCTTTTGTTAGGACCTCCTTTGAAAGGGGAGAGATGAACATTGTCTTTCCTTAACAGCTGCCTGCAACCTTGGACAACAAATAAATTCTTGGTATGATGGACCATGCTACAGGGTACAGAGAGGTATTCAACAAGAATATTGTATTATAAATATTCTACTACAAAAGTATTGTAGGCAAAACATTGACTTCCATGCTATTGTGAAAATAAATACATATAAGGAATTAGAAATTGACTATTCTTCAAGGTATATAGATGTCGAGTTAAGGATACCAAATCAATAGCTACTTCCATATACTATTCTGACTAACAAACATCTGAGGTGGAAACAGTGAGGAATTCAACTGCCCTAGTGGTGACCTAAACCCTGCTTCAAATTGTGTCAGTTTCCTCAGGGAAGTTCTATCTGCTAGGGGAATCAACTTCCTGTCCAAATATACGAAGTTGTGGTGGAATGAGTGCTAAGTTACTTATAACTACTTTGTCTTGTGCCACTCACAGATCAATTGTTTAGTCAAGTGTTTTAATATGATACTCAAAAGCATAATGCGTGATCTAGAAGCCCCTTTGAGTAAAAAAAGGGAACTCTTTCTGCCCTGATTTAGTTTTGCTTACATGGAGGTTCTGTAGAAAGGATTGGGGTATTGCCCTTTTGGGATGTTGTATGGCGATTCTCTCTATGGTTTTCTCACCCAGAGGTCTTCCACTGGGTATGTTGTTGGCTTGGTGTTGATTGCTTGGAAGATGATGACTGAACACCTGCATGAAGCAAAAGATAATCTCCATGCCAACCACAAACTCATAACAGGGAGCTAGATGGTTATGGAATTGGTACCCAGATGTCCAGTGGGTGTTCATCATGATGCTCTACTGAGGTTCGCTAAAACACATTGGCACTAAACCATACATTGCCTTAAAACGAGTTATCACGTTTTTAATGGACACAGCAATCTCCTGAGAACTCCATCGAATAATTTGAGTTAAGAGGTTCAAGCCGTAATGCTGGATTGTAGAGATGATTACATTTCTTATGACTCAGACAAGAACAAGGAGGGGAGTCTGCCCCTTCTGCGATCTGCTTCAAAGAGCTGATAATAATGGTTCAGTGGAGGGAGTACAACTTTATCTTGACCCCTGAACAGCAACAAGAGTGTAAGATATTGTTGAGGAAACTTTATACAATGTTTTCTTTGACACCTGGCTCAATGCTAAGGTGTACCCACAACATTGACACTAGGATCAGAATAAATCTAACCTAGGCCAGAATTCTGATTGACTTCAGGGTGCATCAAAGTCGAGGTTACCAAATGCAAGGCTACTGGAAATATGTGGCAGAGGAAAACCAAATGATACAGTAGGATTGACTAAATTATGATGAACGAAAAGGCAAATTATACAGTTTAATGCGCCAAATTTTGTGATAGTATTACTTTGTTATTTTATCATTTAAACACAGGATAACAGTGTCTGTGCAAAGGATTTACCTACTTAAGTTCCTGTTACCTGCCTTGTTACCTGCATCTGTGATTTCTGCCCTTTGCCTGCTTGCTGCATTCTTCATGGGGGTGGAGGTGCCCTGGTGGGACACGGTCCCAGGGCTGATTTGACTCTTGGAAAACACCTACGGACATCGCCAACACTCTGGGAGAGGACTCTATCTCCCACAGGTTGCACATCCTGACAATCTGCCCCTCACCATAAAACCCTCATTCCCCACTATGAAGCAGGTTGAGAGACAGTCTAGCCACCAGGTCCATCTGGTCCATCTGCCCCATTTCTCCAGTCCCTTGAGCACACAGTCTTTTCTACACCTACACTTACCACCGGAAGCTACTCCATACACAGTCGTCCCAGTGCTCGCCCCTGGTGCACGGGAGCACTGGTCTACGCTAAGAAATAAGGCACTGTGGGGAATATTACCAACAAGTAGCGATATTTATCGCTAAATAGGCTTAGCGACGATTTTTTTATCGCTGCTTATCGCTGGATATGTTAGCGGAGAAAACATGCTATTAGCAACGTTTTTCTCCATTGTGCTAAAATATCCAGCGATAGCTACGAAATGCGTGAATATCGCTGAGAATACAGCGATATTCACGCATTAGCGACAAAATACTCTTAGCCATGTTATCCACCTCCCATTGGATAACATGGCTAAGAACTGGTCTGAGCAGGCGTTGTTTTTTGGCGATAGCGGGAATATTTCCATCGTATGCCTGCCTTGCTAATAGGCGATAGCGTCGTTATCGACAGCTTTCAGTCGCTAACAGGTTGGGTACGCCCACTTTGCATGTCATTAGCGATAAATATCGCTGACATGCAAAGTGGGCCCCAAACCGCTCGCTATCGCCTAAAAGCTGTCACTAACATCAGTTAGCGACAGCTTGCTAATAGAGCGATAGAATTATCGCCGTTTAGCGTCCGAAAACGGCCGCTAAACTGGCGATAATTGCCTATCGCCACCCTTGGTAATATGCCCCATATTTGTTGGGTGTAAGGACAGGTATTAAGGAATCTCTATTTCATGAGTTTGAGATGGTTCGCCAAGTCCCTTTGGTGGGAAAATCCTACAAGTTCCTCCCAGGTGATTGTGTGGTTTTTAGTTTTAGAACCCCAAGATTGGTACAGCACTCATTGGAGAGGGTGGGTAATTGTTTCATCAAGGAGGATGACATTAATTGTGTCCCCTTGTTTTTTTTTTACAAAACAGAAGGGATCATTGGACGTAGTGAAAGGAGGGGTGAACCAAACATGTGTTGCCAACCCACCCGCCAGATTCCCGCTTTCCAGATTCCCACTAGTAATCGATTTTTTGCCCTAACCTCCATGGAAGAGACAGACTGACTTGAGGGCCCTGTGGCCTGACTTTAGCAGGAGCTTTAGGTGTCAGGGGATCACTCAGGTCAGTCAATGGCCCTCTTGATACAGTCTATTCAGGGCCCACTTGTATTTGGGATGCCTCCTACTCTGGTTCTGCCGATCATAGCCTTGTAGACCTGGGGACTACCTGTGGTATTGGGATGATTAAAACACCTGATGTGGCACCAAGGGACACTATCACTATTTCCTCGGCCAAATATCCCAGTACCCATGGTGCTTGCAAAGAGCATAATATCTCTCCTAACAAGTTAGTGGTTGTTGGTAACAGCACGGGTACATCCGACCTACTCAACACCACTGTAATACAGCAAGTACAGCCCTCGATGTCTCTTTCTTCCTGGAATGTAGGAGGATTGTCAACCAAAACTGCCACAACTGACTGGGCAGTGTTTATAGCTAAATGTGATATCTGTTCCTTCCAAGAAACCTTCCAAGAAACCTGGTCACTGATTCCTAGGTTATCTTAATTTTTTTAAACCAGCGCTGGGGGGCCAGAAAGGTAGGCCGTCTGGCGGACTCACATGTTGGGTCAGGCAGTCAGATGGATGGGTGGTGCAGGAAGTTCATATTGACAGTCCCGACATATTGGCATTGCGGCTAAGGAATGCTGATGTGCTAGACGATTTGGTTTTTAATGTCTATGCTAGGCGACTGCCTGGGGGTAGCGCTTCAACATTAGTTGCCGACCTTGACAAGTTTTTAGGTAGTCTGGGGGCGGCTGCAACCTGATAATAGCGGGCGATTTCAATTACACCTTTGAGCCCCTCGACCATGAAGACGGAAATCTCAGCTTGGAAGAGGATGCCCAATGGAACATGCCGCAATTAAATCTTAGCCCAGTCAAAAAGTGGACTGAGGCTGCATTACAGCTCAAAAGGGTTATACTTGGAAAGGAGCCTTAGAGCAGCAAATGTACAGGCAAGCTACACGGGCAGGATGACGCGGGCTAAGAAGGAGCTCAAACTCATACGGGATAATCTGCTCTTGGACTTTACGAATACAATAAGCCTGTAAGATTCGACCTCGATAACTTTGGACAATTTTGTCAAGTTGAAAACAATGGAGGCATGCAGCCTCAAAAGACGCGACTAAGCATCCAGGTTAATACGGCAGTTGAAAAAAACTCTGAGTATTGGGAAAGAAATATTTACAATACAGGAGGGCACCATTAATAAGGGTTGATCCTGATTTTGTGAAGCCTTGACGAAGCCGTAGGTGTCTTGAACCTAGGCGAAACGCGTTGGCGCAAGGAGTGGATTTTTGTGGAATAAAAGATATCTGGCATAACACCATTATTTTGGAGTTGAAGTTTGGACTTATAATTTGCAATTGCATTTGAATTTTCTGTGTGCTCCAGGACATTGTGTTTTAAGTGATTTCAACTTTGGTTGATAACTAGTGGAGGAGGGGTGTTGTCTCCCAATTCTTGGATGCACCAGCATTATAACTAGAGCAATAAGATTTATATGCTTCTATATGAGCGCCAGTTACCCGTAACACCCAAAAGTGTAGACGACATCCCAAGTACCCTTAAACCACGTTGCCCCGGAGGTGTGGGTGTCCCATTTTGAGGCACAGTCTTCAGCTACTAGTTGTAATGCCCCTGTCATCTATCAACCTGTTTCCGATACTAGTGCATGTTTTACCTTCATCGAGTTGGAAAATGTGCTAAAATCAATCCCAAGAGGCCGAGCACCAGTCCCCGATTGTATCCCGGCTGACTTGTTTATATTGGATCAAGAGAACTGGGTCCCCTACATCCAATACCTTGCAAATGCAGTAGCTAGTGGTGCACCTATCCCCGAAACGTGATTCGGCGCTGAAATTCTACCTATACACAAGAAGGGTGACTGTTCGTTACCATACAACTATAGGCCAATAAGCCTAATCGATTCTATCCAAAAAATAGTTGCAAGACTTGCCTTAGTTAGAATTCAGGCTTGGATAGATGAGATTAATATTCTGACCCCGTTACAGGTAGGGTTCTGTCCACATTGACCAGGTGTTTAGGTTTGTTCTTGTGTATTGGAAGGTAGTTGCCATTGGAGGTGGTACGATTTATGCGGCCTTTGTAGACTTAGAGACCGCATTTGACTTAGTCCCTCGCACAAAATTATGGAGCGCCCTCCAGGCTCTGGGGGTGCCCTATGAACTATTGAGTATCCTGGTCAAATTGCATGATTCAAATTATGCGCAGGTCCGATGGGGTAAGCAGGGGAATGCTACCAAAAGGTTTGCAGTAACCAAGGGTGTCCGTCAAGGGTGTGTTCTGGCCCCAACCCTGTTTTTTTACTTTTTATTAATAGGGTGGTCCATTATTTTACATCCCAGCCCACTGATGCCCCCTTGTTGGCAGGAATGAAAATACTGCTGCTCATGTTCGCGGACGATACCCTGTTACTCCCCAGGACTCAAAAAGGTCTGCAGGTTGCCCTGGAGCGTTTCTGGTTTTTCTGTTGTGAGCATGAGCTTGTGGTAAACGTGGATAAAACGAAGTTCACGGTGTTCCATAGGTCAAAAGTCGTGAGGGGGAGGGTACATATGAATAATTTCCCCTTGGAACAGGCTGACACCTTCACTTATTTGGGGCTCACATTGGGAAAGAAATTAAGCTGGAACTCCCAGATTGATTTGCTAACACTCAAACACTCCCAACTTGCATGGAGCTTTGTTAAAAGAGCATAGGCTTTCCAAGACTAAGCCCATAGCCCCTGCGCTAAAAATATATAATCTTAAAATAGGTTAATCAATGTTGTATGGGGCTGGACTATAGGGTTTTAATGATTTAACTTCCTTGGCTGCTGCCCAAAACAAATTTTTAAGAGCCTTGATTGGCCTTCCACAGTCTACTCCACTGCGGCCATTATTTTTGGACTTGGGCTGCAATAAAATCGTGGTCCAGGCACGGTTTAGACCAGTAGCATTCTGGAGAAGACTCTGGACTACTACGGAGTTTACCCAGTATGCCCAAGCTTTTTCGAAAGTTATTGTCGTTGGGTTCCACAACTAAAATCCCTTGGATAAAGAATCTAAAAAACACACTGATTAGCATGGGGGTGAGTAAATTGTGGGAGGATCCAATAGTTGCTGTCTTCTCCTCGAAAAAGGATTTGCAAGCAGCCTACTGGAGTATGGTTAGACTACAGCAATTTACACAACATCAAAGCTGCTCTCAGACTCGTGTTTTTAACGATCATAAACACGAGCCAAAATTAGAATCATACTGGGACATCATTACAAGACTCACCGACAGGAAGCTGTTTCACCAGTTTAGGGTGGGTTCTCTCCCCATCAAAGTCTTTACCAATAGTTTTCATCCCCCCATGGATGACAAATGTCCTTTTTGTCCAGCCGAGATTGAGTCACTAGCTCGCATATTCTTTGTATGTCCCGCCTACAGGTCACCTAGGCACAAATGGTTGAAACCAATTTGCAAAGAATATGGGTATCAGAGTAGCAATGGAGGCCCTAAGGATTTTAAAAACCAACACTGATGATCCTATTGTCATAGCAGTGGCCACATTTCTGAGCTGCTTGTGGGTCCTTCGAGCATAAAAGATAAAGGCCTGTTAAAATAATCACACACATAAATTATGGACTCACAATAGAAGCAGCTACTTTTACCAATCTATCATAGCTGACAGCAATCTATATGTATCATGTTCGAATCCGCTCATTGTCTCTTACGTTGCTTGTAAATTCTGTGCTTTTAGCTATTTATATGTTGTACGACTTGTCTCTTTAGACAATTTGAGATAATGCGGTACTGTACATACCTTTTATTTATTTTATCTATTAGGTAATTTTAACAGTCTTATTGTTCTTGGGTATAGAGGATATTATGGTATTGTGCTAGTTTATATGTGTTATTGATTCATGTTGTCTTTTATGATTTTTGTTAATCGAAATAAAGACATAATTAAACTGAAATTGAAACTGAACACCTACTTCCAGTCTAACAGCCAAAAACAGCAATAAGCAATATAAAAGCGACCATTCAACCTCTGCGAAGAGCTTTCCACCGCGCTGCAACGTGTGGCTGTGTTTTAACTAACATTTGACCCGTTTGAACAAGAAACTATTTTTTTTCCTGTTAAACTATGCAGATTATGCTGCAATGATGGATTATGAGGTAAAGGCTGCAAATCCATAGTTATGTGAAAATGCTGTGACTGCAAAATAGCCTAATTCGATTGCCCCTGCCTACATGCTGGCTCCAAAGGTTACTGAGGGTTGACATAGCCCCAAGGTTAGCTCAGCGGTGCTTATTAAAGCAAGAGTTCTAGGTTGACTATTATGGACTCAATGTTGTCACCATATATGATGCCTGTTTCATCCCCAGATCTGGAAATCCCCTGTAGGTACTGGAAACTGATGAAGCAATCGGTCCGTAAGACAGAAAGCAAGTCACTGGAAGATTATCTTGATTCCTCTTTGCAAAAGAATCGACTGGGTATCCAGACCATTTGAGATGATTTATGAATTCTCTATTAGTTTGATGACCAGAAAAGTTTACTGCAGAAGAAGAGGAGCTGTGACCATGCTGCCACTCTGGCATTTTTCAGTGGACTTCCAACGAAAGCACTAGTTTCAGAGGAGGATACGCTACCATTACCGTCGGACTGGGACAGAAAAGAGGGCTGTACACTAAAATAAAAGTGGCCTGCATTAGTGAACTGGAAAGATAAAAAAGTGTCTCTCATTTGCAAATCAGGGCGGTTTTGAACGTGTAAAGACATGCTATGTAGGTGTTTTGCAAGGTATGGGAGATTGCATGAATTTGTGCTTTCTGTGGGCAATGTTTGTGGTCATATCAGTGAAATCAACAATAAAAACATGCTCATCAGAAAACAGGCCCACAAACAACCAAAACAACGGTCCACTCACTAACCTGTCAGACCATCACTTATGCACTGTCAGATTGCCTTTAGGCCAGTTTAACCCTATCTACCAGGACTAAACCGTGCTCCTACTGCTCTATTTTAACCGTGACCTCGCTGGTTTGAACATTGCTGCTCAATTTTACATGTGGCCTAGCTGGTTTGAACAGTTTTGCCTGGATTTATTTTGGTTTACAGTCTTAGCTGTGCCATGATCTAAGTTTGCATTTCAAGAGAGAACCACCACACCTACTGTCCCTAACTTTTCCTCTTCCCAATAAATGCAGGAAAGGTGAATATGTTTCATGGCAGCTTCTTGCTCACTAACGTGTTGGCACTGTATTGTGGTATAAGGGGCTGCACCAGGACACCCCTCCTCCCACTTAATCATCCGAGTACCTGCCCTGAAGTCAGTGATGAAGATAGGTGGGATTTAAATAGATCAGATTCCCCACATGAAAAAAAGACTTGAGTCATGTACACTGTGTAGCTAGTCAGTCCACCGCATCTGCCAACCCCTTATGTGAGAAACAGAAGAGGGACAAAGATGATAAAAAGATATAATAACCCCACACATCTTTCAGGACACTTTTAGAAATTGAAGAGGTGAGGGTGAGAGTCTAACCACGCCCACCCAAATTGCTTATGGGCTACTAATGCACTCTATCTGTGTCTCTGGTCACAGTCTGGAACTCTCCTCTCTCTCTCTCTCTCTCTCTCTCTCTCTCTTTTCTCTCTCTCTTTCTCTCTCACCCTTATGCAAGTAAGGAAAATATGCCCACGCAAGCCTTTTCGTTGGATGATAAAGGTAAAAGAGAGGTGTACCTGAGATGCAGGGGGTCCACCTCACCACTGGACTCTGGTGTCACTGCACCTTCTGCACTCGTGCTAGTTGTGTCCTTCTCTAGCACGCATTTTCTCACTCCATCTCTTTCGCACTATCTCTCCCCCTCTTCTCTCTCGTTCTCCTCCGTCTCATTCTTTTATCTTTATCTTTTTCTCTGTCTTTATTTTACCTCCTCTCACACTCTGTCTCGTCACACAGGCTGGAGGTCTCTCTCTGTTTTTTTCTGTCTCTCCTCCTATCTTGCATCTTCTCCGAGCTGTTGTTTAATACCCATTCTGATCAACAGATCCACGATCAGATAAGCGTTTGGTGAATTTTCGGTCGGAGGAATTCAGTGGGGTAAACATATTCACTGACTATTGTTTAACGAGCTTTAATTCCTGATCGATAATCCCAGAGCCGGGGAGGAATCCAGGCCTCGGATGTTGGCAGTCGCTCCACAGTCTGCCAGGCAAGTCAAGCAAGAAATTCAGAATGTTTTCCATTTCAAAGACTCTGGAGCAGACAGGACACCCTCTCGCCCTGGAGCCTCAGACCTCGCTTTTTTTCTCGTTTTTTTATTCTACTTTGCAACTGTTTGCAAATGCTAACTCTGGTATCTGGGCACACAGCGATCGTGAATAAAATAAAATATATTTAAAAGCGAAGTGAATGGCCGACAAAGGTGAGGTGTGTCCTTTCTGCGCTCTGGCTGAAGATTTTTAGGTGTTTGCAAAATTTACGTAATTTGCTTTTGGATGATTATGCATAATTTCAGTAAAAAAAAAAAAAGGAAATTATGCATCATTTCTTAAAATGCGAAATGTCATTTGGCCCTTCGAGTTGGCTAGAAATATGTCCTCAAATCCATTTTGGATGCAAGGATACATTTTGTGCTAAAACATAATGCTCTGCAAACAGAAGCCACTTATATAAATTTCCTTTGTTCCTGTGTGTTTGTGGCACATTTTTGCAACAAAGGACTCATCATTATGAGACCTGGAGAAATAGCTTACTTTCAGGAATTTCTGGGGAATATTTACAAGGAAATTACTGTGTGCAGAGGCGGCAAATTTTGCAGCGCCACGCTCCGCATATTACAAAACGCACAGATGCGCCGTATTTACAAAAATAAGGCGCACCTCTGTGTTTTTCCTAGCACTGGCACTAAAAATAGCTGCTTAGAGTCAACGTATACACCCTTGCACCGTAGTGCAAGGGTGCCTGCGTTGCAGGGAATGATTATTTATTTGCAGGAAGGTGTCCCTTTCTGCACATAAACAATCAATAATGGTGATTTGTACTTCTAAGTGTGCTGCATTCTGTAGCACACATAGAAGTAGCAAATCGCCATTATTTAATGATTGTTTACGTGCAGGAAGGGAGCTGTTCCTGCACATAAAAAATCATTGGGGCATTTTTCTCTTTCTATGTGTGCTGCAGAATGCAGCGCTCAGAGAAAAGAGCAAAAACACATCCTCGTAAATATGGGGCAGCGTCAGAAAGCAATGGGTGTTGTGATGGAACACCCACAGCAATACTCATTGCACACCCCTTTCATGCAGATACTTGCCCGAAAGGGTACCATATTTACATAGTGGCGTTAAACCACTAAAAGAGTCTTAACGCTACTTTGTACATATGGTGCACGACTTAGTGCCAACGGAACGTCACAAAAAGTGACATTACGGTAGCGTTATCCCCTTGTAAATTGCAAGCATAATTATGAGACATAACACCAGCGTAAGGGAAATTTCACCTGGCCCTAGAGATATCTCAAACTCCACAGCCGGCTCCTGCCAACCCTCAGAGAAGGGGCCCCTTCTCCCAGCACCACACAATTGGTGACTGCAACTCCATGCTATACTCGTGATGCCGGTGCACCCTGGTGAGAGCTCCAACATAGAGTACACATCATGGAGAAAGCACTACCTCTGTGGATGCATCAGTCCTGCTGCCATTCCTTTCACTCCTAGGACCCCTAACTTGACAACCTTCATATGTGAAGCGTCTCTTTACCAAGAAAAGTGCTTGCTGAGCCTCAGAAACAAACCTCTAGCCAGATCACAACCATCCAGTAGGCGGCAGCTGAAGATAACACCAGTTCTGTGAGGGCATCATGCCTATTATCCTGATCTAGGTGTGCCCAGCGCCACGCTCTACGAGTGTGTCTACTGTTCCCTGAGAATGTGCCTCCAGCCCCAAGTGTACCATTAGCAATGATTTGTGCCTACAGATGTTGGGCACTAGAACTACTTGTTGCTGTTTGGGACTTATTTTTCATCGTTAGACTTTGATCCAAAGCAAGAGAGAAGAGGACAGAAAAGGGAGTTTGAAGGCAGAAGAGAAAGAGACTGTGTGAGACATCCTCTGCTGGATGTGTACACAACCTTGTTGCAAGAGCTCCATCTTCTGTCACCATCTTTACATGAGTTCTCACAGCTTGAGCACTCTCTGACTCAGTGAGAGCAACCCTGTTGTCTGTGCGCTTTCTTCGTGGAAGTTTTCTCTGCGATGTGATCAAACCCACCTGGTGATAGACGAGGCCTTGTGCAGTTGTTCCTCACCCCCTAGCCTGGGTTTATGGTAGGTGACATATGTACTTGTACTGTCCATCAGAAAGGGGCCTTTGCAATACATAGAGCCGGCTCATTCCATCACTCCATCTCCCTAGTCTTGTAGCCCATGGTTATATGATGGATTCACACAAGTCATTACCATGCATGGCTTTGCAATATGTGTATTAGAATGACTGCGCCGCTACCACGCAAGTCTTTACCACGCATATGCCTTTACGATGCATGCCTTTAAAATGCAATCTAATTGTAAACATATGATAAAGGCATATGAGTGACAAAAATGTATTAGGTAAGTATAATCATATATATATATATATATATATATATATATATATATATATATATATATATATATATATATATTAGCCAACTTTCTCCACAAGGGAAGAAAAACGGGTCGCACAACCGATTAAAGTATTTGCAATCTTCTTTTATTCAACTTAGTTACAGGGCATATAGCGCATTTGATCTACGCGTTCCGGTGTGTCTCCACCTTGCTCACGATCAACGGGTTGCCCCACCCCTCATTAATTTAAATGTTTTTTTACTTCCTCATGTTTCCTGTCACATGTTCCCAAGGCTCATGGTCCTTGTAGTTTAGGTGGTTTGACAAGGTATACAGTTCGT
Source organism: Lissotriton helveticus (assembly GCF_964261635.1). Classification (NCBI taxonomy): domain Eukaryota; kingdom Metazoa; phylum Chordata; class Amphibia; order Caudata; family Salamandridae; genus Lissotriton; species Lissotriton helveticus. Next base: position 189,549,194 of record NC_136068.1, on the reverse strand, counting down.
GCAATTATCATTTCATTGCCAATTTGGTATTTTATCTACCCTTGACCCTTATTTTCATCCACATATATTATATATTGTTCTGCCTTCCAATAGGCTATTGCATATTTTAATTTGTTTGAAATTTTGTTGTTTCTTTCCCTCTTATTAATTCATATTCAGGGTCATTTAATGTTTAAAGGTGCACGTATAATTCCTCCGATTGATTCAATCCGTTTGGGTGCAGAGTTCTCAAATTTAAAATGAATCTTGATTCGATTTGCCGAAGTTTCCTTTCACGGTCCCCTCCACGTTCTCCTTTTGCAATTGTCTGTATACCATAAAATTTCAGTTTTTGCCAATCTCCTTGATGGACTCGTTCCATGTGTTTGGCTATGGCATTTGAGCGGTCCTTATGAATTGTTGCCCTCATGTGTTGTAGGATTCTATTTTTTAGTTCCACTGTTGTGCTTCCTACATACAACATTGGGCACGGGCATTCCACTATATAGACAGTGAATGGGGTCTTGCAAGTGATGCATTGTCTGATCTGCCATTTCTTTTTGTTTGCCAATATTATTTCCTTTGTAGGTTTTGCTATTTGGCACATTTTACATCCGTGGCATTTTACGAATCCTTTTGTTTTCAGCCAGTCGTCTTGTCTTTTCTTTTGAAAATGACTATGGATTATGTGATCCTTCAGGTTTCTTACACGTCTATATGTTATGACTGGATGATTGCCCACGATTTCCTTCACAGTGTCATCCAATTGTAACAATTTCCAATTCTTTCTAAGAATTATTCCAATTTGGGTACTTTCTTGAGAGTAGTCCATGATCATCCGAATTTTACCTTTTTCTGTGTCCTCACTCGGATTTTTTCTTTTTAAACACTCCTCCCGTGTTTTATTTCTTGCTCTTGTGAGGCTTTTTCTTACCATTTTTTCTGGATATTTTCTCTTCACAAATCTTTCCATGGTGTTTTTGCTGTTTTTCTCCCATTGTTCTTGTTCACTGCATATACGCCGGATCCTCAAGAATTCACCATAAGGTATGCTGTTCAACAATGTTTTCTGATGAAAGCTGGTTGCTTCCAAGGTGGCATTCGTTGAGGTGGTTTTTCTATGGAGTGTTGTCTGAATCTGCTGATCCTTAATGTAAATTTCTGTATCCAGGAATATGATTTTATCCTTACTCATAGTGTAAGTAAATTTCACATTTTCAACGCTGGTATTCAATATTTGAAAGTACTCCTGAAATTCTTCCTCCGTGCCATCCCATATTATCAGTAAATCGTCAATAAATCTCTTCCAGTTGATGATTTTATTTACTGACGATTCATGTGTTGAATTGCACGCTTTTTCTTGCTCCCACCAGCCCATTGTGAGACAGGCGTAGCTGGGACTGAAAGAGAATCCCATCGCAGTCCCGCTGCATTGTTTGAAGATCTCTTCTCCAAACGTGAAGATGTTTTCTTCCAGACATATTGTGATCATTTCCATTAACATTTTGTTGTGACTGTTAAATTCCAAACTTCTCTCCTTTAGGAAAAAATTGCAAGCTTCTTTTCCCATTTTGTTGTCTATATCTGTATATAGACCGATCACGTCCATTGCAATCAAATAGTAAGACTCCTGCCATGGTGTACTTTGTAGGATTCGTAATAAATCGCTCGTATCCTGGATATACGAATTCAGATTTGCAACAAATGGTCTTAAAAAATAGTCTATATATTCCGCCATCGGTTCCAATAATGATCCTTTGGCGGATACAATTGGTCTTCCCGGAGGTTTCTTTTGATCTTTATGTATCTTCGGCAGGAAGTACATCGTTGCCATTGTGGGGTGTGTCACACTAAGAAATTTATATTCTGTTTCGTCAATGAGACCTTGATTTGTCCATGCCGATAATTTTTCATCAATTTTGTTTTTTATTTCCATTGTTGGATTTTTCTTTAGCTTCTGATAGTATGAAGTGTCTCTTAATTGACGATGAGCCTCTATCATGTAGGCACTCCGATCCATAATTATCACATTTCCGCCTTTGTCGGCGACTTTTATCTCAATTTTATCATCCTCTGCTAGATTTTTTAAAGCCAACCTCTCTGCCTTTGTTAAGTTGTCCTGATCGTGATTCCACTTAAGTTTATAAAGATCTTTGATCACCGATTCTTGAAATAGGTCCACTTTATTTCCTGGACCCAATTGTGGGTAGAATTTTGATTTCGGTTTTTTGCCACTTAAACCAGCCCCACATTGATTTACCGTTTGAGTGAGTGTTAATTCTTCCGTGGGGTCTTGATCAATGTTCATCAGAGTTAGGAAACCTTCAGCGTCCTTTATTTGTAATTGTTCTTCACTTGTATCCATTTTGTTAATTTGTTTTTCCTTTGGGGTTCGTTCCTTGAAGGCTTTTGCCAATTTGATTTTCCTGATGTAAAGATAAAGGTCAATCCTGACCTGTGCTAAATTCATGTGGCTTTTCGGGCAAAAGTGTATTCCTCTTTTTAGTAATGATATTTCCGTATTAGTTAGTTGTCTGTTTGATAAATTAATAACTTGTAATTCATCAGATGTCACTTTCTCCTCTGTCGCATATTCCTCGTTTCCACCCCTGTTCTTTCTGTTCCACCACTTGCTCCTTTTGCCTCTTCTGTTGTGTTTTTTCCAGGCCATTGGCGTCCCCTTCCTCTTCCTCTCCGTGGTTGGAATTGTGGGGTTGGGCGATTCTGTTCCCAATACCTCTGTTGCAACATGAGGCGCATATCCTCTAAAAAAGGAATCCTTCTATTGCTCTCTGATTCATTGCCTTGTATTTGTTCCGTGGATTCCAGTGAGGACGCCGAGCTCGACATACTCGACATATTTGCCCAGGCCATTTGTTCTTTTAGACCATCAAATTTCCTCGCAAACGTAAAAATGCAGCCTTCCGCATAATCATTTGTGTCCCTTATAAATTTGGAATGTTTGCGATCCATCACAGTTTCTTCATGTTTTTCAATGTCGGTTTCTAATTCCTCCTTGAACTTTGTTAGCTCCGATGTTAATTTTAGTGTGGCCAGATCTTTTTCAACCTCCTTCAATTCCTCTTTTAGTTTTTCCAGTGATATCTCCACATGTTTTATCACAATTACTACCAGTCCCAATGAGGCATGTAGTAAAAACTCTCCCCATTCCTGTAGCAATTCATTTGTTGCGTCCTGGTTGTTTGGCATGAGTAGGATTCGGAGTCCCCTTGGGACCATTTTTGCCTCCAAGTATTTCTTTAGAGTAATTGCCTCCCATGATCTGTTGATTTCTTTACGACTTAATTTCTCCTATACTTTTAATTTGCTTCTAGCATCTGTTTTAGTCGATGTAGTCGATGTAGATGTGGACGCTGCACTCGACTTTTTATCCAAACTTCCCTTGTCAAATAATTCAATCACGCGTGCCGTTCTTTTCGCCTCACGTTTTTCCATGTTTAGCGCTACAAAAACTTTTGCCCTTCAATTTCGATCGTACTGTTGTAGTTATGTTGCTTTTACTGTAATGGGTCGGTATATCACAGTTAACTTCAAATAGTTCAAGTTTCCCGCACGTTTCTCGTTTTGAAACTGTACTGCGGCTTTTCAACTCCGTTAAACTGGATTCCCACTACCAAGCCAACAAAGCTGTTTGCTTTTCTCATTAATACGCGTGCACTCACACCAAAACGCTTACCACAGTCTTCTGCATGTGTGCTACTCCGCGTTCTGTTGCTTCTCCAGTCGGCGTTCACTGCTCCCGATTATAATCGTCTCCAAGTTGGTTCACCATTCGGGAAGCTGCAGCGCTCGTGTATGTGCGTTATCCTGTGGCTGAACCCAGGCCACTAATATTAGCCAACTTTCTCCACAAGGGAAGAAAAACGGGTCGCACAACCGATTAAAGTATTTGCAATCTTCTTTTATTCAACTTAGTTACAGGGCATATAGCGCATTTGATCTACGCGTGTCTCCACCTTGCTCACGATCAACGGGTTGCCCCACCCCTCATTAATTTAAATGTTTTTTTACTTCCTCATGTTTCCTGTCACATGTTCCCAAGGCTCATGGTCCTTGTAGTTTAGGTCGTTTGACAAGGTATACAGTTCGTGCAATTATCATTTCATTGCCAATTTGGTATTTTATCTACCCTTGACCCTTATTTTCATCCACATATATTATATATTGTTCCGCCTTCCAATAGGCTATTGCATATTTTAATTTGTTTGAAATTTTGTTGTTTCTTTCCCTCTTATTAATTCATATTCAGGGTCATTTAATGTTGAAAGGTGCACGTATAATTCCTCTGATTGATTCAATCCGTTTGGGTGCAGTGTTCTCAAATTTAAAATTAATCTTTTTAATTATTTATTTTTTTTAAAACCTTTATTTAGCGATAAAGAAAATACAATTACAGGCCTACAACCCCCTGGGCCGGCCAGTGACATATCGGAAAAGCAATATAGCATTACACAGCTCATCAGCCGACAACCAAGGGTCCGGCAGCAATGATACACTATATTGGTCAAATCTAGAACGATAAGATACGGAAAGGTTTAATTTTTTAAACAAACAAACAAAAACATCTAAGAAAAAGAGGAAAACGAGGCTGTGTCCTAGATTGTTGTCTGTTCCATACGATACGGGGAGAGGCAATCAGAGGCAATATGGAAAAGCAGGAGAACCTTCAGGAGACAAATGAGGGGGCGGGGAGAGGGGGAGCCAGGGCCAGAAACATATCAGTAATGTGATAAAGGAGGGAGCCGAAACGTACAGTCAAGGGGAACAAGGAGTGTCAGGGGGATCAATAAAGGGGGGATCACATATCTCCCCACGGTAACAATTCCATTGGTCCCATATCCTACCCCATTTTTGGGGCCTGCCACGGGAGACATAAACAATCTTCTCTCTGAACATGCACCAGTCCATATTTTCTTCCCATTTGGAGACTGATGGTGCCCTCGGAGATCCCCACAACTGGGCAATGTCCCTTTTCGCAATCATGTTTCCCAGCGTGACCCACCGAGTCTGAGCAGCAGTGCAATCATTCGGTTCCCATATATTCAATAAACAGCGCCTGGCTTCAGGAAGCAACTCAACATTCGTCACCCCACTCATCACCGCATGCACTCTAGTCCAGTAAGACACAATTTCCGGACATTCCCATACGATGTGGAGGAAGGTAGCAAGCATACCACAGCCACGTCGACACAGTTCATCCTCAGAAAAACCCATACGCATCAGTCGCGGACCCGTGACATAGAGACGGTGCAGCATCTTCAGCTGAACGAGTCGCAAGCGTGCCGGAATCGCGACCTCCTTGGGAGAGGATATCGCAGCCTGCCAATCCTCATCATCCAGTTCCAGCCCATCGTTAGTCCAGGTACCATGAAGCTGAACAAGCAAATCTGATCGAGCATTGATAAGTTTTTTATAAATAAGGGAAATAATGCTGTCCGGAATATGGCCGTCCAGCACCCTGTCTTCCAGGGGGGAGCTCTCCGAAATGTCAGAACCGCCCGGAAAAACCGACCCAATGGCATGACGAACCTGGAGGTATCGAAAATATTCAGAGTCATTCAAACTGTATTCCTGTTTCAATTCAGCAAAGGTCTTGACTCTATTCGTAACCCAGAGGTCACCTACCTTGCTGATTCCGATGAAGTCCCACCTATCGAAACCCTTCGACGTCCACAATTCACCGAGCCTCTCTGCGGCAAACAGAGGGGTCGCTCTGGTCAGCTTATCTACCCATCCAGTAGCCGTGGTCGCGCTACCCCACACCCGCACAGCCACTTCAGTGGGTCCCGTCAGATCCTTCCTAGCGCCCCGAGAGTAGAGAGCCCTGTAGTAATCTCCACCGGGTAACAACCACCGGTCCATCTCGAATGCGGGATTCGGGACCGGACCGTACATGGCATGGTTCACTGCGCTCAGTTGAGATGCCCAGGAGTATCTTATATCTGGTAACGCTATGCCCTCATCGTACCAGGGCAGCGTAAGCTTAGCCAACGCGATACGGGGTCGGCCAGCCCAAACTAGCTTTCTCTGGAGGCACTCAATTTCACGAAAGTAGCTAGCCGGCACTAGATCAAGTGTGTTTTGTACGGCATACAAAAAATGGGGGAGAGACATCATTTTAAACAGGGCCGCCCGTCCCAGGGGGGACAAGGGTAGACCACACCATGCAGCGACGTCCGACCGAAGCCGGGCGAGTGGAGGCAACAAGTTACGCTCATAGCGTATCCCAGGGTCAAGCGAAATATAGATCCCTAAATACTTAAAACCAGCACTAGAAACCGGGATCGGGCACACTCGGGGCAGAGAAAGAGGATCACCGGTCAGCGGGAAGATACACGACTTGGACCAATTAATAACCAACCCGGAATTACGTCCAAAGGAACTCAAAACATCAAAGAGTACTCCTAGCGACTTACGGGGGGACGTCAGGTACAATAAAATATCATCGGCATACAATGATACACGATCTTCGAAGTCGGAGGACCACCGAATACCCTTTAGAGAAGGCTCCCAACGGAGCCAGGCGGCGAGGGGCTCGAGCGCAAGTGCGAGCAATAGCGGTGACAAAGGACATCCCTGCCTCGTGCCTCGCCCGAGAACAAAGGGCTCCGAGGCTCTACCATTAACCACAACCTGCGCCAACGGCTGCTCATACAGGAGTTTAACCCATGCGATAAATTTCGGACCAAAACCGAATTTGGAAAGAGTAGCCCACAAATATGGCCACTCAACCGTATCAAAGGCCATCGAGGCATCGAGAGAAACCAAGATGGCCGGCTCGCTGAGAGACCCCGCCCTCGCAATGACGCCGTGAAGACGACGAAGATTAAGCGCAGTATTGCGTTGGGGGATAAAACCAGACTGATCAGGGTGAACCAACCCGCTAATCACCGTGACCAGTCGGTTTGCCAAAAGTTTTGCCAATATCTTGGGTTCAGCATTCAAAAGTAAGATCGGGCGATACGATGAACAGCGCTCGCGGGGTTTGCCATCTTTATGGATAACCACAATAGAGGCCAGCCTCTGGTCCCTGGGAAGAAATCCAAGGTCTCGCGATGCCGCAAACATACGAAGCAGATACGGCGCCATTTTATCCGGGCATAGCTTGTATAACTCAACCGGTATACCGTTGGGACCAGAGGTCTTCCCTGAGCGAAGGGAGCGTATAGCGAGCGCAACCTCATCAATGGAAAAATCAGCCTCCATGAACACCCCGTCCGACTCCGAGAGACTCGGCAATTTAAGATCACAAAGCAGCAAGCGCGAGTCCTCCTCCGGCATGCTCGAAACCGGCGCGTATACAACCCGAAAGTGCCGGGCGAACACCTCAACTATCTCAACCGGGTCAACGACTCGTGTCCCATCAACTTTCTCAACTACAGGCACAACACGATTCAGTCTGTCTCGCCTATCCAGCCAAGCAATCAACTTCCCCGCTTTATCACCCACATCATACAGACGCCCCTGCTGCACACGATTCATTGCCTCAGCCGAGTCAGTCACCAAGGCCCTCTAATCAGATTGCTTAAGAGCCAAGGCATGCAATTTCTCGGGCGTAACCCCAGCTTCCAACCGTTCCTCCAATACGGCAATCTCAGACTCCAAGTTCACCACCTCCTCATGTTTGCGCCTCCTCTCACCAGCAACCAAAGACAGGGTTTGACCACGGATCACAGTTTTATAAGCCTCCCATAGGGAGACCGGGGAGGACACAGATCCCTCATTTTCAGTAAAGTAAAGGTTCATACACTTGACCATCTCAGATCTGATTTTGGGGTTCTGAAAATGCCATGGATTGATCGGGGCAAGCCGACCCCCAGATGTATATCGATATGAAGCCACAGCGGGGAGTGATCCGAAATTCTTCTAGCCAAATGCTTGATTTCACGCACCGAGACCAACTGCACCACCGGCACGAGGATATAATCAAGTCTCGAGAGACTACCATGGGCTCCCGAGTGGAAAGTATACTGAAGCCGGCCAGGGTGCAGTTGTCTCCAACAGTCCGCCAACCCAAAGGCGCCTAAGAATTTCCCTAGCCATAGCTGCGACGTAGGGAGGAGCCTGGGGGGACTACGATCACTCTCCCCATTCACCACAGAATTAAAGTCTCCACCCACCACTAGCAAGCCATCGGGCAAACCCAGAATTACCTCACCCAAGTCGGTGAAGGTAGTAGACTGCAGGCCAGGCGGAACATAAATAGACAGTATGGAAATCAAATTCCCTTCCCATCTCCCCATAATAGCTGCGTAACGGCCTCTATCGTCCAACACCGTGTCATCTATCTCCAGGGGGAGGGAGTTCCTAACCAGGATACCAACCCTCGATCCAGAGGTGAAGCCGGAATGAGCCACCAGACGGTAACCTCGCCTGTTCAGTGCATGCCATGTATTGCCCACTAAGTGGGTCTCCTGGAGCAAGACCACATCCGGGGAACATCTCTTCAAGTATTGTAGCACAATCCCACGTTTTATCCTGTCCCCAAGACCATTAACATTCCAGCTCAACACCCTAAGTCCCCTACCCCCCATCCCAGTAGAGAACAGACCGCTCTCCCCACCTCGAAACAGCCACATGATAGCAAATGTAAAACAAAGCACAGCCTAGAAACAAACAAAGAGAAAAGAGCCCCCCCACCACCCCCGTGAACCCATCAAACTCAAACCCCCCTCCCTGCACCCCTGCGGTAGACCTAAAAGCCACCCCAACTTGCAGTGTGCCTGTCGCCCCATTAAACTAACCTACACAAAGAGAGAAAAGTCCCCAGAGGAGGTAGATCCCCTAAACCCCCCCCACCCCCGGGCAATCACATCATAACAGAACATAGTCTCTGAGCCACTGCCATAGAATCAGGCTCGCCGATGTTGACTCACTGCTCCTGGTCCTCCAAACCTCCTTCAGCGCCTCTCGAGTTCTCCGGGCCCTCATGGCGCGTCGATAAAGTGTCCAACCAGTCACTAACCACCTCGGGGCGGTCAAAGAAGCACGCGCGCTCTTCATGCTCAATTCTCAGGCGGGCCGGGAAAAGCATAGCATATTTCAGTCCCAGTTCTCTGAGGCGCCTCTTCACGCCTGTGAAGCCCATTCGTTGTTTCTGGACTGCCTGTGTGAAGTCCGGGTAAAAACTGATCGATACGTTCTCAAATTTGGTGGGTCCATTCGTTCGTGAAGCTTGCAGGATAGCGTCTCTGTCACGGAAATGGAAGAGCCTGGCAATTATGGGCCGCGGAGCGGCTCCCAACTTCGGCTTACCACCCGGGACACGATGAGCTCGCTCCACAGCAAAGAATTTACTTAGGCCTTTTGGTGCCAAATGTTTCAGCACAAGGTCCTCCACCAGGATATCAACAGGCAAATCAGCAGAGTTCTCCGGGACACCCACGATGCGGACGTTATTTCGTCTGGCCCGGCCCTCGAAATCTTCCAGCCGATTGGCGAACAGATCACAAGTAGACCGAAGATTGCGGACCGTGGTCTGGAGATCCGAGACATCCGTGGTCAAACTAGCAGTCTTGATATCAAGGGATTTGACACGCTCATTGGTTTTCCCCAGGTCCGCTCTGATGAGGGTGACATCGATCGCCACCGTATCTATCTTGGCTGCCAAGGTTTCATATTGCTGGTCCATGGTGGATTGGACACTCGCAATAGCGCCCATAATGTCCTTTAGAGTTGGCTCCTCGCTTTCAGGAGTACCATCACCAGTTTCCTCCAGGGCACCACTCGACCCGCCCGGGGAGCCCCTAGGCCGAGTAAATCGATCGATGGTCTGGGATTGGGCGATCCCCCCTCGGGAGGGGCCTCTAGTGGTGCGCCTCTCGACGACCGCCCTGCCCGCCATGACGGGCAATGAGCTCCAACTGGATCGGTAGGATTCAGCCAAAACGATCTCCGTCTCGGCAAGCTCGGAAGGGCGAGAGGATAGGGACACAGCGCTGGCTGAAGGTTGGCAACGAGAACAGAGCTGGAGCGCCGATCGCCGACTGGGCGTTCACAACAGCGACCAAAAACGAAACCGAAAGTACACCAGGGGCAGTAGGCGTGGCTCATCAGCCGCTGTTGTTCAATTGCCACCTGGGTACCTCTGAGACTCAAGCCCCCGGCTGGCATACGATGTAGGCCTCGAATTCCAGAGTGCAATAAGTCCGACATCCGGCGGCCAAAACGATTTTTGAAAAAGACGTGGACATCAGCAGGGCATCAATAAAAAGTACCCGTCGTCATAATCAGGATCATGCGCAGGATAATCGCGGGAGGCGGAAAGGGTCTCGGGAGCCCTTGGCTCACGCGTCCATCTTGGAATCGCGCGAAGCTCCTCCCCCAAGGCCTAAAATGAATCTTGATTCGATTTGCCGAAGTTTCCTTTCACGGTCCCCTCCACGTTCTCCTTTTGCAATTGTCTGTATACCATAAAATTTCAGTTTTTGCCAATCTCCTTGGTGGACTTGTTCCATGTGTTTGGCTATGGCATTTGAGCGGTCCTTATGAATTGTTGCCCTCATGTGTTGTAGGATTCTATTTTTTAGTTCCACTGTTGTGCTTCCTACATACAACATTGGGCACGGGCATTCCACTATATAGACAGTGAATGGGGTCTTGCAAGTGATGCATTGTCTGATCTGCCATTTCTTTTTGTTTGCCAATATTATTTACTTTGTAGGTTTTGCTATTTGGCACATTTTACATCCGTGGCATTTTACGAATCCTTTTGTTTTCAGCCAGTCGTCTTGTCTTTTCTTTTGAAAATGACTATGGATTATGTGATCCTTCAGGTTTCTTGCACGTCTATATGTTATGACTGGATGATTGCCCACGATTTCCTTCACAGTGTCATCCAATTGTAACAATTTCCAATTCTTTCTAAGAATTTTTCCAATTTGGGTACTTTCTTGAGAGTAGTCCATGATCATCCGAATTTTACCTTTTTCTGTGTCCTCACTCGGATTTTTTCTTTTTAAACACTCCTCCCGTGTTTTATTTCTTGCTCTTGTGAGGCTTTTTCTTACCATTTTTTCTGGATATTTTCTCTTCACAAATCTTTCCATGGTGTTTTTGCTGTTTTTCTCCCATTGTTCTTGTTCACTGCATATACGCCGGATCCTCAAGAATTCACCATAAGGTATGCTGTTCAACAATGTTTTCTGATGAAAGCTGGTTGCTTCCAAGGTGGCATTCGTTGAGGTGGTTTTTCTATGGAGTGTTGTCTGAATCGGCTGATCCTTAATGTAAATTTCTGTATCCAGGAATATGATTTTATCCTTACTCATAGTGTAAGTAAATTTCAAATTTTCAACGCTGGTATTCAAGATTTGAAAGTACTCCTGAAATTCTTCCTCCGTGCCATCCCATAATATCAGTAAATCGTCAATAAATCTCTTCCAGCTGATGATTTTATTTACTGACGATTCGTGTGTTGAATTCCACGCTTTTTCTTGCTCCCACCAGCCCATTGTGAGACAGGCGTAGCTGGGACTGAAAGAGAATCCCATCACAGTCCCGCTGCATTGTTTGAAGATCTCTTCTCCAAATGTGAAGATGTTTTCTTCCAGACATATTGTGATCATTTCCATTAACATTTTGTTGTGACTGTTAAATTCCAAACTTCTCTCCTTTAGGAAAAAATTGCAAGCTTCTTTTCCCATTTTGTTGTCTATATTTGTATATAGACCGATCACGTCCATTGCAATCAAATAGTAAGACTCCTGTCATGGTGTACTTTGTAGGATTCGTAATAAATCGCTTGTATCCTGGATATACGACTTCAGATTTGCAACAAATGGTCTTAAAAAATAGTCTATATATTCCGCCATTGGTTCCAATAATGATCCTTTGGCGGATACAATTGGTCTTCCCGGAGGTTTCTTTTGATCTTTATGTATCTTCGGCAGGAAGTACATCGTTGCCATTGTGGGGTGTGTCACAATAAGAAATTTTCTTTCTGTTCCGTCAATGAGACCTTGATTTGTCCATGCCGATAATTTTTCATCAATTTTGTTTTTTATTTCCATTGTTGGATTTTTCTTTAGCTTCTGATAGTATGAAGTGTCTCTTAATTGACGATGAGCCTCTATCATGTAGGCACTCCGATCCATAATTATCACATTTCCGCCTTTGTCTGCGACTTTTATCTCAATTTTATCATCCTCTGCTAGATTTTTTAAAGCCAACCTCTCTGCCTTCCCGAATGGTGAACCAACGTGGAGACGATATATATATATATATATATATATATATATATATATATATATATATATATATAGTTATATATTTATATATATGTTATAGTTAGGAATTAGCTTTTAAAAAACTTTAGAAATTCACTGAAAAAACTATATGTTTTAGGGGTGTTATAGTTAGCTACACATTTCACTCATATAAAAGCATTAGAAATTCCCCTGTTACAGTTAGCTTTACTAACTATAATTCACATGCCCACAATCCACTGCTGATGATGTCACATATTACATCATTCATGACATGGTCAGTGACATCACTGATGACATCACTGATGACATCTCAAATGACATCACTGATGACATCAGCCAGTGAAAGTGGTTTGCTTAGTTATTATATATATATATATATAGCTATCTGCCTTGAAGACTGAGTGGATGTATAAGTGTGTGAATGGAGGATTTAGTACCAATGTGATTGACTGTCTAAGTGAGGAATCTTAAGTGTCTCACTAAATACATGGCATAGTGATTAAACTGTATGAATACATGTATCACTCTCTCTTGTTGTGTAAGCTACTACATACGTTGGTCCTACCTATGTGAAAGTCTACATTAGTTATTAATTAGTTAAATGAGTATTTGTATGGGATAGTGAATGAATGTGTGTGTGGTTGGGTGGGATGTGTGTGACTGTGGAAAGATGTGTAAATAGTTGATTTAGTAATTATATGGGGCTAAGACTGTATGTGAAAACAGTTGTTTGGGTGAGTGAATCTCTTTATGGGTGTGGTGATGAGTAAATATATTTCTCAATGATATATGTCCAACAAACTAAAAATATAAAAGGCAGTGTATGTGACAGTTATTGCATATAAATAAGTATACATAATACTCAGTGATTGTATGATTGATGTATGGATAACTGTATACTTGTAATACTGATTTTATAACACACTAAGTATGAGTTACTATCTATATGAATAAATAAAGAGGTGTTTGTGTAAGTGAGTAGCTTAGTAAATATAAGTATGATCAATTGTTTGCATAAGTGAGTAGGATGTCTGCATAAAGGAATAGGATATGTGCTGGTGTGTAATGTTGATGCAGGTATATAAGTATATTTAATAGTGTTCTATTGATCTTTGTAAGCATGTATGAGTGAATCTATAGGTAAGTGTTTAGATGTGTGTGTAGATGTAGGAATCACTGAGTGCGTTTTTAGAAACTTGTACTGGTGTGTTAATTTTTCAAATATGTAACTTCATAATTTATAATGTGTGTTAAAAGATTATGCTACTGTATGATCAGGTGTATCAGCTTGTCACATGGATGAATTCATCAATGGTGTCATCAGTGATGTCATTTGAGATTTCATCAGTGATTTCATCGGGGGGCGTGGCCGAACAGCCACAATGGCGGACGGCTCCTACTAGAGCTCTGAGCCCGGCCAGGATTTATCCGGAGAAAACAGAGCTGTGGGCGCCACCTGTAAGTCTGTAGTAGGATGATCGGAGGGTGAAGCCGGTCTGAGGTGCTGAGACCTTGACTCGAGCGAGGAGGGGCAACGACACCGCCGACATCGAGGACGCCAAAGACTGCGGAGAAGGCCCCAGAAGCCGGGGGGCAAAATGCTGTAGTGATCCGGGAGCCCGGAACTGAGGCCCTGAGACCTGCTCGGCGGCCGACTCCGGGACTGCGGAGGGTGGACACTGAGCCCTGTGGACGATTGCGGGTGCCGCCTGGACCCCTCAGACGTCGCTGGACGCAAAGGGAGCTGGAGGGATGCTGTGCGGACTGTGCGGAGTGTTGCACTGTGATCTGCGTAACGGCCGGTGGGACACTTGTGATGACCGGCGGCGCCATCTTGGGACCGCGGATCCGGGGGACGCCTTGAGGCTACGGCGGTGCCCCTCTGGTGCGGACAATTTCTTTCCACCCCCCTCGTCTGCTGACCGGCCCCGTCGGGGGATGGGGGGATGGACGGGGCGGGGGACAGCACGACGAGACCCGGCGGGGGCCTCGGGGGCCTCGGGCACAGGAACTGCACAACGGTCATAGCAGGGCGCCGCAACCCATTACCCTCTTAGGACTGACCCGGCCTGGAGACTGAGGAGTGCCCACACTGCTGTGACGTGGGAGTCTGCCCGGTGTGGCCCCGGTGGGAGTGGGAGACTGTTGGGGCGACGGCTTGGACCCCTATGTGGGTGACCCTGAACTGAGCCAGATACACCCGCCTCTTGGTTTCCTGTCCTCCCACACCCTTTGCACACCATCACCCGGGAGAACTCTGCAAGGGGACGATAGCCTACCATCCAAGGGCCGTGACGCCCTCACGACCAGAACACACTAGGGGTGAGTACCCCAGGATTTGGACAGTATGGTGCGGAAAGGCCCGAAGCCTGCGGAGGGTCAGGGAGAACAGTCGGGACCCTGTCCGCAGGCGGGGGCTGGTGCGGGCGGCAGCGGAGCAGGAACTGCTGAACAGGCTGTGCCAGGAGAACAACAACCAGATAAGCTGGACCTTATTCTTCAGGAAATCCGAGACTCACGACAGGCAATGGAGCAGCAATTGAGGGCCATCACGACTAACTTATCTCTCCTGAAAGCTGACCACGGCAAGTTAGCAGACAAAGGCAAGGACCAAGGACTAGTGCTTACGGACCTTGCGCCCACTGTGGCGGACCACACCACGTCTATCCGGGAACTGCAAGGCCAGGTCACCGCCCTGATGGACAGGGTAGAAGACGCGGAAGGGCGCAATCAGCGTAATAATATAAAGGGTGATTGGCCTGCCGTAAAAATGCGAAGGATCGCAGGCCGCAGACTTCATGGAGCAGCGGTTCCGAGATTATATAACGACGGACGGGCTCTCCCCACACTTCTGCGTGGAAAGGGCACACAGGATTCCGACGGGACTGCCCAGTACGGGTCTCCCGCCACGCCCTTTAATAGTCCGCATCCTCAATTACCGTGACAGGGATGTACTTTTACGGAAAGCCCATGATAAATCCACCATCCACTTTGAGAATCAGAGGGTGTCACTGTATCCGGACTACACGAATATGGTACAGAAACAGCGGGCCTCTTATCTGGAAGTGAAAAAGAAACTGAGAGGCGCACAGCTGAAATATGCACTACTCTTCCCAGCCCGTCTGAAAGTGATCCATGGACGGAAATCTCACTTCTTTGAAAGTCCTGCTGATGCTGAAGAAGGGCTGGAAGTAATGGGACTAGATGGTGGTCAGGAAGCCTCCCAGGCAGCTGCCACGGGAACTTCAGAGGAAGGATCAAGTAGTAACTGTCATCCATCTTCCGGACCCGGGAAGGAGAGTAACCGGCGAGGACCGTCGCGGGAACGACAGAAGAAAGAACAACTTGTGGCCCTCTCGATCGCTGGTACCTTCAGGGAAGAATCTGCGAAAATAACCACAGACTCGGAAGACAACACGATCCGATCGGACTCGGAGAAGAGTGTGATTCTATTCCCCACAGTCACTCCTCGAGCTGCGGACGAACTAATAGACAATTGACTCGACAGATGGTGACTAACCCTGGGCGTAGTTCGCGTAGCCGCACTCCGCGATGCTACGCGAAGACGCACTTGCACTCCGCGAGCTACACGTAGCTCCGCGGACATGCGTAGTAGCTTGCTAGACCCGTTCGCGTGCCGTTTTTCGTCTTCGGGAGCGCGGTGCGCGTGTTCGGGGCGCTGCCTGCATGCTCGAGATAGCTAGCGCGCTAAGTTACTCAATGAAGTTTGTCCCGCCCGCTTGCGTTCCCTTATTTCCGGTTCCGGGTCACAAGTAACGTGTTCGCGTTGTGTTAGACATGTTCGGGAACTCATCTTCTCGTTCGCACTGCCAAAGTGCGTGATCGCGTCAAATATCGCGCGAACTTACCGCGGCGGTCGCGACGGGCAGAGCCATCTTCGATTTCACACTCTGGCTATGGTTTTGGGCCTACTTTAGCATCTCACTCCTATCTCTTCCATCCTGGTCTTTTCCCTCCGTTTTTCTAACTTTCTTTACTTATTACCTATTTCTGTCTGTGCCTAGGTTTATATTTCTCATTTTATTTTTACTTTTACAACTTTTTTTGCAACTTTTCTCTTGTTTTATATTACTTCCTTCTTTTATCTTTCTTCTTTCTTCCCCTAACCTTTTAGTCTTCAAATTTCCTTCTCCCCTCCACCCAGAACCATGGTGAAGGGTGCCAGCAGCATCGGCGGCTCAAAGGGCAAGGCGGCTGTGCCGAAAAAAACCCGGCTGCCTTGCGGCAGAATGCGCCCGGCAGGAGTGACGCCCCGCCAACTTTTTGGGGAGGAGGAGGTGGCCGCCCTGGTCTTTTTTATCCAGCGTCACCTCCCCTTGACTTTGGCAGCAGGCGGCAGGCCCGGCTCCGGCTACCAGCGCATTGAAGAGCGTCTCCGGCGGTGGGCGAAGGTGCGCCGTGCAGTCTTCCGCTGCTCCGGTATCCGGCGTACCCACCATCAGCTGTCCCACCGCTGGGCCGACATTTTGGACCGGGAGCAGGACCTGTTGGACCTGCTTGGTGTGGAGGTTGTGGGTCTTGGTGAGTGGCTACCCCAAAAATAAAGTGTGTATATACATATATATATATATATATATATATATATATATATATATATATATATATATATATATATATATATATATATATATATATACATATATATATATATATATATATATATACATATATATATATATATATATATATATATATATATATATATAGTTGTGCTCAAAGGATCGAATAATAAAACCTTAGATCCTACTCCCGCGAGTGCTGTTTTCTTTACAAAAAGAGAAGAAAAGTAGCGGAGATATATATAGTTGTATAAATATTGTTATTGTATCTTTGTAAATATTGGCTGAATAAGTAACGCGATGACTGTTGCTCCTAGTTACATTTCCGATGTATTCCGGTATATCTACTGTCATTGTATGACAGTGTTCTTCTTCTTCACTGGCTCTTGCGTGTTGTTTCAACTTGCCGCTAGCTGTTGCTGTTTATTGATGTGAGATTTTCTTTATTGTTGAGAACTGAAGTTAGTTAATGCTATTAATAGAGTCTTGTCCTTCCTTTGTCCGTCAGTGAAATAGCGGTGGATGGATAATTGTACGTAGTTTGCATATTGTAGCATTTTTTTCACGGCCTTCTCTTCTGCATGAATCGAATCCTTTTCTTGCAAAGAATGCTAACGTTACTTTGTTCTTCTTACCTCAGCCAGGGCCGGCTCTAGGGGGCATGTGCAAGCTGTGCAACTGCACAGGGGCACCAAACTTCAGGGGCCACCGCACCAATAGATATCCTTAATTTAATAATACTCTAAGGATGGATACATATTTGCGTTGCGGCCCCTGGCATGGATTTGTTGCCTCCGGCTCTGTTCCACTGTAGCAGTGTTTTTTGCAATGATGTCTATGTTTCACAGCACTCAATGTTTTTCTCTTTGTTTATTATTTTTTACATGAACCACAGAACCCAGGGGCAAGCAGAATACAGGGACCGAGTCGGCGGGTGAACCACCACTTACACAGAGCTCCTCTACTGAGGATCCTGCTGCTGTCCCCAGTAAGTCCAACAGTGCTTGTTTTTTCCTCTGTAATGTGTCTGCTTTGGCAATTGACAGCAACCAAGTATGCATCCAGAATGATGTTTGTCTAGTATTTTTGTAAACGTTAGTATAGCACTACTAGTCTTGTGGGTATTCTATCTCCTATGGAGTTATATACATATTACACAACTATGTAACTATGCACACGAAAATTGGATGTTGGTACTGATAGGCAGGTTGGACCTTACTTACACCTCAGTCACAGAACTCTGAGGAACGCACAATTCACTGAACGACAGCCTATATGGCCTGAGTCATTGGTCAATTATTCAATTCACACTCCTGAACCCCAATACCAAGATGCCGAATGCTTTTAGTACACAAACCGTTACCTAAGAAACCCCCTTTTGCTCACTCACTCGTGTGAGTCTCCAAGACAACAGACACTGAAAATAAACTTCAGAGTCAAAGTGGTCATTCAAAAGCTTTATTTTGTTAGAAGTAAGTAAGTAACATCAATGTTTTTAAGTTGTTCCGTCAAATACGTTGAAGGGCCCACCAGAAAAAATCCAGAGTTAAAAAAGGCATAATAAAGTAATCAACATTTTTACAGCTACTAGTGCACAATAGGGAAATGTGGCAACTATCGGAGACCTCTCACCAACGTATACTGGTCAGATATTCCTCTTTTTTTGTAAGCTATGGAAATGTCCGCTTCGTAGAAGGCAATCTTCTCATCTGCCGAAAAATAATGACAAAAGTGGTGCACGTTAGACAGTATGAAATACATTTATGCCAGTTTTATGCAGCCATGCTAAAAAGAAGTTGTAACCTGTAAGCAAACTCTATTCCACAATCCACATAGAAAACTTAAATACGGGCCCTTTTACTTTCCCACCTCTTCAGGTGTATGCATTGAACAATGATGTGTTGCCTCAGAGCGTCTTCTCGTACTGCGCAACAAGCTGCGAGTTAACATGCGCAAAACTGGATACATTGATGTACAAAGGTTACATAGTTCACTTCCAATTTCCAAGGACTAGAGTAGCAGGACAGATGAGATGAGCTTGGGTACCATACCATAACAATGAATGCTAGTAATATGTGTAGTGACTCTGCTGTACTATGCAATGTGGACTCATACTGATTACGTACGTTGTACTTAACTGTTTTGAAGAACTCCATTCTTGGTGAACAAGTACAAAGGGGGCTGTGCATCCATCTAAAAAGGTGTACTTATTTTTATAGGTGCAGAACCCTTACCATCGACCAGTGCCGACGGGGACAGCGGCGCAGCTTCAGCGATCCCGGCGGGGACAGGAGGAACAGAGGCACCTACACCAGAAGCAGTGGGGGGGGAGCCAACAGCGGCGGGCGATGGTAAGTTACATTCAATAGTGATCTGCATTACTTGGTGGGAGGGGAAAACTTTCTCACTGTACTCTACTGGAAAATATATGATGTTACCTTTACTTGTCATTAGCATGCTAAGCATTACCACTACAGTAATGCAAGTGGCTGATAGCAGTCGGATGCATGGGTTGTTGTTAAAGCATGTAAAGGGGAAAACACAGCTGCCAGCGTGGTTGGGAGACACACCCAATACCGGTGGTTAGTGGATAGTCTCAGCAGCAGCGGTGTTTTGGGCAAACCCAAAGGCAAGGGAAGGAGGGGACGACTGGGTGCATGGGTCGTTGCTGGTGAAACACAAACCAAATAAGGTTTGTTGCGCGGTACAAAGTATTATAGTCTTTACTAGACATGTACTACTAGCTGCCCCCTGTTAATTAATGTTACTTTGAGAGTGTTCCCGCCTTCCCGGAATCAGAGTATATAATACAAAAGGAGATATGAAAAAGACAGGTGTTCGTTCTAATGTGTGTGACCGTTGAAGTACACCCATGCTAATAGGGCAGGCATAATGCCGTGACAAAAAGTCCAAAAAATTAATAGAGGCTGTAGAATGTTCAAGATAGACGCAACACAATTTTTGGTACTCAGCTTGCTTGCTAGGGCTACTGTGCCGCCCACTATGTGTTGAATCAATGTTGTGTTCTTGATTTGCGGGGAGTTTGGATTACAACAATTCTGTTTCTTTCTTTATAGTTACTCCTTCCCAAAAACCAACAAGGAAGGAGTTGGCAGTCCGGGCCCGGCAGCGGAAACTGCAGGCAATTGTAGAGGCCTACCGCCGGCTGGTGGATCAGGCCGAGGAGGAGGAGGAGGAGGCGGCGGCAGCAGCTGCTGCCTCTTCCAATGCCCCGGGCCCCAAGCCTGCAGGACTACGTCGCCGTGGTCAGGCAGCCGCCCGCCGCCGCGTTGTTACATCTTCGGCGGCCCCCCCACAACAACAACAACATGCATGCAAGTGTAGGTGCCGTGATTTCCAAGCGAAGATTCTCCGCCGGGTAGCGAGTAAGTTGGAGGAGGAGCGGAAGAAGCTGGAGGACGGTCTAGAGGAGCGTGTGAAGATAATGGTGGACAAACACCTGAAAGCCCGCCGGCTTTGAAATGGACCCTGTTTTTTGCCCCTTTTTTAATCCTTTTGTTGGTGGGTGGGATGTGGGAGTTGGGGTGTACATTTGGGTTGAAATTTGGTTGGGGTTAGGGGAGGGTAGGGACAGCTCTGGGTCAGGGGGTTACATTTGTTATATATTTTATTTTTCTATTATCATTATGAAAATATAAAAATAAAACAAAGATATTTTCACAAGAAAACATTTGAAATTCATTTGTGTTTGTTGGGGAGGTGGAGGGGGGACTGTTTCACCAAATAATGTACGTTGTGCAACATGAACATGAACTACGAACGATAAATTAAGTACTGACTGCACCTGTAGTAGTAGGGTCACAAGTGCATAAATAATTTATATTATTAAATAACATGGGAAAATTGCCCATCACGTGAGTCTGAAGTTACTAGTATACTTTAATTCCATGCACATTTGCTCAGAGTCCGCTAAACAATCCTATGCAATGCATTGCATCATTCCTTTAATATACCTGTCCTAGTTGTCAGGGAAGAGGAGCTCGTCCTCAAACTCTGTGCGTTCAGACAGAAGTAGGTCATGTAACCCAGTAGTGAGGACGTCTTCGCACTCGCTTTCTTCATCCGGCGGTGATTCACGTACTTGATAGTCTGGTGGTATGAAGCGTTGATTCATTTTTATCATTGTCAGCCGCTCCACGCTTTTGGGGGAGAGACTAGTCCTTTTCGATGTGACAATGGCACCAGCAGCACTGAAAACCCGCTCAGAAGAGACACTGGCTACAGGACAAGCCAGATACTTTATCGCCAGCCTGCTCAGCACTGGCCACTGTCTCCTTCTTTCATACCAATAGACCAATGGGCTTTGCTCCATGAACACCTCTGTTGTGTCATCCAGATAGGCCTGAACCATCCGCTCAATGTTCATTGGTGCTCGGCTTTGCTGGTCCTCTTTTCCCTTTGCAACAGCAACGGACTTACCCATCCCTTTCTGTAGAAAAAAAGCAGTTATGCTTTTGGTTGGGTCTGCTGAATCAGATCGTGTAGGTGCTGCTTTTGGTACTGTTGGTGCCTGCTGGAAAGCAGACGCACTGCTCTCATGCTGTGAAGAACTTGCGTCAGGAGTACTTGGACTGGCCTGGGCTGGCAGTGGCAGGCCTTTAAGTAACAGCCGTTCAGTTTCTAACTCATTAGCTTCCGCAGCTATGGAAGTTTTGTACTTGTCAACATCCTCATCTGAAAATGGAATTACTTCGTTACTGCTGAAAAATAATTTGTACCGTGGACCCAAGATTGTTGCAGTTATGTAATGTTCACCTGACACAATATTGTTGAGCCTTACATTTGCACACAAGCGGTTGCCTAAGCCCTTGGCTAAGGTATATGCATCAACTTTTTGTTCGTCACCTTCGTATGTTTGACAGACCTCTTTCACCTGTTGCTCAAGCATGTACAACAATGGGATGGTTTGGCCCATAGTACAGTCCTCCCTGCTAACTGCACGTGTGAAGACCTCAAAGGGTTGTAGCATCTCTGTGATGCATTTAATGAGGTCCCACTGCCACATCTCAATGGTCAGGGCTTTAAGATTAACAGTAGGATCCCCTAATCTTCTTGACATGACATAAGCATTCAGTGGGATGTACTGCTCAAAGAGACGCTCAAGCATGAAATAAGTTGAGTTCCAACGTGTTGGGACCTCCTGGATGAGTGCTTTGACTGGCAACTTATGCTCATGCTGAATGACCCGTAGCAGCTTCCGTCCTTTGAAAGAATGGTTAAAGTGCGTGCATATTCTTCTGCAGATGGCCATTATGTTGCTGACTTTGGCTTCATTTTTCAGAAAGTCTTGCACGACTAAGTTTATGCAGTGTGCCAAAGAGGGTACCCTGAAATAATGTCCTTCTCTCATTGCCTTCACTACATTACTGCCATTGTCGGTGGAAACAAAACCAATCTTAAGGCCTCTTGGTTTCAGCCATTCAAAGACCTTGTCGTTAAAGTCAGACAAAATGTTTTCAGCAGTATGACTTTTGTCCATACCAAACATGGCTATAGTTGCATGTCTGCGCGTATCATTGAAAATTCCAGCAACGTCACGGAGGCCTGAAGTTAACTTGTCTTTAACACCTGCAAAAGAGATCCAGTGTGCGGTGATGCACATGAAATCTGTAGCATCGCAACTGCTCCACATGTCTGTTGTCAGGTGGATACAATGGACAACACTCTGTTGTAAGGCTTTCCCAATCAATTCCAGCACGTCGTGGTGTAGTGCTGGAACAGCCACTCGGGCAAAATAGTAGCGACTGGGAACGTTCCATTTTGGGCAGAGGGTTGCCACTAATTCCAGAAATCCAACAGCCTCAACAAATGAAAATGGGAGAAGGTCCAGTGCTAACATTTTCGCAAGTTTGGCATTGTACAAACGTGCTACTGGGTGGTTCCGCTCGTACTTTCCCTCCTGCCTTAACATGCTAGGAATGGTAAGCTGCTTTGCATGTCTTTGAGTTATGCTAGACGGACCACCTTGCATCGCAGACTTTGCACTCCTTGGTGTCTCCAGCTGACTCTGGTGCCACTGAGAAGTTGCTGATGCGGCGGATGTGGACTTTACCACTCCAGTGCTGGCGACAGGGGTCCATTGTGTACCACTCCTAGATAGAAGGTCATCGTCTCCCTCTTCTTCTGCCTCCTGGTCAACCATGAGTGGACCTTGTACCACTGTATCCCCACCAACACGAGTGCTAACATTTTTTAAGCTTGCAAGGTGGTTCTCCCACCTGATCAAGTGTGTTTTTTTCAAATGGGTCGTTTGGCCTCCAGTCCCATAGTTTGTACCAAGCTTACCACGACTAACATTGACATGACAAATGGTGCATACAGCAATGTTCTCCTGAACTGGGTGAACCGTAAAGAAGTCCCACACTGGGGAGGTAAACTTTTGTCTCCTGCCATAGGAAGAGGAGGACCCACTGCCAATGCCGGATGGACTGGAGGATTGTGGAATTTCACTATGGGACAGCTCAGTCCTAGTACTGCCACTACCTCCTTCTGTTGAAGTGGCGCTTCTGCTGGATGTCGGATGCTGCTGGGCCTTCGCTGATGAAAAAATTGGAGCTGGTGTTACTTTGGGTGTTGAGTGTGTAGGAGTTATGCGTGGTACCTGCTCATCAGTCATTGCAGCATTTCTGGATAGGGTGAAAATGTTGGTCTCTACATCCTCTGCACCAGGAATAACGCTTGTGATGATGACAGTGTCAGACCCGTCTTTATCACCAGCAGTATCCTGCTCACCTACATCGACCTCCATAAGTTCAAGCCTGCCTGGAAACTTCCTTTTTCCTAGCATGGTCTTCTTGGGATGTCTCTCCTTTGAATGCGCAGATAGTTGTGGCTGCCAATCCGTATCAAGGTCATCGGAAGGGATGCTTTGCGAAGAACTCGATGCACTAACCCTCCTTTCCCTTGGTGAATTCAAAGGAAATAGATCACCTACAGAAGTGGCTTCCTCTTCTTCTTGCGCGGAAGGAGGCTCTACTTCCTGAACTGCCCCGACTTCGGGAGGAACAACTACTACTATTTGGTGCGGAGATGGTGGTTGTTGTTCTTGAGGAAGTACTATTGCGGGCTGGGGTTTTTCAACAACAACTGTTGCGGGCGGTGGTTGTGGTTGTTCAACAACTGTTGCGGGAAGTGGTTGTGGGTGAACAACTCCTATTGCGGGCGGTGGTTGTGGTTGTTGAACATCTACTGCTGGCGGTGGTTGTTGAGCACTTCCATCTTGCGTGGATTGTGTACTACTTTGAGACAACGATAAGTTTAGTTCTGGCTCAGTATCACTGCTCGCAAGCAGAAGGCTGGCTACCTCTTCGACCCTCATCATGTGCTTGGCCCTGGGATGCTGGCTTGCCCCCACTAATGCAGATGTGCTGGTCCCAGCTTGCACCCCAGACCCCGCTGCTGCAGGCGTACCTTTTGGGGTGCCAAAAAAGGTTTTGGGGTCCATACCAGACTTAAGTGACACTTCCTTCTGCTGTTCCTTCTTCGCAGCAACTTTCTTTGTGGTGGAGGACCTGGTAGCTTTCTTAGGGCCCATCTTCTTCTGATGTCAGTCAGCTCACAGCAGCACAAATTGCAGAGATGTCTGGTCAGATGAGTCACACACCACACGTGGCGTACAACTGAAGGACGTCCGTCTGGCAGTAGAACGAGCGATGGATGAAAAAACAACCAGCACCTCCTCAGTCTTTTTTGTGCACCTACAAGTAAAGAAGGCAGAACAACATCAGTCAAACAAGCAGTAAGGCAACATGAACAATTGAAAGACACACAGGCCAATGTATAAAAGACAAAACAGAAGACTAATAATACCAGTCCAGCAGCACCACAGCTCAAAGGCCACATGAAGTCCAGAAAGAACCAATAAAGTCAAGCAGGCCTATAGATACCAATATGGACAGAAAAAGGAGGATGCCTGCTGCACATGACAGGTTAATGTGCAAGGAATAAATAGCCCATGGCTAAGACAGAGGTTGTAAACCTAACACCGCAAAAACACATACAAACAAACCCCTGCCCAGACAACACATTGTTGAATGCAATGCCATACACACACATGCCCTAATGATGTTAATTGCATACACCGAACTAAAACAGCTACATAAAGGCAGCACCCCCGCTAACTACTACCTCTGGGACTCTGGCCTACTGTGAGATCAGACAGAAAGCTGGGAGTCCAATGATAAATGCACAAAGGAAGTACCTTCAAAATGGCCGCCACCACATGGCCTAGCCACCACCAGCAACATGAAAAGTAAAAGAAAAAAGAAGACAGACAATAAATGCCTCTGGGAAAGGGACAATGCTTTGTTTTGTTTCACAAAGTAGCCGCAACGCTGCCCACGTGGTCAGCCCACCCACAAACAAGAAGACAGACACAGTAATTGTTCCAGGCTCCAAAAACTACAACCAAATGACAAATTCTGTTTTTTTGGGTGCACAAGAAAGACCTGCAACATTTTCGAGAAACTTTTATGCAACTCGGGACATATTGTCCGCGAGAATGCAAAATCGGCGGGTTCGGCAGCGCGAAAAGAAGAAAACGTCGTTTTCGCGTTCCCGAACAAGTACATTGAGCGCGCGAACAAGACAAAAAATGTAATGTCGCGTCAAGAGTTGATTAACTTTAATGCACCTATGGCTATGAGTAGTAGTAACTCTGCCCTACTGCCACAATACAATAGTCAAAAACCTTGGATGCCTATGGCAAAAGCACAAAGGAAGGACACACAAAATGGCCGCCAACATAGGGCCTGGCCACCAACAACAACATGGCAAAATCACAAAGGATGTATACACAAAATGGCCTCCACCACATGGCCTGGCCACCAACAACAACATGGCAAAATAAAATACAAAGGAAGCATACACAAAATGACCACCACCATAGGGCCTGGCCACCAACAACAACATGGACAACTTTACAAAATGGCCTCCACCACATGGCCTGGCCATCAACAACAACATGGCAAAATGAATCACAAAGGAAGCATACACAAAATGGCCGCCACCACATGGCCTGGCCACCAACAACAACATGACAAGAAAGAGAAGACAGACAATAATGCCTATGGCAAAGGGACAATGCTTTGCTTCACAAAATGGACACACCACACCACCGCCCAAATTGGTCACCCCACCCAAAAAAAAAAAAAAATTACATAGAGGACAGAAAATGGAAGTGGTCCATGCTCCAAAAAGAGAAAACTACAACCAAATGACAACATAACATAAATGAGGACTTTTTGGGTGCACAAGAAACACCTGCAACATTTTCGAGAAACTTTTATGCAACTAGGGACATATTGTCCGCGAGAATGCTAAATCGGCATGTTCGGCAGCGCGAATGGAATAAAAAGTCGTGTTCGCGTTCCCGAGCAAGTACATTGAGTGCGCGAACAAGACAAAAAATGTAAGTTCACGTTCTCACACTGTGCGAAGTTACCAAAACTACCCAAGCTGTATTCCTAGGGTTACCTAATGGAAGAAATTGACAGAGTATTTAAAGTTTAAACACACCCAAAACCAGAAATACCCCACACATAAAAATAAGATTTTCTATATCAATTCAAGCCATCCATGATTTTCACATTAAGGGTACACCACAAAAACAGTTGATTAACTTTCATGACCCTATGAGTAGTACCTATGGCCTACTGCCAGAGTAGGCCACAAGGTTGGAGGCCTATGGCAAGAGCAAAGTGGCTGGAAACATAAAATGGCCGCCAACACATGGCCAGGCCAACCACAGAAAGTTAATACAATGAACTCAAGCATGCCTACACACTAACTACATGGGGTACTAGGGTCAGATATTGCCTTAAAATTTAGAAACATTTTAAATTCCACAAACAGAAATTCCACAACAGACATTGCTAGTGCATAATGAACATAATCCAATGCCATCCATGATGTTTGTTTACAAACTGGAATAAACATTTAAACACAGACTACAGAAACATGATTGGACCCATTGGACCCATGGGTACCTCTATATGAAGCCTGGATGCAAGTTAAAAAAAAAAAATACAATTTGGGACCTCATGAAAGTACAGGCCTCCATCAATAATTTAATTCCAGGATTGAATACTGTAGTTAAAAAAAAATCAAATCAAACAAGCACAAGTCTACATCACTCATACATTACACAAACTTACTTGAAAAAGAGAATTCCAATTCAAAAAGTCCTCATTAAATCCAAGGTAAATCAGTAATGCAGCCAACACAGACAGAAAGTGATCCTTCCAGCTCAAAATCCAAAGGAAAGTGAGCACCACATGGACAAAGCACTGGGTGGACAGGAACAGGAAGTTGTAAATTCAAGAGCCCTTCCTCCTTACTCTTCAAAACAAGAGTAGAAACAAAAAGAGGGGTCCTTCCCCCCTAAAAATAAAGCCAAAGGTACAACTTTAAGGTTTTTTGCTTTTTTTTCCTAACCAAAATGGTAATTTATTATGGTTTTAACATGCTCGCGAGTTATTCTGTGCAAGAATGCAGTTTCTGCGTGTTCGGCAACTCGATCTTACCAAAAAGCATCCTCGCGCATCCTTATGACGCTATCGCGCATCCAAATGACGTTATCGCGTTCGCACAGTCGCACGGGACTGTGCGAGAGTGTTTCCAAACATGGTGGCACAAGCGACCAGGAAAAAACGAACGCAGAACGAAGGTAAGCCATTGCCGCGCACGCGATAATGTTATTCAGCGCGCGAGAACTACGCTACGCACCGGATCGCGGAGTAATCGACAGCTACGCGTTCTCCGCGGAACGCGGAGCTGCCGAAACTCCGCAAGCTCCGCGAACGGAGCGTAGTTCTTCGCCCAGGGTTAATGGTGACCAGTGTCAGAATCTCCATTGCGGACACTGTATTGTATCCTTTATTGCTGCAATTGTGCACTTAGGACCTGTTTATTCATGAAAGATTATATGTGGGGGTGGAGGGATGTAACTGTGGAGTACATCAACGACTCTTTATCTGGTATACACCACGCCTCCAGAACTAAATTGCAGAAGGTACCTTTCGGTAGTGTCCAGGGAGACCCATTGATAACCCCACAGATACCGTTTGGACACCCTATTGAACTTCTCTTATGTGTAATATGAACCCCGGCCGGGCCGCCGTTGAGCCGGTGGAGCCCGGAGTTGGTAACAACATGAATAGGCGAGTGCTAGGCCACCCCCCCAATGGCGAATGCACAAGAATTTGGATCTTTATGTTTTATTTGTTTATGTTGGGCCCAGCTATGTTCTATTGCTGCGCCGAGTTGGTTTTACTTAAGTTAAACGTATTCAGGGTTCTACTCTCCAGTGCTCCTAACCCACGACCACTGACAGACTTAGTTCCAACAATAGATGATTATGGCTGAACAGGCCGAATTATACAAAGTTCTTACCTGGAATGTGCGAGGGCTGGGGGCAGTGCAGAAAAGACACAGAGTCCACTCCTTCCTTCTTAGACAACAGACACAAATTGCTTTTCTGCAAGAATCGCACCTCACGGCATCTGAGACACATAAGTTGAGGAAGAAATGGAGGGGCGCTATATATTCCACGTCATATTTCGCCTTTTCCAGGGGGGCCACTGTATGGGTAAGACACGGGACACCGTTCGCAGAAATAGAACGGAAAGTGGATGACCAGGGCAGATACATTCTGATTAAAGGCACCCTGGATGGCAAACTGATAGTCCTGGGTACCATTTAAGCCCCGAATTATGACCAAGAATCGTTCCTGCAGAGGGTTGGACGGGCATTGTCCGATTGGGCCGATATACCCTGGGTACTTGGGGGGGACTGGAACGCTGTGCTGGATCTAGACATGGATAGGTCACACCCACCTCTACAGGCCTCTGGCGCTGCGAAGCTGTCTGACATATTTAACACATGGGCGGAGGGCTGGGGACTGCGCGATGTCTGGTGGGTATTACACCCCACGCACAAAGAATATTCCTTCTATTCCCCAGTACACGACCTACACACGTGCATTGATCGATTCCTATGCTCTCACACACTGGCCACAATGATAGGTTCTCCGGAATATCTGGCAAAAACTTTCTCGGACCATAGGCCCCTGAGGCGCACCATTTCCTGGGGCAGAGTGCTGACTCCAGTACCTACATGGAGGCTCATCCCACAACACTTAGAAGATGGACCGTTCAGAGCGTCCCTATTGGACACTCTGACACAATATTGGGATGCTAACTGGGGATCTGCTTCCTCCAACTTGGTGGTTTGGGATGCGATGAAAGTGGTGATACGTGGGGCTGCGATAGGGCAGTTGGTGGGGGTTAGACAGGAGGTGCACCGGAAGTTATGTGAGGTGGAGGCCTGGCTAATGGTGCTTGAGCGGGAAGCGGTTGGGAACCCCAACAAGAAAAAGGCCCTACAAGAACAACACATATTGCATGCAGAGACGCTGGAATCGCTGCGTGTCATAGATTATAAGGCTTATCTGCAGAGGCAATACACTGAGGCAGATCGTTCTGGTGCGCTGCTAGCCCGCTTGGTGCAGGATAGGCCAGAAACCCCGATCATTACCCAGGTCTATAACCAGGTGGGCACCCTAGTGAGTACTCAATCCGACATTAACCCAGCGTTTCACGATCACCTAAAGGCACTGTACACTCCGACTGAGATGGAAGACACCACACAAATAACTGATTTCATGAGGGATCTCCCCTTCCCACTCTTAACAGCAGACATACAGAAGACAATTGAGGGGCCTATAACTCAACACGAGATACGTGCAGCTTGAATAGAAATAAGACACCGGGCATGGACGGGCTCCCAGTGGAGTTCTTTTCAACCTATGCCAACACCCTGGTACCGATCCTAGAAAAGGTGTATAGGATAGCCTTCTAAGAGGGCCATCTGCCACGATCAACTATGCAAGCATTAGTGACCTCCATACCTAAACCGGGTAGGGATGTCGTGGAGTTGGCAAACTATAGGCCCCTATCCATGTTGTCAACTGAGTATAAAATATTGAGCAAAGCTATTGCCCTGTGTATTCAGCCTCATCTGACTGCACTCATACACCGAGACCAGTGTGGGTTCCTTCCCGGGCGTAGTACCTCCCTAAACACGAGATGCTTGCATGCACTAATGGCGGCATCACCGAAAGAACTGAAACAGGCCGGATGCATTGTGTTGAATCTCAAACAAGCATTTGATTCACTTTCTTGGCCCTTTATGTTTGAGGCCTTGCGACGCTTTGGCTTCCCGGCCCCTTTACTGCAGTGGATCAGGTTGCTGTACACCGACCCCACAGCTCGGGCGAGACAGGGGCGCTATGTGTCGGCCGAATGCCCGGTCTACCGAGGCACCAGACAGGGATGGCCCCTGTCCCCGATGCTGTTTGTCCTGGCGCTCGAACCATTGGCTATTGCTCTTCCTAAGTGTGCGACCGGATTAGGCATTCCAATAGCAGGGTCCTCACATATACTCTCCATATATGCGGATGATATGTTATTATATCTCTGGGATCTGGAGGCTGATCATACGCAATTATACGACACCTTCCGTAAGTTTGAATTTGTGCCGGGCTTGGCTATAAACCCAGAAAAGTCGGTGGGATTCTACTTCTGGGACGCACCTCACCCGCCCTCTATACACTTCGGCGCCTACATGATTCCGGTGGCCCAGTCCAATTTTAAATACCTGGGGATCCGTATAGACAGACAAACGGAGGACCAGTTAGATGGCAATATCTTCAGGGCCATTGCTGGCCTCCGTGGCAGTAGCGGTTTTTGGACCTCGCTGCCTTTGTCAGTCATGGGCCGCATTGCAATAGCTAAGATGGTGATGCTACCTCGCTTGCTATACCACTTTGTGAATCTACCCATATGTCTCCCGTACCGAATTTTCACAACAATAAATACTTTATTGACCACTTTTATATGGGGGTCGGGCAGACGACGGATTAGTCTGCGCAAACTACAGCTTGGTACTAAACTAGGAGGCCTGGGTGCCCCTGATTTTCAAGGGTATTATTACGCCAGTCAACTCCAATGGTTGTCTTACTGGCTGGCCGGAAGGAACCTCCACGAGATCGGGTGGACGACGGAACAGTTGGAATGGGTAGAATTACATAATCTGTTGCTACCCAAAAGTAAGATACCAGGGATATGCCACCCACTGCTTCGCACTGCCCTTCTCTGTTGGAAAAAGGAACTAGCTTATACGTCGTCGGCAATGCCATATGCAGGTAATATCCCCTTATTGGGCATCCCAACACCGCAGGGAACACTTACGAAACATACACTACGACACTGGACGGAGAGCGGAGTTGACGAGATAGGCAGTTTCTTTGGAGATGACTCACTGCTAGACCATCGCACCTTCGTTCAGGTGACTGGGACCTCGGACAGACATTATTTATTGCATGCCACTGTATCCCACTATATTAGGACGACTTGGGCGCCACAACGCATTAAACCACAGCAACATGAGCTGGTATACCTGATACACTGCATGGGGGCAGGGGGTCACTTAGTACCCTGGCTGTATACAGGGATTAGAACACATCCAGCACTGTCCCTTACCACATTACGAGAGATCTGGTCGCAAGACACTTGGGAGGAAATTACAGACGCTACATGGCGGGTGATCCTGGAACATCCAAAAAGGGTCTCACGAAATGTGAAATTTAAATTCATCCAAACTACGGTCCTTCATAGGGCATACGTCACCCCGGAGAGAATACACCGGATGTTTCCAGACGCCCCCCATCATTGCCCACGATGCAGGGTGGATGAGGCGGGCCTCCTACATATGCTGTGGACATGCCCACAGCTGGGCAACTATTGGAGGGAGGTATGCCAGACAATAGGAGAGGTTTCGCAGATACGAGTAAAGGAGAGCGCCTTATATTGTTTAGTGGGAGCTCGCCCACGTCCCAAGTCGCTAAAAACCAAACTAAGATTTGTAGATCTTGCCCTCATTTTGGCAATCAGGACGATTACGATGAGATGGAAATCCCCAAGAGTGCCTAGGGTAGAGACATGGCGGACGGAAGTGGTGAGGTGGGCCTGAGCAGAATGCATCACCCTTAGAAAAGAGGAGGAGGGCGGGAGGCAGAAAATTCCCATGGCAATGGATTGGGAGGTTATGCTAAAGGAGTTAGACAGATTAGACCTACCGCTGCCCCAAAGCGAATGACCGCACATTATATACTGAGTGAAGAGGGCCGGGTATAACAGACGCCAAGATGGAACAGATATGTTTATGTATGTTTTTATCGATTATTCTGGAATGAGAGTGGTCATCACCGTGGAGCGGAGACTGAATTGTGGAGAGACTATCAACACCTGGGACTGGAGGGTGGGGGAGGGATTGTTGGGGAGGGAATGGGTGGGTATGGGATATGCCCTGTCACTAACGGATGACTCCGATACCGTGGATTGATCCATACAAATACGGTCTGGTTAAAGTGATACTGTCCTTTATTACGGAATGGGGTGAAATTGAAAAATCATGATGTATTAAATACCCAATACTTACTGATGTATGCTTTTGCCCTGAATGTACAATCACGAATAAAGTTTATGAAAAAAACCAATATCTTAGAATAAACTGCTCTTGGCTAGGCAACTGGCGTTAAAAAAAAAAAAATCAGTGATGTCATCAGTGATGTCACTGACCATGTCATGAATGATGTAATATGTGACATCATCAGCAGTGGGTTGCGGGCGCGCGAGTTATAAATATTACAACTAATTATAACGGGGGAATTTCAATGGTTTTATACGAGTGAAATGTGTAGTATAACACCCCTAAAACCTATGGTTTTTTCAGTGAATTTCTAAGGTTTTTTTAAATGCTAATTCCTAACTATAACATGTCTGAGACCTATGGTTTTTTCAGTGAATTTCAAAGATTTTTTAAATGCTAATTTGAATATATTTTTATTGGGTTTTTTAATATTTTCTAACTACATTTTTAAAATATTTTTATTTTTAGATGTTATTTTTTAAATTACATTACACATTTTTTATGATTTTTTTCACATCAAAATAGTTTTTTTCCCATTATTTTATATTGTTTATAATATACTTAAATTATTTTTATGATTTTTTTCATTTTTTTGCAGTTAGCACCCTACGAACACCATATTCATTTACTGCGCGAAACGGGTCCGCCATTTTTGGGTCGCGGCCTAGGATCCGCGAAGGGTGTGCGACGGGTACAACTTTTCACACGCTGTTGCTACGCGACGCCTTGCGCTTACGCGAGATGTACGTATAACGCGATGTGGCAGACACGCGGTAGCGCGTGATGTCATATACATATCAGACGCGGTGTGTGCACGACGCCCGCGATTTTTTCAACGTTGAAAAACGTATTTAGATATATTTAATATAAATATTAGGACAAGAGATTATCTGAGGTTATTATTTTAATAATTTTCTTTAATTTTCTTAAAAGATTCATCACTGTTATCCTATGGGTAGAAATTCACTTAGCAGGTAAATAGTGTTATCATTACCTTTTCTTACTCAGTGGTGGATCCTGGATACAGCACTGCTGCATCTCCTCTGAACAGTTGAAAGAATGCAACATTACCAAAGACGCGTGGAAGCCCATGGCTTTTTTTTTTTAAATATCGCTAGAATGCGCGGATCATACGCGCACCCCGTGATTTTTCCCAAAAAAAGAAGAAAAAATAGGGGCCCTGGGAGACCTTTTGGGACCCCCTGAGGAGACCTAGAGGATCAGGGTGTGTCTAACCTCCCTCTTTTCACGTTTTAAACACACATTTCACACGCTTCTTCAGCCTCCCTTGTACCGAGACATAAAATGGCTGCCAACAGTTTCTAGTTTCGAATATTGACCACCACTTGACAGCCAATTAGCTTTCAGCGCTTGATCGGAAGGTGCGCTTATGGTACAATGACAATAAGCAGAGTATACGTCTTCAATTTTTTTCTGTGAAGTGGGCCGCATGGCCCCCTATCGTGCCCAATTCCGGGCCCCTTGTCCCTAGCCCCCAGGGCATGGCTAATTATATATTATTATTTTATGGAGGAGGGCTGCAAAACTCCCCTCCGGAAGCCACTTCAAGACCAAGGGGTCCGAACTCCATCTATGTATGTACCCCGTAGGAGTTGCCTTCACTTTGTACATGCCTGTTTGTGGTAGCGCATGCGTGTTAACGTTACGCATGTGCACAATACGTCCCACCGTCTGGCTATGTACCCCTAACGTATTTCATTTTATTTGCGCCTGCTCAATTACAACATGACCAATCACAGCTCTGACCACCAGTGACATCATGCTCAACCAATCATCCTTCTGCAAAGCATTTATAATCTGCCAACCTTCTTGAACTTTTCCTATTCCGCAGTCACAGCCATTGAGAGTGTTCGTATCCACTTCTTTGTAGGTAAGCACTTTTTTTAAGAGTAATTAAATTAATTAATCTGAACAATCTTTAAATACCGCATAAATGCGAATTCATGTTCGATTTGGCAATGCTGTTTTTAAGCATGTGTTCCTGCTTTTATATATCGTTAAAGTTGACTTCGTAACTTTTGTTTCTGTGCAAATCACTTAATCCTGGTGCATTTGTTTAATTTGCCAAGCGCCACGTGACCGCTCCTACAGCAGTGTGCTACGTGCTGTTCAAGTGAATGTGATGTAGTTTCTCTCGTGTAAATAGTGCATCATGTGCCCTATGCATTGGAAAAGTAATGGTTTCGGGAAAAGTGTATTTTAGCACGGTTTCCAGCTCTTATAATTTAAATATTTTGCATTGGTAGGCGATGTTTCTGGGCAAATCACTTAATCCTGCCACATATAATTTTTTAAGTAGTGCGTTACGTGCTGCTTCCTCCCCATGCACTGCACATGTAATTGATTGCTCAATGTTGTATTTTAGCACACTCTCCATGTTTTTTAATAACCTTAAACTTCATTTGCCCCCTGTTCTATCTCATTTTACAGATATCTCAACCATGAGACGTACTGGTCGCCACAAGCTGTCCTGCCCATACACTATACCACGTGGTGGTGAACAACTCAACACACCAGATCCACTGACTGCTCTTCATAAGTTATCAGCCGAAAATTGCAAAGGACCTAATGGAGTTATCAGGTTTGTCTTCAACATTTCATGATCGAAAACCATTCTGAGATAAGTATTTGTGTATTTCATGTGTTTGCAGATGGATAACTGTGTTATTTTCATGTTTTACTAGAATTCGTAGGCATTCTGAAATCAACCAAAACGTAAGAAAAGCATGTCTTCCCGATTTTATTGCCCAAATATGTGTTTTAAAATTGAACAATGTATGAGTTTTAATTTTTCTTGCTTCTATAAATATTTTTATAAAATATAAATCTGCAATGTGATAGTCTTATAGACGTTTCTTTCTGAAACCCATTTCTCATTTAAATGCTCGTTACACGGTTTCAGCCTGTACTTCAGATACAAAGTAAAAAATTATTAATATTTCTTTTTTTTTGCAAACTTGTCCAGGAGTCTGTGAATGAAGTGAGTGACCAATCTCGGCCTAACATTTGTATAATGCAGTACTATTTCCTATTTTGCTGTCCAAATATATTCTCTGATAATTACTTTTCGTCCCCAATCCTATTGAGAACAATTGTTTTTATGAACATTAAAATTAAGCTTGGACATATGTACAACATATACTTTTTTAACTCTTTTTTTAGTTACCACAATGTTACATAAGTCAGCAGCAAGTTACCAACATTGAAGAAAGTATATCCTCCTGTTCCAGTTCATTTCACCGATGTCTCAAATATGGCATGAACTAGTTGTATGAAGCCAGAGAGATTCACAAAATTTTAACGCACAACTTTAAAGTAAATACTTACAATACGACTACTCGACGAAGTTAAAAAGACAGATATAAGTACTTGAGGGGTTTTCGGTGGCAGATAATCTCCAATTCACACTTGTACGGATAGGTCTGATACAGGGTAGATCTTTGTATAACTAAAGGATGATTAGGTATTAGGATGGCATACAGAGCTCCCAACCTTCTTACTTTTTTTCTTAAATGGTTCTAAATTGGTGACGAATATTAGGCTGTGCAGTAGAGGTTAACGGTGTTGCTCCACTGGTACTTGGGCCTCCTCATAAAGCAGGAGGAGCCTCTCTCAATCTCCTTAACTCTTCTCTTGCAAAGTTTACCGGATTCCTAGTCTGCAAGTGCTTCTGCATACTTGCAGTTCCACACCAGTCCTCTTTATTGGGGTCTCCTCTTGAAAGCAGTCTTGCATATGCGGCAAGTAACGTTTCTTTCCTTCACCTTTTTAAGACTTGTGAAAATTAATTTCAAAACATTCAATAAATACGGTGTCACTATGCATTGTGTCAAATGCTTTATGAAAAATATGCAGAAAATGTTCCCATAAATTGTTGTTAAAGTCTTTACAATAGAATTTGAAAGGAGAAAGTAGGAGAAGTATAACAGAGGTAGGACGTTATATCTCAAACTGCAAAAAATGATAAAAAGGGTGGACCAAAGTCTGCATGTACAATGCCAGTGGAATTGTTTCATGCACACTGCAAACATTAAAAAAATATAAATATCGTCAAGTGTTACTTTGACTTTTAATGTTTGACCTCATTTAGTCACATCAATCTAATTTTAAACACTAATTTTCTTTTTTGTTTTGCAGATAAACTACAATACTTCTTTTGGAGTCCATATTATATGTTGATTATTATATTGTTTTTCTAGTTATAGTTATAGTCATTTATTGTATTGTTATCTTTTAGTTATAGTCCCAGTTATTGTTTTAATAAAAGTTAATTAAAAAAGTACATACGTCTGTTTTTTTGTGGGGTTAGCAGTCATCAATAGAAATGATATTTATAATTTGAAGTATAATTCTGAGGCAAACTCATTAGCAACATAGTGTGGTGACCTTTTAACCTCTTTGCTCACGTAAGTGTTCCATGAACTGTTACTATGGTAACAGGCAGAAAGTCGTTTAGGGGTAGGGTTAAAAGTTACTGGCTGTACAAAAACCGCTATATTTACCCAGGATCTTCTATATCACAGAAAGGAAAGCAAAGTAAAACAACAGATTTACAACCCCCTTGCACCACTTTTGCGTCCAACCCCTCCCTACAATATTACAAGTATGTGGGATACAACGACCCCCCTCAAACCCCGGGAACCACCACCCCATGAAATCTGTGTATTACGGGAGGCAAACTGCGTGACCTATGTTTATATTTATTCACATGCCACCTTGCGTGATGCACCACTAGGATGCAGGAGCCTTCAGCCCCAGGAGCCGCAGCGTCAACCTGACCGAGACCTGGAATAAAAGCTGAAAGATCAGAATCAGAGCCTAAATATCCCAAACCCGCTGTTCGGAGTGAAAAACCCGAAACTGCGCCAAGTCCAGAACCGCTCCAATGAAGAGGAGCTTCTGAGAGGGGCACAGGTGCGACTGCGGCAGGTTGATGGACAACCCCAGCAGGTTGATGGACAACCCCAGCAGGTGCAGGAGGTCGACCATAGTCTGGAGTTGGGAGACGACTGTCTGGGGCGATAGTGTACATTTTACAGATGAAAGAAACCGAATCTTGCTCATGAACTTTAGACTCTGCATCAGTAATTACTTGTAATTACTAAAATCTCTCAATAAACACAAGGGCTCTTTGTAGAACCACCCAACATCTATACACATAAGCTTGATATATATCTCAAAAATACATGCTTCGTTTTTTTCAGCGACCAAATGCGCGGATCCTACATGCATCTTCCGACTTTTTTTGTGAAAAATGTTTCTTACTTTTTTTGCCCTCTGGGTCCCTATGTCACCCCCTAAGCAGTCCTAGGGGGTCAGGGTGTGTCTAACCTGCCCCTGTTCACATTTTGCCAACATATTTCACAGACTTCTTCACCCTCGCTTCTACCGAGGCACAAAATGGCTGCCAACAGTTCATGGTTTCGAACGTTTACAACCGCTTGACAGCCAATTAGAATTCAGTGCGTGATCGGAACGGTACGCTTATCCTACGAGGCCAATCCTCGCACAATCTGCGGATCCCCCGTGCCCATAGATATATAAATGACTTTAACCGTAATTTTCAGAGAAACTACTGAACAGATTGACATCAGATATGCCAAAGGCAAAAGTCGAAACTGAGGACTACCTCTCTGCCAAATTTGGTGTAATGCCGTTCGAGTTGTAGCCGTGGTAAAGGTCCTATGAGAAATTGTATAGGGAAAAAGCGTTTTGGGGCCCGCTTTTTCTCAGTCCCCGCTGCACCAATCACCCCCAAACTTTCAGGGAAGGAGCGGAACTGAGCTGGCCAAAAGTTCAGAAAATTTCAAGAAGATTCATCAATCAACGGCAAAGTTATTGGCAATAGAATGTTGCGGTTTTCCCATGGATAATTGGTCCTAACTATAAATACCCACTGGTGACCGCCAATAGGTAATTGTGATCAAGACTACTGTGACGTAGCCGAAACGCGTCATGCTGGCCACTTGGGGTAAATAAACTACCTGTGAATTCTATTCGCAGCGCTGTGGAGTGGTCTGTACCTGTTTTTTTCTTCGTTGGAATACATTTCCTAGAGGGAGGCGCAGCAGGAGTTTGAATCGTATATATATATATATATATATATATATATATTCACTGAAAAAACCATAGGTTATAGACCATATATAGTTAGGAATTAGCATTTAGAAAACCTTATTTTACTCACACAAAACCATTGAAATTCCATATATAGTTAGTTGCACTAACTATATATCGCGCACCCGCAATCCACTGCTGATGATGTCACATATTACATCATTCATGACATGGTCAGTGACATCACTGATGACATCACTGATGACATCTCAAATGACATCACTGATGACATCATCTAGTGTCTGTGTGTTTTTGTAAAGTTTAAATACGTTTTACATATTGAAGAATGAGTGGATGTATGGAAGACTGAGTGTGTGTGTGGCTGGCTGGGAGGTGTGTGACTCTGTGCATATCAATGTGTACTTGTATCAGTGATTGTATAAGAGAGTAAGTATGTGTTAGTATATGTGTGAAAAGTATGGTGTTCTGTGTTTAACTATAGATGAGGAAATCGAAGTGTGATTGATTCTTCACAGGACTGACTAGGTGTATGAGTGCATATGATAGTGTTCTAATAATAACTGACTGTATGTATGAGTAATTGTATGGGTGAATGCGTATGTAGTAACTGGTATTGGTGTGTCATGATGTCATCAGTGATGTCATTTGAGATGTCATCAGTGATGTCATTTCAGATGTCATTAGTGATGTCATCAGTGATGTCACTGAAGTATGGTGTTCTGTGTTTAACTGTATAGATGAAGAAATGGAAGTGTGATTGATTCTTTACAGGACTGACTTGGTGTGTGAGTAACTCCATGGATGAGTGGCAGTGTGTGACTGTCTGCATAGGTGTATGAGTGCATATGATAGTGTTGTAATAATGAGTGACTGTATGTATGAGTGATTGTATGGGTGAATGAGTGAATGTGTGTGTAGACGTAGGAATCAGTGAGTGCGTATGTAGTAACTGGTATTGGTGTGTCATGATGTCATCAGTGATGTCATTTGAGATGTCATCAGTGATGTCATCAGTGATGTCATTTGAGATGTCATCAGTGATGTCATCAGTGATGTCACTGACCATGTCATGAATGATGTAATATGTGACATCATCAGCAGTGGATTGCGGGTGCGCGATATATAGTTAGTGCAACTAACTATATATGGAATTTCAATGGTTTTGTGTGAGTAAAATAAGGTTTTCTAAATGCTAATTCCTAACTATATATGGTCTATAACCTATGGTTTTTTCAGTGAATTTTCAAGGTTTTGTAAATGCTAATTCCTAACTATATA
This sequence comes from Lissotriton helveticus, assembly GCF_964261635.1. Taxonomy (NCBI): domain Eukaryota; kingdom Metazoa; phylum Chordata; class Amphibia; order Caudata; family Salamandridae; genus Lissotriton; species Lissotriton helveticus. The sequence goes on along the minus strand of NC_136068.1, from coordinate 189,509,518 downwards.
TGGTCTATAACCTATGGTTTTTTCAGTGAATTTTCAAGGTTTTGTAAATGCTAATTCCTAACTATATATGGTCTATAACCTATGGTTTTTTCTGTGAATTTCATTGGTTTTTTAACAGCTAATATCTGTAGCTGTAAAATGTATTCTTCTTTAAATCCAAAAATATATTTTATATGTTTATGAATAATTTTTTTTTAAAATATTTTTTTTTCTTCGTTCCCGCTTCGCGAATCGGGAAGCTTCCCGTTAGCTGACCTTGATGCCGCGAAATAGACCGCGAGCCGGTAAACGTTTCTTTACCGCAAGTGCCGCGTTAGAAAACAACATCGTGACGCCTCCCGTCCGCATGACGTTCCACGTTGTCGCTTGATACGTCATATGACGTGCTACGTTAGCAAACTGGTACGCGAAGCGAGTGCCAAAGCGCAGGTTTCTGGAAGCAAACCGGGAGGCCCTGCAAAGCGCTTAACGTAAACACAGCAAGTCATGTGACTTGGTAATAACACTTTTCATTGGTTCATTTCACTTTTGGTTTCCTAATGATGTAAGACTAGGTCATATAATCTAAAATGAACACTTTTGATTGGTTGAGAACTCTTGTTTTTCCCAAATGATGAAAATCCCTCCTTCTTTCCTCACTCTGACTTTCATCATTGTGAGAGAAAGACCCTTTGTGATCACTGAGCAATGGCTTCTTTAGTAGCTTCAGCTGGTGCTTCCCCACCACCTCCACCACATCCAAGGAACAGTGGACCACCTGCTCAAGTTGTAATTCAACAAGAAGAAGAAGAAGAGGAACAGGAGGACGAGCACGAAGAGAGGCAGTTTTTGCCTGAGCAGCCCAAGACGTCTCACCGGAAAGAAAACTTCATTTGGCAATTTTTTAAAATTCCCAAAGGTCAGAAAAAAGTAAATGCAAGATACGTAACTTGCCTTATATGTCAAGATAGACTGTCCAGAGGGACCGACAAAAAATACAGTTTCGGAAACTACACAATGCATCGCCATATGACTAGGTGGCATCCTAACAACTACAGTGCTGCACAGTTTCGGAACGACCTAGATAATCTCCCTATTATGGCCAGAAGATCTGTTGTACCGGAAGTAACGGGACCAGAGGGCAGGGAGATGGTGCCAAATATACAAATGAGATTTGGTGAAGTAAAACACACCTGCGTATTTTGCGATGGATTCATTTCCTACGGAGAAAGAAGCATCACTCTGATCAACAGAGCTATTGACTATCATATGCAAGTTTGTCCGAAACGCCCAAAATAATAAATACTTCTTTTTTTTGTTTTGTTGCTCCTGTTGAGCCCTTTACAATGAATCGTTTTCATTGCCCCCTCCAAGAAAAACCCAAAAAAATATAAAACTGTTCCGAAAAATTCAAAAACAGTAAAAAAATGTTCAGAAAAATAAAAAAAAAAGTTCTTTTCAGAACTACCTCCCCGTTATTAAAAAATTGGTACAATATTTGGAACTGTGCCAACCTCTATTTCTCTTAGTTCGCTTCCTAGTTTGCTCGCTGGTACGCGAACTGGAAGCGAACCAAAAACAGTAAGTATAAGGGAAGGAAACACACACTTATGTTAAAAGAAAGACAGCTATAGGGGAGTAAACTAGAGATACTATTACCCATAATCCACTACTGATGATGTCACATATTACATCATTCATGACATGCTCAGTGACATCATCAGCAGAGGATTGCGGGTTTTTTGGCAACATGCCTTATCCACGGTTTAATAACGCTGCCTTTTGCTTTATATAAGTTTTCAAATTGTATGAAATATATACCAATAGGTCTTTATGAACCTTTAGGTAGTGCTTTTGTTCATGAGGTCTGGTCGCTTCCATACACATACAGATGTTTCAAAGATGATCAAGAAGTTTATCTGAATGGAGAGGAATGCACTGAGACGCCAGATCATTCACTAATGTGTAGGCACATACAGTTACACGATTCATGCAACAAACACCGACCAAATATGGCTTGCGTGTTGCAAGGCACGCCAGTTCCTGCTATCATCCCCACGTTCAAGTTGTTGGAAAATGGTAGTTATTTGATGCTCAATAATGAAGATTGTTCTGAGTTAATTAAAAAGTATTCCTTTTATCGTAACAGTAAGTGAACGGGTTATTTGCTGCAGAAATGTTCTATTTCCTCCCACACATGAACATAGGGAGTTTTCAATCTGGCCACAAATACCAACCTTGGGACACGTTTCAACGGCATGACAAGAATAAGAGCTCTTTTGTCTCAGAGAGAGGTGGCCTTGAGTTCGGCCCGTGAAACTTTCGTACTTCACATAGCGAACACCCGTACACAGGTTTGCCTTTCAATTTCAGCAACATGTTTCCGACTATCTTTAACGCATCCTCCACAAAATCCCTGGCACACTTTTTTAAAGTTGTTACCAGTGGTCTCGTGTCTTCATTTGAGAAAATCTTTGGAGTCATCCCTGCTCCCTTTCATTCCATTTTCTCCACTCTGCTTCGTGGATTGCATTTTTACTTGCATTACCAGCGGACGCTCTTGTGCTTTTTTACATTTTTAAATATGGATGTCCCTCCTATGCAACCTCCGACCCTGCAGCTGCTGACACTGTTCCGCAATCGCATGCTAGAATATTATGGCACAATGCCGTTGGCGATATTAAGCACGGCATATGGATTATCTTTTCGGTTCTCCTACTTCACCTGTGTCCAGCCTGTATTTCACTGCCTGACCTGTGATTTCGATTGGGCCATTGATTTGTGTCTCTGCGGACCGGTTTCTCCTGACGTCGACTTTAATCAGCTGATGACTCCTATCATTACTCACGAGTTGATTTGTCCTGGCGAAAGGATTATGGCTGTGGCATTGATGCATGGACTACTTGGTCCCTGGAATTTACTGGCGGCAGCACAGTCTTTCTTGGAACACAGCTTTCTTGAAAACCCACCGAGCTGTCCTCTGATGGTGATAGAGGATCCGGTGCTGGGAGAGCACGTATGTTCTTTTCCGCTTTTAAATTGGATGGCTGAACTGTTTTCGGATGAAGACGGTGACTTCCTATTGGAGGCTGTTGCAGCTTATTTTGCATACACAGTTATGTCATAGACCTTTTTCATGTTTGATATGCTGAGTACTAGCATTTCATTGACAATTCATTGACTTATTTGTCAAGTTTTTATTATTTACCTTGCCTATTGGCTTAAGACTCGATAAAGTACTTGGCTGTTTTATTTTTCTTTAGCATTGAATTTTCCTAGTTTTTAATGCTTTACCTTGCGGACCGTCCACATATAAACTTGCAATCTGCTCTCATGAGATGGCACTTCTATTATCTTATTCAGTTCGTTTCCGGATCATGAGGAGGTGTCATCTAGGTCCTGGATATCTTTACACCGTGTTAAGTTAGCATGGGCTCATTACCGGTTTAAACGCCATTTTTCCTTTTTTGCAACTTCTGCACACGACACTTAGTTGTTGCTTTAGCTTTCCACCTAGTAGTTCATCGTGGTTTACATGAGAATAATATGTTATTGGTCTACTATCTGCTTTACTTGTTAAACTATATCTGTACAGCGAGTGCTAAAGTTTCAAGAACAACACGATACAGAATTGTTATGAGGTCTGATCTCCACGACTTCATACTCATAACATAAGTGCAACTTCTGCCAATTCTGGGCATGAGGCGGGTTTTATATTGCTTTGCCGAACACACATACACAACAGTTGATGCGGTTCACATGAAGAGAGAGCTGGTGTATGCTGATGTGATTCCTTCAAATCTAAGACACTAAAGTATGGACACGCCCTAAACCAACACAAAGAGACCTTCTTAGCAAATAATATAATATGTGTATTAGGGAGGGTGAGATATAAGCAGCCGCGGGCCGTGGAGGGAGTTACGATGGGGCAGGGAGGCGGGGAGGGGGAGAAGCAGGGTGGAGCCCTCTCTACCTTGCCCCTCCCCCTCCCCGCCTCCCTGCCCCACCGTAACTCCCTCCACGGCCCGCGGCTGCTTATAAGTGTTGCTAACTCTTATTCATTTACAGCATGTTAACATACTGTCACCATTCGCTTTTTATGTACTAGTAACTATGCTGGTAATTTTGCTACTGATAATATGTGTACTTGTATTCTCCACCCTGCTTCTCCCCCTCCCCGCCTCCCTGCCTCACCGTAACTCCCTCCACGGCCCGCGGCTGCTTATAAGTGTTGCTAACTCTTATTCATTTACAGCATGTTAACATACTATCACCATTCACTTTTTATGTACTAGTAACTATGCTGGTAATTTTGCTACTGATAATATGTGTACTTTTATTATCTAAGGTACTACGCCTGAGAAGACGGCATTAGTAAATAAACATTTCAAATACACATGTGTTCTTCTTAACTCCATGTTCTGGTTTCTAAGAAATATATAACGACCGACTGTTCATGAGTTCCACGTATCCTGAGGTACTATAAGTTCATATTCTGGATTGTCTAAACATTGAGAGTTTGTTATATCCAATGTGACACTGTACCTAGATTGCTAAATAGTTTTTGATTACTAACGTGAGTTTTGGGACACCCTAATTCGCCGAGGTTCCAATCCTCTGTCCACAGTTCTGTGTGAGAACAGAAACCCTGCGACAGGGGCACCCCCGACCCTTGCTGGAGCTTCATCACACTTGCGATACAACTCCAGCAATGCGCCACCTTTACGGCACAGATACATCACGCATCTGTGCTGTTTTTGCCCCATGATGCGCCGCATTGTAAATGCAGCACACCATAGGTGACGGAACAGCGGCACAGAATGACTAACACATCCCTGGTGATGCGCCAGTCATCATAAATCTATCCCTATGCTTCTTATCTTGTTAGAGATGAACCGCCATATGTATCATAAAAGTTATTTGCATTTCCTAAATAGCGAACTTTAAGGAATAAATAGCGATTCTTTACCATTCCTAGTTTGCGATGAGCTATTTGCTAATTAGCCGAATGTAGCCCAATGAAGCCCAATGTAGCCCAATGTAGCCCAAAGATGGCCGCCAGACACACAAAAAAACAAATGTAGCCCAAATATCAGCCAGATGTAGCCCAACTATAGCCCAGTGACAGAATGACCAATCAGCTTCGCAAACCTCCGTTACGCGAAGCGGAGCGCTGTTACAGATATATATCTTTTTTTGAACGTTAATTTCTCAAAATCCACTGGAGCACATATATTGAGACCTAGCAAAGGCACATCGGGCTACCAGTCCCTAATATTTTGCCAAGTTTCGTGCAAATCCATTCAGCCGTTCAATTATTATTTTTATTATTTTTTTTTGCCCCGCGGGGCCCTTTTAAAACCTCCACATCAAACCTAGGGGGTCAGCGAGGATCTACTATGCCCCCTTATAGTTATTTCCCCCTTTGTTTTGACCTCCTCTTGTCTCTCGATCCTACCGAGAGACAAGATGGCGGCCGCTACGGACTGTTTGGAATGTTGACAGACGCCGGAGAACCAATCAGCTTCGCTTCACAAAGCTCCGTTGCGCGAAAAGTACGCGTCCTAGGCCGCTGCCCGGTCCGCGCTTACAGATATATATCTTTTTTTAAACGTTAATTTCTCAAAATCCACTGGAGCACATATATTGAGACCTACAAAAGGCACATCGGGCTACCAGTCCCTACAATTTTGCCAAGTTTCGTGCAAATCCATTCAGCCGTTCGGGCTAAAAGTGAGGCCAACCGCCCTATGGAAATTAACATGGGAAAAACGCGTTTTGGGACCCCCCTTTTTTCTCGGCCCCCCCTTGACGAACCCCCCCCAAATTTTCAAAGGCTGCTCAGAAACAAAATGTGCCATTTTCCTGAAAATTTCAGCCAATTCCGTCCACAAACGGCAAAGTTATTAGACATAGAATTTTCAAAAAACCCATAGAGAAAAAATCCTAACTATATATACCTACTGGCGACCGCCAGTAGGTAATATATATATATATATATATATATATATATATATATATATATAATAACTGCATCAGGCCTCGTCTATCACCATGGTCAGTGACATCATTGATGACATCATTAAGTGAGTGTAAGTGTTTTTAGAAGTTTATGGGTGTAAAACTTATACACTAACTTACTACAAACTTAACTTAGTATACTAGGTGCTTTACTACTGAGTGATACTACCTGTAACATATATTAACCCCTTCCATGCTCATGACGGAACCGTTCCGTCATGAGCGTCGGTTGAGCTGTGCTCATGACGGAACCGTTCCGTCATGGTTCCATAAGCCCTATGGAACGTTCAGCACAGCGCGAAAATTCGCGCCGCTCTGAAGCAGTTACGTGAGTAGGTGTGTAACTGTATACATTCTTGTGTGTTTGGGTGTGTACGTGGCTGTATGGGTGTTTAAGTGGGTGTGTGAATAGCTGTGTGGGTGAGAGATGCTGGGTGAGTGGTGGTATTGGTGAATGAGTGGATGTGTCAATGACTGTATGGGTGAGTGAGTGGCAGTGCGAGGGGCTCTATGGGTGGCTCAATGGGTAGGCAAGTGGGTGTGTAGTGACTGTATGGGTGAGTGGCTGGGTATCTTAATGGCTGTATGAGTGAGTGGCTGTTTCTAAGTGGCTATATGGGTGAGTGAGTGGCTGTTTGAATGGGTGTTTTGTTAGGTGAGTATGGGGAGTGGTTGCATTTGAGAATAAGTGTCTGTGTGAATAGCAATATGAGTGAGTGAGAGGATGTGTGAGTGTTTGAATGGATGTGTGAATGGGTTGTGTGGGTATGTGAGTGCAATTGCAGAAGAAATTTCTACCTCAAGTTCTTTCTCCCTTTTGCAAACTCATCAATCTATCTTTGTCTTCTGCGGTAGTCCCCATCACTTGGAAACATATCAAGGTGGTACCTCTGCTAAAGAAATCCACGCTGGATACCTCCAAACCAGAGAGCTTTCGCACTATCTGCTTTCTCCCATTGGTATCCAAGATCACCGAAGCTTACATCAATGCCATCAATACATCAAGTTCATAGAAAACAACAATATGCTCGACCCCTCCCAAAACGGCTTCCGTCCATGTCACAGCACAGAGACCGCCCTTCTGGCTGTAACAGAACATCTAAGGGGCAAGTTAGATGTCGGTCGCACCTCAGCTTTAATCTTATTGTATCTGAGTGCTGCGTTCGACACTGTGTCCTATCAGATCCTGGTGCTACGCTTGGAGGATATCAGTGTCGACGGCTCTGCCTTGGGCTGATTCACCTCTTTCCTAGCAGAGGGTACTTTCCAAGTGTCCGTCCCCCTTCTGCTCCCAGGTACATCCTGTCCACCAAGGGGTTCCTCAGGGCTCGGCTCTGAGCCCAACCCTTTTTAACATCTATATCCAACCTTTAGCAGCAGTATCTAGGAACAGAGGATTGGCTGTATTATCCTATGCGGATGACACACAGCTGGTGGTAGCATTATCTGATGACTCTGAGCAGGATGCACTTAAGTTTAAGGAAGATCTAACAGCCATTGCAGACTGGATGACTGCCAACTGCCTCCAACTTAATGCCAACAAATCAGAGATCTTGTTGGTGGGCAAAGACATCCATCTGTGGAGTGATCATTTGTGGCCATCATCTCTTGGTCTCCCGCCTTCCCCAAAACTGACAGTTACAAATCTGGGAGTCTGGGTAGACTCCGCTCTCACTTTTCAGACCCAAACTAAGGCAGTAGCTGGGGTATGCGTTGGGCTCCTACGAGAGCTTATACCACTGTTGGCCTTCTTCGATCCTACCACCCATCAGGTGATCATCCAGGCTCTCCAGACTGGACTATTCTAGCTCCCTATATCTTGGGGCCACCAAAGCAGAGATACTTCTCCTACAAAGGGCACAAAACGCTGTGTTCCGGACTCTCATAGGCCTGCCGAGAACCTCTTCCACTACTTGTCCCATTCGCAAACTGCACTGGATGCCGGTGGAGAAATGTATTAAATTTAAAACTCTTTGTATCGCCCACAGAATCTGATTGATTGATTGCTTTATTTCGATATGCATATATCATAAAAGCAGTACAAAAAAGATAAAAACAGCATGTCGAAATAAGTAAGACTGTACAAATATTATGAAAATTAAAAACACGTTAGGTCAGCATAAATTAGATAAAAAAGAATTAAATTGATGTGGACAGTCTTCTAAGTCTAATCAACCAGGCCCATTTTAAAAACTTAGCAACAGCACAAACAATAGGAGGGGCTGTATTAGTTAAAAGAATCCGAAGGGCAACAGAGTGCTGACGAGTCCCCAGTTCTCTGCAGATGGGACCAAGCCAACGTGATCTGGGGCGACCATAGTCCGGGCATTCGAAAAGGAAATGTGGCACCGTCTCTGGCTTATCCTGGCAAAGAGCACAGAAGCGTGATGTGGGCAGGGCTTTATTCCACCTCGAGCAGAGGTCGGCCAAGGGCAAGGTTCCTAGCCGGAATTTGATATACAAGGACCTATCCATAGCAACTGATATAATATCCATGTATGGCTCGTACAAGACAGCGTCTTTGAACAGCAGGAAAGCTGCGGTGGTTTTGCAGTGCTGCTGACTTCTAGAGCGCTTCACACAAACCCACTCCCAGAAAAGTTTTTTTAAAATCTTCTTTGGAGGAGCGGAGTGACTATGCCAGCAAGAGTCCAAACCTAGTTCCCCTAAGAGATGTTTTATGTCCTTCAGCCATTTGATGCTACTCCAGCCATCAGCGTGCATCACTTCTGCCAAGCCATTGGCATAGGATTGTAGCTCCGGGACCCTCCACAAGCGTGCCCAGAGCAGAAGGGGACGAAGCCGAGCCTGGTCCCTTATGGCTTTACAGCCAGTGTCCATGAGCACTGGGATGGTCGGGCTGCTCGATGGAATGGCAAGGAGATCCTTGATAAATTTGTTTTCGGCCTTGCTTAATGGGTCAACTTTGCCCAAGCCCCACAGTTCCGATCCATAGAGTGACGCTGGGACCGCACGTGCTTTGTACATCTCAAGTATAGGAGCAACACAATGTTTTGTAGAGTTATTGTACTCCTTAAGAAGGGCGCCCCCCACCCTTTTGAGCGCCAAAGTCATTTTATCAATGTGGGCAGTCCAGCTCATCGCATCATTCAGTCGGATTCCCAGATAATCAAATTCTGCCACTCTTTCTAGGGGTATAGAGTTCAGAATTGGAGGGCGGCCAAGTTTGCGAGGTGGATGCATGACTAGGTACTTAGTCTTGTCTATGTTGATGACGAGGCCCTTGGTGGTACAGAAGTCCTGGAAGCGGTTCAGCAGTGTCTGTAGACCTTGGGGGGTTTTAGAGATGAGGAGGGTGTCGTCGGCGAACAACAGAGTTGGAATTTTTACTCCTCCCAAAATGGGGGCGTCTGATGGTTCGCCCAGAAGATGATCTACCACCCCGTTAATATAGAGGGAGAATAAGGTAGGGGCCAAAACACAGCCCTGTCTTACTCCCCTCTCGACCCTGATCTTATCGGTCTTTTCCCCATTCAGCCCCCATCTAACCTGGGCATAGGTGTTGGTGTGCAGGTTAATAAGGAGGTTTAGTAAGTATGGGGGCATCCCTAAACCGTGAAGCACCCTCCAAAGTTCCTCCCTTGGTACCAGGTCAAAGGCAGTCTTAAGGTCAATAAAGGCCAAGTAAAGACTGCCTTTGCCCAGCACCACCACCTTCCAGTGTAATAACAAAAGCCTAAAGACCTGTTCAATAGTTCCTGTACCCGAACGGAACCCAGCCTGCATGTCGGACAGAATGTGGTTGTCGTCCACCCATTGAGTGATTCTCCCCAAGATGGTTTTCCCAGCCAATTTCTGGCTTGAGTCTATTAGGCTTATAGGCCTATAGTTCCCGGGTAAGTCCCGACTGCCCTTTTTGAAAATGGGGACCACCTCCGCACCTCTCCAGGAGTCAGGCACAGGGCCTCCCCCCATGATTGCATTGAGGAGTGCAGAGATTAGTACCCCCCATTCTTCCGGGTAAGCACGGAGGATATCCCCCGGTAGGCCATCCGGACCAGCTGCTTTCAAAGGGACCAAGGTTTTGATCTGCTTTGTTACATCCAAGGGAGAAAACAGTTCCAGGTCACGAACTAGAGTAAAGGGTGGGAGTTTAAAGGAATCATTAAGTGGGCCTTCGACAGCAGAATAGAGATTTTGGAAATGGGAGAACCAAGTCTGGGCATTGATGGTACACGTCCTCCGGGAGTCGTCAGGACGATTCCTTTTGCCCACCATGTCCCAAAAACCTTTGGCATCTTTCCCGCGACTGGCAGCCAGGAGGTCCTGCCAGAAATTAACCTCCCACTCCATCCTTGCATTTTTCTGGCAGAGTGCATAGTATCTCCTGGCCTCCCTAGTCCTAGACGGTAATTTGGACTTGACTGCCTCGATGAGAAGTGACTTCGCCTCCCTACACTTCTGATTGTACCAGCCCTGACCCGATCGTAAGCTTGGTTTCCTCCCACTCGGGTGAGCTGGAACTAAAAAGAGGTCGCCAATGGCCTGAATTATGACACAGAACCTGGGTGCCACCTCCATCAGCCCTTCCTCTTGGCAATCAAGATTGGCTAGGGCTGAAACCAGAAGCTGCCTAATCACAGAAGTTTTCTCCTCCGAAAGAGCTAGCTTCGCCCACTTTAACCTTCGACCACAGTTTGTAACCACTGACGGGTCCGGGGCGGGGTTGCAAGGAGATCTACTCACGGTGCTATTGAAACACCTGTGGGACAGGGTGAGGGACAGGAGATTGTGGTCACTCTCTACAGAAGGTACAATTACCATGTCCTCCACCAGGCTCCACAGGTGTATGTCAAGGAGAAAATAATCAATCCGTGACATGTGCCCTGGCCTGTTGTAGGTGTGCGCCCCTACTTTGTCGGACCTAGTCCTGCCGTTGGCAGCTCTAAGACCAAACTCCATAACTAGTGAGTTGATCTGGAGGGCCACTTCTGTCCACTTTTTAATAGGACTAAGCTCGAGGGGCGGAATCCTCCACCCATTATCAAGTTCCTCTTGGTCTGCTAGGATATCCAGGTCCAGGGGCTCGAAAGTGCAGTTCAGGTCACCTGCCAGCAAGGTACAGGACCTGTGGGGAGATGAGCGGAGTTGGGCTTCCAGACAAGCTATTACTGGGGATTCTCTTCCCTCCTTAGTGCCACGGCCGTAGATGTTAAAAATGTTTAGAATAACTCTGCCCTGGGAATTTCTCAGCAAAATATTTAGGAGATCAGGGCAATTAGTGTCCCTCTCCTCCACCCTACAGTTGAGTTCAGTGGCTACCCAGATTAACAGGCCACCGGAAGGGCGGCCCCTGCCAGTTGCACTTTCTACTGCCGGCGAAAAGTGGGTGGAATAGCCCGCCTTGTGTAGGGGCACCCGACTCCAGGTTTCCTGGAACAGGCATATGGAGTATTGCTCCACACGCTCGTTCCAGTCCGGCAGCGCCAGCCTCCTCTCGAGTCCCGCCACATTCCAGCTGAAAACCCTAATCTGGGGGTCCGTTACAGCCGCAATGCTACAATCCTCGACAGGAGGTGATAAGACCACAGGACCCACACCAGAGGGACTAGCCAGAAGATTATAGGATGCCCCAGTCTCCCCCTTCTCCTCTACAAGCTCGGCCGTAGTCTGAATTTGCGATGAGGAGGAGGAGCCATTGGATTTGAGGTAAGGTGTTGACTCAGCAACAAGGCTTGGAGCCACAGCGACCTCCCCGGGAACATAACTGAGTCAACAGCTCCAGGGTCCCCAGTTTGGTATCACTGGAGCTAGGCATAGCTGCTGGGGAAAAACTCCCGGGGTCGAAAGGCCGTGGACAGTGTTCTCCACAGAGAATTGGCCCCCAGGACTGCTGATATAGGTGGGTTGTCCAAGGTGAAAGGTGGGAGTGGTCATAATAGACCGTGGGTAGAAGAATGTCAAGTCGACTATGTCGATACCCGTTCCAACCGTGGGTTGACCTTGAGAGCATATTAGCTGGGCGACCCTAGCATCTTGGAAGTTTACCACCACACAATCCCCTTCAAGCGATTTTTTCCCGTTTCCAATCCATCCCACCCTGCGTACACCAAGAATAATACCATCCACTCCCGCAGGCAAGGGCCTGTTGGCTTTCAGCCAGTGGATGACCTTATTCTTGAGTGCCTGATGGTTTTCCCACTGGGTACTCCCAATAGGGGGGACTTTGGTAAGGATAACAACGTACGGGTGACACTCAGGGGGGAGGTTAACTGGGGGCACTTTCGTCTACTATTCTGAGGAGGACCTAAAGGGGAACGGTTTATAGGTGGGACGGGAATAGATGCAACCTTAGGAGTTGATGCTACACCGCCAGTTGTAGCAGATAAAACGGCCCCAGGTTGCGAAGTAGGGCCCGTCCCTCCCTTCTGATGTTGCCTTGGGCCCTGGGTAGACACCAGGGTTGTTACTACTGGGGGAGGGGTAGCATGCACTTGAGCAGCATGAGTGGAAGGATTCGGCTTTACCTGCCTAGGACCAACCTTAGGAGCAGCCAAGATAGAATTCCCAGAGGCTGGTTGCTTGGGCGGCTGCGTCAGCTGATCTCCCGAGGGGGGTCTCACTGGAACCTCTATCCTATTGGTCTTATCTAACCTATCTGTCCTATCCTCACTGAGCTTTGGCTGGAGCTTGAGCAGGGTTTTCAGGGCAAAAAAATTGTCCCTGGTAACCTGCTCAAAGCAGTCAAGCCTGTCCCCCAACCTCTTGACCTGGTCTATAAGTGGCAACACAAGAGACTTGACCAGCTTCTCGATCGACTCCAAGGAGGGACCCACGTTGGCCTGGTCAGGCGTTGGTGGGGCCAGCAGGGAAGGTAGTACTGTATCAATAGCAGTTGGAGCACAGATAGATGTCCCTGAAGATACAGGTCCTGCGGCACCCAGGGGGGAAGAACCCCTCTGGGGCGGGTACCTGGGATGGTTAGTACTCTTGGATGGACAGCCCTTTCGAGTATAAATTGCCCTCTTCCCCTTCCTTTTGTTAGGCTCCTGGTTAGGTCGAGTTTTAGGCGGAGGTTGTGGGACAAGAGCAGAAACCTCGGGGCAGTGTTGGGACAGAATGCCAGGGGGGCCTACTAAGGAAAACTCAGTACATGGATCTATAAGCACGGCACAGGAGCTAGTACCGTGGTTACCGGTCAGTGAGCTTTCTACCCCTTCTATACCACCCTCTAATGGTGCAATATAAGAATCCCCAGGTAGATCCCCAGGCAAGGGTGCAGGGGAAATAGAATTTTGTGGGGACAACACTATTGCTGGAGAAGGGCTTTTAGAAGGAGGAAAGTCAAAAGAAAGACGCCGTTCAGATATGGCAAGTTCGTTGTCGATGACAGCCGCCACCCTAGTCAGGAATTTATCCATAGAGCCGAACATAGTGCCCCCGGGGGCACTTTCCCCGCCACCCCTCAAGGCCTTACCGGAGCGAGTTGACATGCTGAGTTGCGGCACCACAGTGAAGCGCCACAAGTTGAAACCGGTACGGTGGATGAAAGTGGGGTGGCCCTGCCCTGCCTCCTCCTGCCCCGGACGGCCACAGACGGCCCGCCCTCTGCCCGGGCTCCGCCCGACGCCGTCCGCGCGCGTCCGCGACGCGGAGGGAGCTCCGCGATTTTGAGCACCTCCTGGTGCGCGGGACAGGAAGTGGTGGTGGTGTCCGGCCGCTAGGGATGCTGGGAACGGTAGTTCCTCCCGCGGCAGCCGAGGTGGTAGATGGCGCCGGGGAACACTAACGGCGTCAAGAGCCCAGCCCCAGCAGCAGCAAGCAGCAAGCAACAGCAGTGCCCAAGGGTGAGTGCAAAACAACTTCTGCAAAGGTCCCCGCTCCACCGAGGGAGCTCCGCGATTTTGAGCACCTCCTGGTGCGCGGGACAGGAAGTGGTGGTGGTGTCCGGCCGCTAGGGATGCTGGGAACGGTAGTTCCTCCCGCGGCAGCCGAGGTGGTAGATGGCGCCGGGGAACACAAACGGCGTCAAGAGCCCAGCCCCAGCAGCAGCAAGCAGCAAGCAACAGCAGTGCCCAAGGGTGAGTGCAAAACAACTTCTGCAAAGGTCCCCGCTCCACCGAGGGAGCTCCGCGATTTTGAGCACCTCCTGGTGCGCGGGACAGGAAGTGGTGGTGGTGTCCGGCCGCTAGGGATGCTGGGAACGGTAGTTCCTCCCGCGGCAGCCGAGGTGGTAGATGGCGCCGGGGAACACTAACGGCGTCAAGAGCCCAGCCCCAGCAGCAGCAAGCAGCAAGCAACAGCAGTGCCCAAGGGTGAGTGCAAAACAACTTCTGCAAAGGTCCCCGCTCCACCGAGGGAGCTCCGCGATTTTGAGCACCTCCTGGTGCGCGGGAGAGGAAGTGGTGGTGGTGTCCGGCCGCTAGGGATGCTGGGAACGGTAGTTCCTCCCGCGGCAGCCGAGGTGGTAGATGGCGCCGGGGAACACTAACGGCGTCAAGAGCCCAGCCCCAGCAGCAGCAAGCAGCAAGCAACAGCAGTGCCCAAGGGTGAGTGCAAAACAACTTCTGCAAAGGTCCCCCACAGAATCATGAATCTTTAATCTCCCACTATTCTGGCCAGTCTTCTGGTGCCCTACATACCAACCTGCCAGCTGCGCTCCGTGGACCAGCACCTGACGGTTGTCCCCCAGGTTAAGAGAGTACGGCCTGGAGGGTTCTGCTTCCGCATATTCGCTCCAAAGCTTTGGAACTCCCTCCCCGCAAATATCAGAAACATCCAAAATCATTCACTCTTCCGCAAAACTATCAAAACCCATCTTTTTCTTGCATGACTGATCTTTCGTGTGTTCTCTGGTCTGCCTATGACAGTTGCATTCTAGCGCTGGGATGCCCTGTTGCTGGGGTAGCTGTATGTCTGTAAAACTCATAACATAACATAACTTGTATTGAGAGGCTGTATGGGTGAGTGTGTGGGTGTGTAAGTGACTGTGTAGGTGAATAAGTGGGTGTGTGAGTAGCTGTATGGGTGAGTGTGTGGCTATGTGAGTGGCTGTACAGGTCTGTAACTGGTTGTATGAGTTGTTTTATTAGTGAGTGAATGGTTGTGTTAAAGGCTGTATGAGTGAGTAGGTGTGTGGATGCCTCCATAGAAGTGTGAGTGGGTGTGTGAGTACTGGTATGGGTCTGTGAATCGGTAAGTGAGTGGTTGTGTAGGAGTGGGTGTGTGAGTGGTTGTGTGGATGAAGTCATCACTGAGGTAATCAGTGATGTCATTTGATATGTCATCAGTGATGTCACTGACCATGTTATGAGAGATGTAATATGTGAGGTCATAAGCAGTGCATTGCAGGGGCATAAGGTATAGTTATAGCTTAGGTAACTGTAACTGTTAAATTTCACTGGTTTTGTATGAATGAAATCTGATCCTAACTATAATGTCCCTGTAACCTTTGTTTTTTAAGTGAATTTCTGAGGTTTTTCAAAGTCTGATTCCTACTATAATGTCTCTATAACCTTCGGTTTTTTTAAAATGATTTTTTATGTTTTTTTTAACTACTAGAGATATTAGGAGGGTGCTAGGGCCCAAGAACCCTCAGCATCCAAGAGGACTGCATCTCCCAACCAGCAATGCACCAGGAGGAGAGTTTGCTAAGTGGTGGAGAAAGGGGGCGTAGCCTCCGAACACCTCTGAGCAATTCTACTGTTTGGGACATACTATAGTTAACAGGAGGGCATGTGGCCCCCAAGGACACTCTAGAGCCAAGGTGACTTCATCCCCAACAAGCAGTGCATCTAGAGGCACGTTTGCACTGTCGTGGAGAATGAGGGCGTAGCCTCCGAAGTCCTCTCCATATTCGTGATCGTGGGGATTTATTATCAGTAACAGTAGGGCTTGTTGGCCTCCAAGAACCCTCTGGAGCCAATGGGACTTCACCCCTCAACCAGCAGTGTGCCAGGAGGAGTATTTGCAGAGCGTTGGAGAAAAAGGGCATGACCTCGAAAGTCCTCTCAACAATCATGCTGTGTGGGACTTATTGGAGGCAACAGAAGGCGTTGTTGGCCCCCAAGGACCCTCAGCATCAAAGGAGACTTCATCCCCCAACCAGTAGTGCACCAGGAGGCACATTTGCAGAGTGGTGCGAAAGGGGGTGGGGCCTTCGGCTACTTGTCTGTCTCATTTTTGTTTTTTTTTATTAGGAAGGGGGGCTGCATGGACCCCTTTGCTCGGCCTATTTTGACCACGGGGACCCCATCCCCCCGGGGTTTGACCTTTTTTGAATGGGGAGGGGGACCATGCACCCCCCTTTCCTAATAAGAAAGGCGACCCAGCCTCTTTTTTTAAATTAAAGAACATAATGGTAGGAGGTCCGCGGAGCCCCCCTCCTGGGCTAATTTTGGCCCAGGGATCCCATCGCCTGGGGTTCAGCCTCACCTATGGGTGCTGTGGTCCTCCCCAGGGCACCCACAGCCACTGGTCAGGATCACAGAGGGAGCCTGAAGGGCCAAAGAGCATCACGGTACCAGCCACCTCCCAGCCTCCTGCGGGGCCCAGCATTGCTTTTACACATAGGTATCTGCTAACACGCAGCTCCCTGTGTGTAAAAGCAATTGTGCGTCGCTATAAGTGTAGCAGGCACTGCATGGTGCCTGGAAACATGGTGCATGGATGTTTTAAAAATGCCTTTTACTATTGCAGCTTGTGTAGCGACCCTTTTCTTGGGCCGCTGAACAAGCTGCAATAGTGAAAAGCATTTTACGACCACCTGAGTGGCGGTCATAATTGGGCTGTCAGGACCACTGACTCCTTGTCAGACGGTCTCATGCCCAAAACATTGGCAGGGAATCATAATAAGCCCCTTTATACTGAAAACACTCTGGGTCTTACTTCAAAGCCCATTGTGCCCCAGGTACGTCACTATTTTTGACGCACCAGCGGTGCAATTAGCTTGCCCATATTTACAAGGCCACGTAAAGTCACCCTGCATGACATTTCATGGGCTTGTAACTATGGGCCCCTTTCACGCATTACTTTGTGTAAAAGGGGAGTTCCCTGGGTGTTGCGGTTGGCATTCCCATGCAACTTGACGCATTCCCAGATTTACAACCTTTTGTAAAACTGTGAATGCGTCAGAATCCTACACCTCGGTGTAGGATTCTGCTGCACGCATAGAAAGAGAAAAACGACTTTAATTATTGTTTTTGTGCAGGAAGGTGTCCCTTCCTGCACAAAAACAATCATTCCCGTAGCGCAGGCACCCTTGCAAAATGAAGCAAGGGTGCCTGCGCTGGCACATGGCAGCCAATTGTGCACCAGTGCAGGGGAAAGGACAGGGATGCGTTGTATTCTTGTTGAAACGACACATCCCTGAGCTTTGAAAATGACGCAGCAGAGCACAGCAAACGGCTGGTGGCATGCACTGCATCATTTTCTGGTAGATGAGGCCCTCCATACTTACGAGTCCTTACCTTTAAAACTTTAACAACGTATATGCCTTTACAATAAACTTTGCTGTAATGGCATGTATGGTAAAGGCATATTTGTTGTAAAGACTTGCATGGTAATAGCATGCATGAGAGTATCGCATGCATGGTAAAGCCTGTACGGTAAAAGGCATGAGGGGTTCCGGCTTCTCTGTACATGTGTGAGACGTAGCCCACACCACTCAACCCTTAAGAAACGGCCAGTATGTTGAGACTGACCACCAGTAGGGAAAAATCACAGCTCATTTTGGGCACCTGATCAATCTGTAGTGGTAGTCACCGTGGTTAGAGTGAAGGGAGAAGTTGGTGGTCGGGGGGAAGCCAGCCACGGCCGGTAGTGGGAGTACCGGCCGGGCGGTGACGTGGGGAGGGGCAGGGTGGGTGGTAGTAATGTATGGATTACAGAGTTTAGCAGGTAAGTAAACATATAAATAAATGAAACGAATTTCGTTGCGTGCACTGTATCACCAAATGCGATGCAGTGCGCGCAACGAAATTCGTTTTATTTATTTATATGTTTACTTACCTGTTACATCACCGCCCGGCCGGTACTCCCACTACAGGCCGCGGCTGGGTGAAGCATGAATCGTCATCGTTTCCTTTGTTCCTCCCTCCCTGCTGACGGAGAGATGTGTCCATGGATTCTGTCATTGTTTGACAGCTGTGGTCTTCCTTTTTGGCTTTTCCTCTCTCCGTTTAATGAAATAGCTTCTTACTTTTCTCCCTTCTTTGTGACACTTGGCTGGGACATGTTCCACTGTGGCTGGCAGCTCCAGGGAGTAACCAGTGAATAATTCAGTCCTAAAAGTGTGTTTGAAGTTAGAAAAAAGCGACACAGCATATAACCTGCTCTCCCAGTCACACAGCCTTACCCCGCTGCGCCTTCCACTGTGGGAAGAGAGGGAATATATCATAAACACGATTCAAGCTCAAAATTGTAAAAACAAAGCCCCAGAGTTCTAGATTTTCAGGCAGACCCATGTTCAGAGTCTGCCTGTACAAAAAGAAGAGAATAATACTTCAAAATAAGGTCTTTGTGCGTGAGTTCTGGGACCAAGTGTCCTTTTTCTATGTCGATGACTCAGGTGGTGGATAGGAAATGGACGAGTTGAGGCCTGATTCCAGTTGGTGGGGGATGGGGCAGGTGGTAAATGTGATCGTTGTGCAAACTGAAAATGGATTGGTGTTTACCAAGCCCTTGAAATCAGAAGTTTCGAGATTGCGGTAAAATTAGCACCCCTGCAATTCACTGGATAAAGCGTGGCAGATCAAGCCTGCTCAAAATGACTGAAAACATGGTGAATTCAAATGCTTGTAGCATTTTTGGGCTGAAAACATCAGTTTTCTAACAAACAATCCCTCTTCTTCAAATGTAAGTTATTTACAGCACCCAGCAAAAAATCCATTCTAAAATACTGCTATTTCCAGATGTGGTAAATCCTTCACCCTTTCTTGGCCTACTTGGAATAAGGGACTGAAGTAGCGAACTAAAGTTCTAATATCAGAGTAACCGAGATCTTGTATTACAGAAATATTTTTTACTAAGTAATGTAAATGTCGGCCCACTGGAGTTAGTCATATAAAAGCTGCAACCAATGTAAATGTAAATGTAAATGCCAGCATTTGTAAAGCGCACAGCTACCTCCAACGGAAGTGTCCCGGCGCTGTCCGTATACCGCTTAGGAACCCTTCTTGGCTTTTCCCTGTGAAATGTCCACTCCTGGGCACCCCCAAGGTGAAGCCAGGCTTCCCAGCGCTGTTGGGGCCGTTGTGGAGATTAAGCAAGCTAATGGCACAGTATTTTTGTAAACAAGTTTTAGAACACAATATTTCTGTCAATTTTTTTTTTTCGAGTGGTACTGAAACAATTTTCAAAGCGGGTGTGCTGCCTTCAATTTTACTATCAACAACAACGGTCCTTAGTAAGGAAGGGGAATGTACAAGAAATGAATATAGACTAAATAGGACTATATTTGTTAAGAAATGCCCAGCCGGACACTTTAATGTCTTGATAACAATAATGCAAGGAGGAATAAAACACAGAGTGTGATGAACGTGGGACACCAGCCGATGTCCAGCTAACACACTGGGGGAACACAGACAAGGGAAGGAATGGTAGGCAAAAATGGGGTCATCTAAAATTCTAATTATAAGACGATCCACAGTATACACATGTGCATGTTCAATTTTGTGTTGACTATGCATTTAGTGCATTTTTGTCGACGACGTTTCGAACCATACTTAATATTGGTTCATCCTCAGGACAGAAATGATTGCCTAAAAAATTAACAATTTAGCTTGAACCCACGGAGGGGATAAGCGGAACGTCACTCAGCCACAGATGGGCAATAGTTAGAGTGAATTTCAAAGGTTGAGCCAGAGTGGGTTACGCGGAATCTACAGGAGCGGTGCCCTGGTCCAAGGATCGGAAAATGGAGTGAGTGCAGGTCCACGGTGGGGGTCCTTGCACGACGTGAGGAAACCTTCACCCTTCACCCTTCAATTTTACATCACCAAAGCCTTAAGGATTTTGAGAAATACACGTGTAGGAAATTGAGTTACTGGTTGAGGGGGGTGAATCCTACTCAAGCAGCAACCACAATTCTTTTCAGATTGCAACACAAGCAAACCCACCCAATATTAGCCACTCATATGTCCTCCTCTCAGTCCTTACACAAGTGAGGCGATCCCGCCTCCCGACAGGCCATCTCAAACGCTAGTACTTTTAAAATGTTTGCTACATAAAACTCTACCACCCACCGCCTTGCCTGTTTTTTTCCTGTCTGATGGCCGTGCTGTCAGAGCGCGAGGTTTGTTCCTCCATGTCAGTCTGCGGTGTTTCCCTTAATTTTTTTGTTTTACTAAGTGTTTTTTTGTGATTTGTTTCTGTACTTGCGCTGACCTTACCGGTGTCCCGGTAGGTCCCGCCCCTGCTCTTCTCCCAACGCGCTCTCCGCACATGTGCTTTGCTGGGGTGGGGAGCGTTCTCTGTGCTCGAAGGCCGGCCATTCCGGTGCTGAGGGCTTCCAGCAGCACCTGCTTCCGAGGTCATGTCTTGGATGTATATGGCTGTGGAGGAGGCAGCAGGGCTGCCTTTCAGCATTCCAACTCTCCTGGGTTTTTGAGACTTGGTTGGTAGGAGATGGTATATCTAGGGAATGGTCCATGGGCACTTACTCTTTGGCTTTTGGTTCCTGTTTTTGTATCATGGGGATGAGGAGTCGGTCCTGGTGCACGCCAAATCTGTTTCCAAGAGGAAATATGTGTAGGACCTACAGGAAGATGACCTGTTGCAGATCTTCAGGTCGGATTTGCAGGATTTAATTAATTCTACAGTTCAGACTGTGCTGAATGAGCATTCTGCAAAAAATGAAAAGAGGATGAAGATGAGAACTTGGACAATTCCCCAAAGGTAAAATATATCCAAGGTGTAGTCTTTTCGGACATGTTGGCCCATATTCGTGAGGTCCTGGGATTTGATCCTAAATCTTTGGCGGATGATGGCTTTTATTTCTAGTATAGTACTTCAGTTGTGGATGACTTACCCTTGCATGATGCCATTAAGGAGATTCTGGCTAAGGAATGGCTTGAGGTCGACAAACAGGGTATTCCTCATTTCTGGGCAAAAGGTATCTCTTGGCGGAGTTTGATGTCTAATTTCCTCAGGTTCCTGAGGTCAATTCAATTTTGTCTTTGATGGCTTCATCTTCTTCTTTATTTTTGTAGGAGGCTTCCCTTTCTGATCCAGTTGAATGGAAGGTGGAGATGGCCTTGAAACGTTCATACCCAGCGTCTCATTTTGGGATTCAGGCTAGCACTTACTCTGCCTATGCCTCCAAGGTCCTTATCAATGATTTTGTGAAGTTATTTGATTGTCTTCAGAATCAGGGCGATCCCACTCCTATCTTGGCACAGATGGAGATCTTGGCGCAGTTTATGTCCTATTTCACTTTTGATACTCTGAGGGCCTTCTACTCGGCTGCTGGGGCAGCCGTGGCTGGTAGACAGTCCCTGTTGACAAAACCTTGGCATCTAGCGGCTGCTCAGAAGGCCTTGATTCATAAGATGCATTTTCAGAGTCCTAGGCTTTTTGGGGATGAATTGAACATAATAGTGCAGCATTCTGCAGAGGAGAAGAAGTTGTTTAAACCGTTTCAGTGTGTTCAGAAGAAGAAGTGCTTTTTACATAAGCAGAACTTTCAGGGTGTTATCTCTTCTTCTCAGCCTTTTTGTGGACAGGCCCATGGTTAGGGGCTGCTTTTCATAACAAGTCCTGGCCTCAGCTGCAGCAACCACAGGGTGCTGAGAAGATGTGACTATGCCAGGATGGGCGCCAAGCTCCGTTTGTTCTTGGATCAGTGGTCCAGTCTAATTTCTGACCAGTGGGTCCTGTCAGTCATTGGTCAGAGGCACCAGATTCTGTTCCAGGGCCCTCTCCCTCAAACTCACTATTGGGGTACCCTGTTGTCAAACGACCCCCTGAAGAGAGCTGCTATGTTGTCTGAAGTGGATGTGATGCTTACGAAAGGCACTGTTCTCCAGGATCCGGAGGCAGAACGGGGCCTGGGCTTCTATTCCACGCTCTTCTTGGTCCCAAAGTTGGATGGTTCTTACCGCCCAATTCTGAATCTGAAAGCTCTGAACAGGTTGGTGCAACTGGATTGCTTTTGGACGACCACCTTGCAGTCCATCATTCCCCTCGTCCAACAGGGCGATTTTCTTGCTTCCCTGGACTTGCACCACATCTATTTTCATGTCCCTTTCCATCCTGAAATGCAACGGTTTGCGGGGGACGAGGTCCATTACCAGTTTCAGGTTGTTACCTTTCAGCTCTTATACAGCTCCCTGGACTTTTACCAAGATATTGGCTCCTGCTGTGGGAGTTTTACAGTTTCAGGGTTTCTCTTTCTTTCCCTATATTGATGATTGTTTGATTTCTGCTTCCTTTCTTCCTAAGGCTCTTCTGGCAGTGGAAGGAACCATGGACATGTTCTGGGGTCTGGGTTTCAAGCTGAATCTGGAAGAATCTCATCTGGTCCCTGTTCAGAGGCTGCAGTTCATCGGGGGACTTTTCAACACCGTGTTGGGGGTGGTGTTTCTACCTCCTGCTCACATCACTTCCCTGCAGCTTCTCTGAGGGATCTCCTGAGTCAGCAGTCTTCTCCGGCTCGCACTCAGTTGCGGGTCCAGGGGTTGATGGCTGCGACCCCTGCAGTGTTTTCATGGGCTCGCTTGCACCGCAAGCCCTTGGTGAATCATCTGTTATCTCTGTGGGACCCCTCCTGTGTGAGTTACAACTCTCTGATCCCTCTCTCCTCGTTTCTGGTTAGGTACTTGTACGGGTGACTATGCTCTCCCAATCTGGAAAAGAGGGTCCACTTTCAGCTACCTACTCCCCTGTTGCTAACAATCAATGGTAACTAGACATAATATCGAATTCAAAATATAGAATAGCCATAATATCGAAGTCAAAATATAGAATGGACAAAATATCGAATGGACAGAATATAGTGGTGACAAATATCGAATTAAAGGTAAGTAATATAATATCGATTTTCAAAATATAGAAAGTCAAAATATCGAAGTATATAATATACGTATTAAAATATATTGAAATTTTAATAATAGCAACTTTTTTAAAGTGTTTTGTATGTTAGTATATGTGTGAAAAATGTATATTATTTTTGTAATTTATTTTAAGTAATAAATTGTATGTTTTTTAATTTTTGCGTAATTTAATTCTGTAGCAGGTTGTGGGTTTATAGGGGAATAGGGTGGGAAGTAATTTAATTATATTAAATTAAATATTCATTTTTAGAAATGACTAATTATTTTTTATTTAATTTTGCGTTTTAGTTCTGTAGCGGGTTGTGGGTTTATAGGGGAATAAGGTGGGAAGTAATTTAATTGTAATTAATTAAATATTTTTATTTATTTATTGGTATTCATTTTGAATTAATTGTTTAATTAATTTTTAATTGGTAATTAATTTTTATTAATTGATTAATTGATAATTATGTTAATTTTATTAATATATTTTCCATAGCGGGTTGTGGGTTTATAGGGGAATAGGGTGGGAAGTAATTTAATTTTAATTAAGTCAATAATTTGTATTTATTTATTGATATTGATTTTTAATTTATGGTTAATTAATTGTTAATTGTCAATTAATTTTTATTAATTGGTAATTAATTTGTATTAATTCATTAATTGATAATCACAATAATTGTATTAATTTATTTTGTATTTATGTATGTGTTTATTTTTGTATAGCACATATGTCACCGTTCGGTCTCAGAGCGCTTGCTGAGTCTGAGTTGGAGAGACAGGGGGCAGTGGACTGATTAAAATAGCCAGGTTTTTAGATTCTTGCGGAAAGTTTTGTGGTTAGGATCAGTTCTAATGGATAATGGTAAGGAATTCCAGTTGGTGAGGCCTATTTTGGTGAAACTTCTGTCCCCATTTCTGACAGTCCTGACCTTTGGGACTTTTAAAAGGTGTTTATTAGATGAACGTAGAGCCCTTCCCGGGCAGTAGCCCTGGAGCTTTCTCTGCAGGTAATTTGGCCCCTGTCCATTAATGGACTTGTGCACTAGGCAGCAGATCTTAAATTTGATGCACTTTCTAATTGGGAGCCAATGAAGAGTCCTTAGGCACGGAGCTGAAGGGGTACGGGGAGGGAGGTCGAGAATCAGCCTTGCAGCGGAGTTTTGCACGGTCTGAAGTTTAGTTAGGGGACCTTCGTTCACATCAGCCAATAGTGCATTCCCATAATCAAGGCGACTGATTATGAGGCCCTGGATGAGGGGTTTCCGGGAAGCAAGTGGAATCCACTTAAAGATTTTTCTTAGGTTTCTCATTTACCCAATGCAGGTATGAACCACTTTATTTATGTGTTGGGACAGAGTCAGCTTATCATCGATGATGATACCCAGGTTCCTAGCAGAATTTTTTGGAGCTGGGCAAGGGCCTAGTGATGATGGGCACCATTCTTCCTGCCAGATTTTATTGGCCTTGCCAAATAGCAGAATTTCCATTTTCGCGGCATTTAGCATTAAGTGGTTGGTCGTCATCCATTCTTGGGTGGAGATCAAGCACTGTTGGAATCTCCCTTTGACATCTGAGTGGTTTGGTCCTAGGGTTATCAGGATCTGGGTATCGTCGGCGTAAGATACCGTCTCAAAGCCATGAGCTTTGATTACTTTAGCTAGAGGTGATAGGTATATATTAAATAAAGTTGGGCTCAAAATCGAGCCCTGTGGGACACCTCTATCATTGCTGTAGCGAATTGTGGGTTTATAGGGGAATAGGGTGGGAAGTAATTTAATTGTAATTAATTACATATTAAAAATAACTTTTGTGTATTGATAATTTACTGTTAATTAATTATTAATTGGTATTATTATTTCGTTTTTGTTATTGAAAATTAATTAGTTGTTAATTAATTATGAATAGGTAATTAATTTTAATAACTAATATGTATTTGTATTTTTAATTGATTAATTATTACTTAATATTAAATTGGTAGTTAATTGTAATTTTTTTTTTATTGGTATTGATATTTAATTTATTTTTATTAATATATTAAATCATTACTTTCCCTACTGTTGCACTCTCTGGAGTGGGAATAGTAATTTTTACCCCTAAGCTATCCAACGCTTTCCCTACTGTTGCACTCTCTGGAGTGGGAATAGTAATTTTCACCCCTACGCTATCCAACGCTTTCCCTACTGGTGCACTCTCTGGAATGGGAATAGTAATTTTTGCCCCTCCCGCTATCCAACGCTTTCCCTATTGTTGCACTCTCTGGAGTGGGAATAGTAATTTTTACCCTCCCGCTATCCAACGCTTTCCCTACTGTTGCGCTCTCTGGAGTGGGAATAGTAATTTTTACCCTCCCGCTATCCAACGCTTTCCCTACTGTTGCACTCACTGGAGTGGGAATAGTAATTTTTACCCTACCACTATCCAACGCTTTCCCTACTGTTGCACTCACTGGAGTAGGAATAGTAATTTTTAGCCCTAAGCTATCCAACGCTTTCCCTACTGTTGCACTCACTGGAGTGGGAATAGTAATTTTTACCACTACTCTATCCAACGTTTTCTTTTCCCTACTATTGTACTCACTGGAGTGGTAATAGTACATTTTACCCTCCCGCTATCCTACGGTAAAAATATTGTGTATCTTTTATTAATATTACATTTTTATATATATATATATATATATATATATATGTATTAAAAATAAGTTTGTACGTTGTTTCTAAAACTAAATTAATTATTTAATAATTTTAAGGTTATTTAAGTATTTTTAAGTATGTTTTAGTTAATTATATTTATTATTTCATTAATTTGAAATTACTTTTAAGACATATAAAAAAATTCGATATTTTGACTAACTATCCCCCAGATTCATCATGCTCCTCTTTTGCGAGTCCTTATTAGCGATTATTAGGGTATCGCTATTAAAGATTCGCAAAACGGGATGCATGTAGAAATCGCAAAATTCATAGTGATTTCTACATCTTCCTTATTTGCGATTCGCTAATTTCTAATCGAAAATAAGGAATGACGATTGAATGGGGAGTCAAAATAAGGAAGCGATTTCAAGGGTGCCAGGGTGTCAAAATGACACCCTGTAGCACCCCTGAAATGCAAATGTACACTGGTGTTGCGCACACACATGTCCAAAGGAGATGTGTGTGTGTAACATACAACTTAGAAAAATGCCCTAAAGTGCATTTTTCTAAGTTTTCTCTATTTACCACGAAGTCAGACTTCGCGGTAAATAGCGGCCAAAAATTGCGATTTCGCAATTCTAACATGGTTCATGAATTGCATTTAAGGAATCTCAAATAGAGATTCCTTAAATGCAATTCTTCGCAATTTAGCGATTTCAGAATTAGCGAATTTTGCATTTGGGATGATGAATCCCAAATGCAAAAAATGCGCTC
The DNA here is from genome assembly GCF_964261635.1 of Lissotriton helveticus. Taxonomy (NCBI): domain Eukaryota; kingdom Metazoa; phylum Chordata; class Amphibia; order Caudata; family Salamandridae; genus Lissotriton; species Lissotriton helveticus. The sequence continues at coordinate 189,483,120 of NC_136068.1, read as the reverse complement.
GCAAAGGGCCAGATTCGCTGAATCTGGCCCTTTGCGAGACGATTTTTCCTTCATGAATCTGGCTGTATATTTTTTAAAACGATATTTTTGATTCGATATTCTTGTACTTACCTGTTTGTAGATAGGAATTCAATATTTTTGCATTCTATATTTTTTCATCGATATTTGGTAATTCTATATTTTTGTATTCAATATTATGTCAGTGATCCCAATCAATGCCAGGCTTTGTGGGTGGGAGGCCACGTTGGAGTCTTTAGAGGCCAAGGGTCAGTGGTCTCAGGCAGACAGTGCCCATTCCTCGAATTGGCGGGAGTTGGAAGCCATTTGGCAGACAATACTGTCTTTCATGTTCCCCTCTGGGGTCGTATCTGTTGGTTCGTACCGACAATCAGTTGGCTCGCTTTTACTTAAACCACCAAGGGGGGACCCGGTGCGAGTCTGTGAATCTGCTGGCTTCCCTGATTTGTGCCTGGGCGTAGTCTCACCTCTTGGCCTTAAACGCTGCTTTCATTCATGGTCACTTGAACTTTCATGCAGACAGCTTGAGCTGCAACCTTCCTTCCTCAGTTAAGGACCATCTGTTCTGGGACCTTTGTCTTTGAATCGGGATGCCTTGATTCGCCCTTTTTGCTTCTTCGCACAATCCCCTTCTCCCTCGGTTCTCTTGTGAGGTGGTTTGTCCTCAGGTGCGGGAGGTAGATGCCCTCTCAATTCTTTGATTCGCCAGGCCTTCTGTGTGCCCTCCATCCGATTCCCCTCCTCCCGAGTCTGCTGCAGAAGATTCGGGTGGAGAGGGTGCCTGTTCTCCTGATTGCTTCTTTTTTGTCTCGCTGCCTATGGTTCCAGCTGTTGATGCAGCTGTCCGGGGACAGGTTTGTCCCGCTTTCTGTGATCCCGTCACCACTTCAGTTTCCCCTACTGCCATTACCTCGTCTCCGTCAATTAAAGCTGATGGTCTGCCTCTTGAACATTTGACGTAGGAGTCTTGGGTTGCTCTTCATTGGTGGCTGCAGATATTCATCGTTCCTGTAGGCCTTCTACCCTTAAGTGTTACAGTAAGCATTAGGGTTCTTTGTCGCTTGGTGAGCCTCTCATGGGGTGGATCCTGTGGTTGGTGATCCAGCCACTATTTGAGTTTCTTAGGGATGGTTCTTTGAAGAATCTTTCTCCTTCTACTTTGACTTCTAAGTGGGCTGTTGTCCGTGTGTGTAGGGGCTCGGGGGCTACCTTGGAGGGCGTTGCTACTTTAGTGGGTCAGTTTTCGGCTGCGTCGTCCAGTCACTCGGGTGATCGTGCCCTCTTGGGAATGGCTGATTGTGCTGCAGGGTTCCAATTGTTCCCTTTTGAGCCTTTGTTGGAGGCAGATTTTATATGGTTGTCCGCTAAGTTGGCCTTCCTGTTGGCCATCACCTCTAATAGGAGGTTGGGTGAGTTCGGGGCTTTGCTTATTTCTTTTCCCCATTTGCAGTTCTTGCCTTACAGAGTGGCATTGCGGCTTTACCTGGCCTTTCTCCCTAAGGTCTCCTCCAAAGTCCATTTACAGCAGGAGGTGGTTCTTCCTGTTTTTCCGTGGATGAGGGTGCTCTTGTTACTTCTACCTTGGATATTCGCTGGGCCCTTCAGATTTACCTCCACAGTACCCATGATTTTCATCTTTCTCCTGCCCTGTTTGTGTCCTGTGGTGGTGTGACTAAGGTTAAGACGGTGTCTACATCCACCATCAGTCGGTGGGTGCATTTGGTGGTTTGCCAGTCCTATCAATCCATGAGTCTGCAGCCCCTGGCACAGGTCCAGGGGCGTTAAATTCAGTCGGTGTCCTCTCCCTGGGCTGAGGCGGCTGGTGTTTCTATCTTGGAGATTTGAAGGGCAGCTACCTGGCAGTCCCATCATACTTTTGCCCGGCATTATCGCCTTGATGTCTTGCATGCCTCTGGGGACAATTTCGCTGTTAGCATTAGGAAAGCTGCTGTGTCTTAATCTTGATTATGATTAAACTTTGTATACTGCATGGATGCTTGGTTTCATGGGTTTTCTTAGTGTTTTTGCTTGTGAGGTCCTCCTTGTGTAAGGACTGGGACGAGGAAGACACATGAGGGGGTAATGTGTTGTTACTTACCGGTAATCTTCATTACCCTGATTGAGGTCATCCTCGATCCAGTCCTGTTTCCGTCCTCCATCCCACTGTGGTTGTGTCTGGTCTTGTTGATAACAGGCATGGCGGTGGGTGGGAGGAGTTTATGTACTAAATATAAAAAAAATACTAGCATTTGAAATGGCCTGTCGGGCAACGGGATCGCCTCACCTGTGTAAGGGCTGGGATGAGGAGGACCTTAATCGGTGTAATGAAGATTAGCGGTAAACAACAATGTATTAACCTGTGCTCAACCCATTGTCACAAAAGCAGTCAGACTTACCTTAGAGGCAATGTGTAAAGTATTTATGCAACACTTCAAACAGTAAAATGTGAAAACACAGCACAAAAAAAATCCCACACCAGCTTAGAATAATAGAGCAAAATGTAGTCAATTATTTGAGACCAAAATGACAAAAATTCAATTAGTAGAACCAGAGATATGAAACTTCAAAGGTTTAGGTGAAAATAGTGCTAAAAAGCACAAAGTGCCCACTGTAGGTATCTGGTTGAGCCGCACGGGAACAAAATCACGAGTTCAGGATGACTACGATGGCGACCAGGAAGGATACATCATCTGGCGTTGGTTACGAGGGGCTGTGAGGGCTGAAATTCCCATCGTCAGGTTGTGTCACGTTGCTTCAGTTCAGAGGAAGTTGGCAGCTGGGCGGCGAGGCTTGGCGAGGCTTTGCATCACTTACCGTCAATTCTAATGAGGCTACAGCTTGCGACAAGTCTTGTTGCAGCTATGAGTTGCTCGGTGCCGGTTCCTATGAAGCTTGTAGCTGTGCTGCATGGCTTGGTGGGGCTTTGAATCGCTTCAAACTGGATTTGGTGAAGACCACAACTGGAGGCAAAACTCCTCTATCCCCACTTACCAGGGCCCAGAACTGGAGGGCACCACTATTATAACTCACTGCAGGAAGTATCCAGGTGCAGGGGTCTAGGGAGTCGGGCCTTTTTCTGTACATGAGGCTCTGATAAGGAGGCTCTAATAAGGAGGCCAGCCAGCTCTCACTTGGAGTTACTGTGAGTGTCCTGGGTTCAAGATGCAGGTCCAGTCTGTCTCACACAGGCAGCAGGGCAGCAAGGCAGCAGGGTAGTAGGGAAGCAGAGTAGCAGACTTTCTCGCTGCAGAGCAGCACAGCAATACTTATTCTGAGTCTGATACAGGTCCAGGTGTTTACTGAAGAATTGGATCTAAGGTCCAATATTTATACCTGGTGCCCACTTTGAAGTAGGAGATGTTTCTAGTGGGCTCCACCCCCAAAGGTGTTTGGAATTTCCTGCCTCCATGCCCTGGCCCAGGTTGTCGGGGGCCCAATAGATTAGTGTGAAACTCTTTGTGAGTGTGCTGAGGCAGATTTCTTGTGATGTGTTAGTGTGGTAGGTGCCGGATCCACCCTTATCAAGTAAGAGATAACCCATCCTGTCAACACCTATTTTCCCTTTGTATTACTGTCTGGGAGTAATAAACAAAGACCAACGACCAGCTGCACCTAGTGACGTGACCCAGGATATATGCTGCAGGCACCAAATGGTTAGGACAACAAAATGCCAACATTCTAAAAGTGACATTTTCAGAACTGTAACTTACAATCTGACTTTAACTTAAAAGAGGGTTTTAAATAACTATTCTTTAGACCCCAAGCTCGGCATTCCCACTTGCTCTCAATTGAAAGTTAGCACTAGTTAAATGTAAATCGGTAACCTAATGTTATCCTTTGGGAGAGGTAGGCCCTGCACTAGTGAAAAATAAATGTAAGAGTTTTTTATTACCATGAAATATAAAAGTTTATAAGTACATATTCACAAGTAGCCTTTAATTTACAGGCCCTGGGTACATGTAGCACCACATTATCAGGGGCTTACAAGTAAATTAATTGACCTGATTGGGTGTAAGCCAATATTACCATGTTTCAGGGAGAGAGCACAAGCACTTTAGCACTGGTTAGCAGTGATACAATGTCCTAAGGCCAGCAAAAAACATGCCAGCAAAAACAGGAGGATTGAAGGAAAACATTGAGGGACACCATTACAAGGATGGCAGGAAGAAAAACAAGCGTCACACAAAGTACAAGTGTACCAAATGTATTCAGAAAAATAGTGGTAAGTGTGTAGCCTGTAGCACGTGGTGCATTTTGCAGCACTTTGTCACAAATATATTACTAAACCACGGTGTAGCACACATTCATTTACAAACAGCATATTTTCCATTGAAAAGGTTACTAAATTTGAACAGACATATAGTTTTACTGATAAAACTATATAGCTCACAATTGACAATGTGTGGAAATTGTTTTTCAGCAAATATTTCATTTGTTCATCACCAAGTGTATTGATTTAGTTTGATTCAATTAAAATATTTGTTGCCATCAAACAAAAATGAGCTTCATTTGTGCTTTAATAACTGATAACATATTCTGAAATATTTGTACGCTTCATTTACAAATATTTAAATTTTGTATGTTAGAAAAAATTACATCCTACAGCCTTTCCTGACCCACGACTTATACCCCAGCACGACTGTTACATAACTCACTTTACAAAATCCTGCTACTTTGCAGTTAAGAAAAAAGTAAACACCAATCTCCATGTTAAAAGAGTAAGCAGCACTTTGTCAGAAGAAATAGCCTGACATAAGAAGGAGCAAATGTAACAAGATAAAAATGAAATTTAAAGTCATCTATTGCTCATTCACCTTCTGAACACTAATATGGTTATTTCACCCCCTGCATCCCTAGTTCTAGCGCCTATGTATTTTTGTTGATCATGTTATGACCTATAATCCTCATTTCTTGTGGTGCTCATTTAACAAAACTAATTTTGATAGTTTTAGTTTGGACTTCCAATTGAACCATTTTGGCTAACACACATGAAATCAGTGATTTGTTAGTAGAATGCCCATGACTTGAAAAGCTGTGTCTTGGTGACACAGAGCCATCTGGTAATCCTGTCTGTACCCTTAGTGCAGAAGTGCTTGATAGAAGTTCCTGCACCAAGCACATTTTCTGGCTTCCTGAACCCCCTGTTAATTGGGGGGTTGGATTAGTACCTAAAGCTTGCCTAAATACTTCTAGGACTGTAAATAAAGGGGTTAAATAAAGCCACTTAGTGAGATTGCTAAAATCAGGCAAGTCAGTACAGCACAGAGGGTGGGTAGCTCATTTGCCCCCATGTTGCTTTCGGTATGTGCCTTGGTCATGAGAAAAGATTGAACATTCTCCATGTCATTCTTATCATGGATCATCAGGTGAAGCTGCTAAGATGGGCTATTGGTGCACATTTGGGGTCCGATTCTGATCCTGGATTTTTATTTTCCATACAAATAGGATTTGTACTGTTTTCCATACAAATTGTAAAAGTCCCTTCCAACCCGTGTAGGACGATTCGTATGGGGAAAATACATACAGATCGGCCCGATCCTTACAAATCGGATCGGGAAAAGCTGTACGACACAGACTTGTAAAAAAGACCATACAATTTATAAAAAGGCTGTCCAACCCGTCAAGTACAATTCGTACCGGGTTGTCAGCATACGATTTGTATGGAAAATGGCCTGTATATGGGGAATGACTCGTACCGGGCAAAGAAGCGAACCCCTATACGCCTCATACCCTGGTATGACTCGTTCTGGGGGTATGACTCATACCGGGGTACGGGTCGTATAGGGGTATAAGGCGTACAGGGGTCCCCCACATGCGAGGTGTGTGTATGGTGCGTACCCCAACATCGCGCATGTACGCACCATACGTACGTGATTTTGGGGTGCAGTGCGTACATACACGATTTTGGGGTACGGTGCGTACGTACGCGATTTTGGGGTACGTGCGTACATATGCGATTTTGGGGTACGGAGCGTACATACGCGATTTTGGGGTACATACACGATTTTGGGGTACGGTGCGTACATACGCGATTTTGGGGTACGGTGTGTACATTCGCAATTTTGGGGTACGGTGCTTGTATGGTGCGTACACGACCAGTACCCCTTCATCGCGTACGTACGCACCGTACCCCACTTTCCGTGTCATCCGTACGCACCGTACTCCTGTATTCATGGGGTGTACGACCCGTACATAAGGGGGTCTGTCTCATACTGTTTTCGCGGCGTACAAGGTTTTTCCGGCACTTTTTGGCTCTTGTAAAAAAAGAGCCGTACGGAGTGCCGTTTGTACGAATCGTACTTGCTGGGATGTAAACTGCTGCCGGGAATACATGGGAACGTCGCGTACAGAGCTATCCGAATCAGAATCGCTTGTATATACGAGTTGTATGGTCTTTTTTACAATTTGTATGGAGTGCGTCTATTTGTACAGATCGTACTTCCTAGGTTGTAGGGGCCTCCTTACAAGTACGAGTTGTAAGGGGAAAACGCTCCATACCACGATTTGTACAGCGTTTTTTCAGGATCGGAATCGGCCTCTTAGTAGGAGCCTATTGAAAAGGAACCGATTTTAATCCATCAAGCTTTCTCACTTAGCCTACAGAAATAACCACTAATAAAAGTGAACTGAACAAATAATGACCAGTTATGCTGCTTTTTGCAGTATACAGTCTGGGCTTGGAGTGCTCCTAAGATTTAGAATACAGCTATTTTAATGCCATCTTGTTGTGCACAAGGAAAAGTCAGAAATATTAATCAAAATGAATATTCAGGTTCGCCTTCCAATGGGCAAGTGCTGGTTTATTTGGTCAAACCAAATAATCCAATCAAGCAGAAAATCTCCACCTTTGTACCCTGTTCTCAAGACATTGAGGCTCAGATCTTCGGTGATGTAGAGCATCATCTTCCCAGTGAGGCGTGGCATCCCTTATTAATGTGTTGTAGACAAAGTGCCTGTTAGAAGTGAGGTCTCTAGTTGGCAGTTGTTTGCACCCTGTCCTCGTAGGATCCCTTACTCTAGTCAGGGTGAGGGGGTCACACAGCTAAGATAACCCCTTCTCACCCCGTTGTTAGCTTGGAATGAGCAGTCAAGATTATCTCAGAGGCAATGTTTAAAGTATTTGTACACAGACTCACACACAAGCACACACACACACACACACACACAGAGTAATGCAGAGAAAAAACTACAAAAGGAGTCACACTAGTTTAGAAAAATAGACAATATTTATCTGAAAAAACATGACCAAAATGACATAAATCCAACATACACAAGTTAAAATATTACTTTTAAAAGGTTAAGCAAGTTTAGTCTTTAGAAATTAATGGATGCGTTCATTTTAGCACAAAGTTCCTTAGATGCATCAAAAATCAAAGACAGTGCAATGCGCAGGGCAAGTGAGGCACCAGAAAAGCAAAGCAATGCGTCGGGTCCTTACTACACAGGGGAGGTGATATGTCAGTTCCTTACTGGCAGGGGAGGTGATGTGCTGGTTCCTTACTGCTAGGCAGGAGAGGTGAGGCATTGATTCCTTACTGGCAGGGGACCTGTTGCATCAGTTTCTTACTGGCAGGGGAGGTGATGCGTCGGTTTCTGGACATCCGGCCTCTCTTCCTTACTGCAGTGCCGTGTCAATAAAAAATCGGCACCCAGGGACAATGCTTAGAATATCCAGATGCGCTGAATCAATGCAATAGCAGCAAAGCAGGCACTGTGTCGATTTCACAGCCGTGAAGCAGTCTCTGCGTCGATTCCATAGCCACGAAACAGGTGCTGCACCAGAATTGAAGCTGGTGCCATGGGCATCAGTGACACAGTGATCAAAACTCATGCTGTGGCGAATCTTCTTATGCGCAGTGATGGCAAGCTGGGGCCTATGGTGAAAGCTGTGATCCATGCGTCGAGCGGGGACCATGCTTTGGGGCAGGCAGTGGCGATGCGGCGATCGTTTACAGTGGTGCATTGAGAAAACAGGTGCTCGGAGTCGATGCGTGGCTTTTCGCCTTAAACTTACCATGTTACACTTTCAAGGGCCCAGGAACTGGATTTGGCACCACTTGCCAAGTCAGGACTGTCAGCAGAAGAGCCCAAGCACTGGCAGGTGAAGTCTTTGATGGCCCTGAGACTTATTCACAGGAGACAACCACACACAAGCCCTTGGAGAACCTTGGAAGCAGGATGTAAAAGGCAAAGTCCAGTCCTTTCACTCCCAGAACAGAAGCAGTAATCAGCAGGCCAGCACAACAAATCAACATGTAGAGTAGCAGTCCCTCCTACAGCATCCAGCTCTTCTTCCTGGCAGAAAGTTATCTCTCCAGAAGTGTTCTGATTTTATGGTGTCAGAGGTCAAGTAATTATACTCCTTTCTGATTTTGAAGTAGGCCCACTTTAAAGGAAAGTCTTTGTGGTGCATAAAACTCTGCCTTTCCCTGACATGGCTCCAGACACACTACGGGGGGTAGAGACAGCCTAGTGTGAGGACAGACAGAGCCCTATTTAGGTGTCAGTGACAACTACTCCCACCACTCTAGCTCAGATATGCAATTGAAAAAACAACTTCACCAAAGGATGTATTTTTAAATTGTGAGTTCAGAGATCCCAAACTCATCTGTTCCCAAGAGGAAATTACACTTAAAAGATATTTCAAGGCAATCCTCATGTTACCCTATGGGAGGGATAGTTCTTGCAGTAGAAAACACTAAATTAGCAGTATTTCACTATTAAGACATGTAGAACACACCAGTATATGACCTATATTTTAAATAAATTGCACCATTCCCATGAGGTGGACTTGGACCTACCTTAGAGGTATCTTGCATGTACTATAAGAGAAAGTGTGGGCTTGGCAAGTGGGTGCACTTTCCAGGTAGAAATGGCAGTTTAAAACTGCACTCACAGACACTGCAATGGCAGGTCTGAGACAAATTTGTAGGGCTACTTATGTGGGTGGCCCAATCAGTGCTGCAGGCCTACTAGTAGCATTTGATTTACATGCCATGGGCACACCTGGTGCACTTTACTAGGTATTTACTATTAAATCAAATATGCTAATCATGGATAAGCCAACCACCAAAACATTTTACACAGGGAGCATATACACTTTATCACTGGTCAGCAGTGGTGAAGTGCCCAGAATCCTAAAACCAGCAAAAACAAAATGCAGCACACATCAAAATCAGGAGGTCAGAATCAAAAATTCAGGGAAATCACACCAAAAGATGTCAGGTCTAACACTGCCCAAGGCTTGAGATGAATCGATTAAACAGGTATATGAAGCATGTTTCCAATGGGGTCTGCACTTGGGTTTGTTATGGTGGACTTAGTAGAAATTAGCTGGTTTTATGCAGTGCCTTAATTATTTAAAATATTTTTAGACACGGAAATAAATCAGCATACATTTTATTATAAGACACACGCCATGGTGGTCCTCACTAAGTAATGATTATAGACTATTATATTTCTTCTGACACAAATTGTCTCCTGTACCAGGATACAAACTTATTTGAAACAGGTCTTGAAGCATCTCGGCCACTGAGGTGAGGCTACATTTATGCATCCTGAGTCCTCGTTCATATCCCCAACCTTTGAGGTGAACATCCATAGAATGGCATTGTTGCAAAGTCATCCTGTGCCCTGGGCACCCCCCAACTTTTTGCCGACTGATACTGGTGGTAACTGATTTTAACTGACCCTGGGCTCTGCCTAACCAGGCCCTGGTCCAGTGCTAAGCTGAAAGAGACACATTAGAATACAGTTAAAATACTTAACATACACTAGGGTACACTATGGTATGGTGGGGTACCCCTGTAACTGGCATGACATTCCCCATAAGCCCCTAGTATATAATAGGGCAGGAGATTGAAACTACCTAGAAGTTCCCAGTACCCTGGGGCGTGGCAGTTGAGAGGCCAGCAGATTTTTCTGCACTTGCATGTGTGCACTGTTGAAGCCTGAGGTCAGTTTAAAAACAGCCCTGGGTGCCAGGACTGCTTTTAAAAAGTAAATTGTGCCCAAACTCGACTTTGGTGCAGGGGGCACTTAAAATGGATAAACTACAATGTTTTGGCATATTGGGACCCCCAGGGTCTCCCCTAGGTATCCCGGGGTGGGGGGGGGTGTCAGTTATCAATAAGGTACATCCTTATAAAATGAGTTTTTATGTGCCTGGGTAAAGTGAAATTTCACATTTCCCTCCCCGCATAGGGGTAAAGTGCTGCTCAACTTCGACTTTGATGCTAGGAGCACACTAAAAGGAGAATCTGCAATATTTCTACAGATTCAGAACCCCTAAAGTCTCCCTAGTGCCACATGGGGTGGGGTTCCTGTAGATATAAGGCAAGTACTTATAAATATGTTTTTGTATGTCCTGGTGCTGGAAAAATGGCCCAAATCATTTTTCCCATTGCAAATCCCTTGTTACATAGGTTAACATGGTAGTAAGTTATTGCTTAATAACTATTGATAGGAAAGACTAGACTGGCCAGTCAAAGACTTCCCAGAATGGTAGTAGTAATTCCAACAATATCATATTGTTGATTTTCTCCTAAAGTGTACATACAAGAAGTTATAAGACTTTCTTGTTTGTAAGTCCAAATTCAGCCTTCCATTGGTCTGCCCTGATTGGTCAGAGATAAGTGGATTAGCCAGGCTGCTTTGAATAGGTGATAAAGAGCCTCTGGGGTTACCAGCTCTGCTGGGAGGGCAGTGTGTTGTTCCATAGGAATGCCAGGGGGTGGAGTCGTAAACTATGCACTTCAAAGACAGAGGGGAGGCCTTGGTGTCAGTTACACTTTTACACTTTTGACCCAGAGTCAGGGCTAGGCTTAAGGAAGGTATGTGCAGATGGTAGTGGCAGAGTCTAGGGAAATGAGCCATCCCTGGGGGTGTGTTTAGCCAGGTCTTGACTCTCTGCTGGAAAATCAGCCATTATGGATTCAGAAGATTTGATGCACTCTGGGACAAAATAACGCCACCCTCTACAGGATTTGGTCATCGCCTTGAGGAGTTACCCTGCTCCCATTGATCAGGAGTGACCTGCTGCTTGACCCAGATAATTTTGAATACGTATCTGAGAGGGGCAGAGCCCTCCAGATCTACTGCTTGAAACTTACTGAAGCAAGTAGTGCCCTACTGAGAAGTTTTGCTGTGCAAAGATTTCTAAGGCCTGACCTCTGAAGACTGCACCAACTGAAACTGCAGCCCTCTGGATTGCCTTGCTGCAAAAGGACTAAAGAGTGGACTCCCTGCAAGTTACAGGTTAACAGAGCTCACCTGGACATCCCCACAAAGAATTCCCAGCCTGGAGTACCAGTGGATTTGTAAGGGTTTTGTTCAAGTGGATTGCAGAATTTAAGTTTCACACTTTCAACAACCCTCTTGGAGATTCCAGAACCTTCGTTTGTGTGTTGGATACTTTGGGACCAGCAAGTAGAATTTAAGGAAGGAGTTGTAACTGGACCCTGCCTGCTGGGGAAGGCAGCACATTTGGTGAGATTCTCCAGAACAATTTCTAAAGGTGTCCCTGTCAGAGAAAACGAAATGACTAAAAGGGGCATTGTTGGTTTCTAAGCACTAGAAAGTGACTAACCTTTAAAAATTCATATCTCTGGCGCCCTACAGTGGATTTTTTCAGTTTGGTGTCATTTAAAAGATACAAATATTACCTATTTTTATAAATTGGTGTTGGATTTTTAATTTGTGTTTTGTCTTAATTCTTTACTGAAAAGGTGCTTTTAAATGGTTTACATGCCTGTCTTTGAAGTTAAGCCTGTCTGGCTGCACCCACGTTACCAAGGGTTGAGCATAGGAGTAATTTTCTAAGACCTATGCTAAGTCCTATCATGTGTTAGTGGCCTTATTGCCAGTGACAGACCTACATTTGCCCCTACCAATAACCCACTTTCCAACAGGCATAGAACAGTGATTTTTCCCAGGAGCATCCACACTGTCAGGCTACAGTAAGGACCTGAATACTGGAACCCTAAGCCATACTCTAATGGAATCGTAGAACTCCGAGACTTGACCTTTCAAATCTGATAATGGGCCACTCCCTTGAACTCTGGCATCCCTCTTCTCCCACATGATCCAGCTCTGAGAAAATCAACAGTCTTTGCAATTTACAGTCCCTAGGGGCCAGATGTAGGTAAATCTATTTTACCGACTCATAAATACCGAATTTTACCGATTCGGTATTTATGAATCGGTAAAATAGAAGTACTGAGATGTAGGTAAATCCAGATGTGCATTTACCGAATCGGTAATATTCGGTATTTACCGATTCGGTAAATACCGACCGGTAATGCCCATTCATTCCTATGGGCTTTGAAGCCCATAGGAATGAATGGGCATTACCGATTCGGTATTTACCGAATCGGTAAATACCGAATTTCACAAGGGTGCAGGGGGTGTCACTTTGACACCCTCTAGCACCCCCAAAACAGGTTCGGGTGCCATGTGGCAGGCATACATGCCCTAAGGGCAGGTCTGCCTGTCATATGGCACAGGTGTGCATGCACACATGTGCATGCACACCGGAATCGGTAGTTTACCATCAAATTGAATTTGATGGTAAAATACCGATTCGGTAAGGCTTGTGGGACTCAGAAGAGTCCCACCTACATATCAAATTTACCAAATCGGTAAAAATACCAATTCGGTATTTTACAGAATCGGTAAATTTACCGATCGGTAAATTTACCGATTCTGTAAAAATATGCCCCCTACATCTCAAATTCCATTTACCGGTCGGTAACGGCCGAATTCGGCCGTTACCGACCGGTAAAAGCCTACCTACATCTGGCCCCTAGTTCTCAATATTCAAACTCTATTGATTGAAGATAAATGGGAAAGTTAGAGATGGGGTGCAGGAAGAACCTTATTTTACCCATGCAACTCCTGTGCAGAGTTCTGGCGGCACACCAACACTGGGTTAGGAAATAAACTGGCATTTGGAGACAGATTGCAAACAGTTAGAAATACACCAAACTCTTCATTCCCACAAAGTCGTGACAAAATAAGGGGGCTAGAAATGTGGTAGATCCAGCAACAGTGGTGGGCTACACATATAACTCCCAGAAAGAAAGTACAGTGACCTATACACCAAACCCAACAACAAAGCAAATTACACATCACACATCCTTCACCTCAGCTTACTGACACAGGCTGAATGGCAGGACACATCTACCAAGGCTGTAATCAAATTATTAAGAGATATACAGCTTGATAATATGGATAAAAGCACTCAGACAGCACAGTTAAAGGTGTGGCACACACTTCCACTGACATGGGTTGAGGCTGAAGATTGCAAGAGCTAATCCTCCATAGCTGCATCTGCCTTTTTAGAACTATCTGCTAACCAGGCTTTCGATCCCAAACAGCAAAGATGAGCAAATGGAACCAGAGGATGTTGTACTATACAAAGATTCCACAACACAGCACAGCGGGCCCGATTCACAGAACTAAGGCGGAAGCCGGGAGGTAGCTGTTTTGTTTTGTTTGAGTCAATTTCATTTATTGCACGTTTAAAACCCGCTGTACTTTCAGCTTTTAACATTGCTTGCACTTTTAGCTTGACCACAAAGCTTTGAAAATTGTACGACCATTTTGTGTGATTTCCCCCGCTTGATTTAAAAGTAGTGGTTACTTTCCCCTTGCCCCCGCTTGATTTAATAAGCGTCACCTCCGTTTCGCTGACTCTGCCCCCGCACTTCCTCGCCACTTGGACCAACATCAGCCGACTTTGGCGCTGAGATAGCTGAGTCCCGGGCGGGCAGAACAACCTTAGCGGCCATCTTAGTTTGGGGCAGTGTTCTCACGCACTCGATTGGCCAGTATAAAAGGGAAAGGGCATGCCTCCGCGCAGCGGACGCGATCAGCGGATGCGCTGGATCTGCGCCGGAGTCGTGCCAGAGTCCTGCCCGTCTGCGCCCGTCCACGACCAGGAAGCGGCCGCGGTTGTAAATACTCTCACCTGTCGCAACTCACCATGCCTCATTTCCTATGATCGGGATATGCTCATGAACCTTAAGCCCAATCACTGTACTTCGATGCTAATTTCCCCTCGTGATTTCACCCTTCATCTGTCATTTACATCTTGTAGTCTGGGACATTCAAAGACAATACAAGGAATAATTGTCCCATACCACGGACCTCTGTCCTTACTCCTCCCGCTAGTAAAACTTTATCTCTAAAGGCAGGTCTGATTAACTGTCGTTCCCTAGCAAAACACTCTCTCGAAATTGCCCAAACTCTGGAAGATGATAAGTGGGATCTCCTCTTTCTAACCGAGACTTGGTTAGGGGATGAAACCAACCCTGCCATATGCCTAGCCATACCACCTGGCTACAGCATATTGTGTGCTAATAGACAGAGCTCATGCGCAGGAGGAGGAGTAGCCATAATATATAGATCCCAGTGGACTATCTCCTCCTTCCCCTATACACAATTAGAACGCATCGAAGCACTTCCATTCTGCGTTAAAATGACTGCTAACCTCACCTACTCTGGTCTTCTGGTCTACCGCCCTCCCAACTCTAAAACATCCCACCTATCGGCCTTTTTAGATTATGTTTTGCAGGCAACATCGCGTTATGCAAACTTTACCCTCCTTGGGGATTTCAACCTTCATGTTGATAATCCCTCGGATTCCATCACTCTCAACTTCCTCTCAACTTTATCAGACGGAGGGCTAAACCAACTTATTACTAGTCCAACACATAAGGCCGGACATACCCTGGACCTGATTTGTACTAATCTGGATGGAATCTCCATAAATGAACCCCTTCCGGTGATCTGGTCCGATCACTTCTTTATTCCGTTTTCCTTTTCCCTGCACCATCAAGACCGACCCAGACTCCCAGCCAAAACACTTGCTAGAAATTAGAGTAAGATCTCTCCTGACAGCTTAGCTGCCCACATCACCCCTATCAATCCCTCAGATATAGCCTCTGATTTGGATGCCAGATTGACCAAATTCAACGGCTGGATTTCTTCCGCCATTGACCATCTTGCCCTATCAGGCCTATTAAAACCTACCGTGCTGCCCCTTCTGCCCCTTGGTACTCTGATGTGCTCCGTAAATGCAAGTCGGCATGCAAGCTTCTTGAGAGACGTTGGAGACTATCATACTCACCCGACTGTAAGATCAAGTATAAATCTGCCCTCAAAGAGTATAGGAAAAGAATAACTGAGCACAAAAGAAGCTATCTGGAAGAGAAAATAAACCGTGCACAGGGATCGTCCAGTGAAATATTTGACACAGTCAGAACCTTCACAGACCCACTAGCTCTCAAACGACCCCCTCTTGTGTCTCAGACACTTTGCAATCGCCTTTCGGATTTTTTTGAAGACAAAATTGCCACTATATATGACTCCTTCCCCTGTAATACTAACCCAGATAGCCAAGTAACTAGCACAGTCTCCACGGAATCTGACTGTACCTTCTCTAAGTTCAAAGAGATTACCATAGATCAATCTCTAACAAAACTTTCAAAATGCAGATCTGGCTCACCTATGGATCCCTGGCCAGCTAAACAATATAAATCTCTTGCACCTCTTCTCAACTCTTTTTTTTTTTTGATTCAGTTCAAAGCCACATAAAACAAACACATGTATATGACAATTACACAGTCATAATCGAATAAATGTAACAGGCAGACCACAATATACAAACAACAATATTATCATCTTTTCACAAACAAAAAAAAAACACAAAAAAACAAACATCATTTTTATCATGGGTTCAGATGATCAATCATTGCCTGCCAAATTTTGTACCCTTTTTGCATTTTACAAACAGATCCAATCCGATAGAGAATATGTTCTAAATAAAAGACATTATAAAACTTTGCGTGCCACATTTCGAATATAGGAGCTTCTGGCTTCAGCCACATTGATGATATACATAGGCGCGCGACCGCCATGGCCATAAATATCACATATCTATTATTTTGATATCCTAAAAATAAATTATTATCATTAGATAAACCAAAAATGATCATCTCTCTAGAAATTATAACATCACATTTAGTGATATAAGCTAGAAATTGTTCTATAGATATGAAAAAGGATTTTAACACTAAACAATCTGAGAATAGGTGTACAATATCTGCTTGATCTGATTGACATCTATAACATTTCCCATTATTAGCACCACCCCATTTCATCATTTTAAATGGCGTATGATAAATATTAAATAAAGTTTTATAATGCTATGAGTATAAATTGGCAGACAGGATGATTTTATCCGCTATAGAAATGGATTCTAGAAAGGGTACTGCCCGTGTACCCATTCTGTTACACCATTTGGATTCCTGCGAGTCCAAATCGTCCTGATATTGATTTACCAAATAATTATATATAATTCCAATACGAAAAGGTTTTTTAAGAATGTCAATAAAGTTATTGTGACAAAGCGGTAGCACATTTGGGTGTTTCAAAATAAAATCACGTATTTGTAGATACTTAAAGAAATCATGTTGAGAAAGATTATAACTGTTTTTTAACTCCTGAAACGAAACAATTGTACCATCCTTGGCCATATTGCCTAAAGTTAAAATACCTTTTTGCCCCCATATACCCATAGTATGATCCCAGAATATTGAAGGAAGCAGTTCTGTAGAATTACATGGGGTATGGAAATTAATAGGTCCAAATGAGGTAAGCTTCCGTATAAACCGCCATCCTTTATATGCAGCCATCACTAGTTTGAATCTAGTTCTTTTATAATAACTGGGTTCTAGAAAACGTAGTAGCATTTGCTGAGACTGTGGGCCTAATAAAAGAGAAAAGATATCAGGGCACTCAAATATAGGTGGGGTTCCACCAATCGCAAAATATTTAATATTCTGCATAAGACACGCTATATAATATAATGCGAAGTTTGGAACTCCCCAACCCCCACGTAGTAATGGTAGTGTCATAAATTTAGACGCCCTGCGTGTCGATTTCCAACCCCATAAAAATCTATCTGTTACAACTTGTAGTTTCTTCAATTGTAGTATAGGTATCTCCAATGGCACGGATCGAAAATAGTATAAAACTTTAGGCAGAATGGTCATTTTTAGGACATTACGTCTCCCAACTAATGACAAATGTAAACACTCAATTTTCTCAAGTTGGTTTCTTGTGGTTTGTAGAATATCTGACCAATTTGCCATGACTAGCTCTTGCAGCGATAACCTAATTTTGATACCAAGATATTTAGCCTCAGTAGTGACCCTAGTATCGTTTAAACAAAGTCCTGGTGAACATATGACCTGGGTTTTTTGAATATTAAGTTTATACCCCGATACTTTACCGAATTCACTAGTCAAATTTTCAATCTCTTGTAATGCACTTTCGGGATCAGACGTTATTATCGCTACATCATCAGCGTAAGCTAATACACGTATATTGCCCCCAGGTAAGGTCATAGATTGAATATGTGGAGAGATCAGCAACATTCTTAACAGTGGTTCTATATAAATGGCAAATAATGATGGTGAACATGGACACCCCTGACGAGTGCCCCGAGTAATATTAACTACTATTGATTCTTGACCTGACAAACATATCCTAGCCTTAGGGTGTCTATACATTACTTGTAAAGCAAATATGAATCGAGGTCCAAACCCCATTTTCCCCAAAATCGCCCATAAAAATACCCATGCTACGCGATCAAATGCTTTTTCAGCGTCTAAAAAGATCAGGCCAACATTTGCGTGTTTTACAGTGGCATAATCTAAAGTTGCAATAACACGATGTATATGATTAATCGTACCACGCCCAGGAAGGAAGCCATGTTGTTGATTAGAAACCAGTGCAGGGACAACTTGTATCAACCTATTCGCAAGTATTTTAGAGTATAGTTTAGCATCTCAACCCTTTTTTAAATGGGATATGGAACGATTCCCTATGTACAGGTATCTTTTCAGACTCCTGGAAGCATGCTTGATTAGTCCCCATACTGAAGAAACCTAAAGCCGACCCTAGTGAACCTGCCAACTATAGGCCTAACTCCCTATTACCAGCTCCTGCTAAAGTACTTGAGAAACTTGCACAGCAACAACTAGCAGGTTTTTTAGAAACACATGGGGCTTTTCATGACTCACAACACGGTTTTAGACCGGGATACAGTACTGAGTCAGCACTGATTGAGATGGCCGACGCCGTACGTTGAAAGTTGGACGAGGGATCAAGAGCGGTGTTGGTGCTGCTCGACTTGTCGGCAGCATTCGACACCGTCTCCCACCCCCTCCTCCTTGACCGCCTCAGATCTAAAGGCATTCAGGGTAAGGCCCTTGAATGGATTGCATCCTTCCTGTACAATCGGACGCAAGCAGTGTTTACTCCTCCCTATACCTCGGACAGTCGACCGCTTCGGTGGGGAGTCCCACAGGGCTCCTCACTGAGCCCTCTCCTGCTCAATGTCTATTTTTCACCCTTAGCTGAAATCATCACTCTAACAGGAATAAAGGCAACATCCTATGCAGATGATATCCAACTCTTGTTCACTTTTGATAGCCCCACTCAATTTACTTTCGACCCACTAAAAAATTGCCTCCGCACCATTGCCAAATGGATGGATAACAATTTTCTCCGGCTTAATGCCGGGAAAACGGAGGTATTATTCTTCCATCAGCCATCCCCATTGGACCCCAACATCTGGTGGCCCCTTGAATTGAGTGCTCCCCCTCAGCCAAAAGAATGAGTAAAACATTTAGGGGTTAGATGGGATTCTAACCTCTCATTCCACCAACAAGTCCATATGGTTTCTGCTGCCTGTTTTTCCAAAATCAGGATGGTGAAAAAATTCATCAACTTCTTACCTAATAACACCAGGAAGACTATAGTCCAAGCACTGATTGCCTCCCATTTGGACTACGCCAATGGCCTGTACATTGGACTGACCTCTGGTCTTTGCCATCGACTCCAGACTGTCCAGAATGCTGTAGTACGGTTAGTGGGTGGCATTCCTCTACGTGAGCACATCTCGCCACACCGCCGTAGATTACACTGGCTGCCCATACAAAAAAGGGCAGAATTCAAAGCGCTTATACTGGCCCACCGCGCAGTGAGGGGAAAGGGCTCTGCCTACCTTTCCACCTGCCTTTCCCCCTACAGCAATGTCAGGCTTCTTCGCTCATCCTCAAAAAACCTTCTCACTACCCCCAGATTTAAAAAAGCACGCTCCGGCGGTAGAACCTTCCAAGTATGCGCTTCTGCCCTCTGGAATAAGCTACCCATTTCCATCCGGATGATCCAGGAAGAACCCCTCTTTCGGAAAGCCTTAAAAACGTTTCTCTTTTGTTAAAATTCCCTCTAAAATCTAGCTCAGCACACGAACACACAGGAGCGCCGGGACACCCCGTTGGGGTAGCTGCGTGCTATATAAAACACACTAAATAAATAAATAAAATAAACTTAAGATAAAATCCTAAACTTACTACTGTTTTGGTATTCACAGAAGGCACTTACTCAGTTCGGTATTCACAGAAGTTAGGAGTCCTAACTTTAGGACTCCTAAATGCCTTCTGTGAATACCAAAAGTCTTACAATTAGGATTTTTCCCAATTTCCTAGTAGTAAAGATAGGACTTCTAACTTTCGGACTCCTAAATGCCTTCTGTGAATACCGAAAGTCTTAAAATTAGGATTTTTCTCAGTTTTGTAGTAGTAAAGTTAGGACTCCTAACTTTAGGACTCCTATATGCCTTCTGTGAATACCGAAAGTCTTAAAATTAGGCTTTTACTCAACTTTTCTACTACTAAACTGAGAAAAATCCTAATTTTAAGATTTTCGGTATTAACAGAAGGCCTTTAGGGGTCCTAAAGTTAGGAGTCCTAACTTTCCTACTACTAAATTGAGAAAAATCCTAATTTTAATACTTTCAGTATTCACAAAAGGCATTTAGGAGTCCTAAAGTTAGGACTCCTAACTTCTGTGACTACCGAAATGAGTAAGTGTCTTCTGTGAATACCAAAATGAGTAAGTGCCTTCTGTGAATACAAAAATGGTAGTAAGTTTAGGATTTTGTCTTAAGTTAGTTCTGTGAATCGGCCCTACACAACTCAAAACAATAATATCACACCCACTACATTGCCTATCAGAACATCATCAAGGTAAGCATATTATTAATATTTTGACCACCACGTCAACTAACTAACCATATTAACTATTCTATTCACCTATTATAATCATTTAGTCTTATATTGCATTGCAGTGAACTGGTCAGTGTAGTGGGTGCATGTAGGAAAGTGCCTCTTTTGGACACGGTAAGTCTCCACATTTTGCTCGGAAAATGATGTGACTTTGACTGGAAGTGCACAGGGTCCTTGCCAACCCTTTGTTTCCCAATTGGCACAACTTCAGTGGCCCTTATAAATCCCAAGTAGATGGTACCTCTGGCACCTATGGCATTGGCACTGAAGAGGGACCGCAAGGGCTTCAGTATAAATTGTGTCACCCTGGGGTCCCCTCACCAAGGCCCTGCACTCTGCCATCGCAGACTACATGCCTTGGTGCAGAACAAGTGGAAGAGTCGACATGGCATGCATCCCTGTGTGCCAAGCCCACAGTCACTGCACTGGATATGGGTAAGTCACCCCCATAGCAGGCCTTGTAGTCCCAAGGCTGGGTGCAATATATCTCCTTTGAGGGCATATCGATTCTTGGATATTGTAAGTAAACATGGAAGCAATAGTGAATACATGGGCTGGACACTCGTCATTATGAGTTCCCCAGCTCCATGATGGATTCACTGAATTATGGGATGTTTGGTAACAAACATCTCATTGCAAAATACCTGCCTTGATTCCAGTGTCATATTTATTAAATATTGCACACAGAGCACCCCTTATAGGGGTTCCCTGAAACTTACCAACACACGAGTGTGTGCCTGCCTGGTCCCTACCAGTCTGCCAACTCTAGACATGTTGCTGAACCCCCCCGCCCCCGTTTCACCTCCCTCCATCTTGATTTGAGGGGAATTAGCCAACCAGGAACAGGGATATGCCCAATCCCCACTTGGGGTGAGCATTTAGAGGGTGTAGTCACCCTTAAGGTTAGTAGCCCATTGGCTACTAACTGACATTTCCTATAAATGTCCCTAAATGGCATACTTAGGAGGGCCCCTTGATCCCTGAACTTCAATTCCCGATGGCCTAAGAAGAACTGGACACCACAGAGCTGCAAAAGCAGAGATGACTACAGAAAGCATCAGACATTGCCCCTGCCTGCTGGACTGTCTGCAGCCCTTGACGAAAACTGTGCCAAAGTCAAGTCGTCTTGCAGTCCAGCAACCTCCAAAACCCTGTGAGGCCTCCCTGTCTTCAACAAAGATCAAGACCTCCCGAGAACAGCGGAACTATTAAAAAAAGAAAAACTCCAAGCAACACCTCAGTGACCTGAAGAACCATAAAATCTGACGCCTGGTTCCACCTCTGCACCCCATGCCTTTAGCCCAAGTTGAAGAGGCCCACCAGCACAACAAGGTTCCCCAGTACTACAGGACATGAATCTACCATTGGCTGACCCCTCCTGGACTCCTGGACATTGCTTGCAGCCTCTGCATGGAGACTCCCTCAACCGCGACTTACCCCTTTAAGCCGGTTCAGACACCAAAAGACATCCCTGCACCCGTGCACCCTGAGCCTTGGTGAAGAGGATCAAAGGTGTCCCTACGTCCCTGAGCATCACAGACTGAGCCTGCAGCTCTTTTCTGATTTGACCTTTCGCCAGTGACTTGGATTGGGTGACCAACATTGTGTTAGCACCCTGCACCCATCCGTCCCTGTGTCTCTTGTGGTGCACTGTTGTTGCTGCTTTGGACCTTGCCCAGTGCTTATCTAAACCCCTGGAGACTGGTCTCCCAAAGCCGCTGTTACTTACCTGTAAGCATCTTCTTTCCAATTTCAGCAATCTCCATTGATTTGTATCTGGCGCCCAACCCCTTATTTGCACCCTGCACCCAGCCACCTCGTGCCACTGGTGGTGTACTGTTGTTGCTGTTTTGAACCTTGCCCAGAACTTACCTTAACCTCCAAACACTGGAATTGTATAACCAAGTATTATTTTTATAAATAGTTCTCAGATTTATTCATTGAGTGTGTGTCTCTGTGAGTACAACAAATGCTTAGCAATACCCTCTGATAAGCCTAACTGCTCAAACACACTACCACAAAAGAGAGCATTAGTATTATCTACTTTAGAGTCTGTTAAGCCTTTGGGGATCCACTGGATGCTCTGCATTCTTTACCTTGTTTTGGTATAGTATACAGAGAGTCAGCTTCCTACAGTGCAATATTATTGTTATGAAATATAATGCATGTGACAAAATGGGCAATCATTGCTAGAGACCCTGAGCCCCTGCCACACTCTATAGATATAGCAATATACAGTCATAGTGAGATAGTCCTTCTTCGGTCTCAGGTCTATATACCTTATTGTTGTTGTACAGATGTATTTGATGCAGCTGTGCCACATATGGACCTGAGCATAGATCTCATCACTCCATAATAGCAACAATGGACTCTCAAGTGAGCTTCTCTCTACAATAACAAGAATGACTTCTGCAGTGAGCTACTTCCGTTCTTTACCGGCCATGGCCTCCACAGTGCTCTTACTGTCTTTTAACAATCACAACAATGGTCTCCATAGAAGACACCGCTCCCAACTATATGAGCAATGGCTTCAACAGATGACATTTTCTATCCCCATAGTAAGAACAATGAGCTCTACAGTTGACTTTCATCACCACTATAATAGCAATGGCTTCCACAGGGGGCGTGTGTGCATTCATTGTATATATTACGTGGATGTACTGGAGTACTAATTTTGCTATAAGCAAAGCGGCCCGGTACACAAGAAGAATAAGTTTAGAAGATAGGCTGCCATTACTAGAGAGGCACTGTACAATGTGAAAGGGTATTCTAGAGTGAGTGTGAATGGAAATGGATGGCAGAGATGTTAGGGTAGAAATAGATGCTGTAGTGTTAGAAATTGGATTTTTGGCATGTGCCAAAGCCAGGCAGAAACCGCCACTCTAGTCAGGATAAGGGAGTTACACTCCTAAAATAACCCCTGCTCACCCCCTTGGTAGCTTGGCACTAGCAGTCAGGCTTATCTTAGAGACAGCGTGTAATGCATTTGCACATAACCAACAGTAATACCGTGTGGGCACAACAAAAGGACACCACACCAATTTAGAAAAATATCCAATATTTTTATATACTTAAGACAAGACCAAAAACGATAACAAAATCCACAATACAGTACTTCAAAATCTTCACTTATCAAAATATGCTTTAAAAATAGTTCCTTGATGTTGAGAGCTCCGTCTGGGACATCTTGAGCAAACAAATCCAAACAAATCCAAACAGTTCTGGCTGACCACGGGGTCGCGGCCCAGCTACGGTGTTGGAAAGACCTGCAAACAGTACCTTTTAGAAATACAGGTCGATCTCCTCTCTGTTGGAGTCAGGAGCGCTGGTATCGTCAGGCGCGAAGTGCAGCGGTGCCGCGTGTGGTGCCCTCAGGTCACGGTGCAAGCAGCGGCTCCGTGGCGGCATCAGATTGTGGCGTCGGTGAGACCAGGGTCTTGGTACGAGAAGAAGGCGGTGCTGGTCGCGGTGCTGGCAAGTCACGTGTAAGCAGCGACATTGTTGTTGCTGAAGCGCTGTCGTTGGCTGACAAACTGGAGCCAATGGTGACAGTAGGCCAAGGCTGAGGTGTGGGATGAGGATGGTGCGTCGTGTAACTTTACGAGCGGTGCCCTTGAACCACGGTGCAAGCAGCGGCGTCGATTTCGCCATGGAGCTGCGTCATCGGGGATACCAAGGCGTCATTGTGAAGCAAGGCAGTACAGAGTGCGGTGTCCACAGGTCGCAGTGCGAGCAACAACTCGTGGTGGCATCAGATGGGGTCCTCGGTGAGACCAGGGTCGTGGTGTGGCATTGCGGCAGTGCCCTCTGCGGTGGCAAGGAGTCATCGTGAAGCGAGGCGGTGTGGAGTGCGGTGCCCACAGATCGCGGTGTGAGCAGCAGCTCGGTGGCGGCGTCAGCAGGAATCGTCGGTGAGACCAAGGTCGCGGTGCCCTCTGCGGTGCCGTACACAGAGTCTGCAGCGGCATCGTAGACGTTGTTGAGTGACTTTTCCTCTGTTGCAGCACAAAACTCACAGTCCCAGTGCTGCGGGGCAGAAGAGCTTGAGATCTTTGTTGTTCCTGAGACTTCTTGAACAGGGGGCAAGCTCTACCTCAAGCCATTGGAGAAACTCAAAAAGCAGATTGTAGGAAGTTCAGTCCAGTCCTTTCACTGCCCAAGACAGAAGCAGCCACTGCAGGCCAACACAGCAAAGCACACAGCAAAGTGGGAGGTCCTCCTTACAGCTTCTCCAGCTCTTCTTCTTGGCAGTCTTCTTGATCCAAAAGAGTTCTAAAGTTCAGGGGTCTGGGCCCCAATATTTATAACCCACAATCCTTTGATCTCCTAGGCAGAGAGTGTCTGTGCCCAGCCAGAACCAGTTCAGCCTTCTCTGGTGTGAATTCCTGGCAGGAGGTGCAGACGGCATTGTCATAGGCAGACCAGGCCCTTTGAGATGCAAGGAAATCTCCCCCCATTGCAGCCCAGGTTTATTCAGCCCTTTCCCGACGCTACCTAGACTATCTGGAGCCACTTCTGCTCCCCAGCCTTCTGTCATCCAAAACCCAGACAGGCAATCTACATTCCAACAGAGGCATACAGGATGACTGAGCAAGAAAATACCTACTTTCTAAAAGTGGTATTTTCAAACGCAGAATGATAAAACCACCTTCAGTAAAAGATGCATCTTTAGATTCTGAGTTCAGGCACACTAAACTTTATTTTCCTACCTAGTACCCAAGGCCCGTTATGTTTATAAGATGATATAAACAAACTTCCCATTCTGAACTATGGGGAACAGGTTGCCTTGCAATAGTGAAAATCGAAATGGGCTGTAATTCACTATCACGACATGCCACACACACTAGGGAATGTTCTACCTTTCACATACACTGCACGTTGCCCACAGGGGTACCTTGGGCCTTCCTTAGGGGTGCCTGACATGTAAGAAAAGGGAAGGTTAGGGACTGGCAAGTGGGTACACTGGCCTAGTCGACATGGCAGTTACAAACTGCGCGCAGACTCTGCAATGGCAGATCTGAGTTACCTTTTTCGGGCTGCTCACGTAGGTGGCACAATCAGTGCTGCAGGCCCACTAGTAGCATTTGATTTACAGGCCCTGGCACACTCAGTGCACTTTACTAGGGACTAACAAGTAAATCAAATATCCAATAATGGAAACACCAATCCATAACACAATTTACACAGAGAGCATATGCACTTTAGCACTGATTAGCAGTGGTAACGTGCCCAGAGTTCTAAAACCAACACAATCAGGTCAGGAAAAAATAGGAGGAAGAAGCAAAAGGTTTGGGGGTAACCCAGCAAAAAGGGCCATTTCCAACATGTAGGAACAGAAGTGTCTTAATTTACTTGAAGAAGCAGAGCAGGGGGAGTTCCTGTTGGAATTCTCGTTCTTGATTCTGAGGGCATAGAAGGAAAAGCTTGATAAATGTTTTTCTCATTTTAGCACCTCTTAAATTTCCATTGGGTTTGCTCCAGGAACTGCAGGCGACATTGGAGTTTCTCCTCATAGGAAGAGTCTTTGTGCGGAGTCCTTTGTAAGAGATGCTGAACAGCTTGTGCATAATGCAGCCTGGCATGGGAGCTTGTAGTATTATCTGAGAGCTGGTGTGATCCTATTGAACTTCTGGAGGATAATGATGAATCAATCTTCTTCTGCATGCAAACTGCTATTTTGGAGGGATGAGATGTGGACACGGACTTCTGTCACCGGGGCATTGTCTCTGTCAAGATAGGAGAGGAACACAACTTGTACAGTAGTTCTTAAGTCTACTTATGGTAGGACTTTACTTTCTGAGACAGCAATAATTGGTACCCTATAGTTATTGGCTAATGAGTGGTGTGGATCATGAAGCTGAGAGTCATGAATGAGGAAGTGAAGATGCTCTGCAATGTTGCAATGGCATACAGATTCATACATGAGAGATCATCTTGAATTAGCTGCTATATAGTCCTAGGTGAAGTGCTGACAAATTCAGATTTTTGTGGACAGAGTCTGGGATATGTTTTCGATATCCAGGCTTCGACCGTGTTGTGGCACTTATTTTGATGGTCAGGAAAATGTAGGTTCATGATTTTCATGTACAACTGTGCATATTGAAGTGCATTGATTTCTTTGTCAGTGTTGGGATGAGAATGCATGGTATATGTGTGTGTTCTCCTGCCCTGTGAAACTGGTATACTGATTTTTAATTCTAGCCCCGACATCACACTAATCAAGCATGGGTGTGGAGGCCTAGCCTGTGCATGTCAAGCTGAGGTTCTGGACCTGTCCTTTAACTGGAGCGAGAGCACAAAGCTTGCCCTGATAGTGAACATTAGACTACAGTCCCTACTCAGGTTCATCACATAAAGTTCTGGACGCAGCATACTCTGTTTAATGATGTGTAGTATGACCTAATCTTCTTATCTGTGTCAGTGTGAGAGCGGCTTACTGACCCCTCCTGTGTAAGTGTAAAGTGAGACCAAGAACTTTGCACTGACCTCTCTTATTCATGTCAGCTGTGTGTGCATGTAAAGTGAATCTGTGGAACAGGAGGACTCTGTATGAATGTATGTATGGGAGTCTGACTGCTGAAGCCAAGGTGATCCAATGTGGGTGTCCTGGTTTAGCATAGCACAAAAAGGAAGGTGAAGATATCTTCAACAGAGAGAGCAAACATATTGACTGCATTCCTGTGGCTGGAAGGTGGAGATTCAGATACAAATTTGTGGAGAATGGAGACAGGGCTACAGTTAGAAAACTCAAGAAGACTTTGTTAGTGAGGGGGCTGCTGATTAGTTCTTTCTGCACACTGGCATTTTGTAAAGGGTAGGAGTGAAGGGTGGAACTGCATTTTCTATTATTGTAGAAGCAATAGCAATGGACCGCACACCGCTAGCCCCTCCTCCGGATAGCCCCTAGGGACTCTGGTACATGGAGTTCTCGAGTGGTTCACCCCAGTGGGTGCAAGTAGGTACTTGTTGAACTGATGATCTCTAGACCCGATACATGTCCCAGGTTTTTGGATATCGCCCGAGACATGGCTCGGGTTTCGGGATAACTTCCCTTATCAGTAGAGAAAATAGTTAGGGGTGGAAGAGAAGGCTGCCAAACAACCGTCAAAGGCCTCGATGCCAGAACCGGCACGCAGGTGCGTCGTCCAGGAGCCCGTCGGCTCAAAGCTCAAGGAAGCCTATTTGTAGAAGCAATAGCAATGGACCGCACACCGCTAGCCCCTCCTCCGGGTCGCCGCTAGGGACTCTGGTACATGGAGTTCTCGAGTGGTTCACCCCAGTGGGTGCAAGTAGGTACTTGTTGAACTGATGATCTCTAGACCCGATACATGTCCCAGGTTTTTGGATATCGCCCGAGACATGGCTCGGGTTTTGGGATAACTTCCCTTATCAGTAGAGAAAATAGTTAGGGGTGGAAGAGATGGCCGCCAAACAACCATCAAAGGCCTCGATGCCAGAACCGGCACGCAGGTGTGTCGTCCAGGAGCCCGTCGGCTTAAAGCTCAAGGGAGCCCATTTGTAGAAGCAATACCAAAAACCCGGGACATGTATCGGGTCTAGAGATCATCAGTTCAACAAGTACCTACTTGCACCTACTGGGGTGAACCACTCGAGAACTCCATGTACCAGAGTCCCTAGGGGCTATCCGGAGGAGGGGCTAGCGGTGTGCGCTCCATTGCGATTGCTTATGCATTTTCTGTTATTCACAATGAAGATGTTTCAATGTCAAGGCTGCTCTTTAGTCTAAGTGCATGGACGGTCACATTAAAGGGATGATGTTTGGTAAGTCAGATTTGATTATCTTTTGTTTGACTTTGTCAATATTGTTTCTGCAAAACTTGTTTATGGGAGAAAATTGCTCGATGCAGTTGTCTGAAAGAGCACTGGCATGTGGTACAGACTGTGCTCAATTGTTTTGATGAGAGCATTGCTTCTGTTTGCAGTTGTGTTGATCTATGTTTTATAGTAGCAGGTTTAAGCTCCCGAAATTAGCTTTCAGATGGTGGAGTTAAAGTTTTTTCAGAAGCTGCGGGTCTTCTTGTAGAATAGAATGGTGCTATTTTGTATTCTTTTGTTACAGGAGCCACTTGTTAGCTGACAGCTCTTTGCTATACCAGAGGTGGAGGTTTTTGCTTGTGTGTAACTGGAGTTTCAATAGTCATCTGTGTTATCTGTCAAAAGGAGGGCCTAGATGGCATCAAGGAGCAGAGTCTCAATGTTGGAGTTGGGCTTGGAGATGGGGCTGTCATTGAGAGGCTTTCATGCAGGTATTGAATGATCTTTTGAGATGCTTAGTAATTTGTTGGAGTCTATTAACTGTGGGTGAGAGATGTGCAAGAGTACAAAAGAGTTGAATTCATCATCATTCAACATTTTTGTGTACGTGGAGGTAACAAGAGGTTGGTCATGCAGGGGAAAATTAAGTCCTTAGATGTGCACCAGGAATGTACTATGCTTGAATATGCTTCCAGTCCACAGCTGAGAGGGGAATGACCTTCTCATTGTCCTGTTTTTAGTCTCTCCTGTGAAGTAGTAGTTGCCCAAGCAGATTTTGTTTTAGTAGGTGGAGAAGATGGTGACTGGACAGACATGCTAGTTTGAAAGTTGGTGTCAGGTCTAAGTTGTTGGTGGCAGAGTAGCGTGTGATGGTTTGTACTTAATGTCTCAAGGAAGTAAAAGTAAAAAAATTCAAAGGAGCAGAGAGTAAATTAAAAGATCACTGACTAAGCCCAAGATGACTGTCGGATCACTGGAAAACCCACTGCCTTGTTCAGTTTCTCTTTATGTGCATGTAGGTTGAGAGTATGTTCATTATTTGGTGGCTGCGGAGTTGTGATGGGATATGGCTTGTAGACACATGTTGCGTTTGTTGTGGTGTGTTTGATGTGTGTGACCTGTGGGTGAGATGCAGCACAGGAAAAGACCTTAGGCCATTAACAGGCCCTAACAAGTGCAAATCTGAGATACTGCTGACCTTGTATGTCCTTCATTGAGACTGGCCATGTGTTTGATGCTCAGGAGAAGCTCAAGTAGAAGACACAGGCAGGGTCATCAAGATCAGCAGAGTCCCAGTGGTCTGATGACAATTCCTGGATGTTTTGTCAAATGTGCAAGGTGATAGCTTGAGTTTGGTCGTTTATAGCCCTTCGGGTACCCAGGACTTAGTGTTACGTTCAACCTGATTGTTTCTGATGACCCCACAATAACTACAGCAGGCCTCCTATTTCCTAACAATAACATGCATTTCATCACCAGTGTACTTTTTCTACCTCCATACCCCCACATGTTTCTGTCTTCTTAGAGTAACAACAACCAACATAGGTGGCTTGGTACTACATTATTCTTCATAATCTTCATTACGTGTCTCACTGTCTTATGTTTGTCATCACCGCCACACAAGGTTGAACCTCACAATTGAAACTCTGGGGCATATTTACAAGAAAATGGCAGAGCGCACCACAGTAGCAAATTCCACAGCGTCAGGCTCTTCCATTTCCAAAACTCAGGGCTGAGCCGTATTTACAACAATATGGCACACCCCTGTGTCTTCCCTAGCGCTGGCACTAAAAATAGCTGCCTAGTGCCAATACAGATACCCTTGCACCATATCGCAAGGATGCCAGCGTTGCAGGGAATGATTGTTTATGTGCAGGAATGTGTCCCTTCCTGCACCTAAACAATCAATAATGGCAATTTGCTACTTCTACAGCACACATAGAAATAGCAAATCGTCGTTATTTAATGATTGCTTATGTGCAGGAAGGGACACCTTTCCGCACATAAACTATCAATAACGGCATTGTGCTCTTCCTATATGTGCTGCGGAATGCAGCACACATAGAAAAAGAAAAACGAGGAGAAATAAAAGTATTTCTCCTCATTGCAATGATAGAGAGGGAGCTACCCTTTTGACAGGAAAAGGATTGGGTCAACAATCTTATAAAAACAAAAAACTCCTTCTCCTGAGTTTGGTAAATTCCCCTGGGGTCGTTTACATCAGTAGGAGGGACTAAATTATTGTGTAGGTTACCAAATTTTCACCTTAATGTGTATCAGACCAAAAGATAGCATGAAAATATTGCAAACACAAAAATTAAAAGTTTCGTTCATTTATTATAAAATAATTTCAAAATGATAACACATTATTACATCAAAAACAATTTTATGCACATTCGTCTTTTTTGCTATATTAAAAACTCCAATATTTAAAAAAAAAATCTATTAAGCATAGTTACACAAGTCTACATATACATCATATTTATAAGACATAAGGAACAAACTGTCCATCATATTTATTAGACATAAGGAACAAACTTTCTCCTCATTGCACCATTCTAAAGCCTGCTATTGCATGGAGTTAGTTTTTGGAGCTTCCTCAGATTTACACATCCTTGTAAGGCTGGGGCAGCAACAAAAAACAATGAGTGTTGCCTTGGACTACCTGCAGCAACACCCATTGCATGCCTCTTTCACGCAGATACGGGTACCATATATACAAAGCGGCATCAAGCCTCAAAGCATTGTGCCCCCGGAACATTGGTACAAGTGACGTTCTGGTGGCGCAATCCCCATGTAAAGATGCTCCTCTGTGTACTTGATACAACGGGCCTCATTTACAAGGAATTAACACAGAGTGGTGCCCCAAGCCATTTGACTGAACAGCTCTGCATTAATTCCGAAGCCCAGGGATGCATCATATGTACAACGATATGACGGATCCCTTTGCTCTCCTCAGTTCTGGCGCACAATTTGCTGCAGTGTGTCGATGCAGGCACCCTTGCACCATAGTGCAACAGTGCCTGTGTTGAGGGGAATGATTGTTTATGTGCAACATAACCAATAGGAAAATGTTGTTTTTCAACTTCTATGTGTACTGCTCAATGCAACACACATAAAGGTTGAAAAACTTTTTTTTGTTATGATTGTAAATATGCAGAAAGGGACAGCATCCTGCACATAAACAATCACATGAGGTGATTTCCTCGTCCTATGTGTGCTGCAGAATGCAGCATGCATAGAAATGTGAAATAAATTAGGGAAATGTACACATTTCTTCTAATTGCACCTCTCTACGCCTCCCCTGGGGAGGCGTAGCATTCTGATGCATTTCATGATTTAAGATTTGTCATAAATCTGAAAATGTGTCAGAAGCCATGGGTGTTACGTGGGAGCACCCACAGCAACACCCATGGCACGCCCCTTTCACGCAAAGTTTTGTGTGTAAAGGGGCCATATGTACAAGGACTCGAAAAGTCACGCAGGGTGGCTTTATAAATAAGGTGCAGCAGGTTGCGCGGTTGGTGAGTCACAAAAAGTGATGCACCGGTGGCGCAAGGGGCTTGTAAATAAGCTCCCAATAACTTTTGTTTTCTATTAATCAGGTTTATTATCACTAAAATTAAGTCTAATATCAAGATTTTTTTTATTGCATAGTATGTTAAAATGAGGGTTCCGGTTGCTATTTGTGTAATTTATAATATTTTTTTCTGCCTTTTAAAAAGTACCCTCTGGCAGCATAAGATTTCCTGCTGCCAAACGTCCGCGCCTGTATGAACCGCACAAATATATTTCTTCATGTCTGAGTCCAGATGGATTAGCAAACTCTTAAAGGCCTGGATTCCCAATAAATTCTCTTTCTAGGGGATTGCTCGGGCCGGATGCTCCCCCCGCAGCTCTGAATTTCACATCGCTCCACATCAATAAAATGACCCTCCCGCGTGTTTGTCACTTTCCGAGCATAAACTGAATTTCCTTTGTTTCTCAGAGCCCGCGTCCCACCTACCTTTTCCCTGCTCGCGCCAATCCCCGCTCGACGTCTCTTCATCTCTCAATCTTTACACTTTAAAGCCAGACTTTTCTCCTCGTCCTGCTGTTAGCTCTAAGGCAAGCTGCGCAGGTCTGGCCCTGGAGATGTCTGCCAAAGGGGGCTGCCGGATTTATTTTAAGAGGATTAAATAGCCTTTTGCTACAAATTGTTATCTTAATATGACGCTGAGTGGATGTCCACGTGAATGTGTGTGTTCGTGAGTGTGTGCGTATACGTGCCTTTGCGCATAGGTATGTATGTCGACATTGCAATACAAAAAGATGATGGACGGAATTCAGAACAATGTCAATCATTCACCACCCCAGTAACAGATTGGGTTAAATCTGTC
This sequence comes from Lissotriton helveticus, assembly GCF_964261635.1. Classification (NCBI taxonomy): domain Eukaryota; kingdom Metazoa; phylum Chordata; class Amphibia; order Caudata; family Salamandridae; genus Lissotriton; species Lissotriton helveticus. Next base: position 189,450,809 of record NC_136068.1, on the reverse strand, counting down.
GTATTTTTGCTCACCATGCCAATCTAATTTGGACCCAGCCATATGTATGTCAGTCTTGACCCTGCTCCCCATGGGAACAGTCCAACCCATACTGCCAGGCCAGGTCTTCTCTGGACCGCAAAAATAACCAACCTGGGACCGGTTTCGGGGTATCACACCTCATCAGCCAGGCTAGCATGAATCCTGTGTATGAACTCTGCTTGCCAGGGGAGATAGGAGCAGTTTTCCCCATCCAGACTGTGCCCTTGGCATCCTTCATGATGCCAGGGGTGGCTCTAGGCTCATGGCGGCCCTGGGCAGGGAGCGTAGGTAGGGGGGCCCGAGGCCGCCAAATCCCTGCCAGGGGCTGCCATGCAAATATGTATCTAAGGATATATATTGGCCTGGCGGCCACTGGGGTTTGGCGGCCCTGTGCAGGTGCACAGCTTGCACATGCCTAAGGCCGGCCCTGATGATGCGGAGAGGGTGCACCATACCGAGCGGCACACATCTATACACCATTCAGGGAGACGGTAATAGGGTCGACATCTGATTTTTAATCCCTCTCGGCATCATGGCCTTCATTCTGCCCACCAGTAATGGACAATGGGTTGAACACAAACATAGGAAATCTGGGCCACACCATTTTTCCTTCCATGACCACTGCCACTTGGCATGCACACACATACCCACCCCAAAGGGCTTATTTACAAGGTCCTTGTGCCACTTTTGCGTCATTTTTAACATGGGAAAAGCGATGCAAAAGTGGCGCAAGGGGCTTGTAAATCTGCCCCCAAGTGTCCTGAACACTGAACTAGTGCAGCATTCGTCTTTAACAGCTACAGTTCTTGGTTAGTTTTGCGGCCTACTACTAGACCACTGACCCCAGGTGAGAAGACAACAGCTCCATGATCCAAACACCGGGGCCTGTCTACCATCATTACAATCTCAACAAGGTTGCTTCCTGACACATGCAGTCTAACCCTAGCCTCCCTGCAACAGGCACCTTAGAGGGATTATTTTGAATGTTGACTGGACACTCAGTGCCTCTGACTGCCCCAGTATCGGCTACTTCTGGCCTGGTTCAGTCCCACTAACCATTATTCACCTACATAGACAGGCCATATGAATTATTGACAAAGTGTTGACTGCTAAGTGTACAAAAGGCTAAGTGCAATAGATAGAGTCTATGTAGGTGAATAATGGGTAGTGGGAGTGAAGCGGGCCAGAAGTAGCCGATACTGGGTCAACTTTGGCAACAATTCATATGGCCTGTCTATACTTCAGCCATTCTCAATCGGTGTTCAACGCTGCCTGGTCACCACCACTCTGATGCAAAATTTTCCATCTGGCCTTAAACACCGACTGGTGATTCCCTAAGGGGTGACTATGGGGGAGTCGGAAGGGGGTTGTCATCCTACCTGCCCAACTGGTGCCCTTGGTCCCTCAACACCCTGGGCCCTCTCTGACTGTTACCTGTGAACTGAGCCTTCCTCACGGGTCCAACAAACACACACCCTTCCCAAATCCTTCCAATCACAGATGGAGAAGCTGCCCGGGTGCTCTAAGGGGCAGCGGTAAAGACACAGCCCAACTTTTTTTTCACAGAGGTGAAGAGGATAGGAAAGTCACCCAGCTCCTCACTGTAACAAGAAGACTCCATGGACTTTAGCCTGAAAGAGATCACTGGAGTGGGTGCGAGGCTGTGTTCCATGGATACAAAGATTTCTGACCTTACGACAGAAGTTAGAACGCTTTGAGTCGATCTGGGATCCTCTAACTCCAGGCAGGAGGGCCTGGAGTAACACGCTTCCCACTTAGAGGAAAGGTTGGACTCCACAGATTTCGGGGGCTCAGACATTTGGTATCTCAAACAAAAAGTGGTTGACTTGGAAGACAGGGCCCGCAGCGACAACGTCCGTTTCTATGGGGTGCCGGAGAAAATGGAACAGGGTAATGATGTGCGAGGACTGCTGCGGCCTATACTTCCCCAGCTGTTGGGCTTCACCTTCGCCCCGTTACTGGAATTTCAGAGGGCCCACAGGGTATGCTCCAGAATGCTGCCACGGATGCAAATATGTGGCCCTGACTCATCACGGTTGGCGTATGAAGAGGGTGGTATGTCGCTACATGTGTGGTCATAAATCGGATCTGGCTGAGGGGTAGCCCAGCTGGTGATGGAGTAAGGGTACCCTGGGCTGGTCTAAATAGTATGCACCTTAACTGGGGTAATCTGCAACTGGGGTTGTAGGGGTTAGCCAGAAAATAGAGGACTAGGGTTGAGTTGGAATTCAGGTGGAGGAAAAAGGAAAGGGATGGGTACCCACCCAGTTGGCCAGAGGGTGAGATCAGGTGGGAGAGCCCTGCATCTACAACCGTCCCATATAGGAGAAGTTCCACAGGGTCAGATGCTGTGGACCATTATTTGACATTGTGGGTTCAATAAGCTTCTGCCGGGACGCTAAGTTTTCCCAAATGAGGGCAATAGAGCAACAACAGAAGGCCCTTCGCGCCAGGGATGATATCTCTGCCGCATCCATCCTATGAAGGTGTGCACCCGGGATCTGGTGGATGGGGGCAGTGGGAGTGTCCACCGCATTGTAATGGAGCATTTGGCTAGTATTAAGGCCAGGTCTAGTAAACAGGTCGCTGTCTTATGACGCTTGGGCCTCTTCAGGATTCCCAAAGTGCAGGCCTTCCACGAGTTAATTCCCCGAAGGAATGTGATCATTCTCAGGCAATGCAACACGCTATACAGGAATGGGCGATTTTGGGGGCAATCCCAGAGGACATGGTTTAGCCCATTGGCTGGCATGGTGCATCTGGCTCATATGTCCGAGGCTCTTTGAAACATTTGAGGGATGCGTTGTGCAGCAAGGTAAGCTCTGTGGAGTAAGTACAAGTGAATCAGCTGGTGATGAGCATTTCTAGAGACCTTCTTTGGATAGACCTGGGCCAATTCCTTCTTGTGTAGAGCCCTACCAAATTCTTCTTCCCAGGTCTCCCTCAGTGTCTGCAGGGAGGCCAGGACTTGTTCAATGAAGACTCTAACCATCGAGCTGATCAAACACTGGCCATCCAGCCTTGGTATGAAGAGTATTGAGGAGAGGGCAAATAGCAGGTTCATCACTCTGCATGCCCCAGATGTGCCGGTACTGACCAGGAGCAGACCCTTGTTGAGCCCATATTGGTCCTGCAGTGCCTCAAAAGGTAGGAGCAGACTGTTCTGAAACATGTCTCCTAGAGTGTTTAGATCTGTGCCCAGGGTTGCAATTGTCTAGTTGTGGTTTCCCTGCCGTAGGTTCGGAGGCCCAGCAGTGGAATAGAGGGCACATAGGCAGCTGCTGGGCTAGTGATTCGTAATGCTCTTTTGTGGCATTTAAGGGCAACAAAAAGAAGGTGCAGATGTGTTTTCGCTGGGGGTTGTGCCCCGGGGAGCATTCTCTGGAGAAGACAGAGGTCAGCAGAGTGTCTTCAAAGTAGCGGCCCACCAGTCAGACAGATGGCATTGGAGTTGTGCAGCCAAAAGATAATATTTGAAGTCGAGGGGTCCAAGACCACTGTGGTGGAAGTTGTAGTTTTGGAAGGGACACACATCTATGGGAATTTTGCCGTTAAGGTCCACTAATAAGGAGTGCAGTTCCTCGAAAAAAGCATAATGGGAGGGTGATCTGAAGGTATGCAAAATAGTACAGCAATCGAGGAAGCACTAACATTTTGGATATAACAATCCAATCCACTACTGATAAAAGAAGCATTCCCAAAAATGTTACTCAGGAGTGGAGAGCCGGATACCAAGATATTTGAAGGAGGTAGGTTCCCATCTGATTGGGCCATCACCAAGATCAATTTGTACTGGTAGTGCTGCCAGGAATAAAAGGAACACGCAGGATTTAGGCCAACTGACCTGGAGGCCTGACATGTCACCAAATTCGGGCAGTAGATAGGTAATAGGGGAATGGTCAATGGAAATGTCTCTGAGAAAAAAATATATATATCATCAGCATATAGCAATATGATGCATTTGATGTATGGCCTAAGTCCGACCCTGTGGTCTGTCATGGGCCACCAAGGATTCTATTGCCAAGGTGAAAAGAAAGGGAGACAAAAGGCATCCTTGTCTCTTTTCCTCCCCCACCAATATGGTGTCATAAAGCTGTTTTCCATAACTTATTCTGATGGTGGGAACTGTGTAGATCAAGCAAATTAAGTGGGTAAGGTGGGGCCCTAGGCCAATTCGTGTCAGCACTCTAAATAGAAAGGTCCAGTGCAGGGTAGTGAAAGGTTTGTGGAGGTCCAAGACCAGAGTGGCCACCCCAGGCCAAGAACTCTGTGGCACCTCCATGAATCTGTAAGGCGATGGAGATTGAGAGAGGTGCTTCTGCCAGGGGCAAAGCCATTTTAGTTGGTGTGGATCAGGCATGGGAGCACTTTTTGGATACAAGCTGCCAAGACCCACCTAAGAACCTTGTAGTTCTTATTTAGCTTGGCTATCGTATGGTTGCAGAAGTCACTGTCCACTACCTTCAAGCCTCCCATTAAAATGGAGGTGAGGACTCCTAGCCCTCATTAATTTCAAAATATTCTACGATGCTGTCGGAGACCACATCCCTAAAAATGGGGTTCTTGAAGTTGGAAGATTGTACATGCCATGCAGGGATAGGGAAGAGTTCAAATCTCCTATTAAGGGGCTGTGATCTGAGAGCTCTCAGCCCAGGTAATCTAGAGAAGTCATGGAGGGGCGTAGTTCTAGGGGCCCAACCGAGGTTACAGGCAGGCATTATTGTCATGCACGGGACAGTAGTATGAGTAAAGACTGGTGTTTGGGTGGTACTGGTGCCAGATATCTGCCAAGGAACCACACCAAGCTCCAGGCATTCGCTATGGTTGGGGTATTGGGATGGAGAGAGTGGGATTGGTCTAGCGTGGGAAGAAGGACACAAATAAAGTCACCACCAAGTAACCACAGCATGTGCACCTGGTTAGCAAGGTGGGAGGGGACGCGCTGGAGGAATTGTGGTTGGTCTGTATTGGGGTAGTATATGGTGCCCTGTTGTGAGGGAGAGCCATTGAGAAGTGCCTCTAGAAGGTCAAAATGGCCCCCTGGGTCCAATTCCTGGAATACCACTCTAAGGGGGATTCCTGTCCTCACCCACATGAGTGTACCTCAGGTGTAGTTGGAGAAATTAGTGGCTAAAACCTGGCCTCTCCAGCGCTTCAGGAGTCATAGACCGTCGATTCTGGCAGTCTGGGTCTCCTAGAGTAGGGCTACCTGGACTCCCCGCAGCTTAAGATAAGCATCTATTTTGTATCATTTGGAGGGCGTATGCATTCTCTGAATGTTCCAGGAGATTAGCCCACAGGACTGCCCTCTGGTAATCGTGCGGTATGTCTACCCTCCTGGATTTACCATGACAGGATGAATGGTCGGGCCTCAAAGGTTTTGGGATGGGCCGAGGAAGGGGTGAGAAGGTCGAGAAGGGAAGAGGCTTCTGGAGGGGGGACACAATCCAATGAAACCATAAATACAACAACATGAAGACTACCCAGGGCAGAAGCTAAAAGGCCCGCTGACAGACAGTCTAGCCATTTTCTCTCATATAGTGGAAATTTGGCATGGTAGAGCAAACAGTCAGAGGCGGACTAGGATCCGTGATGAAGGTTTGTGAGGAAAAGTGATTCAAAGGTGATTGTCAAATGGGTGGTCCGTCCAGTCGTCGCAGAGAGCAATGACAGAGGGGATCTTCAGGAGAAGTTCCAGGGGCCGTAGATGCAGTCCTCCCTACTAAGTTGGACCCAGAACATAGTGCATCAGACTGGGTCTCCTCATATCAGATCTTCAGCCATTTGGCAGGGTCACTCTGGGGGAGTGAGTCCAATCTTGGCTGGGGGATGATACCATGGTTCTGGCATTTGAGGGTTCTGAGGGGGTGCTTAAGGAGACCTCTGGGGAACACTGAAGGCTGCAGCTGCATGAAGGCTGATCTTCAACCCTTCTGGACCTGATCCGGAGAGGCAATCACCTGGGCCAAAGTGGATACCCTGTGACCCCACGAGGATGATGTTGGTGGTACTTTGACAATGTATTCCGAGTCTCCCCTGTGCCACTGTAGGGAGCGAGAACGGACCTATACCAAGTCCCATGCATCGGATCAGTTGGTAAAGAAATTAGTCTTATTATCTGAGATAAACTTCAATGTAGCTGAAAAGAAGAGAGCATACTTCACACCCATTTTGTGTAGGTGTTGTCTGAAGTCTGAGCAACAATGCAGATTGTCTTTGGACCATTAACGTGTAGTGCAGGAATACGAATATGCGTTGGTTGTATCTCAGGAGGGGTTCCAACTATCAAGCCTTTTTCCAATCGGACCCACCTCATATCAATCCCTGTTTTAAAAAAACTAGACATGGTGGAACCTCTTTTTTCGTATGCATTGCTCAAATCTGGACCCACCTCCCCTTTCCTCTCAGAAACACAGAAACTGATTCCGCCTTCCACAAGTCTCCAAAAACCTACCTGTTTAGCCTGTAATATTTTAGCTCACTTACTCCTCTCTATATCTCTTCGTTGACAGCATCAGGACAATCAAATCTGAGCAGCTGTTTCAGCTAGATAAATACCCCTCATTCATTCATGATAGCATTCCAATTTTCAAAGTGAAGGACTTTCGCCACTATCAGGCGGATGCTTCTTATTTACGTGGGTGGCAAGCCTGTAGCCGGTGGGCCCGATCAATTGAGAAGCATGGTGTGAGGTCCTGAAGCCAAGTTAGTTGAAATTTCACCATGTTGGAGCCCTCTGCCCCTACTGGTAAGCTGACCATTCTGATATTTCTACGCCTGGCTTGTCACTTGGAATCCGCAGCCCATTCCTTGAGGAAGTGGATGCTTTCCATGTCTTGGAGTTGCTGTTGAAGGTCCTGTGTGTAGGGCTGTCGGTCAGCAAGTCTTTTTTTCAGCTTGACCCTTTCAATTTCTTCAGCGATGGCATCCACCTTCACCTCCAGGCAGATTCTGGAGGCTTCACTTGCCTTTAGAATGGCATCTAATTTGTCAGGGTAGTTGTAGGGAGGGGTTAGGCTGACCATGCTTGGTGGCAGTAGGGCTCCTGGTTAAGTTTGCTTCGTTTGCCCCATGATGGCCTCACTGGGGGTATTGAGCTGAGCAGAGCTCCCCTTAGTGAGCTGGGCCCACTTGCCCCTGCAAGGGAACAGGGCAGCATGAGCAGCATAAACAGAGCTTCCCACTGGAGGTTCGGGGTAGCAGAGGTGCAGTGGGACCCCCTGGGGCAGCAACAGATAAAACATTGCCATTGAAGTGTCAGCAGTGAGTCAGATGCCAATGGCAGTGCTGGAAGAAAAGACTGAGAGCCCTGGCACTCCTGTTCGACCTGGGGCATTGCACCCCAGCAGGTCAGTCTGAGTTACAGCAGTGGTCAGTTTAAGAGGTGGTTCACCTTGGGCCCCGTCCAGGTGGCCATGATTGTGCAGTAATTGTCCGGGTGACTGTGGTTGTCCCCCAGGAGGTGTTGATGCCAAGGAGCAGGTGATCGTGGTGTAGAGCCTATGAGGGGAGCAATCCCACTTGCCCTCACCACTCGCGCTAGAGAAATGGTGGGGACAGAGCAGCATGTGCAGCTCGGCCAACTCTCCCTTTGCTGGGGCCCTGATCTAAGATCTGGGGCAGCAGAGGTCTAGTAGGCCCTGCAAGTGAGATGGGCATCAGAGGGGAGGCTCTAAACAAGTGCTGGTATTGAAGGGAGGGCAACTGGAGTAATCTCAGACATCTCCATCCCCAGAGTCTATCATGCAGGCTTTGCTATGTGCAGTTAGGAGGGGTCCCCACACCCCTCGCACCCGGTGGAAAATGGACCGTGCCACTTTGCATCCTCGGTACTGCTCTAAGTCAGGGTGTGGTCCTGGCGGGGGTTGCCATGCCCCGAGGGCCTTTCGACTCTATAGGAAGCTGCATTTCCATCAGGGTTCTGCTCATCTCCAAGAGGATCCTGCTTGCCTGGGGCCTTCACAGTGGCTCAGATGAGTCATGATGCTGTGCATTGCATGGCCAGGGGCAGGTACAAGAACTTGTACACCCGTATTCCAATGCGGAGGCCCCCCTTGTCAGTGGATGGGGTTGGCTTATGGAGCTAGGAGTCAGAATTCTGGTTTCCAGCTGCAGCCATGTTGGCTTTCAAAGTCATGCCTCCCCACCACGGCCTGACATACTCCATCTGAAGAGCCGAGAGTACACGCATCATTTACCAGACCATGCCTTGCAGGCACGGATTTACTACTTACTCATCACCCACTCCACGTATCCAAGGTGATGTCCAGTGACATCCCTCTCCGATCACACCCGATCTGCATGCTCCTTGATTGTAAATTCAGGGCCCACCACAAGAAACCATGGCGACTCAACATCTTGGACTACAGAATGCCCACAGAAAAGGCGTACCTACTACAGCACCTCTCTACCTACATGTTTGACAACAAAAGTTCTGTGGACTCGACCTAGAAATTGTGGGTGTCGCAAAACCCACAATTCAGAGACAATTCAGTCAAATGTAGGAACTAAAGACAGGCGTCTCTTGAGCGAAACATTAAACTCATGACACTGGTCTATGTCACTAACCAGTTCAACCATTCACAGTGCCAGGAGGAGAAGGCCAAAATGGAGCTTAACTCCCTTTTCACCGCCATAGTGGAGTACATGCTATACTGATTGAAGGCCCATCACTGCGAATGGGGCAAGAAGTGGGGCAGGCTGCTCTGTCACGATAACGGGAAGCAACAATTGCTCTTCAGGCCATTAAAAATGGTTCCAGCAATACCCTCAGAATACTGTGGTTGCCTCTGCAGCATAATACACAGAGTTGAACAGTTCAGACCTGCAGCATCCTGAGGATGCAGAGGAGTGTTTTTTATGGCCTCCATCTCCCTAATTTTAACAATGAAGGGTGCCAGGGGTGTAGCTTGGTCAGTAAGACTGTGGACGGGTGAGCTTTAGATATTCCCAACAATCACGCTGGCATATAATGGTATAATACATTATAGGACGAGCAGGGTGCACAAGAGGGGCTTAAGGGGCAGTGTAAAGGTAGAGGAATAGGGATTGGTAGGGGTACTAAATGAGAGAAAGCACATTTGTTTGTGAAATAACCAACATTTTTTAAGTCTTTCCATACAGAAAGATAGAGAGTGTGTGTGCATTTTTTTCTGTGTGTAAAATTACCTGGTGAAATCTGACAAACACATCGCCATACCCGACTGAAAGCACCTGCACCCAACTATTTATCATCAAAATCCATATATTAGGGCAGGTGTAAAACCCCAAACAACCCCCTGAAGCTACACCCTTGGAGGGCACTTGTAGAAGAGGTAATCACTAAAGACAAGATCACACAGGGTATCCGTATTCTCCTAAACAATAGGGACCTGGGAAAAGACCGTTTTTGGGGAGAAGTTTATAAATAGACAAGAATGGAAGTGCTGGATCCTCTCTATGATGCCTATTATGAACAAGAGGTTGTGGGGCCTTTAACCCTTTTTCTGACAGGGCCCTAATCACTATACTGTCTAAAATGAGTAAGAATTCCCTCCTGTGCAGTAGCTATCAACCAATTTCTTTTTTCAATGTGAACGTTAAGAACCTCAGGGAGATACTGGCCATACATATTAAAAAAGTGATTCCCACCCTTTTGCATAATTCCCAAGTCAGATTTGTGCTAGGCAGTTCCTTCTCCCATAACCACCTGAGAAATTTGGCTCGCAATTAATGGATCTCATGAGATGCGTCAGAGGAGAGGGTTGCACTCCGGGAAGGCATTTAACAGGGCCGGATGGATGTATATATTCTGTACTCTCCGAAGATTCTGGCTAGGCAAGGAATTGATTGGGAAAGATAAATGGCTTTATACTGATCCAACGGCACAGGTCAACTGTGGAGGGTTCCTGTCTGACTCCTTTTTGGTATTACGGGGCACACTCCAGGGACGGCCCTTGTCGCCCCTGCTTTGTTTGATTGCGCTAGAGCCACTAGTGGCGATCATCCATCAAAACACAAGTATAGTAATTATTCCCACCCGTCGGGGCCCACGGAAATCCTTCTCTACACTGATGACATCTTACTCACCTTATCGAACTTGGCCGACTGACTCCCTCAATTAATGTCTGTCAGCACACCTATCATCTTGAGTTAAAAACCCAATTGGGACAAGAGTGAGGCATTGCCTCTATCATGGATCACAAGGGCTACAATCTCACCCTATCAATTCCAGTGGCATCTGCCCATCACAAATACTTGGGCATAGGCATAACCAGCGGGGGCGTAGCTCCGGGGGGGGGGGGGGGGTAAGTTTTACACCACCCCTACAAAATGTATTCTTTAGTAAATAGTTGGGTACAAGTGCTTTCAGTCGGGTAATGTAGAGTGTCTATGGGATTTCGACTGAAATGTTTACATGCCCACACAGACAAAAACACACAAGCTCTCTCTCCTATGTTTTGAAGGCCATAGAAAATGTAGATTAATTAGAAAATGTTTGGATTTTCAGTACCCCTAACAATCCAGCCTCCTCTCTTTCCAATGCCCCTTGAGCCCCCCTCTTGTCCTGCTTCTCATATAATGTGCTTAAACAACATATCCCAGCGTGATTGTTGGAAAATCCAAAGCTCACAACCCCCAATCATACTGACCAGTCTATGCCCCTGATAATCAGAGCCCTTGACAAATTGACTGCGGTCAGTCTTGATCCGTAGCAACCAATTCCAAAGTGGACTATGCCAAATGGTCTCAACTAAATATGTCCTAGAGAGGCAGAGTACAAGCGGTCAAGGTCGTCTTAGTCCATCAATTTCCCTATGTCCTGGAGATGTAGCTGAGTGATATACAAACATCAGTCCTACGGGATATCGACCACGGAATTAAATGCTTTATCTACAGGCCTCTGAAACCCAGACTTCGGTTATTCTGACTGCTCAACCACAAGCGTTGCACTGAGTCTCCTGAGTTTGGAACACTACTCCACAGCCCTTCACCTGTCCCATTTGATTTGGTTTTTAATGGCATATGTATATTCTTTTCTCTGGGTGTTTGTAGAATGGCAATTAATGGAGGGCAGCCATGGTATGGTCTGAGCCCAACAAACTTGCAAACACGCAACCCGACGATACTCGCACAGTGCCAGGAAACTCATTGGGAAACGTCCTATATCCTGTAAGCTAAAGCACTCTAGAGAGATAAGGATGATTGATCAACTTCTGTGGGCCATGAAAACCTTTCCTTCCATGCAAGATGAGTTTCATCTACCCTGATGTAAGAATGGCATTACCTACAACTAAAATATACTCTCCGCAGTATTCTAGGTACCCCTATGACATGTCCCTGACTCCCCCATCTTTCAATACTTAAACCTTTGGGGCCTTGATAATGGAGTGGTCTTCAGCTTTATTATCATGATAGTGCAACCCTGCACTCCCAACCCCCCCTTGATGCACTTATGCAACAAATGGAAGGATATACGGCAGAGGGACTATTTTGAGGAAGACTGGAGAGGCATTATTGGGACCAGGACAGAGGTTCAAGAGTCCAGGATGGTCATCCTCTTCAGACACTTCAAGACTGGTGATGGACACCCAAGAAACTTCACTCCACAAACCTTTTACAACATGCAGACTGCTGAAGATGCCACCAATCAGATTGCAACATGCTCCATTTCCTCTATCTGTGCCCAGCTCTGAGTGCCTCCTGGTCCATGATTATTGCCACTTTGGCTGACATTCTGGACACTCTCACCTTACACAAAATTGTTGACCTGCCCACACTGACTAACCCGCGAGTTGTTTGTTGCTCTGAATGGCTAAAAGAAATATACAAAAGTACGGCCTACGAGCTACTTAGACGATAGCCTACAAGTTAGCATGGCGGCAATCACACATGTATAACCTCTTTTCTGGACGCCCCGAAACAGATGACCATGAGAGGGAGAACTGGATCAATGCAGATAGGGTTACCGCTCCCCCCAAGTTTCCTGCCCAACATCCCACTGCTTTCTGATTAGTTGACATTGTCTGTGTATGTCCTCTTCACCTGTCCGTGAATGACACAGTGTGTAGGGTTTTCCCTCTGCCCCTTTTGCTGACAAAAGCCCACAGTTGGAGGTCCTCTAAATCAAGCGATCACACGCACAATTCAGTGATCCCCGCAAAGCCCTAGTTTGCTGCTTGCAAAAGGTGCCCAGGTGCATCCCTGAACCACGTGTGGGGTCCCCAGGCCTCTCAGGGGCGTGTGATGTCCAGCAACTGGCCTGCACCTTGGTCAGTTTTTAAAAATATATTTTACCTGCACTGCAAGGCCAACTTGTGTTTGATGGACAATCAGGGCTAAGATTTCAAATTACATGTTAGAGTTCAAATCAATCCTAATCACCTCCGTCATTCAGAGTCTAATGACCTGTGATCCCACGTGCCTGGTTTTTAAGATATCAAAGTTACTACAGTCCCTAGGGTTATAAGCACCGTAACCCTAACAGAGTCACAACTAGGTTTACCTGTAGTAGAAGGCATTAAAATTTTTCAGTTGCAATCAACAGTTCCCAAGGAGTCAGCATTTTGAGTTTTGAGGTCACCTGCCACTAATGTGGAGTTATATATATGCTCTCGTATTCCAGTGGCACAAAATGCTATGGAGTACAACCATTAGAAACTGAAATATTGTTTCTGGTGGTCTATTGTGTCAAAGGGCCAGATGTACAAAATATTTTTCCAATCGCAAACTCTTCAATTTGGAGCATGCAACCCCCAAAAAAGTAGTTGGTCAGGCACAAACCAATTTTAGAAGTTGGTTTAGTCTTGCAAACTCCCAAAATGATGTTTTTACTTGATACCAATTCAATACTTGGAAGAGGTGTGGTTTAGGCATCCCTTCCACATCCCATATTGGTACCAGATGTATCAATGGCTTGCAACCTTAATTCCAGGCACAAACCATTGAAATGATACAGACTCCCAAGTAGGGATGGTAGCTCTTTAGCAAAGGGGAAAGGGTCCACTTTGGACCACTTCTCCACTGTGAACTAGGGTGCAAGTTTAAGAGGCACCAGGGGACCACTCCTAACTCTCACTAAAACTTCTAAAAAAAACATTAACGCATTTTTTTTAAAGCAGCCTTTTCCCTTTCCAGAAAATTGGCCTTCTGCAAAAAAAAAAAGAAATCTGTTTTTTAAAAGCAATCTCAGGGATGATGGTCTTCTGAACAAACAGGCCACCATTCCTGTGATTGTGGACATTCAAAGTGAGTGGCAAATTGCAACCAACCAAGGCCCACATGCATCAAAGCAAAAAACGGTTGCTTTGCGACCGGTATTGTTGCATTTGGGATGCATCATCCCAAATACAAAAATCGCAATTTAAGTAATCAATAAATTGCGATTACTAAAATTGTGATTGCATTTAAGGAATCTCAAATTGAGATTCCTTAAATGCAATGCATTAAAGTAAAAAAATGTGCGATTTCGCTAATAGGGGGAGCAAATTACCATGAAGTTGAACTTCATAGTCATTTGCAAAAACTTTGAAAAATGCACTAAAGTGCATTTTTTAAAGTTCCATTTTACACACACACACATGCCCTTGGGGCATATGTGTGTGTGCATGATGTACTCATATGCAGATTTCCGGGGTGCAACAGAGTGTCCTTATGACACCCATGAAATTGCATTCTCAATTTGCGATCCTCTAATTGAGAATCGCAAATTGAGAATGTCTTCCCATTCATTCCTGTGGGCCTCTAGGCCCATAGGAATGAATGGGGAGGTATTCCTTAATTGCTACTTGCAATTTGCGAGTCGCAATTAAGGAATGTTTAGAAATCACTATTTTTAAGATATTTCTACATGCATAGCCTTTTGCTATTCCTTATTAGCGAATCCTTATTTTTCGCTAATAAGGAATCGCTAAAGGCATTGTTGATGCATGTGCCAGCAAATCATTATTAATTGGCACACACTAAAAGTAGTCAATTTTTTTGCATCTTTTAGTGTTCTGCCATCAACATGTGTTGACTTAAGGCTGCTCCTTAATTTTCTGTGCATATTGCGGGGGTAGGGGGTCAAGAGATTGTTGCACCAAGTCAACCTACTTTAATGCTTCTTTATTTTGTTTTCGCTTCTTTCTTGTAAAAAACAATAGGACTTTCCTCATAGTTGTACCTATAATACCAATAGGGCCGGTAACATGAGCTAGCAGTCTCATTTGGGTAGCAGGTCTTACAAGCCCCATCAGGATTAAAAGATCTGTTGTAACTGTGAACTGGTAGTTTGTGATCAAACACACTGTGGGGCATAATTGCAAGGTTTAATCGCCTCATTTTTTATGACATTCCTGTGCCAATAAACTCTTTGCCTTATTTACAAGGCGGCGTTAAGCCACTTAATGTGGCTTAATGCCACCTTGTAAATAAGGCCCCCTTTCACGCTACACTTAGCGTGAAAGGGGCAGGCAATGGGCGTTGTGGTGGACGGTCCGCTGTGACACCCATTGATTTTGACGCTGTCCCTATTTACAAAGGTGGTGTAAACATGGGGCAGCGCCAAAATTAAGACCAAAAATAACATGGCAAACCGAGGGGAAATGAATAATTTCTCCTCGTTTTTTCTGTTTCCATGCGTGCTGCATTGTGCAGCACCCATAGAAACAGCAAATCGCCATGAATGATTGTTTATGTGTTTATGTGCAGGAAGCTGTCCCTTCCTGAGCCATAGAAACAGAAGCAATGGACCGCACTCCGCTAGCCCCTCCTCCGGGTCGCCCCTTGGGATTCTGGTACTTGGTGTAGAAGAGTGGTTCACCCAAGTGGGTGCAAGTAAGTACTTGTAAGACTGATGATCTCTAGACCCGATCCATGTCCTGGGTTTTTGGATGTCGCCCGAGACATGGCTCGGGTTTCGGGATGACTTCCCTCATCAGTAGAGAAATGGTTTAGGGGTGGAAGAGAAGGCCGCCAAACAACCGTCAAAGGCCTTGTTGCCCAAACCGGCACACAGGTGCGTAGTCCAGGAGCCCGTCGGCTCAAGGCTCAAGGGAGCCATTTTGTAGAAACAGAAGCAATGGACCGCACTCTGCTAGCCCCTCCTCCGGGTCGCCCCTTGGGATTCTGGTACTTGGTGTAGAAGAGTGGTTCACCCAAGTGGGTGCAAGTAAGTACTTGTAAGACTGATGATCTCTAGACCCGATCCATGTCCCGGGTTTTTGGATGTCGCCCGAGACATGGCTCGGGTTTCGGGATGACTTCCCTCATCAGTAGAGAAATGGTTTAGGGGTGGAAGAGAAGGCCGCCAAACAGCCGTCAAAGGCCTTGTTGCCCAAACCGGCACGCAGGTGCGTAGTCCAGGAGCCCGTCGGCTCAAGGGAGCCATTTTGTAGAAACAGAAGCAATGGACCGCACTCCGCTAGCCCCTCCTCCGGGTCGCCCCGTGGGATTCTGGTACTTGGTGTAGAAGAGTGGTTCACCCAAGTGGGTGCAAGTAAGTACTTATAAGACTGATGATCTCTAGACCCGATCCATGTCCCGGGTTTTTGGATGTCGCCCGAGACATGGCTCGGGTTTCGGGATGACTTCCCTCATCAGTATAGAAATGGTTTAGGGGTGGAAGAGAAGGCCGCCAAACAACCGTCAAAGGCCTTGTTGCCCAAACCGGCATGCAGGTGCGTAGTCCAGGAGCCCGTCGGCTCAAGGCTCAAGGGAGCCATTTTGTAGAAACAGAAGCAATGGACCGCACTCCGCTAGCCCCTCCTCCGGGTCGCCCCTTGGGATTCTGGTACTTGGTGTAGAAGAGTGGTTCACCCAAGTGGGTGCAAGTAAGTACTTGTAAGACTGATGATCTCTAGACCCGATCCATGTCCCGGGTTTTTGGATGTCGCCCGAGACATGGCTCGGGTTTCGGGATGACTTCCCTCATCAGTAGAGAAATGGTTTAGGGGTGGAAGAGAAGGCCGCCAAACAACCGTCAATGGCCTTGTTGCCCAAACCGGCACGCAGGTGCGTAGTCCAGGAGCCCGTCAACTCAAGGCTCAAGGGAGCCATTTTGTAGAAACAGAAGCAATGGACCGCACTCCGCTAGCCCCTCCTCCGGGTCGCCCCTTGGGATTCTGGTACTTGGTGTAGAAGAGTGGTTCACCCAAGTGGGTGCAAGTAAGTACTTGTAAGACTGATGATCTCTAGACCCGATCCATGTCCCGGGTTTTTGGATGTCGCCCGAGACATGGCTCGGGTTTCGGGATGACTTCCCTCATCAGTAGAGAAATGGTTTAGGGGTGGAAGAGAAGGCCGCCAAACAACCGTCAAAGGCCTTGTTGCCCAAACCGGCACGCAGGTGCGTAGTCCTGGAGCCCGTCGGCTCAAGGCTCAAGGGAGCCATTTTGTAGAAACAGAAGCAATGGACCGCACTCCGCTAGCCCCTCCTCCGGGTCGCCCCTTGGGATTCTGGTACTTGGTGTAGAAGAGTGGTTCACCCAAGTGGGTGCAAGTAAGTACTTGTAAGACTGATGATCTCTAGACCCGATCCATGTCCCGGGTTTTGGATGTCGCCCGAGACATGGCTCGGGTTTCGGGATGACTTCCCTCATCAGTAGAGAAATGGTTTAGGGGGGGAAGAGAAGGCCGCCAAACAACCGTCAAAGGCCTTGTTGCCCAAACCGGCACGCAGGTGCGTAGTCCAGGAGCCCGTCGGCTCAAGGCTCAAGGGAGCCATTTTGTAGAAACAGAAGCAATGGACCGCACTCCGCTAGCCCCTCCTCCGGGTCGCCCCTTGGGATTCTGGTACTTGGTGTAGAAGAGTGGTTCACCCAAGTGGGTGCAAGTAAGTACTTGTAAGACTGATGATCTCTAGACCCGATCCATGTCCCGGGTTTTTGGATGTCGCCCGAGACATGGCTCGGGTTTCGGGAGGACTTCCCTCATCAGTAGAGAAATGGTTTAGGGGGGGAAGAGAAGGCCGCCAAACAACCGTCAAAGGCCTTGTTGCCCAAACCGGCACGCAGGTGCGTAGTCCAGGAGCCCGTCGGCTCAAGGCTCAAGGGAGCCATTTTGTAGAAACAGAAGCAATGGACCGCACTCCGCTAGCCCCTCCTCCAGGTCGCCCCTTGGGATTCTGGTACTTGGTGTAGAAGAGTGGTTCACCCAAGTGGGTGCAAGTAAGTACTTGTAAGACTGATGATCTCTAGACCCGATCCATGTCCCGGGTTTTTGGATGTCGCCCGAGACATGGCTCGGGTTTCGGGATGACTTCCCTCATCAGTAGAGAAATGGTTTAGGGGTGGAAGAGAAGGCCGCCAAACAACCGTCAAAGGCCTTGTTGCCCAAACCGGCACGCAGGTGCGTAGTCCAGGAGCCCGTCGGCTCAAGGGAGCCATTTTGTAGAAACAGAAGCAATGGACCGCACTCCGCTAGCCCCTCCTCCGGGGTCGCCCCTTGGGATTCTGGTACTTGGTGTAGAAGAGTGGTTCACCCAAGTGGGTGCAAGTAAGTACTTCTAAGACTGATGATCTCTAGACCCGATCCATGTCCCCGGTTTTTGGATGTCGCCCGAGACATGGCTCGGGTTTCGGGATGACTTCCCTCATCAGTAGAGAAATGGTTTAGGGGTGGAAGAGAAGGCCGCCAAACAACCGTCAAAGGCCTTGTTGCCCAAACCGGCACGCAGGTGCGTAGTCCAGGAGCCCGTCGGCTCAAGGCTCAAGGGAGCCATTTTGTAGAAACAGAAGCAATGGACCGCACTCCGCTAGCCCCTCCTCCGGGTCGCCCCTTGGGATTCTGGTACTTGGTGTAGAAGAGTGGTTCACCCAAGTGGGTGCAAGTAAGTACTTGTAAGACTGATGATCTCTAGACCCGATCCATGTCCCGGGTTTTTGGATGTCGCCCGAGACATGGCTCGGGTTTCGGGATGACTTCCCTCATCAGTAGAGAAATGGTTTAGGGGTGGAAGAGAAGGCCGCCAAACAACCGTCAAAGGCCTTGTTGCCCAAACCGGCACGCAGGTGCGTAGTCCAGGAGCCATAGACAATAATTTCCTCATAAACAATCATTCCCTTAATGCAAGCACCCTTGCACCATAGTGCAAGGGGGCCTGCGTTGGCACTCAGCAGCTGAATTTAGCTCCAGCACTAGGGAAAAAAGCAGGGATGGCAAGCATCATTGCAAATATGCCGCATTCCTGTGTTTTGCAGAACGGTGGAGCGCAAAGTTACTTATTTTAGCTTAACGTCGTGCCCCGCCATTCTTTTGTAAATATGCCCCTGTGGGCTGAAACAAGGTGTAATGTCTAGATGAATTACTGAGGATAAATGGGGATTACTGCTGGAATTGGATTCAGTACTTCCGATTCAACAGGTAGTTGTGCATTCCTAGTTGACTCTTGTAGCCCAGCTTCTAAAAGTGTGAATTCACCCTACCGCGATGCTGCCACTGGGAACTACCAATACTCATGGTAACAGTGTTTTCGATGGTGAGACCACCGGGTCACTATCTAGTAAGCTGAAATAAGGCCCCAAGAAGGAGTTTACCTTTTTTTAGAGAGGATCAGTAGTGTGCAGTGCAGGGATGCCACCGGTCTTGTTTGCCATTGATTTCGAAGTGTCAGACTTCCAGGCCTGCACCAAAGATTCAACTCACAAAATGTTTACCAATCCATACCGAACAGAAATTAGGAAGGGGCATTCCTTTCTTACTGTAATTCGGTGCTGTATGATTCAATGATGTGCGAATGCAATTGAGGTCCCAAACCATTAATCACCTACACCACAGAGCAGGTGGTAACTGATTTGCAAAAGGAAGATATTCCCTTGGGACTGCTTGCCAAGTGTGAATTGTGTTTGTAGCTTCTGCAGTCTGCCTGCTTCCCATGACATATTTCCATGTGGGGAAAAAGAAAAGCAGCACTGGTTCCTTTAAGGAACCGATGCTGCCTTAAAAAAAAAAATCCTGTTTAGGAAAGCAAACACAGGGTTGGTGGTCTGTTGCTCCTTGCAGGCAATCATTCCTGTGTTTGGTGCCAAAAACACCAGGTCACAAATAGTGATCTATAGAATTAATATGCATTAGGCAGGTCATTCTGCATCTCTTTGCAATTGCACATTTTGCGATGGGCCTTTTTTTTACATAGGACAGTCAGTCCTGCTAAGTACCATGCATCAAGCATTAGATTCATGCATTTCAGTGTGTTGCTCTGAATCACTGCTCTGAAATGCATTATCACGCATTGTAGGTGCACAGTAAATTTGTTCAGAGAGAGGGTTTATGGTCGGGCACACATAAGTGCATTGTGCGTGGCTCATGCATCTGTCTGCTGCACCAGCTGCCAGCTGCCTTGTAACATTTTACATGTGTAACTTTCAATTGGCAACAACTAGAGATTTGGAGTTTAGGCTCTCAGAACTCAGAATTTAATAACACACCTTTTATAAAAGATGTTTTTAAATTATGTTTTTGAAAATGCCACTTTTAGAAAGTGTAATCACAAGGAGAGTAGCCTACACCTCAAAAAGTTTTTGAAAAGAGCACAATCTATTTCTGCTCGGAGACAAACACGTTTCTTTTGTTCATCCCGGTAGAAGAAAAAAACATCATAATTTCTTGACTGCATTACAAAACATATAAATGGACATTTTAAGACAATTAACAAAATGATAAATCGTGTTCATGCAACCAACAATTGTGAACGAATATTGTCAAAAACAAAAATACCGTTTTTTGGTGTATCATCACTACTTTTATGATCAACAAGGAGGAAGAAAATCCTAAACCTTCCTTTAGTATCGCTACTTGATAACTATCTTGTTCAGTCAATTGATCAATAAAGTTTGAAACAAGGAATACATTTTTTTTTTTAAAAGATCCTTGGGTGTGGGATGAGAATGGACCACAGTGTCTCAATTTATTTTAAGACTGTGGTGACACATTTCGAGTACTGGTGTTTCATTCACAGGACTCTCATCAGGGCTGTCTCATTCTTATCTGTAATAAATTGTTTGTGACATAAAACAGGTATTAAAATCACTCCCTCCACATCTACTCTTACTCCAAATGCTTGTATCAAAGTTATTGTACCTGAATGACGTGGCCGCACTGTTTCAGACTGCAGCTGTTTACTTGTTCGATATACTCCTCAACTTGAGGGCCTCTCAGTTTTCTAAGAAATATATTAGGAGTTTTATTAAATAATTAACACTAAATCATTATCAGATTACATTCGCGACTTCCTATTCATTATCTCATACCTCTTGTGATGCTGAATTCCTTTGCAAACACTTTTGAGCCATTTGTGCCTCTGCAAGAAAACGTGGGTACTTAGTTATGTTGTTTCTTTTCATTATTTAAAACTGAAGCAAATACTTGTGTGGGCCGCGAGGCTGTTACCTCTTTTGAATTTGCTGAATCCAGCTGGATTAGCTTTCTATTCAAGGTACTATCGACGCTTCGTGTGTTCTTTCTACCAAAAGAAAAATGTAACATTTACTAGCGGTGACTGCTACATTGTGTCTCCTAACAATTGCCGTGGTTCACTTAAATACCTTTCGTACTATGTCTCTCTAGCAAAGCCGCCTTTTCAGTCTTCGCAGTTATTTCATTATATACCACATTCATCTGGAATAAAGTAAGCGAATGTCGGTCATATAGCACGCACTGACATTGTGAGCTTGATTGTCTATGCTCAATCTAGCTGGTACTCACCAAAGGCTAATTCCTGAAGGGTTTTTCTCACAATCCTCAAAATGCTCAAACAGTCGCCACCATTACACGATCTCAGTTTGTTAGAACCGGAGTCTGTGGGCGTTTTCATTTGAAAGTGTAGTGGTAGAACAATCGCACTCCTAGTTCAAAAAAAGGGTAAAACATTTTTGCTTGAGGTCGGTAGGTGCTATTTGGTAATCCTTTGAGGGCTGAAGGAACAGTCAATGCGTTATGTAGCGCTATCCCAGACGTGGGTAACGTCACCAAATGCACTCAATGAATAAGGTTTCAAAAAAGTTGTTATGCGTTTTTATATCAATAAAGATTTATTGAAAAAAAGTTTTTTTGGGTCTTGACGTTGTATTCACATCATAAAGTTCATGGAGTTTCAAAAATCCTCATTCAATTCTTATAATTCATTTTTGATTTCCAAATGCATTTCGGGCCAAAGGCCCTTCATCAGGGGATTAACTGTACTTAAAGACCACTATGGGTAAGCTTTCTTAGAACTTAGTGAACTTAGTGAGCCGAGCACTCGCGATTTACGCGAAACATCTTATACCACGCTGTGGAATCGAGTGTGATCCACGTTAATAAGGACTCAATCATTTTTGAAAAGGGCGAATTTTCAGCTTACCCATAGTGGTCTTTAAGTACAGTTAATCCCCTGATGAAGGGCATTTGGCCCGAAATGCATTGGGAAATCAAAAATGAATTATAAGAATTGAATGATGATTTTTGAAACTCCATGAACTTTATGATGTGAATACAACGTCAAGACCCAAAAAAACTTTTTTTCAATAAATCTTTATTGATATAAAAACGCATAACAACTTTTTTGAAACCTTATTCATTGGGTGCATTTGGTGACGTTACCCACATCTGGGATAGTGCTACATAACGCGTTTTCATTTGAAGCCACCAATCACGTTTGAGCATCTTTGCTATTAGTGATTGATGCACCATGGGATATGTAGTTTCGCTTATTAAAAAGGTGTCTTTCTGTGTTGTTTCTGTTAAGCTACATTGTCAAGTAGGCTTGACTGTGTGACACGACGCTTCACCAATCGCCATATCAGTGTTTTAAAGTCAACAATTCTAGACATGCATCTTTCTAATCCCTGACTTTTTCTTAAAAAATCCCATAATGAGAATGATTTCCAATGGACTATCCTAGCGGCCATCAATGCTACAAATAGACCCATTGATTTGGAAAGTGCACTGTTACAAAAGGAAGCCTACTTGATAATGAAGTTCAACAGCATCAGCACTGGATTGAACAGTATGAGTGAACTTAATAAAATATGATACTTCATATCCCAGATTGCTATAGTCAGGGATTAGAAAGATGCATGTTTGGAATTATTGACTTTAAAACACTGATATGGCGATTGGTGAAGCGTTGTGTCACACAGTCAAGCCTATTTGTCAATGTAGCTTAACAGAAGCAACACAGAAAGACACTTTTCTAATAAGCGAAACTACATATCCCACGATGCATCAATCACGAAAAGCAAAGACGCTCGAACGTGATTGGCGGCTTCAAATGAAAACACCCACAGACTCCCGTTCTAACAAACTGAGATCGTGTAATGGTGGCGATGGTTTGAGCATTTTGAGGATTGTGAGAAAAACCCTTCAGGAATTAGCCTTTAGTGAGTACCAGCTAGATTGAGCATAGACAATCGAGCTCACAATGTCAGTGCGGGATATATGACCGACATTCGCTTACTTATAGTACGAAAGGTATTTAAATGAACCACGGACATTGTTAGGAGACATAATGTAGCATTCCCCGCTAGTAAATGTAACATTTTTCTTTTGGTAGAAAGAACACACGAAGCGTTGATAGAACCTTGAATAGAAAGCTAATCCGGCTGGATTTAGCAAATTCGAAAGAGGTAACTGCCTCGCAGCCCACACAAGTATATGCTTCAGTTTTAAATAATGAAGAGAAACAACATAACTAAGTACCCACATTTTCTTGCAGAGGCACAACCGGCTCAAAAGTATTTGTAAAGGAATTCAGCAACACAAGAGGTATGAGATAATGAATAGGAAGTCGCGAATGTAATCTGATAACGATTTAGTGTCAATTATTTAATAAAATTCCTAATATATTTCTTAGAAAACTGAGAGGCCCTCAAGTTGAGGAGTATATCGAACAAGTAAACAGCTGCAGTCTGAAACAGTGCGGCCACGTCATTCAGGTACAATAACTTAGATACAAGCATTTGGAGTAAGAGTAGATGTGGAGGGAGTGATTTTAATACCTGTTTTATGTCACAAACAATTTATTACAGAGAAGAATGAGACAGCCCTGATGAGAGTCCTGTGAATGAAACACCAGTACTCGAAACGCGTCGGCACAGTAAAAAAAATGTATTCCTTGTTTCAAATTTTATTGATCAATTGACTGAATAAGATAGTTATCAAGTGGAGATACTAAAGGAAGGTTTATGATTTTCTTTCTCCTTGTTGATCATAAAAGTAGTGATGATACACCAAAAATAACTGTATTTTTGTTTTTGACAATATTTGTTCACAATTGTTGGTTTCATGAACACAATTTATCATTTTGTTAATTGTCTTAAAATGTCCATTTATATGATTTGTGATGCAGTCATGAAATGATGATGTTTTTTTCTTCATGTATTATTGTATGACATTTAAAAATTAAGGATATAAGTCAAAAGGTAAAATTAAAATACCAGGATGAACAAAAGAAACGTGTTTGTCTCCGAGCAGAAATAGATTGTGCTCTTTTCAAAAACTTTTTGAGGTGTAGGCTACTCTCCTTGTGATTATAGTTCAAATGGCCCTGCCTAACCCTCTTCCCCCTGGGCCTAACTCCCTTTGTTTTTCAACTTTTAGAAAGTGGGCATTTTCTTCTTTAACCAACTTGTGGCCCGCTGTCTGTTTGTATATTCACAGTCTGGTATTGCATTGACAGAAACTGGGGATGTGCACTCACTCTAGAAAGGGGGGTTGAGGTGTGACCTGCCTTTCCTGGGTGACTCATAGCCAGGCTGAATAGAACTTTCTGCATTTAGGGGCAGATTTATGTTAACTGGCGCATCCCCAGGGATGCGCCAGTTAACATGCGCCACAGTGCGCCACAGCTCCGCCACCCATGGTGCGCCGCATTTATGATGCGGTGCACCATGGGGCAAAAACGGCACAGATGCGTGACGCATCTGTGCCGTAAAGGTGACGCATTGCTGGAGTTGCGTCGCAAGCGCGACGCAGCTCCAGCAAGGCTCGGGGGTGCCCCATCTCCACAATGCTGCGTCAAGACCTACGCCTGCTTCAAGCAGGCGCAGGCTTTTGACGCAGCATTGGCCTGAAAGTGACTGAGTGAAATCTTATAGATTTCACTCAGCCACTTTTGCGAGGCGCACCAGCCCCGGAACGCCCACCCTGCGCCGGAACGCCCACAAGCGGCGCAGGGCTTTACAACGTGACGCATCTGCCTAGATGCGTCACGTTGTAAATCGTTCGTAGGGATGCGCCACGTTTACGCCACCTTGCATGACGCAACAGCGGCGTAAACGTGGCGCAAGTGCCTCATAAATCTGCCCCTTAGAGTGGTGGGAGGAGTTTTTACTGGCACCTGAATATGCTGTGTCTGCTCTGTACAATGCTGTCTCCACCTCCTGTACTGAAGTTGGGCCAGAGAGGACAGATCTGTTTTTTACTGATCTCAGAGACTCTTGAAACAAGGAGCACAAAGAGAAAATTAGGTATAAGTATAGGACCTAAAACCTCAGAACTTTAGATAACTTCTGGAACTAAGGGGACTCTGCCAAGAAAAAGAGCTGAAGAGCTGCCCGGGGGAGTACTGGCCCCTTTGCTGTGTGTTGCTTTGTTGGGTTGAGCTGCAGTTGCTGCTTCTGTCTGTGGGCAGAGGAAAAGACTGCAACCTTTGCCCTGCTGTGGTATGCGGTTTAAAGAAGGTCTCCAAGGACTTGATGCAGAATTTGCCTCTTTTTCTGAAGTCTCAGAGACACAAAGACTTCCCCTGCAGCATACTTGAACTCCATTGCTGGGAGTCCTGACCTACCTTGTGGTTCCAACTCAAGTTCTGGGCCCCTGAAGGTTGTTCCTGCTGCAAAGAATTGAAGAAACCTGAAAATCGACGCATTGCCCAACGCAGCGCTTGTCAGCAACTAAAAAATCCACTGCATGCTAAGTTCAGTGCATGGACCTTCGAAGTCCAAAATCACTGCACTGACTCCGACGCAGGCGCTGCTGCGTGGCTGAAACAATCAACACATTGTGGGACCATGGCTGAAGAAATTGGCATAGCGCCTGATTTGCCGCCGCCGCATCAACCTCCAGTGCTTCCAGATTTCCACATATTGCACCTGTGCAACAAGTTTTCCGCCATAGCACGCACAGATTAGAATCACCAGGATTTTGACGCATCACTTCCCCATACAGTCAGGATTTGACACAACACTTCTTCTGTGTGGCAGTAGAACTGACGCATCGCCTCCCCAAGGCTCAGGAACTGGTGCATTGCTGTGTATTTATGATGATTTCCTTCTATGCGGTTGATTTACCTTGTGGGTTTTCACGCATTTGAGGTAATTTGTATAAAAATCACGCATCCATAGTTTTCTATGGACAGAACTTCTTGAAGCCTGTTAAAATTGATGTTTTGATATATGTATGTTGGATTTTTGTATGTTATGGTCTTTATTTTTCTAAACTGGTGTTCTGTCCATTTGTGATGTTTTCACTGAGTAACTGTGTGTTAGGGTCCAAATACTTTACATATTGCCTTTTGAGATAAGCCTGTCTGCTCGTGCCAAGCTACCAAGGGAGTGAGCAGGGGTTATCTAGAGTATGTAACTCTCTTATGGTGACTAGAAGGAAGGGTCCCTACTTGGACAGGGTGAAAGAAACTGCCAACAAGAGACCCCTAATTCTAACAGTGATCCCTTAAGTGCCCCTGTGCCCCCGATCCCAGGAGAGAAATTTTTGGGATACATACATTGTCCTCCTGATCAAGGCCATCAGTCTAACCCCTGGATAATTAGCCTGCAATGCACACTGCAAATGTAGTTTGAGGTGCCAGGCCAACTTCTCTAAAAGAAGCGACGTCACTAGTTATAAGGAATACCAGTATGTGTGCTAAAGCCGAAGATGTATAAATCAGGAACAGATTCATATTTGAATTCATGTCTATGGCTCACAAGCAGAATTGACAAATTCGTTTATATTTGAAATGTTCTTTATCTGCACTGGGTATTTGAATACATCCAAATATTCTGTTACAAAACAAGGGCAATGTAATTTCCCCATTTACTTTCATGGAAGAACAGTAAATTTGTACTGTGAGAAAACTAAAATAAAACATGTTATTGCTTTAAAAAATCATCGGTCTCACGCCTTAATCGGGAGTGGTATTTTTATGAAAGCGAATTAATTTGAAACCACAGAAAACTACCCGATTTTTTAAAATAACTTTTTAGATCCAGGATAATCAACGCAATATTTTTAAACTCTTGCAATTAACTTAAGTTCTGTGACGGCTGTATTTTTCATGATTGTATAGAATGTGATGATTGCATGGGCACAATAAGCAGCATTTATAACCAATTTGTTTTCCTTTTGTTGTATTATTGACCTCACCGGGGGAATGGACGAGCAGACTCCACAGGGGTGTGCACCAGTTATGCTTGTAACTTCACTTCAGCGCGTTTTCTCTGATTGGTTAGCTCATCCTATGTATCCAGCAGGGACCATTGACTCTGCTCTATTGTCATTCTGTACACCGTCTGGCAAGAAACAGCCACTCACGCGGCACTATTCAATGGGCCATTAATATTTTTTCACTGGGTCAAAGTGAATTTCAGAAGCAGCTGACCCTTTCAACCCAAGACTGCTGGGCTTTTGTCCTTTCAATGCTCTTATTTGACATCTCTCACATATTTATTAACAGGCCTCTTACAGCAGTGTGGCATTAATAATGTAATGCTCTGTGATTACATGAAAGCTTGCGGAAGAACCAGACTCAAATGTTTTTAAATAAATGGTCAAAAACAAAACATATGAAGCCATGAACTCGCTAACATTTGGAAGTCAGCGGCAGGAAACTGCCGCTAAAGTGGCGATAAGGGGCTTGATAATATGCAATTGTGAATTCCCATAGAAGCCTAGGTTCTGGTGTGAAGGACATCAAACCTGGGCTTCTATGGGAATTCACAAGGGCATATTATCAAGCCCCTTATCGCCGCTTTAGCGGCAGTTTCCTGCCACTAAAGCGGCGATAATGTTATTGCCATTCTTGGTAATATGGCCCGGCGGGCTGGAACGATGATTAGAAATGTTAAAGTAGGGGGCTTGAATGTAACAGAGAGACACAAGCAATCGTGGCAGTGAGGAGCAAAAGCCGGAATGAAACCTTGGGCCAAAGGTGGATGAAACACACAGCTGAGAGTTGATATCCAGCATAGCAGAACAAAGAGGAACTGTGCAAACTTTTTCATCTCTCGAGGCAAAATATATTTTTGCCACCTGAGTGCTCCCCATTCACAGACAAATGACCAATAATTTGATATCATCACTGTGTTTTGCCTTAGTGCCCTACCTGCTTTGGTACCCTTGGACACTGATTCACTGGACAGAGCTGGCAGTAGGCGCTCACAGGCAAAGAGCAGGAGGTTAACAGGCACCAGGGAAAGGAGTCAGTGGCTCTCTCTGCTCTCCCGACCCTTCCCCCCCAGATTTTACTGGCCTTAGACTGGTGCTCCCCTGTGCAGCCCACCCAAAGTAATTGGAAGACACCCTGGAGGCACATGCTCAGCCTGGTGCACAAACTCCCTGGGCACTTCTAGACTGTAAATCTTGTCAGATGAGTCACACACACTCTCTCTGCACTGAAGTTTGCTCGTCTGATCTCTGTAGCATGTGCATTACCCTACTAGGGTGTCCTTCCAATTAGTTACGATGATAACCAGAGGCATGTTTTACAGCTGCGGTCGGTAGGGGAGTACCTGCCGGGGCGGTGACGTGGGGAGGGGGAGGGGCAGGGTGGGGGTTAGTAATGTATGGATAATGGAGGTTTACAGTGTAGTATGCTGCTCAGCCAGGATGTGTGATGTGTAGAGTGTTGAATGTTAGAATGTTGGAATGATTGGATCAGTTGCTGAATGGGCTGGGCAGAGCACAGACTGCTCCTGGTGGGGCTCTCATCCTGAATACTACTGAAATAAATATATCATTGAAATTACAAAGAATGGACTACCCTCATTTATTGTCCATTACATACAGGTAAGTAAACATTTAAATAAATCAAACGAATATCGTTGCGCGCACTGCATCGCCAAATGCAATGCAGTGCGCGCAACGAAATTCGTTTGATTTATTTAAATGTTTACTTACCTGCAAACCTCCATTATCCATACATTATTAACCCCCACCCTGCCCCTCCCCCTCCCCACGTCACCGCCCCGGCAGGTACTCCCCTACGGACCGCGGCTGAGATTTTACTGTATATTTCAGAAGCGCAATTCCACACAGAGATTATATGTGTGGTACCCACAGCAAAGTTTCAAAGTTTGCAACTAGAAAGTTTCTGTTTTCTTATATGTAATAAATAATTTTAAAAATGTATTATGAAAACAGAAAGACGATTAAAGGACCACTTCTTCCCCCTTGAATTAACATCCGACTTGTACTTTAGAATTCATCTTTAATGTTTGCAAAGGGTGTGTGCTTTTACTCGGGAAAAATGCCACTCTTGATTGTCACACATTTGGCCACTATAGGCCACTCATAAGTGCCTTAAAATCATGGAAATGTCGCACATAATCATACATAAAACCTAGCAGCTGTGAGTGCCCTTCCATTTGTGGTGCTTTGCAGCAGTTTTAAGATCTTCTTAGAGTTTCTCTTTTCTGGTATTTATGTTTCCCACGTCTTCATTGCTTGATTTTACTCTTAGTCGCTGAATGTCACTCATAATTGCACTGTAATTATGAAAATGTCACATATAAGCAATCTGAAACTTTGGCAGCTATGGACACATTGTAAAATTAAAGACGGGTCCCAAAAAGTTGCTGCAAGATTTGGGACCACCTTTGTGAGAAGATGTTTGATTTACCTGGCTCTAAATTAGCATCCTTTAGTACATTGAAAGGGATGTATGTCGTTACTACGCATGCATTTACAACGCATGCCTTTACGACGCAACTTTTACAAAGCAAGTTGTTACAACGACTTGCGTTGGGGGGGGCGCTGGATAGTGAATAGTTTAATTTACTATTCCAACTCCAGTCCCCGTGGATAGTAGGGAAGGAGTTGGATAGTAAATTAATCTATTCCCTATCCCAGCGCAAGTCGTTGTAACGACTTGTGTTGTAAAAGTTGCGTCGTAAAGGCACAGCGTTGTAAAAGTTGCGTAGTAAACGCTGTTTCCCCATTGAAAGATTAGAAAGCTGAATGCTGAGGCTACTTTCTTGATTATTTTCTGAATGGATACACCTTGAGATAAGATAGGATAAAAAAAAAAAACAATATAAGTACCCCATATGCACATCGTTGGTGAACAGAAGCACAGTACCATTTTATACTGTTACATTGTCCCATAGCATCACAGAAAGGACATGGCATGCCTCATGCTGAAGCTTGTGGCCCTAAGTTTCCCTTAATGTGAGGATTTATGACCTCATGAATCTGTGATATTGTGGGACATGTCACCAATGCCCTAATTCAGAAATGCTCCAGGTATACAAGGTCCCATAGAAGGGAGCATGGTTGAAATGTATGGAGGTGTTCTACGGATACAGGGGCAAAATGCTCAAAGCTCTATCAGGTCTTTTTGTGTGGACATGCAGAATCTTCTTTCAAGCATTAAAAGGATACTTAGGTGATCATAGTAGCTCTAGTGTTTATTTGTAAAGAAAAGTAGCAGTACTAGTGCAAAGAAGATTTGATTAAGGGCGTAACACCAGTGCTGCCACATGCAGTGTTTGTTGGGTACCAAAGTTGTCTAGTCTTGATTCCAACTCATGGCTTTCTTTTCCACCACTCTACAATTTCTGTCTCTTTATCTCACTTTTACCGGTTCTTATTCCTCCTAGCTTTCTCCATTTATCACTGTTTTTCTATTTTCTCTTCCTCCTCCTCTCTCCCTTTTCTGCCTTTCTTTATCTTGCTCTGGGTTAAAGCCTGCTGATAAAAAATAAATCCTAATCTCCAAAAGTGAGTGCCTGTGCCCACCACATTCAAAAGTATTATGTATCTTCCAATATTCAAATATAATATTACAATAAATAAAATGTTCGATCTTATAGATCTTATTGCAGTGTGCTTAATTTCTACTTTTCTGCAAAGATATTTGTTTTGGCATCAAATCAAATTTTCAAAGTACTCATTTTGCAATACAATTCATTGTATTGACATGTTAGAACTGGGGGTCCCTTGTTGGCTGAGTTGGGTACGTGGATCCCATGCTCACTATGGTACCAGATTTAAGCTAGCCTGGCTAATGAGTGGTGATACCCCAAAACTGGTCCCACAATGCTTGTTTCTAGTACAGGGAGAACCTGGCCTGGAAGTATGGGCTGGACTGTTCCCATGGGGAGCAGGGTCAAGACTGATTTGCATATGGCTTGGTCTAAACTGGGTGGCATGGCATGCAAAAAAACAATGGATTTAACCCAGATCTGTAAATGGTTGTGAATGTTTGATTTGTTCAGCATTCTGTACATCATCTGGTTTTTTGTGCCTAGTAGCTCTTCTGCATCCATGATAAATAACATCTTCTAGGGGGAGTAGAGTCCAGGTGCTTTCATCACTGGTTACGCAGCCAATGCATCCCTATTCCAAATGTGGGCTGGAAATCGCATGATTTTGAGGAAATGGCCATAGAAGGATGGCCTCTCCAGAGGGTTCTCTTTTGCATCCAGTGTAAATGTAAATACAGAAATTAGGGTTTCAGAGTCTCCATTACGTTGTCCTTTAGGGACCTATTCATCATCTCACCATGCAAACCTTTAACAGCCCCAGCTGCCTTTATTTAGATTGGCTCCCCCAGGAAACAGAGCAGAAACACTGGCCTCTGATATTTTTAGAAGTCCCTTTAGGAATGCTTGCGTAATGTTTGCATGCTCTTTCCTGCCAAATCAAGGGGCGGCAAGTTATCCTAGTGGACGCGCAGTAGAAAACCAGGGAGCATATTTACAAGCCCCTAGCTCCACGGAAGCCTCACTTTTTTTGAAGCTCCGGTGGCGCTCCATACTAGCCCATGTTCACAAAGCAGCGCTAAGCCACTTGGCATGGCTTAACAAAGTGTTATAAATATGGCCCTCTACAACGCAGTTTTCTGCGGCAAAGAGCCATGCAATGGGTGCAGCTGTGGGAGTTCCCAGCAACACCCATTGCATTTTGACCATCCCCTTATTTACAAAGATCTAAAAATCTGAGGCAGCGCCAAAAACTAAGGGCCATATGCATCAAAGTTAGGAATTGCGATTCCTAAATTGCAATTATTAAGAAATCGCAATTTAGGACTCGCAATTCCTTATGCATGTAGGAATCGCAAAAAAATTGCGATTCCAACACATTACTTCTTTGTGACTCGCAAATTGCGTACACACATATGAGGAATTGCTTCACATTCATTCCTATTGGCCTAGAGGCCCATAGGAATCAATGGGAATTGCATGTGCAATTTGTGAGTACCAAATAGGTACTTGCAAATTGCGCATGCAATTTCAAGGGTGTAGGGGTGCCAAAATGACACCCTGATGCACCCCTGAAATTGCAATTTAAAAACATGTTGCACACACATGCCTCAAGGGCATGTATCTGTGCAACATAGAACTTTGAAAAATGCACTTCTGTGCATTTTGCTAAGTTCTTACAAATTACCATAAACTTTGAGATGATGGTAATTTGCGTTTCTTAAATGCGAAATTGCATTTTTTTGTTGCATTGCATTCAGGGCATCGCAATTTGCGATTCCCTGAATACAATCGCAATTTAAGTAATCGCAAATTTTTGTGATTTCTTAAATAGCGATTATTGCATTTGGGATGATGCATCTGAAATGCAAAAATTGCAGTTGCAAAGGGGCAGATTTGAGACTGCACTTTCCAATGATGCATGTGCCCCTATCTCCTTTCAGAAGGAGGCGTTAAAGTGATGCAACAAGGAGAAATACTTTTATTTATCCTCATTTTTGCTCTATCTATGTGTGCTGCATTCTGCAGAACACATAAAAGTAGCAAAACGCCATTAAAGCAGTGGCGTCCCATGCAGGTAAGCGTGGTAGGGCCGTTGGGCAGGGCTGAGGCAGGGCGGAGGTGGAAGGGTGAAAGTGAGAAACAATGGGATAGGAAATGTAAAATAAAATAAAACCACTTACCATGCGCTCGCCACTTTGCCAACTCGGCAATGCAGTGAGCGCAAGGTAAGAGTTTTTATTTATTTATTTATTTTACGTTTCCTATCCCATCGTTTTTCACTTTCATATGCCCACCCTCCCCGCACCCCCATGCCCCACTGTGCTTACCTGCATGGGTCGCAACTGCATTACTAAATGTTTTTGAGCAGAAAGGTGTCCCTTTCTTCACAAACACAATCATCCATGCAACGCAGGCACCCTTGCAACATAGTGCAAGGGTGCGTGCGTTGGCGCTAGACAGCTTTTTTTGCAACGGCGTAGGTGTGAGCACAGGGATGCGCCATATCTGTGTTATTAAGGTGCATACCTGCGTTTGGAAAATTACACAGCTCGGCGCTGCACAATTGCTTGCAGCCCAGCATAGCGCCACTTTCATGTAAATATGCCCCCAGGAGCCTTATGCCCTTATTTGGCAGAATGCTGAAGTTTGAGAAGGGTCTCTATAGGCACGGACCCACCTCTCGACCACCTATAAAGAAATTACTCAAAATTGCAGAATATTAAATTTAAAAGCATTTTGGAACTTGATGATTTTTGTCTGTGTAATAAAAACTTCGTCCATATCCAAGAATCACATTAAAGTTTGTGTATTAATAAAAACAAAACTCCAAGATGGAGAAATAGGTCTATGGTTCGAGGTTCCCTCTGGAGTTAATTTGGGATGCACCAATGTACAGATGGAAGGTGTCTGGCAAAGTCGTAAAAGAGAAAACTGACATACAAATGAGAAATTAAGCAAGTCAAGTTAAACTTGTGCGTTATCAATGAGGTAAACCAGCTTTGTTTACTCTAGCTGCATTGAACTTTACCACCAGTAGAAAAAAAAATGAAATTGCCTTACTTGGCGCACTGTGAAAAATGCTATTAAATGTGATGAGCATGTTTAATGCTTGATTTGTACAAATGTAATATTTTGCTTGTCTTTTAAACAGTAGAGCATCTTCTCTTGTGTATGTCCAAAACCAAAGTTGTTTTTTAAGATAGGGATGCATTCCCCTTTACCCTTCCCCCTACCCCTCTACACTTCCCTTATCTCGTTTTCTATACTCTTGTAATTGTTTGTCTAGCAACTGATGTAAATTGGAACTGATGTAATCTTGTAATTTTGTGGAACCTAATATTCAGCGCTCTGATACCTCCGGGTCTAGCCAGCGCTATATAAAACTCTTAAGTAAATAAATAAATAAATAAATAAATACATTGTAATGGATACCACAATTGTCATCAAACTAGTAAGACCAGCAAATGGTGACGACTCAAGTGTGTAATGAGATTAAAATATGAAAGGGTAACATCAACCATGATGATTTTTGTAAACTGTACCAAAAAGAGAACTATATTTACTGGAAAATGGCGCAGCGCTGCAAGCAATTTTGCAGTGCTATGCTGCATCCTTTAAAATACGCAGGGATGCACCATATTTCAAGAATACGGTGCACCCCTGTGTTATGCCTTGCGCTGGCACTAAAAACAGCTGCCTAGCGCCAACATAGACACCCGTGCGCCATAGTGCAAGGGTGCCTGCATTGCAGGGAATCATCCCTGCAATGCAGGCTCACTTTCACTGTGGTGCAAGGGTGTCTGTCCTGCAGGGAATGATTGCTGATGTGCAGGAAGGGACACCTTCCTTCACATAAACAATCTTTTTTAAGTTCAAATAAATTTTTATTAATATAACAGAGGTGTCATCACATCAGAAGAAATAAGATACATTGTCGTCAAAAGGTAAGGTAAATTAGGTAACAACAATAAATACCAAAAATTGAAAGTTGTAGGGGAAAAAAATAAAATGAGGCTAGTGATATAAAATACATGAGGCTATGGACATAGGGAGATGCAGTATAAATTATACATGGAGAATTGAATACTAGAAAAAATAAGGGAACGAAAGGTAGTTTAGGGAGGTTTAGAAACCTCTTGCTGAAAGGGGGGAAAATGAGAGGGGCGTTTGGCACAAACATCGAGGTACAGGGTGATGGGAAGCCAGAGAGAATGTCTCTTCGGGGCAAGGTGAAGGGGATAAACAAATGCAGTATCAAGTCTGTGATTATAACATACATTAAACCACCAAGCTTTGAAAGTAATGTCATGTGAATTTTTCCAATGAACAGTAATCTGTTGGAATGCAACAGCTAATAACAAATCTATAATTTGAACATTTGCATCAACATCAGTCCAGGAGGGTGAGAGTGAGCCAAGAAAGATGTCAGTAAAGGATAAGGGGATAGTAGTGTGAAATATAGTATTAATTTGGTCCCAAACTTGAGTCCAAAAAATGCGTGTGAGGGGACATAGAAAAAGCATATGAAATAGCGTGGCGTTGGGGATGGAGCAGGACCAACAAAGGTTCGGAGTCGAGGGGAATCTCTTGTGAAGGAGAGATGGCGTGTAGAGAAGTCGATTATAAATAAAGAAAAGTGTTTGTGTGAGGGAAGCAGCTCTAGAGGATTTGCGGAGCTTAGTCCATATTTTATCCCAGAGGGAGGTAGGCCAAGACGCGCCAAAATCAGATTCCCACTGCTCCTCCACTGTCGATTTCGGCCTAGGTAAGAGAGGGTTGTGAAAGGAATGATAGATGGAAGAAGCTGAAGGGCTGGAACTTAATAGGGAATGAAGTGAGGAGGTTGGGTTGGAGAAAGCAGCGGAAGGAGGGGAGTGAGAGAGGGAATCATAAACGGACATAACAGCAGTCCTAAGTAAGACGAATTTGCGGCTGAAGGAAGGAGGGAGCGAGAAAGTACGACTAAGGACAGAAAAGGACTGGAAAATAGATCCATGAAAAAGTTGAGAAACCCAAATAAGGCCTCGCTGCCTCCAAGTTTTCCAGTAAAAAGGCTTCTGATTAATGAGAACGCTGTTATTATACCAGATGGTGGTGTTAAGAAACTCATTAACAGAGGAGGGGGGGGTCTGGAGCAGAAGCTAAGAGTATTTTCGCAGTATATTTGTGAATTGGGGTAGAGATGAATTGGGGTTTACGGGAGAAGGAGAGATATTCGGCAAACGAGAAAGGAGAGAGAGAAAGACGTTCAAGTTCAGCCCAAAGGGGAAGAGGCTCGGTAGGGTCTTTGAGCCAGATGGAAGC
Organism: Lissotriton helveticus; assembly: GCF_964261635.1. Classification (NCBI taxonomy): domain Eukaryota; kingdom Metazoa; phylum Chordata; class Amphibia; order Caudata; family Salamandridae; genus Lissotriton; species Lissotriton helveticus. Next base: position 189,415,602 of record NC_136068.1, on the reverse strand, counting down.
TTGTTTTAGGAGAAAAGCTTTGTGGTATGCGGGGAAATTTGGAAAATTAACCCCACCCTCTGATTTGGGTAGACGCAGACGTAATAAAGACATACGTGGCCTCTTACCAGACCATAAGAAGGAGGAAAGGGTTTTATTAATCTTAGTAAAAAATTTGACAGGAATGGAAACAGGAATGTTTGAAATGGTATAGAGGACAATTGGGGAGAGCATCATCTTGATAGTATCAAGACGACCCCACCATGAGAGGTAGAGGGGATGCCATCTGGATGTAAGGTCTGTTAGTTTTTGGGTACATTGAGTAAGGCACAGAGATATAGTATCTGAAATAGAAGAAGTGATATGCAAACCAAGGTACTTTATATGAGCTGTGTTCCACTTGAAGTTAGACGCCACAAAATCAGGTTTGAAGGTGAATTTGGTAAGAGGTAGAATTTCGCATTTATCATTATTCAATTTATATCCAGAGAGTTGAGAATAAACACTGACTTCAGTAAGGAATGCAGGGATAGAGACAGAAGGTTTGGAAATAAAAAGTAGAATATCATCCGCGTAGGCAGCTAATTTGACCTGCGAACTAGAGAGCTGGAAACCATGAATGTTTGGGTTCTGACGTAGTTTTGATAGGAAAGGTTCTAGGGCCAAATTAAAGAGGAAAGGGGAAAGAGGGCAACCTTGACGGACTCCTCTGCCAAGGCTGAAAAACGAAGAAATCAAGCCATTGGCGCAAACCGCTGCTCTAGGGTTCGTATAAAGGAAAGAAAATGAGGGAAATAAAATTAGGGCCAAACCCAAACCACTTCAATGCAGAGAAAAGAAAAGACCATTCCACTCTATCAAATGCCTTCTCAGCATCTAAGGCGATTGCGGCAAGGGAATCGTGAAATCGTGATGACTTAGAAAGGACATTAAAGAGGAGTCTGGTGTTATCAGAAATGAAACGTCCTTTGACAAATCCCGATTGTTCGGGACCAAGAAGCTCTGGAAGAAAAGGATCTAGTCTAATGGTAAAGATTTGGCATATAATTTGTAATCAATGTTGACCAGTGATATCGGCCTGTAATTTTTGCAATGCTGAGTGTCTTTCCCCTCCTTGGGTATAATACAAATGTAAGCGTCTGAAAAAGTACCAGAGGAAGCACCACTATTTTTGAAGGAGTCGAGAAGGCGGTGTATTTTGGGTAACAAAAGGGTTGCAAAGTGTTGATAAAATTCGACAGTGAATCCATCTGTGCCAGGAGCTTTGTCTTTTTTAAGGGAGAGAAGGGCATTATGTTATTCGCGGATAGTGATGGGAGATTCAAGGGTGGCAAGGTCAACAGGAAAATTGGGAGGAGGTTGAATGCTTGCAAAAAAGGCGGAAAGAGAGTGAGCAGAGGGTTGAGTCTCAGAAGAATAGAGTGTAGAATAGATATGAGAAAATTCTTCCAAGATATCAGCATCTTTGTGTTGCAAGACTGAGTTAACATCAAAAACAGACTCAATATTCAATTTGTTTTGCTTGACTTTCAAATAATTAGCAAGAACTTTCCCCGCCTTATTTTTCCCACCATAACATTTCGAACTGGATTTCAACAGGTACAATGAGGCATCTTCAGTGGATTGTTTGTTATATTTCATTTTGGCATGAACTAGAGCTGTCAGACTTTCCTGAGTATGGGAAGTGTAAAAGGAATGCTCTAGGGATTTGATCTGAGATAGCAGGTCATTGGTACGGATACGAGCAGCTTTACGTTTCACAGAAACATGTCTGATTATGAAGTCTCTGGCAGCAGCTTTATAAGCGTCCCAGATGACATGATTGGCTAGTGAGGGGGTGTCCTTAATAGCAAAAAATTTGGTAGTAAAATCGGTGAAGGAGGCATTAAATTTGGGATCGAGGAGGAGGGTGTTGTTGAAACGCCACCTCCTGGGGCCGGTGGATTTGGGTAAAATATCAATGTTAATTGTAACTGGAGCGTGATCAGAAAACATTATGGGACCAATCTCAGCCTGAGTAAGGGATTGGGATAAGTGATGGGATAAAAAAATATAGTCGATACATGATTGGGAGTGGTGCACTGGGGAGTAGAAAGTAAATTCGTTACAGTTCGGATTGCATAATCGCCAGGCATCAACAAGTTTGTGTTGAGAGATGGCATGTATGAATTGCTTATGAGATTTATTAGGGACAAAAAAAGATTTGGAATGCCTGTCTAAAAAGGGATCCAAAGGCATATTACAGTCGCCTGCTAAGACAAAATTGTCCTCCATGTATTCAGTGATACGGGAGGCGAACGCACTCCAAAAAATAGGATTCCCACCGGTAGGGGCATAAACATTGAGTAGGGAAAGAGGGACACCTCTGGAGGAAAGTTTAACAAATAACCATCTGCCTTCAGGATCAGATTCAAACTGTAAAACTGAATGTAAAAAAGACTTGGGAATTAACAAAACAACACCATTTCTTTTACCATCACCAGGAGCAGAGAATACAGTTCCCACCCATCCTCTTTTAAGCTTAGCAGCTTCGACATCAGATAGATGGGTTTCTTGCAAAAAGGCTATATCTACATTCAATTTAGCTAGGTGGGAAAGGATCTTTTGCCTCTTAATGGGTGAATGCAAACCTTTAACGTTCCAGGAAATAATACGTATTGACATCATAGAAAATTGAGAGGGGGTAACGCACTAAAAATTGGGAATAAAAGTAAAGCCTCAAAGTCTGGAGAAATGGAAAGGCGAGAAGAAAGGAGACAGAGAAAGGAAGAGAAGAAAGGAAATAAAAGAAGTAAGAACACAAGAGAGATTGTAACAATGCGGAAAACTAATGAAGAGGAAGAAAGGAACAATGAAAAAGAGTGAAATAGCAAAAAGGGAAGGACATAAGAAAGCTTGAGAAGGAAAACAACAAAAAGAACAATGTCAAGGATTACCATGAAGAAAAAAAACGATGTGGGAGAATGAGTGAGTTGTGGTAAGAAGATAAATGCAAACTGGGAATGAGAAAAAGCAGCGGAGGAAAGAAACCATAGGAGACATGTAGAAAATGCAATGAAGAAACGACAAGAAGATAGATGCAGAGTAAACCAAGAGGAAAGACTGAGTAAGGTGGTAAGAGAGTACAGGAAAAGAACGTGAGTGACAATAAAATACCAAAGAACGCTGATAGGGAGAAGAGAAAGAAGGGAGAAGGGATTGAATAACGATCTGATCGGAATTGACACCAACATAATTAAAAAGAGTAAGAAGGATAGAAAAAAGAAAACAAATGCATTGAATGTTAACATGTTACAGTGTGATGAAGGGGAGGTACTTACAAGGAATGTCGGAGGGGGGAAACGGTCAACGACAGGACAAGGGGGGAACAGTGCGGAGGTAACGGGAGGGAGGTAAGACCAACCAACGAAGGGCGAGCACATAGGGCAGCGGGAAGTCCAACCGGAGAAAAACATGACGGAGCGCTGTTGACAATCTGTATAAAAAGGAGAACAACGGGGTTAGAGGATAATAGAGACCAAGACCAAGAGCACAAACAGATATCGTATTGACAAATGAAAGAACTATATCAAATAACAAGGAAGAGGAATATATAAACTCGTCGGAGAGTCTAAAAACATGGCACTAAATAATCATGAGAGAGCAATAAACCAGGTTACAGGAAAAAATCAATGAAAATAACAACAAGAGGCATGGCGGAAACGAAGAAGAGGAGTTGGAGAACTCCATGCCTGCGGAACCACAGGAATTCAGGAAACTTCGGAGTCGCACAGGGTCCTCATAAGTAGTAGTCTTGTTATTATAGGTGACTTTAAATAGGCACGGGTGGAAAAGTCCATATCTTGCTCCAATGGAACGGAGGTCTGGGCGCATATCAAGGAAGGCTTTTCGGCGGGCAGCAGTGGACTTAGCGTAATCTTGAGCAAAGAATAAGGTGGAGCCTGACCAAATGATGCGTGGAGAGGCCTTTGCAGCCAAGAGGACCTTCAATAAGTCTGTGTATTCAAGGAAGTACATTATCACACCCCTAGGTTTAGTGGAGGACGAAGTAGAGGAGGGGAGTCGTCTGAGTCTGTGGGCACGCTGAATGTTGAGTGAGGTACCTTCAGGTAAGTGCAGTAGCTTGGGGAGAAAGGACTGGAAGAAATCAATAGGGTCACTCCCCTCGCTTCCCTCTTTCAGGCCGTAAAGATGTAGGTTATTGCGCCTATTCCTATTTTCAAGGTCTTCGACCTGTTTTTGAAGAGAAGAGATCTGAAGATCCATATGGACAACCTTGGTAGCCCTTTCCTGAAGAGATGAGACATCTTTTTCTACAGTGGAGACCCTGGCGTCTATGTTTGACCAATTGTCGGTAAGCGTTTGCAGCTTGGCATTGGTGTCTTCCATGTAGGGACGCAGGGCTCGTATTTCTTCGAGGAGCAATTCGATTGAGATAGAGGAAGAGGCTTGCAAGGGGGAGGGTGGGTCTTTCTTCAGCCTTTTTGGGTTGGTTTTGGTTGCCACCTGAGAGGAAGAGGCCTCCATATCAGCTGTCGCAGTATCGATGGGAGGGTTTGTGGAGGTTTCTATATTAGCCAGCGTTGAAAACAGCTTAGAATTCTTTACAAAGTTGCGCTTAGGGTGTTTGTCAAAACGCTGCGCCATTGAGGCGTCGAAAAATCAGGTGTCAGGAATATCGCAAAATGAAGCAAAACAAAATGGCCGCCCAGCCTGAGGAGAACAGTAAATTCGGAGCAATCACAAGAAATCAGTGCCAAAAAGTGAAAATAAGTCACCTGTGCAGATTAAGAGTGGTTCCCATCATGAGGTGATGAAAAACGGCATCAAAAAAGGTCCATGAGATCTGGTGGAGATGTGTGCGCTGTAACGCGCAACTGCGAGTGGCAACGGCAAGAAAACAAAATGGCGGTCGCGATCCGGAGGAGCCGCGACAGGAGCGAAATCCGGTGAATGGAAGCAACGTCGGCGCACTGGAGCAGTAAAAACCAGCCTGGAAGGTGCCTGGTCAGTTCCGACGTGAAGTGCGGGTCTCCATGTCTCGCTGGAGGGGCGCGAACCGCCTGTAGACTCCGGTACGGACGGAGCCGCTACCCGTTTGCTTCCATCCGCGTCGGGCGCTTAGCCACGCCCTCACATAAACAATCTTAAAAGGTGATTTGCTCTTTCTATGTGTGTAGCAGAAAGTCAGATTCATACATCTCTGTAAAACTAGGGCAGCATCAAAAAGCAATGGGTGTTGTGATGGAACACCCACAGCAACACCCATTGCATGCCCCTTGCACACAGGTATCTGCGTGAAAGGGTACCATATTTACATAGTGGCGTTTAGCCGTGCAAAGTGACTTACTGCCACTTTGTAAATACGGAGCCTGGCATTGCTCCACCGTAACATGGTAAAAGTTACGTTCAGGCGGTGAAGTCTCCTTGTGACTATGATGCAAAGTGTCTAGAAAGACAAATACCAACAAAGCTTTCTTTGTGATTGATAAACCTCAAATGCAGGGTTTCAGCTATAAAAAAACGAAAAATAATAAAAAGTGCAGCGATCCAAAGATTTATCTATGATCCATTGCTGGCACTGCTGCATGCCGGTGGTGATAAATACCAACGCTTCCAGGTTCTGAGTCCACCTCATGCCTCTTTCTTCCATCACCACCCGATTTATGTTTCTTTTATCTCACCCCTGTAGTTTCTTCTTCATCCAAGCTTTCTTCCCTTCGCATAATTTTTCGGTGTTTCTCTTTCTCCTTATTTCTCTTTTTTCTGCCTTTCTCTCTCTTGCTCTGATGATGATAAATGAGTTCCAGTTCCCATAAATGAGTGCAGGTACCCACCACCTTCAACCACCGGCACAAATTAAACACTGCTCGAATGCTGCATTTTCTCTGGAGAGTTGTAACAAGCCTGTCTTATTCAGGGCAGCAGCCACTTGAAGCCAACAATGATATCCCGCTCTCTACATCACTTGTTTTCAGAGTTGGTCCAGCAGGGATGGCTCCATGCTCGATATTTTGTGCAACCACAAAAGCTACATTTACATACCCTGAGCCTTTTTAATGATGGTAAATTAGCATGTTTAGATTTACTCATGTGTCATTCTACTCATGCACCTAGCTATAGGTCTACACTTTTTTATTATTCACCGTTTCTGAATGTGTATTTACATCTGAGTGCCGACTTACATGTCTCTACCGCCTGAAAATCAGGTATGAAGACATCTAAGATAGAACTTATGAATGTAAAGTTATTACAAGTATGTTTTCACATGTAGGCTGAGATCTCTTTCACTGCGGTAAAGAGCTCCTTATTCTAAAGTAAAGGAGAAAATGATAAAGCTTAACACTCCCTAAAAAAGTATTTAATATGTTTTAATATCATATAGAAATATAAATTAATTTAAACTAATTAGTATTAACCTAGAAGAAACAAAAACAAAGTTACTGCGTGTTAAGTTATCAAATTAAATGTTAATTAAATTAATTAAATAACTAAAATATAAAATATGTGTATAATTGTGATTTGTCATCAAAATAAATAAACCTTCAATAGCATTTAAATATTTATATATTTCTTAGCAAATTCAATTTAAAGATTTGTGTATTTTTGTAATAAAAAAACATAATTTAAAACTTTTAATAAAGGTTACAAAAATGTAATGAGTTAATTATTCATTTTACAATATATTAAATATTTTTTATTTGAATCTAACTTTTATACAATTAAAACAAATATATGTATATTTTAATGTAATGCCTGCGATAATATGTTTATTTTGTGAGTAGTACTTCTGTTGTACTAGTTTATGTATTACAAAATGCAGTTAGTGAATAGGACCCAATGAATCTAACTGGAAATATCTTAAGCAGTCAGCAGGCGACCCAAAAGGCTGCCATTGATTCAGCTATTCAGGACCTACATTGGGCACTACTATGCGTGACAATGAAATACATTGGGAGGACAATGCCACCAGAAGGAAATCTCACCACTGCAATTAGATCAGTACAAATCACATCCCTACAACAAAGGGGCTATATTATCAGGCAACCAGAACCAATGCAAGACATGGTCTCACCACTGGGGAAGTTGAAACTACTCGAGGCACATTGCCAATAAAAATATAACTTTACCACTAAACTGTGGGGTGACATTGTAAGGCCCCTTCTCCCAGAAAAGATTTATACCTTTAGATTATGAAATTCAGCCAACATCACATTCCTGCCAACAACAAAAAAAAAACTACCATATGCTTGTCCATTATAGGTCCAAGAGAGACAGATTCCTTCCAGATATTCAGATTGCCCACTTAAAATAAATGTACATACATTGATTCTAAATTGACTCTATTTAAATAGCCAGCGGTTGTCCGGAAATCTTGGCATGGATGCAGCCTTCCTTGCGCTAGGTTGGACACATCATATCTGGACTACCAGATTGTACGTGTTACATATTCTCACAACAAACCATTTTTACCACAGGATCATCAGATTCAACTTGACAAATATTCTAAACATGTGCAAAAACTGTGTTGTTCCAGAATAATCTTATGTACTTCCCAAGTTTCTTGTTATGTAAAATGTGTAATTTCGCATAACATGACATTTTCGGGGATTCTTTCCTGTGGAAGAACATTAGCAGCATAACCTGTCTCAACATTTGCCTTGAACCAATCCGCTGTGGTTTCTCACGTGTTTTTTGTTGTTGTAGGTATGCCCTTGCAGAGAAAGCAACTTGAAATACTAGTGAAATTTATTTCATAATAAAAACCATCATTTCGGGGGAAAACATACATTTCACAAAGAATAATTGGAATTTTCTCATAATGCTAGAACATTTCCATCAAATATTATTTTATTGCTAGATCCCCAGCTTACAATTGTCGTGCATTCCCATAAGCAATTATGTCTACAATTGGACAATCAAATGTCCTTTGCAGCACATTCTCACCACCAGAGATTTCTACTTTTAGACCATCCAGTGTTGAATGTGGTACGTTTCTGATCCAAGAGAAATGTATTCTAACAGTACACCATCAAAATCTACTTGTTGCATATTCCCACCCAAAAAATGTTTCCTGTCAGAAGACCATCAAACTCCACTTTCCTCACATTCCTATTAAAATTGTGGGCATATCAGAAACAAGAAGCGATAATCACCGCTAAGCGCTATTAGCACATTTGAACTTAACGCCGTCTATCGCTGGATTTTATCGCAGAGATAGCGAGCTATCAGCAACGCTTATCTACAATGCGATAGGAAATCCAATGATCGCGGCGAAAGTGTGTGAGTATCGCTGGAAACCCAGCGATAGCAGCACAGCGATAGTCAAATCCTTGTTGATAGGGCAGGATGTACTCATCCCTACAATCCACCTCCCATTGGATATAATGGATAAGTCAGATTGAAAGCAGGCGTAAACAAAGCAGCGATAAGTGCAGTTAGCGCTATTATTATCGTCTCTAAGCGGGTTTGTGGCCAGATTGCTGATAGGAGTAAGTTGTGTTAGCGACATGTATCAAGTTATTTTAGTGAGGAACGCCTACTATGCATCTCATTAGCGTTGAGATGCTGGGCGTTTATGGAAATAGGCTCTGAGGCATGGATTCATGCAATAGCGTGACCTTGCTGATCATGCGATAAAATTATTGCCGCTTTTAGCCCTAAAACGGATGCTAAAGCGGCGATAATTTTATCGTGGTGCCTTGATGATATGCCCCTTGGTTTCACCTGCTAGACCATCAGATTCTCTTTGTGGTTTCTTTCCCACAAAACTATCATCAACCGTATTCTTGGGGTGCCCAATATATTCCCAGAATGGCCACATTTTCAAGACACATGCTTAAGGTAAGTATACAATCATAAATGGAAATGGAACCATTTAACATAGGCAGTGGTTGTCATGAAGTCCTGACATGGGCTGGCCAAACTGGGCTTATACTGACACCCCAGCAGTAGACTATCAGAGCCCACTTCAAGCTTATTCCGAATAGTAAATTAATTATTTCATTACAAGATCAGATACTAGTTTGATTTCATTCTCACCAAAATTTATTTCATCTGCTCACATTGCCAGAATCCAGTTTCGTCAACTTCGGCATAGAGAAGGATTATAATCATCTTTCCTACTACTAGATCACTAGATTCCACTTGCGGCACATTCCCATTCAAAAGGATGTTACAGCTTAAGACCTTTTTAAAGAATGTGTTTTTCTATTACAAATCTTTAAATGGCTGAAAGGTGTAACTGGACTGTGGAGACAATTGAATGTTGGGCTGGATCGTGCATCAATCATCACAAATGAAAACACCCTATTGTTAACTACATTTGCTCAGTATGCAGAAAAAGTCAAGTCAATTAATCAGCCTTTATGGAGCTCTGAAAATCAATTTGACTATTTTACTCAGTATCATATTACTTCTAGACCTGATCACCAACTTTCATGAACAGCCTGTCCAAACTGATGGTCCTCACTGACCTGGATTTCTTGATAATGGTGCTGCCTTGTTTTTTTAAATTAAAAAGTCACATGTCAGTCTACAAAAGTTGATTTCTATGTGCAAAGTGCCACTTAGAAGAGTATCTACTCATGGTGATAAAGACACTATGCATTTATTGAGGACCGCAAAGAAATGTTTCCAAGTTATCGCAGAGCCAGACTTTAATATCAGGAACATTAATAATTAAAAGACATGACTACGGTTATAGTCTTGGAGATCAGATGCACAAGGAATCAACGTAGGTAACACACATGATATCTTAATTTTCACTGATCTCTGGTCAGTTCCTGATGACTGTTGCCAGCAAGTTGGGAAGGTGAATAGTATCCTCAAAAGTATGATCTGGAAACAAGAATTTTACTGACATAGTTGTCAAGTTTCCCAGGTCTGTGTGTTAGTCCTGCTCCAGTCCAGATTGTTTCCTTTGAATTCTGGGGCTTGGAGTCCTGTTTTGTAAACAATACTACAATCCCAGACTTCAAAGAACAAACCTGGACTGGAGTGGCACATCATGCATGGACCTGGGAAACTTGGCAGGGCTGTACTGAAAGATACTCTGGTGGGTAGGTTGGAAGAGCAACCTCTCCGATGGTGGCTCGCGGTTCACCACAGGAGAGGAGTGCCTCCTTGTGATGATGCCTCTGTGGGAATCGTTACTTCCCAATGCTCTTTGAAGCATGCTCTTTTCAAATAAGTTGAATCAGAATTGTCGGCTCTTGATTTGGATCCATCCTGGCATACTTTGACTCTGCAGCCTAACAAGTATGCTAATTACAATAATGAGGTGAAAAGATGAAAATTGATGCCATAATCCAATTCTGATCTTCACCTGATATGCAGTCCAAGGATCCACTAATACAGAGTGATGACACTAAGATGAATCTTTGAACACTGAAGGCTTTGACCATCTTTGGCTCACAAAGTCACGTATGTGGTGTTGCTATCGATAGATAAAGACATTGTTCTGAGCACTGCGTGGAATGTTTGAAGCAAAAAAAAAGGTATCCACTGGCAATCTGTACACGGTTAGTTTCCCCTTAGGTCTTGTATCTGTGGTGAACACTGCAAGGAAATAGCCTGAAAGTGGCCTGTGCCATGTTGGAATCCAAGGTGTACTGCATCTTCTATGGGGCTGGTAATACAGACTGATGCCTGGAACTAAAATCGATGGGCCGGCTCAGGTGCGTAGTCACAAAAAGTAATGTGCAAGAAATTACAAACGGTGAAGTGGAAAGACCCCCATTGAAAGACTTACTTATGACTGTGAAAATCACGGAGTGCAGGAGTCTGTGAATACCTGCTGTCATTTTGTCCTTGCAGCAAACAACAAAGTGAGGGAAGGAATGCTGGAATTAATCTCAGCTACCGATGATTACTTGGGCGGCAGGATAATCCATACTTTTTCACCCAGTGTGCCACTCTGGACTGAAATCAACCATATGTAAATCAGTATTGGTTCTGCTGCAATAAAGTGTCCAGCCTGAGCTGCCACAACAGTTATGGCTTCAGCCATGTGGCACAGCAAGCACGGGAATGTAAAGTTAGAGGAGCACTCCCTTTTCTATAACCGACTCTTCGCAATGAAATTGACTCTGTTTGTTTTTATATTTTTGATCTGAGCGTGCTATGGAGGTGGCACGTTTGTCCTGGCCGTGCCTGACTATGAACTTTATCTTGAGTGTGAGAGACACTCAACCTCTATGAACTGTTGCTGTAGCGGTATGAACCTTCAATTCAACGTTTATCTGAATAAACAATTTTCATACATACTTGCATGTGTTACTTCTGACAAATTTCAAAACATATTCTGTAAGAACACAACTCAACCGAAAAAATGATTTCAACCATTATTGTATTAAATCACAATAAGTTGGATTCTCTGTACATTTGACATTTGTTTAACATAATTCAGAATTAATACAAAAAATTCATCTTTGACGACTTTTCTTTCATGCCCAATGCATTTCAAGCTCGTGTGAGCTCTAAATCAGGGGCCTGTGGGGTTGAATGTAATATTCAATTAATATAAAGACGTACAAATTTTCACAAGATACAAGGCTTCAACAATATTTTAAAACCATTGAAAACGCGCAACATGAGTGCTCAAAGAACAACGTTCCCTCACCCTTGTGTGCCCAAAAAACGAAAAACAGACTCACTGGTCTCAAAAAGGAAGGTGTGTCAAGCCTGCGGCATAAAAATCGGACATTACTAGTGTGCACAAGTGATTCTTGGACCACCTAAAAAGCTCCTCTTTAAATCTCTTACCTTATTTCAAAACTTTATTGCCAACAATTTCTCGAGTGACTACTGACGTGAGTCCAACTTCTCCTGCCAACACAAAAACAAAAACTCACTCTAATCTTATCCGCTCACAAGTGCTCTACTCAATTCTACTAGAAATCTATCGCTGCCTCGAAGCTCACCTCTATTTTCACACTGCCGCTGTGAAATAACTCGCGTTTGTTCACCGGAACCTCCGATCGGCGATACACATACTGCTAGACTAGCCGCTCCTCCTTACCTCAGCGCAACGTCACGGTGATCAGAACTAAAAGCGGACTACTCGACTGCGCAACCGCGGGCGCCATATTGGAGTGTGTGGTGGCGGATGTAAGACCTGGACTACACCATGGTGATAACCAAAGATTAGAAAAAAGATAAATAAAAAATAAGAAAAGATAAATAGATGAACTCTCATGTTGCAAAGTTCATACATATTTACAGGAAATACTGGCATTTGTTGTACGAATTTTATTATGCAGACATCAACTTTAAGCAGATTCTGGGTGAAGTATCATAAAAAACATGATAAATCTACTTTTTCATTTAATCCCCATGGTTCTTGTGTATCAAGGTTTCTAATCCAGTGGATTTTTCTTTGGAGGAGGGATCTGGTTAGATCTACCCCCTCGTATATTTTCACTATGTCCAGATTGGAGAACCTGATCTGAGCTATGTTATGATTATTCTCATCCAGTGTTTAGCCAAGTTACTTTTCAAGTTTTTATTTCTTATCGTACTCTTATGCTCTGATATTCTGGTCTTGAGTTTTCTTTCAGTTTTTCCTGTGTAAATTTTCCCACAGGGACACTTAATGTAATAGATTAGGTTTCTGGAATTACAATCTCCATCATAATGTAAATTCATTTCCTTTCCTGTTCGTGGGTGGTTAACTTTTTTCCTTCTATTACATTTGAACAATGAACACAGTTGTGACATTTCTTCATTCCTCTGTAGGTCACTTCTGCTTGTCTTGTAGGGGTCATTAGTAATTCTTTGAGATTTTTGGATCTGGTGTTAGCAAAAAGAGGCTTATGAATGAATATCCCATTGAAATCTGTTTCGTTTTGCAAAAGTTCCCAGTGTCTGTTGATGATATTTTTCAGTTTGTGTGACGAAGTGGAGAATTTAGAAACAAACACATGTCTTTCCAATTTTTTCTTTGGTTTCTGAATCAGAAGATATTCTCTACTGTATGTCTGAATTCTTTTTCTTGCTTTCGTCAAGATATCATCTGGGTATCCTCTCTCCTTATATCTTTGTTGTTGTAATATTAAATGGGTGTTCAGATCCTCTTCCTTGGAACAGATTCTTTTTATACGCATGAATTGTGAGACCGGTAGATTGTTTTTGAGATTTTGAGGATGGAAGCTCTGGAATAATAAAGAATTGTTCACATCTGTAGTTTTTCTGAAGACTGTCGTTTTCATTTCTGCATCTTGGATGTTAATCATAACATCTAAAAATGACAATTCTTTATCACTGATCGTATGCGTGAATTCAATGTGCTCTGTGCAATGATTTAATCTTCCAATTTCTGATTCCAGATCTTCCCTTGATCCAGACCACAACACAAAAATGTCGTCTATAAATCTCCGATAAAGAATCGCATGTTTGTTCCATGAACTGTTGTTGTAAATAAAATCAGCCTCAAACTTTGCCATAAAGGTATTTGCATATGCCGGGGCCCCGGCAAATCCCATGGATGTTCCGTTTTGTTGGAGAAAAAACTTAGAAGACCATTGAAAATAGCTGTGATATAAACAAAAATGTAATAGTTCCAAAATAAAAACTTTCTCTGCCTTAACTGATGGTTGTTGTAACAAGGCCCATTCCACGGCCTCCAAACCAGATTGATGGGGGATAGAGGTGTACAACGACTTCACGTCGATTGTGCACGAAAGAGTTTGACTTGTCAGCTTGGTTTCTTTCAGTTTCAAAAGAAAAACGTTGGTGTCCTTTATATACGAGGGCCATTTCTGCACAAATGGCTGAAGGAATTTGTCTATATATTGACCCAATGGTTCAAAAATGGTGCCACATCCGGTCACGATGGGACGCATTGGTGGATTTTGTAGATTTTTATGCACCTTGGGGAGCATATAAAGAAGTGGTCTCCTGGGGTACTGCACAGTTAAAAATTGTTTGGTGGTGGTTGAAATGTAGCCTGATTCATGTGCTTGTGTCAGAATCCCTCGAAGTGCTGTTTGTAATTCTTCAATAGGATCTTTATCCAATTCAAAGTAGGCAGATATGTCTGCCACGTGTTCCTCTACTTTTTGGTTGTACATACTCCTGTCCATAACAATGATGGCTCCACCCTTATCAGCCTTTTGGATTAGGATGCTTTGATTTTCTTGCAGTCCTTTAATGACACTTCTGTCATATACTGATAAATTCTTTCTTTTGGATTTCCTCATGTTTAAGCTGTCCAGATCATTCATCACTGCGTTTTCAAAAGCGTCAAGAATTTTATGTGACACTGGTGCCTGAAACATGAGGAAATCCAAAAGAAAGAATTTATCAGTATATGACAGAAGTGTCATTAAAGGACTGCAAGAAAATCAAAGCATCCTAATCCAAAAGGCTGATAAGGGTGGAGCCATCATTGTTATGGACAGGAGTATGTACAACCAAAAAGTAGAGGAACACGTGGCAGACATATCTACCTACTTTGAATTGGATAAAGATCCTATTGAAGAATTACAAGCAGCACTTCGAGGGATTCTGACACAAGGACATGAATCAGGCTACATTTCAACCACCACCAAACAATTTTTAACCGTGCAGTACCCCAGGAGACCACTTCTTTATATGCTCCCCAAGGTGCATAAAAATCTACAAGATCCACCAATGCGTCCCATCGTGACCGGATGTGGCACCATTTTTGAACCATTGGGTCAATATATAGACAAATTCCTTCAGCCATTTGTGCAGAAATGGCCCTCGTATATAAAGGACACCAACGATTTTCTTTTGAAACTGAAAGAAACCAAGCTGACAAGTTAAACTCTTTTGTGCACAATCAACGTGAAGTCGTTGTAAACCTCTATCCCCCATCAATCTGGTTTGGAGGCCGTGGAATGGGCCTTGTTACAACAACCATAAGTTAAGGCAGAGAAAGTTTTTATTTTGGAACTATTACATTTTTGTTTATATCACAGCTATTTTCAATGGTCTTCTAAGTTTTTTCTCCAACAAAACGGAACATCCATGGGATTTGCCGGGGCCCCGGCATATGCAAATACCTTTATGGCAAAGTTTGAGGCTGATTTTATTTACAACAACAGTTCATGGAACAAACATGCGATTCTTTATCGGAGATTTATAGACGACATTTTTGTGTTGTGGTCTGGATCAAGGGAACATCTGGAATCAGAAATTGGAAGATTAAATCATTGCACAGAGCACATTGAATTCATGCATACGATCAGTGATAAAGAATTGTCATTTTTAGATGTTATGATTAACATCCAAGATGCAGAAATGAAAACGACAGTCTTCAGAAAAACTACAGATGTGAACAATTCTTTATTATTCCAGAGCTTCCATCCTCAAAATCTCAAAAACAATCTACCGGTCTCACAATTCATGCGTATAAAAAGAATCTGTTCCAAGGAAGAGGATCTGAACACCCATTTAATATTACAACAACAAAGATATAAGGAGAGAGGATACCCAGATGATATCTTGACGAAAGCAAGAAAAAGAATTCAGACATACAGTAGAGAATATCTTCTGATTCAGAAACCAAAGAAAAAATTGGAAAGACATGTGTTTGTTTCTAAATTCTCCACTTCGTCACACAAACTGAAAAATATCATCAACAGACACTGGGAACTTTTGCAAAACGAAACAGATTTCAATGGGATATTCATTCATAAGCCTCTTTTTGCTAACACCAGATCCAAAAATCTCAAAGAATTACTAATGACCCCTACAAGACAAGCAGAAGTGACCTACAGAGGAATGAAGAAATGTCACAACTGTGTTCATTGTTCAAATGTAATAGAAGGAAAAAAGTTAACCACCCACGAACAGGAAAGGAAATGAATTTACATTATGATGGAGATTGTAATTCCAGAAACCTAATCTATTACATTAAGTGTCCCTGTGGGAAAATTTACACAGGAAAAACTGAAAGAAAACTCAAGACCAGAATATCAGAGCATAAGAGTACGATAAGAAATAAAAACTTGAAAAGTAACTTGGCTAAACACTGGAATGAGAATAATCATAACATAGCTCAGATCAGGTTCTCCAATCTGGACATAGTGAAAATATACGAGGGGGTAGATCTAACCAGATCCCTCCTCCAAAGAAAAATCCACTGGATTAGAAACCTTGATACACAAGAACCATGGGGATTAAATGAAAAAGTAGATTTATCATGTTTTTTATGATACTTCACCCAGAATCTGCTTAAAGTTGATGTCTGCATAATAAAATTCGTACAACAAATGCCAGTATTTCCTGTAAATATGTATGAACTTTGCAACATGAGAGTTCATCTATTTATCTTTTCTTATCTTTTATTTATCTTTTTTCTATTCTTTGGTTATCACCATGGTGTAGTCCTGGTCTTACATCCGCCACCACACACTCCAATATGGTGCCCGCGGTTGCGCAGTCGAGTACTCCGCTTTTAGTTCTGATCACCGTGACGTTGCGCTGAGGTAAGGAGGAGCGGCTAGTCTAGCAGTATGTGTATCGCCGATCGGAGGTTCCGGTGAACAAACGCGAGTTATTTCACAGCGGCAGTGTGAAAATAGAGGTGAGCTTCGAGGCAGCGATAGATTTCTAGTAGAATTGAGTAGAGCACTTGTGAGCGGATAAGATTAGAGTGAGTTTTTGTTTTTGTGTTGGCAGGAGAAGTTGGACTCACGTCAGTAGTCACTCGAGAAATTGTTGGCAATAAAGTTTTGAAATAAGGTAAGAGAGTTGAAGAGGAGCTTTTTAGGTGGTCCAAGAATCACTTGTGCACACTAGTAATGTCCGATTTTTATGCCGCAGGCTTGACACACCTTCCTTTTCGAGACCAGTGAGTCTGTTTTTCGTTTTTTGAGCACACAAGGGTGAGGGAACGTGGTTCTTTGAGCACTCATGTTGCACGTTTTCAATGGTTTTAAAATATTGTTGAAGCCTTGTATCTAGTGAAAATGTGTACGTCTTTATATTAATTGAATATTACATTCAACCCCACAGGCCCCTGATGAAGAGCTCACACGAGCTTGAAATGCATTGGGCATGAAAGAAAAGTCGTCAAAGATGAATTTTTTGTATTAATTCTGAATTATGTTAAACAAATGTCAAATGTACAGAGAATCCAACTTATTGTGATTTAATACAATAATGGTTGAAATCATTTTTTCGGTTGAGTTGTGTTCTTACAGAATATGTTTTGAAATTTGTCAGAAGTAACACATGCAAGTATGTATGAAAATTGTTTATTCAGATAAACGTTGAATTGAAGGTTCATACCGCTACAACAACAGTGCATAGAGGTTGAGTGTCTCTCACACTCAAGATAAAGTTGACAGCAAGCACGGGACCCACATCGGGGCATACCCCTCAAACTTACGGCACTTACTAAAGCAAACAACAAAGCGATTAAATTAATCTCAGCCAATGGCTCAGACCGCATTCTAGTCCATCATTTTTCACCCACTGTGCCACTCTGGACTGAAAACAGCCATATGGAAATCAGCCTTTGTTCTGATGCAATAGAAAGTGTCCAGCCTGAACAGCCACAGCATGTCCTACTTAGATAGGAACATAGGGGATGTATGACGTTACAACGCATACTTTTACAACGCCTACCTTTACAACGCAAGTTTTACAACGCATACCATTACACCGCATAATGCTTTTGGGCGCTGGATAGTGAATAGTTTAATTTACTATTCCAACTCCAGTCCCCGTGGATAGTAGGTAAGGTGTTGGATAGTACATTAAACCTATTCCCTATCCTAGAGCGCCCCCCAGCGCTATGCGTTGTAATGGTTTGCGTTGTAAAAGTTTCGTTGTAATGGTAGTTCGTTGTAAAAGTTTCGTTGTAAAGGCTGTATACCGAACATAGGCAACCAACACTGGTTTAAAGCTAACTATGTCTCTTCAGTGAGGTATAGCTTAAGTCCTGTGGCACAGTGAACACAGGACTCTACCCTGGGCCTATACACTGCACTTAGAGTGTCTTCTGCTACAAACAACAGAGTGATGAAAGGAATACATGATCATCACAGCTACTTTTGTTTTCCTCTTTTCGTCCTCCGTGTCACACTAACTTGTATGGTCACTGGATGGATCATGCTTTTCATGAGCATTGTCCCATGTATCATGGAAATACCCTTAATATGTGGTTTTCTATTAGCTAAACAGGCTTATTTGGGTGGATGTCACTGACCCAGGCTTTTCAAGTAATCTGGAAATAGCTAATAGTGTGCCTAAATCAGTGGTTCCTGCAAAGTTCAAAGGCCAGAGTGAGAGGGAATACGATTCTTGCATGCTTGCTTTAAGGAAAAATAAGAAAACTGTGGACTAGATTTAATAACTTTCACATAACATATTAGTGAAAATTAGCCATGCTGCACTGTAAAAGTGTTAAAGGTATGCTGTAGTATTCTGGGTTTAGTATTTATGTTACTGCACTTCTCTGCATCTAGCTACTCAGCCAGTGTGAGTGTTCCAGGTTAGAATGTGAGTGTGATTGACATGGATGGAATGCTTGGGCGACTGGTATGAGTGTTGGCAGTTGGAGTATGGGCTGAGTAGCTAGGAGGCTGCTCCTGGTGGGGCTGCTTGTTCCAGCATAATACTTCCTGTAACTCTATCTATGGCTGAATAAATCTACTTTACAACTCATCTACATCTGCCTCGGCTACATCATTACATGTATATATGGAATCAAATACTACATATGCACAGTATTAGATAGTTTATTGATGTCATTAGCGGGACTGGTACAAAAAATGGTTCAGTGATGCTAAGTGTTGCACTACAGTGCAAGCCGGGTCAGTGTTGTCTAACATAAGATCTGTACTTTAATTACAGTCTCTAGTACAAACTTCAATGTGAATGTGACAGGCAAAGGGTAAGTTTCATAAAATGTGAAAATTACAAGTTATACATGGAGTATTTCATTATATTCCTCCTGTCCCTAAGCTGCTCTTGATCATAATTACAATTGAAAGAAAGCCAGGTCATTTTTGCTTAGTTGGTGTTACATTGTGTCAAATCCTACCGGTGTTTGTCAGGGGCGGTCAGTGCACATAAGGGTGGACGGGCGGTAGATGTCGAGGGACGATGGAATAAATGTATGTATTTACTTATTTTTCCCTATACCATCGTCTGTCGACATTCCCCCGCCACACCGCGCTTACCTGCACTGATTGAGGCTGGAGTTTGTGCTGATGCTGCTCTGTTACATGGCATTATTGCCGCAAACACTTCAACACCTCGTCGGGGTAGTAAGCACCACATATATACAATTTACAATTACAATTTGCATAAATATATAGAAGGTTGGCACTTTGCGATGCAACATCTTTTTTATGCTGCAATTGTATCAACGTTCGACACAAAAACACTTCAACCCTACAAAGCTGATGGCTACTCAGGTTTTTTTGTTAGTAGAGTTGCAAAGTACTGCTTTGCAGTGCTGACTCCAAACAGTCAACACTGTCACCTCTGATTGTACTGTGAGACCACACCAGTAGCACAGTGCGCACTATGAGCAACGAAGTAACACACAGAAATCTCCACCTGGCAAAACAATCCAGTCCAAAAAATCTAACTCAGCATGAATTGATTTTACATTTTTGTGCGGCCAATTCAATGCTAGAAGAAGAGTTTCTGGAGGATGTGCTCAAGTTGATACTTTATGCACTGTAATTTGCAAACGTCTGAAAGGGAAAGTTACTCTTAATGTAGCTGCTCATTCAATAGCAAGATCCTTAAACTTTGAAATTTTTTTCAATGTAAGAAACTTTTATGGATTCTGATTGGGGTGGGCGGAATGTTTCTTTCCACCCGCAGAATTGTGGTTACTCCACATTACTCTTTAAAACAGTTCCGGCCAAATTCTGCAAGTAGCCGCATGGTGTAATTTTTCTCCCATGAGGCTCCAGAAAATGTGAACTGGCGAGTGCAAGCAAGATTTGGCATCCCCTAGCATCATTTTCTAACACGCGCCGTTGCATGGAGTCGCTGGCTGCAGTCGCCCGAGGTCTGCGGCTTGAGCAGATTTGCTGCTGCTCAAGTAGAAGTTCTTCTTGAGCTGCAGCAAAATCAACTTGAATGGCTCCACACTCTTGAGCAATGCATGATGCCGTGCTGCTCGTGCCACCAGCGCTAAACTGCAGGGTGAGCAGCTTGACCTACATATTTTCTGCCCGTTGACGGAACTCCACGGAACCTCACTGAGTTTTTATGTAACTCCGCAGAATTCTGCAGCATGAAACTCAGAGTTCCACCCACCTCTCATCCTGGTGTACTGTTTGACAGCAACATGGAGTGTGTTGTTTATGACCTTAGCCACTCTGGTGGCGGACCATCCTCTCTATTTAGAGATCCCCGACTCAATGGCAAGGATCTCCCTACTGTAAAGGGATCCACTGTATCAGTGGCTCACTTTACAGCTCTGAACGTTTGCCAAGCCATGTATAGATCACAACAAGCTTTTTAGCTCATAAAAAACAAACTTCCAAAGCAAGAGTTTGTATTTTCTGACCAAAAGCAAATTGCATGATGTGTAGGGAGATTTCTGCCTGTTGCGGGGTTGTGCGGAGGGGTGGGGGCGTTTAATATTTTTCCTGCCCATGTCTTTCATGAATTGTGTTTGGGTGGCAGAAGCGCGACAGGAAAATTAGTAACAGCCATCCCATCCTCAGTGGGGCAGAGAGACCGCCACTATGACCCAGCAGTCCTGTGGGGGACAGACCACAGGCTCAGAGGTTACCGTCAGCCATGCCACTGTGGTACCCCTACTCGAATTATTACAGACTCCAATAATAAATTACTATAGAAAAAGTAAACATGCTTACTACTTGAATGCACCAATCTTATTGACTGATTCACATGTATCATATGTAGCCTGGCTTGAACCTAGACAGATAGTCAAAACTTTACAATTACATCTCATTTCAAGTGCTGTCAATCATGCAAAAAACTCATCACGGAGTCCCATTCTATATTAAAATGTGTTAATTATCCATCCTTGATGTGCCCACTTTTATGAGAACTGTGTATCAGAACGCTTGTTTTAATTAAGTGAAACACACTGTTTTTGTTATCTCCCTGTTTAAGAATGATGAAAGTCTCTTAATTGGCACATTTAATTGACTGGGAGATGTGACTGATGTCCCTTCTGAGGCGTGGATTATTCAGAGATATGTTTGTGGTTGAATCGTTTGGTGGATAGAAAGTTGAGGCGCTCTGATTAAACACTATGAAATAGGAAAGCACATTTTACTGTTTATTCGTGTAATCTGCGCATTTTTTAATTGTCGCTCTCTGGGGGTTCACGATGGAGCCTGGCTACAGCACGTTTTGTTATTTTCATTGGAGGAAGGGTTATTCGTTTTTGATATATATAAACCCACGAGGATTCAAGGTGTTTGCAAAACTGCAAAAATGAAATCCCGAATTTCATTAAACTTACGCAAATGTTTGCGAAACTAGTTTTATAGTATCTTCAGTGAAAAGTGAACCAATGGCTTGCCTCGTGCACAAAAACCACCCGAGATCCCAGCCAGTGGATCAGTTTAAAAAGAAAATGTCTCCTACAAGACATTTTTTGCTCGAAACGAGCAAGTTTCTCGCTGGAAAAGGTGTGCATAAATTAACAAATGCGAAATTAAGGAAATTTAGCATGATGCGAAAATCACAAATTTTGTGAAGTTCACAGACATACCAACAATTTAGCACAGCCCTATTGTAAAAAAGGCCGAAAATTTTCCCTAACCCCACTGTTATTTACAGCGCTTAGAGGGGCAGAAGTGTGTTATGAAGTGCTATAATAAAAAATAAGGGCCATATTATCAAGAAAGGGCGATACATTATCGCTGCTTTTATCGGCAGAAAACTGCCACTAAAGCGGCGATAATGGGCTTGGTAATATGCCCTTATGAATTCCCATAGAAGCCCAGGTTAACACCAGAACCTAGGCTTCTATGGGAATTCACAAGGGCATATTATCAAGCCCATTATCGCCGCTTTAGCTGCAGTTTCCTGCCGATAAAAGCGGCGATAATGTATTGCCCTTTCATGATAATATGGCCCTAAGTTCCTATGAATATTGCCATTTTTAACAACTCCTATTTGAATGTAACTTTGGAGCACATTTCAGATTCTGTTACTTTTCCCACCAGGTTGGGCAGGATGTGATAGTGCAGGATGAGAACAATTGAGGAACTGCTTTTCAAAAGTATCTGTGGTTTGCGTTGTGAACGGACTCCATCCACAGCCTCTCTGGCATTTTTAGACGAGATTTCCAGATCTCTTTATCCCGGTAGCTGGGCAGCTGGAAATTACATGTTCGGGCCAGTGATTAATTTGAGGTGGTGTTTGCAGGTGGTGGGCACAGGCACTCATGTTTGCGAAGTTTTCCATCATATGACTCTGACTTTGAACCGGAGCAAGAGAAAGAAAGGCAGAAAAGGGATGAGAAAGAGAAAGACAGCAAAACTGGGAAAATCGGGGAAAGAAGAGATAGAAAATAACCTGCAAAAGTGAGTTAAAGAGACCTGAAGTGTTGGGTTGTGAAAGAAAGAGGCATCCGGTGAAATCAAGACTAGGCTACCTTGGTTTCGGCCAACCTTGGCATTCAGCAGTGGCAGCAGAGGAAACACATTGGGCCCTTGCACGTAAGTATGTATGTATGTATGTATGTATGTATGGATGTATGTATGGATGGATTTATTTATTTATCAAATTACAGAACTGTTCTAAGAATGCAATCAGACCAGGTGTGGGATGGGGGATTCTATTCCCCACGACTGGGCCTTGTGTATGTTCAGTTTAGCCCATGTAGGATCTGTTTGCTAGAGTCAGTCTTTAATTATGGTTGCTTTTTGGTTTTTGTAACATCAGTAAATGAACACTATTTCAGAGTTTCCTCTGGAATCTGTGACTCATCACCTGAGTGTCCTGGGCAAGCACCACAGGGAGGATTTGAGAAATTATTAACATGCAGTGATCAGATTCCCCATTGAAGAGCCACTCTAGTTCAGGAAGAATTGGGATTGTAATGTTTCTAAATTAACCCTGAGTTCCACCTTGGAATTTTTTATGATTGAATACACAAGGTGAACCATGGTGTCAAATGCAAAGGTTGGGGGAAGTGACCCATTTAGGGCCACCCGGGTCACTAATGACCACCTCTCAGCCTTCCATACCAAATGAAGAGTCGGTCATACAGTAGAGTATACAAACCTGCCACCTAGGGCAGCTGGACTAGGGTGCGGTCTGCCACCGCACCCTAGTCCAGCGCCTCAGCAACATCGGTATCCAAGAGAAGGCACTGGAGTGGATCAACTCGTTCCTCGCCGGAAGAACAAAAAGAGTCCGCCTCCCCCCGTTTCGCTCCGAGGCCACCGAAGTCATCTGCGGCGTCCCGCAAGGATCTTCACTCAGCCCCACCCTCTTCAACATCTACATGAAACCTCTCGCAGCCATCGCACGCCAGCACAACCTCAACATCATCTCTTACGCCGACGACACCCAGCTGATCCTCTCCCTCACCAGAGACCCCGACACCGCCAGAACCTGCCTACACGAAGGGATGAAAGACGTCGCCGAGTGGATGAAGGACAGCCGCCTGAAACTGAACTCGGACAAGACGGAAGTCCTCATCCTGGGATCTTCGCCCTCCGCCTAGGACGACTACTGGTGGCCCCCAGCCCTGGGCACCGCACCCAAGCCAACCGACCACGCACGCAACCTGGGCTTCATCCTGGACCCCTCCCTCTCGATGACCAGACAAGTCAACGCCGTCTCCTCATCGTGCTTCAACACCCTGCGTATGCTTCGCAAGATCTTCCGCTGGATCCCGACCGAGACCAGGAAGACTGTCACCCAGGCACTCGTCACCAGCCGACTGGACTACGGAAACGCCCTCTACGCCGGAACCACAGCCAAGCTACAGAAAAGACTCCAGCGCATCCAGAACGCCTCCGCCTGACTCATCCTGGATGTCCCCCGACGCAGCCACATCTCCAGCCACCTGAGGAAACTGCACTGGCTCCCCGTCGACAAGAGGATCACGTTCCGGCTCCTCACCCACACACACAAGTCTCTCCACGACCTGGGCCCCAAGTACCTCAACGACCGCCTGACCTTCTACACGCCCACCCACCAGCTACGGTCCACCAGCCTCGCCCTCGCAGCCGTACCACGCATCCGAAGAGCCACCGCCGGAGGAAGATCCTTCTCTTACCTGGCTGCCAAGACTTGGAACTCCCTCCCCATCCACCTTCGGCTGACCCAGGACCATCTCGCCTTCAGGAAACAACTCAAGACCTGGCTGTTCGAGCAGTAGCATACCCCTCCCCCCAAGCGCCTTGAGACCCTCCCGGGTGAGTAGTGCGCTATACAAATGGCATGATTGATTGATTGATTGATTTATTAATATACGATCAGAGAGGAGCAAGTCTGACCAGTCGCTAGGAGTGCTGCAGAGAGGACTGAAATCGGCAAGCATAAAGATACATTATGTAAATTTCATAACCAAGCTTAAAACACGCCTACAGTGAAATTTTTCAGGCAGGTGCAGCTAAACAGCTAAATACAGAAAAAACGGTTTCAGCGCTTCTATCTTACACAAAGTATCCCAACTCCAAGGTCTTTCCATCCGGAGCCTGCCATCAGACAAGGGGGAGGCGGCCGCTATTTAGAGAGAAAGCGGTATGCTAATATGAACTGTATGCTCACTACTAAAACAGGACATGCAAGAAGAACCAAAATTTACAGAAGGGCATTTCTCAGATTGTAACTGGATCATTTTCGAATAGCCTAAAATGGCACCCAAATAGAAAATGGCGCAGCGAATGCTAACTTACATAGAGCACTGCATAAGCATAAACTGTTTCCATTCTAACAAGGTTGAGTGTCCAGCTGTGAATAATCATCAATCTGATAGGATAAGTTGATCCCGACTAATATCAAAAGTGAACACAAACATTATATTTGGCTACACTCTAGTAGCAAAAACAGAACCCTAAGTACTTTATACTAATTTTACATCACATCCCACAACCACATAATACATTGATGACCACAAAGGAAAAATAAAATGTAGCATTTCTACAAGGAAGAAAGCCATCCCTCTCTATCAATCATCAGAAAATTATTCAGAGGCTTGAAAAAGATTGGCAGTAGTGTAAAAATTTGAAAAGAATATCGAGACTTTGAAAATGACCTCTCAGCAAAAGATATTGGCATTGCTCCAACAGGAACAGCCGGGCCCAAATTGGCAGACCACTATACGGGAAGCAACCCAGGCCTTTATAATCCCCTTTGTGCCTAATCAGTGAGGTGCACCTTGTATCAATTGGCAAAGTGAGAAAATTACCTTGTCTGTCCACACTCATCACACTTAGAACATCCCACTAAAATAATGAAAGATGATGGGTGAAATGTTTGTAAAATTACTTAACTGGCTTGCATGTGATTGCTTTCCATCTAGAGTGGAGCAGTAGGCAACAATAAACACAAGGGACTGGAATGGGACCCTGAGAAACATTTCCTAGAATTCCACCCATCACCCTTTTGTGTTTGAATTCCACCCGTCACCTTTTTTGGTTTGAATTTAAACACGTTGCGACATAACTATGATTTGTCAGCACCTAGGTTGAGGATCTAGTTGCTCAAATCATTCTGATGGAAGTAACATGACAACAGTCCTCATGGTAAATTTTAGAGTTCCATGTGATCTTAATGATAATGTTGTTCGAAAAAAAGAGCGCTGGTGAAATGAATGTTATGACCAAAGATGTCAACCCCAGTACCATATCAATAACATTAAAATAAATTCAAAGTTGATGAATGACCTTTACTTTTAAAAATGGTCTACATCCCATAGGTCTAACTTAGTGTTCCTCTTCCCTTACCCACTTTTGCTGTCCCAGTAATCATTTATTTTGTATCCTCCTTATCTTGTGCACGGATGTCTTGTAAGAGATCTGTCTTACCACACTGGTCAATTCTCTGTCCTCCCTGAGTCTTCTTTCATGGAGCTTCTCTTCCCAGTAATTTGTGATCCCTTTTTTTACAATGAATTTTGTGAGGAGACCCTTGACTACTTCCATCCTCTCGATGACATAATTCGTGCCTTTTCTCTCAGACGTCCTTTATTTCTCCACAATCTGGCCTACTTCACTTGACTTCTGTACGTTTTTTTAAAGTTTTTTATAAATTTCTCTTGTTATCCATATCCCTGCTCTTCCATTTTCCTATTCTCTATTGAAGAAAGCAAGCTTTACTTCATGATTTTTTGGTTTAGTGTCACACCCTCCACAATATCATGTGTACACATCACAAAGTCACACTACGCTCCCACAGATTGGACAGCTAGAATTTGGGCCTGGCAAAACTGTGTATGAGAAGAGTATTGCCGCGATATAAATTTGGCTAAAACATTTTTTATATAGCGCGAACTAGACCCAAACCGAATCGGGTTTCAGAGCGCTTTACATAGCACCAGTTACGTTACATGAGGACGGACACACATTCATTTTAGGCACGGGGAGATTAAGTGATTTGCCCAGAATCACAGGAGGTTTTTGGCGTCGTTACCGAGACTCGAACCCAGATCCCCAGGTCCGAGGTCGAGCACCACTGTTTTTGCAAGAAAGATGATTCACACTCACTCGCAAAGAAAGCACAAAGAAAGCCCAGTGACCCAGGAAAACCAGAACTTTCCTTAACAAAGGCATTTTGGAACCATGCCTATAAAGGTCTCGCCCAGAACACCATGACTTGCTTGGCAACAGTTTTCTGTCCTGCAGCAACTGCCAGCAAGAGCTCTGACACTTACCTGAGAGTATTCTGAGAATCCAGGTTCTGGTACACCTTCCACCACTTCGGCCCATCACAGTCCAGATGAGAAATTCTTCAGCATGTCCACCATGATTTTCAGTGACCTGGAAAAGCAAAGAAAGACACAGCAACATCAGATAAATAGAAGTTTGGGCACTAATCGCCAAAACATTGTTTGTGTTTTCAAAGACTTGTAAGACATTTATGAGACTTATAGTAAAGGTACAAAGTGAAAAAGAAGGCCATTCTTGAAGTTCAGAGACACAAGGCAAGACATCTATTGTGTTTCGAAAGAAAGACAAGCATAGTGCCTCAAAACTTACAAAAGAGAATCTAAATTTATTGTTGCTTGTTTCTGTGTTGATTAATACCGTGTAACATCAGAAGGAGAAAGTATCACATTCCCAACAAGACATCCTCAGTGAAGTAGAGCCCATGTGAAGAAACATGTCAGACACAAGTATGGCCGTTGTTGTCCTTTCTCCTTCTCCAATTACCCCTCTCCCTTTGTATCGTTCTGCAGTGGTGGCCGGCACAGGTAAGCGCGGTGGGGCTGGGCAGGGCAGGGCAGGGCAGGGGGGGAAGCTGACAGACAACGCAATAGGTATTATTTATTTATTAATTTATACCTTTTCGATGACAGACATACCCTGCCCCCCCCGCCCTGCCCCACCGTGTTTACATGTGCCGGCCACCGCTGACTTTCTGTTAGTGAGTGTACCGCCACTCACCTGATCGGAAAAGCAGAGGGGGATTAGTTACTTGTTGTTGTCCGCAGATCGCGCTTTGCAAGAAACTGGAAGGTTTGTGGGATCATTTCCTGTGTAATATGACATTCAACCTGAAAACATTTAGGGCCAGATGCTTTTACCTGTTGCACATGGAAAATCTGGCCATTTGTGACCTCTAAATAGCCTTTTCACATGTACTAGCCCTATTTTGCGAGTTGGCAAACTATTGGGAAACAGGGATTGTGAGTCGGTATTAAGAGGGGGCATTACAAGGGTATCCCTTCCTAATAGCGAGTCGCGGGGGCATGTATGAATATTTTATGTCCGGAATGCGGTCACAAAACAGTTGGTAACCCTTTTGGAAATGGAAAGGGGTACCCAAAATGCCCATTCTGCTTTGTGAATTTGGGCACCAATATTTTTTAAGAGCAGGCAGTGGTCTCACCGACCACTGCCTATTCTTAAAAAATGAAAAGTAAACTTTTCATTATTCTTTTTTAAATGCATCCCATTTTCCTATTATTCCCATTAAAGAGAAAATATGCTTTTGCTGAAAAGCAATCACAGACATGGGATTACAGCCCATTACACATTGGTCGCAAATTGCGACCTACTTCATGAATATTAATGAGGTAGATCATTTGTGAATCCAATGTGAATCACTAAATGTGTCTGAGAGACATTAGTACATTGCATTTTGTAAGTCCCTAATTGCAAGTAAAAAGAAATCGCAATTAGAGACTTGCAAAATGAAATGGACATACATCTGGCCCTTACTGACGAAAGGAAAATTAATTATCTGTGAATTACATAATCAACCAACCAGAAGATCCTCTGAAAACATCAGGAAAGACAAGCTCCTTGAGTATTGGCAAGTCTTAACACCTTCAGCGCAGCGCGAATTTTAGCGCTGTGCTGAAGGTTCTAATAGGAGAAGTGTGGCTCACTGGTTAGAGGAGGCAGACCTGGAAGCAGAGGTCAGCCCGGGACCGGGGTTCAATTCCCGGCTTGGTGGGGTCTTGAGTCCTAATACGTCCATGGATTCGACAATTCTCGCTCCGGTGCCTACTCGATTCACGGGTTCACACTCTGCGACTCTGGGCAATAGCTTGCTTAATCTCCACAACGGCCCCTCGCGGCGGGATGCCTGGCTTTCACCTTGTGGATACCCTGCCGGGGTTATCTCACAGGGGAATACCAGGACGGGTTCCCTAAGCAAGCGCTTAGAAACCGCTTGGTGATTTGCGCTATATAAATTCCTGTACATTTACATTTACATTTACAATGAGCCTACCGGCTCATGGCGGAACGGTTCCGTCATGAGCACAGGCCAACCGTCGCTCATGACGGAAGCGTTCCATCATGAGCATCGAAGGGGTTAAATTTATATTCGTATACAGACGGTTTTCTAGTATCGAACACATGACACAATTCTCACAAAGATTTCAAAAAGGTGGATGGATAGCTGAGTTCATGAGAACCTAGAAGCTGTTCTTCAGTGATTACAAAATTATAAGCAGTATTTGCATGAGCAAGCTAATTCACAACTTCACGCCTTGTGTGCCAAAATGAAATAGACATACATCAAAAAAGTCACATCCTGTGGGCAACATTAGAATGGTCAAGGGAACTGGCTGAAACATGCAAGAGTTATGCTAGGACAGGCAAATTCCCTTCCTCTTCCAGTCTATTTAAGCCAACTTCCAAGACACCTCTTTATATATTGATCTGTATATGTTTTTTACTCTACGTCTCTTTCTCGACCTTCCAAAGATGCTCAGACTTCTCATCAATGTCACAATCACCGTCAACTTCTTAGGCTCTCCGTGGGTAAGGTAGGGATGTGCTCTTGAATATTATGATGCTTGCAATAGGGCCAACAATGTTAATCAGCAGGACCTCAATATTTATCAATACTATTTAAAGTATTTTCATACCCCATTCTCGAAAAATGCTTTTCGACCAGACCTTCAGAACCCAAGCTATCAACGATAGTGTGTCATTCTTTGACACATTTATGTATTGTTTCAATGTGTTCATGAACACTGACAGTTATATTGGCAAGTACACCTCTCCACCCCTATTTATAGCAGACTCTCCATCCTTTGCAGCCAGGACAAATTTTATGACATGCTAATTTGTAAGAGTATGCTTGGCTGAACCACAATCTGTATACTTATTAAAGCATGACCATTAAAAGTCAAATTTAACACAACTTCCAACACTTTAGCAACTTGAAGGATCTCATACACGAAAGGAACTATTCTGTAGCTTGAACTCAGGGTGACAAAGAGGCAGGAGGCTTGTGGTGGGCACAAAATAAGCAAGATTACGAGATTCAGAAAGGTCCTACGGCATCCACAAATCAGCCTGATAATCTCGGAAGTGTTAATTTCAAGACTTACCAGATGTACTTCAGGGAGTAAACAGTACTGCAGTGGGAACATTGTTCTTGGGATCTCAGCTTGACTACACTCAGGAAAGGGAATCAGCTCAGTGCGTTTAGGAATAGACACATTACATTCACTCTGCTCACAAAGATGGTATAGTGGCAACTCTCCTCGCTCCTTACTCTCCGAAAACATAGCTCTCAGTCGAGGGGCCATTTTTTCTGGCGCAAGTTTGTACAGTTCAATAGGTAGGCCATTAGGGCCCGACGCCTTGCCTGCCTGAAGGCATCTAATCACCGCCGCTATTTCGTCGTTCGTGAAGTCACTATCTAGGAATGCCCACTCCTCAGGCGGCAGGAGGGGAAGGGCAATATCTCTGAGCATTGATTGGGAGTCTTCTTCTGAGTGGCTAGTGTGCGTATCATATATGTTACTGTAATGGGCTGCAGAGGTGTTGGCTATAGCTTGTGGGTCTGTGAGTCTTTGTCCGTCTTTATCGATTATTTCCGGCACCAATATGGATGCCATCTCCTTTTTGACCAGCCATGCCAGGAATTTCCTGGCCTTATCGCCCAGATGAAATGCTCTCCATGCATCGGCCAAACCAAGCGCCTCCAGAAAATCCGGCAGCCATCTCACTACCGTACCAGTGTCCTGTGGAGGTCATCTGTCTAACTCTCCAGAGACCACCAAGTTAAAGTCTCCTCCTAACAGTAATAAGCTTTCTGGCAGCGAGAGCAGCACCGTTCCAAGATCTTTGAATGTTCGAGCCTGCAGTCCAGGTGGGATGTAGACTGGCACGCAGGTGACCACACGCCCTTCCCATTGCCCCGTTATGCCCATATAGCGCCCTAGGTTGTTCGCCTATGTAGATTGGATCATGGAGGGAAGGGAATTTCGCACCATTATACCCACCCCACGAGAACCAGTAGTTAAGCCTGCGTGCGCTACTAGTTTATAACCCCATCTGTTTAGTGCCTTGCAAGTATTAGCCACCAGATGGGTCTCCTGGAGGAGGACCACATCTGGCACTTGTCTCCTGATATATTGTAGCACCACACAGTGCTTGATCCTGTCCTGCAACCCATTTACATTCCAGCTCAAAGTCTTAAGATTGCAGACCTCTTGCATGTGTAGTCAAGTAGTCCATATCCATCTTCTCACCCCAAGTAGTGATCTACCTCTGTGCTGATTCGAAACAACCAAAACATACAACAGTACCCCATACCCAACAGCCCCTCTACCTGCCCCCCTGCACTTTGGGCTCTAACCCGCCCGTGTTTCTAACTTGCAGAGTGCCTGTCGCCCAGCTTAAACTAAAAATAGTAAAGTGAGTGTGAAAGAATCTCTCCATCCCTCCTCCCCCGAAAATACTGATAGTGTTTCATCTGCTCATTCAAAATGGCTAGTCCCAAATTGTGCGCCTCACTGATCACTAATGGATCCCTTAACTCGACGTCTGACCCCATGTCCTGATACCTGAGGCCTTTGTCGATGCTGTAAGCCATAGAGTTGCACAGAGAGTGCGTAGTGTCCTGTCCGCTGGCTGTGTTATGTGCCGGAGTATCACTCTAATCCGTTGATCCAAGGCCTCACTCCATGACCCCCCCAGCTCTCAAGCCAGTCTGATGCTGATTCCGGGGTATCAAAGAACCATGTTTTACCGTCGCTCTCTACTCGCAGCCGCATGGGGAACAGCATGGCGTATTTCAATCCTCTGTCTCTGAGCATTTTCTTTACCCCTAGGCAGGATCTACGTTGCCGCTGTACTGCCTGCGTAAAATCCGGGAAGAAAAAGATTGTGGCATTTTCGTACTTGAGTGGCGGGCCTGCCCTGGCGTTTTGGAGGATCACATCCCTGTCACACTAGTTCAACACTCAGGCAAGTATCGGCCGTGGGGGGGCTCCTGGTTTTGGCCACCCCCCAGGGACCGTGAGCACTCTTTCTATCATGAAGAAGTTTGAGACACCTTTAGGCTGAAGGTGGGTAACTATTAATTCCTTGACGAACAGGTCAGGGGCCTGTCCCGCGCTCCGGCACTCCCAAAATGCGCACGTTATTGCAACTGGTGCATCCCTCATAATCGTCGAGGTTACTTTCAGCATACTTGCAAAAGGATTGCAGCTCACGTACCTCGGGCTGCAACTGGGAGGTGTCGTCTACCAGGCTTGTTGCAGTGATCTCCAGTTGCTTGACCGTATCGTTTATTTTCACCAGGTCTGATCGTATCAGCCAGACGTCCGTGGATATCACGTCCATCCTCTGCTCAAGGGATGACCTCACTCCAGAAATGGCTGCCATGCCGTCTTTAAGCGTGGGCTCCGTGGGGTCGTCTTCTGTTCCATTGCCCGTCTTGTCTCTGGTCCGCTATTCTTGAGGTAAGGCCTTGTGTTTGCAGTTTTGAACAGCCATGTTGAACTGGCAAAATAAACCTTTTGCCAGGCCATAATACTCCTTTTTAATACATAAGTCACCTCTACGGTAAGCCCTGGACAGCCCAGAGGGCAGGGTGCAATGTATTTAAAGCATTGATCATGTACTTTTAAGTTTCGCTTGTCCTGGTAGTGAAAAACTCATTTCTTTTTAATACTGCAAGGCCCACCTCCCCATTGCATAATATTGGAATTGCCTTATTACATTTTATTAGTGTAATTTCTAAATGGGAACAGGTAAGACCTTCATGCTTGGTGTCTCTGGAATCACAATTTTAAATCCTACCTTATGGTGAAGTCGGATATTAAGCTGCAATTCTGAAAATGCAATTTTTAGAATGTTGGCATTTTCTTGCATTAGCCATTTGATGACTACAGCCTGTCTCTGAGTAACATGGCTGGATGTAGTTGGCAGTTTGGGTTTGTGTATTCCTCCTAGATAGCCACAAACAATGGGAAGTTTAGGTGGAACTGGATGGGCCATCACTGACAGGATGGGAGGGAAGAGTTGAGTCCAGCCCCACTTAAACTTGAATATGCTATGTTCTGTCTCCACACAAAGGACTGCATAACACCTGTAGTTAGTCTAGGCCTGGGCCAGGAAGGCAGGGCATCTGTGCACTTTTAAAGGCATGCCTCTAGAATCTTCTCCCCACTTTAAATGCTCAACTGTGTATAAATCTTGGCCGTCAGACACCAACTCTTCACTAGAACGTCTGGACCTGTGGATACTCTGCCAGGAGGAAGGACTGCTCTTCTGCTGAAAGGACCACCACTCTACTCAACTGCTACTCTGAATGAACTATTGCCCTGCTGTGATGACCTGCTGCCTGCTACCATTTTGCCTGGCAAGGAAGCATTGGACTTGCAACGTCATCTTAAACACAGTACCCCAGAGTGACTTAAAGAACTAGTCTGCCGGCCTCCTGATCTGGGCCTCAGGGACATAAAAGCTACTCCAATATCCTACACCAGCCCCTAGACCCAGCTGCTGTGAGTTCCTGACCCTGAATTGATGACTCTCAGGTCCTGGACCCTTGGTTTGGCTTAAGGGAGCTAAAATCAGGGTTTTGGGCTCTTAAACCATGAACAAGCCTGTTCGCCCCGAGACCGCGCTGCTTGCACCACATCTCAGTGCAAAGCTCCATCAGCCCGACCCTTCACACTGCAGCAGTGACTGCTCACGGGGACTACCTCAGCGAATCTCCAGCAATGCCCACCCGCCATAGCGGCCGCTTCCTCCTGCTTTGCCAACAGCTTCTCTTGACGCTCTCCCAACTCTTCGAGGACCTGCTCAGAATGAATAGGACTCTTGGCACGAATTTGAGTAGGTTAACTTCAGTGAGCCCAACGTGGTGACTGTAGCCGACCTGCGCTCCATAGCAGTCGGCCTGAAATTGTGACTTTGAGGTGGACCATCACAACCATATATCACAGGTTGGCGCTTTATGCTTTTTGGTGCTATTTTACACTTTAATCCTTAAAAATTCGTAACTCCAATTTTACTAACTGCATTTTTGTAATTTTGGTGGTTTTTTTATTTATAAAATGTTACTCTATTTTTCTAATTTGATGTGGGTTTCTTTTGTGTGGCGTTTCTCACTTTATTATGTTTGAAGTGTTGTACGGATAATTAACACATTGCCTCTTAGTTAAGCCTGACTGCTCAGTGCCAAGCTACCAGAGACTTGAGCATAGGTCAATTTAGGGTTTGCTTGTGCTCAATCTGACATGGATTGCGGTTGCTGCTTGACCAGGGCTCACAGCCCAGTCAACCAACAGCCCAATTTTTCACAGAGGTGTTGATGTAGTAGTAAGAAAGAGTTTAGTGAGGGAAATAGGGAGGGATATGCACACTCCCATAAAACAGCAAGGGCCAGATGGATCAAGGTAAATTGCGATCACAAATGCCGAAATTCACAGAATTTCAGAGTTTGTGATCGCAATTTAGCTGTGTGCAATGCAGGTAAGTCAAAACCCACTCGCAAAATAAGGAATCGCATAATTTGCGATTCCCTATTTTGCGCAAGCATTTAGAGAATCACAATTTGCAATTCCCTAAATGCTATTCTAGTATTCATCACAAATTGCGATTTTGCTGTAAGGAATCGCAAAGTACCATCAACTTCAGGTTAGTAGTAAATTGCGTTTTCCAAGAAAAATGAAATTTCAGGCATTTTAAAAGTGCCATGCGGCACACATGCATGCCCTTAGGGCATGTATGTGCGCCACATGTGCACACATGCACATTTCAGGGGTTCAACAGGGTGTCCTTTAGGAACCCTTGCAGCCTTGAAATTGCGTACACAATTCCCATTCATTCCCATGGGCCGCTTGGCCCATAGGAATGAATAGGAAGCCAGTCCGGAAGCCATTCCTTTTTTGCGACTCGCAATTTGCGAGTCACAAATAAGTAGTGCGTAGGAATCGCAAAATATTAGCAGATTCCTACGTACATTGCATTTTGCGGGTCTATAATAACGAATTGGTAAAATTCGCTATTATAGACTTGCAAATTGTAATGTTGATACATCTGGCCCTAATTTTATTGCTATTCACAAACTGTACTTCTGAAGATACAACAACCAAAAAGGGACCCAAAACAGTAGTAAATTATTTTTCAGGTCAAAGTTGAAGTAAGTCCAGCACCCCACAAGGCCAACATTGGTCAACCAGTAGTACTGTGAAACCCTCTGATAGAAAAATAGGTACTTAAATCAAAACCCCACAGGAAATTGTGTTATTTTAAATTAAATATAATTTAAAGTTATAAAACTTTATAGGAAAAAGTACACAATGATCATTTTAATGTACCATACGTTAATGATATGTATTTATTTTAAAAATTATAGTAAGATTACATTTTAATAAAATATAATTTCATATTATTTAATGAATTCTAATCTTCCAATAATCATTAATTCATCATAAATAAATGTTTTTCTTTGTGTTATTTCCTTTAATGTAAACGTCATTTTAATATAATTTATTATAGTAAATATAAAAACTATTTAAATCAAAATTAAGTTATTCATGCTGTAGTTTTTGTTTTCCTTTGCTCAACATTTAACTGAAGTATATTATTTAAAGTAATATTTAACATATGCGGAGATTTTTGTACTTTATTTAAATTAAAAACGTTTACTTTCCCGTACATTTTACAGCAGGGAGAATCTGCAAATAAAAGACTGATAATGTTTTCACTTGGTGAAATGATTGTGCATTTTAGGAATATATAGTAGGAATTGGACGAAGGAAATTTACATTCAAAGAATTGCAAGACTTACAACATACCTGTTAATGAAATGACTGATTGTTCACAACTCCATTACCCATCTCCAGCTGAAACTCAGTTCAAGACCTGCTAAATTCCAGACAGGATGAATGCATAAGAAATGAGCTCACACAGCAAATACATTTAGCTGCATTCACTATGTCCCTTAATATATTTGTATGGGGAGCCCTTGTTTTGTGGAGGTATTACTTGAGGTGGAGATAGAAGGTTTACAGGTAAACTATCAATATATTTGGGATATCCATGGAAGCTGTCATTGCCAGACACCTCTTCTCACGTGACTTGATCCTGGACATAGTTGTCAACTGGAAGGAGGAGCTGAATTCACCCACAGCCCACTCCCTGGCTAACCCATTGTGTGTAAAACTATTGACTGCACTTCATTCCATGGCCACTTGATCTTTCAAGACGGTTTCCAGTGACAAAGTCGGCATATCACAGACAAGCAGTCTCGCCGCTTGCATCAAGTACCAAGATGCATCAATAGAGAGAGTGCACCAGTTTATAGCCATGTAATAGTAACTGGTGGGAAGGCAAAGGGTGACATCAAATGTTGGCCTTTTGCCTGCTTCCCTCGTGTACTATGTGCCATTTACTGCACCCACGTTGAACTTCAACCCCACTCACAGCACACCACACCACACCTTTCCTGCAAAAGACAGTTCTGGCACTCCATAAAAGTGCAGGCTATCTGCGGTGCCCGGGGAAACAACCAGAAACCATACATTTCCAACAGTCACCGTTTGAACGACGCTTAGTTGCTGGGAATTTCAAAGACTTGGCTTATTGGTAAGAAACAACAACTCACACTGGCATTTCAAACATAATCAATAAACACTACAACATAATACACATGCATCACACTGACACATACTGCAAGTAGATAGGCATGATGTAGTAGAATTTGAATAGAGGCCCCCTTCTTACAAATTAAATTTTTTTACAGGTGATGCCCGATATTTTCTTTCTCTCCATCTTCTCACACCCTACAGATGTCCAACCAAAGTATGTCAGCAAATGTACAATAGAGCACACATACGTACACAAGCCATTAACAATCACATTTTCTGGATCCTCAAGTCGTGATTCAGATGCCTTGAAAGTACAGAGGGGGTGCTAGTATGCTTCCCAAAAGTTGTGTGCAAGATTGTTGTAACCTTTTGTGTGTTACACGCCATCGCCATATGACCGGGCTTACATAGTGATCTTGACCCTGATCTAGGCCCGCATCCAAGTGCCGGTGGTGGGGTACAAAATCAGGTCAGCCGTTCAACCATGCTAGTTTGGTTACTGCATTTATGTAGTTAGACATTATTGTGTACGTGATGAATGGTCGAGGACTAAGACACCTTCTATGGATACCAATCTGAGACAAATCTATCTACTTTGCATAATGTCGCAAACTAACATGCTATGCTCAAGATTAAAAAGTGCAAAAACAAGTTGATGGACAGAATGCAGAACAATGTCATACATTCACCCCAGTACAGAGATCTGGGCCTAAATCCATCGTGTTTTTGCTCACCACACCACCTCAGTTCAGACATGGCCATATGCAAATCAGCCTTGACCCTGTGCCTCATGGGAACAGTCCAGCCCGAACTGCCAAGCCATGTCTTCCCTGGACCGGTATCAAGCATCCTAGGACTGGTTTCTGGCTATCAGCCATCTTCAGCCAGGATAGCTTGACTCCAGTGGCGTGGAGAGCACGGTACTCCCGTCTGAGCATACCCTTCCCACTCGGGGTGACAAATGCAAAAACAACAGTTGATGGACAGAATGCAGAATAATGTCATACATTCACCCCAGTACAGAGATCTGGGCCTAAATCCATCGTTTTTTTGCCCACCACACCACCCCAGTTCAGACATGGCCAAATGCAAATCAGCCTTGACCCTGTGCCTCATGGGAACAGTCCAGCCCGAACTGCCAAGCCATGTCTTCCCTGAACCGGAATCAAGCATCCTAGGACCGGTTTCTTGCTATCAGCCATCTTCAGCCAGGATAGGGGCGGGGGGCGCGCACAGCGCCCCGGTGCTGATGACGAGCTCGGCTCGTCATCAGCCACAGTGCTCGTGTGCTGATGACGAGCTCAGCTCGTCACTGCCACGCCCGTTCCTTAGAACGATCAGCGCAGCAGGGGAATTATCCCCACGTGTGGGCCATGACGAGCACATCATCAGCACACGAGCACTGTGGCTGATGACGAGCTGAGCTCGTCATCAGCATGGTAGGGGTTAAACCTGGCTGGCCAACCCCCCGTAATCAGCTGGATGAGTTTACGTAGCAGAGATACATACAGTAAATATATATTGCTATTTGGAACTTAGGTGGACATGCAGTTTTCCCTTAACATGACATGATCTATTTCCCAAGTATTTTTGTGGTAAAAAATTTAGCTCAACTTTACTAACAGAAGTGTTTAGATTTGCTTTCTTTAGATTGCCTGATCATCTGGTCTTGACATTATATAAATGGTTTTAGAATGCTCAGGACTGCTGGCAATATAAAAGTTAAAGCACAAATTGTACATTAGAAATCCAAAATATTTTCATTTGCCAATTTAAATTTATGTGATGCTGACATTGTGTATGTACCTTTTCCTTGCTTCCTAGCCTCCATATATTTTACCTTCAATAATAAATCATTTTTGGAACTTATGATGTACAAAAATATAGACTAGTTTGACCTCCTTTAATTGCTTTGTAGCCAGGTTGAATACCTGCTTTTTAAAAATGTCAGACCACGGTGCTGCTGATTTTTGCCCCGAACTCGGACATTATTTTGAAAGTATGCCCCAAAGTTTCCGTTCACATTTTCTTTGGCTGAGTCTGAAAACATGTATTGGCAAAAGAAAAATAATAGTCTCTAAATCACCGAATCAACCATCCAGGTAACAAAGCCAGATCATTAGGGGAGGGTAGCTTCCCAAGTACCATCAAGATACACATTTAGACTCCAATGCAGATGTTTTTTAGCATATATGATAGCAAAACAAAGGGGCATATTATCAAGGGGGGGCGATGGGCACTTTTCGCCGGTTTAGCGGCCGTTTTCAGCCACTAAGCGGCGAAAATTCTATCGCCCTATTATCAAGCTGTCGCTAACAGCAGTTAGCGACAGCTTGAAGGCGATAACGAGCGGTTTGGGGCCCGCTTTGCATGTCAGCGATATTTATTGCTAATGACATGCAAAGTGGGCCTACCCAACCCGTTAGCGACTGAAAGCAGCCAATAACGTCGCTATCGCCTATTCACAAGGCTGGCATAGCGATGGAAATATTCCCGCTATCGCCAAAAACGAACGCCTGCTCTGACCAGTTCTTAGCCATGTTATCCAATGGGAGGTGGATAACATGGCTAAGAGCATTTCGTCGCTAATGCGAAAATATCGCTATATTCTCAGCGATATTCTCGCATTACGCCGCTATCGCTGGATATTTTAGCGCTGCGGAGAAAAACGTTGCTAATAGCATGTTTTCTCCGCTAAAATATCCAGCGATAGGCAGCAATAAAAACAAAGTCGCTAAGCGCATTTAGTGATAAATATCGCTAGTTGTTGGTAATATGCCCCAAAATTCTCACAAAGAATATCAGAAGGTACCTAGCTGAACACATAAGAATTTGATGTGTCCTTCCCTGATAGCATAATTGTAAACCATTTTTACCTGAGAAGGCTAATTCACCACTTCAAGTCTGGAGTACCAAACCACGTCTTGACTCAGTGCCAGAGGCGGGCACATCTAGTGAGCAAAATCAGGAGAAAGAAAACATTTCTTTACTAATTTACTGCTACACTAAAACACGAAAACACATTTAATATTCTCGCTCTAGTTACACTTTCCTCTTTTTCTACTATTTTGCTCAGTGCACTCTCCGGTGCAGCCTCCTTTTGGGTCAGGATAGAAATACAAACACAATGTTCTTTTTCTAGATGCATAACCCCCCATGATGATATTTTT
The DNA here is from genome assembly GCF_964261635.1 of Lissotriton helveticus. NCBI lineage: Eukaryota > Metazoa > Chordata > Amphibia > Caudata > Salamandridae > Lissotriton > Lissotriton helveticus. Next base: position 189,375,999 of record NC_136068.1, on the reverse strand, counting down.
AAATATGTGTTCTTGCAATTCCTGGCCCTTTTTCGCATAAATTATCGAGCCAGGATTCAATCATGCGCCAAATATGTATATTTCATGACAAAAGGTTTTAACAAAAAACAGAGATTCTCTCGTGTGGAAGTGTAATGCTTTAGTTTGTTGCTTCTGTAAAAAAGCATCTCAAGGAGGAGATGGACATTCTCACTCCTTGTAAAATAGACCTAAATATACAGATTAAAGAGTAAACTGTGCCTAATTCTCACTGCAGGGATAATGGGGAAGCAAATAGCATGATGGGGAGTGACGAGGATGCAAGACATATTTTTTGCAGTTTTTATACAGTACAAGTTTGGCACAAATGCATCAGACCGCTTCACGTGAGTACCAGGTTGCACTACTCAAGGTCAGTTTTTTTAGGCCCAGGGAGATTAGGGGACTCATTTATGAGAAGTGTGGTGCATCGCTGGTTGAAAGCAGCGACGCAACACTTCTCAGTGCGCCCTCCTTTAGACACCCTTGATGCGTCATATTTACTGTATAACGAATCATGTCGCAAGCAATGACAGATACGTCAGTATTACTGACGTATGTGTCGGGGGAAAAACTGATGCATTGCTGGAGTTGCTCACTTTGCCGCTGGATTCAAGCTAACCTGGCTGATCCCAGGAGGATGGTTTCTGTATAAGGGAAGACCTGGCTTGGCAGTTCGGGCTGGACTGTTCCCATGCGGCACAGGGTCAAAACTGATTTGAATATGGCTTGGTCTGAACTGAGGTGGCGTAGTGAGCTAAAGAATGATGATGGATTAAACCCAGATCTGTGACTGGGGTTGAGTGGCTGAAAGTTTCAGTGCTCCATCCATCATCTCCTTGTATTTGAAGTTGTGTTGGAAGCGTGACACAACTCCTGCAATGTTCCTTTAACATAGGGCAAGTCCCATGTGGATGGGCCTCAGTCACCCCTATGCCTGCCACGAGGCAGGCATTAGGTTTTCATACATTGGCGTCCTAGAAGAGGACCAGCAAAATCTTATCGATTTCATTGTGCCACTCCTACGATCCTTTCTTGCGGGGGAACACCCACCCTGCATACATTATACCTGATGCAGGTATAATGTAGTGCAGGGGGTTATGAAGTGACGCATCTGCCTAGATGCGCCACTTCATAAATATGGCGCAACATAGCGCATTATTTACACCACTGCTGCATCACATAAAGTGACACAACGGCGGCGCAAAAGCGACGCAGGGGCTCATAAATAAGCCCGAAGTGATTTGCACAGAATCACCGGATATTTGGTTGATACTGCTATTGGAACCTGGTTTCCCAGTTTTGAAGCAAGCCGCACTAGCGCTTAGGGCACATCTCCTCCCCTACCATTAAAATCACTGCATTTCAATGCCACCTCTAAAGTGGTCCAAAGGTCTCACTTTGGGATGCCACTATTTGACTCACAAAACTGGGGACTCTCAAGAAAAGGGCAATTACTCGGGTTTTCTTTAGAAGTGCAGGGGAGTGCACCCGCCCCGCCAGCTGATAGCCTCCGATCCAGGGGCGTGTCCTGACTGACCTCTACTTTCGATTGGCAGCAGGAGGACTGGTGTAGTGGTGGCCATGCACTTCAAAGTGCGCATGTCACTTTGGCAGACGGACTAGCGATAGCCAAGGTGTACACGCCCACTTTAAAGCTCTCCACACAGCTGTCTTAGACAACTGGGTGAAGAACAAGCACAGGCCTCCAGGGCCTGAGGGAGCATTAAGCCAACACGCTGAGAGCAGTGTCTGGATTGGCTAGGGGTGTTCTTCATTCCACAGGCTTCGGAAGGATAGCGAGGAGTACCCGTATCCCACGGTAAGTGCAATTTATTTGTATTTAATGCTTTACTGTTTGGTTTATTTTGGAGGGAAGGGTTGTTTTTATTTGGTCTTTGAGAAAGCGTTTTGTTTACTATGGGCTTTTGTAGGGAGGGAAATTGTGTTTTTGTGTTTTTTGGAAGTGGTGGAACACTTCGCTTGCCTCACCACTTTGAAAGGTCATCAGCTACTCCTGGGGGTAGTGTTTTTCTCTCAGGCTGAGACATCTTATTTTACCAACTGGTGAACGAGAAGAGCCTGAGTCAACTTAAGGAATGTTGAACCACCAGTTGACAAACTGATTTCTGGAGTAGGCAGGTTAACTCAGTAACCTGGTCTGGTACCAGCAGATCATCAGAATATTAGCTGACATCAATAGCATGCCATAAGTACTGGTTAGAATATAGTTGGCGAATTAGGAATTAATAATGCCAAATAAACACCGAACTGAACAATATTCTGGAGAATTCCATGGAATTTCAAGAACATTTTGCAAGATTCCTCAGAATTCCACAGCACGGAGGCGTGGGCATTTGGCGCTATTTTCTTATTGCAAACTGTACCTTTGCAACCAAAAATGAATGCAAGGATGCATTTAGCACTAAGAACTAACGCAGCCGAATACCATGCAGTACATACTGCTTGGTGCCCTTACATACTCTGCAATGACTACTGCAGAGTATGTAAGGGCGCAAAGGGGGAAGCACTGCTGTGCATACCCTTCGGAACCAATAATACTCTGCAGTGATTACTGCAGGGTATATAAGGGTGCTGAGGGGTAAGCACTATGAGTGCATTTGGTATGTGGCACCTCTGTGCATACCCCTTGGCATCATTACATACTCTGCAGCATTTACTGCAGAGTATGTAAGGGCACCGAGGGCTATGCCTGTAGTGCATACACCTCATCACCCTTAAATACTCTGCAGTGATTACTGCACAGTATTTATGGGCACCAAGGGCTATGCACTGCTGTGCGTAACCCTCGTCACCCTTACATACTCAGAGTATATAATGAACATTATATATCTGCATATGTAAGGGCGCCGAGGGGTATGCACAGTGCAGTCAGTAGTTTTTAAATAGGGCCAGAAGAGGGAACTGTCCCTCTATGTTTCAAACTCATTGCAGATTAAAGTTTAATCTGCAGTGCTTTTTAACCCCTTGTGTGCTTCGGACGGCCCCCGGCCATCTGACGTCACGGTGGGCGTGTGCTGACGACAGCCGGGGGCCATCCAAATCCTGCCCACTCAATAAAAACCCCGTACACCGTGAAAATTCTTGCTGTGCGGAAGGGGCTAAACATATACGGACTTCTCCCTCTTCCAGCCCTGTTTAAAAACCAAACAGTGCTGATTAATTCCTATGGAGGAGCTGCAGAATTTAATAGTAAGTCCACATTACAAAAGTAACACGGGATTACAAAATGTCTTTAGTTCCACCAGTTAATTTAAATATTCCAACAACTCCTACTCAAGAGCTGATTAGAGCAAGACCACAAAATTGATAAGTAGTCTGCATCTCTTCCTTCTGTGAGGGAAACTTGCATTGCTGCTACATCAGTGGTGCAATCAAGGAAGACACTCTGCCTAAAAATGTCTTTATAGAATGCAGTACGTCACTGATATATACAGAACAGTCCTCCTTCACATTTATAGTACGGAGAGCTAGTGAGTTAAGGATATCATATTATTTTAGATTTTTTGATCAGCATAGTAGAAAAACCATAAAAGACAAAACATGTCCACAAACTATTACAAACATCCTAAGCCGCACACACACAATCTGTCTTACAAACAGGCAGACACTGACTCAAACATACTTAGACATTCCATCAAGTGACAATACATCAAATAGTGCCAGACACAGTCACATAATACAATGCGAAGTTCACATCACAAAGGGACATCAGGCAATGTTGGATAATATGGAAGATCCAGGATCAGTTGATTATCGTTACAAGGCACTGATACAGTCCATAGTCTGTTTTTTTTCCCACAAAGAAAAGATGCAAGTAAGGGAGGTACAGGGGCTCCAACGCCGGCATGCGTTTCAGCGTCAGACCCACATTTGGGTCACACCTTCTTCAGGGCGACTGATTCGTGTGCGAGCAAAAGAAATATGGTGTGCCTGGGTTAAGAAGGCAGGACGGCGGCCCGAATAGTAGAAACATAAGCAATCTATTAGGATAACTGGTGCACAGAAGGCTCCAAAAGTGTGGCCAGCACGGTGAGTTTGTCCTGAGGATAATGGGCACAGCCGATTCTTTAGGAGGAAAGAAGCATCACACAGAGCAAAGTTGTAGGCGATAAGAGGCATAGTAGGGAGATCCGATGCAGTAACGCTTAATGCTTAGAGAGTGGATCATTCGATGGAAGGAACCATCCGGGCAGGATCGTGGTGGGCTCACGAGACGTCAAGCACTCTGAGCTACATCAGTGGTACCCATGGTGTGTGTCATACTAACATTTTGGACAGGTATTGTCAGGGAGAAACAGATTGTGGAGTTCCCTCTTTGAATACTTTGCAGGTAGCCTCAACAAGTATTGTTATGCTACTGGCAAAAGCAGCTTGGAAAAAACTAGTAAATTGGGATGGACAAAGTTTGATGGCACTGGAGTCTATCGCTACCTGCAGTGCTCCTCACCCACCTATGGATTCATCCCCTTGGAACCTAACCTTCTCCTAAGCAGCCTCCACAGTTTCTACCGAAGACACAGCGGGTGGCACTGCATAGGTCAATCTACCTCGTGCTTCTTATCCTTTTGAGCATTATTAGTATAACATAAGGTTTATTTTGGGAAAAATATTCGTATACTGTAAATACACAAAGCACAATCGCATAGATCAAAATTTGGGAGATGTAGTCAGGGAAAAATTTGCACTGAACGCACATGCAAGTAATAATACAAACACAAAAGGCAGTTGTGACTTGTGATGATGTCTAATAGATATTGGACACAGCTATATAGATGATATTACATGTCCCATGTGAAACAGAACGCATGAAAACAGATATACAAAACTAATTGTGATCATACAAAGATAAGAAACAAGTGTTTCCTGCGCCAAGGACAAACAACATAAATTTGATTTACACAAAATTGTATATCAAGCCGTTCCATTCAAAGGATTGAAATATAGAGTTAATTGAGTATTTCCACTAAGGAATATAGGGTCTCATCAGGTCCATATAATAAGAGGTACACCTGTGAAAAAATATTTACAAATGTTCAATACCAGGGTCTTAAATTACAACCCACGGTATAAAGATAAATAAATAAGCCTAATTGATAAAATACAAATGCACCACCGAAAAAGTGTACACCACCAAAAAGTTATGAAATGAGATTACTTACATAGGGACCCAAACAAGAGGGAACTGCATGAAAAGAGTGGAAAGCCACTTATTCTTAGAACACATTAGTTTCATAGGAATTTGCAAGAAATTGGGACTGCAGGCTCGAAATAACAATTTACCCACATGCAGGAGCATGAGAACACCTGAGCACCGAGACAGGGAGATAGATGGTTTCTACAGGCAGGAATTCCTCTAAGCTCCTTCCCTTTATGAGTGGGGTGAACTTTATGTTCCTCCTGTATCCTGGAAGTATCAGCTACAGGTGAACAGGCATGTTTGCAATAAGCAGCTTCAGGTTAATGTATCAAGGATCCAGTTTTTGCCCAGGTCTTGGAGTAGTAGTAAATGGTTCCAGCTCCATCAGCTTCAATGCTATCTACAAATTCTGGGCGATCAGGCTATCATAGGTAAGGCCTCCATTGAAGGCTTTTCCATAAAGCTGGCATAGAGAAACTGCTCTGGGATGCCGCTCGAAGTGTATTCCTGCTTCAAAGCCAGACATCAGTAAACACCTCTTACAAGAACTTTATAATACAGGAAGACTGAGGTGGGAAGGGAAAGAGGCACAAACACAAAGGAGCAGTACCTACAATGTGTAACTGTTTTTTTGATACACAGTCAAAGCTTTATCTCTGCATTTTAGTATTATCGGTATTGCTGACACATGTCTATGTTAACTTACAGTGGGAAGATTCCACGACAAGTAAACTTCTAGTAAGAAAATGACTGAAGCTTATACACATGAAATAAACAAGCACTTCCAAAGTGATACGTTTAACCTTCAGTAGCCTCACCCAACCTTTTGCTTTGCCAATGCGTTTTTGTCGATAAAGTTTTGCACCAGAACATTCAAAATGATTCATGTTTGCCAATGCTGAACAGCATTAGGCAAACAAAAATTGTGCTGATGTATATATGTCCATGCATGAGCATGTATATGTCATAATGCCTTGGCTGGCCCAATGTGATTACTCCTGTGAATGTATGCATTTATGCATTCACAACTTCCATGTAAACCCTGGAGGAGAGGACACTGGTAATGTGGTTGGTAGGACCGCGGCGGTCCCGCCACGCATACTGTAGCCTCTGACCGCTGCTCCAATGCCAGAGAATGGCGGTTCCCTGGCAGAGCCAGCGGTTCCAGGGCGGTCCGACTCGCTAAACTCATAATGGGGTAATTGGACAGCCAGTGCAACCGTGCCTGGATTCACCTACAATGTGCCACCATTAGTCTGGCAGTCCCAGACAGTAATCAGCCCATTTGTATTTCAGGGAGGAGTAACCTGGCAGCAGCAAATTAGAGCTGCCAAAGCCCCCCAAAAATAATAATAATAAAGTAAGATTGGGAGAGAAGAGCAATTGTGGAGCAGGTAGCAGAGAAAAGGGGGAACTGGGTGCAGAGTGTATTATGAAAAAAAAAGACAAAAAATTGGAGGAATGGGGAAATTCGAGGGAAGCTATGGGTGAGCTGGAAGATGGACAGTAACAAAGAGAGCAAAGAGGGTAGGGATTCGAGAGGGAAAGCATCCCCAAGGAAAAGAGCAAAAACGAATGCACTCCCTTAGAGTACTGATAAAAGAGAGAAAAGCCAAGCAGTGTAAAAATAGAAATTATCTAGTCACAATAATGGTAAAGAAGCTATGATCCAGGGGTAGGAAAAATTACAGAAAGAAAAATAAAGCCATTGGGTAAGAAAAAGGAAAATTAGTTTAAAGAGAAAACGTATCATTTTCTTTTATTTATGAACTATAATTGGTAAGCGTTGATGGGATTCATAGCTGGCAGTAAGCAACATTATTGTCAAAAATAGGTCTTTGACAACAGACTGCCAGCTGCTGAATGTGAACAACGTCTAAAAATGCAGGCACTGTTGATTATCCTGCAAAAGAGGTGCAGACTGTCACATCTAAAGGTGAAGATTGAAGAAATACTGTATTTCCAATGTGAACACAGCTCAGACCCACGCCTCATTTTGTTTAAATGGTACTCATTAATTGCAAAAAGTTTCTGAATCTACTCAAAAGGTATTATTTCCACTGGCTGCTATCTAGAATTCTCTATCAGATCTCCAAATTATACCAGTATTTCATGTTACGTCCAACTTTGTCTGCAGCAGTGGGAAGATTATGTTAGCATTTTTGTCTGCCCATGTAGGTCACAACCTTCACCTTTTATTTTGCAGTTCGTGTGAATCCAGGTTGCCAACTACCTCCTGACCTGGAATTTTATAAATATAGTTTTAATTCAGGGCCTAATGTAACATTAAATAAGGCATCAAATATTTATTTTCATCTACGCCACTACAAAATAACGACACCCTTCTAATTTTTAGAAGCATAACTTACAAGCCTGCAGTGTTTGCAGGGGCACCTGGGTATGAGGCTCTGAGGAACCCAGTGCACCTCAAGCACAGTCAATGTCTCCTTGGGTGGGAGCCTCATATACAGACCACCTGGACCCCTCACCAATTTTAACACAAATATCACAGACTTCCTTGCACCACTCATAATCAAAACCAGCGCCTACATCTTCCTCAGAGACCTTACCTTTCCCCTAGAAGACTGCACTGACCCAAATTCGACAGCTCTTCTAGAAAACTGTGGAAATCATAGCCTCACCCCATGTTACTTGACCCACCTACATGCCCTAGTCACCAGCAAGTTGAACTATGGGAGCAGGTATATGACCAGATTTTCTCCTCAACCAGAAACATCACAGTCAACAAGCCAGCAACCTGGACATACCTTGCCCTTTCCAGCATACCCATCCCACACCATCACAGACTTAACACCACCGGAACTACCCGCTGCAACTGAAAAGTATCTCAGAAGATGAGTGGGCTTTCCGCACTCTCTGATTACTGTCCCGAATCACCGCAGCGACTCGCTGAAAGGCATCCAAAACCTCAACTTCTGGATCACTTCACACACTGACACCCTGGTTTCCATCAAGGGCAACCCAATGGCTGGAGCTGACTACAGGCCAGCTGGTTTACAGACAAATTCAGGCTGATGTAATGCCACTGCAAGCAACTAGAGTGCAAATGGAGAACAATTCAAGACAAAGCAGATACAAACATCTTCAAATCAGCCCCGAGACTGTACCACTAGCTGATGTGGCACGCCAAGTGCACTGCTCTTGCAGATCACATCAACAACAGAACTAGCAGCAGCAGTGAAATCTTCATTATCATTGAAGATATTTCAGTGCCCCCTGCTACCTCAAACAGCATCAACCCCCTCAAAGAACCCTGGCAACAAGCTCTCAGATTTCTTCCTTAGCAAATCACCTTCATATACAACAACTTCAACCCTCAACTGGACCCCAGAGCCATCGCAACTAAATTTCTCATCATGGCAGACCAACAACCTGGTAGCCTGCATTCACCACCATTGAAATAACTGCTACCATGAAGACCATCCACATAGGGCACCATCTGAACCTTGCCCACACCGCACCTTCACCAAATGACTTCTACTGATCATCAAAGCACTAACACCCATCATCAGTGCCTTCATTGACTCAGTCAAATTCCCAGACACCAGAAAACATGCCACAGTCATGCCCCTGCTCAAGAAAATATACAATGACCCAGCCACGCTTTCAAACTACAGACCCTTCTCCCTCCTATCATCCCTGGCAAAGGTCTTAGAGAAACTAATCAACCAATGCCTCACCAACCACCCGCACATCAATGACACGAAGTCTGTAGGCCCAACCACAGTACAAAAACAACACTCATTGACATCACAGACGACATCCAGATGATCCTTGACAGAGGAGGTACGGTAGCCCTCATTCTCCTGGATCTCTCTGCAGCATTTGACATGGTCTTACACCCCATCCTTATTAGGAGCTTAAATAAGAGATTGGCATTCTAGTTTATCTGCTCTTTCTTAATGGACAGAGCACAAGCTGTCAACCTGGCACCTTACTACTCGGAAGCCTGCAAACTAATCTGCAGAGTGCCTCAAGGTTTGTCGCTCAGCCCCACCCTTTTCAACGCCTACAAAATCGCACTGGCCGGGGTCATCCATGCATACAATATCAATGTCCTCCCTTATGCAGACCACACACAACTCATATCCGCCCTCTCGGACAAAGCCCCAACACAAGAAACAAGTTCACTGCCTGCAAGACCAAAGTCGCTAACTGTATGAAAGTCAAATGTCTCAATCCCAACACAGACAAGACAGAAGTAGAGATCTTTGGCAAGAATACCTCACCATAGGACTTTAACCCCTTCCACGCTGATGACGAGCTGGGCTCGTCATGAGGTAGCCTCCTGCTACGCTGATGACAAGCCCAGCTCGTCACGTAAAATGCGGTTTCGCAAAACTCCGCGCACGAGCGGAATTCCGCACGCACGCATGCGGTTAACTGGTGACCAGCTGGACTCACACTCACAGCCTGGACCAAAGCCAGGAATCGCAGTATAATCAGCGACAGCAAATTGGACATGACCGCACAAGTCAACGTCGTTACTGCATCCTGCTTCTACATCCTGACAATGCTGGGAAATATCTTCAAGTGGCTGCTAAGCAACACTAGAAAAACTGGCACTCATGCCATAGTCACCAGCATGCTGGACTATGGGAACACCCTTTATGCAGGTATCAGCAAGTAACTCATTGAAAGACCAAAAAGCATCCAGAACTCGTCAGCCAGACTCATAATCAACTTCCCACACAGAACTCACATCACCCCACACCTCAGGGTATTACTCTGGCTCCTGACACTCAAATGTGTCCAATTCAAAATCCTTACCCACAAACATTCAGCACACTACACAATTCAGGTCCCACCTACCTGAACGGTTGCATCTCCTTCACCTAACCATCTAGATACCTCCTCTCTGCAGGACTCCTACTCACATACAGCCCACGCTTAAACAGAAAAAGATCAGAGGGACAAACGTTCTCTTATATTAGTCATAAAGAATAGAATGATCCACCAGTCCACATCACAGCCTCCTCCTCTCTTCTTGAATTCCAAATGAAGATCTGGCTTTTCAACTCAACAGCCTACCATAGACAGAGCTGGGCTCACACCTGATACCCTTGCAGGTGCAATTTACAAATACACATAATATATATTATAATGCACGTGTAGTATGGGAGATGAGGCATCTGCCACATTTTTTACAAAGTATTATGTCCACCAAACTCTAAATAGGGCTTTATTTTTTTTTCTACTTCAAACCGTAGTTCCTTACCTTAATTCTTTTCTATCATAACATCATCTCCCAACCTCACACTTCTTGTAATGGTATATAAGGATTCCCATATCCTTTGAAGTGCAATATTGTAGAGACGTTTAGATTTCTACATGATGTTCTTTTTTAACTAAGGTGCTCTTTTAAGAACAGTTCTACACCAGTTATTTGATTGGGCTCATGACCTTATTTCTGTCTGTGACAGCATGCGTTAGGTGTCTTTACTTAGTTCCAAATTCATGTTCTGTTTGCTATGGGACAAACAGCTACAATTAATCTGTGTCAGCATTTTATTGAAGACTCCTTGTTGTAGGGGTGGGCCAAACTTGCACAGTTTTACTCTGCGGAATTCTGCGGGGTTACCTAAAAACTCAGCGAGATTCCTCTGAGGTCCACGAATGGTAGAGTTCAGTATGTTACTCTGATTTTTAGCACCGGCAGCTTGTCCTGCGGTGCAAAATCAGCTCAAATGGCAACATGTGGTGCCAGAGGGTGCTGCTTGTTTCGGTCACTCGAGTATATTTTTTACTCGAGGAGCAACTTTCTCTATTCAGGTGGGAGCTTTCTAAGTGCAAGCAGCAGTGACCTGCCGTGACAGCCATTTTTGAGAAATCTCACAGGGAGAAGGTCTAGCACTCAATTTTCTTGCTTGCCAACTTAACGTTGGTGAGCCATGCACGAAAATAATCACGGTTTAGCTGAGTTTCCAAAACTGCAAAACTCCACTTTTTTTGATGGAGAAGCAGAGTTTACCGCCCACCCCTATTGGCAGTACTAACAAAAGATTAAGAAGCAGAATTTGAAAATAATGAATTAAATATACAGAGAGTAGTAGGAGTGAATATCAAATTCATAAATAAATAAGGACATTTAAAATAAAATGTAAAACTGATTAGAATAAGTTGACAGAACCATTTTTGAATAGACCAATTTATAATGAAAGGATGCATGGGAACCTCTAAATTTAAAGCAGGGGTAGTAGGGCATTAATTCCCATTTTCTCTGCTGCTTCCTTGCTTTAATCCTTGGTAGGTACCCACCTTATGCCATATTTCTGCAATGTTTTAGCATTTTGTGTTTTTTTTTTAAAGAGAATTAGTTCTATTCTTTTCAATATGATAGTTCAGAAAGCTGAAATTGTAAATTAAGATAAGGTGAGGAACCAAGAGAAAGCGCCTGTAGGGGTGGCAGTATGCCAGAAATATAAATTTTCAGAAGGTGCCCAGCATTGTAAGCCAGGAATAATATCCACACCGCTAGGCTCCTTGTTTAGGCACAACTTAGTTCGTCTGCTCTTAACACAGAGCCACTTGCCAGGATGCCTGCTCCTCAGTGAAGTACATTATCCTGTTTTCTATTCTTCAAATCCAGGCTCATGACAAAGGCATTGTTGAGACGGAAAGGTCACTGCCATGGTAAATGTGTGTGTATCCCTGCCCTATTGTATGTGAAACTGTTATCCTGACATTTTGTTTAAGAGGCATAAACACCTGCTCTGCTTCGGTGAGCCAGAGCAAAGGTTTTAGGGTATCCCAGTTCAGAAAGTCTGCCAACCAAACCCACCTTACTCGAGGCGTGGATCCCTGATAAGGCGGAGGAGCGACGCGCCACTGCTCATTGAGCAGTGAAAAATAGCAGTGGAAAATAAAAAAAAAATGATAATAACAAGAAGTGATTATGATTTCCTTTTTCTTTGTGGGACTCCAGCCAGGTCAATTGGGCTGGGCTCCCCACTGTCAGAGGAGCAGGAGTGGTTTGCCCTCCCTCCCTACGTGAGAATGCTGGTTTGGTTCGCCCTTTGGGGCCGGCAAAACAGTCATGCGCACTTGGCATGTACTCCACTGGGATGTGCTTCACAGCCCAGTGGAGAACGTGCACAGCCTCCCAGGTACTGCCTGAATGGCCAAACAGGCTGCACAGACCAATCATGATGCTGTTCCTGCAGCGTCGTGATTGGCTGGGAGGGTTCGGGAGCCTGGGTGCTTACGGTGCTGGCGAGGATGGAGGATGTGCGGCAGCAAAGAAGAAGAAGGTAAGGTTTTTCTGTTTTTTTTTCTGTGAATATTATCGATGTATGGAAAGGACATGACAGGATATTAGCCCGGTCTGGGAGAACAAAAAAAATAGAAATAAGGGTAGCATGCAGACCCTGCACACCATGGTGTGCTTTCTTATTTGTCTTCTTGATGTGTAGGAAGGGAGTATGGGAGATGCTAAGAAATCAGCAGGGGATTTCCCCTTTGTTTTGTTTCTACATTTTTATTTTTGAAACATCAGCTTTAGAAGTACAAACTTCTGTAACTGAATTCAATAAGCACCTCTAGCAGCAATCCAATGCAGTATTGTCCCTGGGTTATGTTCGGGGCCATACACTTTGATCGCAAACTGGTCTCTGACTTTGCCAGACATGAATAACATGTACAAATTATTTACAGCAGCCCAATTAGGATTGTAGAGTTTATAAACAGATTGCAATCATACCCCTGAATTTTTGAAAGTTTCACACACTTTGGGAAGTTGTCCAATTATGTTCAAAAGATCAGACCTGGTCCTGAAGTCTTCACTTGGGAGTCAGCCTCAGGTTTTCCCAGATGATAGTTGAGCATCATGCCTCACCACAATGACCAGAAGTTTCTGAATGGTGAGGCCCCAGTCACGATTGAGACAGTAGGAATGGTAAAAGTGGCGCCATGGTGTATGTCTTGTGTATTGTCCTTGAGATGTCCTTGTATGCTTGCACCCCATCAAACTATCCATCAGGCTCCTGCTGCACTGTCTCAAGGTGCAATCAGTGGAGTGCCTCTGGCACCTCTCATCACAATCAGATAATTCTGAATATCTAATAATGTATCATCTGCTTGAGAACGTGGTACTATGGGTTATAGGCTGATTTGGCATCTCAGTTATGCTTGGCTGCCCTTAAGAACCCTCACATGAGACTCATGCTAGCATGTTCTACGTTCTTCATACCAGTTCCGGAAAGTTAACCACTAATCTGAAGTAGTATATTTTGGGGGTCCTACAATCTTTTCTTAAGGTTAATTAAGTATTTTGTATCAGCTACTGGAAAGTGGTTGTTTTATCACAATTAGTGCCCTTGATGCAATTCTGGAGAACCCTTGATGGGGAAATCCTGCAAAGCAGGATTTTGCTTTTGATAAGAAAAAAAATTCCCCCGTTGGCATGGGGGTTATGTCCCATGGTAAGCGGGGAAATCTAAATTAGGTGGTCCGACATACAGGTCAACCTCTGATGGCGTTTACTCTGTCAGGCTGTTGGAAGGGTGTTACCACAGCAGAGATGGAAAATAATTGTTTTGGTATATTTCCATACATTATCCAAAAATAAAGTTAAAAAAAGTTTATTATTAAATATCAATACTCATTTTAACAATTTATTTTAAATATAGAAAAAATAGCTACAGTACTATTATTATTATTTTTTTAATCTTTAACTAATTGGAATCTATTAAATTAAATTAAATTAAATGTTATGTTATGTTAATTTTGATTTCTATAGCACACGGCTACTCCATTGGAGTGTCCCGGCGCTTTTATTGGCAGCTCATGTGATGTATTTTTATAGGTTCTGAATCGATCCCCCTATTCCTGACCCTATTCTGGTTAAACAAACCAACAAGTTAACTAGCAGTCAGCCCATGAGGCAGAAAACCCCCATGATGCAGATACCATTATCTGACGCAGTCACACTACGGCACAGGAACGTGTTATCTGATTAGGTCATAACGCTTGCGATCTAATTAGACAAGCGATATTCCTCCAGCCCCTGATAAGGCATACGGAGTTCTCATAACAAATCAAACCTATGACAACCTGGGCAAAACCCTGCGGCCATTGTTTTGATTTCACCGAGAACTTCAGCAAAAGAATGTGCTAACGAGCAAGTCGTATGACATCCTTATTGACGTATCTATGTCCATCCTTACGTCAATCTCGGCACCTTAAAGGTATAAATATTACCGATATTGCCCTATGCAAACACACGCGGTGGTGACGAGACGGAGCAGCCATACTTGCCGAAGCCCAGAAGCAGAGCAGACCCCGCTGGCGCAGCCCCGCCTTCCTGACGCGCTGAGAGAAGCTGCTTTCTCCTGCCGAGAAATCCAGCACCGGCGTTTCTGGGTAGCCCTCGCAGGCAGCCTGGAATATCGAGACCAGAGACGAGAGATACCATCCCTCATTCAACCTAGATTCCAGGTACAGAACTGAATAACCCCTCACAGAGAATTCCTTAGTTATTCACTTGGCAAAAACAAACTTAACTTAAACTGTAACTTTCTATTCCCGCCCACGTATTAGGCTTAGGTCAGGTACACGGGGTAGGCGTATTTAGAAACACCAGTTGAGTACGTTTAGTCAAATGTATATGTGTATGTAATATATTTTATTCATTTTAAAACATCTTATGGCTTAGAAACCATATCAATGTTTTTACAGTATTATTTTATACTATTGCTTTTAATGTATGCACTTTACTTAGCTATAAGTATTGCAATAAAATCGATCCATTTCTCTTGTATGAGAAAAGAGACTGATCAATAAATAACACCTTTTTATTGAACACGCCCGTCTCTTCCTTTTCTCTACAATCTGATGAGACTAAGAATGCACGTACTGACTGAGTAAAATAAATTGCCTTTTGTTCACACGACTCTCGAGATATACTCTTGATTAGGGGAGAGCAAAGTTGTCATGTTCTATGGTTGTCAGAAACTAAATCCCTTCTTGTCTAATCAGGGAAGTTAAGTCCTTCCTGAACATTCGAGAAAGTTTCTAGTGAACTCTGAGCTAGCTGGCAAACCCAAAACTTTAAGTCTAATATCGACAGTAGTAGACCTAGTTAACGTCTGGTCTAGGCCTTTACTACTGAAGGTATTATTCCAATGCGCAGAGCCTATTGGGATAATAGGAACTACACTACATGGCGCCCAACGCGTTTTGTAAGGGCGATAAAACTAACGTAAGACATTTAGAGTAACTCAGTCGTGCTTTCTCACTCAGACCCCTTTTCCCAAAATACTCCAAAGACGTCTGGAGTGGGTGAAAGGTTATATCCGCCAGACCTCGCAGGAGGGAACTCCTATGTATGGTTCTTGGTATAAGTCAACGTTGAAGGATACACTGTTCCAAAATATTGTGCATCTAATCTTTGTTTCCATAAGAAACCTGATCTGCAAACAAAAGACATAACCTTCCTGTCGGTAAAATGGGAGACAGTGATGAAGAAAGAGAGGCAGTTAGATTAGCAACTGAACTCGCAGAAGCTGATGCTACCATGCAGGAAGCGGACCCGAATATAATACTCATTCCGGTCATCAAAAGGAAATCTATAACCATAAAACTTATAGAAAATGGACTGACACCTAGAGGTGGTACAGTCATATTCGTAATTGAGGCACACGAATGTCGGCAGACAGAGGTATACTATTCATGGATAAATTTTCCAGCAGCAAATCCTGTAACAAAGTACTTCCACTATTACAAAATAGAGGAACCTCCTGAAATGTACACTCCTTTCGAGGAGGTGGAAGTACCACTTAAATTTCAAGAGCATTTGCTCTTATTTAATGGCGCCCTAATACACAATAATCACATCACCAGGCTCGGTCCTTTAGGTAGACCAGGAGCAACGTGGCCGGTCCTAGCCGGATACACACCACATCCAGACATCGATGGGATGTCTGCACCACACCTGTTAACACAGCTAAAACAATTAATACAAATACATAGACAATTAGTCCAGTATGTGATGCGGACTTCAACAATTCAGCCAGCGATTAAACTCCCACAGCTGACCCCTCACCAGGGGAACACAAATAAAATTACACCACAGAACATCCAGTCCTGCCTAGGTAAAGTACCGGCTAAACGGGAACAAATACCATTCTGGCTAGCGCAGAAAATCACCCAAATAGAGGCGGTGTTTCCAGACACCACCCCGCTAGAAAAGCACAGGATTCTGACTATCTGTCTCCCAATGGGAATCGCACCACACATTGAGGACTGTGACACTTGGGGTACAGTCTTTGCTTCCATCTACACAAAAACGCACGGTGTTCCATCCATTTCGGTAATACCAGATGTGCTAAAACAAATTCAAGACGAATACGGTCCAGAACCCGCTTTAACTCTTGGTATGAAATTACTAAAAGACTTCAAGCAGGTCTCGGCTATATTATTAGCCAACATAAAGGGAGAAGCAGCAAACGTGGCGATCCGCCAGAGGTTAAAAGAGACAGATATAGCAGACCAACCAGCTGAAATTGCCAGAATCATAGAAAAATCCTATGAGGAACTAGGTAGAGATAGTTTAGGTGGAATACCAGTAAAACCACAACTAATTGAAAGTCCTGAAAAAATATTTTTTAATAATAATTCAACATCACCAAAAAGAACTGGGATGGAAATAAACAATCCAGTCCTAAAGAAAAGAAATTCCAGTCCAGAGGAAGGTCTCCTAGGCGAAGAGAAAAATCTCCGAACCAAAGACACAGGTCACCGCAGAGTGACCCCTCTGGGAAAAGATATAACCTTAGAAATAGGGATAATATTAAGAAACCTGATAGATATCAAGACATTGATACACGTCCCTCTCAATCTTTTCAGACTTCCTCGCAGAAATCGGAAAGAAGAGGACAATCAGAACAAAGAGAAGAGCACGCCAAGTCCAAAGACAAGGAACCTGCTCAGCTAAAAAAGAAACTACAATTTCCAAAGAAGAAGGTAGCCAGCATTAAAATAGTTAACAATGCCGAGAATTCTGAGGACACAACTGAAAAACGGGGAATGGGCTCAGACAATGCTAGACAGCGCAGCAGAAGTGAACATAGCTCGCAAAGTCCTTATGAATCATCTGGAGACAGTGGACACGAATGAATATCTTCAAGTGGAAACTGCGGACACCAGAGTTAGCAAACCTCACAAAATATACAAAATAACATTGCGTATAGAGGGGGATAAGACTAGAAAAATAAGGGGACTATTTTGGGATAATCTCTCCAAGGGCTATGATATCCTTCTAGCTGAAAAAGACTGGCCACCAGAGTTTGTCAGGGAGTGCCCTCATGGCGAAGAAATAATTATGCCTGCCTTCTCAAATCATATCCCAATTCATAAAAAATACACACTTGCTAGAAAGTGGGCAGTGGCTCTAGCTCCTGCTTTATATAAAAATCACGTGGGATGGGATGAGGACTCTCCTCCTCACAAAATCCAGTTAAAATCACAACCTACTGCACAAAGGCAGTACCCAATTAAGCAAGAAGCTAAAAACAGGTAAAAGAAATACTAGATCAGCTAGAATACCAGGGGGTGATTGAAACTTGCACCTCACAAATGAACAACCCTTTGTTTCCGGTCTCCAAACCAGACAATTCATATCGTCTAGTTTTGGATTACCGACACCTTAACTCATGTTGCAAAACTTTTGCAGTGCAAAATTCGCATAGTGCTGCACTAATGAATAACATAGTGCGCAAAAAATACAAAACAACCTTAGACATCTCTAATGGATTCTTTTGTCAAAACATAGCACCAGAGAGCAGATATTTGTCTGCATTCTCAATAAATGGCACTCAAAAACAATTCTGTCGGTTAGCCCAGGGGTACAAGAACAGCCCAGGAGTATTCTCAGCGAGAGTAACAGAATTACTACAAATATATGATGATGAAGCATTATCTTATGTCGATGACATTTACTTAACAGATGATGACTTGGAGACTCACTTGAAAAGAGTGAACACCATAATACTTGGGTTCGCAGCAGAGGGTTACAAATTCAACTTTAAAAAATCCAGAATTGCCCATCTGACAGTCCTGTTCTTAGGATATGAATTATCAAGTGAAGGCAAAAGCCTGGCTGACAATTTCCTAGAGA
Organism: Lissotriton helveticus; assembly: GCF_964261635.1. NCBI lineage: Eukaryota > Metazoa > Chordata > Amphibia > Caudata > Salamandridae > Lissotriton > Lissotriton helveticus. The sequence goes on along the minus strand of NC_136068.1, from coordinate 189,357,685 downwards.
AATGTGCCGTAATCCAAGCGCCTAGAACACTAAAAAACCTGCAGTCGATTCTAGGCTTCCTAAATTTCGGAAGAACATACATTGCAAATTACGCAGAAAGGGTCAAACCCCTTTATGATCTGATAAAACCAGATTTTAAAAGATGCAATTGGACTCAAATACACACAGAAATTTTGAGATCCTTACAAACAGACATGCTAATTAAAACAAAATTAGAAACACGTGATAACAAACGCAATCTTGTGATTCGAGTCATCCCAGGGAGATGCGGATTCACATACCTGACCTCTAATGAGGGAGAAAAGGTACCAATTGCATTCAAATCACACTTGTACACAGAAGCTGAACAGAAATTCAGCAACAAAGAAAAAATTGTTCATGCAGTTCAAACCGCAATAGCTAGAGAAAAAGATCAAGCTGACGGTAGACACATCACAGTCAGAACAGCAGAATCAGCCTTTGAGGCACTAACAACTCCGTGTAATTTACCAACAACAACATTGAATCCGGAATGGATACAATGGGTGAATTCAATCACAACGGACAAAGTATACTATTACTTTGATCCAGAACTAGAAGAAATGGAAAATTTAGAATATGAAAGAACATTCCCTCTGCCAATCGACATTCTGCCTTTACGACATTACGCCTGTGTAATTTATACAGACGGACATGCTCAACCCCCCCGTTTGGGGAGAACAGGCATACAACCCCACATGTGGGATTACAAAAGAAGTGTGGCGCGGAGGTAAACTAAAACCTCTATTAACAAAAACACACTCAGTAGAAACTAATTCAGAACAACAGACTGAAATATTAGCATTGAAAATGGCGCTAGATAATGCGGATCGCGAATTCCCGACACTTATAGTGTCAGATTCATATTACTGCGTCAAATCATATAACAAGGATTTACAGACATGGATTCAAAACGGTTACAAAGATGACACAGATGCACCAATAAAGCAAAAACTGCTCTGGGAACAAATAGCTCTTTTACAGAAAGAGCTACCAAAGACTCACGTGACACACTCACTGAGTCATCAGCGTGATGGCGTTCACGTTGCAGGGAATTCATTGGCTGAGACAGCCACAGCGGCAGCCACTAAATCGGCTCCCGTAGTTCGAAAAAAGCGTACATTAAAATACATTGACGGTGAAACAGTGCTGGCGGTGAAAACGTCATCAAAGGGCGACCGCTCAGCGTTACCGATCAACTATCCACTCAATTATACATACATAATCGATGCAAACTCCGTCCCTTTTGCTCGAATCCCTGGAGTGGGGGATAGAGTGATTCCAAACATGGACAGGAGAAACTTGTTAATCGCAGACGCACATATGGGCGAGGGTCTCAGACACCTCAAACTAAAAGATTCTCTGGAAGAATTACAATCACGGTACTGGTGGCCAGGCATGAGCTTGCGTCACACCATGTTTGTAAAAAACTGCCCAAACTGCAACAGAGATCGCAGTGGGGAGAGAAACAGTTTAATACCTCGTCGTTTTACTCCAGAAAAAATCAAGAGTAAAAAGGAAGGGTTGCGATTAACATATACAGGCTAGTTTCCACTTATAATCTAGATCACCAGCACTCGGCTGACGTCTGGACTGTTATACAAAGATTTGCGAGTCTAAATGGCATATACGCTAAGAGCATGCTACGTTTGACCATTGTCTTCACTCTAGCCCTCCAGCCTGAGGGGAAACATGACCAAATGAGCATAGCCCAGCGGGAATCTTCTCACTTCCTTCCTGAGGGTACGGGATGGTGTAAAGAAAAAACCAAGGCATAAAGCAATCTATAACGGAAAGGATATTAGGTTCGGGAGCTGGGTAGGTCAAACATCTAATAAGTGTCCAACGTAGTCTAAATAACTTGCCAAGAAATTCTCTGAAGGGATTCAGTGCGTACGAATTATTATTTGGAACTAGGATGTTGATCTCTGACATTGATAGTCAGACTTCAGTGGTGAAAGAAAAAAGCTTTGATATCAAAGACCGTTTGGCTATTTTGCAGGACTTAAACAAAACAAGAAAAGACCTGAGCAACATAAAGTTGAAACAACAGCCAACAACCACTGAAGAACCACCACCTGTCCCAGCAAGACCTGTCTGGATTCCAAAAGTCGGGGATCTAGTCAGGGAAAAGATCGCGGTAAAGAAGGAATTTGGGCCTTCTTACAGAAAAGCAGTTCCTGTCTTGTCTGTCAACGGGACAAGATCAGTTGTACTATCGCCACTTGCTGGTAAAAAGGAGAACCGAGTTGTATCCATCGACCTGGTAAAACCACAATCATGTGGCCGATAACAAACAGTAGGCCAAGTGGACTCCCAATAAGTAGCAGAACACCAAGGTTTGCTACCAGTACAGAGGTCCTAACAAAGAGGCTCATCACATTCGAAACGCCTACAGAAGAACAACAAGGACTATGCAACAATGCAATAGAACTCAGACCTCTGAAAACCCAAATAAAAACATTTAGCAGAGACACACCAATCTATAATGAAGTACCAAGTGAAAATGCAAGAAACAGAAATCCTGAAGCAATTGGAACAATTGACAGAACTGCATCCGGCTACTTCATAAACTTCGATGATTCCTCTGAAGGCTTCAGTGAATCAAAGACACAGCCATCATCAAAAACCTTTAAAGATAAAGCTAAGGAACTTTTGAAACAACTGAAAGAAACATATCTGATTTCTCCATGGATCGAATTTTGGGTGGGTTTTGGTGCATTTATCCTCATACTTTGGCTCATCATGGTACTAACTTTGGGACGCTTCATTGAGGGAAAATATGCTAAAATGGACACAGCAAGTCAGAAAATCAACTTGATCCTCAAACCACACACATCTTCACACGTCGAGAAAAGAGAACTTTCTTCAGTCAACTTCACAGCCAATCCTATACCGGGTGGGGTAGCCTGGGACAACACTGACTATGAAATTTATGGTCCGGTCGAAATCCTGAAATATCCACACCAAATTAAGATCTCATTGAGTGACTTTGCAAAACCAAGCTCATTTGCTGATGATTGGGACTTCGAAAGCATTAATAACATGATGTCTGACTTAGTAATGTCTGCTAAATTTACCAAACATGATTATTTGCAGGGTTCTACAAATTATGATAGTATGTACTGTTATAACCACTATGGTAACCATTTTTTACATAGATCTGCACAACCTAGAAATGTTTTAAATTATAATCAATGGGAACATTGTGCAACCCCTCCAAAAGGAAGCTCAAGAACCGTTTACGACAAATATTCATACTTTTCAGGTTTTAACATAAGTAATGCTGAAACATTCTATTTTAAATTGTCAAACAAGACAGGGACAAAGACCATGATAACCAACACAAAATTGATATATTCAGACTCATTTTTTGAACAAATGAATACTTTTGGGTTTGATTATTGGGACAAAAATGTTGAATTGAAAAGTGTTTGGGGTACAAAAGGATGGCAAGTGCAGGGTATAGAATCTTTGTTTAGAGCCTGCATGTTCCCAGAACAAATGATATTTTTAAATGACACTGTTCAACAAACTACCTGTCTTGGCATAGCCAAAATCAAAGACTTAAATAAACCGTCTATTCCAAAGCCAAAAATGTTCGGCAATAGCTCTACAGATGAAGAGATAGACGTAAATTATGTATTAAACCAAAACAGAACACATCCTGATTGGAAACAGTGGTTGATCTGGCCCACGGATACTAATAACTGTCAAGACAGATTCCTGAACAAAACACAGGGGTTCAAAATGACCAGGCCAGACCCTAGATATTCCCAAAGACATCACCCAGGAATAATAACCACCTACAGTGTGGGCAAATTGTGCCTTCAATGGCTACAAACTTCCACACTGACAGAAATTAAACAACACCTAACTTTACTTACTGATGGTGCTGACTTGCGTGATTTCATTATGGGACCGCGCAAACAGCGTCAAAAACGTTTCATAGCAGCCTCTGTATATGCAGCATACAATGAGGCCTGGAAGGTTACTCAAATTGAAACAGCAGAGAGAATACGGGAAATTGACCGTATTAATTTGGAAAAATCACTTTCTGTAGTGGACAATGGGTTAATGACTCTGTCCTCCAGAATTTTTTCTTTGGACAGCATTGTGTCTTCAGCAATCGACATATTATCGCAGGACTTACTGTTGCTACAACACGGTCAGTCTCAATTGCGTTCTATAGTACAGCTTGGCTGGACGTTACAAAATCTGCATTCAGGCTATGTGCCTTGGCGTTTAATTAACACAACGTCACTATTCCAAATCTTTAACCTTACTGATAGACAAATCAGTATGGCACAAAAGGGTGCTGATTATACAATCTTGAGCATTGAAAAACTCGAAAGATTACCAGTGACAATGTCAGAACGACCTGTCAGTGAATGGATAATACATGGGATAATAAATATTCCAATCTCAACCTTCAGGTTTCAATACTGCCAAAAATATATACAGGCTGGCATGTACGAGAAATTGGGAAAGGGGTACATTAAAACAACATGGAACCTGCCCTATTCACATGCATGTGTCAGTAATAAAGGACAGAAAGTGTTTCTTAGTGGCAATAATTGTGCGATGTCACTAAGCGGCACGCTTCTGTGTAACGGAATTAGTTTGCATGGAGCCTGTGAAGGGAATTCATACAACCTTTCATGTCACCAGCAAGGCGCACCTGCAACAGAAATAGAACCATTCTTTCAAAGACTCTATAATGGGAGTTACATTCTAATTGTAGACCGCAGATGTTGTAGTCTTATGCCCGGGACTCCTTATCTCGTAACTACGACTGCGAAGGTCAAATGCTGTGGACGCTCATTGTTCCCCAGCTCCTTTCCAGACAGGGAGGCAAGGGCATGGCCCAATTTGAAAATTACTTCTATTCGAATAGATACTTTAAGCAGAATGAAAACAGTGCTTCTTCAGACGCCTACAAGGCTCACGTCATCAAAAGAAACGTATGATCTACAAGTCGCAAGGACGACTGCAGAGATACATTCATTGTTATCAACTAATTCCCCCATACATTTCGCAGAAATCCTGAATGAAATCTTAAATATTTCTGATACCAATGAATGCATGATTACACCTATTTCCGAGTTAGTGGAACTTTCCCAGGAAGCTGTTGACAGTTTTTTCGAAAGCCTAAATGATATGATGTTCTCACCAGAGCAGAAATAGAAACTTTTGAGCAAGCTCGCACACGGCGTTCCCTGAATTCGGCCTTCAACTTTAAAAATAAAGTCACATGAACAATTTTCCCTCCAGTTCACGGACAGCAATTTTTCAGCAGCCCCAAAATATTTTTGCATATTTTTCGGGACACTATCTTCTGCTTAAAGTAAGAACTATTCTTAGAGAACTAAGGTTTCTAAATTTTAGATAGCTTATAGACATTAGCTGCCCGCTGGTATGTTCATAAATATTTTATTCTGTGATGGAATGGTCTCGAACTTTTTTTTCTGTATTAAGAGCCATTTCATGTGTAATTCTCATATACCAAATAGCAATAATGTATACAAATGTGATTACTTTGGCATTATTCTACAGCTTGAGTGCATACAATACATATGACTGCAATTTTTCAGTATATTTGATAATTTCAAAATGCATTTAAGTATTTTGGGGTGGTAAGGTATACACTATACTCTATAGTATGTTTTACTATGCATAGATTAGTAAATATGTCCATAGTTAGCGTGGAGTGGGTGTGATGTATTCCTATAGGTTCTGAATCGATCCCCCTATTCCTGACCCTATTCTGGTTAAACAAACCAACAAGTTAACTAGCAGTCAGCCCATGAGGCAGAAAACCCCCATGATGCAGATACCATTATCTGACGCAGTCACACTACGGCACAGGAACGTGTTATCTGATTAGGTCAGAACGCTTGCGATCTAATTAGACAAGCGATATTCCTCCAGCCCCTGATAAGGCATACGGAGTTCTCATAACAAATCAAACCTATGACAACCTGGGCAAAACCCTGCGGCCATTGTTTTGATTTCACCGAGAACTTCAGCAAAAGAATGTGCTAACGAGCAAGTCGTATGACATCCTTATTGACGTATCTATGTCCATCCTTACGTCAATCTCGGCACCTTAAAGGTATAAATATTACCGATATTGCCCTATGCAAACACACGCGGTGGTGACGAGACGGAGCAGCCATACTTGCCGAAGCCCAGAAGCAGAGCAGACCCCGCTGGCGCAGCCCCGCCTTCCTGACGCGCTGAGAGAAGCTGCTTTCTCCTGCCGAGAAATCCAGCACCGGCGTTTCTGGGTAGCCCTCGCAGGCAGCCTGGAATATCGAGACCAGAGACGAGAGATACCATCCCTCATTCAACCTAGATTCCAGGTACAGAACTGAATAACCCCTCACAGAGAATTCCTTAGTTATTCACTTGGCAAAAACAAACTTAACTTAAACTGTAACTTTCTATTCCCGCCAACGTATTAGGCTTAGGTCAGGTACACGGGGTAGGCGTATTTAGAAACACCAGTTGAGTACGTTTAGTCAAATGTATATGTGTATGTAATATATTTTTTTCATTTTAAAACATCTTATGGCTTAGAAACCATATCAATGTTTTTACAGTATTATTTTATACTATTGCTTTTAATGTATGCACTTTACTTAGCTATAAGTATTGCAATAATATCGATCCATTTCTCTTGTATGAGAAAAGAGACTGATCAATAAATAACACCTTTTTATTGAACACGCCCGTCTCTTCCTTTTCTCTACAATCTGATGAGACTAAGAATGCACGTACTGACTGAGTAAAATAAATTGCCTTTTGTTCACACGACTCTCGAGATATACTCTTGATTAGGGGAGAACAAAGTTGTCATGTTCTATGGTTGTCAGAAACGAAATCCCTTCTTGTCTAATCAGGGAAGTTAAGTCCTTCCTGAACATTCGAGAAAGTTTCTAGTGAACTCTGAGCTAGCTGGCAAACCCAAAACTTTAAGTCTAATATCGACAGTAGTAGACCTAGTTAACGTCTGGTCTAGGCCTTTACTACTGAAGGTATTATTCCAATGCGCAGAGCCTATTGGGATAATAGGAACTACACTACACTCATAAGAAGAAAAACATAACACAGAGAAAATAAAAACATCAAAAGACAGCGAAGGAAACATACTGGAGGGTAAAAAGCCAGGTTTTAAGGCCCCTCCTGAAGGACAGCAGGCTAGAGGTACAACGTAAGGCCAATGGTAGAACGTTCCAGAGCTGTGGTGCCCTCAGCCTAAAGGAACGCCCCCCAATGCGGGCCTTCTTTACTCGGGGGACCACCGCAAGAAACAAGGATTCAGATCGCATAGAATGGACCGGGTGGTAAAAGACAAGCCTGCGTTGAAGATATTTTGCTCCAGAGCCAAAGAGCGCCTTGTGAGCCAGAGTCAACGCCTTAAAAACTATCCGCTTCCGGATAGGCAGCCAATGGAGCGACTGCAGAAGGCCGGACACTCTGGCTCACCTATGAAGGCCAAAAATGGCACGTGCAGCGGAATTCTGCACCACCTGCAGCCGCTGTACAAGATATTCCGGAAGGCCCAGACAGAGGACGTTGGAGTAGTCCAATCTGGAGCCAATTAAGGCTTGCACCATGATCCTCCTGTGCTCTTCCGAGAGCAGACGGAGAAACTTCCGGAGCATCTTGAGGATGCCGAAACATGTGCCCGTAAGACCGAGGATCTGAGATTTCATCGTCAGACCATTGTCGATGTTAATTCCCAGATTTTTTGCCAGCTGGGACGCATCTGCTGGGGGGAACATATTAGTCGGCCACCATGTCTGCCAGTCAGGGTCTGAGGCACAGCCAAAAAACAGTACCTCCGACTTGTCTGAATTACATTTGAGGCTGTTCAGATGGAACCATCTGAAAACAGCCCCAAGACACTCCCGAATACTCTCTCCGTCAAACTCCTCTCCTTTCCCGCTCGTAAAGAGGAGCTGGGTATCATCGGCGTAGGAGACGATCTGTGCCCCAAAGGACTCCACCAGTGCTGCCAAGGGAGTCATAAAGATGTTAAAAAGAGTCGGGCTCAGCACAGAACCCTGCGGGACTCCGACTCCCAACGGCGGCATCTCAGCAGAGCTAGAAGAGGCCCAGACCGTTTGCCGACGGCCAGCTAGGAAAGATGTAAACCAGCTGAGCACCGTTCCCCTCAGACCGATGTCATGAAGTCTGGCGAGGAGCCCCTCGTGGGGGACGGTGTCAAAGGCCGCCGACAAATCAAGCATGACAAGCATGACTTTGCCGCCTGAATCCAGAGCCTCCTTAATGGCTTCTGACACCTCCAAAAGCGCCGTCTCGGTGCTTAGATTGGGGCGGAAGCCAGATTGAAAGTTATTATTCTAAAATCAAAATTAAACAATAAATGTCCACCTAAAAAGGTAAATATTTCTTATGCATTAATTAGAATTAATGAAATAAGCTTTTTAATATTTTAATAAATACTATTGTTACGTTATTTATTTTAAGCTCAAAACAGGGAATTACAATATTAAAATATTATTTCTAGTCTTACCCCTTTGATGCCGAGCTCTAGCTGTACCTCTTTCAGTCTCTGCTTTCCTATCCTCATCTCTTTCTCTGCGGGCATTGTACTTTTCATAACTTGTCCCATGCTAGAAATAGGATTATCAGCAACTTCTAGGATAATATACTGTTCACGACTACCAGCTTCAATCAGTTTGTTCTTCACGGTCCATTGCAGAGGAAGACATAACTCAAGCGTATTGACCTGACACACATCTACCAAGAAACTAGGGTGTATTCTGTCTCTTGGATGACTTGTTCACTAAGGCCTACTGCAGACCAAGGTTGTACGCTCACTAACTAGTGCCCCTTTGCATTGATCCGATTGTAATGTACCGTCTGATCCACCTCTTGTAGGCTTCTAGTAATGGCAACATTTTTGACGTGATATACTTTGCCCTGTCTTTTATGTATTTTGTGTTGTAAAGAAAATCAATAAAATTTCTTTGAACAAAAAAAGTATATATATATATATATATATATATATATATATATATATATATATATATACATATATATATCCAAAAGAGATTTCCCATATGCAAGGAAACGTTACGACAACACTCCAGAAGTTGCTGTGCTTGAGAATTTATTGGCAGCAAAACAAACAACGCGTTTCACCAAACAGGCTTGATCACGTTTCAAGCCTGTTTGGTGAAACGCGTTGGTTGTTTTGCTGCCAATAAATTCTCAAGCACAGCAACTTCTGGAGTGTTGTCGTAACGTTTCCTTGCATATGGGAAATCTCTTTTGGATATTTGGGCCGCCGGGACCCTAACGACGACCCGCTCGCGAGCCGGTACTGGCCAGACACCGGAATTGTGGTTTGCAATATATATATATATATATATATATATATATATATATCTTATCCATAAATAATTAACATGAACTATTTAGATATATTTTAACATCAAAGTATATTTATTTATATGTTTAATAATTTTCAGTAATTTAATGTAATATTAGTTCCTATGGGGATTTAATTCAATACCCTACCTATTACTTTCTATGCGAAGGTGTACCAATACCAGTGATTGGGCATGTGTGTTGCAGAACTTACTACTGTTTAGTTGTAACAAACACTCCGATTTTGTGAATCGTCAAAAGTAGTAGATTTTCTCAAAAGACTACATTTCTCAAAAATGTAAGTTACCTTTGTGGATTGGGTCCTGTGAGTGCAGTCGGTATCGTAGCCCCCCCCCCATGCCTCATCTTGAAGCTTCACCGATGAGGGTGTATTAAGGCTGAAACCGGTTGGGGTTTCGGTTCAGAGGCGATGTGGCCTAACACTTTGGGCTGCACTATTCCTATTATAGTATGAAAATGTGTGATATACTTATAGTTAGTCTCAGTGATAAGTAGAGCAATGATCAAAAAAGCAATGCAATTTCAAAGCTGTATTCGACTTCAGTCATAAAAGCATTTCCACCTAACTCTATACAATAAATACTAAATCTAATACACAGAATATAAAATAAGTATTCAAGCAAAAAATCCGTCGAATACATTAGCTATTTATAGCATTTTTAAGAACCACCCTGGCTCGTGCTCACAGGCGAGATACCTCACAACATTTTTCCTAGTAGGGTGAGTGTTCGGATCACCCAGGCCCAGGCTAAAAACTTTGCAACAGCAATTACGAACTGTGGAGAACTGTCAGTTTCCAGAATTCTAAGTGCTGTAGCTTGGCTACGCGTCCCCAAGTTAAGACAAACAGGTCTTATCCATTTGTGACGCGGGAAAAAGTAATGGATTGGAGTCTAGTCCAGAATAATTAGTAGTCACAGTGCTTAATTCAAGAATTCCTATAATTTCTCTAAGAGAATAAGCTATAATGTAACCCATTTTACAGAACTTCCTCATGGAGTCATCAGACTTGGGAAGATGCACCATATCTGTACAGTGGGTGAATATATGCCTTTATGTGCCAAATATTTTTAGGGAATTGTTTGCAATAATCGTTAGTGAAAGATTGATCTATGGAATTCCATGACTATGACAAATCCATCTTCAGGAGGCAGTATCTGAACTTCCTCTCTTTCTCCAAGACAAAAGGTTTCTGTAAATGTCATCATGACATGCTTGGTGGTGCAACACAAAACAACAAGATGCCTGAAAAATTGAGTGTATAAACATATACATCTATTTTACTTCATTCGAAAGGCTCAGAGGAACAAGTCACACTCTCTTAAAATACCAGTGGTGCCAGTATAAAACCAGCCAGGTGGTAACCCGAGTCAGGAGTCATTGAGCAACGTATAGAAAACAATGTGTGGTGCTTTTATAATAGTGTTTTGGGTATGCACTGAAAAGAGGAAGAAAATTCAGCTTTAGGTGATATTCTCTATCTTGTTCTGGTTGATATATTAAAATATTCATGTCGGAAGCAAATACCCCTGAGGGAACCCTAGCTCATGTCTGAGGCAAGCTGCATTTTGGCTCAGGGCTGTGAGTGTCCTTCTGCACCTCAATTAGATCTGTTCCTGTGTGGGTGTTCTGAGTGTTTATGTGTTTTAGTCTGTTTATGATGCACACATTAATATTCTGTAGGAAGGGCCATACATTATTCTATTCAGATATTGGAGAGCATGCCTCATTGGATGAGCTACCACAAAGGAATCATAAATGTCTGCCATTATCTAAGAATAAATGTGTATTACAATGCCTAATAGGGTATGTGTGTCTGTCTGTTCTCTTTCAGATGCTGTGGTAAAATAAATAACCATGTTATCTCATTTAAGTAACTCTGCTGGGCTGAACTTATTCCCAACAGTACAGAAGGGTTACAAATGTGAGCATTTCATATTCTGATATCTTGTTACAGTACACTGCACGTTCCCAGGTTATAGTCTGGCCCATTGGAATTATACTGTTTTGCTGCTGTAGTATTTTCTACTCAATCCATCATCTGCTGCATACTCTGCAGAGTTGAGAAACATTTTTGTAGCTCAAACAGATCAAATGTTACAAATAATGCTACAACTTGTGTTTCTGCACAGTTGAGAGCCCTTCACAAAGGCTGACTGGTAATTTTTCTGTTGCTTATTGCTATATTTGGTTGGTAAACTTGTACTGATGAGGAGCAACCTATGCTCAGACAGTGTTAATAGGTGTAAATAAAATGACAAAATAATGAAGTAATACCATTACGCCACATAATTTGCTTTTCTTGCCATACAAATTATTTAACACTGATGCATAGTTTGGTGCTTCCCTGCTGCATACTTTCAGTGGCCCTAGTTGTAGTAATCTTACTCTTTGTCTAATCACATCTAATCGCAATGGGACTGATCGTAATTCAGTGCTTTAAACAACCACAAGAGGTTATGTAATGTGGCATGATATACACATCATGACATTAATGCTAATTATCCAAACTTACCTCAGAGCTAAATATTTCAATGCACAGGCATATTTTAAAATGGACATCTCCAAACATTGGCCACAACCAAAATATGATTTTCAGATAAATAGATAGTCTCTATGTACATCGCAACAAATACTTTATACCGCTCTGTTAAAACCAAATGTACAGTTTTTAAGACAAACTTTCATCTATTCTATTTGACCACATTTCCATAATATCGTTTGTTTGCTTTTTACATTTCATAGCATAGGACTAGATTTGATAAGGCACCATGTTACACTGAGAGGTCACATAGCTGATGATCCATACACAGAAGCTGTAGAGTGTGTGGTTCCTCAGCCTTCAGGCCCTAAAGCTGAATCACATATATATTTAGAAAATACATGCTGTTTGTTTTCCTTTGTTCCACATCCATAATACAGGGTGGACACAGAGGTAAAGTGATTCCATCATTTGCATAGGACCATGTCCCCTTGCAAATGAGGGAATGCCCTCTGAAATAACACTGGCTCTGCAAGTGCACCAGCTTTATCAGTATTTTAGAAGGGTCTGCAGCCCCTTCTAGAATGTCACAGTGCCCTAGGGGCACACAAAGTGGGCGCACATGCCCATTGTGTCCCCTGGACACTCTGTCCCATACATCCCCAGAAGATTATCTCTTTAACTGCAATTACCAGCTTTACAATCGTCAGACATGTAAACTGCTCTCCAGTCAAGAATGTTGCTTTCTTTTTACTCAAGTGTGTTGCTGCTTTTCAAATTTATTTACCAAATAATGTACATGACAAAAAGAATGACATGGAAATAAATAGTTGCAAAGTTCATGGTGTGCAAAGAAGCAAGTGTTAGGCAATGAGTAAATAGCCAGTCTTCCTAGTGAGAACATGTTAAGGTTTGGGTGTGGTAACAGGGACCTCCTTAAATTTGACTTAGTATTACAATATGCTTGGTATCCAGGAAGCTTGGACTGCTGGAAACTATTAGAGGTGGGCTCACGAGTATAGAAATCAGCTCTTACTCTCAAACAGCTCTCTTTATGCCCTGTATGTCTGTTTGGAAGAGAATTTGAGGAAAATCTGTGGATGTCATTTATGGGTCACCATGGGTGGTATTTGTGACCACTTGCTTTCCCTTTGCGACCCCTGACACTGCTTTTGCCACTCCTCGCCTCAAAGGTGGCAAAATAACTGAGGCTGTTTGTCCTTATAGGACTTAGCTCCACCCTCCATTTTGGTCCATTTATTGTTAAGCTAATAATGAACAACAGTAATTTATTCACTGTTAGCATAATAATATATCAAGCAGCAGGAGCTGCTTGATATATTTGAGAAATGTTCTGATTGAACCAGTCTTCTGCTAGCATTTTGCATGAGTTTTGAATGCAAGGCGTGCTGTCACATTCAATTTTCATGGAAGATATTGCCAATGAAATTGGCATAAAAATCCCCATGAAAATTTACCTCACACCCTAAAAACTATCCCAACCATGCCCCCCCGCCCAGAGCCCCAAAAACTTTCCCCAACTTCCATAAAGTTACCTGATCCAGCCCCCCCACCCCAAGCCCTAAAACTGCCCCTTTTCCCCTGCCCCGCCCTGAGCCCTATAAACTGTCTCCATGCCCTAAAACTACCTCAGCCCCCCACCCTAAGCCCTAAAAATGTACCCCTGTAAACTACCCCACCCCCCAGCCACCTCCCTGCCCTGAGGCCTAAAACTGCAAAGGTGTCTGTGTTGACATGATTGTTTTTGTGCAGCAAGGGGCATCTTCCTGCACAAAAACAATCATGAGAGGCATTTTCCTCTTTCGATGTGTGCTGCAGTACAAATGGAAGTAGGAAAACACTAGGAGAAATGTGAACATTTCTCATTATTACGCCTGCTCTGGGGAGGCGTATGTTTTTGGCGCTGCCCCAGGTTCACGTGATGTTGTAAATCTGGGATAGTGTGAAAATCCATGGTTGGTGCCATGAAAATGATCTCCCTATTACCTAGCTGTCACTAACGCCAGTTAGCGACAGCTAGTAGGAGATAGCGACCATCTTGGGCCCCGCTTTGCATGTCAGTGAAATTTATCACTAATGACATGCAAAGTGGGCGTGCCAAGATGTTAGCGACTGTAAACAGTCGCTAACATTGCTATCTCCTATTACCAACTTTTGGAGATATTCGCGCTAAGCGCGAATATCTCCAAAAGCTAACACCTGCCCCTGAGCAGTTCTTAGCCATGTTATCCAATGGTAGGTGGATAACATGGCTAAGAGCATTAGCTCGGTAATGCATGAATATCGCTGACTTTTCAGCGATATTCATGCATTTCGGCCGATTTTTATCGCTTAGGAGATAAACCTTAATAATAGCAAGGTTCCTAAGCGATAAAAATCGCCGCAGCTCGGCGATAAAAATATTGCCGCTAAGCCAACATAGCGATAATTATCGCTAGTTGTTGGTAATATGCTCCTATATTTTAGATTGGAAAATAGCCCCAAGTAGAGCAAATAATCATTTGTGCTGCTTTACAGTATTTTGCACCAAGTGAGCAGAACATGGGTGCTATGTGGGCATTCTCACGGTACAACCTACAGTTTTTGATGCAAAGTCCTGTCTGCTAATAATGTTAGATGGTGCTTTGCACCAAGAAAAACCCTTCTTGGGGCAGGTGTTAAGTTGGAGAAATGTTTTTATTCGTTTTAATATTTTACATGCTGCATGTTTGCTGCACTATACGGTGCACATCCAATGTGTGAAAAGTTTGTCTAGGCACAGTATTTTGTACTTTGTACTGGAAGGTTAACCTTCAAGAACAACATTTATGCTAGATATCATGCTCATACTTTTGCACCATGACACAAATGAATGTGTGGAAGGTGTTACGCAACCTGTTTGTACACAAGTGTTGGAGAATGTGCTCCTAAGTGTGAGTGAGAAAAAGAGTGTAGATAAGTGGGTTCCTGTTATAGTAACCTCCCACACTTTTTGACAATTGACTTGATCTGCCCTAGATCCCTGCCAATCAGGTTCCCAAGCCCTGTGTTTTTTCCCAAACCTGTACCTTTGTATCCACAATTGGCACATCTCTGGCCACAGGTAAGCCTCTTGTAAAATGTACCATGGGTATCAAGGGCACTGTGACCAGGGAAGGCCTCTAAGGGTTGCAGCACCTATTGTGCCACCCTTAGAGGCACTGCACCTTCACACCCACACACTGCCATTGCAGGCTGCTTGTTTTGATACATAGAAAAGTGAAGAGATGACATGACACACTACTTGTGTGGCATGCCTGCAACCCACTGTCTGGGGCATAGGTAAGTCACCCCCTAGCAGGGTACACTAGGCCCTAGGTGAGGGTCAAGTTGCATGAGCACTTTACCCCTACAATGTCTAAGTCCAATCTTAGACATTGTAAGTGCATGGAAGCCTTAAAGAGTATATGGTCTGGGAAATGGTCATTACGTACTCCATAGCTCCATAATTGTTTACTGAAACCTGAGAGGTTTGGTAGCAAACCTCTCATCATGTTAAACCCACATATGCCAGTGTGGGATTTAATGTAAAATGAACTCAGAGGGCATCTTAGAGATGCCCCCTAAAAAATTACCAGCCCTGGTGTGGTTTTATTTGCCCCTAACAGACTGGTTTCTGGACCTCTGGTTAAAGGGCCTCCAGTCTCTGGGTCCAGAAACAAAGCCCATGCTGGGCATAGGTGTCATGCCTCCTCCCCCAGGTTGGGCTGGATCCATGAAGTGAAAGCTTCAAAGGTCCTTAAATTGGCCTGGCACATCATGAAAGACTTGAATATTTAATGAGAGCAAAGCCCATGGTTTTTAGCAATGTGAAAAACCTGCCTTAAAATGTAGTCCAATTTTTTTCAAATTGTTTATTGGTGTAGACCTCCATGAAATCCTCCCTAGATAATGTTGAGCTCACTTCACTCTGTCGAATTCAGGGACAATATTATAGTCCACCACTTTCCAAAATCACCAGCCGCAAGAACAGAAGGCAAGTAGTGTCTTCATTAGCCCAGTTTACTATTTGCAGCTTCTATTAGAACTGGGACTGGAATATTACACGTTAGATTTTGTCAAAATGATCTAATTCAGCACTGTAATGTGCACTCTTCTGGTTAAATAAAAAAAATGTTCTAAAAAACAAGCTTCTTTGAACAATTTGTTGCAATGTCTCATTATTGTGAATACATGAATAATTAAGTGTCTGATTAAAACCTTCACTTCTGTGCTTCACTTCAGTGATAGAACTTTGCAGGTTATCGTAAACCAAAATGTGTTGTATTTAAAGAATAATTTAGGCCAATAATATAGTTTATATCCAATATATGGCCAACTCTACATCAATGAATACATGTGGAATTAACTAATATTGTTTTATTTAGATCCTTTTGTCTTTCCCTATGATTTATCTATACATTTCTCATTGCAAAACACAGTAGGGAAACTAGTAATTAACAACAGTTTCGGGTAAGCAACCTCTAGGTTCCCAGTGCTGACGTGTGTTTTGTGGTACTCTCTTCTCTGTAAATGAACACCTAATTTTTCATGTAATACTCACAGTAAAGAATAATGACCTCCTTGCATATCACATCAGCACCATAATCCCAGTAGTATCTAAAACTGACATTTCTCTATGCTGTATTGTTATATTAATCATGCTTTTATTATGGCTTTTATAACTTCAGCAATGTCAGGTATTGTGATGTTATCAGGCTTAAGGTCATATGGCATCACTTCCTAGGAGGATTGAGGGTCTAAGGTCATATGATGTCACTTCCTGTCATGTCATGAAGGTCAAAGATGTGTGATGTCATCTATGCTACCCCTGGCACTTTGGTGTATCGACATCCATGTGTAAATCCATGGCTTGAACACTACCTCCAAAATTGGCACAAATTGGGCCTGCATTGGTACACCTGAACCCACCCCTGGCCCATCCAAATACAAATTTCTGGAAGAGGGCCTGTTGCAGTAGAAACAACAGTATGGCTCAAGGCTAGGGACAGTGACATGACTGCCGCAGAGACAGCAGCATGACTCATGGGTAGAGACTCATTCTAAATGAACGAGACTTGGATCTTTGGAACTTCCCTCTGTTTCTCTAAGCTAATGAATGACACAACCTTTGTGGACTGTATAGTGTCTTTGTGTATTATTTGTAAATATGGTCTCCTTATGAGCACAGCGCCGTCTGCACTGTATTTACATATATCGCATCAGATTGTATATGTATGAATACAATACATGTATGACAGAAATTCTGTTCAATACTATGTTTTCTATGCTAATATTTTACAGTAATGTTTCCCCAAAATTAATTTGAATTGTGTTAAAATACCTTAGAGCTCTCTAACTCATAGGCGAGGTTTTCTTCCTTTTGAACGAGTCCCAAATAACATTTTGTTGAGAGTTATATACATGTGCACCCATGTCCCGTGGGCATATAGGGTTTTCCTTTCTGTAGATATATTATGGATAGGGATGGCAGAATGACTCTGGAGTAGGTTTTTTTTTCACCTGCAAAATCTTACGAAAATGTGCCAACATGAGACTGGGTCAAGCAGAAAAGGACTTTTGAATGCAAGGCGTGCTGTCACATTCAATTTTCATGGAAGATATTGCCAATGAAATTGTCATAAAAATCCCCATGAAAATTTACCTCACACCCTAAAAACTATCCCAACCCCGCCCCCCCGCCCAGAGCCCCAAAAACTTTCCCCAACTTCCATAAAGTTACCTGATCCAGCCCCCCACCCCAAGCTCTAAAACTGCCCCAGTCCTTAAAACTGCCCCTTTTCCCCTGCCCCGCCCTGAGCCCTATAAACTGTCTCCATGCCCTAAAACTACCTCAGCCCCCTTCCCTAAGCCCTAAAAATGTACCCCTGTAAACTACCCCCCCCCCAGCCACCTCCCTGCCCTGAGGCCTAAAACTGCAAAGGTGTCTGTGTTGACATGATTGTTTTTGTGCAGCAAGTGGCATCTTCCTGCACAAAAACAACCATGAGAGGCATTTTCCTCATTCGATGTGTGCTGCAGTACAAATGGAAGTAGGAAAAAACTAGGAGAAATGTGAACATTTCTCATTATTACGCCTGCTCCGGGGAGGCGTGTGTTTTTGGCGCTGTCCCAGGTTCACGTGATGTTGTAAATCTGGGATAGTGTCAAAATCCATGGTTGGTGCGTGAGAACACCCACCCCAACACCCATGGAATGCCTATTTGATGCAGAGCAAGGCAATGCAGCCCTTTGTGCTGCCTTGCTTTACTCCATATCTATGAGGGCATGCAAAGCCACGCAGGGTGGCTTTGTGTCGCCTCATAGATATGATTGAGAGGCCTGCGCCATCGGATCATCATTAAAAGGGACGCCCCAGCGGCGCAGGCCTCTTGTAAATGAGGGCCTATATATTTTAGATGTGAAACCATCTGCACTGCCCTCCAAGAGCAGCACTCAGAGTTCAACTCATCCCTAAACGTACAGGACAAAGATGAGCATGCTGTCAAGCGCACTGATCAATTATCAAAAACAAAAATAAATAATTATTTAACTTATTCCAAAAAAAACAAGATTAATCATGAATTCACATTTGCGCGCACACTTAGATTACAGGTTCACAAGAAACATGAGAAGCGATATATGCAGAAAACGTCCACACACAATTCATTCCACTTTCTACAGACCTTTAGAAATCTGTATAGTCTTTGCTCTTTTCATTCTTAGGACTCCAACACTCCTTCCAACCCCAAAGCAGCTTTGGTGATGTCACAGATGATGTCAATATTGATGATATTTTAAGTGTTTCTTTCTTTTAAATGTTTTATTAGTGCATGGTACCCAAGATGATGTCAACGCTGTGCACAGATAACCAAGGTCATATGGAATGGTGTAAACACATGGCATACTGAATTAAAATTGAAACTATGGAGAAATGGTAATATATGCTGGTGACATTAAAGGAAACACAACAAGACAGAAAGAGCAGATGGCTTCTTATGCGGTGGTTGAAAAATTGAAAAGTTTAACAGTAGAGGAGAGTGGTGGAAAAGCATGTGAGGATGGAGCAAGAGGAATACTAAACACTTAAGAGTGGCAGCAGAAGAGAAGGAGGTTGCAAGAAAGTGAGGGCATATTAGCAAGGGCTGGGGATAATATTATCGCCGCTTTGGCGTCCGTTTCCCGGCGAGAAGCAGCGATAATATTATCGCTCTATCTACAAGGACCTGCTAGCGCGTGTTTCCTTGCATTAGTGCCCGGTTTCTTGCCGCCTCGTCTCACATCCCTAATGAGATGCACGGTGGGTGTGCCTCGTGAAAGTCCATTGTGAAATATCGCTAACGGGGCTTCGTGATATTTACAATGCAGCCCCGTCTGACGTAGCGATATTCTTTTCAGCGCTAACTTGCCCTTAACGCTGCGTCCAGACGTCTGCAAAAAAATGAGTTATGTATGTTTTACATTGGAGGTGTATTATGGTGATACGACCACAGGGTCGTATCAGGACATCAACGCTGGTTTTCCAGCACTGTTTTTGCCATTTCCCCCTATCGCTGGAATTTTATCGCCCTGGAGAAACGCATTGTTAATAAAGCTCTAACCGGGCGATAAATTCCAGCGATAGACGGCGATAAACAAAAAAGCGCTAAGCGCGCTTTGTGATATTTATCACTGTCTATTGTTGATATGCCCCGTGGAGCATTATTTGAGGGAAGTGAAAACCCAACTCAAATAATACCCACCATCCGTATCAGAGTTAACCAATCAAGTCACTAAATAAGCCTGAGCTCAATACCTCGCTAGCTATTGCACAAGGCAAACAGGCTTAACTGAGAAGCAAAGCGTAAAGTATTTATGCAGGACCAAAACAGTAATACGTCAAAACACTCCACAAGAAAGATCCCAAAACAACTGTGAAAAATAGATTTTTTTTTATAAATTAAAGGACATCAAAGCGACAAAAATCATTTAATGCAAGTTATGATTTTTTAAACTTTAAATATAAAAATTGTGCCAAAAAGCATTGAGCACCAGTCATGGTTACCTGTTTGTGCTTGGGGGTAGGGGGGGTAGTTAGATGCACTTTAAGGCCGATTAAAATGGAGCACAGATCGGTTACCTGAACTAGATTCCACCCAGTCACAAGTTTTATCTTCGGACTTAGGGCCTGGTTCCGATCTTGGTGGATGGGACACTGCGTCACAAACGTGACGTATAGCCTGCCTGCCATATTACAAATTCCATAGGATATAATGGAATTGTAATCAGGCCAACAGGATATCCGTCATGTTAGTGAAGGAATATTCCATCTTACTAGATCGTAATCAGGACCTTAGTCTCTGAAATGGAAGCCTAAGACATTCAGCAGGCACCAAATAGGGGTCCACGACTTGAGATAGCTGCTGGACGAGGACCCGGTGAAGCAGCAAAGTTTTGGTGGCAAAGCTTTGAGCAGGAGAAATGTGAATTTAGCGTCCAGGCAGCCTCCTCGCTGCCAAACCATATCAAGCATATCATCCCCTTCCCTGCTGGGGTAATTCCCCCACGGTGCGTGAGGGCGGGGTGTGAGTGTGGCGCTGCGGTGCTCGTGACAAGACAAGCTCGTCATGAGTCATGACCCCGCCCACTGATTAATTCGCCCGCACAGGTGGGGAATTATTCGCGCGTGGGCGGAGCGCAGCCGTTATGACGAGACCAGCTCGTCATGAGCACAGCTCCACCGTGACTCATGATGAGCTGGTCTCGTCACGAGTACCGAAGAGGTTATTCATGGCTCCATACCACACTGCATACAACATTCAGCTGTGTACAGTGGACTTAGAGCACAGACAATGGACTCTGGTCACAGGTCTTATGCATAGGCTTTGAGTATAGACAAAGACCTTCAGTCACGGTCTGATCCCGGTATCCATTGCACATGGCCTTCAGCGGTACTCAAGGGGCCTTCAACCATGGGCCAGCATCCACCCAAGGCAGCAGAACCTACTGAACATGGTCTTCAGCTGTATGCAACAGGCTCTAGGCAATGACACTGAGCTCTGAACACATGCCTCATGGCCCGCTCCCGGACCCAGTTGAGGGTTCCTGAACGTATTTTACATGGCCATCAGTGAGACACATAGCAGTCTTTCATCACTGGTTTAGACCAGTAGTCATGGTGGTAGAGCCCTTGCCCTTAGCTTTAAACTGTGCACATTTCGCTCTTAGCACATGCGGCAAGGTGCCATCATAGACATCTAGCATCCAGCTCTGGATAATGGACAAGGCCTTCACCCATGTCCTGTGTCCAGTATCCAAAAGGCCAAATTTATTTTGATCTTCTCCTGGCTGTACTCTTCAGGCTCTGGGTCCAAAACCTTCGACGTATTGAACTCATCTTCTAGACGCCGGCAGTGCCCTCTGTATCAGGCACAGATCATTGGGTTTAAGAACTGGCTGCAGCCTTATACTAGACTACATAATGAACCCATGACGCACATTTTCCACAACAAATGGCTGTGCTTGGCAGGCTCTACATGAAGCCATCAGCTTTTGGTCAAAGTCTGCGGCCAGGACTCATGGTTGTCTTTAATATTCTACACTATCCAGAACTCTAAAGTCACTACGCTCATAAACCATATATTATATATATGTTTTTCACCCTGCGGTTGATTTTCTTCTAAATAATTTCCTATTTAAATCAGCACTTCATTTCTAAATCTTAATCTCCAAATTATCATTTATTTCCATGGTACACTTTTTAAATCCAAAAATTACCATTTCTGCTCCATTCCCTACATTTGTTCGGAGACAGTACACAGTACCTGTTGAGTTAAATTATACGTATTATGCACCCAGTTAGCCCCAATCATTTTATTTCCCACAATGCATTACATTTGTACCAAAAATGTATTATTTGAAGGCTTTCAGCAATGAATCTTAATTTCTTCATTTTTTTTTTTTTGAGGTGATCGAAATTGAGATTTCAAAATTAGAATTTTTAACTGTTAGAAAAATCTTTACTTTTTTTTACTTCATTTTGGGCCTGATGTAGGTAATTTATTTTTACCGACTCTAAAATACCGAATTTTACCGATTCGGTATTTTAGAAATCGAAAATGGTATGTAGGTAAAAAATCTGTAAAAAATACCGAATCTGTAAAATTCGGTATCTCTAATTCGGTATTTACCGAATCGTAAATACGGTAAATACCGATTCGGTAATTCCCATTCATCCCTATGGGCATCCTGGCCCATAGGATGAATGGGAATTACCCAATCGGTATTTAACCGAATCGGTATTTACCGATTCGGTAAATACCGAATCGGAGATACGAAAATCAAGCATTTCAACTAAGAACCAATCACGTGCCATCACCCCACCCCACCCCACAACCAAGCAACAGAGGAACCAACCAGTCCTGTGCATCCACCCCACCCCACAATCAGGAAGTGGCCACACCCATGCAGGTGCAGACCAACTGAACATCCAGGAGAGCTGTGATACACTGACTGGCTGTACTGAGCTGAGCTGTGCAGAAGTGCAGGATGGATTCACAAGACTCCCAGAGGGAAGGTGCTGACAGGAAAAAAAAACTAAAGTTCAACACAGGTGAACTGCAGGTGTTGGTGGAGGAGGTGGTAAAACACCACACCCAGCTCTTTGGAAGACAGTCTCTGCAGGTAGCAGAGGCTGTGAAGAGGAATACCTGGCTGGGGATCCAGGCTAAGGTCAACGCCATAGGGGTGACAACCAGAAAAGTGTACGATTTAAAGAAAAGATGGTATGATCTAAGGATCATCACTAAGAAAAAATTTGCTTTGCAAAGAAAAGAGGCCAATGCTACTGGTGGAGGAAAGAACAGGGCACCTGCTCTTACGGATCTGGAACAGCTTGTGGAGTCCACCCTGGAGCCAGAGAGCATGGTTGGGATTGGTGATGCTGACAGCTCAGCCTGAGCTGCATCAAAGAAAGGTAAACAACATGTCCATAATTCTTACCCCCTTGCCTGTCTCCATCCCCCAATGTGGCTGTGTGTGTCAAAACTCCAGTACAGGCTTTAGTATCCACCAGCAATGCATTATGGGAGTGGTAGTCATTTCAAATTACATCAGTACAGTTATCATGAAATAATGTCAGGCATGCCACACTCTACAATTAGAAGCAGTTGAGGACCTTGAAATAGTGTGACTGAATTGTGATTTAATATAAAAATACACGGTGAAAGCACCACTAAGCCACTGTCCACATCTGTCCACAGGAGAGACTTCGCGCAAGACTATGCAAGAGAGGGAGACGAGGGCACCCCAAAGGGAGAGGAGTGAGGAAGGATCCAGGAATGCAGGGCACAGCACTGCAAGACCTCCAGCAGCCAGTACACAATCAGCTGCCACACCAGAGGCAGGCACCATGCAACAGCCATCATCGCATCTGCTCCATGACTCTCCACAACCGGAACCACCAACACATTCCCCATCAGCAGCCTCAGAGGTGTCGGAAATCTTCAGGCCCAGGAGGCATGATGTTCCCCCGCTACAAATATTTGAAACATCCTCTGATAAGGAAAAGGAGGGTGAGATGCAAAATGAGCCAGTGGAGGCAAACATAGCTGGTCTTCCGTCCACTCCTATTACTGTGCACAGAGCCACAAGACGCCGTAGGGTTCGTGAGGGAAGCACAAGTGGCCATGGTGACTGTGTCTTCTGTGGCCTGGAAACCACGATGGTGAAGGTGCAGCGCCTGCAGGCAAAAGCAATTACTGCAGTACAAAGAAAAATGCACCACCTGAATAGCAACATGGGGAACATGAACAGGGGGATAACCTCAATGGCGGATAGCTTGAGGGACATGGCAGATGGGGTGAGGGACATGTCTCAGTGCGTGATGTCACTTTGTGACGAACTGCATGAAGACCGCACAGAGGAGCAGGGAGAGGCAGTGAATGCAACAGCAGACAAAGGCCATGAACCGTCTAGCAACAGCAACTTCACTGGTATGTCGCCGTTCTGTTGCAATGCAGGAGGGGCTGGTGCACTGCTGCACAGATCTTACCAGGGGGATGGGGAGAGTTTCAACAGCGATGGAAGTGCTGCTGACAAACCAGTCAGCCCCCGCAGGAGATGAAGGTGTAGGGGACACGGATGACACCACTAGCAGGAGCAGCACCCCTATACCGGACATTAGGAGGAGCAGCAGACGCCAAAGTACAGGCCCTGGCTCAACAGACAATGTTCAAACCCAACCACAGGCATCCCACAGTGTTGTGCGTGGGCGCAGACAGTAATGCTGCCAACATTCCAGTGGACATGTTAGGGTGAGGTAACTCGTGCCCAGTTAGGCTATGCTCACTTTGGACTTGACAGATGTGTCTTCTGACATTTAACGTAGTGCCCATTAAACTACGTCTTTAACGATGAACCCCTTGCTGTGTCTCTTTATTTACTTAAAAGTAGTTGTGTGTGATCTCTGCCCGTCTGTGTCTGCCGTCTGTTGGTGTTGCAACTCCTACTGTGTTGGGTTCAGGCAGTGCATGTTCATCATCATGGTCTTCATAGTCACTCAATTCCACCTCGGTGCCCTTCTTAGTAGCAAGGTTGTGCAACATTGCACAAGTTGCAATAATCTTACAGCAGATGATTGGTGAGTACTTCGGTGCCCCTCCACTTTTGTGCAGGCAGCGGAACCTGCTCTTTAACAGCCCAAAGGTGCACTCCACAATGTTCCTTGTTGATTTGTGTGCCACGTTGTATCGTCTCTGGCTGGGGGTTGAAGGGTTGAGGTAGGGTGTTAGGATGAAAGAGCAGACGGCATATGAACTACCCCTTATGAGAAAGCCATTACTCACAGGCACACATACACATACATCTACATTGTCTATCAAGGCAGTGTCAACCAGTAATTTACCTAGCAGATATCCTTCGCCAAATTCATCCGCTGTCAGGCGTGTGTAGATCCCACTGTTTTGAAAGATGTAGGAGTCGTGGGTACATCCTGGGAACTTGGCCACTATGTCCGTGATAATGTACTTGGCATCACAGATTACCTGAACATTTATTGTTTGGGTTGACTTCCTGTTTCTGTAAATGTACTCTGTGGCAGCAGGTGGGCAAATTGGGATGTGGGTGCCATCAATACAGCCGATGACGTGTGGGAAATTTGCAATTTGGTAAAAGTCAGTCTTGGTCTTGACCAGTTCCGCATGTGTTTCAGGGAAGCTGATGTAATGATGCATCCTCTGCATCATGGCCTCTAGGAACTTCCTGAAGAAACGGGACAGGCAGCTCTGGGACACCCCACCTATTGCAGCAATTACACTCTGATAGCTCCCTGAGGCAAGCAGGTGTAGGCTACACAGCACCTGCACATGGGGTGAGATGGCGTGCGCCCTTGGGTTTGGGTGCTCCAAAAGTGGGTGCAGGTCCCTGATCAAGTCCAGGATCGAGTGGGGGTGTAGCCTGTACCTTTGCAGGATCTCTGCCTCAGTTAGTTGGAATAGTGTGATCCTCTGCCTGTAGACCTGCTCCTCTCTTCTCCAGACCCTCTCTCCTGCTGCCTGTAGCCGTAGCCTCCTCGCTATCACGTAGAATGCCGCTATTCTGGTCACACTGTTGCATTTTGGGCCCTTTTTTATAGCCTGCACCTGGTTACCACCTGCTTTCAATAAATGGTAAATACCGACTCTTAAACACCGAATTTCATGCAAATTCGGTATTTTGGAGGTCACCTACATCTCAAAAGTCTTTTTTTTCCATTTCTTATTTACCGAATCGGTAAATTTACCGATTCGGTATATTTACCGATTCTGTAAATTTACTGATTCGGAAAATTTTCAGATTTGGTAAAATTACTGATTCAGTAAAGTTACCGATTCTGTAAATTTACCGAATCGGTAAATTTACCAATTCGGTAGTTTTTTGGGCCCCTACATCTCAATATCCAAATACCGGTCGGTAACGGCCAAAAATATCGATTTTCGGCCGTTACCGACCGGTATTTGGCTACCTACATCTGGCTCTTCACCTTTACTTTTTTTTGCTCTTTTCTAAAAATCAGTGGATGAAATTTCACAAAACCAGAGAAAGATCGAAGTATTGAATAGGCTACCTTTGCCCCATCACTGTTTGGCAATTAACATTGGGAATTCATGTTTGTGCTCCACCCCCCCACTATGACGTTTTTGTCCATGGATGGATTTTCTGGAAACGTCAAAGATTCACTTGAGTCAGTGGTGTTTTGAATGTTTTTTTACCTTTTTTGGCATACAGTCTAAAATTATATTAAAGATTAAAAAATCAAGGGCCCCTGCAATGCGGTAAGGTAAATCCCAGTATACCAGGGTGAGTTATTTACGGGGTGAGGTGGAGTAAATACCTCTTCTTCCAAATATTATCAATGAAAATGGAGAATCACATGCACATTTTTTTTTACCCCTGATAAATTTCTTCAGGTGAACTGCATGACTTATAGTCACAATCCCTGATTCCATGTGCTACTTGCTTTCAGGTTTTTTTCTTTTCCTGTTTTTTCATCCATCTTCTCTCCATCCCTGCATTCCCCTCCTCTCTCGTCTCTTTCTCTCCCAATCTACACATTCCTTTTAAACTTTTGCTTGTATTTTTCCCGAGATCACTCCCTTTATATTTATCTGTCTTTCTGATTCATCCTTCTGCATTACATTCCTACCTCACCTCACCTCCCCCGCCCCGCCTCCATCCTCTCCCAACATCTGTCTTTTTTTCATTACTCCAGTCTTTCTCCCTCTACATTTTCGACCTGTCCTCTCTTTACACCCTGCTATTACTGCTAAGTGCCTTACAAGAAATGTAATCCTGGCGTTCTGAGCAGGCGTGGTGGCCTTGCACTTTCCCTGCTCCCCTAAGCTACCTGATCATAATGGCATAACAAATCTTCCTGGTGGAGGGTTGATGGTCCTTCGCGCTCTTGGAACACGTCCAGAGCACGGAGGGAACTGGGTCTGCTCATGCCAGTGTGTGGCTGCAGGCCGCTGTGCAAAGGTGCTAGAACAATTTTCCGAGTGGGGCGGCTGCCATCAATGTTACATCACTGAAGTCATGGGGATTGTGAAAAATCTAAGCGGCACACAAAAAACAAGTATAGCAAACGAGCCACGCCTTTTCAGCCGAGCAATAAGGGCAGCGGCGGCCGGCATAGGGAAGCGCGGAGAGGCGAATGGGATGGGGCGCAGTTGGGGGGGAAGGCGAAAGACGACGGAATAGGTATTATTTATTTTATTTATTTACTTAATTATACCTATTTCATCGTTTGTCAACCTCTCTCCCACCCCACTGCATCCTGCCCCCGCCTCACCGCCCTTACCTGTGCCGGCCGCCGCTGACTAAGGGGGTAGCAAGTACCAGGTGGTACATTTTGGAGCATGCCTTCACAAATATATTACGAAAGCATGGTGTGGATGCTCACTGTCATTTACAGACAGCTCATTATCTATTTAAATGGCCACAAAAGTTCGAACTGGCATACAATTTTACTAATAAAACCATATAGCACACAATTATTGTGTGGAAATCGGGTTTCAGCAAGTGTCTATCATTTTCACATAGCCACGTAAAGTGGCTTGATTTGTTTTGATCCTATTAAAGTCTTTGTTTCCAACCCCCTTCAGAATTACAAACAAATGTGGTTTATTTGTCCTTGCCTAATTGCTGATGTATTTTGAAATATTTGCACAGTTAAATTACAAGGGGCAGATTTATGTCGGACTTGCGGCACTTTTGCGCCGCCGTTGCGTCACTTCTGTGACGCAGCGGCGGCGTAAACCCTGCACCACATTGCGACATACTTACATCGTGACGCATCTATGGAGATGCGTCACGGTGTAAGGCCCTGCGCCACATGAAACTTGAGTCAGGTTTCATGTGGGCGTTTGCATGCAGGGTGGGCATTCCGTCGCAGGAACGCCCCTGAAAAGTGACTCAGTGAAATCTACAAGATTTCACTGAGTCACTTTCCCAATGCTGATGCGTCAAAACCCTGCACCTGCTTGGAGCAGGCGTAAGGCTTGACGCACCACGTTAGAGATACGGCACGTTGGAATAGTGCTGGAGTTGCGTGCCGCACGCAACACAACTTCAGCACTGCGCCAACTTCACGCCCTAGATGCGACAAGCATCTGTTTATTCCTGCACCATGGTGCGCCGCATTCGGCGCATCCTGGGTGCCGCAAGGATAAACTTGCGTGCCGTATCTTTCCTGGGGCATCGCTGCCGATTTGCAGAGATGCGTCAGGCAACATAAATCTGCCCCCAAGTATTTAAATGTCGTTGTGTGGAAGAAAAAACTGACATCCCACAGCATTTGTTTTGAAAATCTCTGCACGATTGTTAGATAGTTCACTTTACAAATACTCTGTCATTGGATCCTATAACTTTGCAGTCAGAGAAACAAAAGAAAACACCAGCCTCCATGTTAAAAGAATAAGCAGTATTTGAATAGCCTAATATTTGACATCTGTCTTTGAACATACAGCAAATGTGACAAGATAAAAAACAAAATGTAGAGGCATCTTTACTGCTTGTTCACCTTCTGAATTCCAGCATTCCCACACCCCTACTTCCAGCTCCTATGCATGTGTGGCACAAGATTGAGTGAAATGTTGCAGGTCTTCAGCCATCAGAAAGCGACTGCAGGCAACATCACTAGTAATGTGCAGAGTTTATTTTACAAGGGTGAATTTTCGTGAAGATATATTGGCCTGCCTGTAGTTTGCAGAGTTTACTGCTTTTCCTCGCATAATTTTTCCCCGCACACTGCGGATAGTTCATCATGAGAATGTGTTGGTGCTGCAAGGAGTTGAGGAGGGTTATTTACTAAGCACTGCATGGGCACTTGTGCTGTTCGGTGATATTTCCAATGCCCTGAAAGCTTTTATGGCGGTAGGCAAATCAACACAATGCTTTGCGTCGCTTTCTGCCATTTGTGCAACACACAAATCCTATGTAAATATCCCCCATGCTGTTTTCTCCTGAATTCATTTTAAAAGTATTATCCGCTCAACTTCGAGCGAGATGGATGATGGTGGCTTTTTTTCTTGCAACAGCTTAGAAGGGAGGAGAGATTCCCATGTTTATGTGATATATGTGTACCGTTTGCATGGGAAGTTTGCGAGAGAACTTCTGCACACCTTTTTACTGCCATTCTCCTTCACATGAGACGAAAATGCATGATACAGTCTCTCCCATGTGGAAGGTCACTTCTCTATATCAATAACCCATATTCAATTTCAAGTACTGTGCAGCAAGTCTTCAGACCAATCAATGCTTTCCTCTGTCACTTGCTGATCTTCCACTGTCTCTCAAGACTACACATTTGTGGCTTGACACCACAGGAGTAGATGGAGGGATGGCTTAGCAGGGAGTGTGCAATGGGCAACCTGCCCTCTAGATAGTGAGGACCAGAGCAATTTTATTCAGTTGTGGGTTAGCTGTCTGAGGATTTATGGTGGCAGCTGAACTGCTGCCTAAGGGCCAAATGTTGTTCTTTGCAAAATGCATGAAACTTCTGGGAGAGCGGTTGATTCCGCCAGAGCTGGTGGTGAAACAAGGATCTCTTTCTGTGGTTGCTCGTGGTTTCTGATCTCATATGATGGTCCCTTATGGATGGCTGGGGGAGTTTTAGGACCAGTTTGAAGTGACAGATGACAAGATTAAGGTCTCTTGAGAGGGATGTATGATGTTACAACGCATACTTTTACAACGCATGCCTTTACAACGCATTTTTTACAACGCAACATCCATTACAACGCATTCCATTACAACGCATGCCATTACAACAAATTTCCTAAAACTACAATTACAACGCATTCCATTACAACGCATTCTACCTTTACAACGCATACCATTACAACGCATACCATTACAACGCAAGTTTGGTAAGTATTGGATAGTATAGGGGTAAAAATTACTATCCTAACTCCAGGGGGTGCAACAGTAGGGTAAGTGTTGGATAGTGTATGGGTAAAAATTACTATTCTAACCCCAGGGGCTGCAACAGTAGGGTAAGTGTTGGATAGTGTAAGGGTACTATGCGTTGTGATGGTATGCGTTGTGATGGTATGCGTTGTAATGGTATGCGTTGTAATGACTGCATTGTAATGACATGCGTTGTAATGGTATGCGTTGTAATGGTTGCGTTGTACTGACATGCGTTGTAATGGATCTTGCGTTGTAAAAGTTGTGTTGTAATGGTAGTGCGTTGTAAAAGTTGCGTTGTAATGGTTGTTTCCCCTTGAGAGTATTCTGAGGCATCTGAGGCCAGTGGGGGCCTATTGAGAGTGCTTAAGGACAGTTGAGGGTATGGGCAGTGTGAGAGTCTCTAAGAGGGTGCTTGTGAATGCTGAGGTCATGCTGCATGTGTCTAAGAGCACACCAGGGCTTTCTGGGAGTGTTAAAGCTGTTTAAATATCAAATGGTGGTGTATGGAGGCCGGCTGCTGGCACAGATGGGCATGCCTAAGGGCCACACAGAGGTGTTAGAAGGGCAGGCCACATGTCTCTTAGGGACGCTGAGGTCTGTGCTGAGGTTCTAGAAAGTGGTATGTGGTTGTCTTGTAGGAAAGTGAGGGTGTCCTGTAGCTAGTTGAGAGAACACAAACAGCTGCTGCCAAATATTGAAGGCAGTCTGACAGTCTCTAAGAGGCTACAGGAGGGGTCTAATGACCTGCATGGTGTTTCAGGTATGCTGGGGACTATCATATGAAGGTAATGTATTGATGGTGTCTGAGGGCAGGCCAAGTAGTCCTGAGGGCTAGCAGCTCGGGGAGTAGGTAAATACAGGCAGAGTCTCTTGAGCATCCGTCCAAGGGTGTCTAAGGGTCTTTCGAGAACATACTGGTAGACCAACTGTCTCTGAGTGATGTATTTGGACCAGCTGAGGATACCTGAAGGAAGGTTGTGGGTCTCTCGTACTTTCTAGGGACCATAAAGGGATAATTAGAGGCCATAGGGCCGACTGGGGATATGCCTTGATAAACTAAATTGTAAGTATGCCCACTAAGGGTCTCTGAGAGGCTTCTGGAAGTGTCAAAGGACATGCCAAGGGTCTCGGTACCTAATCACCCTGGAATGTTTTTATTCTAGGTCTGTGATTTTATTTCCAGATTCAGAAGGGTGGCAAAAGATAATAAGACATAAAACCTCACTTTCACCAGGCCTCGGGTGACAAGGAATGTGTGAAAATGCACATATTTTGTTAAAAATGTATCTCTGAGTTGAGGCCTGGTAAATCCTGGGCACCTTCAGTATCACTTTCCACCCACTGGAGTGTGCTCAAGCTCTGCTACCGGTAAGTTCCATGCATACTCCTCTGAGGTACATCTGTGATCATGCACTCGATTCCCTAAGCTTGTTTCATAATATGCAAGCTGTTTGTAGAGAGATATTTCCGTGAGCTCACAGAGAGCGCATTTCTAAATTAGTAATGTAATTCCATTTGCATCGTTTTTGTGTGCAACTTAAAACTCTTTACTATAAAACTTTACTTCAAATTTTATAGTCTGATTCCATGCTATTTAGTTTGGTATTGACTTTTCTGGTGATCACATTCACAGGGCTCATCATCTTATACATGCAAATGCTTCCAATTTATGTTGACCACTCACCATGCTTTAAGCAAAGAATGATCTTTGTTTTTTTAGCTTTCACTCTCTTAAAGTGTCCTTTACTTCAATACAAATTAATGGAGGGATGATTCCACTTCTGAAAAGCTCGCTCTTAGGTATTCCCAGTTGTCAATATGTGTTAGAAATTTTGGGCCAGATGTAGGAAGTCTAATACCAGTCGGAAACGGCCGAAATTACCGAATTTCGGCCGTTACCGACCGGCATTTGAGATGTAGGTGGCGACATTTCAGACTCGCGAGAAATGCGGATGCTCGGGCGGCCGCACATGCGCATTAGTATCCAAGACACGCGCGCCGGCGGCGCGATGACGAGAGGGAGCCCCGGGGACGCGGCGGACAAGGTAAGTGGTTTTATAATTCATTTATAATGTCATTTAAGCATTTAGGGAGGGCGGGAGGGAGGCGGGCGGCGCGTAGTGGGGCTACGCGAAGTGCGTGGGTGGGTGTAGTTTTTTGCCCACTTCGCGAAGCCCCACTACGCCCACTGCGCCCAGGGTTAGTGCAAAGGTGCCTGCGTTGGAGCTAGGTAGCCAAAAGTGCACCAGTGCAAGGAGAGCGCAAGAATGCACTATATATTGATAGATATGGCCCATTCATGCCCGTTCACTTTCACACAACATAGCAAGATGTCTTGCAGCCTTGCGTTGCGTGAAAAAATTATAAATATGACCACTGGTGCTTAACTAACATGAGGCTTAACATATCTGTGCATGATCTTCACTGCAAACCTGGAAATATAGTGGTTTGTTCCATGCTTTGCCATGCTCCTGGGACATTAACTGTCAGCTGCTCTGTGTATAATGTATTAGTTCCCCCCATTCTGCACTGATGGCTACAAGTCTGCTTATCACACAGTAAAGGTATGCTCTCACCAACATGGTAGTTCAGTGATCCATGTAGAGGTTCCCAAAATCATTAAACTACTTCATTTTAAGCCTATTTTGTTATGTTTCTTCATTGTTAAGAAAAAGAATAATTAAATAACCCATTACAAAACATTTCCTTTCAGTTTATTCACACATGTTATTCCAATTCCAATTCTAATTTATAAACTTTATTTCGATTTTAAAATAAATCACAAAAGTTATCACAATACAAACACAGGGGTTGGGTTATACAGTAACATTACACTATCACAACAGCGAGATTGGGAAGAACTCTCATATACACGAAGTTTAAAAGAATAAATAATTTAAAACACAATAAAAATACACAACCGAGTAATGGGCCGGACAGCTAGATCACTTTTTAAAAGAGCATCAATCAATCATAAAAAGAAAGAAGAGCATATGCAATAGCAATCATAAATTATGCATAATAAGGAAAGTTTATCTGTTCCTCCCTAAAGACCAGCGAATCACCCATACCCAGCCCCAAAACTTAGCTGATGCAATCACTAAAGGGCCTTCCACTGCAGTTTTTAATAATCTGTGAGACTCACGATAGTCCCTGGTCCCCATTAATAGACACACAGGTTTCAACCAGTGGCTTCTCGGGATTTGGTAGGCAGGGCAAGCAAATAAAATGTGGGCCACAGTTTCGGGCCTGCCCGGGCAGAAAGGACAATTACTACGGTAAGTGTTCGGGTTAGACCACTTTGAAGTGAAATCATTAATGGGTAATGTACCCACTCTAAATTGGTGAAATAGTTTTCTATCATGGGAAGAAGTGATCAAATCCCAATACGATTTGTAGGTGGGTTCAGATTTGATTTGTAGAAAGGTACTAGACAGAGTAGAACTATTAGAGGAGGCAAAATGCCTAGAATAGACCAGATTCCAGTAAGATGCTTTGAGCTCAGGTTTGCTTGGGAAGGGACTACCCGCGGGGGTAGTCCATAGCTCAAGCCCAGCTCACAGAGAACATTTTTGATACACCTGAACCACTCAATTTTGTTGTTCACATCCATGTCTCGAATTTCTAATACAGCCGATGCATAGATGGCTAGTTCAGGAGTCACCCGGAGTCTTCGCCAATAGGATACTAATCTGTACCGGGTGATGTCCCGAATGGAGTGGCACCCCAAGTCCATATACAAGGGAATCAGAGGAGTTGATTGCGGCAACCCCGTTAAAGAGCGTAGAAATTTGTTTTGTGCCACCACCAGGGTGTCCAAGTTCGCATACGCCCATAGCTCTGAACCATACAAAATTGAGGCACTAATTTTGGCATTATAAATGTGCAGTACAGGTGCTACCGGTTTGGTAAAAGAGCGACAATGCTCCCCAAGCAACACCCCGATAGTTGGGCATGTCTGGCCAAAAGACAGTCAATTTGTGGCCTCCAGCTCATCCTTTTATCTAGAGTTACTCCCAGATATGAGAAAATCTCAGTTTGCTCTAGAGCACCCTCCTTCATCTTGACTACGCCGATGGGTTTACTGGAGTTCCGGAGAATCATGAACTTAGTTTTATCAACGTTCACCGCCAAGTCATGATCAACACAAAACTCCTCAAATCTATGCAGGGCACATTGGAGCCCCTGACGCATTTTAGAGAGGATGAGGGTGTCGCCGGCGAACATTAGGAGTGGGATCTTTATTCCACCTAGACTCGGAGCATGAGTAGGACAGTTTTCAAAATATTTCAGAACCCCGTTGATGTCAATAGAAAATAGGGTGGGTGCAAGGACGCACCCCTGTCTTACCCCTTTTTCAACCAAAACATTTTCAGTGGTATGACCTGCCTTATCCCATCTAACCTGAGCAAAGTTGTCCGTGTACAACTTAACAACAAAGGCCAAAATTTCCAGTGGCATACCCAGCCTCAAAAGATTATGCACAATTTGGAACACGGAACAAGGTCAAATGCAGACCTAAGGTCCACAAAAGCTGCGTAAATAGACCCTTTCCCCAAAGTGACGGTATGCCAATAAATAAGGATAAACCTTAGCACCTGATTCACTGTGCTAATGCAACGTCTAAACCCTGCTTGTAAATCTGATAGGATGTGAAAGTCATCCATCCAAGACTGCATTCTGCCTAAAATCACTCTTGCCACAACCTTCTGAATGCAATCGATCAGGCTTATAGGCCTATAATTTCCTGGCAGGGAAGGATCCCCCTTTTTGTAAATAGGAAGGATTACTGCCCCTGCCCAGGAAGAGGGAATCGCTGCTCCTTTACCAATGGCGTTCATTAAAAGTTGGATAGATGTTGCCCTTCGCGCCAAATCTTGTACAAAAAGGTCTGCAGGGATGCAATCAATACCTGGGGCCCTCCCTTTTGGAACTTGTAGAAGAGCTGCTTCTACTTCCTTATTGGTAATGTTAAGGGGAGGAGAATGCACAGACCCAAGTACGTCAAAGGAGTCCTGGGTCCCCGGGTCTTTTGCAAATTGGCCACTATAGTGGCTAATCCACTGATCCGGTTCCACATGGTTGGAGGGAACTTTACAAATATTTCCGCTCACCCATTTAACCAGGTGCCAAAAGCACGTCATATCCCTCCCCGAGCAGGCCTCGAAGAGTACGGCCCAGTGGGCCTCATCCCAAACGCGTTTTGCTTTGGATTTGGCTAACTTGTCAGTCTGCCTTTTTTCTTTTATGGGCACCTGGTCCTTGCTCCTAATTGCAACTGCAAAAGACTTATAGGGTAAGCGACAAATAGAATTATACCAGGGTGCTGCCTTGGTAGTGGATGGAGCTGGTCCTTTAATATTTTTAGCAATAAAAAAACTTTTCAGTTGGTTAAAAAGATGCTTTTGGGTCATTGACATCCTATCCTTATCTAGCCCAAATTCATCCTCTGTCTGAAGAGTAGAAATAGTGTTTGCTACCAAATTCTTCATAGCTAACAGTTTCTCGGGATGAAGTGCAACCTTACACCATTTAAGGCATCTAGCGTCATTAGTTTAATGGCCATCAATATAGTCTGCACCATTTGACATGCTTTCTATACAGTTGGGGCCGAAAGCCTGCATGGTAGCTACGAGGGGGTTATGATCACTCTCAAGCCGGGGTACCACCATAATATCCAACAAGTCTTGCCACATTTCCAAATTTATTATAAAATAGTCAATGCGACTGGAGCGGTGACCATTGTTGAATGTTGACTTTGTACGCCCATTTGCTGCTCTTAACCCGTGTTCCAGGCAGAGGGCTTTTAATTGGAGAGCTGCTCTGGTCCATTTTTTTATTGGTTGTAATTCCATTGGTAGAATTCACCACTGCTCATTCTCCTCAAAACTAAAATTCAAGTCCTCACAATCTAGCGGTTCAAAGGTGCAATTGAAATCCCCTGCAATTATAATATTACAATTACCTCTGTGATGGATTAAAAAGAAATCTAACATATCAATCGTATCAGATGATTTGCCACCTTGCTGGGCCCTAGAATAAACATTAATCATTACAATATCCGGGGAGCTAGCATGCGACAACTTAACAATAAGGATGTCCTGGGAGTCTATAGCAATCTCCTTGAGTCGGTAAGAATGCAGCTGTTTAACCCAAATCAGTAGGCCCCCCTTTGGTCTGCCCCTCTCACCCTGTGCTGCTGGTTTGGAAAAGTTAATAAAACCCTCACAGAATACCTGGTCCACTGCCCAAGTTTCTTGTAAAAATATAATATCTTGCTCATCAATGAATGTAGTCCATTCAGTGGTAGCAAGTTTACATGCAATCCCCGCAATGTTCCATGAAACTATTTTACGGGCTGCACAGGACTCCATTAATACATTAGTAGGACAGGATTCCCTTGGAGTATTGGTGAGTTGGCCTATCACGGGGTTAGGCGGTGGGGTTGGTGGGTCAGGGGTGTTAATCATACCTAGAAGAGCCTCATCAATATCACGAGCCCCTGGTAATATCAGGGAGCCAAAACCACTTACAGTTGGCTCTAGGTTGCCCCCCTTGCTAATATGGAACATTAAACTGACACTGTCATCCGGGAGGAGACTATGATTGACATTGCTTAACGCAATCCCTGGGCCCAGTCAGTCAATGTCCTCCAGGTTTGTAAATGATTCGAATCTATTGAAGGTCGGGACAGAAAACTCATACATCCCCTGTGCCTGGGTTACAAGGCTATAATGACCCATGGGCCTGTTGGGCGGCCGGGTTTCTTGGTAAAAAACCCCAGCGGGACATTATTTATGCCTTCTGCATTCAAATATCTTGAGCCAGCCCTATCAAGGATTGTTTTAACCAAGTGAGGGGAACCAAAATTAACCACCACACAATCGCCTCTGCTTGTTTTCCTCGATTTACCTATCCAATTAATTCTACGTGCCATTTTGAAACTCTCAAAAAGAGGACCACCCAATCCTGTTTTGGAATTAATTAGATGGAGAGCCTTGTTCCTCAGGGATGACCAATTTTCTTCGGCACCAGAGTGTAAATGCGGTACGTTGGTGAGTACAATGGAGTAAGGAGTCGACTCGGGGGTAAGTTAAAATAATCATTTGATTGGTGCCTACGGATACCTCCCTGTGGAGCCCTAGTGTTGGTGCTACTCCCAGGAGCTTCTCTCCCACGAGGTGCAGATGTATCATGTACTGCTGGAAAGTCCATTGGACGGGGCAGGGGTTCTACAACAGTGCTACCAGCTATTACCATACCACTACCAGTATCACTATCGGGAACAGGGTGAGCGGGGCCCAGCACTTCATTAGAAGCAATTGGGCAACTCGTAGTACTGTCATTTGTAAACAATAAGTGGTCCTCAATATTAATTAATCTTTGACCAATTGCTGTCAGTTGTATTACCAACGGCTCAATCATAGCTTGTAGTTTCTCCTCAAACTTAGCTAGGAGCCTTTCCTCCATATCACATGACATCTGGATAGTGTGAAAGGGGTAGATAGGTACAGAGCTTGGAGACTTGGTTATGGCAGCCTCATGAGTGCAAACATTTTTGGTACGGGCAAGCCCTTTGGTTTTGGCCAGTTTACTAGCCTGATGTACAGGGGAAGGGAGCCCACCCGTTTTGCTTTTCTTTGGTGGAACTGGATTTCGACCCTCAGCCTTTTTAGCCTGTGTTTGGCGCTGCTGGCGTGTCAACATCATGTCAGAGGATGGATTAAAGATGATAGGAGCTCTATTGGGGGAGGTGGGGTCAGCCGGCAATAAGAGAGAAGGCCCAGGCGTGGAATGTTGGGATAGATCGGCAGGAACGCCCACCCCCTCCTTAAAACACACTAAGGGGGCCCCTGCTGATACCCTGCGGGGGTGAGGGACAATCTTCTTTGAGTAAGCTCAATTTCCTTTATTAGGATAGATTCTACTTGTAGGAGAAACGCATCAAGTGTTCCTACGACCCCCTTCTGGCTCGTCTTACTCATTGTTAACTTATTAACCCAGGACCAAATTACCCCACTTTAGATAAATAGATACAAACAACAGACTACCTCTCAAACAGTCCACAATCAGTCACTAACCAAGTCCATGTTGTCGCCAGATGAAGAAGTGAAGAGGGGTGGCCCAGCCCTGCCTTCTCCTGGCTTTGACGGGCGCAAATGGGCACGCCCCTGGCTGCGGAAGGGCGCAGTTGAATTTAAGCAGCTCCTGGCGCTGATTTGTGACGCGGCAACCAGCGACACTGGAGGGTTCTGGGGGATGTAGTCCCCTTCACAATCCCGGCATGCTCTCTTACAATGGCGGAGCCCAGACAGCGGTTTGTCTCGGGGTCGACACCCCATCCATTAAGTGGGCAGCAGTGGGCAGCAGCAGCAAATTACCCCACGAAGACAGCAGGTAGGCAAAAACGTCCCGGGCTGCGGGAGGGCGCAGTGGAATTTAAGCACCTCCTGGTGCTGATTTGTGACGCGGCAACCCGCGACACTGGAGGGTTCTGGGGGATGTAGTCCCTTCACAATCCCAGCGTGCTCTCTTGCAATGGCGGAGCCCAGACAGCGGTTTGTCTTGGGGTCGACAGCCCGTCCATTAAGTGGGCAGCAGTGGGCAGCAGTAGCAAATTACCACACAAAGACATCAGGTAGGCAAAAACATCCCGCGCTGAGGGAGGGCGCAGTTGAATTTAAGCACCTCCTGGCGCTGAGTTGTGACGCGGCAACCCGGGACACGGGAGGGTTCTGGGGGATGTAGTACCCTTCAAAATCCTGGCATGCTATCTTGCAATGGCAGAGCCCAGACAGCAGTTCCTTTCAGGGTTGACATCCCGTCCGTTAAGTGGGCAGCAGTGGGCAGCAGCAGCAAATTGCCCCAGGAAGACAGCAGGTAGGCAAAAATGTCCCATGTTATTACTTGTGCAGCGGTTGCCCTAGATGTATATGTCTGCTGATTTATTCACAACCATTCTCACTGTCACTTCCAGAAGCACATGCTCCCCTGTGCACCTTTACCTCTGCTCTGGTGACCTGTATTATTAACGGTCATCACTAACCCTAGTGTTTCTTATCTTACCCTGGGCTGCCATCTGTCTTACATCCCTCTGGTCTCACTCACAGATTGCCTTTCAAACTCCTGCCTCTTTTACATCCAGACTCCAATTGCCAAAATAACACAACCACTTATTTGACAACATCCATTTTTCTTATAAGTGATACCTTTTATTTACATCCACCATATACCTTACCAGTCTTTTTTTTTTCCTGCCATCATGTTTTACACCATTCCATTTCTCTCAATAAAATGAGCTCTTTTGACTTGTGTGCTTAAATGTGTTTTGTATGTATTAACTAGGAGACCCTACTTTAGGTAGTCTGTACCTTGAGGATAACTGGTGGTTATGACTTTGGGCTACAACTGGTATGTGCCTTCTTGTTATCAATCTCTGGGTATGTGTCAGACCTCATTCGGATGCTGGAGGGGGTGGAGATGTAGGACTGACAGAGGCTACTGGGTCGCCACTGTCATAGGTGAGGTAATTTACCACTGTTGTCCTAGGGTCAATCTTTCTATAGCTCTGCAAACTGGGCCAAAAACACCCCATCTACATTTAAGTCTCAGGGTTGGGGCTCCTTTACAGTAGTTTTAGAGTAAAAAACAGTCATTATTTGGGATGAATTGGGCCCTCCACATTCGATGGCCATAGGGCCACTGTACAGTCTGCAACATTGATAGCTAAGCCCCCGTGCTCAGGAAGAACTAACCAGGCAACTTTTGATAACAAGGACCTCACTGAACATCCATGCCTCACTTCTGTGTCTGGGTATTCACTATCAAGCCACCTGAATTTTGCCAATTCATGTTTACTGTCTGAGGAGCCTGTATCCACCCTCCATCTTGTGTCATGCTAAACCAGGGGGCCATCCGATATGGATCCCACTGGCCCAAGACTGTAACTATACTACCATACAAATGATGCACTGTCCTCTCAAAGTATGTACACATCGCAAGGATCTGGTGTTCAATTAACCCTTCCCATGCTCATGATGAGCTGAGCTCGTCACAAGCACCGTGGCGCTGTGCGCGCCCCCCATCCTCCCAGCACAGAGGGGGAATTAGCCCTGTGGCGAAGGGATTAAAAGGAGAACTTTATATGAAAGAGATCAGTGGGCTGAACACAGCAATATGGCTTGGCCACAATACTGATACACAAAAGTGGCACACTTTCACTACCGCTTAATGTACCATGGGCATTTAGGCAGTGTTATGCCCACATGAAGGTACACTTAAGTGCACCCTGCAGGAGACAGAACATGCTCTGAATCTCGCATTCATCAAAGACAAGCCTAGGCTTCTGCAAACATGCTAGATTAACGTGTTGCCAGGGTCAAATAAAAAGTCAAGATAACATTCTAGCAAACAGTTGGGAAATAAGGACAAGGGGGTTCATGCCTGTTCACCATGCAGGGGAAAGTCCCATGCCAACTGTATATTTTTAGCATTAACATCTGATTAATTCATCCTGACATTTACTTGGACGTTAAAATGTGCCTGTGAAAATGCAATTTATGTGTCTGTGCAGAGTGGCAATGTTCTAGGGACAGCTTAATCTGAGTCATTTTGTAGCATTTGGGACTGAGGCTAAAGATTTGAAGGGGCAAATAGGGTTTTTCTCATGAAAGATTTATATTTGAAATCTACAGAGACAATTAACATGTTAGATAATAGAATAGACTAGGCCTGAGCGGTGAAGAGTTTTCTGCTCTCCGCACTCCATGGAGCTCATAGAGTGCAGAAAACTCCACGTAGTGCAGCGGAGGTTTTTACCCTTTCGTGAATGGTAAGCTCGCGAACGCAAGCTGCCGCTTGGGTAGAATTTCTATTCAAGCGGCAGAAAGACCAGTGCTGCACTCCGCCGCTTGCGGGACTACGCTGAGTATTTTTGTCACTTCACGGAGTTCCGCGTAGCGAAACTCCGCAAACTATGCCCAGGCCTGATAGAAACCTGGGGCCTCATTTATGAAAAATGACGCGTCGCTGTGTGAAAACAGCGATGCGTCACTTTTCACTGCGCCCTCCTTGCGACACCAAAGATGCGTCATAATTACAGTAAGACGCATCATGGCGCAAGGAGTTACAGATACGTCAGTATTTCTGACGTATCTGTAGGCACAAAAGTGACGCATTGCTGGAGTGTGTCACAAAAGTGGCGCAACTCCAGCAATGTGTCCTTTCACATGGGGCAAGCCCCATGTGAAAGGGCCTGCATCAGAAATTTACGCATTTGTGTCCTAGAAGTGGCTCAGTGAAAGCTTATAGATTTCACTGCGTCACTTCTATGACCCTTTCTTGCGTCAGAACGCCCCCCCTGCATACATTATACCTGGCGTAGGTATAATGTAGCGCAGGGGTTTACAAAGTGATGCATCTACCTAGATGCGTCACTTTGTAAATATGGTGCAACAAGGCACATTTTTTACGCTGCTGAAGCGTCACAAAAAGTGACGCACCAGCGGCGTAAAAGTGACGCACGGCCTCATAAATGAGGCCTCTGGTATTTGGAGTCCTAGACCAATTTCAGAATGCCTACCTTTATAATAATGTGTCACTGGGAACATTAAAGTCGCCCCATTTATCACAGGACAAACTGTAAATCATCAGAATCTTTAAATTAAGTGGCATTGACAAAAAGTATGATTACGTTCTCCCTGAAACTGAATTCAAAGACCACCTGTAGGACAGAATGATTGGGATGATGAATTCTGTATGGAGATGATCACAATATGTAATCTGCAAACCCCTAATGCCATTAGTTAATCAACATGAAACACTCCACAGTGTACAAGCACTTTAATAAAGTCCTCATTGCCCAGGGCTACAGAAACAACCAGATTTTCTGTTTAAATCAAAAACACTGAGCTGGGAACTGATATTTTGGACAGAAGGGATAGGTGCCTGTAAAACAGGAGAACATATAGGTGTTTACTCTGACTGACTAAAGAAATACTATTTCAGAAAGATTGACGTTTTATGAGTCTGTAATAGTTGCTTATTTTAGACAAATTTATTGGGATGTACTTTATTAGCTCTGGATGAGCTTGATAGTTAAAAGGTCTTATTGGGTTGCATGTGATTAGCAAATAAACATAAGAACTAACAAGACAATGTTCACATTGTTTCACAGAGAAGATTAAAAAAAGTATTGTAGGTTTTATATATTGTGATAGTAGTTATTTATGTGAGGCTTTATAGTTAAATTTACTGACAAGGACACTCCTGCGATGTTAGTAAAAAGTACCTTCCCAAGTTTTCCCATCCTAAAATAAATGTAATGCATGTGTTTATGAGATAGAGACACTTAAAAAGGACAAGATTTATTTATTGTGTCTTTATAAAGCAACATGACAATTCTGATTAAATAAATGGAATGCTTTATTCATAAGAACACACAGAATGGACATTTGAATATTTTGAGCTGACTGGGTGTTGCCAATTTACATATATCTTGGGATTATCCATTTTTTAGAGAAAGATGCTGGCAAGTGCAAGCTGATTATAAATGTTGCACTGGAAAAAGCCGGTTATAATAAATGTTGCCTTGTTTTTCTCTCTGCCCAAACTACTCAAATGCTGACCAAGAAATGTGTTTTACTGAATGCGAAATGTAAAATACTAGTGGGGCTTATTTATGAGCCCTTGTGTCACTTTTGCTCCGCCGGTGCGTCACTTTTTGTGGCGCACCAAGTGGTGTAAAAAATGCGCCATTTTGTGTCATATTTACAAAGTGAACCACCTAGGTAGATGTGTCACTTTTTAAACCTTCCGCAACATTATACCTGTGCCAGGTTTAATGTGTGCTGAGTGGGCATTCCGACGCAAGTAAGCCTCGTAGAAGTGACGCCGTGAAATCTATGAGATTTCACTGCGCCACTTCTAGAACGCAAATGTGTCAATATCTTACGCCTGCCTCACAGCAGGCATAAGACTGATGCAGGCATATTTGAAATTAGACTTGCCCATGTGAAATGACCCATTGCTGGAGTTGCATCACTTTTGTGGCACACTCCAGCAATTCGCCTACAGATACGTCAGAAATACTGACTTATCTGTAACTACCTGTGACATGATGTGTCGTACTGCAAATATGACACATCCAGCATGTCGCAAAAGGGCGCAATGAAAAGTGACGCATCACTGTCTTTACGCAGCGATGCGTCACTTTTCATAAATGATGCCCTAGTGAGTTTGAAAGCACGTCGAGCAGTGCAGTGAATACTAGACTTGACTGTAGTAGGACTGCACGCACTGTCAAAACACCTTTTGTTGTGGACCTTTGTCTCCATATCATGCCATCACCTTGTAATTTCAGAGTATAGCTGCTAGAAGCACCTTGAAGTACACCTATTGTGCACGCCACATTCTCCATATGAACCCCACACAACAGAAAACAACAGTAGCACCCGTGCTGCAGAATGCTTTATTGCCTGTGGCACTCCCCATGCCCATCTGCATGCCTCGCACTCAGTGCCCTGGCAATGTCCATCACAATGCCTGCCTTGCTTACCTGCATTCCTCATGACATAGGTTAAGCCCGGGCATCTCTCGTTGGTTGATGGAGACACAGAAGCTGCCTTCTCTGCAGGGTTAGAAAGAGCCACTTCTGCGGGGAGACTACTCACCGGAGCTGTTCCAGTTCACAGTAATACCCAGAGCTCAACAGGACGGACAGCTGCACGGTAAAGACTCAGTCAACATCCCTCTACTGACTTCATTAGAGCCTGTCAGTCTATGGAAGGTGGTTCCAGCAGCAGCTCAGTGCTGAGCCAGGGAGAGCTACCACATTTGCGAGAGACATCTTCAGCCAATAGACTGCTCCAAAGTTCGAGCACTAGTGCGATGCAGCGTCGCTGATAAGTCTCCAAGGCACACAGCCAATCATCACCTGGATAGAGTTCATCCCATCTAATCCCAGCACAAGAGTTTGCACTGCCAAGAGCACCATAAATTCCCTCTACTTTGTTGATTACATTTCAATTAATCTGATTAGCTGTGAGCTTGTGAGGTGACACATTCTGAAGTTGGTACCACTAAGGGCATGGGCAAACTTCACTACAGGGCAGACGGCAGTTTTTTTGTCGAACTCCCAGCTACAAGAGGAGCATTAAGTATCAAAACACTGCAAACTCTGCCGCCGGAGCGGCGTCTACCACCCACCCTATGAACCAACAGGGGGGCTCAACTCTTGTGATGGTCAGAGACTTGTGGACGCCTTTAATCCTCTTTGCCAGGGGCAACAGGTGCAGAGATGTGCTTAAGCGTTGGATTTTTGTCACCCGGAG
Organism: Lissotriton helveticus; assembly: GCF_964261635.1. Taxonomy (NCBI): domain Eukaryota; kingdom Metazoa; phylum Chordata; class Amphibia; order Caudata; family Salamandridae; genus Lissotriton; species Lissotriton helveticus. The sequence continues at coordinate 189,313,483 of NC_136068.1, read as the reverse complement.
AACTTGCCTTCAAACAGATCCTTCAGGTGGCAGAAAGTCCACAGTGGCAAGTTCAAGGTGGGCTTTGTCTATGGAGGGCTTGGGGACCACACTGGTACAATTGGGCCAATTCAGAGGGGGCTCAAAAGCACGCGTGCTATGGTGTTGTGCGGTGTCGAAGTTTTGCAGTCCAGAGCATCACAGTTCTCTTTGGGGTGCATACCAGAGACAGGGAAGCAGCTCCACTGCCAAATGGGATTTCTTGAGATTTTGTTAAAGGCAGGCAGACCTCCCAGGCTTTGGAGGCACAACAGATGCAGGACGAGATGCCTTTGGCGCAGTTTCAATGGGGAACAGCAGACAGGCCGGCGGGGCTGTGCTAACTCAGTTTCTCTTCCTTGGTCTTCTGCTTTGGCAGCTCTTTTGTGTCCTTCTGCTTTGTAAGTCATCAGGATCTCGGGACCATGTTGGCATTATTGACCCACATGGTGGGGCTAGGCAGTTTGAGTGCAGTGATGCTTCCCGATGTCTGGTTTTCACAGTCTTGGAGCATCACAGCTTTGTCTTCGTGCCTGCAAGATGCTTGGGAACCGCTCTGTTGTTGAACAGGAGTTCCTGAGGCTTTGGAGAAGTTCTGGCAGTCCTCCCAGGCTTTGGAGGATCAGCAGCTTGCAGGGCAAGATGCTTTGGCACAACTGTTGAGTATAGGCGAACAGGTCAGCGGGGTTGGTACCAAGTCAGTTGCTTCTTCTGCAGTTTTTGCTTTCGTGCCTCTCCGGCCCTTCTTCTTCTGTTGGTCCTCAGGGTCTGATTTCCTGGTGCCAGGGCTCCCCTAAATACTGAGGTGTTACGGGTGTTAAGAAGCTCCGTGGCCTTGGAATGATAATCCACAGGCCATCTGTGGGTGGGGGTGCAATGCACTCCCTGCTTAAGTAGGCTTGGTGTATGGCCAGAGAGAGCTCAGACCAGTTTTGGGGAAAAGATATGGCACTGGGTGCCTGGTTAACAGAAACCCAGTGCACTTCCTGTTGGAATTGCATCAAATACCAGGCAAAAAGTGGGGGGTGACTATGTCAAAAAGGGCCCTTTTCTACATTTAAGAAAAAATAATCTATCCTAAATTGGAAGTTATGCATTTGAAAGACAAAATATATATTCTCTTCCATCAGGGTTAAACAGTCTCTGGAAATCAAAAAAGGGATCTTTGCAAGAATGCCTTTCTTTTTTTTTGTTTAAGAAATTTTTATTAAGTTTTTCAAATACATAAGAGAAGAGAGAAAATGGAAACAATAAAATGGGGAAGGGGTAGAAGCCATTATAAAATATACACATCATTAAAATAAACAATCAGGCAAATACCATATGATAAAATAGGTATATTATAATTGAAGAGAAGGAGAAAGGAAAGGGAAGTAGGATAGAGAGAGAGAGAAAGAAGAAAAGCGAAAAAGAGAAAAAGAAAGGGGAGGAAGAACCAACATGATGTGGGAGAATAGTATAAAGAAGGAGAGAAAAAGAATTAATGTATAGGAGAGTGTGAAGAAAGGTATGTAGTGAAAGGAAGCCAAAGAAGATCTGATTTAATTTTTTGAAAAAGAGAAGAGGAGGAAACAGTAGCAATCCTGTGTTTATCACAAATAAAATTCCACTAAGTTAGCAAATAAATGTTAGAATTGTCTTTCCAGGATGATAGAATAACTTTAAAAGCGAATGCAATAAAAAGATCAAATAATCTGGGAACAGAAGATACAACATCCACATCGAGTGATAAGGAACCTAGAAAAACATTCTGTAATGTTAAAGTAGCATTGAATTTAAATGCTAACATGCAAATATTCCAAACAGAGTTCCAAAAGGCTAAAACATTAGAACACTCACAAAGTTGATGCTTGAACGTGCCCGTTTCAGTGGAACATGACCAACATAATGGAGAAGAGGTTGGTGAAAATTTACAAATACTAACAGGAGTAATAATCGCTCTATGATAAATAAAATACAGAGATTGGGTTATACGAGCAGCAGCAGAAATTTTGAATAGTTTGGACCATAGTTTATCCCAACTATTAATAGGTAAAGGAACGGACAAATTAGTTTCCCATGCATTCTCAATGTGGGACTTAGGTCTTTCAATAATATTTAATAATAATAACTTACATACAAGAGCGGCTTTAGGTCTGTGAGTTGAAATTAAGGAATATAGAGGAGTAGAAGGGATATAGACGGTGAGTGAGGCGGAAGGGAAAAAGTGGTTAGATGGCTTATCTCTAGAGTTTAATAACACCTTTAATTCCATTTACATGTTAGTATTTAAATTCAATGCTACTTTAACATTACAGAATGTTTTTCTATGTTCCTTATCACTTGATGTGGATGTTGTATCTTCTGTTCCCTTATCTTTGACTTTTTTAGGGATTTGATAGCATTAGTTACCTCTTGAAGAGTGATGTCTTTCTCTAACGCGTTAAATTCATCAGGTAAAGATGGAGGGGAAGGGATACCTGAGAAGAAGGTGTTTAAATTTTGATTAGTGGGAAAAGTATTGTCAGAGTAAAGAGATTGATAATATTCATGAAAGACCTCAGCAATGTCTTTGTCCGACGATACTAGTTTTGTAGTGGATTTATTAATCAATCAATCAATCAAGTCATTTATAGAGCGCACTACTCACCCGTAGGGTCTCAAGGCGCTAGGTGGGGGGGGGGGTGCCGTTACTGCTCGAACAGCCAGGTCTTGAGCTTCTTCCTGAAGGAGAGGTGGTCTTGGGTCAGGCGCAGGTCGGTCGGGAGTGAGTTCCAGGTCTTGGCGGCCAGGTAGGAGAAGGACCTTCCTCCTGTTGTCGCTCTTCGGATGCGGGGGACGGCGGCGAGGGCGTGGCTGGTTGATCTGAGGTGGCGCTTGGGAGTGTAGAAGTTGATCCGGTTGTTGAGGTAGCTCGGGCCTTGGTCGTGTAGGGCTTTGTGCGCGTGGGTGAGGAGACGGAAGGTGATTCTTTTGTTGACGGGGAGCCAGTGCAGGTCTCTCAGATGTCCGGAGATGTGGCTGTTTCGTGGGATGTCGAGGATGAGTCTGGCTGAGGCGTTCTGGATCCGCTGGAGTCTCTTCTGGAGCTTGGCGGTGGTTCCGGCGTAGAGGGCGTTGCCGTAGTCCAGTCGGCTAGTGACGAGGGCCTGGGTGACAGTCTAAGAATAGGGCCAATAGTCTTACGTTCAGATTTAATTTTTAAATAATTACCTAACATTTTACCCGCTTTGTTTTGCCCTCCATGGTATTTTAAGCAAAATATTACATGCTTCAGTTGTTGCTAATTTGTTAAGTTCAGTTTTTGCTTTAATCAAATTATGAAGGGCATCAGAAGACCGAGAAGTAAAATATGTATGCTCTAAGCTTTTGAATTGTTGCAGCTGATCTTCGTATTTCTGCCTTGTGGTTCTCTTCGTTTTTGATACATAAGAAAGGGTGAAGGCACGAAAAGCAGCCTTAAAAGCATCCCAGTTATAATGAACAGAGGTATCCAATGGGTCGTTGATACTAAAAAATTATTTGATAAAAGTGGTAGCTTCTTTGATAAAAACCATGTCTGCTAGTAAGAAAGTATTAAGTTTCCATCTACTAAATTGAGAGGAGGTAAGTGATAGGTCCAAAACAGCGTGAACAGGGGCATGATCCGATAAAAAAATGGATCCAATTTCAGATTTTTGGATAGAAGGGAGTAAGGATTTACTGGACAAAATATAATCAATCCTAGAACGGGTGTGATGTACATTGGAGAAAAAAGTACATTCCAGTAAATCAGGGTTACAAGTCTTCTAAACATCATACAATGAACGAGAGGCAATGGCCGATTGAAAAGCTTTATGAGTTTTATCATGTTGAAATTTACAATTGGATAATCTATCGGAGAAAGGGTCTAAACATTGAGTCCCCAGCAACAATAATATTAGGGCAATTAATTGAAGAGAGTAGAATTTTAATATCGTTCCAAAATTTAGGATCTGGCTTAACAGGTCCATAAATATTTAACAAAACTAACGTTTTATTTTGTACCACAATCTTTGCCATTACCCGTCGTCCATCAGCATCATTCTGTATGGATAAAATTTGTACTGCCAAAGCTTTATGAAACAATATAGCAACACCCCCCTTTTTGTTGGAAGCAGGAGAAAAAACAACTTGGCCCACCCATTGCCTTTTCAACTTAAGAGACCTCACATCATTGCAATGAGTTTCCTGAAGAAAAGAAATCTGAGAATGAAGTTTTGATAAATGAGATAGTACCTTTTGCCTTTTAACTGGACTCCCAAGACCACGGACGTTCCACGTGACAAAGTTACACATGATGGAGGGAGGGGAGTGTATAACACAGTTGGAGCTGATACACTAAAAGGATGTAAATACAAAAGAAAACACTCCACACAAAAAATTACATATGGAGAATATTACAGAAAGACCCACATTACCAGGATACAATAACAATAAATAAAGAATAAAGGACAATAATGAACAAATAGGGATGACTAGAGGAGAGAAGTATATAGAAAAAGATAAAGCAGAAGAGGAAAAAAGAGAAAGAAAGAAAGAAGGGAAAAAAGAGAGAGAAAGGAGAAAGGAACAGGTAAACAGATCAAGGTCAAATGACCTGACCAGTAAAAAGAATAAAAGACAAAAAATGACGAGCATGGTGATGCCAAAGGACAAGGACCTCAAAAGGAATACAAAAAAGATAAAAAGAAAGGAACCTCATGAAACTGAATACAGAACAAATAAAGCTGTGAACAACAAGTAAGAATGAGAGAGGAGTTCAAAGAGACACTGCTAAACCACAAAAGAGATTAGGTATTAGTGTCCATTCCGTGTGGTGTCAGATCTTGAAGATAAATTCGGAGTTTTCCTGGATCATCAAAAGAGCGTGACCGACCATTATGAGTAATCTTGCAAAGACATGGATGAAGGATTACATATTGGATGTTAAGGTGTCTCATCTGAGGGCGTAATGCAAGAAATTCTTTACGACGCTCATTTGTTGCAGTAGAAATATCCTGAGAGATGAAGAGGTTATGACCTGACCAAATGAAGCGACCCTTAAGTTTTACAGTTTTCAAAACCCGCATCAGCTCTGTGAATTCAAGAAAAAGCATGATGATACCACGGGGTTTATAAGCATTAGGAGTAAGACGATCAAAACGGTGTGCTCTTTGTATATTGAGAGGATTTTTGGAGAACTGGAGATCAAGAATTTCTGGATGGAGTTTTTGTAGAAAAGATACCATATCAATATTTTCTGGTAAACCATACAATCGTAGATTATTTCTCCAATTTCGATTTTCGAGGTCCTCAGCATGGATTTTTAATTTGTGAATTTCCTGTTCTAATAATGGTATCTTAGTAAAAACATCCTGAGGGTCGCTGACACGCTGTTCCAAATCCAATACTTTGCCCTCCATAACAATCCATCTTTCCTCAATTTGTTTAAGTTTTTCATTGGTCGTTGACATAAAGGGTTGAAGACCACGAACTTTGTCCAATATAGAATCCAAAATTGTATTCTGAGATGAATGTATGGGAGAAGGAGGGTCATTTTTGTGCCTCTTTGGTTTTGTACCAGAAACAGAAGCTCTAGCAGAATGAAGATCGTTGGCCATATTGATATAAAAGGAGAGCAACAAAAAGTGAGAGGAAAAGAAAAATATGATGAGTATAGCAATTGTGGTAGGAGGACCACACACAAAGATAGGAACCTCCAATCCACGTTCCTCAAAAAAGCTGTCTGCGATAAATATCAAAGCTGCTTTAATGCCTCACATCAATAAAATAAGCCTTTCCTCACAGCATGCTGTAATAACAAAAGAAAAAGCGGTGTAAAAGATGTTGACAGATGTTTAGGAGTACCAAAATAGAAGAGCCATTTGAGAGACCATTGTATTCCATATAGGTGAACAATATTCCAATGTAAGAACAAGATTTAACTTGCAGAGCAAAGCGATTAAGAGCTGTCATTTAGTGAGGCACACAGCAAGTAACATTGGCATTGATACGATAAGTGAAACTCCAAACATGAAGAGAGTTAGTCTGGAATTAGTAAGGCTCTCTGCACCATGCATAATATATGAACTCCTGCATCATAGTAAGAACATTCAAAAAGGACAATGCGGTTGTTTCTGAAAAAAATGACATTACGAGTGATACGGCACAATGTTCCAGAAGAGATTAGGTGCGAGCGTTACGACCTAAAATGGCAGCCGCTCTCGTCAAAAAAGGAAACAAAACACCGCAATCTGGCTAGAATGCAAGGATAAAATGTGACTTATGCCACCTCTAGGTAAATAACAGGATGTTATGTGGCAGTGCAGCAGTTACATACAAGAGAAGCATACCGGCATCAAATAGGCAGCAGCTGAGGGAGACACGGGCTCAGCCTCCCGAAATGGCGGCCGCCCGCATCCCAGACAAGTCGAAATCACCGGCAGCCCAAAGTTGCACTGAAACAGTACAAGCAACTCCAGAAACCGCTCTTCAGGTGCACCGCATCTTAAAAGATGAAAGTTGATGTTTCACTGCTCCAGAGATGATAAATGAGGCTCAATATCCGAAGAAGAGTTCCACGACACTGTGGAGCTCACATAAGGTCCGCCATCGCTCTCTGGCGCGCAAGCCACGCCCCAATAATGCCTTTCTAAAACTTTTGTGCATGTCATACATTTTATATATTTGACTTCAGAGTTCCTATCTAAGAAGGAATCCTTTAATTGATTCCAGCCAACCCCTATAATTAACTTATCACTAAAATATAACAACATTTTTCAAGAGAACTTATTTCAAATGGAAGTATCAATACAATTGGGTCCATAAACTTTGCTAATGAATAATCGGCTATTATTAATTTTAAGATATAACAATAACTATCTACCATCAGAATCTAAATCTTGAAATTATTTTTATTTTTAACCTTATAGCACATGGGTCAGCTACATAATTTTTAATAATTGTCCAAAGGTGATCGAAAAACTTCACCAACTCATTATTTTTCAGTTTTGTCCATCCTTAGTAGTTAACTAACTTTCCTGTAATAGGGAAATATGGCCTTTCAATTATACCTATTGCGTTTTGACAGGATTTCTGAGGCCCATCAAATTCCAAGTGATTATGTGAAGACGATACAAACTCAGTGATCAAATGTTAACAAGAAATATCAATAGTAGAACAGTGAGACGAAACAGAAAACTACAAAGGCAACAAAGAAAATCAGGAAAATGTTAAAAGAAAGTAAAATATACAAGAATGAAAATAAGAGGCAAGAAATCCAAGAACATAAAATAGGGCACAGAAGATAGTAATTGATCAATAATACCAGAGCTGATAAATGTGAAAATACAGCAATAAATGGCATGATGAGCAGTGAAGCACCACATAAGGAAAGTGGAACCCACAGCTCTCCCAGGAGGAGACAAAAAAGTTACTGGTATAGACATGAAACCACCATATGTTAAGAGAAAGAGGAATAATGTGAGGAACAACTTACCAATGAAGGAGAGGATGATAAAGACACAAACTCGAATAATACCCAAACCACCAAAAGAAAGACAAGACAATAACATTTGAAGTCAACAGAACGTAATCACAAGTTAAACAAAGAGCTTGTAAAGACAGTGTACACTTCTAATCACATGGTAGAGAAATATTGAAGCAAAAGAAACAAAATAACTTCAAAGAAAATAAGTTAACAACCTGAATATCATAGGAAAAAAAAGTAGATCTTAAGACATATCAGTGAGCATTCCTCCAGCCAAAGCCCACATCTTCTCCTTCATGGAGACGGACGAAAAAAACATAATTTAGCAGGATCTTCAACAGGAACAGTCTTATCTTTGTAGGTGACAATGATTCATAAGACCAAATCTTGTGTTCATTAGACACAGCAATGAATACATATCTGGGAATTGTTCACTCCTAGAGCCAGTAGCTTAGAAATGTTTTGGGAGACAAAAATGTATGACTTGACCAATAAAGTAGCTTGTACTGTTTAAAATCAGTAAGCCTGCCATCAATTCAGTTAATGGAAGAAAACAGATATTGATTCCTATTGATTTTAAAGTGTTGGTAGACGTAAAGCTCTACGGGCCAAAACTGTGAGTTCTTTCTATTTTGAGATACATGATACAGAGAGGCTTTCAATGTTGGGAAGATTAGATTTCAAGAAGGCTGTCATATATCGACCTTCAGAACCTTTCAAAGTGATCTCCAATTTTTTGAGATCACTATAAAGTATTTAGGACAGGGCCCAATTCACAACGGGCCTCTGCACTCGTGGCGGAGGCCCTGTAGTTGTGGTAGGGACCCCGCACTCGTTTGTGGTGGACCTCTGCATTAGATTTTCTCAATGCGGAAGTCCACCATGAGTGCGGAGGCCCTTTGTGGGTTGGGCCTACTGTATTAACTAGCTCTACAACAGCTTCACAATCACTGGTTCTTTGTTCAATATGCAATACTCACTAATGAAGACATGACCATTTTCCCTCAATGCATTGAAGAATGTAATACATTTCAACTACAAATTGTTTCAAAGATCAGATTATATCATTATATCCCCCAAACAAAGGGGAGGAGGAGATTTGGAGGGTAGGAAGAGTCCTTTTGGGGCCTAATGTGAGATGCAGTGGATTTTTTTAAATTTGCACCAGAAGCCTAGAAAACAGTGACGATACATTTTTATTGACAGTTGTACCACATTGACTTTCCATTCTACCAGCAACACTGACCAGAAACCAGAAACGTCAGGGAAATCTTGATGCGCAGATTGGAACCAGTCGATTTGAAGTAAAATGAAGTAGTCTTATCATACTTCATCCTTCCTATAGAAGGAAATGAAGAGGAGTCCAAATGGAGAGACTGTCAATGTTGAGAGGAGCAAGCATCAATAGTAATATTTTCCTTAGAAACATAGGCAGATGATAAAAATGAAGGTACATTTTCTTCTAGGAAAATTTTAAACTAAGGTGAGACCACATCACCACACCAGTAAGCGAAATTAAGTAAAAATCACCAAATAATCAGACTGATTTTGGAGAATGGAGTTTGCAGGTGTTGCAATGTGAACATGTAATCTCCAGAACATGCAATAAATGTATATTAGACCTCCAATATAGCATGGAGCTTCCTGTGCAATCCATAGCCGAGAGAAATAGTCAGTGACTATTTCCCCAGTCGCATAACTCGCATCCTTGCACTGCTCTTCCAAAGGTTTTTAAATCATGCACCATTGTCAGCAGTTTACTAGCACATGGGACATGTCCTGGCATCTATGACCTTATGGACGTGATTGTGGTGATTGGTAGGCACCATCCTTTAGCAAAACAATCCATGAAGCTATAGGTGTTGGTTTTCAGATCATTTAAGTTTTTTGTTATCACTTTGCACAGTGCAGAGAGACCAAAATAGGTTGTGTTTGAACTTCTTCAATGATAAACAATGTAGAAGCATTCTTTATTACCTGCAGTACATCTCTGAGTGGGCAGTAATCAATGGCTGAAAATGCTGTTGTGAATTTTATATTATATATTTTTATGTGTTTGTTTCAACAGTGTCATTCTGTTGGCTAGCACATGAATAATAACCACATCAAATATAATTAAACATTCAAGTGTGTTGCTAGCGGCAAGAACAAAGTGAACTGATGAAATTTGTTTTAGAACGTTCCTAGCAATCGTCCACCATAACACTACTTCTCTGCACTACACTATGAGAGTAGGAATAGCTAACTAGGCTCTAGAGTGTGTTTGGGCTCTGTGCATTGCATACCTGTTTACAGTGGATAGGCTGTGTTATCAGACTTCAGTTGGGAAGAGAGTTTGTCTATCAGAAGGAAAACAGAAGCAGCTGAGCTCAGCTACTCTCATGACTGGATTCACTCCTGGTATCATGCTGCTCAACCTATAGCTAAATGCATGTTTTGAAAAATGAAAAGTTAATTAAAGGTATGAACTTTCATGATGAACACTTAGCATAGAGCTTTTTTAAATGCTAGAAGGCATGTTGATGCTCTCCGGGCCAGATGACATTCTCGGCTCCCTGCTGGGAAGTCAGCATGATAAGGAAAGCAACAAAAGTTCCACAGTACTCTTCAAAGATAAAGGAAATGCATGTAAGGCCAAATATGGTTCACCTGAAAGTTTGGGCTTTGAGAGGTACTCGGTCAATGACTGCATGAATTAAACATTGTCACAAGAGCCTGTAGTTTTTCTCCTCCTCTCCGTTTCCCAGGCGCCATGTCCACTCTATAAGTGTTTGGTAGTTTAGTTTATCCACACTGCCCTTGCTGTACTCGTGCTTGCAAATGATAGCCAAGGCTCTCCAGGGTTCCTTGAATCTACAGAACTAGTTGTGGGTCGGCAGACGGTTAGGATTTTTAGCTGAGGTACATTATAGCACAACTTCTACCACATTCATTTAAGATCAATTTCCAATTATCCTTTCTTCAAAAGGCAATACATAATTAAAGCAGTTAAAGTTTTGAACGGATACAACGGAATACAAAGGCAAAACACCTGAATGGCCTGTCGCTTAAGACTGCTGAGATTTGATTATGCAAAACCTTTACCTACATTACTCAGCAGAGTTTAAATGTAATGCTGTGTAAGCCTAAAGGTTCAGGATTCCGAGGAGATGATAAAGGGCATAGGTCTTTTGAGGGTTTCTCCTGTGCCTACTTGTTGGCATTTAATTATGTAGAGCATACTATGCACAGAAATAAAATGTGTTGCTCTTGTCAGCGAGCTTTGTCACACATCCAGTTAATCACTCCAACAAGGATAGTTAAAGTCTGTGGACAGATTAGGGTTTTAACTAACCTTGGGCATAGCTTGAGTAGCAGGACTACGCGGAGGTCCACAGAGTTGGGAACAAACTCCATGGAACTCTGCCACCCGCCTCCACCCCCCCTATTAACAATTAATTGGACATTAATGAAAACTAAAACAAAAAACACTTACCTGTACTGCGGCGTCCTCAGGCTGCCCTCTTTCTCTTCCTCGCTGTCTCTGGGTTATCCTGGTGAAAACTGTGCATGCGCAGGCGCATGCGCGCTCCCGCGCATTCCTTTCGAAAAATGCGCATTCGGCGAGCGCGCACATGCGCAGTTTTTGCAACGATCACCCAAAGACGAGGAGTAGGGCAGCCCGGGGTCGCCTCAGTACAGGTAAGTGTTTTTTGTTTTAGTTTTCATTAATGTCTAATTAATTGTTAATAGGATGGGTGGAGGCGGGGGCTGGCCAACTCTGCTCCACTGCAGAGTGTGCAAAGATTTGCCTAATTCACGTTCTCCGCGGTACGCGGAGTAGGCAAATCTCCGCACACTCCACGGGCAGAGCGGAGTTCTCCGCCCGGCCTAGTTTTAACAAAGAGTCTTTAGATAACAAATTTCAGGGGTTCATGTGTATCATGGATACTCCATTTTCTGATAGGTAACAGTTGAGTCTTCAGTAATTTGGTTCTCGCCAGTTGTGGACCACCGTTTTAGGTATACCGGGATACTGAGATCTGTATGTGCTCATTATTCAAGCAGAGCGGTCACTATCAAAATATTTTAGAGTACTTGAGGTTTAGGGGTCTTGTTCAGATAGCTGTTGACACTAATAGATTCCAAGGAAGCTTTATAAGGTTTAGGGAATCACTACTGAGATAAAAAGCATTCTTTTACTTGTGTGGTCCCTTGATGGGGGGCAGGGACATCTTGGTCATCGTCTTGAGGATCTGGGAGTAGTTCCATGATAAAATATCGTGTTCGAAATTACCAAGGAACATACATATTATGCAAAATACATATTTTACATTAATAGCGTCTTCCTATACTCATAATATGAATGAGAAAGAATCCTAAAGTTACCCAACCTATGGGGACAAACCTTTTAAAAAATCAGAGTTTTTGCCATGATCCCACAGTACATCTGCAGGATTGTGGCAAAAAAGGCCGCCACCATATGTTTTAATTCTTAAATGAACCCCACAGTGGGCATGAGGTACATTTAAGACTTTAATTGAGGTGGGTGGCATGCACGAGGTACTCCTGCCTGAAATGTTTCCGACCCTGGGACCCCATTCCCAGGTGCCTGAAATATAACAGAAAGTGAATAGGGGCACGTGGTGCCCCCCCCCAGCCTCTTTGAGGCTCCAGGGATCACATCCCTTGTGGCTGATTTATAATAATAAGGGATTGGGGTGGTTCCCTCCATGATCCTTTTCAGACCCATGGAGACCCCATTCCCTGGGGCCATAATAATTTTAAACTGGTGGGGTTGTGTGGCTCCTTCTCAGCCTTTGCCAGCCCCAGGGTCCCCATCCCCCTGGCCATATTAATTGTAAAGCTGAGGGTGGTGTGCTACCCCACCATCCCAGACCTTCTATGTCCCATTGCCCCAGGGCAATACCTTAATAAAATGGAGTGGTTCATGCGCTCTCCTCCCAGAGCCTCCTATGGCCCAGGAACCCTATCCCATGGGCCGGCTCTCTTTTTTTGTCGCCCCAGGACACTATATCCCTGTTTGCAAGAGAGTGGGAAGGGAACACTTGCGTGCTTCAACCTGATAGGGGTTTCAAAAAGGCTCCCGCTGGGTGGGAGCAGTCATTTGTTTTCCTGCCCTTGCGGGCAGGGACACTGAGTTTGCCCCCGTCCAGTGGGCACATTCAAAAACAGCTTCACCCATCAGGCAGGACTACTGGCTCCCCCTACAAACTGAATGGGTGCATGTCGGGAGCTTGCGGGGTTGCGGGGGCCCTGGGGCTCTACTCCCACGTTGCCCAATGGTGTGTGTTGTAGATGCCCAGGTGGGCCCCTGGACACTCACATTAGTCCCAGGGAGATGGGATTCCGGGGCCATTAAAGGCTCAGGGATGGGAGCTGCACACACTCCTCCTCCTAATAAAAACAAAAGGCTCCAGGGTATGGGTCCCTATGACCTGTAGTGGTGCAGTTAGGTGGCCGCATACCCCCTTCCCTTAATAAAAGCCAAAAGGCCATGGGGCTGGGGTCCCTGGAGTCTATAGTGGTTCGGGAGGATGGCTGCATGCCCCTTCCCCTTATTAAAAAAACAAATGGCACTAGGAGATGGAGTCCCCAGTGTCCGTAGTGGTTCGGGACGGGGCACACGCCCTCCAACCCTTAGAATAGAAAACGTTTAGGGCATGATTTATAGCTACTAGATATAACTATAACTGGTGAATTTCAGTGTTTTTTTGTTGAAAACACTGCATTGTCACTGAAAGTTTCGCCTAACTAAAATGTTATTTTAACCTCTGTTTTTGAAAGAAACGAATATATATATATATATATTTTTGTTTTTTTTAAATTAATTTATTTTTTAACATTAGGCCCACTGTGGAGACAAGCAATGAGAAAGGCGAATTCTCGCCGAAACGTGTCTGCTTGCCACAATAAAAGGGCTCTGGAATCTGCTGTATGCTCCTGAATGTTCCTATTGGAGCATTGTTGTTGGAAATGTGAAATTCGTGCAGCCACTGGCACGCTAAAGGAGGCACCTGATCTGAAAAGTGTTCGACGGTCACAAGAGTGGCATTTGGTTACACAGATCACGATTTCAGTTACCTGAGGCAAATCCATTCGGTAGTTGTTGAGAAATGTAAGAAAATTCAAATTTGTATATCTGCGATTGTGGCTAATTCGAAAGTAATATCAAGCTTGTGCAGGAAAATGCAGAGCTCCGATTGGCTGCCAACACTTCCACTAGTAAGCGTTAGTAGCCATTTTGGGACTTGGCTTCAGCCGAGTTCCACACAAAAAAATATGAAAAAAGAAAAGCAGGCAGGGTAGGAATACCCTGACCCTCAAGTCTTGATATTGGGGTCTCCCTTGGACCGCGCCATGGCATAAAAGCATTTGTTTAAATTTATAGCAATTTTCACAAAATATTTGTGAATAGCTCAGTAAATTAAAATAATTCTAGCGCAGGCTTCCACCCTTGTTTGCACGGCCTCCTCCAAGGGCGTAAATATGTCCTAGGGACCACCACCTCCCCTGGGCTAATTTTAAGAGTCAGCAGCGGGCCATGCGGACCACCTGGGTCCTGGGGACCACCACCTACCTAAGGCTGCAAATAAAAAATGATATCGGGGCTGCGTTATCCCCCCAAGCCCTGGGGACCACCACCTCCCTGGGTCTACAAATAAAATTCTTAGGGGGCCACTCACTCACCAATACAGCTGCTGACGCACCCACTCACACACTAGTACAGCCACTCACACGTGAAACAGCCACTCACACAGCCACTCTCTCTCCCACACCGCTACTCAAACACCCACTTATATACCCATACAGTCACTCATACACCCACTCACACACCAATACAGCCACTCACACACCCACTAAACTACTCACACATCCAGTCACAACCCATATAACTACTGAAACACCCACAGAGCTAGTCAGAATCCCACTCACTCACCCATGCAGCCATTCATGCATGCACTCACACACCCATACAACCACTCAGACACCCACTCACACACTAATCCAGACAGTCACACAGCCACTCAGATCACATATGTTAGAAATAGTAATACTCATTGGTTGTACAGCTAGTATACAAATCTAACTTTTGTTGTCGGTTAGTATATTTGTTTTACACTCATAAACACTTAGAAAATACTTAAACTCACTTGATGAGGCCCTCAAAGATGTCAGCACTGGCGTCATTTGGGATATCATCAGTGATGTCACTGACCGTGTCATGAGTGATGTCATATGTGAGGTCATACGCAGTGCATTGCAGAGGAATAAGTTATAGTTTGCTCAGGTAACTATAACTGCTGAATTTCTGTGGTTTTGTACGAGTGAAGTCTGAGCCTAACTATAACTCCCCTGTAACCTTTGTTTTTTCAGTGAATTTCGAAGGTTTTTTTAATTCTATTTTGTAACTATAATGTAGCTGTAACCTTTAATTTTTTGCAGTGAATATATATATATATATATATATATATATATATATATATATATATATATATATATATATATATATATGAAAAATTAGAATTATAATATGCTGGCAAGCACACCCAACTTGTTTCAAGAACCACGGTTCCCTTGATCACCTGTTAACACTATTAAGTTAGAAAGAACATAAACATAAATAATGTTGTGAACGCAATCAAAGGACTACGGATGTTACATAATCACATCAGCGCCATCTTGGAAAGTGTTTGCAATCCTAGCAGTAGCCTTGAGACTTCATCTATTCTTGTACTATACATTAGTATACAGAAAGACATAAGTGGTGTGAGTCATTGGTTGCCGAGATACTAAAGCAAAACAATTAACTGATAAAATACCTTAATCAATTCACAATATACATTATCTGTATAAAAACAATAGTGCCTGAGTGGTTTCTGCAAATATAGAATATTTCATCATAGAAATGAATTAACTTTCTACTGAAGATCAACATAAAGGCATCAAAATCATATCAAGGCTCATCAACTCTACATTCATTTAGAGATAAACAATGCACATATGTTATGATAAGCAAATAGGTGCAAGTAGTACCCAAGTAGGTATTAATTATTTCGCAAAATGTGAGCAAAAATGTAAAATAATAAGAATGCAGGCTACTCAGGCTTTACATCATGGTCAGATATAAAAAAGATACGCTGGTTAATATAACAGGCATAGCCATGTGCTAAAGGTAAAGTGTGTCATGAAATAATTTGCCATAAAATAAAATATTTTAGGAGTTCGAACTTAGAAATAGGAGAATATAAACAAGAAAAAATATTGCTTAACTTACGAAGCTGCTTATTTGACTCCATAGTCTTCCCCATTGACAACTTTACGAAAAATAGAAAATAGCAGTTAAAACTTTAATAATTAACATTTAACAAATAGAAGAGAAGTCTTTTGAAACGCCTAAGGTGAATCATCAGCAACGCAGTCTCAGAATACAACAAACGTTAGCACGGCTAATTCTTCATCCAAATTGAGTCCATTGTGCTGAAGCTAATAATATAGCGGAATTCCAGCCTTTTGAGTGATAGCACTCTTTGACCACTACGGATGTTGGCCGGGATCAGATCAAATGCAAAAATGTGCAGTATGCCTGTGTCACCTGAGTGATATTACTGAAATGTCTTGCAACCAGGTACGGTTCTTCACAATTGATGATGGCTCTCTTGTGTTTAAATATAGGTTTTGTTTACCTTATGAACACTGCTTCCAAAATAGTACATGTTGCAAGAGCATTTCAAGGTGTATACACAGAAATTAGAGTTGCATGATTGTTAGGATTGGGGTCTCTTGTTGGCAATGGTTTGCACCTTTGTCCAAGTAGGGACCCTTGCTTCTAGTCATGGTAAGGTAGTTATGCTTTTAGACTACCCCTGCTCACTCCCTTGGTAATTTGACACAAGCAAGCAGGCTTATCTCGAAGGCAGTGTGTAAAGCATTTGTGCATGCATACAGTAATACATTGAAAACAATACAAATGGACACCACACCAGTTTAGACAAATAAGTATTCTTTATCTAAACCAAACAAGACCAAAACAACAAAAATAATCTAACATACAGTTATGAAGATATGACTTTTAAAAGGTAAAAACAGTTCTGTCCATAGCAAACTATAGATGCAATCCTTACAACACAAAGTACCCTGGATGTATCAAAATCAAAAGCAAAAACAACCACTGAGAAGGCGATGCATCGGTTCCTTATGCACTGGGAAGGTGATGCGACAGTTCCTTGCTCTAGGCAAGGTGAAGTGTCAGTTCCTTAATGCCATTCAGGGGAGGTGATGCATCAGTTTCATAATGAAGAGGAGGTGATGCGTCAGTTTCTTAGTGCAACCCTGGCATTGCTGTAGACTTGGCACCCTGGTGCAAAGCATGGGGATTTGGGAGTCGTCGGCTCTCGATGCGGCAGTGGCAACAGCGCTGCATCGATCTATCCAGCCACAATTCCACGATGCATCGGTTCTTGCAGTCACACAGCAGGGCCTGCATCAGAATCGTTGTGGTGATCTTGGACTTCTTGGGCAGGCTCTGCGTCAGTTTCTTCAGCAACACGATGGCGATGCGTGGGAATTCTTTCCGCACTGTGGTGTTGCATCAGAAACAGTTGCGGATGAGTCGCGCTCCTTTAGTTGCTTCTCTTTTCCCAGCTCCCAGCAGCCGGAAAAACCTCCAGAGGCCAAACACGGGCATCTCTTAGCAGGTCAGAACTCCCAGCAAGGAAGATCAGGAGAACTGTTGGGGAAGTCTTTGTGTCCCTGAGACTTCAGAACAGGAGGCAAGATCTACCATTAGCCCCTGGAGATCTTCTTCAAGCAGTATACATAGCACACAGCAAAGTCTTTGTCCTTCCTTCAAAGAAACAGCCACTGCAGCCCAATCCCAGACAACACACAGCAAAAAGGCGGTACTTCTTCAGCTTTCCCAGCTCTTCTCCTTGACAGAGGTTCCTCTTGAGTCCAGAAGTAATCTGAAGCTCTGGGGACTGAGCCCCAATATTTATACTCAATTTATCTTTGTTCTCTTGTGGCAGAGAGGCTCTGTGCTCAGTCAAAACCAGTTGTGCCCTCCTTAGTCCAGATTTACAGCAGGAGACAACATTGTGTAAGGCAGACCAGGCCTATTCAGGTGCAAGGAAATCTCTTTCCCCTACTCTAAATACAGCCCAGGCTTATTTATCCCAGCCCTGACTCATCCAGGAAAGGCAGGACATGCATAGGCTCCTCCCCAGTGGCAGTCTAAGAGAATGCATATCTCTAGCCCCTGTCACTCCAAAGCCAGAGAGTCGATCCACAAAAAAGCAAAGGCACACAGGATGGTTAAGCAAGAAAACTCTCACTTTCTAAAAGTGGCTCAAACTCACAATATAAAAATGATCTTTAGTAAAAGAAGCATTTTTATTTTTGGAGTTCAGGCGTCCTAAACTCCGTCTTCCTATCTTGTCCCAGAGGGAAGTTATACTTATAAGATGGTATAAATAAACTTCCATTCTATCTTATGGACAGATAGCCTTTCCATAGTGAAAAACGAATTACAATGTATTTCACTATCAGGATATGTCATGCACACACACCCGTATATGTCCTATCTTTCATATGCACAGAACCCTGCCCACAGGGTTACCTTGGGCCTAGCGTAGGGGTAACTCATATGTAAGGAAAATGAAGGTTAGGGCCTGGCAAGTGGGTGCACTTGCCAGGTCAAGATGGCAGTAGAGACTGCACGTAGGCATTGCAGCAGCAGGTTTGAGAGCTTTTTGAAAGGCTACTTGTGTGGGTGGCACAATCAGTGCTGCAGGCCCGCTAGCCACATTTGATTTACAGGTCCTGGGCACACACCATGCACTGTACTAGGGACTTAGTAGCAAATCAAATAAGCCAATTATGGAGATATCAATACATAATAACAATTCACACAGAGAGCATATGCACTTTAGCAATGAACAGTAACGGTAAGTTGCCAAGAGTCCTAAAACCAAAAAATAAAAGGGTCAACAACAGGAGGCCAAAAATGCAAAAAGTCTGGGGATATACCTGCAGGAAAAGCCAGGTATAACAATGATAAACCCTTAAGGATATTAAGTTCCTGGGTGGTATTGGGGAGGATGAAAGAACATATATTCCTGCTCGATTTGAATAATTTGCAGCTTTTACATGTCACAAATTCAGCCGTGCTTATAAATCCCCCACCATCCTGTTGACTTTATCTCATGTTCATGCATAACATATTCTTAAGAGATTTACTCCTTATGGGACCCTCTTGCCATTTGTGAAGACCTCTCTGTGGACCTTGGCGCTTCGTGGGAAGTCTGTGTATCCCTGCACTTTAGGATTTCCTCAGCGCCTCGCCGGACCCGCTTCGCGGGTCCCGCAGCGCTTTTGCTGACTGTGGGAGCTGCTGGCTGTGTGGAGCGCGGGGCAGGCGAGTGTGTCAGCGGGGCTGCGAGCACTGAGGCAGGGACTCCAATGTCCAGGAGTCCCTGCGAGCCCAACCGGTCACACCTGGGCTGCTCTCCCCGCTGGCCACGCCCTCCGCCTATCTGCACACCACGTGGGTGTGGCGGCATATAAAGGTGAATAGAGCTCCAGCTTCGCGGGAGCGAGCGGGAGCGTGCCGGGAGAAGCCCGGGACAAGGGTGGGACCGTCTGTGGCCGTCAGTGGTCTGCAGTGGTCGGGCGGGCCACCCCCCTAACATCTCCCTTTAAAGGTGAGCACTTATTTATTTATTTAATTTTATTTAAAATATTTATAGAGCGCGACTGTCACCTGGCAGGTATCCTGGCGCTGATAGCTACTCCTGGGGTTTATTGACGGGGGGGGGGGGATGGACTATGGCTGACATGTTTAGAGGGGTGGAGGAAAGAGCCATGTTTTGATTCGTTTCCTGAAGGGGAGGAGATGAGGGATTTGACGAATGTCGACAGGCAGACTGTTCCACAGCTTGGCTGCAGCTACTTGGGAACTGACGAGCAGCCCTGTGGCAGAGGGCTCGCGCGCGCTGGGCGCTTTACCTGGTTTTTAATACTCCTCACTCTCTGCTGATTGAAGAGCAGCTCTTGTCACGCTGACTGCTAGCGTTCGACGCCATTATTTACTTTTAATTCCACTCCTCCCGCCCTGTTGGCTCCTCCCACCTCCGGCGTCACCTGCCTATTTAGGCCACGCCCCTTTTTCCTCCGAGGTGAACAGACGAGCAGCCCTGTGGCAGAGGGCTCGCGCGCGCTGGGCGCTTTACCTGGTTTTTAATACTCCTCACTCTCTGCTGATTGAAGAGCAGCTCTTGTCACGCTGACTGCTAGCGTTCGACGCCATTATTTACTTTTAATTCCACTCCTCCCGCCCTGTTGGCTCCTCCCACCTCCGGCGTCACCTGCCTATTTAGGCCACGCCCCTTTTTCCTCCGAGGTGAACAGACGAGCAGCCCTGTGGCAGAGGGCTCGCGCGCGCTGGGCGCTTTACCTGGTTTTTAATACTCCTCACTCTCTGCTGATTGAAGAGCAGCTCTTGTCACGCTGACTGCTAGCGTTCGACGCCATTATTTACTTTTAATTCCACTCCTCCCGCCCTGTTGGCTCCTCCCACCTCCGGTGTCACCTGCCTATTTAGGCCACGCCCCTTTTCCCTCCGAGGTGAACAGACGAGCAGCCCTGTGGCAGAGGGCTCGCGCGCGCTGGGCGCTTCACCTGGTTTTTAATACTCCTCACTCTCTGCTGATTGAAGAGCAGCTCTTGTCACGCTGACTGCTAGCGTTCGACGCCATTATTTACTTTTAATTCCACTCCTCCCGCCCTGTTGGCTCCTCCCACCTCCGGCGTCACCTGCCTATTTAGGCCACGCCCCTTTTTCCTCCGAGGTGAACAGACGAGCAGCCCTGTGGCAGAGGGCTCGCGCGCGCTGGGCGCTTTACCTGGTTTTTAATACTCCTCACTCTCTGCTGATTGAAGAGCAGCTCTTGTCACGCTGACTGCTAGCGTTCAACGCCATTATTTACTTTTAATTCCACTCCTCCCGCCCTGTTGGCTCCTCCCACCTCCGGCGTCACCTGCCTATTTAGGCCACGCCCCTTTTTCCTCCGAGGTGAACAGACGAGCAGCCCTGTGGCAGAGGGCTCGCGCGCGCTGGGCGCTTTACCTGGTTTTTAATACTCCTCACTCTCTGCTGATTGAAGAGCAGCTCTTGTCACGCTGACTGCTAGCGTTCGACGCCATTATTTACTTTTAATTCCACTCCTCCCGCCCTGTTGGCTCCTCCCACCTCCGGCGTCACCTGCCTATTTAAATGCCCACTATGCGGCCGCGCAGCGGACGAGCGCAGCGGGCGCGCCGGCATCGCGCCGGAGTCGCACCAGAGTCAAGCCCGTCTGCGCCCGTCCGCGGCCAGACGGGCCCAGGGGCCGGGGATGCTGCTATCTTTATTTCCTATTCCCCCGCTGCATTGAGGCGCCTACACGCCTCCGCCAGCCCCCTCCCCCCCGATACCTGGACCCACATTACATCCCTTGGTCTCGCCGGTACCTCAGCTCCCCGTCTTGGGTCTATGCCAGTACCTGTGGCTCCAGCCCCCATTGAGTCACTGGTACGGGTCCTCTACCTGAATACAAGATCCATGGTTAAGCACCAGGCCGATATCTTGCACTTACTTCTTACCGAGAGCCCTGACGCCCTATTGTTATCAGAGACCTGGCTCACTGATGACTCACTTCCTGACATCTTAGCAGCTCTCCCCCCAGACTACTTCCTGCTAAACACCAACCGCTCAGGAGGTCGCGCAGGGGGAGGGGTAGCGGCGGTCATACGCAAGGATCTGAAGATCATCACCTCTGCGACTATGACCCTGCCGGAAGTAGACACCTTGGTCCTCAGCCTTCGGACAGAGGCAGGGGCAGTTACCCTCGTGGTACTCTATCGCCCTCCCCACCCCATGCCGTCTTTCCCCTCAGCCTTCATTGACCAACTCACCAACATTACCACCTCCTCTCCCCGTACTGTCATCATCGGTGGCTTTAATTACTGGTTTCAGCACGAGGACGCCGGCCCGCATGCCCTCGAACTGTTCGAGGGTCTGTCGAGCCTGGACTTCATCCAACTGGTCAGGTCTGCCACCCATAAGGGTGGCCACATCCTCAATCATATTTGGACCCATGGGGTCAAGTCCTCCCCCCCGTTAATAACACCTTGCGTGTGGTCGGATCACTCTATGATCGACACCACCATATCGGTGGCCGGCCAGATTAGGGCCCCCCTGCGGGAGGGCGGCATGGCTCGCAAGTGGAAGGCGGTGGACCCTCCCAAACTTGTAGCCCATCTATCTCAAACTTACCCTCTGCTGCCTGACGACAATAGTGTCGACAGGCTCTGCGGGTTGGTAGCCGACTGGCTCACGACAGCCAGCGACATCTTTTCCCCCCTAATCAAGTTCCCCCAATCCAGGCACAACAACTCCCACAAATGGTTTACCCCTCACCTCAAATCTCTCCAGCTGGAACTCCGTCAACTTGAGCGTAAGTGGAGGAGAGATTATCACCCCCTAAGCAGAGATGCCTATGTGGCTGCTCGGAATAGGTATAAATGTGCAATCCTTACAGCAAAAAAAACCTATGCATCAGAAAAAATCCTATCGGCCCCGTGTCAGTCTAAAGAAATTTTTAAAATTCTTAATGAATTTACCTCAGACTCCAGGACGCTTCCTACAAGGTTGCCACACAGGAAGCATGTAATGCTCTTAGCACCTATTTTTTAGAAAAAATTGTGTTGATTAAGGACACCATCCCAGCTGCCCTTCCTGGCGCTGGTTCTGCTTCCCCTCCTCACAACCCTGTCTCATTCACACAATTCTCCCCTTTGGACCCCACTTCTTTGGCTACTCTTGCCACTCGCGTCAAGTCCGGATCTCCTGACGACTGCTGCCCCCCGTCCATACTTCGGGCTATCTGCCATTCTCTACCCAACTGCATCCTCCCTCTGTTGAATTCTTCTCTCTCCTCTGGTACGGTACCTGGCCTCTTCAAGGAAGCCGTTCTGGTGCCTCTCTTGAAGAAGCCAGGGGCAGATCCCGCCGTCCCAGCAAATTACCGTCCCATCTCCCTCTTACCCTTCTTTTCTAAAATCCTGGAGGCCCACGTTACCACCTGTCTCTCTCAGTTTATCGAGAGCTCCAACTTTCTCGAGGCCAATCAGGCTGGCTTCAGACCCGGCCACTCCACGGAGACTGTGATCTTGGCGGTGCTGGATGCCTTGAGAGACGGGGTGGATAAGGGTACCCCCCAGGCCCTGGTACTACTAGATCTGTCGGCCGCCTTCGACACTGTGGACCATAACATCCTTCTCCACCGTGTCGAGCAGGCTGGCATCCAGGGCCTGGCGCTGGCCTGGGTCAAATCTTTTTTGACCGGCAGGTCTCAGACCCTTAGCCTTGGCACTTTCAGGGCCCCCAGGGAGTGCTCGCCCTGTGGGGTCCCCCAGGGTTCTTCGCTATCCCCTCTTCTTTTCAACCTCTATCTTCGCCCCCTTCCATTTTCCTTGAGGCAGTGGGACGTCACCGTGTTTAACTACGCGGACGACCTGCAACTCATCTTTTCTCTCAACTCCCCTTCTGCTATCCCTAATTTCCAGGCAGTCATGTCCCACATCCTCCAGTGGATGGGCCATAACCAGCTGAAATTGAACCCCGGGAAGACGGAGCTCCTCCTTCCCGGTAGGAGCGCCACTTCCTGGGGGCCACAATTTTGGCCGGCGGAACTTGGTCCCTCTCCCACCCCCGTGGCCACGGTGAAGAGCTTGGGGGTCACAATTGACTCCGGTCTATCCCTCGGGCCACAGGTGGGGACGGTAGTCTCGTCCTGCATCTACCAGCTACGCAGGATCAGGAAAGTGGCATCTCTTTTCACTCCTGACGCCCTCCTACAGGTCATCATGGCCCTCGTCCTCTCCCGCTTAGATTTTTCTAATGCGATCTACCACGGTCTGCCCAAAACATCGGTGGCCAGACTGCAAGTGGTGCAAAATCAAGCGGCGAGACTGGCCCTAGGGATCCCGAAGTGGCAATCTGCTAGGCCCCTTCTTGTCAAACTCCACTGGCTCCCCATCACTTCCAGGTCTGCCTTCAAGATCGGTTGTCTTGTTTTCAAATACCAAACCGGGCCTTGTCCCGTGTTTGTGAAATCTCTGATTACACCTTATTGCCCGTCCCGGAATCTGAGATCCTCCCATCTTCACTTGCTCACTGTTCCCTCTTATAAACTCTGTAGATCTGGAGGCCGGAGATTTGCCTACCTGGCCCCCAAGCTTTGGAATTCTTTTCCCTCTTCTCTTAAAGTTTCTAACTCTCTGATTCTCTTTCGTAAGCTTTTAAAAACTTGGCTCTTTCCCCAATCCTTCTAGTCTTTCTGTACTCTCTATGTCTACCCAGCGCCAGGAAACCCATGGTGTCAGTGCGCTCTATAAGCACCCCTTACAATACAATACAATACAATACAATACTCTGAACGATCTTCCCCCCATCCTGGCCTTCTTACATCTGGGCACTCTCGCCAGGCAGGCAGTTGTGGACCTGAGTGTTCTGGTGGGGGTATACCAAGAGAACAGACGTTGAAGAGGTCTGGGTCCTGCACCATGTAGTGCCTTAAAGACCAGGCAGAGGGCCTTGAAGGCAATGTGTTGCTTCAAGGGCAACCAGTGCAGCTCGGCCAGTGCAGCAGTGGCCGAGGATCTCCTGGTCCAGCCAAGAGCCAGTTTGGCTGCTGCTGACTGAACTCGTTGGAGTCTGTCCAGTAGAGTCGCAGGAGATTCAAGCAGCAGGCCATTACAGTAGTCGAGGCGACTAAGAATAGTACACCTGACTACTAATGCTCTGGCGGAGGAAGGTAGCAAAGGCAAGACCTTGCGCAGTGAGCGCATAAGGCCAGAGCAGGTAGCGACTGTTCTTGAGACCTGCGTTTCCATGCTCAGTTGGTGATTTAGCATGACGCCCAGGTTGCGAACACTGGTGACAGGTGGCGGGTTGTTAGAGTTTTCCGGGGGCCAGAACTCAGCGGGCAGAGGGCGGGGTATACGACTCGCAGGACAGAACAGTACCTCGGTTTTCGAGGCGTTGAACTGGAGAGAGTTCTGGTGCAACCAGCTCGCAGTGTCTCTTAGACAATCATGGAAGGCTTGCAAGGAGATGGAATCTTCGCCTTCCCAAGAGAAGAGGAGCTGGGTATCGTCCGCATAGTTTACTGTGGTCATGTTATGTGATTTAATTAACATGACCAATGGTTTCAAGTAGACATTAAAAAGAATCGGGCTGATAGAGGAACCCTGGGGAACACCGTGCGGGACAGGGGAAAAAACCGATTGGAAAGGGGGAAGGGATACGGCCTGTTTTCTTTCGCTGAGGTAAGAGTGAAACCAAATCAGGGCTGAGCCATCGATCCCTGCCTCTCGCAACCGCTGGAGCAGAATACCATGATTAACAGTATCGAATGCGGCAGACAGGTCTAATAAAATCAGGGCCACAGCTTGGCCCCTGTCTGCGCGCATTCGAAGCTCCTCCATGGCAGTGAGCACAGCAGTTTCAGTGCCGTGGGCTGGGCGAAAACCAAATTGGAATTCGTCCAGAATGTGGTGCTGCTCGAGGTGGGTTGAGAGGCATTTACTAACCAACTTCTTTAGGAGACCAAAATGGGCGATTGTACAGCTATCGGCAGTAATATTGATGTTTCGTCCCAGGGTGTTGATACCTCCGTCTCCCTTATTACATCCTTTGAGACATTGATAGAAACAGCTTTCAATGAGATCGTGGAGACTGAGAGGAGGTTTTCCATGGGTTCATTTACCACCAACAGTAAACCGAGTGCAAGAAGTAGTACAAATGGAAATATACATATAACCCCTGCAGTTATTGTGGTTAAACCATCACATCCTCCTGTTAATGTGCCCATTGTTCTGGATGACGAAAATACCGTGACTTACATAGGGCCAGACCTCGCCTCTTCAATGCCGGCTGTTGTCATCCCAAAGCCGGTACTGATATCAACACCCCCTGTATCTCCGCTGAATGAAATCGTTCCTACAATCACAATAGCTTCCCAGGATGACGTTATTACCCTGGACAGTATGGAATTTAGTAGCAATAAACAGGGAGGGGAAAAACGCAAAAGAGGCACTACTAGGCAAAGTGCTAATAAACGGAAAAAACTCATAATCCACAAGAATCAGCCTACACCTCAAAGTTTGTGGAGTAAACAAAAATCTTCAGGGGCACAAACTGTTCTTTTGGAGGATAAAGAGTTAGCAGACACGGACAGTATCTCTGCCGCATCCACCATTCACTCGAGTGGGAACTCTAATACTGTATGGACCCAAACAACACTAATGGGAGATAATTATAATCTCTCAAGACAAAATGTGAACCTTATAGAAACCATAGCGGATACTATTTTTAATCAATTAGAAAAGCAAATGATCAGCCAGTTTAATAATGTTTTTAAAAGACTTGATAGATTAGACAACCTGGTCAAAAATGGAGAAATAAAAAGGAAGGGGTCTGTCATCCTGGACCAAATCAGAGCTGACTGTCTTTTAAAGGAATTGGAATCTGTAAACAGTACATTGTCATTAAAGAAACAGGATACTATTACCTTTTTGGGTGGGGCCATGAGTAACCCTGGAACATTACCCCCGCCTACTGCTCCATCTTCAACTCAACCCCGATCCACTAATGGAGGGTCAAATCTGACAAAATCCAATCTATCTACTAAACCTTTACCCCCCTTATTAGCAACAACACTGCCTCCAACCGCAATAATGGTCCTATTCAACCTACAACAACATCAAGACCAACTGTGACCAATAATGGTGAGGGTACTGGTCAACAAGGGAAAAGCAAATCTTTTAAACATCAAGGCCCTCCCTTACATTTGCCTCCGGATGCTTGCCCTTTTGTTTTGGTCCTTGCAGGTGTACCGCCATTGAGGGAGGATCAGGGGGAATCATGGGTGCAACTGCGAAATAAAAGCATAGACTGGCTGACCAAGCACAAAGGCGTTGGATATGATATCTCAAGAGAGATTCTATCGGCCCGCAGGGTGTCGTGGGTTGGGCCCTTAGCAAAAGACAAGGAAGGTGACTGCATAGTTCTTAATTTTCAAAACCCAGGGACTGTGAGAAACCTCCTCAATAGAAATAGCAACTGTTTTGCCATTTCTACTGTTATAACTATGTTACCTTTGAGTTATTTCTACAGACAAATGGCAATACAACCTCGGCCTCCTTTCATGCAATTTCAACCATCATCAATGCATTTCCAACCATCACCCTTGTATTTTCGGCCACCGCCTATGCAATTTCAACCTGCCCCATTCCCACTTAAGATGTTCAATAGATTTGCACCTTTGTCAGACCTGGATATGCAAGATTGACCATCTCTGACTAACTCTGTTGCATCATCTCTGTCATCAGTTTCCGAACCCCAGGTTGCTCCACTACCTTTGCCAACGACTATTATGAGCCAAACATCTCTGACTCACAGACAATCGTCCCTGGATTCCGAACTATCTCTTGTCAGTTGGAATATAGCAGGACTAAAATCCAAATTGAAAATTAAAGAATGGTTAAATTGGGTCGACAATAACTGTGACATATTGATGTTACAAGAAACCTGGTGCACAATGACACCAACAATGGAGGGTTTTTGTTGTTATAACTTGAAGGCTTCCCCCTCTCATATGGGTCGGCCCAGTGGGGGTTTATCCATCTGGTCCAAAATAAAACCCGGGGTGCAGACCAAATTGATCCCTACACCGGGTAATTGTTTTATGGCTATAAGGTACATTAATAGAATGAAATTGTGTATTATTAATTTTTATAATAATGATTTTGTAACTCGTCCTAATGTTAATTTTACTTCATTGTTTATTTTTATTGATGATATTATGGAAGGGCATAAGTATGGGCCCTTTGATGGCATCTGCATTGGAGGGGATTTTAATGCCCATATGTATCGTAACTGCCCAATATGTAAAAACGGTGAGGAGCCGAAAAACCATCTAGCCTCCCGCGACCTAGTAAATATAATGGTAAATGCAGGTTCTAAAGTAAATAATACAACAACACCTACTTTTATAGGTCATGGCTGTGCCTCTACGATAGATTACATATTTACATGCCCAACATTAAGCGACATAATTTCAAAAGCAGAAGTCATCTGTTCCGCCTATAGCGACCACTATCCGCTTAGAATATATTTACACAATCCACAGACCATGAAGGTTGCAGCAAAGTCAGAGATTGGGCCACAAAATCTGGCATTATCTACTGATAGACTAAGACTAGTATGGAAAGGGGTGGACAATAAGGACATTCTAGCCAGAGTAATTAAAAAACACCCTGAGACAGTAGAGACTTGCCTGTCACACTTGAGTCCTGGTAGTGATGTGGTTGATGCCTTTGGCAACTTATGTGGGGCCATTAAAAGAGAATCCTCCAAACCAGCTAGGCAGAACACAGCTCATGGTCCCCGTTGGTTTGACTCTACCTGCTCTAAGGCCAATAGGGACCTGAGGGCTGCCTTAAAAATTATTCCAAGGAATGCTCTACTGGTGAGAGAATTAAGATTAAAATATAAAATTGCCCTACGCACTAGATCCGAGGCTTTAGTGAATAATCACTGGGAATCTCTCACGCGCACTGCCACACTAAAGGACACAACAGGTTTCTGGAGAGAAGTTAAGTCCCTAAGATCCTGTGGTTCCAGCATCAACCCAATTAACTGTAATATAACGGGTGAGGCGTGGGTAGAGCATTTTTCTCAAATTTATGCTTCATCAGCCACTCCCCCAGACAATGGCCCCCTATCCAATAGCGCTGACCCTCTGACCTTTTCATTAACGGAGGTCGAGGATGCTATAATTGATAGCGCCAGCAACAAAGCCCCCGGCCCGGACGGTCTTTCTATAGACCAGATCAAATCAGAAATTAATTTTTGGGCCCCTCTACTATGCAACTTATTTAATAACCTGAGCGACAGCTCATTTCCCGAATCCTGGTCGAACAGTGTCATCGTACCGATTTTCAAAAAAGGTGACAGGTCGGACCCCGCCTGCTACCGCGCGATCTCACTGATCGATAATACGTTAAAGGTCCTTGGAAGGGTAATCTTCATACGGATAAGGAATTGGGCTGAGGACAACAACGTACTTCACTGT
This sequence comes from Lissotriton helveticus, assembly GCF_964261635.1. NCBI lineage: Eukaryota > Metazoa > Chordata > Amphibia > Caudata > Salamandridae > Lissotriton > Lissotriton helveticus. The sequence continues at coordinate 189,284,818 of NC_136068.1, read as the reverse complement.
AGTCAACTGGGATTTAGAAGCCATATAGGCACTGTTGACCAATGTCTAAATTTAAATTTGATCATGGCCAAATACATTATCGTTAAAAAATCCCCTCTTTATTTAGGTTTCATGGATCTGAGTTCCGCATTTGATTTTGTTAATCGTTCTAGGTTGTGGTCACTTTTGCTTGATTATGGTTTGGATGACTCACTGGTGTATTTTCTTTCTGATTTACATAGGGACTTAAAAGCGAGAGTACGAATCAATAATGATGGCGATCTATCCAATGATGTTTTTGTTAGCAGAGGAGTTAGACAGGGCTGCGTACTCGCCCCACTGCTTTTCATTTTATATATCAACGGGTTGAGTAGCACTTTGAGTAAGATTATTAAGGACGTCCCAATTATAAATGGCTCCCCCATTACTACCTTACTTTATGCGGACGACGCAGTGTTAATGGGGCGTACCCCGAATGCTTTACGCATTTTAATCTCTGGGTTCGTTGCCTTTATGTCCGATCTTGGTTTAAATACCAATTGTAAAAATTCTTTTATCATGAATTGCGGACCAAAAAAGTACAATATTACATCAATTAAGTCCGGTAACAATATTTTAAAATGCACTAGCACTTTCCCCTACTTAGGGTTGTTATTCTCTAATTCAGGCTCATGGCAGCCACATGTTGCCTATGCGAGAAATAAAATTGGCAAGTCAATTAATTCAATTTTATCTCTCCGACAACCCAAACTGGCTGATGTCGTCACACCCCTGCTCAACATTTATCGTACCCAATGCCAGCCAACTGGGACATATGGAGCAGAGGTGTGGGGTTACTGTAACAGTACGGCTCTCCAGTCGGAGGAAAATAGATTTTGTAGGAGGGTGTTGGGGGGAGTTCCCTGTGCCCCTACATTTATTTGTCACAATGAACTGAGGCTGCCATATATTGTTGATTTTATTAGGTCCAGACCTGCTCTTTTTTGGATTAAAATATGGCTCAACCCAGCAGCATCTTTAACGCGCAGTATAATATCTGATTGTATGTTAAGTGACAGATTCTATCACATACCTTGGTTAAATGCAGTCAAGAATAGCCTGCAGGGCGTGGGTCAAGGTACTTTATTTAGTTCCCCAAATTCTATTGTACCCGCTCATAAGCCTAGTATTAAACGGGCATTGCTTGACTCATATAAAGAGGAACGAATGAGATTTGAATCTATTAAACCTGTTGTCATTAGATATCTGCGCATTATTGACTCAGGCAGTGATAATTTGAATAATTTTTATAGATATTTGACAATACCAATAGGAAAGTGGAACCGGTGCCTTTTATTCAGGTTTCGGGATGGAAGCATAGTAAACCTGCTTAGCTTCCCCCTTGGCTACAACAAAAAACTAGAAGAATAGGATTGTCCCTGCCCTCATGGCGGAAAACAAAGTTTATCGCACTATCTATTCTTCTGTGGCCATTACAAATTGTATACCTGTAAATATCTAAGGCCAATTCTTCGCAAATATAACCTTAGAGACTTCAATCTCGCATTAAAATTTTTGCAAATGCTGCACACAGATGAAGTTATATATACTGTAAGCTGTTTTGTAAAAGTCTGTGTGAGATCGAGGGCAAGCATGGAACACGATAATGGATAAGAGTTCTAGGTTATCTGATGCATTTTCTGCACTTTATCATCCCATTGCAACTTGACTACAGATTTAATTGTATACGTGTCTCGATACAAACGATCACTTCGGGAGCATATAAATTGAACTCTGTGATTAAGTACCCTAAAAGATTATTGTTTCTCCGTTTATTATGTATTTTGTACTTTATACTATGTACATCGCACTTTATGATATATATGCTGCCTAAACCCAATTGGATAATCATTTTTAATTTTTCTTGAGATGTTCTTAATCTGTTTTAAATGTGTTTGATTCTGTTTGTACTTTTATGGATATACTAAAATCCGAATAAAGATCATTTGAATTGAATTGAAAATACTCCTTATGAAGGAGAATTGAGCATGGGTTGGCACAGATTTGTAGATAGTATCATCAGTGTGCAACACATGCCAGTGGCACTTTTTTGGCTTTTTTGCTCTAAGTAGTGATGAATCTTATCAGTTCATTTTCACTCGGAAAGTTATCCCTGGAGGTGAGAAGAGCATCTCCTTTCAATTTATCCACCTCCACATCAGCTGTCTTAAGGGTCTCAGGACTGTATCCCCTCATGTGAAACCTGGCCATCAGTATTTTCTTTCTAAAATTCAGCATTATTGCTACAGTAGTGCCTGGCTTGTATTAACTCCCCATAAGGAATACTGTGAACTAAGTTCCTTGGATGGTTGTTGGTAGCATGTAGTACGCTATTGCCAGCTGTCTCTTTATGGAATAGCTTAGAATCCATCGGAAAATTATTGATTATAAGTTTCAAATCAAGGAATTCAAGGTTGTTGTCATAAATATTACTCGTAAAGCCAAGGTTCATATCATTATTATTGAGTTCCTCAACAAATTGGAGAGCACGTTGTTTGGACCCTTTCCAAATGAGGAAAACATTGTCAATGTAGTGGGGCAGGGCACTTTGTGTTCATCATAAAGATGGCTATAGTTTGCTCTTTCTGCCAGCCCATGTAGAGACTTCTGTAGCTGGAAGCAAGGCAACTTTTCATTGCATTGCCCTGAGTTTGCTGATAGTGCTTGTTGTCAAAAATGTTGCCCAAACAAATCCTAATCATGTGAAGGACTAGTTCATATGTATGAGAGAGATCTATCTCTCAAGAAGTGGTGGCAGGCTTGCACACCTAAGTTGTGAGGGAAGTGCATTTACAGGCTGTCAACGTCTAGCCCCATGAGTAGTAAATCGTCCTCCCATGGTTTTCCATGGAGGATTCTAAGGAAATCACCACTATCCTTCGTGTAGAAGTGATCCATGTACCAAGAGGTGTTTTCAAGCCAATAGGCCTCTGTTATATTTTATATTTTAACTTCTTACATTTCCCTTTTAAATTACCTTATTAGATTTCCCTTTTAAACCTCTATCCCTGAGTTCTATGCACATACACCTATTTGTAGATTCCAATTAGAATTGTTTATCTGTAAATGTGTTGTACTGGCAGACGCCTGCTGGAAACTGAAGAAATGAGTACTGTGCTGCTTTATTAAACCAGTACCAACTTTACATGATCTTATCTGGATTATTTATAACCTGCATACAACAAAATTGGTGGCGAGGGTGACCAGTACCTTACTACTCAACCTGCAGCACAGGAGTGGTACAACTTTCAAAATGTTATATTCTTGAACATTTGATTTGACAAGAAGAATTGGATTTATCTACTTTCTACATAATTCTACAAGTGATTACCATTCTTTGAAGAAGAAGCTATCTTGTAAATACGGATATTTCGCAAGATTTAACAATTTTAAACATTTTTCCGGCTAGTACGAGGAAATTTACATCGTGTGTTGCTGCCATCTGCACTACATCGAGTGCAAGCACCTGGAAATACCTTGGTTGAAAGAAGGGATTTTCTACATTGGACTTTGATGGTGATGTGAATTTTAGAGCATTTTCTAATATTTTATCTGGCATCTTTCAAATTAGTCGGCGTTGGGCTCATGTGACATCTCCAAACCGCGTGTGCATCCTGTCGGCTTCGGTTTCTAGAACTCCGATCTCCATCAACTACCAGCCTTCAGCAGCAACGCGGACGACGGATTACGTCACCACGCGACGACGTGAGACTCGTCTACATCATCACGCGATGAGCAGCCATCTTGGGTTGTCATAGCAACACCACAACACGGAAACCAGTTTGACAAAAACCCTTCGCTGCTGATAATAATTTCATTTCAAGTTCTATCGCAAGGATTTGAGAACGCGTAAACAATGAAATGTCTTAATATTCACAACTCGGTGAATTGAAATTGTTATATTAGCGATATTGCCTTTAAATATTTTGATATTATTTCTTTTTGACTAGTTTGCTGAGCGTCATTGTTACATTTAAAGCAACACATTTCAAAACATTTCATTTCACATTTTGCTGTGACTAAAAAGTCATATGTTTTATACATTCGTGGTTCAAAATAGTTATTTATTTATTTAATTCTTACAACATGAAATGTTAGTTTACGCTATTTGATTATATCTAGATTGTTATATTTCATTCAACATGCAATAACTAATACTGTCGTTTAGGGTTGCACATAATTTTCACTGATTTGTGTGTATGTGTATACCATTACAATTATATATTGCACTAATTATAAAAAATTAGAACTATGCAATTCGATCCACCCACTAAATTTCTTCAAAGCAAAGGGGATCCTCCCATACCTTGGAATAGATGGAAAGAGGAATTTTTAACTTATTTGAAAGCCATAGATGGAGAAAGAATGGGGAATGAAAGGAAGAAAAATATTTTTCTCCATTGTCTCGGATCTGAAGGACAAGCTATTTTTAGAACCTTACCCCCTGTTCCTGGTGATTTGGGAAATTTTGATGAGGCCATGTTACGTGTTGAGACAAGGTTCAAACCCACAACAAGTATTGCCCTTAATCGTTATAAATTCTATACAAGGGCGCAAAAAGATTCTGAAAGTTTTGACGATTTTTTAACTGCCTTGAGATCTCTAGTTGTTTCTTGTAATTTTGGGGAAATTACTGACGAGATGATAAGAGACCAAATTATAGTAAATGTGAAATGTAAGAAAACACAAGAACAGTTATGGATTTTAGGGAATCCAACATTAAAAGAAAGCATTTCTACAGCTAAAGCATTTGAACAATCCAATAAATGGATGAAAACTATTGAGGAAAATTCTAAGGGTTTGAAGAATGACAAGACAAGTGATGAAGTTGGTGCCATTAACAATGTTAAAAACAATTTTCAATCGAACAAAAGTGTTGGGAGGAATCAAATTATTTGTTACAGGTGTGGTAGTAATAGCCACGTTGCTTCTTTCAAGTTCTGTCCTGCTATTGGTAAGGAATGTAGCAAGTGCAGTAAGATTGGTCACTTCTCCAAAGCATGTAGGGACTTGAAAAAAGGAAGTGGTGACCGCAATATTAATCACTTCAAGAAGAATGAAGTTTCATGTATAAAATCTCTTCCTTCTTATGATATTACTTGTGTTCAATGCATACATTCTAAGAATGGAGAAATGATGAATGATAGTGGGATGGTAGTTTCATTAATGAACGTGGGAGTAGTTGATGGAGAAGTACTCAATTCACCCAAATGTTTGGTAAGCTTTTTGGGTGTAAATCTAGAATTCATGGCAGATTCTGGTTCTCCTTGGACTATCATTACGAAAGATTATTTTTTGGAGAAGTATGGTTCAAAGATATCAGAAAAAGAACTAAATTCCCCAGATGTCAGTGCTCTGTGCTTCAATGGATCTGGCATTGATTTCATAGGCTATGTACAATCTACCATTTACTTTAAAGGGAGATCCGCAGTCATCAACTTGTATGTTGCAAAAAAGGGTATTGACGTACTGGGATGGAGAGATCAGTGGAAGTTGAGGATTATGTTAAATCCACGATGTAAAGATCCAGTCACATTGTGTGATGATGTGTTTTCAGAAACTGGATCTATTGTTACAATTAAGGATGACCACAGGTGGGAAAATTTAACCAATGAATTCCCTGCCGTTTTTTCAGAGAAATTAGGAAAATTGAAAGGTTTCATTCATGGAATCAAGCTCAAACAAGGAGCAATACCCCTAGTACAAAAACTTAGGAATGTACCACTTAACGTCAGAGACGAATTGAATAGTGCCCTAAAAGAAATGTTGGACAACGGAGTAATAGAAGAAATTGAATCATCTGAGTGGGTTTCTCCAGTTGTTCTTGCTCGTAAGCCTGATAAAAGTTTGAGGCTCTGTATTGATTTAAGAGCATTAAATGCTAATATTGTAGTTGATTGCCATCCCCTACCCAATATCAATGAGTGGTAAGCATGCTAGAGGGTGCCACAGTTTTTTCAACACTCGATCTTAGATCGGCATATCACCAGATCGAATTAACTAAAGAGTCCAGGCACTTGACAGCCTTTATTACTCCTCAAGGATTGTACCAATTTAAACCCATGCCATTTGGGTTAGCCTCTGCAGCCTCAGTTTTCCAAAGATCCATGTTTCATGTGTTCAGGGAAATGGGAAATTACGTTAAATGCTTCCAAGATGATATTCTCATTTTCTCAAAAAACAATGAAGTTCATAGTGAACATTTAAGAAATGTATGTAAAGTTTTACATGATGCTGGATTGACAATCAAAAGTAAGAAATGTAAATTATTTCAAGAAACGATAGAATACCTAGGGCATACGATCTCTAAAGATGGTGTATCCCCCAAAAAGTCATTAGTTGATGCTATTTTAAAAGCACCTGCACCAGACTGTAAAGATAAATTATTATCATTTTCCGGTCTTTGTGAATACTACAGTAAATTTATCAAAGATTTTGCTTCTAAGATGGAACCCATAAGAGAAGTTGCTAGAAAGAATGTGGAATTCGTATGGGGCGACAGACAGCAGAGTGCCTTTAAAACTATAAAAGCTGATATGGTGACTGCTCCAACACTCAAACCCTTTTGTTTGAATAAATTGTGTCTGTTAACGGTTGATGCTAGTCTTTATGGTTTGGATTGTGTTTTATCACAACGTTCAGGAAAGGAGGAGTGGAATGTTGCATTTGCGTCACGTACACTCACTGCCACAGAGAGAAGATATGCCGTTATTGAGAAGGAACTTATAGGTTGTGTTTGGGCAGTGGAACATTTTCGCAACTATATTTGGGGTGCAAGGTTCATGTTAAGAACAGACCATAAACCTTTGGTGAACATATTATCTCCAGGTGGAGGGTTAAGAGCTACTGCTCGCATAGCCAGACTCATGTCACGTCTCCAGGAATATAACTTTGATATTGAGTATGTCCCAGGTAAATTGAATGTCACTGCAGACTGTTTGTCCAGATTACCATATGACAATTGTGATAAACCCAGTGAGGATGAGGTTGTAGTTAGCATTACTGAATCTGTGTCTAATAATTTTAAATCTATTTCCGAAGAAATATGGAAGAGTAGTATGAGTGAAGATGTTTTACTTTGTCAAGTGAAAGATTTTATCAACAAGGGTTGGCCTACTAAAAGGGAGGTGTCAGGAGATCTCATACCTTTCTTAAACATTAAGGATGAATTAATTACTGAAGGAGATATAATCTTTAGAGCTGACAAATGCATTCCTCCCTTTGGGATTCGTGAGTTTATTCTAAAACTTAGTCATGAGTGTCACATGGGCATGTCATCCATGAAGAGATTAATTAGATCCAATTTTTGGTGGCCTGGAGTAGATAAGTTTGTTGACAAATATGTGAGAGAATGCCCAGAATGAATAGAAAGTGACAAGACTTGCAAGTGTAATCCTGCTCCTTTAATTCCAGTTAAATGGCCTGAGTATCCGTGGCAAAAGTTGGGGATTGACATTTCTGGTCCATTCAATTTTTTACCCAATGAATGCAGATTTGCTGTTGTCGTTGTTGATTATCATTCCAAGTGGCCTGAGGTCAAACTTATTTCCCATCCCAATTCTGGAAATGTGATCTTATTTTTAAAAGAATTGTTTGCTCGAGAAGGTTCTCCAGAAATGGTGATCTCTGATAATGGAGTACAATTCAAATCTTCTGAAATTCAAGAATTCTTTAAAGATTGTGGTGTCAAACATATCACTACTGCTTTGTATGAACCACAAGGGAATGGACAAGTTGAGAGGTACAACAGGGTTCTCAAACAAGATATTCTTTGGGCCCGGACTTTTGGTAATTTGTGGAGAGAGAAGTTGAGGGAGAGACTTTGGTTATATCGTATCACACCTCATACCACTACTGAAATTTCACCTTTCCGCTTGTTGAGAGGTAGAGATCCCATTTCCAAATTGTGTCCTTGGTGGTTCAAAAAGAGTACTGTCTCTCATAAAACCGTGCCTAATATGTCTGATGTTGGCCATAAAGTTGGAATTAAACAACATGAGATCAAGTGTGATTATGATATGCGAATGAAAGTTAGAACACCTGAATTTAAATGCGGCGATTGGGTGAGAATTCGAAAACCTGGTTTTATTACTAAAAGTGATGTAAAGTTTGGTAAGCCAATCAAAATTGTGAAAGTAAATCGTAACAGTGTTGTCACACAAGATGGAAAAGTTTGGAATGTCCGACGTGTATCCAAATGCATGTCTTTATATCATTGATTTTCTTAAGGAGGAAAATGTGTTATATTTTATATTTTAACTTCTTACATTTCCCTTTTAAATTACCTTATTAGATTTCCCTTTTAAACCTCTATCCCTGAGTTCTATGCACATACACCGATCTGTAGATTCCAATTAGAATTGTTTATCTGTAAATGTGTTGTACTGGCAGATGCCTGCTGGAAACTGAAGAAATGAGTACTGTGCTGCTTTATTAAACCAGTATCAACTTTACATGATCTTATCTGGATTATTTATAACCTGCATACAACAGCCTCCCTGGTGGATTACTGGAATCTTTTTGGATTTTAGGGAGTAATTATAAAACTGGTGTCTTGGGGTGCTTGTTGAGCAGAAATCAATACTCTTCCCATTCAATAAGCCATTTTTCATGCCAGTCTACCAATTTCCACAGTATATTTTGTTTGCCACCTCAATGTCTGCTTTCTCGCTGGGTGTATAGCAGGCTAAATCCATAAATTGCCTAGAAGTACTTCTCTTTAGCAAGAACCATAGTGTTGCCATCTGTATCTGATTTCCTGATAACAATGTCTTTGTTGTTCAAGTAATGACTTCTGTTGTTCACGGACAGATTGTAATGCCCTAATGGACAGTTAAGTCTGAGTTTCCACAATCAAGTATTTGGTCACACCTTTCTAAAACACATTAATGCTATTGAAAGAGAGAGTAGGCAGCTCAAATCTAAAGCGATCCCATATCCATCCATAATCAATAATGATCATCAATAAAAGAAATATTATCATCACGTGCACTAAGCATATGTAACATGTCCACATCAGCAATAATTAACTAAGATGGCAGGCAGGAAAGAGTATTGCCCATTTTATTATTTCTTAATTTCTGTTCCTATAATTTCTTCAAGTTTAACTTCTTAGTGGAGTTAAATAAGTAAATGCACGTCTATGCATAATCAAAATTAGAGGTAGAGGATAAATATAAGGCTAAAGAGAATACATCAATATGAGTTTGAGAAAGAGTTAGATCAGTATGTTTACCATAACAATATGTGACTTCATTATCTTGTCACACTTTGGGCTCTTGTTTTCACTCCCACTCCTTCGCTATTAAAATAACCTACACTAGATCCCATAGAAGAGAAAAACTATTGCCCCATCTCTAGACTTCCAGTATCCCAGCAAAAATCCTGGAGAGTCACCTTAACCCCTTGCATGCTGATGACGGCCCCCAGCCGTCATGCACTACGGGGCTCGTGTGCTGATGACAGCTGGGGGCCGTCATAAACCCGCCCACTTGCGATTTTGCCGCACAGGCGCAGAATCGCGGCCGCATGGAAGGGGTCAATATGGTTCTCTCTGACTTTCTGGAGCAGAATGGGATCCTAGAGGATCACAATTCGGTTTTAGGCAGTTACACAGTATGGCATCTGCTCTGGTAGTGGTAACTACTGAGATTCATGGAATAATAGATTGTGGTGGTTGTGGCAAGTTTTCGGTGGTCCTTTTGACTTATCCGCAGGCTTTGACACTGTAAGTCATCGAGTTTTGAAACACTGAGTCATGAAAATAGGATTTGAGAATAATGCCCTTAATCTCTTGTCTTTCCTTCATCAGCAAAAAAACTCAGTCTGTCTCATTTAGAAACTTTACTTCCAGTGCCTTCTCTCTAACATATGGGGTCCCGCAGGGGTCCTCATTAAGCCCAACATTATTCAACATCTATGTTGCTACACTACCCGCCTTAATTAGATCTTCTGGATTAAAAAAAATATAGTATGGAGACGACACACAAATTGTTGTTTCCATTCACACAAACATAGACAAGGTAGTTATGAGATTCAAGAACTGTATGCCAGCTTTGTCATCTGGATGCAAAGCCAATGCCTAAAATTCAACTCCGATGAGATGGAGGTGCTTCTCTTTGGATCTGACTTGTCTTTTTGGAATCCCTCCTTGTGGCCTTCCACAATTTGCCTTCTACTGACCCCAGTCACCAAAGTAAAACATCTGGGAGTGATGTTCGAGTCTTCTAAAGATTAGACAAATCAATTGATTTCTTCCTGCTTATACCTCTTAAAAATTCTAAAAAATTGCTACCTACAGACTCACAAACAACTATGGTTGTCTCTCTCGTGCTTTCACGGTTAGACTACCGCAATGCTATCTATCTGGGCATGCAACTGGGTCTGATAATAAAGAATCAGAGATGCTAGAACGCTGCTGTTGTCTCTTGAAATACCTTCAGAAACATGAATCTGCTGATGAAAGGGGTTAAGGAGCTTCATTGGTTGCTGATTAAGAGCAGAGTTGTATTTAAAGCACTCTGTATGGCACACAAAGCCCTGCATGGAATAGACCCAGCCTACCTGAGGGGAAAAATGTCATGATGCATGATGCACCCCCAGAAGATGCGTGTGATCTGCTTCTGCTAAGGCCATGGAAGTCCCGAAGATAAGGAAAGCCACCTGAGGTGGCAGAAGCTTTGTGCATGCTACAGCTCTCCTCTGGATCCAAATGCCACTGCATCTAAGCTCACAATCAACCCTTATGATCTTTAGAAAGCATTTAAAAACCTGGCTTTTAGCCTGTCTTGGCTAAAGAAACATTTATTTGATTAGGCTTTTTTGTGATTTTGGTAGTGCAAACAACAGCACCAAGACATTCCTTGGGCATTTGTTGCGCTTTACAAATATGAATGAAAATAAAACTGCGCCTTTACTTTTTAGCTGTTCTTTGCATTTCTTTTGCTTCTGCCTCTTCCTTTTAGTCCTCTCAATATGGTTGGATCTCCTTGTAGTCTCGATGAAATTGTCTTTGTTTTTTATTTGTAATCAATAACTCCTAGATTGAGACTCAGCAATTCCATAAAGAGACTTCTGGCAAAAGCATAATGCATGCTACCAGCAACGATCCAAGGACAATATTCCTTAGGCGCAACTTGTAGCAATGACGCTGAACTTGAGTTTGAAAAAAAATAATGATGGACAGGTTTTTCATGATGCAATACAGTCCTGAGACCTTTAAGGCAGCTGATGTGAAGGTGGGAAATTGAAAAGAGATGCTCTTCTCACCTCCAGGGATAACACGCTGAGTAAATATTAACCTATAATTTTCATCACTACGTATAGCAAACAAGCCAACAAAGTCAGTGAGGCGTACATTTAAAAATCTTCTTCAAAAGGAGTACATTTCTTCAGGAGATGTTATGCAGGAATATGATTTCAAGTCAACAGTATGGTGGGGGATTTATAAGGACGGCTGAATTTGTGACATAAAAACAGCTAAGATCGCAAATCAGGCAATATTGTACGTTCTTTTAATATGCCCAATGCCACACAGAAATTTAAAATCTTCAAGGTTTATAATGCAACTATAATTTCTGTGTATACACTTTGAAATGTCCTTGCAACTTATACAATAACAGCAGCACTATTCACAAGGTAAAAAGACGTGTATTGGAACACATGGGAGTCCACTGTGATAAGCCATACCTGGTTGTACAGCATTTTAGGGAATGTCATTCAAGTGACAGGAGCTTATTGCAATTTTTATGTGGTTGAAAGATCCTGATCGAAATCCGGGGTGGTGATAGAGTATTTTCACTCAGAAGCCTAGGATACCGCTATATGATTAGCTTCAGCACATTGCATCAACTAGGGGGATGACAAATTTTTCGTGAATTTAGGCTAATGTACGTATCATGCTTTAGTCTGCTTTGCTGGCCATTTATCCTAGGCTTTTCAGAAGACAGCGGAGCGGAGTTCAGTGCCCACCCCTATCAGAGACTTACACACCCATTCACAGACCCACATGCATTGTTTATCACTAACTGCTTGTAGCGCTGATATGCCTTGATATGCCATTGGTGCCTTAATGTTGATCTAGGGGAGGACGATTCTTCATTGCTATGATGAAATGTTCTCTATTTACACAAATGTAACTTCACTTGGGTGCTAGTGTTTCATACAGATGTTGTATAGTGTGAATGGATTGTAGCATTTTCTCAATTCATTAATATATCGGCAACCAATGACTCACACCACTTAAGTCTTTCTGTTTACTAATGTATAATACAAGAATATATGAAGTTTTAAGGCTACTGCCATATCTGCAAACACTTTCCAAAACTGTGCTGATGTGATTGTGCGACATCTGCAGTCCTTTGTTTGTGTTAATGACATTATTTGTGTTTATCTGTCCTTCTTCACTTACTAGTGTTGTTGTGATGAAGTGACCAGTGGTTCTTGAAATAAGTTGAGTGGGTTTGCCAGCACATTATAATTTGCTGGCACATTCTCTCTGGAGTGGGCGTGCTTTACTTCGAATTTGATGAACCTCTGAATATTTATATATATATATATATATATATATATATATATATATATATATATATATATATATATATATACATATATATATCTATATATTCAAGCTCCCTCGTTTTTGCACCTACTTCACGCACTCAAGGGACGGGTGCTTTTGCGGGCGGTGCCTCCCGCCATAAATTGAAGCTCAGCCTTGCCTCGAATTTCAAGAAAGAGAAAGCACTCTCAGGAGCGGGTTCACAGTTTTATTTTAAGAACCCACAGCGACCGGACGCGTTTCGGCGTTTTGCCTTTATCGATGGTAAAATGCGCGTCTGAGGCAGACATTTTTATATTCTCTTACACGTGCAAATGATAAACATGAAAAGAGGCCAAAAATGCGGAATACAAACAAAAGTATGAGCGCCATATTGGCATGGTCATCTACCTCGTTATCGATAGATTGCCTACAATATATCAATGCAGACAAATACTGAATTATCATAATGCTCACAATTCATAAACATTGGACGCAATCATATCCATGTCACGAAACATTTTAAATAGCGCCCTGAATGGGCTTATTCTATCCACTTTGCCCTCTCAGCATTGTTATCCTGAAATCTTGCCCTGGATGGGCCGTGCCTCACAAAAACATAGTGTTACTATTTACAAAGGTGCCCACATGTACATACATATATATTTACAAATACATTTTCCTTGTTGGTTACAGTTACTTCTAAGTTTTCCTGACCAGTTAACATCTATATTACAGTAAAGAATTACTTATTTACCCAAATGTACCGCCAATTCTTCATGGGTATTAAGGCCTTCCGGGTGTTTAGTTTGTAGGTCTATGATGTAGCGGAATTCTAATCTCCGCAACATCATTAGCCTATCTCCCCCTCTTGGGGGTACCGGTACCTGATCCAATATGAAGAATCTAAGCAGTTCCCTGTCACTCTTGTGTTTCTGTTGAAAGTGACGGGCTACAGGGTAAGTCATGTCACAGTTTTGTATGGCCCTGCAATGCTCCAGGACCCGTTTTTTGGTCTCATGGATGGTACTTCCAACGTATTGAAGTTCACACGGACAAATCAGGCAGTATACCGTGTATGGAGTACTGCATGTAAAGAATCCTTTGATCTTTTTAGGTTTGTCCATTCCTGGGATTTTGTATGAGGAAACCTTTTTACTACTAGAGCATGCTTTACATTTTCCGCAGGGGTAAAACCCCTGCAGGTTCTTCGACAGTTGGGTGGTGTGCTTCTTGCCTAGATAGCTGCTTGTAAGCGTATCTTTCAGTGACCTCGCCTTTCTAAAGGTCAATAAAGGTTGTGAGGGAATGTCCTGACCTATTACTGGATCTAATTTCAGCAGGCTCCAGTTTTTCTTAAAAACTGCCCTTAGGTCCCCTGCATCTTCAGAAAATGTAGTTATCATTCTGAATTTGCCACTCTCAACTTTCTTGTCTTTTCCCTTGAAAAGTTGCCCCCTTGGTATTTTGTCCACCCTATCGTAAGCATCTTGTAGGGTACGTTCCTCATAACCCCGTGCTCTAAACCTCTTGATGCATTCTTGGGCATGTCTCTGATAATCGATCTCTCTAGTGCTATTTCTTTTGATCCTTAGGAGTTCTCCAAATGGAATACTCCTTATCAGACGTGGGGGATGGCTACTCTGAGCGTGCAACACAGAATTGCCCGCTGTTGGCTTGCGATACAATTTCGTGTAAATGGCACCCTCTGTTACACATACCTCTAAGTCCAAAAAGTGTACTGAGGACGTGCTCATTTCAGCCGTAAAGTGTAGATTTACCACATTGTCATTCAGTCTATTTGCATACTCCAAGGCTGTTTCTACCGACCCCCTCCAGATCACAAAGAGGTCATCAATGTAACGATGCCAGGTAACAATATTTTGTGTCCAGTTGTGGTTGGTCTCCGCCCAGGCCACCTGCTCCTCCCACCAGCCAACAAATAAATTCGCATAGCTGGGGGCGAAGCAGGTGCCCATCGCGGTCCCCGAGATCTGACGATAGTTTTACCCTTGGTACAAGAAGATGTTGTTGTTCAGACTGAATTCTAAAAGTTGTAAGATCATTTCATTATGTGTGGTAAATTTGACTGATCTATTCAGCAAAAAGTACTTCACTGCTTCAATTCCATCAGCGTGTGCAATGCACGTGTATAGACTGGTGATATCCATTACAATCATTACATCACCATCCCTCCACTGCATAGCATTAATGGTTTGAACAAAGTCCCTTGTGTCCTTCACATAAGACCTCAATGACATGACAAAGTCTGAAAGAAAGTGGTCAATGTACATGGAAACATGTTCTAAAAGACTCGACTGTGAGGAGACAATCGGCCTCCCTGGTGGTGCTAGTATGTTTTTATGCACCTTAGGTAGGTGATAAAAACATGGAACAATTGGGTTCAAAATCCTCAGAAAAAGATATTCTTCAGTTACAATCATGCCTTTTTCATACCAGTTCTTAAGTAACGCATGACAATTGTTGATGCTCATAAGGTAGACATTTTTATTTGTTTTTTCATACGACCGCTCGTCTGACAATTGTCTCTGGGCTTCCATATCATAGGCCTCGTAAGTTTGAATCACTACGTTGCTGCCCTTGTCTGAGGGCTTGTATACAATCGTGTTGTCCCTTTTCAACCCGTCCGGAGCCTGGATCTGTTCGTGGTTCATGTTATGTCTCTTAGGTCTTCCCCGTTTCTTATGCCTCAAGTTCATAAGTTCCTTCGTGACCACATCTGAGAAGGTGTCAATAATGTCAGTTGGCATCTGTGGTTGGAATGTGGACGTTGGTTTAAACATAGTAGGGGCGCTTACTTGTTCCACCCCCCCTATTCCTGTAAACACATCTTGTTCCATTTCCAGTACATTTTCATTTCTCAGATCTTCGAGTACTTGCATACCCTCTAGGTCATGGCCCACAAGTGAATCTGTTGCTAAAATTATATCTTTGTGGGTCTTATCTCTTCTAGGCTTCATTTTAAAGAAATTATGAAGTTTGAGCTTCCTTACGAACTTAAATAAGTCAATACGAGTCTGTGTATACTCTATGTTTTTCTGAGGACAAAAGGAAAATCCCAGCTTCAGGACTTGCTCTTCAACTGGGGTTAATGAACGCGGGGTCAAATTAATAATAGTGAGGTTCTCACCTTGATTCTGTTCATCACTGTTCATCTGCGTTTGTGGAGCTTCTTCTTGCTCCGAGTTACCGGTGGAGATTGTCTGCCTTTTTCGCCAGTGACCGCCCCTCCTCGTTGGCCTGCGCTTCTTTGGTCTTGTGGTTTGCCCCTCATTTTCTGGAAAGACTGTCGCACGATTCGAAACTCGTCTTGAAAAGGAAAGCTTTTGGTCACGTTTTCGCGGCCGTCCACATTCTCTTCCTCCGATAGTTCCGGAGTAGTTACTTCTGACTCTGATGTCTCGGTTTGAATCGTTGTCTGCTGTTTAGCCTTTTCCCGCAGCGCTTTTCGTGGGGCATCATATCTTTTGGCGAAGGTGATTATCCTCCCTTGTGCGTAATCACGCTCGTCCCGCTCACATTTTTCTTGTTTCCTCGCTCTGATTTTGCCTTCATATTTTTCCAGCAAACTCATTGGGAGAACTACGGAGTTACCATGTGTAGTAACTCGGAGCGTTGTGAGGCGGCGCTGGAAGTCTTTAAAAAGAGACCAACTACGAGTGTGCCCAACACACCAAAAGACGCTCGTATAGCAACCACGCTAGCAACCCGATTCTCAGCGCTGGAGAGACTTAACGAACGAGAGATTCGTAAGTGGTGGGAGGGTACCTCCCTACAAAACTATGTGGAGGTCAATAGAGTACCAAGAGGCCTCCGCATATACACTATCCCAGCATATGAGAATCCTGACCCCAAGCTGTTGGAGGAATGGTCGGAATTTATAGCCCACTCATGCAAGGGGATGTTGTTAATTTTGATCAAATTTGCGTGGAGCGACCACGAACGTACGAAAAAGGACATTGACGATCTGCAGACGGAAATCGCTAAAGATGAAGATACAACAAGACAACAGGAACTAAGGGAAGAAATGATGAAACGCTTGAAAAAATATGAAGGCAAAATCAGAGCGAGGAAACAAGAAAAATTTGAGCGGGACGAGCGTGATTACGCACAAGGGAGGATAATCACCTTCGCCAAAAGATATGATGCCCTACGAAAAGCGCTGCGGGAAAAGGCTAAACAACAGACAACGATTCAAACCGAGACATCAGAGTCAGAAGTAACTACTCCGGAACTATCGGAGGAAGAGAATGTGGACGGCCGCGAAAACGTGACCAAAAGCTTTCCTTTTCAAGACGAGTTTTGAATCGTGCGACAGTCTTTCCAGAAAATGAGGGGCAAACCACCAGACCAAAGAAGCGCAGGCCAACGAGGAGGGGCGGTCACTGGCGAAAAAGGCAGACAATCTCCACCGGTAACTCGGAGCAAGAAGAAGCTCCACAAACGCAGTGACGAACAGAATCAAGGTGAGAACCTCACTATTATTAATTTGACCCCGCGTTCATTAACCCCACTTGAAGAGCAAGTCCTGAAGCTGGGATTTTCCTTTTGTCCTCAGAAAAACATAGAGTATACACAGACTCGTATTGACTTATTTAAGTTCGTAAGGAAGCTCAAACTTCATAAGTTCTTTAAAATGAAGCCTAGAAGAGATAAGACCCACAAAGATATAATTTTAGCAACAGATTCACTTGTGGGCCATGACCTACAGGGTATGCAAGTACTCGAAGATCTGAGAAATGAAAATGTACTGGAAATGGAACAAGATGTGTTTACAGGAATAGGGGGGGTGGAACAAGTAAGCGCCCCTACTATGTTTAAACCAATGTCCACATTCCAACCACAGATGCCAACTGACATTATTGACACCTTCTCAGATGTGGTCACGAAGGAACTTATGAACTTGAGACATAAGAAACGGGGATGACCTAAGAGACGTAACATGAACCACGAACAGATCCAGGCTCTGGACGGGTTGAAAAGGGACAACACGATTGTATACAAGCCCTCAGACAAGGGCGGCAACGTAGTGATTCAAACTTACAAGGCCTATGATATGGAAGCCTAGAGACAATTGTCAGACGAGCTGTCGTATGAAAAAACCAATAAAAATGTCTACCTTATGAGCATCAACAATTGTCATGCGTTACTTAAGAACTGGTATGAAAAAGGCATGATTGTAACTGAAGAATATCTTTTTCTGAGGATTTTGAACCCAATTGTTCCATGTTTTTATCACCTACCTAAGGTGCATAAAAACATACTAGCACCACCAGGGAGGCCGATTGTCTCCTCACAGTCGAGTCTTTTAGAACATGTTTCCATGTACATTGACCACTTTCTTTCAGACTTTGTCATGTCATTGAGGTCTTATGTGAAGGACACAAGGGACTTTGTTCAAACCATTGATGCTATGCAGTGGAGGGATGGTGATGTAATGATTGTAATGGATATCACCAGTCTATACACGTGCATTGCACACGCTGATGGAATTGAAGCAGTGAAGTACTTTTTGCTGAATAGATCAGTCAAATTTACCACACATAATGAAATGATCTTACAACTTTTAGAATTCAGTCTGAACAACAACATCTTCTTGTACCAAGGGCAATACTATCGTCAGATCTCGGGGACCGCGATGGGCACCTGCTTCGCCCCCAGCTATGCGAATTTATTTGTTGGCTGGTGGGAGGAGCAGGTGGCCTGGGCGGAGACCAACCACAACTGGACACAAAATATTGTTACCTGGCATCGTTACATTGATGACCTCTTTGTGATCTGGAGGGGGTCGGTAGAAACAGCCTTGGAGTATGTAAATAGACTGAATGACAATGTGGTAAATCTACACTTTACGGCTGAAATGAGCACGTCCTCAGTACACTTTGTGGACTTAGAGGTATGTGTAACAGAGGGTGCCATTTACTCAAAATTGTATCGCAAGCCAACAGCGGGCAATTCTGTATTGCACGCTCAGAGTAGCCATCCCCCACATCTGATAAGGAGTATTCCATTTGGAGTACTCCTAAGGATCAAAAGAAATAA
This sequence comes from Lissotriton helveticus, assembly GCF_964261635.1. Classification (NCBI taxonomy): domain Eukaryota; kingdom Metazoa; phylum Chordata; class Amphibia; order Caudata; family Salamandridae; genus Lissotriton; species Lissotriton helveticus. The sequence continues at coordinate 189,266,199 of NC_136068.1, read as the reverse complement.
CACTAGAGAGATCGATTATCAGAGACATGCCCAAGAATGCATCAAGAGGTTTAGAGCACGGGGTTATGAGGAATGTACCCTACAAGATGCTTACGATAGGGTGGACAAAATACCAAGGGGGCAACTTTTCAAGGGAAAAGACAAGAAAGTTGAGAGTGGCAAATTCAAAATGATAACTACATTTTCTGAAGATGCAGGGGACCTAAGGGCAGTTTTTAAGAAAAACTGGAGCCTGCTGAAATAGATCCAGTAATAGGTCAGGACATTCCCTCACAACCTTTATTGACCTTTAGAAAGGCGAGGTCACTGAAAGATACGCTTACAAGCAGCTATCTAGGCAAGAAGCACCCCACCCAACTGTCGAAGACCCTGCGGAAAATGTAAAGCATGCTCTAGTAGTAAAAAGGTTTCCTCATACAAAATCCCAGGAATGGACAAACCTAAAAAGATCAAAGGATTCTTTACATGCAGTACTCCATACACGGTATACTGCCTGATTTGTCCGTGTGAACTTCAATACGTTGGAAGTACCATCCATGAGACCAAAAAACGGGTCCTGGAGCATTGCAGGGCCATACAAAACTGTGACATGACTTACCTTGTAGCCCGTCACTTTCAACAGAAACACAAGAGTGACAGGGAACTGCTGAGATTCTTCGTATTGGATCAGGTACCGGTACCCCCAAGAGGGGGAGATAGGCTAATGATGTTGCGGAGATTAGAATCCCGCTACATCATAGACCTACAAACTAAACACCCGGAAGGCCTTAATACCCATGAAGAATTGGCGGTACATTTGGGTAAATAAGTAATTCTTTATTGTAATATAGAAGTTAACTGGTCAGGAAAACTTAGAAGTAACTGTAACCAACAAGGAAAATGTATTTGTAAATATATATGTATGTACATGTGGGCACCTTTGTAAATAGTAACACTATGTTTTTGTGAGGCACGGCCCATCCAGGGCAAGATTTCAGGATAACAATGCTGAGAGGACAAAGTGGATAGAATAAGCCCATTCAGGGTGCTATTTAAAATGTTTCGTGACATGGATATGATTGCGTCCAATGTTTATGAATTGTGAGCATTATGATAATTCAGTATTTGTCTGCATTGATATATTGTAGGCAATCTATCGATAACGAGGTAGATGACCATGCCAATATGGCGCTCATACTTTTGTTTGTATTCCGTATTTTTGTCCTCTTTTCATGTTTATCATTTGCACGTGTAAGAGAGTATAAAAATGTCTGCCTCAGACGCGCATTTTACCATCGATGAAGGCAAAACGCCGAAACGCGTCTGGTCGCTGTGGGTTCTTAAAATAAAACTGTGAACCCGCTCCTGAGAGTGCTTTCTCTTTCTTGAAATTCGAGGCAAGGCTGAGCTTCAATATATATATATATATATATGAGAAGAAAGGGTTGCCCTGCATGAGACCACACGCACGGTGAGTAGACCACTTTATTGAGGACTTGGCAGGTTACACAGGCTCACAGCCCGAATCCACACTGGGAAGCCTGGCGCGTTTCGAACATCTTTGTTCTTATTCATAGGCACATCACAAGTGGAATAGCCAGCATTGCAGAGCAGTTTTTCAAATTCACCAACATCCCGCCCCATGGGCGTGTACCAAAGTGCCTTCTGGAAGTTGGAGTTCTGCAATGAAAATAAAACCCCAGTGGGTGCTGCTGTCATCCAAGAATTTTGAAACAATCCCCAGCAGTGAGTAAATTCTTAACTGCAAGTTCCAAAAACACTGCCCATGTAATCCTACAACCAAGGAACCTCACCGCTCTATCGGCAACCTTATTACAAAGTCGCCATAGATCCACATTTCCCTTGCGGCAGTGCTGTCGCGGCTGAGCACAGCCGCTATATGTGAGAAGGAAGGGTTGTCCTGCATGAGACCGCACACACAGTGAGTAGACCACTTTACCGAGGGCACAAGATGGCTGCCACACTTCCTGATTTGGAGAGTTGACAGCCATTTAGCATACAGTTCGTGCTCGGGAGGGTGTAAGGATGCTGCACGGCCACAGATATATATGTGATTTTAATTGTGATTTTCTCAGGAACTACTGAACGGATTACACCATTTAAGCAAAAGGCACAGCTCTGAACCATGGTCTACCTTTCTGCCAAATTTGGTGTAATTCCGTTCTGCAGCTCGGGCTGTAGCTGTGATTAAAGGTTCCTATGGGAAATTGCATGGGGAAAACACATTTTGGGCCCCCGCTAGATGAATCACCCCAAAACTTCCAAGATAGGAGCGGACCGGAGCGCCCCACCAGTTTTAAAAATTTCATACATATATATATATATATATACGTATATATATATATATTAATATATTTTATATATATATATATATACACACACACACACACATATATATATATATATATATATGTGTGTGTGTGTGTGTGTGTGTGTATATATATATATATATATATTAATATATATATATATATATATATATTACCTACTGGCGGTCGCCAGTAGGTAGTTATAGTTAGGATTGTTTTCCATAGGAAATCCACAACATTCTATTGGGATTAACTTTGGCGCAGATTGAGGTATCTGCCTGTAATTTTCCTCAAATTTGCCTCGCTGCGTTCTGCTCCTTTCCTGAAAGTTTGGGGGGGATACGTCAAGCGGGGCCGAGATAAAAGGGGGGTTCCAAAACTTGTTTTCCCCATGTTAATTTCCATCGGGCAGTTGGACTCACTTTTAGCCCGAACGGCTGAATGGATTTCCACCAAGCTTGGCAAAATTTTAGGGACTGGTAGCCCGATGTGCCTTTGCTATGTCTCAAGATATGTGCTCCAGTGGATTTTGAGTAATTTAGGTTCAAAAAAATATATTTATCTATTAGCGCGCCCCGGTACGCGCACCGGGGAGCGCACCGGGCGCGCACCGCGAGTTCGCGAGCGGAAAGCTGATTGGCTTTCGGGTGTCTGTCAACATTCCAAACAGTCCGGAGCGGCCGCCATCTTGTGTCTCGGTAGGATCAAGACACAAGATGTGGCAAAAACAAAGGGAGAAATGACCAAAAGGGGGCAGGGTAGAGCCCCCCTGACCCCCTAGGTTTGATTTGGGTGTCATAAAAGGGCCCCGCGGGGCAAAAAAAAATATTAGATTTTTGCGGGTTGAGTGCCCGGTACGCGCACCGGGGAGCGTACCGGGGAGCGTACCGGGGAGCGTACTCTGGAGAAAAAAAGAAAGACAGAGTTTTTTTAAAATGTAGCATTTTTATATAAATTGGAGGTAGTTCTGAAAAGAACTGTTTTTTTATTCTTTTTGTTGTTTTATATTTTTTTATTGTTTTTTTGAACATTTTTTATTTTTTTTGGCTTTTCTGAACAATTTTATATATTTTTTTGTAGTTTTTCTGGGGTCAAACAAAACACAGGGAATTGCAAACAGCTCAACTGGAGCAAAAAAAAATAGAAAAAAATTAAAGTTGCTTGCTGCATTGATGGTTGTCTGCAGCTCGATTGAGTAAAGTGATGCTTTGCTCACCATATGAAATTGTTTTGTTGCAATATATGCAAACAAATTTAAATTTTGCAAACCTGGTTTGTACATTAGGGACCATCTCCCTAGCCTCTGCACCCGATGGAGTGGGTTGATTGGAGGCGCTTGAAGAAGAAGGATGGGAGGGTTCTTGGTCAGTTCCCTGACCTCTGCTGCCGAATAATTGTTCGGGTGCTTCCTCTGCATATGTCTAATCATAGTGTGGTTCCCAAAAGAGTACTTCTTGTTTGGGTTCCCTCTTGACAGTTGTTCGCCACAGATGAGGCAAGTCACCTTAGCTGCATTCACTTTTTTTGCACCCCTTGGCATCTTGTAAAACTCCCAAATAAAATGTTCCTTGGGTCTGTATGGGGGATTGTCCTCAGGCAGAAAGTGCCTCTCCTCCTCCTCCTCTTCGTCCTCCTCTTCTTCTTGACCACCAATGTGGTCTTGTGGTGGTCCTTTTGGTGGTGGTGGAGGTGGTGGTGGTGCAGATGCACCTGCAGCTGCTACTAGTGAAGCCATTTCTCACAGAATGAATGCAGGTCTTCTTCACTCAAACAACAAAGTGAGAATGAGGAAAAAAGGTGGGGTCTTTCATCATTTGGAAAACAAAACTGTTGTGAACCAATCAAAAGTGTTATTTTCAGGTCTCATGACCTGTGCTTTCTCATCATTTGGAAACCAAAAGTGTTCTGAACCAATCAAAAGTGTTATTTTCAGGTCACATGACCCGACGCGCTTACGCTACGCGCCCCGGTGCGTGCCCGGGGCGCAAATCATCAGTGATGTCATCAGTGATGTCATTTGAGATGTCATCAGTGATGTCACTGACCATGTCATGAATGATCTAATATGTGACATCATCAGCAGTGGATTGCGGGTGCGCGAAATATAGTTAGTACAACTAACTATATAGGAGCAATTTCATTGGTTTTGTATGAGTAAAATGTCCAGCTAACTATAACACCACTAAAACTTATAGTTTTTTGAGTGAATTTCAAAGGTTTTTAAAAAACTAATTCCTAACTATATAACTCCTGAAACCTATGGTTTTTTCAGTGAATTTCAAAGGTTTTTTTAAATGCTAATTCCTAACTATATAAGGCCTGAAACCTATGGTTTTTTCAGTGAATATATATATATATATATATATATATATATATATATATATATATATATATATATATATATATATATGTTATATATATATATATATATATATATATATATACACACATGTATACATAATATCCATATTCAGCCACTCACACACGCATATAACCACTTTGACACCAACTGGAAGACAGATACAGACATTTACACAACCAGTCACACGATGCATTCACTGAGACACCTAAGCACTCACTTATACAGTCAGTCACGCACACACTGAATCATCCAAACAAGCACTCATACACCCACTGATTCACCAATACACCTTGGTATATATGTTTAACACTCATAAACATTTTAAAGACACTCACAGTCACTAGATGATGTCATGAGTGATGTCACTGACCATGTCATGAGTGATGTAATACGTGAGGTCATAAGCAGTGCACTGTGGGGTGCGAGTTATAGTTAGCTCACTAACTGTAACAGCTGTTTTTTACTGGTTTTGTATGAGTGACACCTGAGCCTTACTATAACTTCCCTGTAAACTTTATTTTTTCAGTGAATTTCTAACGTTTTTTAATTCTATTTCCTAACTATACCGTCCCTGTAACGTTTGTTTTTGTCAGTCAATTCGTAAGGTTTTTTAAATGCTAATTCCTAACTGTAACATCCCGTAACCTTGTTTTTTCAATGAGTCTCAATGTTTTTTTAACTAGTACTTTAATTTGCAGAGTGGTGGAGCCCAGTTCTCAGCAATCCCTATATCTAGGAAATTGAATGTACTAAACCTCAAGTGCCGTCTCCATAGTGTCTGGTTCAAGTCACTGCGATTAGATATAGTGCATTATTAATTTTTAAAATAACCATATTAGGACAGAGACAGAGCAGACCATAATAATCATTGTGAAAAAGATACAATGTTGTCATCAAATGAATTCTAACATAATGGGGATATGTGCCAATTTCCCCATCTAAATCTGTTTTATGTTCCAGGCAATTATTCAATATGTTCCTGTTGAGGTACATTTTGTAGAGTTACATAATTTACTGTGTGATCTCTGAACCAACAGGGCAATCTGGTAACACATCAAGACAGAATAAGGAAACCACCTAGCCTCAGACTCCAACCCGGAATGAGCTCTCGGGCGATGATGACTCTCCTGCAAACTTGGACGTGGAGGAGGAACCTGGTCCATTATGTTCGGATGGGCAAACGGCACCAGTGAGTCCAACTGGGCCCACTGCAACACCTCTTACCACAGCTTCCAACTCACAACTGACCCCTACCCCAACAGCCACACAATCAAGCATGGGCCACACCATCTCCAGTGCACCATAGTCTATTTTGGAGTTGATTAAGCAAAACCCACTCTGTGAGGATGGAGGAGCAGGTGCAACTGTGCAGGCACATACAGTGCAAGCCTGTGGGGGTTGTGTTTGTGGGAGGGCACATGTGGTCAGGTCAACCTTGCCTGAGTCATGGGTCCCTATGAGGGGTACCAGGGAGCAATGTGCCAGGTATAACAGGAATCCCAAGACATTAAACAACTGCAGGTGTCCCTAAACCACCAAATGAAAGGACACAATGAGCAAATGGATGAGGTCACTGTGATACTGAGGCACATTAGTACCACCCTCCCCCAGGCATTTGTATAAACAACTACCCCTCCTGTGGCACAACTACATCCGTCCCTTTAACATCTGCAGCAGCCACAGGGAGGGACGGTGTGCCAGGTGGAGATTCCTCATTAACGAGGAACCTGCAGTTGTGAACTCCAGTAAATGTGGCTTTGATCTCTATGATTCCATCCACCAATGCTGACAACTTCATTCCATTATCTTTTTAATTTCTGTTGCATAATGTGTCATGTCTTCTAATCAACATGTCAAAAACTATAAATTCACTTAGCACAACAGTACTAGCTCATGTGGTATCATTTACATCTAGCAATATATGTTTATTTACCAGGTGATCCCTCCAATGAAAGTGTAAACTACCTTGGTCAACATGTAACTTTAATTGTAACTTAAGTTGAACAAAGTCATTTAAACATGCCACCACAAGATAGGCATACAGATGTACTGTATCTGGCAAACTTTATTCTATAGTGCCGAACAACAGATTGTCACATGTACAAACAATCAGCAAAAGTTGATATCCCACTCAAAGGTCTGTGCCACTGACCACATATGTCATGACATATTTGTTGTTAGAAATGTAGGAAGAGACACATCCAGCAAAGCTAAATGAAATTGGCACCAGTTAATTTAGTTTGCATAACCATCTGGAGCCAGATCCAATACATCATAAAAGGTATCCATAATCACTTGATGAAAGAAAAGTAAATAGGGTAGTACTACTGATCTGTAAGCACAGGTCCCATCCAAACAAGTCTTGCAGCATCTGTTGAGATGTTACAATCATATGTCAGTGGTGTGGCATCAGCACTGTGTTACACAATGATGAGACACATCTACTGCTACATCCAGATCTCACACATGGAGGATATAGGTAATGTGAAAGAAAACTATCTTAGTCTGGCCCCACAACCACATTGTGTTGGAGCACAAGGTGTCACACATATTTCAAAACAAGAACCACATGATATGAAATAAGTCCATTGCAGTTGTGGTAACTTCCACCCCTTCACTGTGCAAGCAGGTTTCTTAACAGATATGTATGCTTAAAGTCTGTTCAAAACCTTCCCAGGAACTATCCATGTCCAGTTCGGACTTAGACACAGCATCATATATCTGCTGGTGCCAGGACTCTGAAATGTCCAACTGTTAAAGAGAAGGCAAAGTTCACTAAAAGAATGATATAAAAGTAAATTAGATAGGAAGATATATGTCGCACAATAATCTGTCAACTTTAACTTCACACAGAACATTGGTAATTGTCACACTTGCAAAGCTATAACAATACCATGTGCATGTGACATCAACTATTTACAAAAACAGTCTTGCCTAAATTTTAGCTCCTATGTCCAGAGGTAAAATGTGTACATACACATAGTCCTAACAGCTACACAACAATTATTGTAACATCGAAAATACATCTCATTGCACACTTACAGTCATGAAAAGAAGTTGTTGATGAGCATTGCACATCCTTCCTCCTCAACACTGTCAGCATTAGTCATTCAGGGACCCTCAGCCATTGGCTCCTGTCGGTCTCCATCGTCTGTAATGAGAGGAATGTTTTTCTGCACCACCAGGTTGTGGAGCATGCAGCAGGCGACAGTGATCTGACACACCTCCCAAGGTGAAAATTGTAGGGCTCCTCTGGTGTTGTCCAGACAGCAAATTCTGGCTTTCAGTTGGCCAAAAACCCGCTTCACTGGCCATCTTGTTGTTCCATGAGCTCATTGAGTGGACTTCCCTTGGGGTGTTAAGATTCCTCGCTGGTGTCAATAACCATGGCTGGCTGGGGTATCCTGAGACTCCTACATGGAAGATTGACAGGAGTGCAATGCTCAGGCAAACATTTACTTAATCTGCGCACAACAATATACACATAAAAAGTTCTAATAATTCACACTTACCAACAGGCCAGGACCTTTCTGGAAGATGTTGTGTCATCAAATGGGGTACGATGATGTTCTGTAGTATGTAGGAGTCATAGGCTGTACCTGTGAATCTGGCACAGATGTGTGAGATGTACAAATCTGCTAAACAAATCACCTGCACATTGATTCAGTGGAAGTGCTTCCTTTTCCTATACACCTGTTCATTGGCCAGTGGTGGAATTAAGGCAATACATGTCCCATCAATAGCTCCAATCACATGTGGGATTTGACCGAAAATCATAAAAATCAGCTTTTACATTGGCCAATTCTTCACGCTTGGGAAACTTAATCTAACTGTCGCTGTGTCTCATCAATGCCTGCAGTACATCACAAAGTGTATTGCTGAACATAGGCTGGGACATTGCGAAAGATGTTGCTTTAGTGTACTGGAAGGAACTTGTAGCCAAATAATGTAGTACTGCCATCACTTCAACTACTGGTGTCAAAGATGCTAGATAGTTTTGATGCATACGTAATGAAGGTGCCAACTGCAGGCACAAATCATTGATGGTCTGCTTAGTGAGATGGTATTTGCAGATGACGCCTCTCTCTTCCACGGCTTGAAGTTCTGGAAAGGGCTTGCAGATGGGATGCCGTCTTCCTGTTCCACCACGGTACTGATGTGTGGAATGTATACACATCAGGTGTTACATCATATTGTCCCATATAACATGTACTGAGACAAACACAAAAGGCCATATAGAAGTAAATGTCAGCGTTAACCAGCATTTAAAAACATGTATACAATACATACAACAGATACATATCATTTCAAGATATGAGGCAATTTGTGTAAAAGCCAAGTATAAAAAGCCAGTAGACTCATATTTCGCAAGTGACAGAATAGGGAGAGGCCAATTCAAGAAGAAGACATTCCAAATGGTTCAAGCAAACAACAAATGAAGTACTGTGTTTTACAGGGTGACAAAGGTAATTTGTAATTTATTTATTCATTTGAAAAGTTTTATAGAGCGCAAACAACACCCAAATGGGAATCAGAGCCCTGTACAAAGTAACAAACATTAGCCTAAGGTAACAGCACGAGTACAGTACAGTAAGGAAACATAAGTACCTGAAACATAATAAGTACATGGGGTGCAAGTGGAAGACAAAATAACTAGTGATCAACAGGTAACAGCCCTACTAGTATGCGCATTGAAGTTCTAGCAGAGCCGTATGTCAAAAGGACAACAAAATAGATTTTGAAACAAAATGTAAAACGATTGTCAAGCAGGAGAAGGAAGTGATTTGCAAATGGCATCAGGTCTATTAATGATGAAATTCATTCAGGAGTAGCCATTTGACATGTTTTTTAAAGGAAGCAGTCAAGGGGTTGTAAATTCTTTTTTTGTTGAATTTAGGAGGTTTCAGTAGTAGAGTATTAGAGCTTCTTAAGTTCTGACTAGAGCCAGAGAGCTCAAGTTTTTTGCTGGGTAAACAGGGGTAATCACAGTAGGATCATGCTATGAATACCATTCAGTAATCCACATGTCTTTAATAGCACTCAGAACATCATTCCTACAACTGTGACATGGTGAGCACTGTCATGTAGCGAAGTTGGCATTGCCCATACAATCACATACACTACTAATATCACTGTATATTTGCATTAGTCTGCGCATGGACACTTAAGTATGAAACACATTGATCACTTACAATGTTCAAGTGAATTACACTGTGTGAGTAGGGTGCAGTACATTTGAGGGCTCTGGGCCTCTGGCAAGTTTGCATTCAGTACCTCAGCAAACACATCCCCCTCTCCCCATGAACATAACCCAGATTTAACATTGGGTGACAGTGCCTTTCACCAGTGTCCTGTGGTGTATTTGCACTTCCTAATGGACATGGGCTGCTTACTGCCTACGAAAAAGAGGTAGAAAAATACTAAAGGCAGTGCTTTCAGACTCATTTAACCTGCCAAGTGTTTTAGGATCCTCTCAATGTGACCTTGTGAAGGGAGTGTGGGCGATTGACTTAGATGCTCCTTCAACACACAATAATGTGAATCCAGACATTGTGGAGGCCAAACCCACACCATTAGCAAATGTAACAGCAACAACCACAGCCTAAAATTAAAAGTTGCTGCTGGTGGGACTGACCCCAGGCGGACACAGCCACAGGCTGCTATTTGTTATGGTGAAAGTCTCCGCTCATTGGATGTATCCGCCTACAATGAAGACTGACACTGTAAACTTCCATTCCAAATGCAACAAACTGCATGACAGACTGCCGGCAATTTTGAACCACAAAGTCCAAAGATGCGACTGATGAGCCAATCCTTTTGACCGCCTGCACAAAAGACTGCCTATGCGGTCTACATAGATGTTGTGATATGCAAGACAACTCACTTGCCTTCAGAAACTGCAGTTTTTCAGACCTCCCCATCTGTGAGCTGCTTTTTCATCCTCTGGGAGCTACAATGACATGCCGTACAGGGAGCAGGGCCCCTGCCTTCACACCTGACAAAATCTTGAGAACCTGGTAGATCCTGTCTTTCCCCTGTATAAGTAGCTGTATCGTACACCAGAGGAGCAGATTGTGACAATGAGACCCAGACAGGCTTTTGATTGCAAATGTATGAATATGTGTTTGAAATGTACGGGTGACAGTACTATTATGTACTTGACATCATACTTGTCATTTTCATACCTAACTATAGACCACATACATTGTATGGGTATTTTTAAACATGTAGACATCACTTTTAGACAATGTTAAATGTGCTAATTTTTTTTGCTTAAGAATAGTCTGGGTGGTGAACTCCGCTCTGCTCACAGAGTTTGCTGAGTTTTCCGCACTCCGCGTTACTAGGTGCTCACGGAGTTCCAAAAAACTCCACTTCGCATTGCCGAGCGCGATCGAGAAAAAAACACCCCCCAGGGAGATTTTTCCCTGTTCGCGATTGTCAACATCAAGTCGGTGAGCGCGAGTGTGGAAAATCAACATCCCGGCAACATTTCTCAACGCGGGTAGTCAGATTTTTCATTGCAATCAGTTGTGTATGTTTGCGACCTCTCGCGTTGAGAAACCATCCTTTTGCATTGAGAAAGCTGCTGCTCGAGTAAAAATCTACTTGAGCGGCAGAAAGGAAGTAGCGCCCGCTCACGCTGTGCATGGGGCCATTCGCGATGATTGCACAGTGCGGACAGGCACCTGGCACTGAAAATCACTGTGAACAGCGCGATGGATGTTTTTTGCACTTTGCGGAGTTCCGCTATGCGGAACTCCGCCCAGGCTTACTAAAGATGTGCTGTTGGAGTCATAGCTCTTCAAACTTAAATGGTGATTGTAATTAGGCCTGGGTGGAGCTGGCGTAGTTGCTCTAGGCGGAGTTCCACAAAGTTGGGCAAAAACTCTGAGGAGCGCCCCTCCATTCCGCTCTGCGCCTCCAGCCTCCCTCAAATTTTTTTTTAAAATAAAGGTAAAAACACACTTACCTTTATCGCAGTGTCTTTGGGCTACCCTCCTCCTCCTTGCCGTAGTCTCTTCTGGAAACCAAAACCCCTACGTCAGACATACGTTGAGGGTAGGACTGTGTGCGCATATGCAACAATATTACAGGTGCATTGTAATGTCCATTGACTATGGGACATGTAAGGCTAAGATAGTCAGGGTACTGCCAGTTGTGCAATTCCACAGTAGAATGGCCACATGGCAACACAATGTCTCAACATAGAAATGTATTTGTAGTCATGCACAACAGTGATCATAAAAAGAACCACTTGTTATCCTAGTCTCTGGATTGAAGCACCCCCACTTCTGTGTTAAGTGATACATTACCACTTAATTGTGACATACCACACCATACATTCAGGTGGTAGACAATGTGCAATTTGAGGCATTGGTAAGTGGGGAATGAGCTGTGTTGTAAAAGAGTTAATACCACTGGTGATATCTGTTGTCCGGTATAGAAACTGGCAGCTGTGAACTTATGTGTAGCAATGCCAAATGTCAGACTGACCCTTATATAAAGTGAAGGACTTAATTAATCCTATCTGATATCTAGCTTATTGCATGTTTTGGCCTATGTGTAGATGATAACATATGTCTGTGATAGATTTACAGAGTAAGTGTCACTTAGTAACAGGGGTGCAAATGTATGGATGTAAGAGTCACACATTCCAAGTGGCATTGATATGTGTTACAAGGCAGATCAACATGTTGATGCAAAACATGCATGGTTTGAAAACTAACTGACCTGTCTGGAATTGTGCCTTAGCATAACTCTGAGAATGGCAGATTCAATCAGGTGAGGAACATATGTGCATCTATGAATGGTTAATATATGCCTAATGAAATATATCAGGGAGGGATAGGCTGACATGTTGGGGTGAACATCACCAGTATTCACTGGCTTGTGATTAGTGTTGCAATAAGGTTGAAAGTTACAAGATTTTTCCTTTTGTCATGGACACAATAATGGATTCTTCTGGACCTGGAGGTATTGTAAGCCACATGTCCTTTCACTAATCTGCCATCATTGTCAGTGACTGAATAATAAGCTGTGCTCACATGCACCAATGTTGACTGTGTATTCCTAGGCAAACTCCTGTATATTGGTCCTCTGCTCTGACATGATACACTATTTGGAGACATATTTTGCCCTTTCAAGTCTTCTATTGTATGGGTGACTTCTATTTGAGGTACACATGTGGCACTTACAACTGCATCATCTGCCTGTGGACAGATGTGGAAGTGCCATTTGAACTGTGTAGAAAGGGCTACTCAATGACCCCTTCCTCTTGATAGTCGCGTTTTTAAATAGGTTCACCTCTTTAGCAGGTGGTCTGTTGTTAACATGAGGTAAGTATGGTATACTACAAGGGCATAGGAAGTAAGAGCCAATAAATCTGCTGGAACATACATGAGATTACATTTGGAACAAGGTCACACATGAAGTTGTAGCAGACTGCGGTTAGGACATCATTATGTGAGTGTGCACAGGTCATGTAGCTTTCATGCATGTGCTAATGTCTATATATGCAATGGTGTAGTCACCCAAGTATATATTGTGAAGTATGAAATTGCTGTAAGAGTTGTGTTTAAACCCATGTGGCCAGTATATCTGAAGTTAATTTTCTTGTAATATTTTTTCCGCATCACACAGGGGCAGTATAGAAGCCAGTTCCACGACTGCTGGGGAAGCTGCTACCAACAGTGGTTCATGTGCTGGCAGTGACCAAGAGGGATCCAGTGGCACAGAGGGTGATGGGAGTGCCACGGAGGAGCAGACAGATGTGAAAGCAATGTCATCATCATCAGAATCAAGCTCCAGTGAGCCCTACCAGGTGGTGGTGGATCCCCCTGGACCTGTGTCTACTCCATCTCAGTCCACCACCCCCTACCATCTCTACCCTCACTGCTGCTCCTTAGCCAGCTTTCTGTGGCCCCCTAAAATGGGAGGAGTCTCCTTTGATCCAGGCAACTCGCCCACTGCCTCTGTCTCCCCTGCTGCCCTGACTGTGGAGGCCCTTGACCTCCTGAGGCAGAACTCTATGGGTCAGACAGTAGGGCTGAATGTACTCCAGCTGCATACCAATCAGCAGACATAGATGTTGTTGTACCTGGATGGTATTCACTATGAAAGGTTTTCCATACAGTGATCAATTCAGGCTCTAGCATCCACACTCATGGCACACTCCACCCAATTCCTACTTTCTACCCACCCTCCTGCCTCTTCCCCATCCACAATTCATATTCCTATACTTACCCAAATCACATGCAAACATGACCACGCATCCACGCCTTATGTCTGTGTGTTTGCGTGCTACTAGTGAAGTGTGTGTATATGTCCAGCTAGGATGTGTCACCTGCAAACACTGGCACATACACATGCTCTTTGACTCCCGGGTTATGGTAGAGTGGATCAGCCTAGTGATGTTTGGCTTTGTGAGTAGTTTATCTTGTTCATCGTGGCAGGAGTTTGAGTAGCTTCAGATAACAGGGAATTAGGGTGGGGTCTCATAGGGAGATGTATCATGTCCATGTGGCCATCCTTTACAGACATATATGCCACATACATGTGATGTGCATTTAGTAGCACACATATGGCATGTCTTACTTCTGGCATTAAGCAGGATCTAGATAGGTAATTGAGCAAAACCTGAGATGCAAAAATGTTTGTTATTGGTAGTGGGTGATATTTGCCATTCATTTTGTTGACACAATTATAGCTTGATTGCATGGGTATTTGAAGTAGGTTAATTTCTGACATTAGGAGAAGGTGATTATAGTGTTACAGATATTTCAGCTATTACTCCTGGGGCAGTGGTAGGACAGGCTGCTGCTCACCTGTTCCTGATGATGCTGCACTCATTGTAGAGTAGGTGGAGGCCTTCTGTGCCAAATACTTTTCCTACTGCCAATGCAATGCACTATCATTCAAGACTCCACTTTATGGTCTGCTAAACATCTGTCAGTGCTCACTCCTCCAATGCACCTTCCACCCCCCTCGTGTGGTACTTTTCAAGGTATAGCTTTTCATCCTGACACTGCACTGCAACAACCTCCTTCAGAGTGCAGAGAAGAAGCTCAGCTGGACCCTCAGCCTTTGCTCTCAGCAGTGGTGAGGAGGGTATTGGGGTCAGGGTGGATGTTGTGTGACAGTGTAGTTGTGTCAGTGGCACATACTTTTGTGTGTTCATTTATGTTATGTTGCCATACCATGTGGCACATACAGCAATGGTGATCTTAGAATCATGCATATCAATATTTATGTGTATATGCACATTTCTAGTCCTACCTTTATGTTGGGCCTGCCTCTGCATTTTCTTTTCAAACTCCGATAATTAGATGCTGAGATTCCATCCCTCTTCATGCTCACCATACTACAGAGCAGTTTCTCATTGGTGGACCATCGATTTGTGGTCACTTCAATGTCTATGGGTAGGTGTGTCACTTACCGGCTGTGACGTCTGCAACAGTTTTGATTTTGCAGATAATCGAGTAGGTAGAATAGCAGTACGGCATACTCAATGGGCTCCATGGCTGCACAGGATGTGAGAAACTGTGTTGAGGTGCGTTTTGGCCTCATATGTCTCCACTTGCGCCAGCTGTGATGAGATGATTGGACCGCCACAGACAACATGTTGGAAATGCACATCATAACTGGGCAGGCAGAGCCTATGAAGGACTGCGTTCCGATCTGCTCCATTGGTTCTTTCAGAGACCTGCTTGGTCTGAAATTGCTGTCGGAGTCGGAAGAACCATGGCGGTCAGGAAGCCATGTATTCAAATGCATCATAATCCGGCAGTCGGAGCGACCGCTTCCGACGAGACCCTACGCGGTCTAACCGCCTCCCACAGGACCGTGGAAGCCGGTCCACCTGACATCGTAATGAGGCCCAAAGATTTTACTTTAAATAAACTGCATTTGAAAACTTTCTTAATAAGAGCATTTAGCAATATATTACTAAGTACAACAAATAATGTGTGTAATATTTCCAAAATTAAGAAGATATATAACTAATTATCAATTCATCAACTAAATATTATCAATAATTAATTTACAAATCTTATCATTTCAAAACCTTCTCAATCTCTTTTCTAACGAAAGCAACAACTTGATACTAACATATACATTACTTAAAAAATATAAACATTTAAATATACTGTAAAAATAGACAAACAGAACAACTACAAAATAAAACAATTTACATAATAATCATAAATTACATAATTATTTAACAACTAAAAATGTATTAGCATTAAAGGAAAAATATGTATACCTTAATTACCTCCCACCATAATTACCCAAAAAAGCAACAACCCCAAACTAAACTATACATTATCAACATAAAATAAAACATTTAGGTGTACGATAACATGTTAAAAATAAATAATTGTCTAACAAATGCATAATAATACATTGTAAATAATTAGTAATCAATGTTACATTGTTAATAACCTAGTTAAATTAATTAGCATGTAGATAACATTATTAGTAATTTTAAAAAGTTCCCAAACTATTTCCTTAAAAAACAAACAACCCACAACGAAATACAAAAATTACAAACATTCTAAACTTAAAATTTAAATATACATTAAAAATAACAAATTAATCCTAAATATGTTAAATAACTATTAATCAATTAAACAATGAACATTATTATTAATCTATGAAATACTTAATTTACAATACAAAATGTGTTAACAGTACAATCTAATTGATTTTAATTTATATTAATTCCTACCCTATTCCCACACAAACACCAACTAGTAAATTAAAAACTACTAACTTATTTTTTTAAAAAAATACATTGCAAACTGCACTACAAAAAAATATATCAACTATACAAATAAAACTAATATGCTGCTCAAGAAGAAGGCAGTTCCTTTGTGGGGCTGGGCTTGAGTAAAGGAATGTTCATTTCAGGCGTGGACCTCACAGGCAACAGCAGTCGTCTGTCCACCGCTGTTACATGTGCCAGTCACGCCTGGCTCTTTTGACTGTCCAGACTAATCCAATCAAGCAATACGACTTGTCTGTGGACTCTTGCCTGCAGTTGTATGTAATTGTCATTCTTCCTGAACTATTGCATCCACTGTTCTTCTGTTGGCCGTCCTTCCCTCAGATGGTTTCAATGGGGTGTGAGTGAGGAGGGTAGGCAGTTGTGAACTGGACATTGATTCCTTATGGTGTTACCTTTCTATCACCTCAAGCATCTCTTGACCAGGCAACCATTCCTTTTCTTTTTATCCTCATTTTTCCCCTCGGGAGAGAGGTGAACCATATGCAGTTGTGTGCCCTTAAGAGAAAAGGCACAAGTACAAAGAGGTGATCAAATCCTATATGTTGTAGTGGAATAAGCAATGTAGTTACATTTGGTTTTGTGGGATTTGTTCATGGTACAGCTACAATCAGAGATTGAAATTGTTTTGAAAAACCTGTTGTCAGTCTATCAGGGACATGCCAGATTTGTGACTTTTCCCATAGCTGACAGACAAAACACTGTTTCAGCATAGCTGAGAAAAAAAAACTCTACATGACTTTGGGTGTTCTGGGCCTACCAGTAACCGTCTTGTGGCTCACAATATTATAGGGTTCAGTGCTTTCTTTCATTCCTGTAACAACCTGTGGCTATTTGCATTTATTTTCACATCTGGTTTTTATGTTGTGAAAATTTTCACTTGATGGTCCATGAATCAGGGACCACTCATGTACCACTTCTAAAATTATACCAGATCAAAAAGTACAAAGGGGCAGATTTACAGTAAGTGACGCATCCCTGCATATTAGCAGGGATGCGCCACTTATTGTGCGCCATACCTCCGCCACCATTGATGCGCCGCATTTACAATGCGGCGCACCAATGGGCAAAAACGGCACAGATGCGTCACGCATCTGTGCCGTAAAGGCGGAGCATTGCTGGAGTTGCGTCTCAAGCGTGACGCAGCTCCAGCAAGGCTCTGGGGAGCCCTATCTTGTTAATGCTGCGTCAATCCTTACGCCTGCTTCAGGCTGGCGCAGGGTTTTGACGCAGCATGGGCCCCAAAGTGACTGAGTGAAATCTTGTAGATTTCACTCCGCCACTTTTAGGAGGCGTTCCTACGCCGGAACGCCCCCCCCTGCGCAGGAACGCCTCCATCTGGCGCAGGGCTTTACAACGTGATGCATCTCCTAGATGCATCACGTTGTGAGTACCCCACACCAATGGCGCATATTTTGCACCGCCGCTGCATCACCAAAGTGACGCTACGGCAGCGTAAAAGGGGCGCAAGGGGCTTGTAAATCTGCCCCTAGGAGTTTTGTTCCTTCACCCCTCTTAGTCTGCAACCTAGCAAGAATGAGTGACCACCTGGTTGGTGTCAGTGACTTGAAATACTTTTCTATTATACGAAGGGGAAAGTTCAACATTGAGTGTGGTTAACCTAGGGCACTACCACTTCCCTGTCACCATGTTTATGTGTGTATATTTTGTATGTGTGAGACTGTTTTGTATGAGCGAGAGAGTGTGTGTGTGTGTGTGTGTGTGAGTGATTTTGTATAACAGATTAAGTCTCAGCATGAGTGGAATGCTTGACTACAAGCATGTGTATAAAAGACCATGGAATAATTTTGTTAGATCGATGCACAGCTGTATTTTTTGTGTAAGGTTAATCATTCATGGGTTAACCGGTATTCATTTTGTTTGGTGGTGCTCAACACGGAGGCGTCGAGGGTCCTACGACGTCAGATTCAATATTTACTAATGTGAGGCTAGAGGGACTCTAGTCTCATCCCTTGATTGGCACACACGTTATTTGCGTTTCCTTAGTGAAAGAAAACTACTTCCATTCAATTTTCTTTATAGTTCATTTCGTTTATTTTGTAGTTTGGTGATAATATTTTTTATAGAATCAATTCAACATTCTTCATAATGATTGTCAACATGGAAATCAGGCATTGTCATTATTAACGTGTCCAATGCATTTCGAGCATTGATGGCATGCTCTTCATCAGGGAATTGACACTAGAAGCAATAATATGGACAAACATTAATATAAATAATACTTTTTGTGACATAACCGTTCAAAACAACTTGCTAGCATGCAGTGAAAATTCTAATGCAAAGTCATGCATCACTTTCAAAAGTCGAGGTGTGGGAAAATTGGCAACATGCGTGGTAAGTGCTAGGGTGAAAAAGAGTCAAAAACGGGTTCTGTTGTTTGCTTACATGCTCTTCGTTGGCAGGTTGTACTGGAAGTCTAAACAAACAGAAAAACGAAAAAAGGTCTGTCAGTGCCAGTAGGCAAACCGATCTCCGTTGTACTCTGGTATGGGTGCTGTGAACGGTGAAAACTAACCTGAAGGTAACGGGTAGAAAAAGGGCTGTCCGGTACTCGTCTCCGAGAAACGCCGATGGAAGCAATGGCTTCCCGCGTTTACTAAGTTCAAAAACTGGGGTATCACGTGGTGTGTCACGTGTGACAGAAATGGTAGAAAGACTCTAAGTATCATCTGTGGGATACTGGTTAAGAGTCAAGATTCAGGGTATTTCAGGTTATATATGAAAATTAGAATTACAACAATTCATTAGCGGAAGTTGGAAAATTAAACGTTCGCATCGCCTCCTAAAATTAAAAAGTAAAAAGTAAAAACATATACAGGAACCAAACCTTGCCTAAACTGCGGGAATTGTAACAACGTTATCAAGGGAAACGTTGTAAATCATCCAAGTCGAGGTAACCCTATCAAACTCAGAGTGAATGCAACCTGTGACACTAGCAACCTGATATACGGGATAAAATGTCCCTTTGGGAAGATGTATGTCGGTAAAACTGAGCGACGCATCAAAGTACGTCTCACCGAACATAAGTCCAACATCAGACTTAAAAACTTGAAGTCAGCTCTTTCAGCACATTTCACAGAAAAGCAACACAATGTCTCCCAAATGAAGTTCATTATTCTTGAGACTGTACTTAAACAAGAAGGGAGAGATAACAACAAATTCCTTTTAAGACGTGAGAACTATTGGATTCACAAATTATCGACCCAAAAACCGATGGGGTTAAATGAGAGAATTGAATTTTCTTGTTATTTGTGAATGATTTGCTCCGTATACTGATCTTGCTGTTATTGTGTATGTACCTAGCATTGTGACACTACATAATTCAACCCACCACCTGATTTAGCCCTACTCCCACTATAGCTACACGATACACTCGCGATTCATTCAAACAACCGCTAACACCACAGTTCGATCCCAGGACCCCTTTTTACAATATTCCACTTTTTACTTTTTACTTTTTAATTTTAGGAGGCGATGCGAACGTTTAATTTTCCAACTTCCGCTAATGAATTGTTGTAATTCTAATTTTCATATATAACCTGAAATACCCTGAATCTTGACTCTTAACCAGTATCCCACAGATGATACTTAGAGTCTTTCTACCATTTCTGTCACACGTGACACACCACGTGATACCCCAGTTTTTGAACTTAGTAAACGCGGGAAGCCATTGCTTCCATCGGCGTTTCTCGGAGACGAGTACCGGACAGCCCTTTTTCTACCCGTTACCTTCAGGTTAGTTTTTACCGTTCACAGCACCCATACCGGAGTACAACGGAGATCGCTTTGCCTACTGGCACTGACAGACCTTTTTTCGTTTTTCTGTTTGTTTAGACTTCCAGTACAACCTGCCAACGAAGGGCATGTAAGCAAACAACAGAACCCGTTTTTTACTCTTTTTCACCCTAGCACTTACCACGCATGTTGCCAATTTTCCCACACCTCGACTTTTGAAAGTGATGCATGACTTTGCATTAGAATTTTCACTGCATGCTAGCAAGTTGTTTTGAACGGTTATGTCACAAAAAGTATTATTTATATTAATGTTTGTCCATATTATTGCTTCTAGTGTCAATTCCCTGATGAAGAGCATGCCATCAATGCTCGAAATGCATTGGACACGTTAATAATGACAATGCCTGATTTCCATGTTGACAATCATTATGAAGAATGTTGAATTGATTCTATAAAAAATATTATCACCAAACTACAAAATAAACGAAATGAACTATAAAGAAAATTGAATGGAAGTAGTTTTCTTTCACTAAGGAAACGCAAATAACGTGTGTGCCAATCAAGGGATGAGACTAGAGTCCCTCTAGCCTCACATTAGTAAATATAAAAGACCATGGGCCATATGTACAAAAGAAAGGCTATGTGATTTTCAAATAGCGAATTTGTAGAAATCGCTATAAGAGAATCACAAAATAAGATGTAAATAGGAATATACAGATAGATTCATGAAGGTTTTTTGAAAATCGCAGAATGGCATTCATGTAGAAATGCGATGCAAAAAAGCGAATCGCAATCGATCGCAATTGCCGATTGCGATCTTGCCACAATCGCTAATTAATCGCAGAATCTGCATTTTTCCAAGTAGAAATTGCGACTTCGCAATTAGCGATATCGCAATTAGCGATCTCGCTAACTGCGAGATCGCAAAAACGGGAAGTCGCATTTCGAGCCCACTGATGACATCATAACCAGGAAGTAGGCTTACCCCACCCACAAACAGAACACAGAGCCAGAGACTGGGAGCAGGATACTGAAGAGCTCCAAACCTTAGACTGTGCAGCACCCCAGCAGGACAAAAATCACCAAGATGTCCCAGGATGCAGCAGGGAGCAGTGGGCAGGAGGGGAAGCGAAAACTCAAGTTTTCAGAACTTGAACTGGAGCATCTGATTGAGGGAGTCACCAAGGACTGTGCACGGCTCTTTGGCAAAGACTCCCGGAGGTTGCCAGAGGCAGACAAGCGCAGGATCTGGCAGCGCATCCGCGCTAAAGTTAATTCGTTTGGGGTGACCCAGCGGTCAATTGAAGACCTTAAAAAGCGCTGGTACGACCTGAGAGGTCGGTCTAAGGAGTGTATTGCCGAGAGGCTTGGGGAGCGACTGGCCACCGGTGGAGGGGAACCTGTAGCCACACCGAACACCCCATTGGAGGACCTGATAGAGGACACCATTGCACCAGAAGCCTGCGTGGAGGTCATGCAGCTGGACTCGTCTCGACCCAGCCAACAATCTGAAGGTAAGTGCCATGCGACTTCGACCCTGTCCCCCAACAATGCCCATGACTCCTGAGCTAGCAATATGACATCCCCAACAATGCAGCCCATGCACACCTGAAATGCCCCATTGCATTGTGGTAGTCGTAGTGAAATCATATCCCCCCCAGTTAGCTGAACACAGCCAGAGCTGTAAATTCAAAGTGAATCCAAAAGCCAGTCAGGGAAAGCAAGCCTGCATGCCTGTATCAACATTGCTTGTGCAAGATACATAACATTAATCATGCACCCTTTCACAATACAGGTGCAGTTGAGCAACCCAGCACAGATAGCGAGGCCCTGCACATCGCCGAGACCCAGGAGGACACTGAGGGTGAGGGCCAGTCCAACCCGGTCCATCACAGCCACCAGCAGGTCTTCCACCACCACCACCCCGTGCGGACAGGGCCACCCCTGCAGCCACAGGTGTGCAGCCAACACCCCAACAAACAGCCACAGCAGTGGTACAGGCCCCACCACCAGCGCCTAGGAGGCAGACGAGGCGCACAGCTGGAGCCAGATCACACACCAGCGCACTGAGGCACCAGCAGCATCAGGGGTCAGCAGGCACGGGCAGGGCACTCCTACTACCAGATCCAGGCCTGGCGATTGAACGCCGCATGCTGGCAGTGCACCGTACACAGGCGTGTCACCTGGCAGCATTTCACACCCAGCTGCAGGCGACAGGCCAAAATATTGCCCAGATGACCACTGATGTCAGAGAGAACAGCCAGCTGCTGGTAGCCCAGCAGGACATGACCCGCCGCCGCCACCGCCAACTACTGGCCCGCCTATCGGCCTACACAAGATCAAACCATATAGTTGGGAATGCAACATCACAGCTGGCACGCAGGTCACTTGCCATGCAGGACCAGATGGTGCAGTGTTGCCAAGCTGTGGCCAGGTCACTAGATCTGCTTACAACAGCAGTGCTCGGCAGCCAGTCCACTGCCCATGGAGAAGCAGAGGGGCCTGACGACGTGAGCGAGATAGCGTCAACTAACAGCAGCGCATCCTTGCCACCGATGCCTGTACGTCGCCGCAGCAGCAGGCCAACAGCATCAACTAGGGCCAACACTGTCCCTCAGGACACAGATAGACGACTTGGGGTGTCTCGTCGTAACGGACAGTGAGAACTCAGACACTCTCAGGGAGGCAATGCAGTACACCTCTGCAAGCCCACTACCCCAGCATGGGGAGGTATGGAGTAATACTCTCTTCATGAGACACCAATATTAGTAAAGGCCAATTTATTGTGCATGAACAATAAAGATTAATGGTCTGAATTGATTCACACTCATGTCATTATTACATTTGTCATGCATGAGTGCAGTGTTTTGTGAGGGGAATGGGTGCACTGGAAACAGTTAATAGTGATGTGGTTGCGGCGCCTGTGTCCTTCAGCAGGATTTTCTCCGCGTGCATGACGTACATGTGGAGGCGGGCGGTTGTCCCCTTCCGACTCACTGCCAGACATCTCCACTGGTATCCTGCGCTTGGTAGCAATGTTGTGGAGTATTGCACACATGGCCACGATGCGGCAGCAGACCTCAGGTGTGTATTTGATGGCCCCACCAGTCTTGTGCAGTATGCGGAAATGGCTCTTCAATAAGCCAAATGTCCTCTCAATGCAATTTCTTGTTCGTATGTGTGCAGCATTGTAACGCCATTGCTGTGGTGTGGCAGGGTTGAGGTATGAGGTGAGGAGGTACTCACGTAGTCCGTAGGCGCTGTCACCTGAGGGTAAAAAGAACAGGGTGAGTGCCTGTTCTGCGCAGATACATGATCACAGTGTACTATTTGGGGGCATGTGTACTTACCTAGTAGGTGTCCTTCGCCAAAGTCTCCCCTGGCCAGTCGTGTGTGAATGCCGCTGTGCCTGAAGATGAAGGAGTCATGTGTGCTGCCCGGATATTGTGCCACTATGTCCGTGATGTAATTCTTGGCGTTGCACACCATCTGGATATTGAGGTAGTGGTAGGACTTGCGGTTGCGGTACATGTATTCCGTTTGTGCTGGTGGGCAGATGTGGATGTGGGTACAGTCAATGCATCCAATTACATGCGTAAAATGTGCGATGTTGTAGAATTTCAGCTTGGTGTCATTCAAGTCCTGTTGGGTGGTGGGGAATGATATGTAGTGGTGTAGCCGGGTCAGCATTGCATCCAGGAAACTCCTTAGGCAACGGGACATTGTGGGCTGGGATATCCCCCCTGCAACAGCAACTATCCCCTGGAAGCTTCCGGAGGCCAGTAGGTGCAGGCTGCACAATACCTGCACATGGGTGGGAACGGCATTGGTCCTCCTTGTTGGGTGCTGCATCAGGGGGTCTAGGTCCTGGATCAGCTTAATGATCATTGGCCCATTTAGGCGGTACTTAGCATAGATTTGCTCCCCGGTTTGGCCCAGAAGGGTGACCTGCTGACGGAATATCCGCTCCTGGATCCTACGTCTGTTCTGTGCTGCTCGCTGTAGCCTACGCCGCCTGACCACCATGTAGAGTCCTGGCATTGTGAGAGTCCTCAGGCTCCAGCTGCATGTCCTTAAGTGTGTTTGGTCAGGCCTGCACCTGTTTGTAGTTAGCTAAAGTTTTTTTTTTTTTCTTAGCTGGTTACCACCTGGTTTGGGTTCTCCTTAAATTGCGCGTCGCAAATAGCGATTATCTTGTTTTTCGCTATCTGCGATTTTTCTTGACTAGCGATTGCGAATATTTTGCGAGTTCGCAAATGATTTCGCAGAATCCATGGTCTCTCGCTATTTTAAAATTGCAAATGGGCTTGTTCCACGATTCTGCGAATTTATTTGCGAACTCGCAATTTTGATTTAGCTATTTCGCTATTTTGCTATTTTCACTATCAAGAATTCCTTTTACTCAATTTGCGATTGCAATTGCTATATCGCAGCTATTGCGATCGCAATTTGGCTTCATGAATCTATCTGCTACTCCACTAATAGTGATTTCCTACAAATTCGCAATTGGAATTAAGAAATCTCTAAATTGGACATCATAAAATTGCGATTTCCCAATAAGAAATTACAATTTAGGAAAAGTTGCATTCTGGATGCAGAATAATGATAATGATTTCAGACCAGGAGGTTTAGAAATACAGAATGTGGCCACAACCCATAAGCCTAGGAAGATGCTGGAAGGGAAGATTGCTCCTGTCTCACTCCTGGCAGTGCAATGCCAATTCCTGGATAACACCATGTCCAAGGAAGATCGGCACAAGGATTCTGGCAGCAAAAAGTGCAATGTTACATTTTTAGAAAAGGAGTTGGAGCTTCTAGCTGAAGAATGTGTGGCCCACATGGACCTGTTCTTTGGGAAGGAATCATTTAGTGTTCGGTAGACCCTGAGGAACAAAATATGGAACAGCATCCTGGAGAAAGGCAACACCCTTGGTGTCACCCACAGGACTATACTAGAGATCAGGAAATGCTGGAATAACTGCACAGGAGAGAAGGCAGGATTGCTGAAGCTTGTGGTACAGGTGGTGGACCCTCCAAACACCCCCTTCCACTTCATTGGAATCACTGATTGAGGGGACATTTGAACTTGAAAATGTGGTGGCAGTGTCAGACATTGACACCTCCAATCCTGCCGGCTCCAGACAGGGTAAGTCATCTTCCCTTTAATTACTTGACATGACATATTGTTTGTAATTCCTCAAATATAACATCTCAGCTAACAAAACTCCATGGAGATGTTTGCTGCACCTTGCAATGCATCTTGGAAGTTGTAGTACATCTAAATACATGGCATGCTCTGTGCTGATAAATACACTACACATATCTGCACATTATAAACGTCACTAAAACATAAATCACAGTGTTTAACAGTATTGTGAATATACCTTAAACATTTATTTACATTAACTATATAAATACATTTCTACAGATCACACCCAGGACATGTCAGCAGCAATTGAGTCTTAATAAGCTACTGACACACACGTGGGAATGGAGGGAAGCACAATTGCAACTCCTATGGCCATTATTCCAACCACAAAGACTAGGAGGGCAAACGTGGCACCACTACCAGACTTTGAGGTAGGTGATGAGTAGCAATCCGATATCAGAAATGCAACTTCCACAGTGGGCATGACAAACAGACACCTTAGAGTCCAACAATCAACAGTCCATAATGATAATGTCTCAGATGACATGGCAGCCAGTTCTCCTTTGTTTGGTGGCCTGGAGAAATCCATCATCGCAGAACAGTGCCTGCAAGCCAAACAGATAATAGGCATATGCAAAGCATGTTAAGATCAATACCACAATTGCAGAAAGGACATGGCCATTGGTTTACTGCCATGAAGAAGGAGAAAAGTCTGAAAGCAAGCAGAAAACAGACAGCACATGGCACTCTATGATGGCTTCTCTAGATCAATAAATTGATTGGCAGTACCCACCACCACTCTTGCCAGGATGATTTTCCATATACAAAATGGGAAACTGTTGCCAAGATGCTGTACATCGGCTCGTACAAGTAACCACAGCCCTTGAAATAATATAGACACACAACTTGTTTGTCCCTAATATTTTGACTCCACATGAGTGCAAATGGCTCCAGCATCAGTGCCACATCGATTAAAGACGATTCAGAAAAGGGGGTGGTGAAAAGGGGGTGGTGATGAACAGAGTGTCTGAATTAAGCAGACCACTCTTACCCAGTCCAAAGATCAGGGCTTGATCCATCACCGTTATTTAGCTCACTGCCCCATCCCAGCTCAGAACCTGGCTATATGCAAATTAGTCTGTCCCTGGCCCAGTGCATCATGGGAACAGGGCAGACCAAACTACCAAGCCAATTCTTCACCAGAAAGGATACAAGCTACCGGGGACCGGTTTCTGGCATTTCAGCCTCGTCGGCCCGGCTTGCTTGAATCCTGATGGAGCAGTGAGCAAGGGACTCATGTCTGAGTATACCCTGCCACACCTATAGTGGCCAAAAACGATTCAGAAAAGGGGGTGGTGATGAACAGAGTGTCTGAATTAAGCAGACCACTCTTACCCAGTCCAAAGATCAGGGCTTGATCCATCACCGTTATTTAGCTCACTGCCCCATCCCAGCTCAGAACCTGGCTATATGCAAATTAGTCTGTCCCTGGCCCAGTGCATCATGGGAACAGGGCAGACCAAACTACCAAGCCAATTCTTCACCAGAAAGGATACAAGCTACCGGGGACCGGTTTCTGGCATTTCAGCCTCGTCGGCCCGGCTTGCTTGAATCCTGATGGAGCAGTGAGCAAGGGACTCATGTCTGAGTATACTCTGCCACACCTATAGTGGCCAAAAACGATTCAGAAAAGGGAGTGGTGATGAACAGAGTGTCTGAATTAAGCAGACCACTCTTACCCAGTCCAAAGATCAGGGCTTGATCCATCACCGTTATTTAGCTCACTGCCCCATCCCAGCTCAGAACCTGGCTATATGCAAATTAGTCTGTCCCTGGCCCAGTGCATCATGGGAACAGGGCAGACCAAACTACCAAGCCAATTCTTCACCAGAAAGGATACAAGCTACCGGGGACCGGTTTCTGGCATTTCAGCCTCGTCGGCCCGGCTTGCTTGCATTCTGATGGAGCAGTGAGCAAGGGACTCATGTCTGAGTATACCCTGCCACATCTATAGTGGCCAAAAACGATTCAGAAAAGGGGGTGGTGATGAACAAAGTGTCTGAATTAAGCAGACCACTCTTACCCAGTCCAAAGATCAGGGCTTGATCCATCACCGTTATTTAGCTCACTGCCCCATCCCTGCTCAGAACCTGGCTATATGCAAATGAGTCTGTCCCTGGCCCAGTGCATCATGGGAACAGGGCAGACCAAACTACCAAGCCAATTCTTCACCAGAAAGGATACAAGC
Source organism: Lissotriton helveticus (assembly GCF_964261635.1). Taxonomy (NCBI): domain Eukaryota; kingdom Metazoa; phylum Chordata; class Amphibia; order Caudata; family Salamandridae; genus Lissotriton; species Lissotriton helveticus. The sequence goes on along the minus strand of NC_136068.1, from coordinate 189,238,590 downwards.
TACCGGGGACCGGTTTCTGGCATTTCAGCCTCGTCGGCCCGGCTTGCTTGAATCCTGATGGAGCAGTGAGCAAGGGACTCATGTCTGAGTATACCCTGCCACACCTATAGTGGCCAAAAACGATTCAGAAAAGGGGGTGGTGATGAACAGAGTGTCTGAATTAAGCAGACCACTCTTACCCAGTCCAAAGATCAGGGCTTGATCCATCACCGTTATTTAGCTCACTGCCCCATCCCAGCTCAGAACCTGGCTATATGCAAATTAGTCTGTCCCTGGCCCAGTGCATCATGGGAACAGGGCAGACCAAACTACCAAGCCAATTCTTCACCAGAAAGGATACAAGCTACCGGGGACCGGTTTCTGGCATTTCAGCCTCGTCGGCCCGGCTTGCTTGAATCCTGATGGAGCAGTGAGCAAGGGACTCATGTCTGAGTAAACCCTGCCACACCTATAGTGGCCAAAAACGATTCAGAAAAGGGGGTGGTGATGAACAGAGTGTCTGAATTAAGCAGACCACTCTTACCCAGTCCAAAGATCAGGGCTTGATCCATCACCGTTATTTAGCTCACTGCCCCATCCCAGCTCAGAACCTGGCTATATGCAAATTAGTCTGTCCCTGGCCCAGTGCATCATGGGAACAGGGCAGACCAAACTACCAAGCCAATTCTTCACCAGAAAGGATACAAGCTACCGGGGACCGGTTTCTGGCATTTCAGCCTCGTCGGCCCGGCTTGCTTGAATCCTGATGGAGCAGTGAGCAAGGGACTCATGTCTGAGTATACCCTGCCACACCTATAGTGGCCAAAAACGATTCAGAAAAGGGGGTGGTGATGAACAGAGTGTCTGAGTTAAGCAGACCACTCTTACCCAGTCCAAAGATCAGGGCTTGATCCATCACCGTTATTTAGCTCACTGCCCCATCCCAGCTCAGAACCTGGCTATATGCAAATTAGTCTGTCCCTGGCCCAGTGCATCATGGGAACAGGGCAGACCAAACTACCAAGCCAATTCTTCACCAGAAAGGATACAAGCTACCGGGTCTGCTTAATTCAGGCACTCTGTTCATCACCACCCCCTTTTCTGAATCATTTTGTCCACCATAAGCGTGGAAGGGTATACTCAGATGTGAGTCCCTTGCTCATTGCACCATCAGGATTCAAGCAAGCCGGGCCGACGACGCCTGAAATGGCAGAAACCGGTCCCCGGAAGCTTGTTTCCTTCCCAGTATAAGAATTGGCTCGGTAGTTTGGTTTGCCCTGTTCCCATCATGCACTGGGACAGGAACAGACTAATTTGCATATAGCCAAGTTCTGAGCTGGGATGGTGCAGTGAGCTAAAAAACGGTGATGGATCAAGCCCTGATCTTTGGACTGGGTAAGAGTGGTCTGCTTAATTCAGGCACCCTGTTCATCACCACCCCCTTTTCTGAATCACATCGATTAAAGAAGCATGCTGTACTAGGTGGACACTCCAAAACAAATCATGAACAGACATCTCCCCTCCTGCACAGTCCAGTCCTGCTGAGAAGGCAACCAATGACAGAGGATGTAAACAATTAACCATGTAAACACTCATAATAATGAGGCTACTCTGTTATTTTTCTGTTTATATACTTTGTTGCTTTGATAAAAAACAGTAGATCCTCTGTGGATACAGTTGGGGATGACGATTTACATTGTTGCAACATGAATAAAAGGTGATTTGCAGTCATGCACAAAACATTACCCATGAGTATGTCGTCTATTTCTCATATGTGCTCATTGTTCTTACAATATCAATAGGTGTTGGTGATCTCTGTACGTCAAGCTTGACCCTATGCTTTATGTGTCCCATCCTGCTGAATTTGTAGTTTTGGGACCCCTTCCCTGTTGACAATGGTAAAAAAATACGTTTTGAGAGCAGGTAATTGTCCCAAGTACCACTGCCCACTCTGAGAAAATGAAACTGCAAAGTTTTGTTATTTCTTTTTAAATGCACCCCATTTTTCTTTAAGGAAAACAGGTTGCATTTAAAAAAGACTGCTTTATTAAAAGTCAATCACAGACATTGTGATGGCTGCAATTCATAATGGGTCACAAATTGCGACCTACCTCATTAGTATGCATGGGGTAGGTCAATTTGCGAGCCACAAGGAATCACAAATGAAACTCAAAAGAGTTTCATACATTAGGAATATCGATTTCCTACTTGTGGAAATCGGTAATCCTAATGCTTGTCCATCTGGCCCCTAGTTCCTAAAAACTGAATAAATGCAAAGCCTATGGACCACGCTCTTGAGGATGTTAACCATCACAACTAGACTTGCAGGGCCTCTGCAGGTGTTCATTGGAATCAACAGGTTTGGCGGGCCTCCACGTTCTCTCTATCTATGACCAAGTTGTTTTAAACTCTTCCTGAACAGACTGGCTACTGCCTGAACTTCATGCTGAAAATGCTTCCTGAGATGGAGGCTTCAAATCTATCAAAAACACACATGGCCGGGGGCGTGGCTAGCAGCCGGAGATGGCGGCAGCGTAGAGGGAGAGCTCCGAAGGTAGAGTGGCCTCCTCGTAAATCCGATCAATAATCCGTCGACTACAGATTCCCAGAGGGAAGGTATCGAAGCCCAGGACCGGGCGGCACACCCGGCGAAAACAACGGAGAGAATCCGCCTGAGGGAAGCGAAGATCGCCGCTCGACCCGCTCAGGCCGCGGAGCGGAGCAGAAGCAGAGAGGTGGTGTGATCCGGGACCCGACAGGAAGTGCTGTGGTCTGGGCGTGCGGGCACCGGAAGTGACCGCTGGTGGTGGAGCTCCGACTGCGGGGAGTGTCCGACGGCACTGAGACTCAGGTATTTGTGGCCGGGAGACTGGCTGATGTCCGTTGTGACCAGACGCACGCCGGGGACCTTCCCAGATCGCGGTGCGGAGGCGGAAGACCCAGCCACATCGGGACTCGGACCCGCCATCTTAGACCCAGGCACTTCTACACCAGGGGCGCGGAGCTACGTGTGAGGCACCTGTCCTGGCGCGGCGCCCTGCAGACAGCGTGGGGGCAGATTGGGGTCCCTGCCCGGATCACGGGTCACCTGGACCGGGGGTGCACTGTACCTTACAACAGCGGCGCAGGGACATTCTGTAATGCGCCAGGGCACGTCTCCGGCCCATTCACCGTAACCCAAACACCGAGCCCTGGTGCGGACCCCAAGGTCAGGGTCCCCGCACCCCACGGACTACACAAGGCACCTGATCCTAGCCCAGTGGGGGAGTGAGCCGCATCGCAGGTGGAGTCACCGCCGAGAGGGGCTGCTGAGGGGCACTGTTCTCCCGGCTACTACACCGGAAGGTGGACACCTTCATAAAGAGGCCGACAGCGGACCCAGCTGGGGACGGGACCTGCCGGGGGCCGCACCGCTCGACGGTTGCGGAGTGAGAACTCGGTGTGAGAGCAGGCTGAGTGGAGAAACGGCCAGAAACACCGGACCGGAGTGCAGCTGCGCCAGGCTGACGGGGAAGGGGAAAATCCCGAGCGAGCCACACTGTGATAGGGCCAGGGCCGTGGGTCCCACCGACAGTCTACACATGGCGAGCGGGAGGCACCATAAATAACGCCTGTCGGATTCCGGACAGGTAGAAGGGAGACCAATATCCTTACAATCTTGGAAACAGCAGGCGCACGCCGGAGACTCTCCCAGCTGGAATCGGCTCCCTGGACGCGTCGTGCACGGCCACCGTTCGCCTATTTATCACCGCCGCGGCAGAGGCTGGGATGGCAGGAAAAGGCCCGAAGGGCGGCAACACACAGTCAAGACTTGAAAAATATGCGTTCGACAAGACGGCGTCCTCCCCGACAGACGCGAAGTCGCAGGCAAGCAAAACAGTAGACTCGGCAGGAGGGAAGAAAGCGACCCTGGAGGACGTGATGCGAGCCCTGGCGCAGGTTCAGACGACAGTGGGGTCGATCTCAACGGAAATCACACTGATAAGAGCGGACTTCCACAAAATGTCAGAAAAAGTGAACTCGATGGAGGTTGTCACCAAGTGGAGGATGTCTCAGAACTGCAAATCAGTGTGGAGCGGATCTCGAAAGAAAACAAAGACCTACGTGACAAGCGGGATGAGCAGGAAGGGCGCTCGAGACGTAACAACATCCGCATAATAGGGGTTCCGGAATCGGAAGACACTGGGGCGATGGACCTGTATGTGGAGGAGCTGATCCAGCAAGAACTTAAGCCCAAGGGTCTCTCCGCCTTTTTCTCGGTAGAAAGAGCACACCGAGTCCCAGGGGGTCGCCCGAAAACGGGAGTAGCTCCACGACCGATCATTGCCCGCCTCTTCAATTTTAGGGACAGGGACGCGATTCTGCAAGCGGCAAGAAACTCACCCCCAATTAAAGTCCAAAACTCCACACTAGCATTCTTTCCGGACTACACGGCTGAGGTTGCCCGCAGGAGGAGGACATTCTTTGAAGTGAAAAAAGAAAGCGAGGGAACTTCCGTACGCAATGCTCTTCCCGGCCAAACTGAGGGTAGTGGCGGACAATAAAACGTGGTTCTTCGATACTCCGGAGGCGACACACGACTGGCTGGAGGGCTGGAGACCAACGGGCCCACCTCACCGTTCCAACAGACCGAACAAGCACCGCAATACTGGCATGCGACCGAGCTCACAGGCCTCTGAGGGAGACTCGGCACAGCATCCGCCCCTGAGCGAGGTCCGAGAACGTGAAGACGAAGAAGAACAATGACTTCCCAGGTCTACAATGGTAGACTGACTAAAACTGTGACTGGGTGGGCCGCCAAGGACACTGGGCGGAGGACCTCCGCGGAAATGTTGGAGGACCACAGACTCCGGAGAGTCCTTCACCCCAACGAGCAAGTACTGTGTTTTGGGTTCGGGTTAGGCACTCTGCTGAGTTTAGGGGGCGGGCAGTTCTGAGTCCGTGTAGCAGGGGGGCAGGGAGGGGGGGAGTTGGGGGTAGGGGGGTTTGTATGTTTTTTAGGCAGTTTCATAGGTCAGACTTGGATTGGCAAAGCACACGTACACAACATGGCAGGCTCCAGGCACTTTCCCACACTATTTTCACGATGACGCATAAACACTATTCACCGCAGAAGCTATGGCGCACACTACTCGAAATGACGTAGGGGGGGCGGACCCGGGATCGGGACCAGTGGCACCTTTACAACTTTTGTCATGGAATGTGAGGGGCCTGGGGGATAAGATCAAGAGAGGCCTAGTGTTGCAAAGTATAAAGAGACTGGGCCCGGCCCTAGTTCTGCTACAAGAAACACACCTAGCAGGCACTGCCACACGAGCCCTCGACAGAAAAGGTTACCGTATGATTGCTCACTCGGAATTTACTAGGGGGTCTCGTGGTACAGGGATCCTAATGCACCGATCCTCCAGATACATAGTTCAGAACACGAGAGTGGACACGCAGGGGCGCTTTGCAGCTGCTCTTGGACAATGGGAGGGGAGGCCACTGAATGTGGTATCGGTGTATATACCGCCGGCTCTGCATGCAGTCGCACTCCCTGACCTAGGGACATTTCTGCTGGACCTCCCGGAAGGGGATCTCATAGTGGGAGGGGATTTTAATGCAGTGACTCACAATACCTTGGATAGATTCCCGGTAAGAGCTCAGGCTCCCGGACCGTCCCGACTGAATGACTTCCTCGAAGCACAGGGTCTGAAAGACCTTTGAAGAAGCTTCCACCCGACAGCCCACAATACGCTTACCACTCTGCGGTCCATAATAGTCTCTCAAGGATCGACTACTTCCTAGCATTAGGCCACGGACTCCTGACGGTCGAGGACGTACGGATTGGACCGAGAGGTGTCTCGGATCACTCCCCGTTGACGCTGACTCTTTCTAACCCGGAACGGTCCCGAAATCGCATTTACCCGATATACCCGGGGTATCTTAAAGTTCCCCAGGTGACCAAAACACTTAAGACAGCTACCAGAAGTTACCTCGCGGAGAACGAAGGCTCTGTCTCCTCTCCCTCAATCCTCTGGGAGGCATACAAAACGGTGCTCCGGGGACAAGCGATTTCCGCCATAACGAGGCATAAACGCACTCAAAAACAAGAACTGATACATCTAGAGGACGAACTCACTAAGGCCAACCACGATCACATGGCTACTCCGACAAATACCACGCTGCACGCACTTCAATTGTGCCAGCGACGCCATACTGATTTTTTACGCCAAAGGGTGGTAGAAAATATGACGGCCACAGCGCACAGAATATATGATATAGGGGATAAGGCCAGCAAACTCCTAGCGTGGCTGGAAAGGAAACGGGAGGGACAGAGGTCGATTCTGCGACTGAGGGACCCGCAAGGGGGAATGCAAACTCGCCCCTCACTGATAACCGAACTGCTCGCAGATCATTTTCAAACTGTGTATGCCCCTGAAATAGACGTGACGCGGGAAATGGCGGAGACGGCTCTGGCGGGAGTGCCCACCCGTGCACTGTCTCAGGACATGATGGCAGAACTGGAGGCAGACCTCACTACTGAAGAACTGCAATTGGCCATCGCAGCGCTACACTCAGGGAAAGCCCTAGGCCCCAATGGAATTCCGATTGAATGGTACAAGGCCATGTCGGAGACATTAGCTCCACCCTTGCTTCACATGTTCGTAGAGAGTCTGGATAAGGGACAGCTACCGCTTGACCAGCGCATGGCGACCATCGTGGCTATCCCAAAGCCTGGCAAGCCGCCTGAGGACTGCGGTTCCTATCGACCGATCTCCCTCCTCAACACCGAAAGTAAAATACTGGCGAAACTACTGGCCACCCGGTTGTTGCCGCATCTAACTCATCTAATACACCCGGACCAGTCGGGGTTCATGCCTCATAGAAGTACGGCGATGAATCTCCGCCGCCTGCACGGAGTGCTGGCAAGAGCCCCATTATTGACTGAACCTACAGCGATCCTCTCGCTGGACGCCAAAATGGCGTTTGATTTGGTGGAGTGGCGGTATCTCTTTGCGGTCCTACAACATATGGGCTTTGGCCCGAAGTTTGTAGCGTGGATCAAGTTATTGTACAGCGACCCGGTGGCGCGAGTGACGGCGAATGGTCACATCTCAAGAGACATTCCGATAGCAAGGGGCACGAGACAAGGCTGCCCGCTCTCGCCGCTGCTGTTTGCCTTAGTGCTGGAGCCGTTAGCCACGGTCATTAGAACCACCCGGCTACTGCGAGAAATAGATTGGGGTGGCGATTGGGAAGATAGAGTGTCACTATACGCCGACGATATGCTGGTGTACCTGACTGACCCGGCAGAGGGACTTCCGGTATTGCTGGCGCTGTGTGAACGACATGGTGTAGCCTCAGGATATAAAATCAACTGGGCGAAATCAGTGCTCTACATGTTGCATGGGACACCGCCGCACTTGCACGGTGATTGTCCTCTGTTACTGGAGACCGTCTCCTTCAGGTACTTGGGGATCCAAATCTCCCAGGACCACGTGACCTTTCGGGAACGTAACTTGAAACCACTGCTGGACAGACTAAAAGCGGATGTCCGACACTGGAAGACCCTCCCATTAACATTATTGGGAAGGGCGGCGCTCTTCAAGATGATGGCGTTGCCCCGTTTTCTTTACGTCTTGGAAAATACACCCGCGATAGTCCCGCCGTCCTTCTTTCGGCAGGTATCAGGGCAGCTGTCAGGCCTGCTGTGGGGAGACAGACCGGCCAGGGTCGCTCAAGCGAAGCTGAATAGAGACTGGTACAGTGGAGGTATTGCGCTCCCGAACCTGGAACTATATTATTGGGCGGCACACCTCAAGGTGATTAACCAATGGTTACATGCACCACAAAATGACCCGGCTTTCCGGGCTGACAGGAGGCAGCTAGGCACTACTACCCTTCTGGCCCCGCTCTACAACAAAGGGTTAATGGCAAAACTAATAGGCCCTACTAAGCACACCGTCACGCTATGTCACAAGGCTCAAAGACGTCTACAATGGGAGGGTGTGATCACACGGCTTACACCTCTGTGGGACTCCAAGGCCCTGGGCAATCTACGACACAGTAAGGGCTTTACCCAATGGGACAATATAGGGATCTCCACGGTGGGAGACATGTGGTTGAGAGATGAAGTAATTCCGTTCATGACCCTGAAAGACCAATATGAGCTGGGCGATACCGAAACATACCGATACATACAGATCAGGCATGCTCTAATGGCTGCCATTGCACCGGGCACTAAAGTCCCGGAATCGGCTCCTTTAGAGGACCGACTCCTTACAGACTACATGGATTCCAGCGCCACCTCCCTCACGTATCGCAAGCTGGTGAACAACTTGCCTGACCCATTACAGAAACTGAAGAATACATGAGAGGAGGAGCTCGGGGACTTGGACGAGACAAATTGGAATGAGGCGCTAGCGTCGCCTAAAGAAGCTGGTATCTCGATGAGATTCCGCTTAGTGCAATTCAAAATATTACACCGGGTGTACTACACACGCACCACCCTACATAAAATCCAGAGGGCAAATCACCCATACTGTCTGAGAAATTGTGGGGAGGAGGGCACACTGTTTCACACCCTATGGACATGTCCCAGCATAGTAGAATACTGGAGGAGGGTAACACGTACTATTGCCCAGACTCTGCAGCTCCCATTCACACCTGACCCTAGAATCTGTCTGTTGAATGTCTGGGGCCCGAACAACCTGACTCCACAGGGGCGGCAATGGGTGGTCATCGGACTGATGCTAGCAAAGCGGGACATAGCTCAGAAGTGGGGGGCCTCAGAGACACCGACCTTGACGCAATGGTGCAGGAACATGGACATGCTAATGGTGACGGAGCGGGCGGTATACCAGCAGAGAGTCAGCCCCCGTAAATGGAACAAGATATGGATGCCATGGAACACATATCGAGGGGAAATTTGTGAACCGTTGCCAGAGGAGGAAGATGTAGACAGTTGGGATGAGGAAGGGGATATGGGATAGGTGTGGGAAGAAGGAGGGAGATACAAGCGCAGCGGGAGGGTACAGAGTTTCCCTTGCCCTCCAGACATGGAGGATGAATGTACTACCTGTGGATCAATAGGCCTTAACTGATAGGTTGATACAATGGGAAGTGATACTCTATGTGCACACTGCTACTTACCTGCCAATCTATGACCTTACAGTTGAACGTTATGTTAAAAAAAAAAGAAAAGTTGCAATAATGGTCGGATGCAGCCGAATGTTGAGGCGGCACTGACAATGATATCACAATGTACACTATTTCTCTGCTTGCAACAATAAAAATAAACATTTTTTTAAAAAAACACACATGGCCGGATAGGCCTTTTATTCCACTGGGCATTTCCCCAGTGTGATGGAGCCCTTAGAGGTTGGTTTTGGATTCCGAGGGCAGCTCCTGGTTCTTATGCCACTTTCCTCAGCCCCCTGAGTTTAATTGAAGAAGGCACAGGGGGGCTTCAAGAGTCAGTGAAAACAAGAGATGGAGGGGAAGGTAGGAAGCAAGAGATCAATGACAGAAGAGGGTTCAAAGACCCCAGGGGAAACAAAGGTTTAGGGGGCATATGACACTAGTAGTGGTGACACAAGACATCCAGAGATTGTCTGCTATTGCAGCTGAAGAGATTGGCTCAGAGACACTGTTATTGTAATTTCTACATTAACTGTGCCTGTGTACAGCCTGTGTCCAACAGGGAAGGCTTCTGAGTGGCATAAATAGTATAGCACACTTGATCAATTTTAATCAATGAGGTGGCCATGAAGTCGTGGGAACCCCCCAAATGTTAAGTCTCACAGCGGAACGCACCTGTTGAAAGAGGTGGTGATGATCTATGGTACGTAACCATATAGTTTGACAAACACGCCTCCCCAGAAGAGGCCATCTCAAGAGTGAAGAGCTTTCAGAGGTTTCAGGATAGACAGTGCAGTAACAGCAGAGGTTTCCAAGTCGAAGGTCAGGGGTCGACTGTATGGCCATCACAGGAAACTTCATGATTTATTTACAAGCCCCTTGCACCATCGGTAGGTCAGTTTTTCCCATATTAAAAGTGATGCACCGGCGGCGCAAGGGGCTTGTAATTAAGCCCCTTCTAATCACAATCCTGGGTGACCCATCCATAAGAGGGGATGCTGGATCCTTGTGGGGAGGGAAACCTCTGCATGGTGCTGGACCTCATTCATTCTATGAACATCAGACTTTCTTAAAATAATGTTTGCATTGGTGAGTCCTACCCTGAGTGCTTAGGTGGCTGTCTGTGGCCTGGTGGTTGATATATGAACGCTCTGGTGCGAGGTTGGGCACCCAGATTCGTATGGCTTAAATTCTTGATTCACCCTGTCCTGAGGAGGCCAAGATTGGTCGGAAGGCCGAAACGCGACCACGTCGACACACTATATAAAGAGGAGTCTGATGATACCAATGGAATTAAATTGGAAATGTATTTGCTGACACAATCTCGAAATTTATGTTCATGATTTATTAGAACCGATTGTGCTTGACTACCTCTAAGTGTACTTTCTGTAATGATTAGAAGGGCACTTCCTTTTGCTTTAACTTGTTGGGTGAAAAGGAATTTCAGATTACGCATCATTTGTATGAATTTTGTTTTTTGTTTTTTGTCTGCTTTGTATATATTTGTTGTATATATGTGTGTATATATATGTGTAGATTATAAGCCAGAAAATAATGTGAATTTATAGGATTAAGTATTCCCTTTGATTACTATAATTAAAATATGTAATCACGTCTTCATTGGTATGTGATTGTTGTTTGTCTCAAAATAATATTGAACTATTGGACAATGTCCCTTGCATAGGTCCCCTATTTGAAAAGATTATAGAGATCTATCCCTCCTTTTCCACTTGTATATTTTCCTGTCTGTGGCCTAGTGGCAGGATCTTGGTTGCACCTCTGGGATAGTATCTGTTCGGTGTTGAATAGAGTGTAGATCTCACTTCTGAATGACAATATTTGCCCTCAGGAATATTTTGTTGCTGAGACACTGTGTGGAGTCAGTGGGCGGAAGAAGGGATTAGTCTGCTTGCCTTAATTCTTATTCAATATTTTTCTTCTGGGAAGTGCGGCTTTTCCATGTTAACTAAACCAAAGGGGCCTGTACTATGGGGGATTTATTTTTAGGAACCAGTAGGGGACTCCTTACCTACTCGCATTAGTGGCATCAGGGCTTCAAAGCACACTGACTGTCAGCCTCCACCAGGAGGAGAGTGGAAAGTGCCCTGATTAGTATCCTCACTGAGGCCTGGATGAGCAGTCAACACTGGGTGACCTTTCACCTTTGCTTTGTTATTGCTCTGCTCTCCACGGGCTTGAGTAGAAAAAGAAGGCAGGGAGCCACGTGACCCACAGATCTTTGTTAGCCTTTGTGGTAAGAATAGCCTTGAAGGCAATGCAGTTTGGTAGCAGTGGCTTAGCTGGCATGGCAGGGATCTCAAAAGCATGGAATATTGGCCACTCAATCCCTAGGTAGGTGTAGACATACATAACTAGGGTGCAAATGACCCCTGTTTGTAGACTGCTGCTTATTCACCTCATAGTTGCTTTTCCTCGATAAAGACGATATCCCCAAATGGTTATATTTGGTGGATGGTGAGGTGTTTAAGGGTGAACCATTAGTTTGATGGGATGGTGCAGACTAGCAGGTTTCTTGCTGCCACAAATTAACAGTCCTAGAAGAGCTAATTCTTTCTGACTTTAAATAGGATTCAACACCAAAGTTTTAATTGGGGGAGGCATGTGAGATATTACATATGCTAATTGAATTCAGGTTTTTTGCTCTCTCCTGTAGTTTGAAGCCTGCTGACCAGGCCATGGGGAGGATGTGTTTTTATCTAAAATGGTGTCATGCCAAACTCCTGTTATCATGAGACTTGCCTTACTTTGAATCAGGTCAACCATCCATTACAAAGTGGACTACTTGAATTATGTGATGCTGGGGCCATGGCGTTTTCCATATGGATATGGGTTAGCCGCCCTTGCCACATAACCCATTCTCTGCTGCACAACATGCAGTTTCAAAAAATGTGTTTCTAGTTCAAAACTAAACCAAGCATTACTTTAAAATTTAAACAGCACACAGACCCTCTGCAAATGTTACTAGGTCACCTTTCAGTTGCTGATTGCTGCAGTTCCTTGATAAACTAACACTAATGAGGTAAAATGCCCATGAAATATTAATGTGCGTTAAAATGAAAATATAGTGATACTACCTCCATAAAGTGTTCCGCATTGTGCGGCATAATTAGCCTTTTTTTGTCGGATTGTTTAGTGAAGTCTGCTCATAATTTCGACCTCGTTGCTGCATAATTCCAGTGCCATTGATTATAAATAAAATGCAAGTATAGTCCACCAGGCCAATTTACTGAATTGACCAATGTTGAAGTTCTACATTTACCCCACAGTCAAAAAGTCTAATGCGACTTGGAGTAGCCACATTAAAAGTTGACAGCACCTACTTGCAACAGCTCTATTCCTAAAATGAGTTTTTCAAAAGATATGTAATTCTGGTCAATATACACAAATAATGAATAATGAAAAACATAGTTTTCTCATTTTGAAGCATGCAATGTTTAATATAGTATGTTTTATACGACCTATGTCAATTAATGACTATTTATATCTCTGGTTTGGGCAAGAGAAATACTGCGGATGCTTTTGCATTCACAGTTGCTTTCTTCTGCTTCCAAGGTAGAAGTTTTCATGTGCCTTTCTGTAACTGCAGTGGACAAGAACTCTTCACACCATGGCCCTCATTACAATGTTTGTGGGACTTGCATCCGCTTGACACCTTTGCAGACTCGGGAACGACCAACCTCATATAATAGAATGTGACCACACGTGGTGCGGTCGCGCATTCCCATTTCTCTATGGGAGGTTGTGCTAAGGCCTTAAACAGGCCGTAGCACAAGCTCCCATAGAGAAATTAGTGTTTTTGTTTGTCCCTGTATCGCGGGCGCGACTGCAGCCTACTAACGAGACTTCACCGCCACCCGACGGCCCCCGGATTGATTCGGCGGGGCTTGCAACGCTGTAATTAGGTACCCTTTCCAGGACCCAGGCAGTGGATTGGTTCCCCGACCCTGCCCACCCAATCCACTTGGACCAGGCCAGATACTTGTCGCAGTTCGAGGCTCTGAATTTGCACCTCGGCCGGTCTTTCCTTCTACATCCATAACTAACAAACAAACTGAACATTGGATCATTTCGAGTTCCCTCGAACCACACTCGGACAGCTCAGAGTGCCCATCTCAACTGGCCATATCACTGCCCAAACCGGCAACCCGGTCCTGATGAAGATCCTGACTAAATAGGATCGAAACGCCGTTGACCCTACGTACTGCGCGACTCATGGCGCAATCTCGACTTTGGTTCCCAAAACAAATATTTATTACCCATTCATTGATGAAGAACCATTGCTTTTGTAAATATTGTCGTTCACTTTGTCACCTTGCGTCCTTCGTTGTGTTTTCCAAATCTGTCACTCGCGCCATCACTTTGTTTCACGAGCATAAAGTGCACAAAGCCCCCTTGGGTTGCCATCGCATTTTATGCCAACAGTGCTTCTACAACTGTCCTGTATAAAATGTTTTTAATATATGATGCTACATGCACTTTCCAAAATTGATACCGAGAGTCTCTCTTCTTTTTTTCGTGACCTTGTAATGTTTTGTACATACACGTATATTTGTCTGTCTCAGTGAATCCCATGGAGATATTGTTGCTTGAAACATATGTATACCCAGATCTCAATCTGGTCTACGGGTTATACTCCTGTAGTTTCCCCTAATTTCTAAAAGTGTCATTTTCAAACACACTATTAAAAAAAAAACATCTTTACTAAAAGATGTGTTCTTAAATTCTGACTTCAGAGAGCCTAAACTTTATTTCTCTATCTTGTCCCAATGGGAAGTTATACTTGTAAGATGTTACAAAGTATCTTCTATTCTATCTTAAGGGGCAGATAGCCTTTCAATAATGAAAAACGAAATTGGCAGCATTTCACTATCAGCACGTCACACACACCAGTACATGTCCTACCTTTCACATACAATGCACCCTGCCCACAGGGGTTCTTTGGGCCTACCATAGGGGTGGTCCACATGTAATAAAAGGGAGGATTAGTGATTGGCAAATAGGTGCACTTGCCAAGTCGTCAAGGCAGTAAAGACTGTGCGCTGACACTGCAGTGGCATGTCTAAGATATCTTTTCAGGGCTACTCCTGTGGGTAGCACAATCAGCACTGCAAGCACACAAGTAGCATTCGATTTACAGGCCCTGGCACATTCAGTGCACTTTACCAGGGACTTACCAGTAAATCAAATATGCCAATCATGGAGAGCCAATTTACATAGAAAAAACTTGCATTTTGACACTAATCAGCAGTGGCAAGTGCCCAAAGCATCACAGACAGCAAAAAGGAGTCCAGCACAGCATACAAAATATGGGAGGTAGAGGCAAAAAGTCAGTAGACCGCGCTAAAGATGTCAAGTCTAACAAGAGTTTAATATGTTTCTACATTTATTAGGTTACTCATAGATGTAATGTGTTTGAAGTGAAGTATTTTCCCTACTCTTACTTAGGCTGCTGTAGGAATTACAAAATGAATGTCTGCACAGTCCAGCATTTCTCTACTGTTGTTTTGTTTGGAGAGAGGATATCAAATTTCCCCCTTTCGAAATCCAACACTTTCAGTAAACTCTTCTCCTCCAAAGTCCAACACTTTCCTCACTGTTGCACTGACTGCAGTGGAAATAATATCTTTAATCCCTCTGAAATCCAACACTTTCCCTACTGTTGCACACTCTGGAGTGGGAATAGTACATTTCACCTCTCCAAACTCCCACACTTTCTCTACTATTGTGCTTTGCAGAGTGGGGATAGTGAATTTCACCCCTTCGAAATCCAACACTTTCCTACAGAAGCACAGACTGGAGCTGGAATAGTACATTTTACCCCTCCAAAGTCCAACACTTTCTCTACTATTGCACTGTTTAGAGAGGGAATAGTAAATGTTACCCCTCCTAAACGCAATGTGTCCCCTACTGTTGCTTAGACTTGAGTAGGGATACTACATTTCATCCCTCTGAAGTTCAACTCTTTCCCTATTATTGTGATGACGGTAGTAGGAATAGTAAATCTACCCCCTAGGAAGTCTAATAATTCTCTGCTGTTACATAAACTGAAGTAGGAATAGTATATTTAATATTCTGAGATTATAAATGTTTTCATTTTATTGGTTGAATGGGTTTTATACATTGTTTAATTGTTTTTGTCATTCATGCAATTTGATTTGATTTTTAAATGTATTTCAATATTCATATTTTTTTGTAAATTCTTTTTGGGATTTTAGTTTTTTATATATTTTATTTATTGTCTACACATTATTAAGAAAAAGATGACCAACACGTTTTAGCATTTGCTTTCAACTGGGCCATAAAGTCCCAATGACTAGACATTGGTTTTAAAGTGGCCTTAACCAAGTCTGTCATTGCTCTGTACATCAAAAAACAGAGCTAACGTGTATTACTGTGTCTTTGAAACGTGTCACATTTGAGTTGCCACTTCTTAAAAAGATGGTGAACATAATATTACAATGTGTCCTTTCTCAAATTTGCAATTCCAAGTAGCCATCCATAGAATAATAGTAAATTACATTATCCAATAAAAAGGAGTACGTTATGTTCAAAACAGGCAATATGTCAGTTTCATATTAGCTGACATTTCTAAAGATTACTACCACTGCAAAATCAACATTATACAGAAATATACTCATTTTTTTGCCAGAATTCACTGGGGGTCTCATATTGTAAGTGTAAAGTGTATATAGCTGGACACAGGCTGTAACAAATTAGGTAGAAACAAAATATGGTACTAACCCGTCTCTATATAAACATTCAAACAAACACTCTCATTGGAGAATGTCATTAGCGATGTCATCAATTATGTCATTTGTGATGCCATCAGTGATGTCATAAATGACTTCATAGAACAAGTCATGAGTGATGTAATATGTGAGTTCATAAGCAGTGCATGACTGAGACACAAGTTATAATAATCTCTCCTGACTATAGCTGGTGGATTTCTGATTTTTTTAAAGTTCAAAACATTATTGTTGTTGTTGACATATTCTCCTAAATATAACGTTACTTTAACCTTTGGTTTTTAAAGAGAATTTCAAAAAGAAATTATTTTTTTAAGAAAACTGATCTTTTTTTACACCTACCTATAAAGTTACTTTAACCTTTGGTTTGTCAGTGAATTTCTAGCTTTTTTTATAACATAAAGTAATATTTAATCACCATACATAAATGTGACCGCCAACCCATCGTGCATGGCCTTCGATTGTGTGCAGCAGAGAATTGGCTGCAAGACCGGGTACTGTGGCCAGGCCCTGCATCCAACCGTAAACATGCATTCAACTCCATGCTGTATACGCCTTCGGCTGGGTGCAGAGGGGGGGCCATGATGCCTGGCTGCAGACAGGCCCTGTGGCCAACCCCCATAAAGTTAGCCAACCTAACACTGTGCAGGATCTTTGGATGTGCATGGCGGGGGTTTTCCTCAGGGCCTAGCATGCGGCCAAACCCCTGCATGTACGCAACTCTACATTGTGCAGAGCCTTTGGCCGTACATTGTGAAGGGCTTGTCCACAAGGCCTGGCCTGTAGACTGGTCATGTGGCCAACCCCACACTGCACACGTCCTTTGGACATGTGCGGTTGGCCATAGGGCCTGGCCATGAGGACCCCTGCCCTTTTTTTTTAATATTTAAGGGGAGTGGAAGTGTAGCCCCCTTCACAAGCATCTTTGGCTTTGGGGACCCCATCCCCGGGGTCATAAGTATAAGTCAAATGGGGAGAGGGGTGCACGCTCCCCCTCCCCGAACCTCCTTAGGCCCTGGAAATCCCATCCTCAGGAACGTGCATATATGATAAAAGGGAGGGGAGCTGTGTGCCCCGCCTCTTCTAGTCTTGCAAGGACTTCAGGGTCGTTTGCTTTTTAAATTAGTGCTCCTTTAAGAGTCTCTTGACACTCTCACAGAGCCAATCGTCCAGCTATAAAATTCATTTTTGGCCCTTAATTTTTTTACAGATTTACACCAAATCAAAAACGCACACTTTGGAAGGCCCAGATCTAGCTTCCTGCTAAATTTGGTACAATTCCCTACAACAATTTTCATTGTTGGCTTATCTAAAAATGTCTAAGGAAAATGCATGTGAATTTTGCGCTTTAGGACTCCCCTTTTTTCTCACTCCCTGCTTGACGGATCACCCTGAAACTTTTGAAAACTGAGCTGAGGTGGTGGAACTTTTTTGGGGGGATGTTTTGTGAAGATTCATCAAATGGGGCCAAAGTTATTAGCAAACCAAAAAAACACTCTTTCTAAAGTAAAGCAGACCTAATAATAACTACCTAGTGGCAATCACCACTAGATTACATATATATATCACAAATCCCTTTGACAATGGGAATGAGTCAAAACTCCAGCATTATTCAAGTACACACCAACGCGTTTCGCAACAGCACTTGCTTGTTCACTTCTTTTGTATTTACTGCAATTTGGCAAACCTTGCAATGTTGACATCGCTGAAATATATTGGGAGCACAAAAAATGAATTTAAAAAACGCATCCTAGAACATATCAGAGCGACGACGAATAAAGACAGAAGTAATGCAGTCGCTAAACATATGGAGGTGGCACATAATAGTGACTGGAAACTTTTGAAAACGTATGCACTCGAATGTATCTTACCACATGAGAGGGGTGGAGATCAGGAAAAACAATTGAGATGTAGAGAATCGAGACAAATCCTGAATTTTCGAACAATGACCCCTTGGGGATTAAATCAGAGCAAAGACCTTTATGTACATTTATAAAATGTTGATAGAGAGTGGTGTCTGAGTTTAAGACGATCCTTTGTAATATACAAAATGAGAATGCTATAGAAACAAAAGACAAAAACAAGTTTAAATGTAGTTGTGGATCAAACAAAAAATATGTTTCACAGTGGAAATTTGATATGGTTCATATAACAAAATTGGGTGGCATAAGTGATCTTATACATATTGCAGTGGAAAAAGGGAGATGACCATACTTTTATTTGAATATTAGGTCAAGGGGTAATGAGTAAAAAAAGTGTGTGAGTATATCCACGTGTAACAAAAAACAAAAAATGAGTATGAGCTATGCCCACCTGAGGGCTTTAATAAGTACTTTAAAATGATGTGGTTTTGCATGTAAATCATCACGTAGTTAAAATAACAAAATTTCCCCACGGAGAGCTAGACCACATTTTGCCATTGATCAAACTTACAAATGTAGGCGAACCTGTACAGACAAATTGAAACACCGCATATAATATGAGAGTGATAGAAAAAGTACTATTATAGAAAGATGACTGCCACCTTTGATAACCTTTTGATATCGATTTGACTGTGTCATAAACCATGTAAATAATAACGATTCAAATCTGTTTAAAACTACATTTCCCATCAAACTTCCTGTAATTGGACAGGAAGTGAGATCAGAAGTTCTGGCGGGTCCTTCGAAATATAGGAGGAGCATGTAAACTGTTACACTGACCGTGAACAAGCAACTGCTGTGGCGAAACGCGTTGGTTTGTACTTGATTAATGCTGGAGTTTTGACAAACGAAAATAAAAGAATTGGGAAAGGAAATTCTTCGTGAGTGCTGACTCATTCCCATTGTCAAAGGGATTTGTGAAATATGTGAAGCGGGGCTCTGCTTAGGAGTCAATGCACCGGTGGAGAGACCGCCATTGGATTGCAAAATCGAGCTAAATCTGTGGATATATATATATATATATATATATATATATATATATATATATATATATATATATATATATATATATATATATATATATATATATATATATCTTTTCACCAATAATAAATATGTCTGCACACGTCCAGTTGCTTATATTAAAGGGCTTTATTCAAGAGACTCAAGGAGCCCCATTCACCTACGCGTTTCGACCGCAGGTCTTGTTCACAGTGTTTACCACTGGTCCATTTTCACTTTCCATTATTTATAATCTCACTCCCAATCAGCTCATAATGAAGCATCTTGGGATATGTAGTTTAACAATTTTGACACAAATAAAACGTTCCTAATATGCAAAAACATTACTTATATCTTTCTGTAAATGATACCTTCTCATAATGTTGTAAAGAAAAAGTGGTTAAATCATAGAAGGTTTACTGTAAATACACAAAATTCGGTTCTAAACGGAAAATTGTTTTTCCAAAGACAACACCATGTTGCTTAGACCGATAGTGCACTATTTTACAAACAATTAGTTAAATAATGTCACTTGAGTACATCTTCATTCTAGGCTAAGTGCCATAATTCACCTTCCTATGATATTCCCACATTTCATAAGTTGGTATAACGGGCTCAGTGCCCATTTTGGAGTTATGAGAAAGTTATAGTACAAAAAGATTATTAAACTAGAAGGGATATTTTTCATAAAGTTTCAAAGGTTCAAATCTGAATTTCTCATATCTATTTAGTGTTCCCAATTGTCCATTCAAAGTTACTAGAGATGAACATACATCTCATCGTCCATGTTCAATCCTCTCGGTGCCTTAGTTTGAAACCGTATGATTAGACGTGACTCTAATCTCCTCAATTGCAATTTCCGATTTCCACCTCTCTCATGTGGGAGTATTGTTGCTATCCCACTATATCGTATGTCTTTCCAGGTTTTTCCACTATGCATCGCCATATGCTTCGCTATGGCATACGACATGTCCCCATTTGGATGGCTCGGATGTGCTCCAAGATTCTCTTGTGTAGTGGGCAGGTCGTCATCCCAATATAGTTCTTACCACAAGCACAAGTGAGCATATAAACTACATAAGTTGTTTTGCAGGTTATAGTTTGTTCTATATTGAATCTCTTTCCTTGTGGATCCATTAAGGATTTGAGGGATGAGCCTACTGTACATGCTTTACATACTAAGCATTTCGTGAAGCGTGAATGCTTAGTATGTAAAGCATGTACTTGTGCTTGTGGTGTTGTCTTTGGAAAAACAATTTTCCGTTTAGAACCGAATTTTGTGTATTTACAGTAAACCTTCTATGATTTAACCACTTTTTCTTTACAACATTATGAGAAGGTATCATTTACAGAAAGATATAAGTAATGTTTTTGCATATTAGGAACGTTTTATTTGTGTCAAAATTGTTAAACTACATATCCCAAGATGCTTCATTATGAGCTGAGTGGGAGTGAGATTATAAATAATGGAAAGTGAAAATGGACCAGTGGTAAACACTGTGAACAAGACCTGCGGTCGAAACGCGTAGGTGAATGGGGCTCCTTGAGTCTCTTGAATAAAGCCCTTTAATATAAGCAACTGGACGTGTGCAGACATATTTATTATTGGTGAAAAGATTTTATGTAGGGATACGTTCATCCCTGCTGTCTGGCACCGACTGACAAGGTGTGCACCTTCTAAAGAACGTATTGGTGGCAAATATATATATATATATATATATATATATATATATATCAGCAAAGTTCGCCAGTCCCCCAGCCTGCTTGCGGCGGCGAGCTCAAGCGGGGAGGCGACCCCCTATTAATTTCAACACTGCAACTTTATCGGTTAGAAAAGAAGTCAGCTCGAGCCCAAATCCATTAAGCGTGAAGTTTATTAACCACACAGAATGCCATGGCATTCTGTGTGGTTAATAAACTTCACGCTTAATGGATTTGGGCTCGAGCTGACTTCTTTTCTAACCGATAAAGTTGCAGTGTTGAAATATATATATATATATATATATATATATATATATATATATATATATATATATATATATATAAATATATCACGGAGAATTTCTTCGGAGAAGAAAACAGAGATCGGAGGAGAATTCAGGGTAAACAGCATGCTTTAATTATGAAATCACAGTTGCGGCGGATGCATTTCGGCAGGATAGCCTTCTTCAGCGCCCAACACTGTGGTAAGTTCTTCACATCTAATCCCCATCCTGTGTAAAGTACGTGCTCGCTTCCAAGACTCCTCCCCCTAATGCAGTTGGCACACCTGTGTAAAGTTTGTTTTCAGTCCATTGAACTACACCTCCCAGCATGCACTGTGTCGGCTTGTTGAGATGGTGGCGTGGGGGAGCAAGTGAGGACAGTGGGTCCGTGCAAGCTGCAGGTGAGTGGTGAAGAAACTCCCTGGATCACATCACAGTTCGCAGCTGCCTCCCCTAGTCTCCTCGTACCGCTACCGCCGCTCCTCTCAGGGTCACAGTGGGCAGGGACTGTCAAATAGAGACAACACGCCCTGTTAAGGTGAAATACCTTCATCTGCCCACGTTTGTATATGTATATATATATTACCTACTGGCGATAGCCAGTAGGTATATATAGTTAGGACCTAGCTACCATAGGAAATCCACAACATTCTATTGGGAATAACTTTGGCGCCGGTGGAGGACTTTGCGTGTAATTTTCCAAACTTTAGGCCAGCTCCGCTCCGCTTCTTCCCTGGAAGTTTCAGGGGGATTCATCATGCGGGGGCCGAGAAAAAAGGGGAGTCCCAAAACGTGTTTTCCCCATGTTAATTTCCATAGGACGAATAGACAAGGCTACAGCCCGAACCGCAGAATGGAATTACACCAATCTTTGCAAAATTGTAAGGACTGGTACGCAGAAGTGCTTTTTCTATATTTGGTGAAAATTGCTCCAGTGGTTTTTACGAAAATAAACTTCAAAAAAATATATATATCTGGGCGGAGCCTAACCACTCATCTCATCGTGAGATCTGATTGGCTGTCAGCACTTCATCCAAGAAGTGTTGGCAGCCATCTTGGGACCAATATACATGATAGCACCTCATTAAAAAGCATTGCAGTTAATAGAAGGTTTTAGGACTTTAGTTACATTATAAATCATTTGTTGATGGTACCATACTCATTTTAAGAATTGTGGTGTGTTATAAGGTGATTTTACCATGTGAAAAAGCCTTCTGCTGAGATATCGTGAATCATGTTTGAAAGAAAACTATTATCTCATGCTTTTCCCACAGTGGTTTGGAAGGGGATCTATAAGCTAAACTGAAAGCATATTTTCTGTAAATTCACATTATTTTTCTCAGTCATGTGAGAATGAAGTCTGACATTCTCAGTAAAACATGTACATCCAACAAGGACAGAGACTGTCAGTTGATTCCTTTGTGTTGTACTGCAGCTTCCCAGAGTGTTCTAAAGAACAACTAGAGCGCTAACAGTCCTACTTATTACAAAGGTATGGTACACCTGAAGCCATCTTGATTGGAATAAAGTGGTAACTCTTAAAACATTTAATTTAAAAAGGAACAAAATGAGGGGGTATATTTTACCATAGAAAGTATGGTTAGTGCTGCAGAAAGAAAAATTAGGGCACATTTTGAGTGGCTATTCAAATCCTCTTGTATTTCATTAAAAAATTCTGACATGCAGTCTCCCAAGATGGCCACCAGAGACAAAAGAGCCCAAATGTAGCCCAAATATCACCCAGATGTAGCCCAAGTATAGCCCAATGACAGAATGTCCCAGAGTGTTCTAAAGAACAACTAGCGCGCTAACAGTCTTACTTATGACAAAAGTATGGCACACCAGAAGCCATCTTGATTGGAATGAAGTGGTAACTCTTAAAACATTTAATTTAAAAAGGAACAAAATGAGGGGGTATA
This sequence comes from Lissotriton helveticus, assembly GCF_964261635.1. Classification (NCBI taxonomy): domain Eukaryota; kingdom Metazoa; phylum Chordata; class Amphibia; order Caudata; family Salamandridae; genus Lissotriton; species Lissotriton helveticus. The sequence goes on along the minus strand of NC_136068.1, from coordinate 189,215,893 downwards.
TTTTGCCATAGAAAGTATGATTAGTGCTGCAGAAAGAAAAATTAGGGCACATTTTGAGTGACTTCTCAAATCCTCTTCTATTTTGTTAAAATATTCTGACATGCAGTCTCCCAAGATGGCCACCAGAGACAAAAGAGCCCAAATGTAGCCCAAATATCACCCAGATGTAGCCCAAGTATAGCCCAATGACAGAATGTCCCAGAGTGTTCTAAAGAACAACTAGAGCGCTAACAGTCTTACTTATGACAAAAGTATGGCACACCAGAAGCCATCTTGATTGGAATGAAGTGGTAACTCTTAAAACATTTAATGTAAAAAGGAACAAAATGAGGGGGTATATTTTGCCATAGAAAGTATGATTAGTGCTGCAGAAAGAAAAATTAGGGCACACTTTGAGTGACTTCTCAAATCCTCTTCTATTTTGTTAAAAAAATATGACATGCAGACTCCCAAGATGGCCACCAGAGACAAAAGATCCCAAATGTAGCCCAAATATCACCCAGATGTAGCCCAAGTATAGCCCAATGACAGAATGTCCCAGAGTGTTCTAAAGAACAACTAGAGCGCTAACAGTCTTACTTATGACAAAGGTATGGCACACCAGAAGCCATCTTGATTGGAATGAAGTGGTAAGTCTCAAAACATTTAATTTAAAAAGGAACAAAATGAGGGGGTTCATTTTGCCATAGAAGGTATGATTAGTGCTTCAGAAAGAAAAATTAGGGCACATTTTGAGTGACTTCTCAAATCCTCTTCAATTTCATTAAAAAAATTCTGACATGCAGACTGAAACATGCACTTTGAATACCAGCAGCAGGCTTCCCTGGTGAGCAGTAGCTTTACTACAGTGATCTAATGAGCAACTAGAGTGCTAACATTCAGAATTTATGGCAAATGTGTGACACATCTGAATGCCTTCTTAATGGAACCAAAGTAAACAAGCATTGAAAATGCAATAGATCTCGCCCTCATTTTAGTTAAAGCCATTCTGTTTGTAATGAGGTGGCTTTTTAGTTTTGCTTTTATTAGTGTTTTTTAAACTTTCATGTAAATAACATGCATTTATATTTGTATATATATAGATATACAGATTATATATGTTTATATATGTATGTATATATATATATATATATATATATATATACACATACATATATATAAATGCATATGCATATATATGCATATATATATGTGTATATGTGTGAGTGTAGAGAGAGGTAGAGAGGTAGAGGTGTAGAGGTAGAGAGGTAGAGGTAGAGAGGTAGAGGTAGAGAGGTAGAGACTAGTAGAGAGAGAAGTAGAGAGAGGTAGAGAGGTAGAGAGTAGAGAGTGAGTAATAGAGAGTAGAGAGTGAGTAGTAGAGAGTAGTAGAGAGTAGTAGAGAGTGAGTAGTAGAGAGTGAGTAGTAGAGAGTAGTAGAGAGTAAGTAGTAGAGTGAGCAGTAGAGAGTGAGTAGTAGAGAGTAGTAAAGAGTGAGTAGTAGAGAGTAGTAGAGAGTGAGTAGTAGAGACTAGTAGAGAGAGAGTAGTAGAGAGTGAGTAGTAGAGAGTAGTAGAGATTGAGTAGTAGAGTGAGTAGTAGAGAGTGAGTAGTAGAGAGTAGTAGAGAGAGTAGTAGAGAGTGAGTAGTAGAGAGTAGTAGAGAGTGAGAAGTAGAGAGTGAGTAGGAGAGAGTAGTAGAGAGTGAGTAGTAAAGAGTGAGTAGTAGAGAGAGAGTAGTAGAGAGTGAGTAGTAGAGAGTAGAGAGTAGTAGAGAGTGAGTAGTAGAGAGTAGTAGATAGTGAGTAGTAGGGAGTGAGTAGTAGAGAGAGAGTAGTAGAGAGTAGTAGAGTAGTAGAGAATGAGTTGTAGAGAGTGAGTATTAGGGAGTAGTGGAGTAGGAGAGAGTAAGTAGTAGAGAGTAGTGGAGAATATTCCAAAGTTTGGCACAGTACCACTTGCACAATAAGTCCAATCAAATCATATCACTTGGAGTCCTTATTGAATCGCTGAATCTTGGTGTATATTCAAATGCTTTTATTTTCCTTAAGTTTATGTACCACAGCCTGCCGACACGTTTCTTTCTGTACAACAGAACTTCTTCAGGGCGTTCTTATTTCCTTCAAGTTATGTCGGTATCCTGTTGTCATATAACTAGATATTTCTTCCAAATGTTAGACGAGACGTAAGTACATTCTTATTCAAAGTGTCTAGGTATCAATTTTACCCACACAATTCGGGCAGACTTGAGTAATTTATAGCATCCTCAAAGTCAGTCTTTCAAAACTTCCAAAGAATAGGACATGATAATCCAAATCCAAATGTTTCTCAAGAAAATTCATTTTCAATCGTTCGGAATATCGGCGTTTGGGCAGATGTGACCCTGGGACCCCCAGTATGCCAGGGGAATTAGTCCCCCCTCTGCAAACGCACCAGTGGCCTGCGTTGCAGAGAGGTGTAAAAAGGGGCATAGCCTCATTACACCTCTGTGCAATGCAGCCCCCTGGCGCATTCTGGAGGTTCCAGGTGGGCTACTTGGCCCTCAGGGACCCCTGGTATGCAAGGGGAATTAGTTCCCCCTCTTCAAACATGCACGGGGGCTGCGTTGCAGAGAGGTGTAAAAAGGGTGTGGCCTCATTACACCTCTCTGCAATGCAGCCCCCTGGCGCATACTGGAGGCTCCTGGTGGGCTAGTTGGCCCCCAGGGACCCCCAGTATGCAAGGGGAATTAGTTCCCCCTCTGCAAACGTGGCAGGGGGCTGCGTTGCAGAGAGGTGTAACAAGGGGCATAGCCTCATTACACCTCTGCAATGCAGCCCCCTGGCGCATACTGGAGGTTCCAGGTGGGCTAGTTGGCCCCCAGGGGCCCCCAGTATGCAAGGGGAATTAGTTCCCCCTCTTCAAACATGCACGGGGGCTGCGTTGCAGAGAGGTGTAAAAAAGGGTGTGGCCTCATTACACCTCTCTGCAATGCAGCCCCCTGGCGCATACTGGAGGCTCCTGGTGGGCTAGTTGGCCCCCAGGGACCCCCAGTATGCAAGGGGAATTAGTTCCCCCTCTGCAAACATGGCAGGGGGCTGTGTTGCAGAGAGGTGTAACAAGGGGCATAGCCTCATTACACCTCTGCAATGCAGCCCCCTGGCGCATACTGGAGGTTCCAGGTGGGCTAGTTGGCCCCCAGGGGCCCCCAGTATGCAAGGGGAATTAGTTCCCCCTTTTCAAACATGCACGGGGGCTGCGTTGCAGAGAGGTGTAAAAAGGGGCGTGGCTTCATTACACCTCTTTGCAATGTAGTCCCCTGGCGCATACTGGAGATTCCTGGTGGGCTTTCAGGTCTTATATAGTTAGGAATTAGCATTAAAAAAACCTTGCAAATTCACTGAAAAAACCATAGGTTTCAGGACTTATATAGTTAGGAATTAGCATTTAAAACATTTAAACAGTTAGCTGGACATTTCACTCATACAAAACCATTGAAATTGCTCCTATATAGTTATTTGTACTAACTATATTTCGCGCACCCGCAATCCTCTGCTGATGATGTCACATATTACATCATTCATGAGATGGTCAGTGACATCACTGATGACATCTCAAATTCATCTTTCGCCAAAAAGTATGACAGCATAAAGGCAAATAAAAAAAATTCAAATGCACCGACAGAGCAGGCCAACAGGGAGGACCCTGAAATGTCCTCACTATCGGAAGCTAGTTCAAATGTTGATAGTGAGTCTGACAATGACCAAATCAGATCCCGTCGATTGGGGTTTCAAAAGTTCACCTTGGCCCAGGAGCTCGTTGTGGTGCGCCAAGACCGAAAACAAAGTCTGCGTTCAAGTGCACGAAATGCAAACACAAGCAGAATGCCAACAGGAAACGGAGCGCAAGGAGGCGATGTAACAGAAAGCACAAACAACAAAACCAAGCCTCCCTACAAGAAGACGAAACAATGGAAACGCAACTAAGTGCATCTCATAGTGATGCACAAACTGTGATTAACTTAACTGAGATGAAGCTCAGCAACAAAGAAACAAATATTTTGTCTTTGGGACTGTCATACAGTGCGAGAAGTAATTTCGACTATGCCAACACTCAAATTGACTTCTTAAAGTATACAAGGAAGCTTAAACTGCGCAAGTACTATGCAACACACAAACCCAGCCCAATAACTGCGCGTCACCCTCTTACTCAAAATTTGCCTCAAATAACAACGGGTAACTATGAGTTATCACAAGCAATACAGCTAATGCAAAATGACAATACAGTGCCAGCGGTGAATCTAGACACAGGACTTAATGTAATTACAGCATCCACACCATTCAAACCCAAATCCATGTTCTGTCCACTTATGCTGAGAGATAATATTGACACATTTCACGACAAAATCTTTCTTGAGCTAAAAGAATTACACCGGAAGCAAACCAAAATTAATACAAGACACCGTTATCGTGATTCAGCATACCATGAATTAGTAAAAAAATTGCAGGGCAACACCAATATCATTGTTCGCCAGTCCGATAAGGGTGGAAACGTGGTACTCTGGCCAAAACAATTGTGTATGGAAGAGGCTCTGGGTCAGCTAAATGATAGAGAGTGCTATAAGAGAGTATCTATGAATGATGTGAAACAGGCTTGGAGTTATATATACACTAAACTAATGGCATGGAGAAGTTTGGGACTTATAACTATGGATGAATTTAAATTCCTTAAGAAGGAGAATCTAGTGATGCCCGTAGCTTATTTTATTCCCAAAATCCACAAAAATAACTGCAAGCCACCTGGCCGTCCAATCATTTCGGCCTGCAACAGCATTTTAGAGAACTTGAGTAAATATGTAGATTTCTTTCTCCAGGATTATGTCAAAAAATTACCATCATTTGTCCTTGATACAGGTGACCTGCTGAACAAATTGTCTGATATTGAATGGCAATACAGTTACCTACTAATTTCCCTGGATGTTTCGTCCCTTTACACCTCCATACAACATAGGGATGGACTAAAAGCTGTACAACATTATTTAAGTTCTGGACCCACATGTCTCTATGATCATAACACGATATTACTGTCAATGATTGATCTTTGTCTGCACAATAATTTTTTCTTGTTTTCTAACCAAGTATTCCATCAGGTGTGAGGTGTGGCTATGGGGGCCTGTTTTTCTCCCAGTTATGCCTGTCTTCACATGGGTTACTGGGAGGAACAGGTCCTCTTGCCCCTTCACCTTGCAACAATATCAACTAAGGTAGTCAGGTGGTTAAGGTATATGGAATGGTTCTGAAACTAAGGGAAATGAGTTCATTAGCAATCTTAACAACAATGATCTGAACTTGGGTTTCACCAGTCAAATCAGTGCAAGTATAATTTGTTTTTTGGACGTGGAAATTTTTATTGCAAATGACCAACTGGAAACCAGACTGTTTAGGAAGCCTACAGCCGACAATGCCGTGCTACACGCATCCAGCCACCACCCTGCACATCTAATACGGAGTATTCCTTATGGAGAAATGCTCCGTATTAGACAGATCTGCAGTACTGACATAGACTGTAGAGTAGCACAGAACGAATGCAGGGCTAGATTTTTCAGACGGGGCTACCAATTGTATATTCTGGATAAGGCTATGGGCAGAGCCAATGCGTTGAGTAGACAACAACTGTTGACAGGTAGCCAACGTCATCTAAAGAATATGGATGGCGAAACTAGGCTGATCCTTACATACAGTAGCCAACATCTAGCTATTCGTAAAATTGTCAAAAAGAATTGGGCTTTGATTGCCAGTGTGATCCATATTGGGGCAAGACTTAACACGCTCTCCCAATATCACTTACAAGAAAGCTAGATCAATGAGCAAGTGTCTGGTATCCAGTAGTCCAGGGATCAGGTCATCAAGTTCATGGTTAACAAGTAGCAAAGGATTTTTGAAATGCTCGGTATGCAAAGCGTGTAAAAATGGAATCAGCAAAACCGAGTACCACTCTCCATTTACTGATAGACCTGTCCGCATCCTCAAGAAACTGACTTGCAAGACTGAGTACGCGGTGTATGTGCTGGAGTGTCCGTGTGGCCTGCGCTATGTATGTAGCACGAAACTGCAGGCACACAAGAGGATACTCCAGCACTTGCGAGCCATTACCAACGGCGACACCGCTCACCCAGTCACGCGGCATTTTGAGGAAAGCCACAACAAGAATCCTGCTGACCTCAAATACTTTGTAATCAATTGTGTTCCTCCACTTAGGAGAGGGGGTGACCGTGAGGCACTCCTCCGTAAACTAGAGACTAGACATATCATTTTACTCGATTGCAAGGTACCGAATGGTCTCAATGCCAGTGATGACTGTTTTACTTATCTTTAAATACTGTTACTGAAAATGTATAATTGTTGCTAGCTGCTTTTCTGACCCAATGTGGTCTTTTAACTTTTCTAATTTTTCACTGTGATATTTTTTAACACTTGGTTTGCACAGCATCCTATGAGATCATTAATTTATTTGCGGGATGTTGCACATATTTACAAAATTAATTTATGTGATTGCCGAATATTTGCCCACTTGGGCTATATCAAGGTTGTCTTCAATATATTGCTCCAATGAATAGGGAATGTTACGATATGCAATCCCATAATCAAATAGCAAGGAACAGAATATCAAAGAACAACTATATTTTTACCAGCATTAAGGTGTTTATTTATTGAATTTTAAAGTCTATATATTTATTTATGGTCTTTTTATTCTATATGCTGCTAATATGAGAATACCATTTGTATATACATAAAGCTCTGATAATGTATTTTACAGTTATTTATTCTGTCCGAATATTGATTGACATCTATTTGCCCGTAATCTAGAAAGACAATAGTATGTCTTCTATGTCTGTCACCAATTAATGTTTTTTTTAGTATGCGTTTACTTTAAATTTCCACTCCTTCTTCTCAGAAGTGTCATGTGATCAAGGCCCTTTTCGGGCTGAAACGCGTAATGGCGGTGTTTGGTGTCGGGCATCAATAAACAAGAAAATTGCACCACTTGCGGGTTTGCCTCGTCTTGATTCAAGTGGCTAAGAAGACGTTCTGTACCATATATATATATATATATATATATATACAGGTTCACAGCGTGTAGCCGCGACAGCTACGCAATGCACTCTCCTTGACAACAGCAGCAGCCAAAGTTACTCACTCCCAATCTCGTGCGTGCATCACAGAAAAGTATTTTATTCTTTCAGTTGCAGCATCAAGAAAATTAAACATGGAAAAACCCCTTTCACCGGGGCAGCAGAATCACTTTTTGCTGCTCCATTGACAGATTGCACAAACATTGATTGTGCCCTTAATCTTCTTCGTGCTTCTGCATCATCATCCATTTTAATTTTCACGTGGGATTCCCCCTTCCAGCATGCAACACTCCGTTATTCTAACAGTTATTTGAGATGTCATCAGTGATGTCATCAGTGATGTCACTGACCATGTCATGAATGATGTAATATGTGACATCATCAGCAGTGGATTGCGGGTGCGCGATATATAGTTAGTGCAACTAACTATATATGGAATTTCATTGGTTTTATGTCAATAAAATGTCCAGCTAACTATATATGGTCTCTAACCTATGGTTTTTGCAGTGAATTTTCAAGGTTTTGTAAATGCTAATTCCTAACTATATATGGTCTATAACCTATGGTTTTTTCAGTGAATTTTCAAGGTTTTGTAAATGCTAATTCCTAACTATATATGGTCTATAACCTATGGTTTTTTCAGTGAATTTCAATGGTTTTTTAATAGCAAATATCATAAGCTGTCGAATGTCAAGTACGTGGTAAGTAAAAACATTTTCGTGTTTATGCACACTGATCTGCTTTGAATGCTGCCCCCCACCCCTCATTTCTATTAGGAGTACTCTCTCTTTGCAGATAGTGAAGGGTAGTTAACGCAGCCCTTTGCCCCCTTTGTAATCCGTCGTGCCTGCTTCTCTCTCCATTTGATTGATTGTTCTCTTTGGTTCATTCTCTATTTACAAACAAGCACAGAGTCGCAATACTCTGTTTAGTCTTTGCAGATAGCGAAAAATCGTGTAAAAAAACAAAAGGAATCGAACAAAATCAGTAGGCCACTAATGGGATCTCTTTTTGACCTCGCTAAAATAGAAACATTAGGAACAACCTGTTGAAAATAGCAATGCGTATGTACATAAGCGGCGTTCATTTGTGTTCACAGTACCCCTTGTTGATTGTTTCAATCGAGCATTGAATTGTTCGAAGTTGGTTCTCTTAAGGATCTTCTCTGCCTGCAAACGAGGAAGAATAGGAATATTCTCTCTCCCTTTGCAGATAGTGAAGGGTAGGTAACGCAAGCCTTAAACACGTCGTACCTATTTCATTCCTCATTGATTGATTGATTGTCCGAACATTGACTGTTTGGGAATTAGTTCTTTTTGGAGGTATTCCCTGTTTGCAAATAAACGTAGGAAAATCTTTGCAAGTAGTGAAAGGGTACGTAATGCGAACCTTTCTCCCCCGTTGTAATCTGTCATGCCTATCTACTCCCCACTGATTGATGCACCTGTTTCACCCGGACCATTTACTAGAGATACGTTATCTGGCCCGACCAGAGAGCACCCCTAGTGAAAAGGACATATGCAATAATAACGAAGTGATCACTGTATCCTGTTAACAGAAACTTTAGCATGAAACAACCTGGAAAGAAAAGAATAGGAAAACGAAAATCAGTAGGCCACTGATGAACATGAACTTTTATTAAACAACGAACAAAGAAACGATAACATAACGTAATGATAAAACCTATTAATGTCCTAGAAACAAGAAAACGTTAAAATATGCCAGTGGTGAGAGACCAGAAAAACAGTAAGAGAAACCAAATCACCCCTTGCTGTCCCACCGCCTGCCACGCCAAAAAAATCGATAGACTAGGGAAAATGCAAGTCAGTAGAACATCCGCCCCCACTCTGGAAACTTCCAAGGTGGGGCAGGGTTGCGGCTACGCCCAGCCGGGAGCAGCCCATATAAGGCAGGTCCTGCTGCCACGCCTCGGCCAGGAGATCCTAACGTAGGGTGTAGCCGGAGGAGAGGCCGAGGCCAGCGGGACCCGGCCAGGGGATTGCCTTTACAACGCTGAACAGTTGCAGGGGGGGGGAATGTCTCCTCAACCCTCCCGTCTCTCTCCCAGTCCGGCCGCGGTGGCCCTTGAGAGTTGCAGGTACTCCCGCCACATGCTCTTCCGGTCCGGCCACCAACGGTCGGGGGGCCGAGGATGACGGGATCCGGCTGCAGCCGATAAACCAAGAAACCCGTTCATGGGGCCAGAGCCAGGGGCGTCCGGCCGACATCTACCGGAAGCCCGGCCCGAAGACGGACGGGACACTTCTTCTTTCTTGAATAATGGCTGCGACAACACTGGGGGGGGATTTCTTGCACATGCCTCCGACCCCCCCCCCCCCCCTCGTCCTCATCGCCTGGTCCGGCCATAACAAATCTCAAGCGAGACGCCGTGGGGTGCACTGGGAGGGAGAGACAGTGCGAACAGGCCTCTCCCGCCTCCCCAGGTGGAGGTTTCCCAGCTGCACCCTCAGCGCTCCAGGCGCCCGGAAAAGGGTTCTTCCACTGTGGCCATGCTGCAACGTCTCGCCCGGCAGGGTGGAGCCCGTCCGCTCATTTGACCCCGCGATCGCCAGTAGCTACCGAACTCTCAAAATGGCGGTCGACCTGGCAAGAGCGGGCCCAGCATAAAGAAATGGCCCGGTCACTGCTTGACTCCACCACCGTAGTCCTCCACGACCTTGAAGATTCTAGAGGAGCCGCGGGAGTCTCCGACCCCCGATGGGGAATGACTGCCATGATCGCCCGTGGAGTGACAAAACTGTATCCGCGGGACGTCGGCGCTCCCATGCTGGCGCCAGCCTCACTTTGAATTACTAGAATCCTGCAGACCTCAGTTCCGGTGAAAGCACAGTGTGACCCGGTAGGAAAAATTGTTGCACCTCCTCCCCTTTTTCACTGATAGTTCAAACCACCGATCCTTTCCTTAGCCCTTTTAACGGAACTTTGGACTGCCTCCCCCTCTTTTACATTTTCTAGAGAAAACAAAACATTAACCACTACATTAGCATAGCAGTTGACACCAGAACTGTTTTCAAATTTAAAACCAACAACATCTTCAACAAAATCCTTTTTGTTTCTGCTGTGACCCTGCTACAGCACAGGCATTGTCCCCAGCAGTAATTCTGCGATGCCGGTAAGAATAGCTGTGGTGCCTACTGGACTCACTCACCCCCGCGGCGCCCTACGCCGTTATTTGCTGGGCGGCAACTTACTAGACATCACCTTCGTGCCATCTAGATTTCAGCGCGTTCTGCTGCCTTGTAACTATTCGCACAACAGACCGCTACTGACAAGAATATTTCATTATTGGTGCTGTCAATTTCAATAAATCTATTGGATAATTCAAAAGAAATTGCCACGGTCTCTTCGTTGTTTAAATGTTTTTACTGTTTTTGTTTTGTTGTATATATTTATATGTTATTAAAGTTTTATATTCCTACTACTTTGTTGGAGTGCTACATATTTTTAATGTGACACATAATTGTAAAAACTTTGATGTACCAAGAGTCATTCCTGGAATCTTCCGCTTCAGGCTCGGTCCCCTCCCCAATCACAATACAGGATGGTTTTCAGATAGTAGGAACGCGTGTGGTGTGACGGATCTCATCGGGTGTGGGCCTTGATCTACTATAACTCCTTTGAAGAGGGGTGATTCTTTACAGCTGGGGCCATAAACTACATCTGCAGGGCTAGCTGATAGCCTGGACAATCGGACACAGAGGAAGAGGAGTGTCAGAGGGTGCGGTAGTGAATAGGGCGAAAGGGAGGTGTCGGGCGGACACAGAGTGTGATTTTCAGGGATGAGCAGCGCAGATGGGGGGAGGTTTATTGCCCATGCATAAGACAGAGAGCGGGGGTGACCAGTGCCTGGGGAAGATGCTTGCGAGGGTGAGGAGCCATGCTACGAATCGACAGCGTGCAGAGAGTGGGTCTGGTCAAGACATCTAAAATGGCTGCCGTGCACCACAAAAGTGTGGCATTTCAAAAAAGGCAAGATGGCGCAAACAATGTTTTTCAACACTTCCTCATTTCCTTCGAATCGAACGTTAACAGACGTTGGGGCATATTACCAAAGTTAAGCGATATTTATCGCTAACGATGCTTACCAACGAATTTTTTACCGCTAAGCATCGTCAGAAATTATCGAAGATAAACCTTGCTATTATCAAGGTTTATCGCAAATGCGATAATAAACGGCCGCAATGCATCAATATCGCTAAAAACTCAGCGATATTCATGCATTACCGAGCTAATGCTCTTAGCCATGTTATCCACCTCCCATTGGATAACATGGCTAAGAACTGCTCAGGGCAGGTGTTACTTTTTGGAGATATTCGCGCTTAGCGCGAATATCTCCAAAAGGAGATAGATATCTTGCATGTTGTAATGCAAGTTATTGTGGTATATGGAACTCATACCATAATCTCTCAGGAAAGCAGAAACTGATCCTTTTGGGACCGCCTAAAAAGGCCTAGGGGGTGAGGAGTACTCTACTTTGCCCCCTTTTCACGTTCCGAACTATTTTATTTTACTCTCTTCTGTAATTACACAAAATAGCAGCGATAAGATGCATCGGAGACACAGTGAGAGAAAGGAGGCCGGAGATGAAGAAGAGATGTCAAATACACATTGGAGATAATATAGTGGCAGAAGGGAAGTAAATATGAGTAAACTTACCATGTAACATAAAAATGTTGCACTCTATACTATAAGTCTCATTTTATACTACAATCACTTCGCTACAACCTCATAAATTAAAAATAAAAATGAATAATGTCTCAAACAATTTTTGATTTCTAAATATAAATTTATTCTTCAGAATTTTCTAAATTTGAAAGAACTAGTAACATGTCCTCATCAGCAATGTCCTCATGAAAAGTCTGCAATGATGATTCTTGTACCTCTATGGTCTCCAAACATTCGATAAATTCGCCATCAAGAGATTGATCAAAAAAATCATTCAAGTCATCTCCTCCTTGTGACAATATTTCATTATTGGTGCTGTCAATTTCAATCAATGTAGTGGAATCATTCAAGTCATCTCCTCGTGACAATATTTCATTATTGGTGCTCTCAATTTCAATCAATGTAGTGGAATCATTCAAGTCATCTCCTCCTTGTGACAATATTTCATTATTGGTGCTGTCCATTTCAATCAATCTAATGGAATCATACAAGTCATCTCCTCCTTGTGACAATATTTCATTATTGGTGCTCTCAATTTCAATCAATGTAGTGGAATCATTCAAGTCATCTCCTTGTGCCAATATTTCATTATTGGTGCTGTCCATTTCAATCAATCTAATGGAATCATACAAGTCATCTCCTCCTTGTGACAATATTTCATTATTGGTGCTCTCAATTTCAATCAATGTAGTGGACAATTCAAAAGAAATTGCCACGGTCTCTTCATTGTGAGCCATTTTATTTTGAAATTGCTTGCTGTAAATTGCAGAAAAAAATAATCACTTTCATTTATCGTTTTTAGTAATACATAATGTAAAACTAACTTTATCAAGTATTTAGTATAACAGAAGGACTGCAAATAAATAACAGAAAACATTTTTCAAATTATCTTCAAGTGTACAACATAGTTCCCCTTACAAATTAACAACTCACCTTTTTAAAAGTAGGAGAAGTGTTAGTACTGTGTAAATCAAACACCAGAAATTCACCACCAACAATTCCTCACAAATATACCTCAGACAGTAGTATCACAAAATGGCTGTGGTTTCCTCTCATTTGACATATATACATAACCAATTAACTTTCATCACACACAAATACAAAACCAAAGTAACATTTTAATTGGTTCTAAATTTCAACACTTTCAAATGTGTTTTCCCCATGCAATTTTCCATAGGACATTTACATACGTCTACAGCCTGAATGGCTGAACGGAATTACACCAAACTTGGCAAAATGGTACATCAAACCTAAGAGGTCAGGAAGAATCTACTATACCCCCTTATGGTCATTTCCCCCTTCGCTTTGGCCTCCTCTTGTCTCTCAATCCTACCGAGAGACAAGATGGCGGCCGCTACGGACTGTTTGGAATGTTGACAGACGCCGGAGAACCAATCAGCTTCGCAAAGCTCCGTAACGCGAAAAGTACGCGAAGCGGAGCGCTGTTACAGATATATATCTTTTTTTGAACGTTAATTTCTCAAAATCCACTGGAGCACATATATTGAGACCTAGCAAAGGCACATCGGGCTACCAGTCCCTAATATTTTGCCAAGTTTCGTGCAAATCCATTCAGCCGTTCGATTATTATAATTTTTTTTTTTTTGCCCCGCGGGGCCCTTTTAAAACCTCCACATCAAACGTAGGGGGTCAGCGAGGATCTACTATTCCCCCTTATGGTCATTTGCCCCTTCGCTTTGGCCTCCTCTTGTCTCTCGATCCTACCGAGAGACAAGATGGCGGCCGCTACGGACTGTTTGGAATGTTGACAGACGCCGGAGAACCAATCAGCTTCGCTTCACAAAGCTCCGTTGCGCGAAAAGTACGCGTCCTGGAGCGCTGCCCGGTCCGCTGTTACAGATATATATCTTTTTTTAAACGTTAATTTCTCAAAATCCACTGTAGCACATATATTGAGACCTACAAAAGGCACATCGGGCTACCAGTCCCTACAATTTTGCCAAGTTTCGTGCAAATCCATTCAGCCGTTCGGGCTAAAAGTGAGGCCAACCGCCCTATGGAAAACTCAATGTTAAAAACACGTTTTGGGACCCCCCTTTTTTCTCAGCCCCCCCTTGACGAACCCCCCCCCAAATTTTCAAGGGCTGCTCAGAAACAAAATGTGCCATTTTCCTGAAAATTTCAGCCAATTCCGTCCACAAACGCCAAAGTTATTAGACATAGAATTTTCAAAAAACCCATAGAGAAAAAATCCTAACTATATATACCTACTGGCGACCGCCAGTAGGTAATATATATATATATATATATATATATATATATATATATATATATATATATCCAAAGAAAAAGACTCCTGCTGGAAATCCCTCGCCTTCGTTGGGGTGGAGCCGGTGGCAATATCCAAGCAAACGGCTTTCCAAACGTGCACTCAGGCAGCACACACTGGGTTATCAAGTCAAAGGTTTATTCCTCCATAAACCCTTCGTGACGCGTTTCGCGCTTCAAGAAGCGCTTGTTCACCTGTGACCTTTCAGGCATAGAGTGACAACTGCTCGGCAAGGATAGCACTATGCTAGTCCTATGCTTAAAGACTTTGCTGTAGAAATGGCAAAAGACTTTGTCCTTTTCTATCTCGGCGTGGATGGCACTTTGCTAATCCTATGTTTGAAGACTTTGATAGAAAAACAGACATTTGAGGTGAGCAGATCTAGAGTGTTGCTGGTGTTGAGAGTGCTCTAACAGGAGCTGCTTTCCACCTAAACTTGAGAACTACTAAGAGTTCTCTCCTTTTTTTCTGCATAATTTATGCATCACTCTATGCCTGAAAGGTTTTGTTTTGACTTATACTGGGTGCTCCCTTGTGTCTGGACAAAGCTATACCTCTCTGAAGAGCTAATTAGAGCGAAGCACTGTGTCAGGGGTTGCTTTTACTCATTTCATGTTGACTTGAGTTGGTATTTTACCAATTCAAAGCTGTAATACTGTGCCTGGAGGGATGAATGGCTTTTGTCATTTTACAGCTCGGCAAGGACAGCACTGTGCTAGTCCTATGCTTAAAGACTTTGCTGTAGAAATGGCAAAAGACTTTGTCCTTTTCTATCGCGGCGTGGATGACACTTTGCTAATCCCATGCTTAAAGACTTAGATAGAAAAACAGACATTTGAGGTGAGAAGATATAGAGTGTCACTGATGTTGAGAGTGCTCTAACAGGAGCTGCTTTCCACCTAAACTTGAGAACTACCCAGAGTTCTCTCCTTCTTTTCTGTGTGTATATATATATATATATATATATATATATATATATATATATGTATATATATATATATATATATATATATATATATATATATATATATATATATATATATATATATATATATATATATATACAGAAAAAACCATAGGTTTCAGGGGTGTTATAGTTAGCTGGACATTTCACTCGTACAAAACCATAGAAATTCCCCTGTTATAGTTAGTTCTGCTAACTATAACTTGTGCGCCCGCAATGTACTGCTGATGATGTCACACATTACATCATTCATGACATGGTCAATGACATCACTGACAACACTGATATTGCGTGCGCGCGAGTTACAGTTAGCAGAACTAACTATAACGGAGGAATATCTATGGTTTTGTACGAGTGAAATCTCCAGCTAACTATAACACCCCTGAAACCTATGATTTTTTTATGTGAATTTCTAAAGTTTTTTAAATGCTGATTTCTAACTATAACGTCTCTGAAACCTACAGTTTTTTCAGTGAATTTCAAAGCTTTTTTAAAATGCTAATTTCTAACTATAACGTCTCTGAAACCTATGGTTTTTTAGTGGATTTCAAAGCTTTTTTAAATGCTAATTTTTAAGTGTAATATTAGTTATACCTATTTTTTGTACTGATTTTCTACAGTTTTTGAACTGTTTATTTATGAATATTTTATTCATTAAGTAAGCAACACATGCGCATTACAGTACGCGACGCTTGACTCCAGTGGCATGGAGAGCACGGGACCCACGTCTGGGAGAATTATTTGTTATAAACTTTCCTAATTTCCTCATTTACTACAGTCTCCTCAGTAGGGAATACTTTCAGTTTTTTACTTTGGTTCCATCAAAAAGGCATTCAGATGTGTCACACATTTGCCATCAATTCTGAATGTTAGCACTCTAGTTGCTCATTAGATCACTGAGTAAAGCTACTGCTCACCAGGGAAGTCTGCTGCTGGTATTCAAAGTGCATGTTTCAGTCTGCATGTCAGAATTTGTTTTAATGAAATAGCAGAGGATTTTAGAAGTCACTCAAAAAGTGCCCTAATTTTTCTTTCTGCAGCACTAATCATAATTTCTATGGCCAAATGGAGCCCCTCATGTTGTTCCTTTGCAAATTAAATGTTTTAAGTCTTACCACTTTATTCCAATCAAGATGGCTTCAGGTGTTCCATACTTTTGTCATAAGTAAAACTGTTAGCACTCTATTTGTTCTTTAGAACACTCTGGGACATTCTGTCATTGGGCTATACTTGGGTACATTTGGGTGATATTTGTGCTACATTTGGGTTCTTTTGTCTCTGGTGGCCATCTTGGGAGACGTATTTGTTATGAAGTTTCCTGATTTCCTCATTTATTACAGTCTCCTCAGTAGGAAATACTTTCAGTTTTTTTACTTTGGTTCCATCAAGACGGCATTCAGATGTGTCACACATTTGCCATCAATTCTGAATGTTAGCACTCTAGTTGCCCATTAGATTACTGTAGTAAAGCTATTGTTCACCAGGGAAGTCTGCTGCTGGTATTCAAAGTGCATGTTTCAGTCTGCATGTTAGAATTTTTTAATGAAATAGAAGAGGATTTGAGAAGTCAAAATGTGCCCTAATTTTTCTTTCCGCAGCACTAATTATAATTTCTATGGCAAAATGAAGCCCCTCATTTTTTTCTTTGCAAATTAAATGTTTTATGTCTTACCACTTTATTCCAATCAAGATGGCTTCAGGTGTTCCATACTTTTGTCATAAGTAAAATTGTTAGCATTCTAGTTGTTCTTTAGAACACTCTGGGACATTCTGTCATTGGGCTATGCTTGGGTACATCTGGGTGATATTTGTGCTACATTTGGGTTCTTTTGCCTCTGGTGGCCATCTTGGGAGACTTATTTGTTATGAAGTTTCCTAATTTCCTCATTTAGTACAGTCTCCTCAGTAGGAAATACTTTCAGTTTTTTACTTTGGTTCCATCAAGAAGGCATTCAGATGTGTCACACATTTGCCATCAATTCTGAATGTTAGCACTCTAGTTGCTCATTAGATAACTGTAGTAAAGCTATTGTTCACCAGGGAAGTCTGCTGCTCGTATTCAAAGTGCATGTTTCAGTCTGCATGTTAGAACTTTTTAATGAAATAGAAGAGGATTTGAGAAGTCAAAATGTGCCCTAATTTTTCTTTCTGCAGCACTAATCATAATTTATATGGCAAAATGAAGCCCTCATTTTTTTATTTGCAAATTAAATGTTTTAAGTGTTACCACTTTATTCCAATCAAGATGGCTTCAGGTGTTCCATACTTTTGTCATA
This sequence comes from Lissotriton helveticus, assembly GCF_964261635.1. Taxonomy (NCBI): domain Eukaryota; kingdom Metazoa; phylum Chordata; class Amphibia; order Caudata; family Salamandridae; genus Lissotriton; species Lissotriton helveticus. The sequence continues at coordinate 189,198,588 of NC_136068.1, read as the reverse complement.
AGTAAGACTGTTAGCGCTCTAGTTGTTTTTTAGAACACTCTGGGACATTCTGTCATTGGGCCGTACTTGGGCTACATCTGGGTTATTTTTGTGCTACATTGGGGCTCTTTTGTCTCTGGCGGCCATCTTGGGAGACTTATTTGTTATGAAGTTTCCTAATTTCCTCATTTACTACAGTCTCCTCAGTAGGAAATACTTTCAGTTGTTTACTTTGGTTCCATCAAGAAGGCATTCAGATGTGTCACACATTTGCCATAAATTCTGCATGTTAGCACTCTAGTTACTCATTAGATCACTGTAGTAAAGCTACTGCTCACCAGGGAAGTCTGCTGCTGGTATTGAAAGTACATGTTTCAGTCTGCATGTCAGAATTTTGTTTTATGAAATAGAAGAGGATTTGAGAAGTCACTCAAAATGTGCCATAATTTTTCTTTCTGCAGCACTAATCATTATTTCTATGGCCAATTGAACCCCCCCATTTTATTTCTTTTTAAATTAAATGTTTTAAGAGTTGCCACTTTATTCCAATCAAGATGGCTTCAGGTGTGCTATGCTTTTGTCATAAGCTGTTAGCACTCTAGTTATTATTTAGAACACTCTGGGAAGCTGCAGTAAAACACAAATGAATCAACTGACAGTCTCTGCCCTTGTTAGATGTACATGTTTTACTGAGAATGTCAGACTTCATTCTCACGTGACTGAGAAAGATATTGTGAATTTACAGAAAATATGCTCTCAGTTTAGCTTATAGAGCACCTTCCAAATCTGTGTGTGAAAAGCATGAGAAAATAGTTTTCTCTCAAAAATGATTCATGATATCCCAGCAGAAGGCTTTTTCACATGGTAAAGACACCTTAGAACACACCACAATTCCTAAAATGCGTATGGTACCATCAACAAATGATTTATAATGGAACTAAAGTCTTAAAACCTCCCATTACTTGCAATTCTTTTTACTGAGGTGCTCTCATGTATATTGGTCCCAAGATGGCTGCCAACACTTCTTGAATCAAGTGCTGACAGCCAATCAGATCTCACGATGAGATGTCTCATTAGGCTCCACCCAGATATATATATATATATATATTTTCCTTTAATATCTAAAAAACTACTGAACAGATTTACACCATTTAACAAAACGGCACGAGACTGAACCAAGGACTACCGCTTTGCCAAGTTTGGTGTCATTCCGTTCAGCAGTTCGGGCTGTAGCTGGGGCTAAAGTTTCCTAAGGGAAATTGCATGGGGAAAACATGTTTTGGGAACCCCCTTTTTTCTCAGCCCCCGCTTGGCGAATCACCCCCAAACTTTCAGGGTAGGAGGGGACCAGAGCGCCCCACGAGTTTTGAAACTTTTGCGAAGATTCGTCAACCTGCGCCACAGTTATTGCAAATAGAATGTTGTGGATTTCCAATGGAAAATAGGTCCTAACAATAACTACCTACTGGCGACCGCCAGTAAGTAATATATATATATATATAGATATATATCTATATAAATACAAACACACATATGTTTATAGAAGTATATATTTAGCTATAGTATTCATCATTAGTAGAATATATTTAATTTACATTATATCACATTTTTATATTAAAATATTTAACATTTACTACTTATATAAATTCATTTCAAATTGAAAATCAATATTTTTGTCTATTTTATGACGACATTAGTGGCAATTATATTTTGTTTTGGAAATGTTTGTACTAACCATTATAAGTATAGATACAGGAGATTTTGGTAAACAATATTTTTGACACAATATTTGTGTCAAACAATGTTGTTTACTTCGATATTGTGTTAGTAATCCTCCATTGGTCTGTTCAACTGTCATTCACGTTGTGCTTCTGCCTCCTACAGTATGTGTCAGCGGTTATTTCATTTTCAGCGATTGGTACACTTCCCTGTAAGTAACAGTATTTTTGCTGGCAATATATACAAATCCACCTGCTTTACTTTGCCAATGCTTTATATTTCCATTTTTATCATTTTTTTTAAGTTAACCATTGTGTGTTAAATTAAATCTTCAAGTTACAGTCATTTGAAGCTGTTTAAAAAGATTATGTTTTGTGTGGTATTCCCCTAGATTTTTGCCTTCTTTAGCTGAATACGGTATTTTTGGCAGTGGGACTCTAACCCAGCCAACCAGTGGTGAAGTGTGTTCTTTCCTTTAAACATGGTAAAACTGCCTTACAGCTGTGTGGTTCATTTAATTTACTTATACGTCCCTGTTTTATATGGTACTACCTGTACTAAAGACCCGTAAATAAAATGCTACTAGTGGGCTGCAGCATTCGTGGTGCCACCCAACAAAATAGCTCCGTAAAACATGTCACTGGCCTGCCATTGCTGCCTGCCTTGCAGTTTTAAACTGCCATTTAGACTTGCCCAAATAACCTGTTTGCCAAGCATAAGCATTTCTTTTTAGGTTTAGCATTTGAGACCTCTTGTATATACTTTAGCCCTAGGACTTGTCTGCTTCCGCTTAGGGACTTTTTTTCTGTTCAACTGCCTCTATTTAACTGTTTTGATAGGAAACGACCAGTAGAGGTCAGTAAAATACCAGAATTACTTTCTGCATACGGACTTTCTTTTTTAAATTTTTCTGGCAACTGCCTATATTTGACTTTCTTGAGAGAACACGACCAGCAGAGGTCAGTAAAATACCAGAATCGCTTTAGCATTCTCTAGATTCCAGTCCATAGAAATTGTCTTCCACATGCACCTGTAGACAATAATCATTTTTTCAAATCTTGTATTTTCAGTGATATGACCACCGAAGGCCCTGATTTTATATTAAAAACAGAGCTTTGGACTATACCATTTCCCGTTGAAAGGCAATATTTTTTTCCATGTGTTCCCATACCTGGCCTGTCACGCAGTTTGGTGCTTACTTTCCCTCCATGTTAGAGAAAAGTAGATGTTTCAGCACCCAGGCTAATGTGTTGCATTGCTAAATACATGTACGGTCACAAAGTTGATACCGATTGCATTACAAATGCTTGTTAATTCTCGTAAGTTATCCCTTTGTTTGGCCCTAATGGCTCATAGGTCTGGTGCAGAGCTTTTAAAAGATAGAACACGAAGGAGTAATCAGAGTAATTTTGGTAATTCCACATTATACTTTGATAAAGAAGTACTGATAAAAACGTGATTATTCCAGCTCACATAATTAAGAGTAATTTGGGGGAGAACAATCCTACCATGAGAGCACATGTATCGAGTGTGAGTGGCTGATCTGACTCGCTAGTCTTGGAGCACCTGTTTTACCCCGTGCTTCTGAAAAGCATTGTTCGTTTGTGAAATATGCCCGGCAAAAAGTTATCCCCTGCAAAAAACACTATGGACAACTATATCTTTCAGGTAGTTGCCAAAATTAATAGTGACAGGAGATCTTCACTTGGCCTGAGTTCACCGTCTGCCCTGAGTTCACCAACTTCGCCGGCTTCAGTTTTTGCCGAGTCCTCAGAGCAACCTAGCTCCTGCTGTCCACCTGTAAGTGAATCTGACCAAGTTGATACCGCTGTAATGAACCGGTCGGTTCTGATTGAGCTAGACAGCGAGAGTGAGACGGAGACTGATCAACAACTACCCGAGGATAAAGCCCCCACTCCGGTGCCTGCTCCACGATCCACCAGAGGGGCTAAAAAGCCACAGCCACAGCCAAAGCGTTTTGGGCTCAGATCAAGCCGCAAAAAGATTGCATCGCCCCCCAGCAAATCTGCAAGGGAAGAAGATGACACTCTGGATGATGTTCCTATGTCTCTTACTAGTGGTCAATTTAAGAACTTACTGAGTATGATAGACACTAAGATAAAGGACATTGTTAATCCGCTGTTAGGCAGAATTGATAAACTCACTAAGGAAGTGAATCGCCTTGGGGGTTTGCTGAATCAAACCTTATCTGAAGTAGGCAAACTACCAGATGCTGTTTCTAGTAGGGTTGAGTCCAGTAAGGCCTCTTCTTCTTTGGTGGGTGGTGGGGCTTCCTCACTACCAGATCCTTCGGTGGCTCCCTTGATATCCATATTAGATAGTGCAGAGAATAAAGATGTTCCTCCAGATGCATCCTCCGCCCCAGAATCTGTAAATGGCTCGGTAGAGTTGATAGTTGAGGCCTCTCCTTTGGTCTTGGTTTTAGCCAATGTTCCTCTCTTGCAGTCTGGTCAGGAAGAATCTACCTCATCCCTATTGTCTAAAGCACTTTATTGGTTAACAAATAATATGGTAATAACTCCTAGGGGTAAGCACCAATTGGCTGACGAAATAGTAAAGGCTAGAAGGGTGAGGTGGATAGGCAATAGCACAAAGAAGTTTCTGGGTGACTGCGTCATCTTACATTTTTCTGACCCAGAGGTTTTGGCCAATATTCTACCTAACCTTCTACCTCCGCAGCGGAGATCGACTGAAATCATTCCACTCACTTTAGACTTTTTCTATCAGTGTAGTGGGAGGGTCTCTAATAAAACAATGCTAAAAACTAAGTGGAACGTTGTCCCAACAAAAGGGCGGAGGGAAGTGAAGCAACCAGAGTGGGGTCTAAATCTAGAGAATAGATTTTCAGCCTTTTCCAATCTTGATGACTGTGATTGACTCTCTATAAATCTAAGCCCAGTACTACTAGCTAATGGGGATCAAAATTTGGATAGCTTACCTACCCAGAATGTTAATTGCCTTACCAATGATTTGTTGAATAACTCGGTTGTCCAAGCAGATGGTGAGGCTTGTGTACTAAACTCTTTTCCTGGATTACACCAGGGTCGTTTGACAGGGGTTGCTAACCTACTCTCCTGGAATATAGCTGGTCTGACATCCAAGCTCGATTGTGGGGACTGGCTTGGTTTTGTTACCCAATTTGATATTTGTATATTCCAGGAGACTTGGGCATGCGATCCTGTCTTTGTATTAAGCTATTTGAATTTTTATGTGTCAGCCGTCAAGGGTCCGAAAGGTAGACCTATGGGGGGGCTTACTATCTGGATTCGACAGGCACTAAATCTCTCAGTTAAAAACATAGCTATTGGACACAATGATATCCAGCTTATTAGGATTTCTAATGACAGAACAGGGTCACTTGATATTTATAACGTTTATATTAGGAGTTCCAAAGGTCGATCTGAAACATTATTAACCTTGGCCGACCTCATCGAGGAGCACTCCGTTAAAAACAACATTGTTATAGCAGGAGACCTTAATAGGTCTTTTGAGCCATTGGTTGCGGGAGATGCTTTCACTGGTGCTGATAAGGATTCCTTCTGGGGCATCCCTGAACTGCAACTGAAACCAGTCTCCCGTTGGACAGAGGACATTATAGCTATTAATGCACTGTGTCTTGAAAAAGGCTTGAGAGCTACGAACGGGAGAACAGCTAGGGATAGAATTGGTTCACCAACTTTCGACAATGGGAGGCACAAAAGTCGAATTGACTACGTGATCTGCAGTTTGCATCTGTGGCCTGCCCTTTGTGATATGGAAGTCATTATAAGATCTGAGAGTGACCATAACCCCCTATGTGTGACTCACAAATGGTGGCCTGCTGAATCAAACTCTGGCTGCATGAAAGAATTAGTTCCTCCGCCCATTATCGCCGAGAACAATATGCGTAGGCTACGTTGGGACACTGTAGCGAGAAATCAGCAGGCTATTGATATTATCAACAGTGAAACTGATCAAGCCATTCTCGCTATGGAACTGGCTAATGCCTCTCCTAAGGATCTGGGTGAAGTGGTCAAAATACATGATACCCTTTTTGGTAAGATCAAGGTGCACTTTCTAAGACCTGATAAGCATAAGGGGGTTATTACCAGAAAAGATGCTAGATGGTATAACTCTGATTGTAGGAAGGCAAGACTCGACCTTGGCCGGGCAATCAAGAAGCGAGACTGTGTGTCTGTTCCTCTAGCTAGGAAAGAATATAAAGTATGCATTGCTAAAGCTAAGAAGGATTGGGACGAGCAACACTGGTGCAAACTGAAAATGGCCAGTGACAGGAAGGATTCCAGAGTATTCTGGAATATTGTAAAATGGGGTTCTGAGAGAGCTGAAGAGTCACCAAGTAATAACGTCTCACAGGAGGCATGGGTTAAATTCTTTAGTTCGCAATACACTCTAAATACCCAGGTCTCAGTTGAGGACAGTACGGTTATGAAGTTTTTTGAAGATGACAATTTTAATTATAAAGAGATTATGTCTGCAATCTGTGCAGTAAAACGCGGGCGAGCTCCAGGTCAAGATGGAGTGCCCGCCGATATATTCTTAAATGATAGTGAACGCTGGTGCAAATATATACATTTGCTTATTAATTCAATTGCTCAAGGAGCAGATGTCCCTGATTCATGGAGGGGAGCAGTTATTATCCCCGTGTACAAGAAGGGGGACCGAGCTCAGCCCTGTAACTATAGGCCTATCAGCCTTATTGACACTGTGCAAAAAATTGTGGGTCGCGTGGTGGTCAATAGGCTTCTCGACTGGGCTGAGGATTTTAATATCCTATCTCCATTCCAAGCAGGTTTTAGAAGGGCAACAAGCACGATCGATCAAGTGTTCCGCTTCCAATTATTACAGTGGAAAACCGTGGTTCTGGGGGGGTGTAGCCTGTACGCGGCATTTGTCGACTTGCGGGCTGCATTCGACCTGGTCCCGCGTGCAAAACTGTGGCAGGTCTTGCATAGCTTGGGGGTTTCCGATGAGTTACTAACCCTGATACTGCGCCTCCACGAGTCTAACTATGCAAAAATTCAGTGGGGCGGCCACGGGATGGTCACTCCTGATTTCCGTGTTGAAAAAGGGGTCAGACAAGGGTGCTCAATGGCTCCTACTCTATTCACACTGTTCATAAATGGGGTAGTTTCTCGATTGGTAACCGCGAATGTTGATGCTCCTTCTCTTGCAGGACTAAAAATCCCCATATTAATGTTTGCGGATGACACGCTAATTTTATCAAAAACCCCTAGTGGACTACAGCGTGCTCTGACAATTTTTGAGAACTTTTGTGGGGAACATGGACTGGAGGTGAATACTACGAAAACTAAACTAATGAGCTTCAAGCCGCAGCGTAGTTTTAAGTCCAAAATTATGATGAGTGGTGGGCCTTTAGAGTTAGTTAAATCATTCACATACCTAGGTATCCAAATAGCTGATGACCACAGGTGGAGCCAGCATATAAATATTGCTATTCTGCGACACAAACAAATAGCTGGCACAATTAATTCTGAACACAGGAAGTCGCTAACCAAACCTGTTAAACCAGCCCTATTGGTATATGAAGCGAAGGCTATTGGGTCTGCACTTTACGGCGCTGAAATGTGGGGCTTTGAAAATCTTACATCTCTGCAAGCCTCTGAAAATAAATTTTTAAGAACTCTTAACGGTACACCTAAAAGTACTCCGTTGTTGCCTCTCCGATACGTTCTAGGAAGGAAACAAATCAAGGACTTGGCCAGATTACGCCCGATCTTGTATTGGCGCAGACTCTGGACCACTCCTGAGCTCTCACATTATGCCGCGGGTTTTGTGGATGTGATCAAGGCTGATGGCTTTCACAAGATAAGCTGGCTTAAATTATTGAAAACTATATTGTTTGAGCTAGGGTTGAGTTCTTTATGGCAGGACCCTGCTGGGACATCTTTCCCTTCTAAGCGTGTCTTAAAAGATATTTTTTGGGAATGGATTGCCACTAAAACTTTAAATGCTCCAAGCTCTGGGTCCATGTCTTCGCATTTTCTTGAGGCTAAAATGTATCCAGTCTTGGAACCATATTGGGATATCATCTCCAAACCAGGTGATAGGAAGCTCTTATTCCAACTGAGAGCTGGTGCACTTCCTATAAAAATATTGACAGCTAAATGGGGTTCAGGTGGAAATAACACCTGCCCAGCTTGTGGGTTGGGGGATGAGTCTCTGGGTCACTTTCTGTTTTCATGCAGATCATATGCTATTCCAAGACGAGTATGGTTAGCTCCTATGTGCAGGAACCTTGGGACATCAAGTAGTTCTGTAGCTATGCGAATTATTTGTACAACTCAAGTTTCTTGGATCCTGATAGCTACAGCAAAATATCTGGGTTGGGCATGGATGCTCAGGCAGAGACTGCTAGTTAAATAACTATTCTCTGCCTGACAATTTAGACAGAGACTGCTAGTTAAATAACTATTCTTTGTGTGACAAATTGGTCCTCATGAATTTGACATTACTGCTTTTTATTTATCAACGACCTTGTATCAAGATAGAGACTGCTAGTTAACTAACTATTCTCTGTCTGGATTAATTGATTTTTTTTTTTTTTTTTTTTTGGAATTGTATAATTGCTTTTAGACTCCGGCGTTTCACATCTTGAAAATTATTTTTATCAATGTTTTAATCCTTTTTAATTGAATGAATTTTATATGTAACCTATAGTGTTGCGTCAATGTGCTGGATTGTAAATTTAATTTGCTTTTAAAATTCTTGTGTATATTATGCTTTTATGAGTAATAACTCGAATAAAGCACTTTTTGACTTGACTTGACTTGACTCGCTAGTCATGCCCTGCTGCCTCTCTAGCTCTTTCTTAGTGCAAAATGCATCCTCGCAAAAAAGCACTAATTGCCAGGGGCCTCATTTATGAAAAGTGACGCATCGCTGCGTGAAAACAGCGATGCGTCACTTTTCGCTGCGCCCTCCTTGCAACACCAATGATGCGTCATATTTACAGTATGACGCATCATTGCGCAAGGAGTTACAGATACGTCAGTGACGCATTGCTGGAGTGTGTCACAAAAGTGACGCAACTCCAGCAATGTATCCTTTCACATGGGGCAAGCCCCATGTGAAATGGCCTGCGTCAGTCTTACGCCTGCTGTGAGGCAGGCGTAAGAAATCAACGCATTTGTGTCCTAGAAGTGGCGCAGTGAAATCTTATAGATTTCACTGCGTCACTTCTATGACCCTTTCTTGCGGCAATACGCCCCCCTTGCATACTTATACTTGGCGCAGGGATACTGTGGCGCAGGGGTTTACAATGTGGCGCATCTACCTAGATGCGTCACTTAGTAAATATGGCGCAACAAGGCGCATTTTTTATGCCACTAGTGCGTCACAAAAAGTGACGCACTAGCGGCGTAAAAGTGACGCACAGCCTCATAAATGAAGCCCCAGGAGTAAGCTGGGGGGAAATCCTACCCCAAGAGCACCTTTAGTACTATTTAGTAGTGCAAATACATTCTTGTGCCCATTTAGTACTAAAAAAGGGAATTTTACATTTAGAAATAGAGTTAAAAGCTGAATTATTCTTATAGTGTAATTATGGGTAATCACACAGGACTCTTAAGTAATTCCTCGTGATTATGCTACATTGAATTACACAAGTTATGCCCACCTCCAGTTTAATCTGCTGCATTGTATGCATAATAGAACATTTTACTCATGCTGCCACTTTGTGTCAAGGGTTTCTGCTCAGCAACATCAATTAACGCTATGCAACATTTCAACAAGGGACTTTAAAAAAGCGCTGAGTAATGTTTTAATTTAAAAGCACATTCACTTTAAACGTGACAAAGGAAAACAAGCATCTCTCAAAAATATTCAAAAACTACAGACAACTTTCGGTAGCTGTGAGGATATGGGTGCTATGTGAGAAATGAGACCCACATGATTCCAGATGACGTAAAAATAGGTAAAGACAAGCAGAAAAGAAAACATCGTATTACATTTGAATGCCTGTGACATGGGCAACCAGCGAATTGCATCTTGCGTGAATCATGCAATTGACGCATCGATTTTATCCCGCTTCTCATTTTTTTCGCTGTAATTTGGCGCCCACCTACCTTGGCGCCCTGTGCAGCCGCCTGCTTCGCCTACATTGATGGCCTGATGCTGATGGGAGTATTAGTAACTATTGCAGCCACGTGCTACGGAGACACGCCTAGAAGAAATTTTTAAGGCGCAAGGATTTCTAGGAACAAAGTAGAAAGGTGGTGGAACTCGGGTGAGTTTGGGTGTGAGGCAGGAAATCCGGTGAAGAGAAGGAAACCTGGGACAAACGTGAGATGCAAGAACCACGGAATTAGGGGTGTAGATATCAGTGGTGCGCCCGGTGCAGTTTCACCGGCGCCAGTGGGATGGGGCCCAGGCTGCCCTGCGTCAGTTGCAGTTTAATTGGCAGGCCAACAGCGGAGAGTCTTGAGATAGAGGGAAGAGTGACAGTGGCAAAGTAGCCATTCAGATGGGTGCAGTGAGAGGGGCCAAGGTATGAAAAAAGTGATACAGTAGAAAAAAAGAGGAGATTGGCTGGAGCAAGTGCAGAATGCAAACAGCAGAGGATCACGAATGGAGAAGAGGATGTGGCGGTCTGACCAAAACTGCCTATGGAACTGTGAAACCAGATTCGAATCTCGGCGTCGGCTCAACATCCCGTGATTCTGGGCAAATAACTTATTTTCTCCCCAAAGCACTTAATCCCACGTGCCTAAAAACAGTAAAAATGTGTAATGTGACCTTGTGTAAAAATAATGCTCATGTAAAGAGCTCCAATGCCATCGGTAAAGTTAACGCCATATAGAACCACCCACCTCCCCCAAAATTAAGAGGGGGAGGGAAAAGTTGAGACACTCAGATGAGAGAGGAAAGTTGAGAGATACAAAGGAATTGAGAGAAGGCTAGAGAGGGACTATAAAAGGAAGAGTTAGGGGGAGGGTAGGGGAAAGTGGAGAGCTAGAGAGTGGGCGGGGCACAAGAGATGTAGGAAAGAGAAAAGTGTGAAGGAGCGTGAAGTGTGAAGGAGGGGGAAAGAGTGGAAGGTGAAAGGTAAAGTGGGGGAGAAGCAGGAGATATTCAGGGCGTGATTCAGGGTTATGAGAGAGTAAACGGAAGCAGCGGGCCAGTAGCATAGCTTTCATTAGTGTAGCAGGTGCAGTGGCGCCGATTTCCAGATTGCACCACCATTTCTGCTGTTTGTTACTACCTGACCCCTTAGATAGGGTTTCCACTTTCTTTCCTGGCATTAGGGCCCTTGGTAACATTGATATGCCACTCCTCTGGAGCAATGAAACGAAATAGAAATATGAGAGGTGGGGGTATGGAAAAGGAACTAGAGAAAGAAGTAAGGAGCACTGGAAGTAGGGAAAGAAACAGCGACCTCTGGGATAAGGGAAAGAAGTAGGGACCTACGGAGAGAGAGGAAAGAAGCAGGGTCGCTGGGAGATAGGAAAGAAGCAGTGATCGATTCTTTAGGAGAAATTGAAATAAGCAGGGACCAGCAAGATAATGGAAAGAAGCAGGGACCTGAAGAAGACGGGAAAGAAGCAGAGGCTCATGGGCATAAGGAAAAGAAGCAAGGGCAACTGGGAGAAGGGAAAGAAGCGGTGCTCTTGAGGATAAATGGAAAGAAGCAGGCAAAAGGGAAAGAAGTAGGGAAAGTATTAGAAACCTAGGGGAGAATGGAAAGAAGCATGGGCAACTGGGAGAAGGGAAAGAAGCAGCGATCTTTGTGACAAATGGAAAGAAGCAATGAGAAGGGAAAGAAGCAGGGACCTGAGGAGAGAAGAGGAAATAGAAAAAACCTAGGAGAGAATGGACAGAAGCAGGGGCGACTGCAGGAACTGAAAAGTAAGCAGGGGCGACTGCAGGAACTGAAAAGTAGTGGCTTTTAGGGCAAATGGAAAGAAGCTGGGACCACAGGAATTAGGGAAAGGAGATGTGATAAGGGACATAAGCATGGACCCAAGTGATTAGGGAAAGATGCAGAGATCACTAGGAGAAGGCAACACCACAGTAACCTGTAGGGCAAGTGAAAGAAGGAGAGAACTAAGGGAGAAGGCAAAGAAGCAGGTGAAGTAAAAAACAGTGATCTGTAGGAAACAGGGAAAGACACAGAGACCTAAGCGTGAGTCTCAGGGAGATGAGACAGAAGCGGGAGGGGGTTGGTTCGTGGAGAAGGCAAAAAACAGAAATCCTAGCAAAGGAAAGAAGCAGGGATGGGCAGAAACGCTGACCTCTGGGGGGTGGGGAGAAGCAGGAACCTCTGATACAAGTCTGAGGGGAAAGAGAAGAGCGCAAACTTCTACCGGGGAAACAGGGGTCAAGTGCAAAAGCCTACGCAAGTCTGAGAGCAAAGCAGGAACCGGCAAAGAAAAGTGAGAACCGGGAATCACTGGAACCACTGGCAGGGTGGCACGAAACAGGATTCTGGCGGACAAGGGCGAGAAGCAGCATCTTCAGAGAGAAGATGCCGAAACAGGTGACTTCTGAGCAGGGCTAATGACAGGGTGTGACGAAAAACCTCAGAGAGAAAAAAAAGCAAGGACCTCGGGACAGACCTCGGGACAGCGGCTAGAAGCAGTGAGGCAACTGACCACCGGCGCTAGGGGGAGAAACAGGGCCCTCATGGAGCAGTAGCAGAGGCAGGAACATCAGGCGTAGGCATGAAAAGCAGGAGCCCGAGGGTGAACCAAGGTGAAAGGCAGACACCCATGGGACAGGGCATGACTGGCGCCGCAGGGACATGGTGGGAGGCGGGAAGCTCGCGGACAGCGTGAGAAGCACGGGAAGCAGGGGAGGGGGGTGTGCAGGGCTGTTGTGCACCAAATGCGAATAGCCGTTCCACCTGCTCCGTAAATAGTCCTCGTCTTCCCAGACGCCAGCCTCCCTCCCCCACCCTCCGTCCCCCCCGGCGTGCAGCGCCCCCGGAGCCGGAGCACCCCCGCAGCCCGCGTCTCCCGCTCTGAAGTGTGAGGAGCCTCCGGCAGGGGGCGGCCGGGAGAGGGCGGCTCTCCCTCTCTCTCACACACACACGCCGCCTCCTCAGACACGCTCCCACTCCCTGCTCCAGCAGGCTGGCTGCGCTCAGAGCCGGGAGCTGCCGCTGCCATCTGGGGGATTCTGCCAGCCTTCTCCCCGGGACTGACCCAAGGGCTCTGCCGGCAACCAGGGGCGTCGGGAGGGACCCCCGGAGCACCGCTTCCCTCGGGCATCCCCCCGCCGACGGAAAGTTAAAGTGCGGGGAGCGGAATTTGGGGAGAAGTCAGTGCAGGTGGAGAAGGTAAGAGGGACAACCACGCGCACTGTGCATGAAGCCAGCCTCAGAGGATGCAGCAAGTTTGGGGGGGCGATAGGGTACCTGGGCAGTGCCACCCGGGGCGCTGGGGGTTCATATCGAGCGCTGGCTCTGAAGAGTGGGGTGAGATGGTGTTTACTGCGGTCGACTATGGATACACTGGACTGACAAGTGCCTTATGTCACATCATAATTGTGCGTATAGCGCCTATCCCGCACCGGCGGCAGCTCAGCGCTTTCATTTGGTCCTTGTTTGCAAGCATGCCTATTCAGTCACTCGATAGGTGGTTGTAACAAGTGTGTCAGACCCTTGGGGTGTCATCGGAACACTTTCAAGTAATCAACTCGGCTTACTAGTGTGTTTGGGGATGAGGGGGTGATGCTGGCGGAGGGAAATATCGAGTTTTATAGCCGTGTAGCGTTGAGTGTGTTGTTGTATTTTGGGTTTCTTCAATGTCCCATAGCGCTCTGAAGTGTCATTAAGGCGCTTAGGCACCATATTAGTCTTCTGAGACTTCCTAACCTGCAGCACGAGCACGTCATAAAAGCACAATGTATAAATCAAGAATTATGTGTATGATTGTAAAGTACTTCCATACAGACAGAAACAGAAGGCGCTTTGAAATACTAAGGCTGTCTAAGAGGAACTATAAAAACTTATGAGGGAGAACTTCTCTGCGCGCTAGGCGTGGTGGACAGACCCTGAGATGTGCCAGTTATACGACCAAATGAATGTGTGAATGAACAGGTGAGGTGATGGCGAGTTGAGTGGGTGAATCGATGATGATTTGGGATGATTGGGTAGGGAAGATCAATGAGAGCTCTTGCATAAAAAGCGCCTCAAGTACATCAGTCACCTGTAGGCGCTTCCTGGCTAAAGACTGAACAGGAGTGAATTCTGGCTGCATGTGTCCGTCAGCACGGAGGGCCGCTGGACCGGAGCCAGCGGGTGTGTTCTCTGAAGGGGGCTTTGTGGCTTGAATGGGCACGCACTTGCAGGGCACAGTGCCAGTGCATGTGTCTGCCCTAGCCTGCTGACCCGTCTCCCCAGGGAGTTAACAGGATGGCGAGGGATGCCCTTTCAGGCGTCTGCGCGGGGCATACAGATTCACTGGGCATGGGTGAGTGCCGGCTTCTCTATGCGTGATGCCCGGGGTGTTTGAAACACCTCTTGCTGTGGGGCCGGGGTGGCATTAGGAGTGTGGGTATTAGAGGCAGCCAAGGGGCGATTCCTGTGACCCGATATCTGTCTGTAAGTGACAAGGCGCCTTAGCATGCTCGCCAGGCTTTAGTAAATACGAGCACGCACCCGGGTTGATGCCCCCCCCCCCCCCCCTACCCACCACCAGCTTTTAGACTCGGCGAGTTGCCTTTCATCCCTTGAGTATTCCCTCGTGGTGCGTGTGTGATGGTTAGGGCGCCTTGATGGCATATTTATCACTGGTGCCCAACACTGCGCCGCAGGTGATTGACTTTGTCACGTGTTTTAGGGTGGACAGGGCTCCGTGCTGGGAGTGAGACCCCATCCGCAGTCACCGGGACCTGCCCTAGTTCACTTTTTAGCCAATAATTGATTTGTGATCGATCGAGTGAACGGCTTGGGTTGGGAGATCCGCAGGTGTGAGACACCCGCTGCACTGACAGGGTGTGCACCCAGTGGGGTAACACTGGCCCCGCAGCTCCCGCGGTGCAGGGGGGTGTGGGGGGCACTGTGCTCGAGCTGCCTGAGAGTTCCTGACTGGGTTCGGAGCGTGGGCCCCCCTCAAGTTTCGTCGCTGGGTGGTTCACATCTTCGCCCCAGCGCCTGGCGATTCCCGCCAGAAGTACAGCTTTTGGTGTGCCAGGGCTGCTCTGGAATGCCCTACCCACCATGCCAGTCGATTTCCATTACAGTGCCGCCCACAAGAGCTTCCCGCTGTACCGGCGCACGCACGTGCCGGTGGGGGTCAGGCGTGTGCCACAGTGCAGTGCCCCGCAGCTGAGATGGCACACTCTACTCCACCCCCCATCAAACTGTCCACCCTTCAACTCTTTACACGTTCCCTCTTCTTTCTGCCTCCATTTCTCCCATCTTCATCGCTACCACCTACCCCCACTATCCTCTTGTCGACCACCCCGAGACTGGCTCACGGGTCCTTCCCCATGCCTGCGGCCCTTCCCGTCCGAAGCTCACACATGGCACAGAACAGGAAGCGGGCACCCGAGAATAACCCATAATACTCGAGCTCGGCTCTATTTTGCCAGTGCTTGAAATGGCCACAAGTGCAGGAACTCAGTATCACCGAGTAAGTGCCTTCCCATTAAATGTAATGCACACCTGCTAAGAAGTGCTAGTATTCCCCCTTTTAAACTGAAGACAGGTAAAAACTCAGCGCGTGACATAACCTGCCCGTTCAAAGCGCTGCGTTTTGCACATAGCGCCTGTGATTTCTCAGTGAGTAAAGCGCCGAAGCTTCGTTCCGGCAGATAGAGGGTGGGCCCGGTCTGCCAAGCATAGGTCCGGCTTTGGGGTTAGTTATGGAAATGCACCACCCGTTGACGATAATCCACGAGGGGTGCTTGGGGCGAGTACAGCGAGTGTCTAGCTGTGTTTCTACTTCACGTGCTGAGTGTGTCACGAAGACACCATCCCCTCGCCCCGTCTGCAGCGTGGAGCTAGCCTCAGTGCCCGGCCTCTCGTGCGGTGCGCAGGGAACAGGCAGGCTCAATTTCTGGGCGATGTGGAGCTCACCAGTACCCAGTACTGCCCCAGGTCTCCTGCTCCGTACCTCCCTCCACGTGCTGTGTGCAGCGAGCAAAGTGCAAGGCTCACCACGATGTGCTGCCCCAGTGAAACAGGTCGCCCATCGTGCTGCTTGATGCAAGCAAACCACCTCCTCTCTGTGCTGTGTGGGGCTCGTACACAGGATCTCATCACTCCGGACGTCGGGAGCCAACCCCCCACACCCTCCCCCTTGCAGTGCAAGACCAACCACGTAGTAGTCAGGGCTCGAGTCGGGGTACCACGCGGGTGGACGGCGTCCCCCCACTTATTTTACCGGTAGCGCGATAACTGGAGCCACACATTCACTCTTTGGCCTCCCTTGGGCGAGATCGGAGCCCATTCAGAACGCTACTGAAAGGGCGAGATTTTGATCGATACCTTATATCTATTGATCCAAACCTCGATCTGGTCGACTGAACCTTTGTTGCCTGTCTGTGAGGAAAGAAAGTGCACCTATTTCCAAGTTAGTTCACCCAATAAAGGACTCTACTCCCAAAGATCACAAACAACTTCTAGCTTTCAAAAGTTTATTGTAAAGATATGATAAGCTGCAAATACAGGCATCTCAGAATGAGATTGACGAGATACACAGGTCCAATTACATACATGTGCTCTCGGAAAGCCCTCAGACGAGCAACAGAAATCACTAACACAAGTTCTAAGAATAATAAAGCTATCAGCATAGACGCATATCTCTCCTTCATTTAGGTTGGAGGAAAACGCAAAGGTTAGGCTGTCCCTACCCTGCTCTAGATGGTATCCCTACTTAACCAAATCCCAACCTAACAAAGGTGTCAGCAATGAATGACCCCCAAGGGAAGTCACTCACTCTAAGTCTCTTGGTGAAAACCTATAGTTCTCCAGTCATGACCCCTCTCTGCCTACCCATCCGCTCTCTAAAGGGTCCTCAGGTCTCTGCTCTAACTCCACCCAGGGGTGCTGTCCCTAATACAAAACAGTCAACAACATTTGAGACGCCCCTTGCGAGACGCCCCTCACGTGGTGTAGCTTCTGGCTTTTTCCATGATGCTTTGTATTGGGCCTCATACGTTAGAGTTGACCTTGCTTCTCAGACTCTTCTCCGGCCCGCTGATACCCCTCAAACATTCCGGAACCCTCCTCCATGTCTAGGCCGTCCACTGAACAGACCTCTATTCATTCATTTATAATTGGATCCCCCCTCTTCCTTTGCAGACTGATATCTGCAGCCAAGAACCCAACTCTCATAGACTTCTAAAAAGAAAAAGCTTGCAACATTTCTCAGCCCAGACATGTACGTGTAAATCAACGTTAAAACATTTCAGGCCTACAATATTTTTCATCATGATTATAGCATTCAACTTCTTCATTAATTAAAGCATGTTAATATTCTTATTCTATTATTCAGTAAACATTTCTATAAATCATGGCCCATTTAATGCGATGACCAAAACATTAATACAATCTGTGTCGTGAAAAGAAACACCTTCCCTTTTAGCTCTGCAGCTCTGAGGCCTACCACATTCTGCGTTTAACCACATACCATCTTATGTTTTAACAGCTACACGACATGGATTCAGAAATAATCACGTCTAATAAAGTCATATAATGTCACACATTTCTGTATTAGTTCCACTTCTACTTAAATCTCTACATTAGCTATACATTTAGAATATAATTGCAGATACTATTAGCACTCATGGCATTTCTCCTCATGATTTGTGCTTACTACTGGTAAGTGTGATGTACTCATACATTTAAGTCAGTTTGCGCTCTCTCAGTTCCCCCCTTTGATGACCTCTCGGGGTCATCACTAACATTTAAACTGAAGTTATTGCTGGCATTCTCTGCGCTTCCAGAGCCCTCAGGCTCCTGTACTGATTATCTTGTATGGCAGCCAATCTCTGCAGCTGTTCTCTTTGGGCCCTTTCTGACCTTCTTGCTCTGTACCATTTGAATACCCTCACCAATCCCCACAATATAATCCCACAGATCAATATTATGATGATAGGTTTTAGTATGTACCAAACAAAGCTTTTGCCTAAGGTGGAAAACCACCCTCCAACTGTACTCATTCCGTGGCCCACCTTTTCCCAGACATTTTCTCTACTCAAGTCTTCGATCTCCTTGTGAATATTAGTTATGTTCCTAATAACTTTCTCAAGGGGCTTTGAATTGTCTGGAATGTAAGTGCAACATTCCTGGACCTTCAAAGCCTTACAGACTCCGCCCTCTTTTGCTAGTAGGACATCTAATGCAAGACGGTTTTGAAGAACCATAGCCCTTATCGATTGCATCTCTCCTTCTACCAGCATTAAGGACTGAGCAGTGCTGGCAGACAACCTGTCGACAACTGTTGCCAGTCGTCTAATTTTAACATCATTAAGGATTAGACCCAAAAGAGGGAACATAGCTCCAAAGACATCTCCAACCATTTCTGCATCGCCTACATCCCTCCTTCCCCTCGATGATGTCTTGCCCTCAATGATCACTAAGTCTTGTGCATGATATATTTTGGGGAAGACAATTGCCAAGTAACATGATCCATACCAGTTGTCAGGTAGTCTCACGTAGGCATTTCTTCCACATACAAAATACACATTTGGAATCACTTGCATTCCCTTCAGGAAATCCTTGGTATAGTACTCTATATTGAAAGCATGCTCACAGTCAACTTCACCCACGTATACATTTTCATAATACGTTTTGGCTCGGTGAAGACATAGCTTTCCTCTCTGCGTTTTATCTAAAGCTATTGGACCACTACTACCCTTTCTCTTGTGTGCCTTCTCTTCCTCGGTCCAATCTGTTTTCCATTGTCCTGATTTTTTCAAAATCTTTTGTCTCCTGTAACGATCATCCACCTGCCCTATGAACTTCTTCTCGACTTCTGACACCTTGCATGTCAGGTTATTTCTACGGGCATGTGAAGTATCTAAAGTAATCCAAGGAATGAAGAACTTGGCCAATCTGTCTTCACTCTTCCAGTAGTCCCATTTGTTCATCTGCTTATAATTTGGGACTTCTGGCAACACTGAATCATAATTGGAGAAATAGTATTCAAAACTATCTCTCTCATAAAATATACTAAGCAATAAGCTACATGTAATGCCATATGTCAGAGGGAGGTGATGGTATCTGATTCCTTCATCTACAGACGCCGGCAACTGCATGCAGACGTAGCAATCCTTAACCTCCATGGCATCCACGTATTCATATAAGAGTTTAGCATAAGCATTTGACCTAAAGTCTCCTTGGGACTCATCTACGTGTAACCTGCGGGCTTCTGCAGCTAATAACGCTTTCTCTTGAGTGTTTTCCCTTTTCTCACCAGCAACAGTAGGTGTAAGCGTTTCTACAGATTTCACATCAGTTACCTTTGCCTCTTCCTCATGTCCCTTTACATAAGAAATTGTTACCACTAAAGCTATTAATATTATCACTCCTACTATTAGTGTACCTATTATACATTTAGCTCTGCGGTTCTGGGTGCCGGCCTCCATTTCGTCAGACAATATGGCTCTCTCTTATCTTAGCAAAAAGTTCTTTTCCTCTCGTTCCTTTACAGTCTCTTTTTAATCCTTTTGTCTTTCGAATCCACACAACTGGAGGCTGACAACCTTCTTCGCAAAAGTCCTTTAACAGTTCAATAAAGACAACCCTAGCCCTTCTCCATCAACTCAAGGGAAGTTCCCTAAAATTCTCTGCTTCCTGGGCGCTAGGTAATCTTCTTTTTCTGCTTGCTCTATTTACAAAGTCCTTTAACAGTCTACTATCAGGTTTGTGGTTGCAGCTTCAATAGCATAGTTCAGTATTTCCAAACGAAGATTGTGCTCTTCATGTGCTGTTATCGTTGTACCAAAGTCGGGGAATTGCAATTCTGAAAGGAACATGTGTTTTAACTTGCTGAGGCGGGGAGGTCTGGGGAGCATGAATGTTAGTGACCCTTCTTGTTCGACACCGGGTACCAACAGTCGTATTTCCACGGTGATAATGGGCTCAGAACTGGACACCACCACCGCTCGGATCCTCCCTGTCTCCGGTTTCACAGACATTTGTCGCCAGATATGTCCACTCAGGAGTGGAGTATCTTCTGTTAGGCACACGCACTCTTCTTGACCTTCTTCGGTCCGGTGCTTCAGCGCCCTGAGCACCTTCTTCTGGGTCTGAGTCTTCTGATATCGGAGGAAGGGTTAACTCTGGAGTTGACCTCAGGCTAGAGCTCCTTCTTTGCGGCCAATTAGCTTCTCCACGTGCCCTTCTACTCCTTCTCCTTCTTGTCTGTTCTCGCTCTCTCTCAGACCTGTCAGGGTCTGACTCGTACTCCCAGCTACTTTCTCCTTCTGTAGCGTCTTCCGTTTCGCTGTTGTACTGACCGTCCTCAGCTTGGTCAGACTCGTTCCCTGCTTCCGCTGGCACCTCTACAGCTTGGCTAGCCCCCTCTATGGCTTCTCGGTCCTCTTCTGGACGTCCATCCAAGAGAGGAGCTGTTTCTTCCCGAGGTGCTGGAACCCTTCGCGTATGTGACGCGTGGATCCAATTGGGCAGGCCTCCCACCTTCACAGCTGTGTTCGTGATCAGGATGATCTGGAAGGGCCCACGCCAACGAATATCCAAGCAGCTTCTTCTCACATGTTTTTTCACCAGGACCCAGTCCCCAGGGTACAGGTCATGGCAAGGGCCCTGGCACGCTGGAACCTCGGCAGCCTGCACCTGAAGGGACACAGAACGAATGGCGTCAGACAGCCCCTTACAATAGTCCAGGATCATATCATCTGTGATATTTAACAGTGCAGTAGCTGGGACAGATGGCAGCCTCATTGCTCTCCCCATTAACACCTCATGTGGGGATAACCCCGTTCTTCTGTCTGGGGTACTACGAAGGCTCATGAGAACCAATGGCAGGGCATCAGGCCAACTCAGGGTCGTTGAGGAACAAACTTTGGCTATTCTGGCCTTGATAGTGCCATTGATCTGCTCCACAATTCCTGAGGCTTCTGGTCGGTAACTGCAATGCAACTTCTGGTCAATATTTAGCGCTACACAAACCATCTTCACAAGCTCGCTGTTAAAATGTGTTCCCCTATCTGATTCCAAAAAGGCCGGCACCCCGAAGCGCGGAATGATTTCCCTAAGCAGTAACTTGGCCACTGTGAGGGTGTCGCACCTACGTGTAGGGTATGCCTCAACCCATCTGGAGAACACACAGACAACCACCAGGACATAGCGGAGGCGGTTGCACCTTGGCATTTCAATGAAATCTATCTGCATTCGATTGAATGGACCTCCAGACCTTCCTATGTGACTTAGTGCAACTGGTGTTCTTTTTCCTACGTTCAGCTGCTGACAGGTCACACAACGCTGGCACACTGCTTCTGCTGCTATTCTAAACTTAGGATTGTACCAAGTTTGTCTAAACACTCGCAGCATAGCATCTCTCCCTAAGTGTACGGGACCATGTATGAGTCTAGCCATTGGACTCACCATCTCATTGGGCAACACTGCTCTGCCGTCTGCTGAGACCCAAAAATGGGTCTCACCCATTACACATCCTGCCTTTTCCCATGTTTCTTTTTCAGAATCAGGAGCATTTTCTTGCATGGTTGACAGTTCGTCCCAAGTATCAACAGTTTCCAGTATCATGGCTAATTCAGTTCTTACATTTATTCCACCCACTTCCACCTCTGTGAAAGAGTAACCTTGTTCCGCGCAATACCGCGCAACTTCATCAGCATATCTATTGCCTTTCGAAACAAAGTCCTCATTTCTGGTATGTGCGGTGCACTTTACAACTGCGATACTTGCTGGGCATTGCAACGCCTCTAACAACAGGCGCACAAACTCTCCATTGCGAATGGGAGAGCCTGAAGAGGTCATGAACCCTCTTTGAGACCATAACTGCCCGTAATCATGAACTACCCCATAACCATATTGGCTGTCGGTGTATATGGTGACTCGAATTTGATTGCTTGCCAAGCAAGCACGTGTCAGGGCAATAATCTCGGCTACCTGAGCGGAGTGTACTCCTTCCAGGCACCCAGCTTCCACAACTCCAGTAATTGTACAAACAGCATAAGCTGCTCTCAACTGCCCAACTTCGTCTCTTACACATGAGCCATCGACAAAGAAAATTTCATCTGGGTCAGTCAGTGGCTCATCTACGATGTCGGGTCTGGGTTTGGTGCATAGTTCAGTCACATCAAGGCAGTCATGGTCTGTATATTCATCATCATCTTCGATATCATTTGGAAGTGGCATCAAGGTAGCAGGGTTCAAAACAGAGCATCTCTTGAGGGTCACATTCTCTGCAGCAAGAATAACTTGCTCATAGCGCGTGAGCCTGCTGTTGGTCAGATGCTGTGTTTTGGTCCTGGTCATCAACAGTTCAACAGAATGGGGCACGCACACCTCTAACGGGTGCCCCATGACGATATTTTCACATCTCTCAATGCTGACACCTGTTGCAGCAACGGATTTGAGACATCCGGGCAACGCTGCGGCTACTGGGTCTAAAGTAGCCGAAAAATAAGCAACTGGTCTACGGGCATTCCCATGGATTTGGACTAACACAGACAACGCGCATCCTTCTCTCTCACAACAGTAAAGAAAAAATTGTTTATTGTAATCAGGCATTCCCAATGCCGGAGCACGACACAGGTCCTCTCGCAGCTGTAGGAACGCCATCAAACAGTCTTTGTCCCATGGTACCGGGTCGCTCACCTCTTTGTGCGTCAGTTTTTGCAAGGGCTTTGCTTTCAGTGAAAAGTTCACGATCCACTGTCGGCAATAACCCACCATCCCTAGGAACATCCTGACCTCTCTCTGTGTCTTAGGCGCATTCATTTTCATGATCGCCTCTATCCTGTCTGGTGACACCTTTCGTCTGCCTTTCTCTATTCTGTGTCCCAAGTACTGCACTTCTGTCAGGCAGTACTGCAATTTTCCCGGGGACACCTTGTGCCCATTGGCAGCTAGGTGATTTAACAAAGCAATGGAGTCTTCCCTGCAAGCTTCTTCTGTTTCTGACGCCACAAGGAGGTCGTCTATGTACTGGACCAGAACTGACTTCTGGGGCAGCACTAGACTTTCAAGATTTTTCTTCAACAGCTGGTTAAAGATCGATGGGCTCTCTGTATACCCCTGAGGGATACGACACCATGTTAGGACGCGATTTTCCAGCTTAAATGCGAAAAGAAAATGGCTTTCTTCGTCCAGAGGGATCGAAAAGAAAGCCTGGCAAAGATCGATCACAGTGAACCACTCAGCTTGGAATGGAATCTGAAACAGTATCACTGATGGATTCGGTACCACTGGACAACATGAAACGACTATGTTATTAATCTTTCGAAGGTCCTGCACTATCCGAAATTTCCCATTTGGTTTCTGCAGACCCATAATCGGGGAGTTGCATGGACTACCCACGATTTCTTTCAGTATTCCCTGTTTAATCATGGACTCGATCACGGGTTTTATGCCTGCAATCGTTTCTGGAGTCAATTTATATTGGGGTGTTCTTGGGAACTCAGCATGCGGTTTCACTACAATTTTCACTGGGTCCACCCCTTTGACCAATCCAATCTCTTCCCCAGTGAAATCCCATACTTCTGGTGCCACTGTCTCTCTCAAGTCCCAGGGGAGCTCATCTACTGTCAAAGTAGGGTACAGCTCCACGCATATTCTTGAGTTTGCAACTTTGAAATCTGCGTCATCATCATTGGTCAATACCTCCACTCCCTGAGGTGTACAATATATAGTACAATTCAATTTACACAACAGGTCTCTCCCTAGCAGACACACAGGACTTGAATCGCAAACCACAAACTGGTGCTCATCGCTGTACTTCCCTATTTTCACCTGTACCGGTTCTGTCAATTGGCTGGTTATTCTCCTGTTTGCGACCCCTACCACCTGTATGGTCTCTCCAGACATGGGCAGGTCTGGAACTGCAGCTGATCTGATCGTGGACCTAGTGGCTCCTGTGTCCACCAGAAATGTCGTAGGGCACCCTGCTACTTCTGCTTCAACATAGGGTCCCCTCTGGTCCACCTCCAAGGCTGCCCCGAGGGTGCAGTCTTCTCTTTCCACTCTCTGTCCGGTTAATGGGTCCACATAATAGCACTCTTCCCCTTCCACAAACAGGGGCATTTGTCTATAGGTCTTACCCATACTCCCTACTCGAGGAGGTTGCGGGAACTGGGCTCGGGGAGGAGCCCCCCCCCCTTTGAGCACCTTTCCTTGGTATGGCGTTACCCCTCTTGTAGGCGCGCTTTGGACCTCTTCCTCCTCTATCTCTTGCTCTCCTATCTCTACATTGTAGGGGCACTCGCGTTTCCAATGCCCCACCTCGTTGCACTGGTGGCACCTAGTCGTTTTCTTCAAGGCAGCTATATCTATTCTGGGTCTAAAGGTGGAACTCTCCTCATTGCCCTTGTTCTGACTGTACTGCTTCTTTCCTCCTGTACCTGTTCCTTGCTGCTGTTGCTGTTGTCCCCCCTTCCCTGCTGCCTGCATCTGTACCACCATCAACTTTTCTTTTAGTTTCTTAGCCTTGGAATCTATCTCATCACAGCAGTACCTGGCATATCTCAGTATTTCGTCTAGGGGTTTAGTTTGCCAACAAATCGAGTGTTGCTGAATCATTAAACTAATATCCGGTCTCAGTCCCAGGACGAACTTGGACACAAATTGCCCTATGTCTTTTGGATCCATTACATCCAAGCCGCTATACTGTTTAAACGCCTTCAGCAATCTCTCGTAATATTCGTGAACTGTCTCTTTGGGTTCCTGTCTGGTTCGGTCTATTCTGACCCAATCTATGTCTTGCATTGGCACTTTCTCTTTCAGCCAAGTCATCACTCTCTCGAATTTTGCCATCACAATCTCGGACGGCCCATTAGTCTTAGCATCTCTCTCTGGCTCCGTTGTGGGCCACTCAGCGCTAACCTTGCATGCTGTCCACAGATCGCCTGGTACTACAATGTCAAACAGCGTGTTCAGATCTATCCATAGGACCTTTGAGATTTTTACAAATCTCTCCACTTGCTTGTACCACTCCACTGGGTTTTCTCGTAATTTGGGGAAAGAGGTGGTAAAAGCAGCTAAATCTCCCCTACTCCAAGGGACATGGACATAGTTCCCATTTGCAACTTCACGCAAAGGGTAAGCTTCTATTCCCTGCTGTCCTGGTGTCATACCAAGCGTGCTTCTCCTGCCGGTCCCTTTCTTGGACCACCTCTCTTCCCACTTATCTAGTGCCCTCCATGTCCTTATTCCAGCAATCAGTTCCCTTATGTGCGTTTTCAGCCCAATCGTTCTCCTCTCATCTAGGTCTCGATCTGTATAATGTAGCCTGTGGTTACCCTGTAATGCTTTGGTTCTTGACAAGTCCACCATATATTTGCCTGCTAGTTCGACTAACTTCTCATGGACTGCTCTCGCTTTTCGAGTAATGTCCTTTGCCATATACAGTATTTCATCCTGTTCATACATTTCCATTCTCTCTAAAGGCAGGGTACCATCTACCATGTCATCCAGGTCTGACCTTAAACTGGTGACATCGAGTCTCTTGGCTTTTATCTCAGCTCGCAATATGTCTTTCGAAGGGGGCTCACTGGTCTCCCTACCATCCCAACTTCGAGCTCTACGTTTGGGCTCGGGAGAGTTAATGGGTGCCCTCCCTTGCTCCCATCTCTCCAGGTCCCATGCTCGGCCATCCGATCTTGGAAGGAGATGAAACACAGGCCTGTTACCCCTATTCTTGCTCTGCCCACTCTCTTCTTCTTCTCTCCTCTCACCGCACACCTCTCTATTATTTTCCCTCTGCTCTCTACTCTCTCTTTGCCTAGTATCGCTCAGTATCTGATACGATCCTTCCTGGTTCCCCATATTCCCTGGGCTGCGCTCATTTTCGTCATCACAGGGACTATGGTGCGACCTCTCACAACTCCCATTCAGTTCTCTGGTGCCAGGTACACAGTGTGGACACTTAAAGCTGTTTCTGTACTCTTGCGCTCTCCTCTCCCCTTCACTGAGTATTGGGCGCGCCACCCCTTCACTCCCGGGGCCCCTGTTTTCCAGGTCTGTTCCATCTCCTCTCCGGGCCCAATGGGTGACTCCCCTACTCCCTCTACAGTCCCACTCCGGGCTGCTCTCCCCAGCCCCGCAGTGAGTCCGAGCTCGGCTGTCCTGACTTTCCCTTTCAGCTTCCGCAGCTATGATGTTCTTTTGAGCCTTCACTGCCTCATCCCACTGCTTCATGTACTCATTTAGCTCTTGAAAGGATTTTCGTCCAGATCCCTTCAGATCTACTGGCCATCTAGGGCCCCCAGGATCTCCTCCTGGGTCCCCTGCTGTGTGCATCGGGGTGCTCCACTCTCTGGGTATCGGCATCTGACTTGGGGAATTAATCGTATCGTTCCTCCTTGCCTTCTCTGCTCTTTCT
Source organism: Lissotriton helveticus (assembly GCF_964261635.1). Taxonomy (NCBI): domain Eukaryota; kingdom Metazoa; phylum Chordata; class Amphibia; order Caudata; family Salamandridae; genus Lissotriton; species Lissotriton helveticus. The sequence goes on along the minus strand of NC_136068.1, from coordinate 189,172,372 downwards.
CTGTCCTTCCGTACCCGTTCTTCCCCTCTTGCTCTCTCTTGGTCATATATCGATATTATAGGACCTATGGTAACAGGTACCTGTAGTGCATCTGGTAATGGGTAGGATGTGGCGCTTTCCGTTTCCGGCGCTCTTTGTACCACAAACCTCCCGACTACCTGTTGCACCTGACTAGGCTGGGACAGCTCTTTCTTTGGCTCAGGATCCCACTCTGAACTGGGAAGCGGTCTATGCTCTCCTGTATTGCCCCCCTTTTCTCCTTCACTATTCTCGACCTCTCCCCCTGCTCTATTATACGGGGGTGGCCTGTCTGTCAATAATCTGTTTATCAGGCTATCCTCTGTTTCACTCTCATCATCTTCTTCCAGGGGACTTTTATTTACTGGCGCCTCTAACACTGGGTACAGTTTATTTACTTCCATGTTATGCACTCTCCATCTTTTAGCATCCGCATCCCACCTGGCATCCTGTACTGCCCTTACCGATCGTTTCACCCTTTCTTGTCGTCTGTTCATATTCTTTTCATGCGCTGCCCTAATCCATGCTTCAAGAGCTTCAAACTGGGTCGGTCTAGGCAAGGGTCTCATTGAGGTCATGACTGATTTTAATCGATGTAACACCTCTAATCTGAACGTCCCGTACTTCGGGAACGTCAGTTCCTCATTTCCTTCAGTAATCTTACTCCACTCTGATATCCAAAGGATCGTATGCAGCCCAACATTCACTGCCATATAACGAGCTGGCGTACCCTCCGGCGGGGCTTCTTCCCCTTCATACGATCCCCGCTTCTCTTTTTTAAACACCGCTTTCAGCCATTTAAAACACTTCATAATTATGCGCACAATATCCAGCCTCGCTACTCTGTTTACTTCCTGATGACAATCCACCAATCCTGTCGCGGCTTTGCTAGCTTGGCCTATCGCAGCGCGGTCTTTCTCCGGTCGGCCAATCACGTCGCGACCCTGTCTGACGTTTTTGCTAGCTGGCCTATCACAGCGCGGTCTTTCTCCGGTCGGCCAATCACTGCGCGACACTACCTGACGTCACTTTTCTCCGCTTCGCAGCAGCACCCCTCCTTTCTCAACTCGTCTCCCGGTTATGCATGCGTCCCATTCATACACCGAAAAATGACTACTTCCGACCAAGCGGTCACTTCTCTCGACTGTACGTCCACAGTCTATCTGTAATTGTCAACACAACTGACGAAATGTCTATCGTCTCTCTGATAGGCTGCTTACACACACAGTAACTTCCGACCAGCGTCCGTTACTCACGCACTCACTCTTACGTTCCCCCTATCTCGGTCTTTTCGGGTGATCAATGGTACCTCATGACCCCCTTCACACTAGTTGACAATTACTCTGGGTGTCCGATACACCCGAACCACTTAAGCTCTCCTTGAACTTAAGATTTCCACCGGTTGTGCGCGCTCACAACCTGTTCCACAGTCACTCTACAGACATTCAACTCCGCCAGACATTACAACATAGATACAATACAAAACACCGCAATCTAACACGCATAACCCTTTATACTCACTCTCGACCGATACTGCTGCCTTTTCTGTCTCACGTCATCCGGATCTTCTTCAGCGGGCTGTTCTTCCGATCATCGATCTCTAGGGGCCTTGGGGTAAGCTAACCTGGCCTAGGTCACCGTCCTCAAGAAGGCAACCATCCTCTATAGCTACCAACTGAAAGGGCGAGATTTTGATCGATACCTTATATCTATTGATCCAAACCTCGATCTGGTCGACTGAACCTTTGTTGCCTGTCTGTGAGGAAAGAAAGTGCACCTATTTCCAAGTTAGTTCACCCAATAAAGGACTCTACTCCCAAAGATCACAAACAACTTCTAGCTTTCAAAAGTTTATTGTAAAGATATGATAAGCTGCAAATACAGGCATCTCAGAATGAGATTGACGAGATACACAGGTCCAATTACATACATGTGCTCTCGGAAAGCCCTCAGACGAGCAACAGAAATCACTAACACAAGTTCTAAGAATAATAAAGCTATCAGCATAGACGCATATCTCTCCTTCATTTAGGTTGGAGGAAAACGCAAAGGTTAGGCTGTCCCTACCCTGCTCTAGATGGTATCCCTACTTAACCAAATCCCAACCTAACAAAGGTGTCAGCAATGAATGACCCCCAAGGGAAGTCACTCACTCTAAGTCTCTTGGTGAAAACCTATAGTTCTCCAGTCATGACCCCTCTCTGCCTACCCATCCGCTCTCTAAAGGGTCCTCAGGTCTCTGCTCTAACTCCACCCAGGGGTGCTGTCCCTAATACAAAACAGTCAACAACATTTGAGACGCCCCTTGCGAGACGCCCCTCACGTGGTGTAGCTCCTGGCTTTTTCCATGATGCTTTGTATTGGGCCTCATACGTTAGAGTTGACCTTGCTTCTCAGACTCTTCTCCGGCCCGCTGATACCCCTCAAACATTCCGGAACCCTCCTCCATGTCTAGGCCGTCCACTGAACAGACCTCTATTCATTCATTTATAATTGGATCCCCCCTCTTCCTTTGCAGACTGATATCTGCAGCCAAGAACCCAACTCTCATAGACTTCTAAAAAGAAAAAGCTTGCAACATTTCTCAGCCCAGACATGTACGTGTAAATCAACGTTAAAACATTTCAGGCCTACAATATTTTTCATCATGATTATAGCATTCAACTTCTTCATTAATTAAAGCATGTTAATATTCTTATTCTATTATTCAGTAAACATTTCTATAAATCATGGCCCATTTAATGCGATGACCAAAACATTAATACAATCTGTGTCGTGAAAAGAAACACCTTCCCTTTTAGCTCTGCAGCTCTGAGGCCTACCACATTCTGCGTTTAACCACATACCATCTTATGTTTTAACAGCTACACGACATGGATTCAGAAATAATCACGTCTAATAAAGTCATATAATGTCACACATTTCTGTATTAGTTCCACTTCTACTTAAATCTCTACATTAGCTATACATTTAGAATATAATTGCAGATACTATTAGCACTCATGGCATTTCTCCTCATGATTTGTGCTTACTACTGGTAAGTGTGATGTACTCATACATTTAAGTCAGTTTGCGCTCTCTCAGTGCTCACGCGCTGGCTACTCTGATGCAGTCGCATCTAAGAGGTGAGCGAGGGTAGGCAAGGAGTCTGAGGGTGCAGGCCACCTTTCGTGACGTCACTTCCTGTCGTGACGTCAGCGTCCCCCCACTTCTTTTTGTTTTAGGACTTGTGCCCTGGTAGTAGTAAGGACGCACCGCGCACCGCGAGCAGATGGTCCCACTCTTGTGTGCAGTGCGTGCTTCACTCACACCAGTCTGCTCCCCCCGTACAGTCTGGACCTCGCTGTGGTCCAGTACTACCTCACCCCTGAGCCCACCCCCTCGTGCTGCGTGCCCTGAGCAGGGCGCTTCCCTCCATGTACAGTCTGGGCCTCGCTGTAGTCCAGTACCTACCCCCCCCCCCCCCCCCCCCCAGTAACTCACCGCACCCCACGTGCTGTGCTAGGCGTACCACGCCCTGGTTAGCAGGTCACGCCTTGTGCTGCGCCCCCTCTTTAGTAGTGTGAGGCTCACCACACACCAGTAATGCCACAGCCCCCGAGTATAGGCGCTGCCTCGATTGGCGACTTTCTACTTCTCCAGCGACGCCAGGCAGGGTCTGTTTGAGAAGAGCTGCTTGGATGCGTGCCTCACGCACGTGCCTCTGAAGCACACAGGTGTATACCTCACTCTGTGCGTGAAGCACCGCCAGGCGTTTAATAAGAGCAGCTTGCTGTGTGTTGCGCGGTCTGACTTTACTTGTGTGTGTATGTCGGTGTGTGTGAGTGGGGGGTCACTCCGAGGCTGCGACTCTCAGGGGTAATGAAGGTGTTCATCACAAGCAGACTGCACGCCCCATTTCTCGAGAAGTGCCTACATTTCTCCGACGCCGTAGCTAATTAACCGAGCAGGGGCGACCTTGCTCTAGCTGGTATGTTAAACATGCATCCATTGTTGGAAAGTTCTTGGTCATTAAAGGGCTGACAACGTTGGCGGCCTAAGAGATGTAACAGGTCACTATTCGTGTTTTCACGGGGGTTGTGCACTTCGCACACCACCAGGACTGGTCTCGTGCTCTGCGCACCCTGCCTGGTGTCTACGGTCCAATCCGCATGCTGCTAGCATGGCCACTGCACACTGCACACAGTCCTGGCATGCGTACAGTGCACTGTGCACACTGCTAGGATGGGCACAGTGCACTGTGCACACTGCTAGGATGGGTACAGTCCAATCCGCATGCTGCTAGCATGGCTACTACGCATTGCACACAGTGCTAGCATGTGTACAGTGCACTGTGCACACTGCTAGGATGGGTACAGTGCACTTCATACAGTGCTAGAATGGGTACTGTGCACTGTACACGCAGCAGCATGAGTACTGTGCACAGAGCTACGATAGGTACGTACTGTGCATGGGCACTGTGCACTGCGTACAGTGCGAGGATTGGTATGGTGCACTATGCACAGGGCTTGGATGGGTACTGTGCAGTGTGCACAGTGCTTGTATGTGTTTTGTGCACTGGACATAGTACTAGGATGGCTACAGCCTACTACACAGCGTGCTAGCACGGTTCTGTGCACTGCACACCGTGTTAGGCTGGGTACTTGCAACTGTGCTTGATTGGGTAGTGTGCACTGTGCTTTGATGAGTAAAGTGCTCTGCATGTATTGCTTAGACGGGTACTGTGCACTGTGCACACAGTGCTTGGATGGATATTGTGCACTACACACAGTGCTAGGATGGTTACTGTGCACTGTGTACAATTCAAGGATGTAAACTGTGCACTGTGCATAGTGTTTCGATGGGTATAATGCACTGCACACTGTGCTAGGATGGGCACTGTGCACTGAACACATTGCTTGGATGGGTGCTGTGCACCGTGCACAGTGCTAGGATGGGAACTGTGCATTGCACAGAGTGCTAGGATGGGTACTGTGCACCTTGCATAGTGCTTGGATGGGTACTATGCACCGTACACAGTGTTTGGATAGATCCTGTGCACTATAAGTAGTGCTAGGATGGGTACTGTGCACTGCACACAGTGCTAGAATGGGTTATGTGCACTGCACACAGAGCTGGGATGGATACTATGCACTGTAAGTAGTGCTAGAATGTGTACTGTGCACAGATTGCTAGGATGGGTTACTGTGCACCGTGCCTAGTGCTTGGATGGATTCTGTGCGGCGTGCACAGTGCTAGGTTTGATAATGTGCACTGCGTACAGTGCTAGAATGAGTACTGTGCACAGATTGATTGGATGGGTACTGTGTGTGCACTGCACACATTGACATGATGAGCATTGTGCTTCACACACAGTACTTCATTTAGTTACCTGTCCCATGCTCTAAGGGGGCAGGGCCAGACTGGCCTATAGGGGAAGTGTCAGAAGGGCTGGTCTGACAGGACAGTACGTGGGGCGTTTTTCTGGCTGTTTGTTGGGCTGTTTTATGGTCTGCCAGATGGTTTTTACTGTTGATTTCTCTGATATTATCACTAACATTGCCCGCAACAAGAACGAATGCATCCAGTCTCCCATAACTTGCAAAGCACCTGTACAGGATCAAAACTGCCCCAACTTTGCAAATACAGCCCCTTTTTAGGTATCACCTGCGCAGCGCAAATGCGCTGCTGTAGGAGGGGACATTTTGGAATCAATCAGCATTTTGGCCAAAAAAACATGCACCTTTTGCATTGCTTTCCATCGCAACGCGTGCACGTTTGGCATTTCCCTTGCGGGAGCGAGCAATGGTGCCATGTGTTAAATATTATCCCGCTCACTCCCGCAAGGTAAATGCTGCGTGTCCCTGTTCTTGGCCGCACTCCCCCACCCCTCCCACTTGTTTATTATTGTAGGCAGACACTCCCCTTCCTGTATGCAACGCTTTCCGGGGCCCTTGTCTTTCAGCACTTGTTTATTTTGCTAAAGCGCCTCCATGCTGTGCTTTAACTTTAAAGGCGGCCACTCCCCTTCCTGTATGCGATGCTCGCCAGGGCTGCGCTTGTTTTTCCTTGCCGACGCTGCAGCAGCTTGGAGCTGCCTTCTGCCCGGACATGGCATGTTGACACTGCTCCCGATACATTTACCAAAATTAAATACATGCCCCAGTTTTGAGGCAAGTTCAGGTGGGTGTGAGCACTAGGGGCAAGGTGCTGCTCTTGCTTTCCCTCTTCACCATCGGACCCTCTCCCGCATGCAGGGTGAGACAAGGACAGTATCCCTTGACCTGCACCGCTGCTGCCTTTTCTTACCTTCTACCTCACAGACATGATAGTAGCTCATTCTAACGTGAACGCCATGTCCTAAGCTATCAAAATATTGTGACCTCTCTACATCCATGTAATTGTATTTATATAGCGCTTGCTACCACTGACCGCGGCGTCAAAGTCTTTTTGGCGATTAGCATGTTATTCCGGAACCTAAAGGGATTAGTGGTGGAGTAGTATAGGGAAATACTCAGCAACTCGTTGTCATATGACTTTGACAAAATATGCACCTTTAAAATATGTGAACATAGTATATTGTTTTCAGGTTTAAAAGTGAAGTATATGCAGTAATTGCTGAAACTGTCGATTAGTGTACCCTCTGCTATCACTGCCATTTTGTCGTCCTACTTCTATGTATATAGCCTATCAGATTTTTGGTTTCTTAAATCTGGTCACCCTAGGTATGCTTGGCGTCCAGGGCCGTTGAAAGTCCTGGGACACGCACGTGCGGGGGAGAGACCCTAGAGCACGAGGCTAGTCCAGCTGTGGGATGAACTTGGCAGCGGTGCAGTGCAGCCCTGCATTAGTTGCCTCATTTTAGTGGTGACAAAAAGTTCAGCAAGGAACTGGCAGCAGGCCCTGCTCCCGCGAGAGGCCCAGGTACGCTCCGGGACAGATCGGCCTCGTGGCAGCCGCAGTCACAAGACCCCTGCCCCCTCCTGTGCAGTGACCTGGAACTAACCTACGCTTCTGCCGCCTGCGCACCCAGAGCTGTTTTTAGGGCTTCTAATGTTTTATTGGTTGTGTTCCTTTGATCCCTACTTTTATGCTGACCATTTTTAAGTATCTCCTCTTTTGCCAATGAAATAAAATATCCATGTTTTCATATCTGTATTTCAATGATTAGCGGAGTATCAGTTCCAAGCAAGGGGCCTGCTGTTTTTGGAGTCTTGGCTCTGGGCTCTTCAAGAATCTTGAGGTCTGAAGAGCCCCGCACCTCCCAACTTTTACTAGAAGGGCTTTTCGGGATCTCTAGGGGCCACTTGCACTAAGGTCGCCACTGCTGCTTCAGAATAAAGGGACCTGGCAGAGTGACAGGCGAAGCCAGCCTCCCCCGGGTGGCTTCATGAAAATGGAGCAGAACAAGACAAGTTAGGGGATAGAAGAGGGGTGGGGTTAGGGGTAGGGTGCTTAAGGACAGGGGGTTGGGAGTTCAGCCTCATGTTGACTCCTACAGACAGAGAAAAAATGAGCCACCCAACCACACTCCATAAACAGGGTAGCAGCAGTGCTTGATTTAAATGTACTGGTACTGTCAGGTACGGAGTACCACCACTTTTTTATTTTGAGAGGGAGATACTGGCACTTCTCAAGAGAAATGCTATACTTTTAATTGGAGAATACTAGCACTTCTCAGAAACAAGCAGGTACTCTGGTACAGAGTACCCGTACTTCTATTTTTCCATTTCAAGCACTGAATAGCAGTGAGGGTTAAGGCACGGCACAGTGGCATTGTCAATAGGTCTCGCCTTTGGGACCTTATAAGTGTTTAGTTATCAAGCACAATATCCTTGGTGCAACAACATCAACTGTTGCATGGCTAAACACTTATAAGGTCCCAAAGGCGAGACCTATTGGCTATGCCAATGCTTGTTTTAGTTGATATGATAATTTATTTTGCTTCCCAGGCCCATTTTCTGTCCCAGTCCGCCCCTTTAAGCGGTCTAGCCAGGGATAGGCGGGTCCTTACCAAATTAAAAATAAATTAATTAATAGATATGATATTGAAGCACGGCCCTCTGAGACCCAATATGTATGCTGACGATAACAAAAACGTGCATCCTGGATGCTCAGGGACACAGGTATCCCATGGCCTAGGATTATATTTCATTCCAGTTACACATATACATTTTGCCAGCTTATGTTTACATGTACCCTGCAAGTGTTTTACTGCTTACAATGCAGGATGATGGTGATATATAAAAAGAGATCTTGTTGCCTGATGACTTCAAATATTGCTCATCTATTAACCCTTAAGCTGCGGCGGCTATTCCGCCGCAGCGCTAAGGGGGAGACGGGGCCGCGCGGCGCTCTCGTACTCATGACGGAACCGCTCCGTCACGGCCCTCGGGTGAGCTGTGCTTGTGACTGAACGGTTCCGTCACGGCCCCGCCCGCTCTTTAGAATGCCAGCGCAGGCGCGGAATTCACGCCGCGGGCCGTGATGGAACCGTTCCGTCACCAGCACAGCCCACCCGAGGCTCATGACGGAACGGTTCCGTCACAAGCACGCAAAGGGTTAAGACTGTGTTGATGAACTTCTCAAGCACTGGGTTCTTCTTCTCATTGATTAGACCACACACTGGTTACTGGTCCTTTTTGAGCTACTGCCTAGGTTACCTCATTTTTACAGCCTTCCCTGCTTTTGTCATCTCACTTAAATCTCTGTTTCAAATGTACCCAGTGTGCAATCATCTCAGCTGGATGTGGCTCAGTATGTATTTTAGACCAGAGGGTGCATTTCAAATATATAATTTGCTTAGTGAGATGCCAGTGGTGTGCCTGGATGTCTTCAGTTTACAACATTGGCAAATCGCCTGAATTTCTGTCTCCTTGACCCAGTTGGTGGTTCTTGATACTGCAGTACTTTAAACAAATGTATACTGCAGTGTTCCGAGTACCTTTTTGGGAGGGAGAGAGGGAGGCAAGCACACCGACTACCATTTTGTGTGTGTAAAAGGCCGCTTTATTGAAACAGGTGCACATCACATTATTACCAACTGGCAAACTGCCTTACAAAACTAACACCTCTCTAAACATCGAGTTACCTGACCCCCTTTAGTGTTTTTCTCACTCCGCCCCTACGATCCCACATGATAATATCCCTCCACCCGCAACATAACAATATATAACAGAATTATACCCTCTGAATATCCAAATTTCTCCCCTACCTCTTAAATCCCAAACCTCACAATACCTCCATTCCTATCTGTCTTATTGCAACTGTAACCAAACTACCCTCTAATGTAACCCCCAAACTGTTTACCCTTTCCCCGCTCCCGTTCCCCAAGTCCCCAAACTTAACGCCAAAATACCGAACTCCTGCCAAAACTTGGCCAACATCCCAAACAAACTCCGCCTGCACCTGCTTCCAGCGACAACATACCAAATTTTTCTCACCCTGTGCACCTGTCCCAAAAACCCAGCCTTGCAAAAATTTCGCAAACCCAAACTTTTATAACCAAGGGAATAAAAACCCCATCAAAAGGTCATAACCAGGGAGGGTGGGCGGGGCAAAAACTGCAGAACACTCCCAGCCACCAGGTTTCAATACCTAAAATGGTGGCTGGGGAAAAGCGGGAAGCCTCTTTTATCCTTGGGCTGCAAAACGGGCATTTGGGCTGCTTTTGGGCTATACTAAAAAGCAGCCCAAAACGGCAAAATGGCCGCGCCCATGTCCTGCTCCCTCCCCCTCCAAAAACTGCCCGGGGGGCAGACCTCGTGGCTCGGCTGCCCCCCAAACCCCCCTTGGTGTCAATTACTCTAAGTATCACAATGATTATTAAATTCACTCTTGACAATCAATGCTCAAAGTACAATATATTCCCATCACTTATATTGGTTTCAAATCCATGTATATCTTAGATCAGTGATACTCCAAGTACCTGTCCCCTGGTCAACAGCAGCACCAGGCTGCTGTTTATTCGACTCAGCGCTAACATTAAATATATACTAAATAAACAGGCACGCCTTTATTTAAAGGTTAATTTAAGTTGTAGAAAGGAAGTAACTAGGGTGTCCTGCACAGTTCAAATTTAGAAATACCTTCATTTTTAAAGACACATTGAGAAAAAGTGTAAAAATATTATAAAGTCTGTTCAAAATTAAAAAAAAATTGTATACCATTAACCTGGAGAGGTGTTTCACCTTAGTACATCTGATTTTGTCAGTGTATTGGTGCACTGTGAATATTTATTTTTAAGTGATCATTTTCCAATATGAATTTAGAAATTTTCATTCCCCCCTCCCCCATCCTGACAACAATGTCAATAGTGAATTAAGAGGCAATTTCGTTGTTATATGCTCTAGGTTTATATGATATATGAACAACATTACTGGTTATTAAATCAAACATAGGGGAAGGTTTTGTAGAGCACACACCCTGAAGCCATGTATTTTGAGATTCTCAAATGTGATAATGAAAAAGGAGAAACATTGATATAAAACAATTACCTAGGATCACACAATTTAGTTAAGTTGAGAAGCTGGGATTAATCCCAAATTTCTGGTTCTACTTTGTGCAATTCAGACACATATGTACATGCTTTGCTTCCCTACACCCACCTTACTGAAAATCCCCCAACCCCTACTGTCAACCTGCTGGCATCAATGCGGCACTGCATCACATTACACGCCACATTTGTGGCCCATGGGAAAATGTTTGTGAGTACTCATGTCCTAGATAATTTGTTGCAAAAATTGTTATCAACATGGAGCAGCAAACATAAGTTCAATGTGTCACAAGTGAAACAAAAGGAAACCACAAAAGAAAAACAAACTACTGGAGACAAATTGCTGATTAGTACACATAAACCAAATAGTTGCTTGTTGAAAATACACATTTTACGTTGTCACCTCCGTACTCTTTTTCTGTTGTAGTTTTCTGATTTTCCATTTGGGATACATTTCACTTTTTTACTGTTGCATGTTGCTATAGGATAGAGCTCTTTCACATTTGACTTCTTTTCATATCAGGAATCAGTGGAATGATCTTCTTTGTCACCTCTCAACTTACCTGCCTATTTCAGGTGACACTCACCCATGGGGTCTCACTTACTGACTAGCCTCTTCACTCACATTATTGGCAGACAAATTTGAGAACAATCTGCTGGTGACAACAGTAAAGTGTCTTTATACAGAATTGCATGCTGGTCACTATTACCTAATTTATGTAGCTCATCTTTGCCGGCCTGTCCGGCCCACAGTCGCGACCTCTGGGATTATAGGTGTGCAAATTCCCTTAATTTACTTTTGCATAGTTATGCAAAATTTCATCATAAGCAGCTCAACCACAGATGCTCATGTTAGGGTCATTTGCCTTGTTCCAGTGTGCTCGTACAAAAGTTTTGGCTTGCGAGGCAAGCAATTGTGTGATGTGGCATAGTAACGCAATTTCAGGAATTTTGCATAACAAGCATAACATTCATGCGTTGCAACATCCAAGCTAGGTCCTGCTAGTGAGTTCAAGTCTTAGAAGTTCCAAAAGGGCTTTTAGCAAAATTCCACATGTCCCTGCACCTGGGTGCATCACTCAGAGAAAGTTACCCCATTGCCTGACGGCAACATATCAGTCTTACCCACACTCGCTATGATGGTGGTCAGGAGTCCCCAGGCATTCATTTTCGACCTGGCTTGAGTAGAAATCTGGAATCTGTGGCATGGTCCTCTGATCTGACAGTATGTCTTCTTCTTTGTCTGGGGTCGGGTCTTATGTGCTCCCTGACTAGGCAGGTGAAACTTGGTTCTAACTCCGCTCTGTAGGTCACGAGCCGCTAGGCGATTATGACTGCATGCTGTCCTAGGGTGACGGTCTTCTTCCTGGACTAGGCCCAAATCCTGATATTCAGGGTTTTTTGCAGAACACATGGCTAGAGCCCTTAGTCCTCTGTGCTATCCCCTCCTGGCATAAGAGGATCGCTTAGCAACATCAATAAAGTGACAGCCCTCTTCGGGCCTCATCAATCCATAGGCCAATAGCCCTCCTTCGGTGTCAGGACAGCACCATGATAGCTACCTTTTCTCACAGTAGTGGTCTCCTCTTGGCCTCAGGGATCACACAAAGTACCAGGGTGGATGACGTGTTCGGCAAACTGTTCTCGATGGACCAGAATCTCACACTCCACTCCCGGGATCCACTGGACCTCGCTACCTCCAGGCAATGTTCCTCTCCTCACAGGGCCCACTGGTTTTGGGTCCGACAGAAGCTGGTGCTCCAGGCTCCACATGAGTGTTCTTGATTCTCCTGAATGATGTCCCCTCACCCAACATGAGGACACTATCAGACCCCTAGTCTCCAGTCCTCGTCACAACAGGCAGAACTTGTGCTGAGCTTTTCGGACTTTGATGAACAGCTTCAATTTGACAATTTGGGAGTCTAAAGCTCCCTTGTTTATAATCCATTTCCAGACACACTTATGATTGTATGTCTCTGCCTTTGAAGTTTGTGTTCCTATAGTTGGCCACTTTGCAGTGCCCACTTCTTTGTTGTGCTCTTCCTCCAGAGAGCAGTCTATAATACATGGGTGTCAGCCTCAGTGATCTGGGCATCTAAAGGTTACCAGAGGGTCATAACCATACTCTTAATGATTCCCTTATCCATCCCGTCTTCTTCTTCAGATGTGCCCAGGCCCCTTTGACCAGTGACCTCCAGTTAGAACCAAAGAGCCCCTACTGATGTGCACCAAAGAGGCTGGCTCTCCCATCCTCAGTGTGTGTCTCACCCAGCTCTCAAGAATGCAGCAATCCTCAAATCCATCTGGGGGAACCTCCACCTCGCCATGCTCCTCAGGCAAGCCTTGGTCCTCCCAAAATTAAAAGTTGTCTTCCATGTGCTGTGCCCATGTACGCACATGCTCACACACACACACAGACACGCATGCACGCACACACACACACACATGCACACACGCACGCAACACTCACACGCAGTCTTCAATGTTCCGTACCCTGGCATCCATACATCCAGGGACACTCAGACAACATCGTGCACTATCTCCTACATGTGGTACTAATTCTCAAGCCCATATTCAGACCCGCGTGCACACATATCTATGCACACTTTTCTCTGATGACCTGTACCTTTCCACAGGCCCACATACACCCCAATGCTGCAGTCATTCCAATATAGACCAGCAGAACTTTACCAGACTGGGCAAGGAGGCGCGACTCCCATGACACAGGTAAAAATCCATCTCACTCTACCGATCACTAAAAATGGAAAACACGAAATGCTGCCACCGTTGCACTCATGCTACTTAACTCCCAGTGAAGGCAGAAGCCTTTTACCACTTGAGAGCAGCACCTTGGGCATCCTTCTTAGTCTAATTAGATGACGGTCAATGAGACAGGCCTATGTCATGGTGCACACACATGATCCAGGTTTGGTCATGACCAGCATCGCAGCTGGGTCATTCAGGGCATGCATGGGACTTTTTCATCCCAACCGTTGTATATGAGAATATTGTCACACCTTTTCAATACTATTCTGCTAAGGGTTTACAACAGGAGTCAGTACACCAGCTTCAGCTCCCACTAAACAAATGCTAAGAGCCTTGACTTCACAGTCACACTCCCACACTCACAGGACTGAGGGGGTTTGACAGCAGGGCAACCCCACGTGGAGTGTCGGTGTAATGCACAAAGCTGCCTTTTAGAGTGGTAGTTCACAGAGTTTTTATTTAAACAAGCTTGGCAGTAACATTGTTATCTAACTCTGAAGTAAACATGAAGAGACCAGTGGTATTTGCATGCTATATAAGTGTTATTAACATAACATAACATAATAGACACACCTCGTGCCTTCTCCACAGGCAATCATCGAGTGTAGTAGATTTTCAATGTAAAATTGGGGCGGGGTAGCTATCAAAAGTGTAGCAGGTGCAGTACCACTGATCTTAAGGGGCCCAATGAACACCAACTATAGTAGTGTTTTGCTACTCAGCGAGTGGACAAGTTGCCATTTTCCTTTCTGGTATCATGGCCCATGGTGCCTTTGCTACCCCACTGGGGGAAGGGGTGAGTGCCTGTACACAACTGCTCTCCATGCTTGCTTCAGGGTATGCAGATCTTGCTTTAGTGAGCTATAGAGAAATACATTATTGAACTTCCATGAATAAGCCTCAAAAACACACAGACCACCCACGAAGTACAGCAATTCACAGGCTTTTAAGGACATTTTGCCACACAGCACTAAGACGCGGAAGGTTTAAAAGCTCGGCATAGTGACCGTGACCCTGTTGAAAGCTTCAGCTTTATGAGCGCTAGCCATAATAGAAACTCACAAAGGACTTCGCCCTGTGACTCACTTTCAGTTAAAATGCCAGAAATAAGGCACATAATGTTTTGTGTGGGTTACAAAGGCAGGTTGATTCAGTAATGAGCGCTCGCACAAATTATTTGTTTAAGAATTGTACAATTCATCGAGGCGGCCCTGAGTTTCTTTAGCCTCTGCCCGCCCCACTCACCTCCAGCCTCGTCGCCTCTCAAAGCCTCCTGCTTACACGGATACACAACCAGTGGCGGCTCTTCCGCTAAGGCGGAGGAGCGTTGCCCCACTGCTGCAAAGCAGTGAAAGAAAGAACAAATAAAATGAGAATTATTATCTTTGGCTTTATTCCTGCTGCACAGCTTTGCAGGGTGTGCGGGGCTGCTCTGCTCTCAGAGCAGAGGAGGAGTAATTTGCCCACTCCAAGTGCGAAATGACGGTTTGGCCGACCCTCGCGGGCCGGTCAAACAGTCATGCACCCTTTGCATGTTCTTCATGCAGCCTGCATTTCAGACTGTGAGGAGAACATGCCCAGGCTCCCATTCCCTGGCTGAGCACCGATCCACGGCGCTCAGACCAATCACAATGCTGCATTGCAGTGTTGTGATTGACTTAGAGGAGGGAGCCTGGCTGCCTCCTGTTCCGGCCCGGAACGACTGAGACCAAATGGGGGAGAGCGGCGAGCAGGTGAGTTTTTTTCTTTACACCCCTCCCGGCTCGACCCGCCCTGCCACCTCCCATCCGTACCAGCTGCTACTGCACAACACAATACTAATAAAGCGCTGGAGATCTGAAGGCTTCGAAGCACTGAGCAAGGGTTAGAAAAAGCAAAGGAATACCAAGGGTGTCATGAGTCCTAACATAACATGGAAAATGAGCCCGCCTGCTCTTGGATGGGTCAGTGTTATTTTAAGGCCAGGGCAAAGCTGGCTCTGGCCCAGGGTCCCAGCCTTTCACGGGGCCCGCTGAGAGAGTCTTGTCCTGGTGCCCGTCAATAATTTTTAAACAGATTGTTGTCAAGCGTAGTCCTTTCATTTATTTTTAATGTGGGTAACGTGTGAGGGTCTGTTACAGACATTTTCCAGACAAATATTGTGTTTATGTTTCATGCAACATCCAAAAAAAAGTTTCTTTTAGCTCAAAACAATACATCACATATGAGATATTGGGGGAGGGGGGTAACAGAGATTTTTTTGCAGTAATATTAGTGAACTGCTGCTGTGTGACAATATTGAAAACACACATCACTATCCCTGGATATTAGATGTCAACACATTTAGAATTTGTGCCAGTGTGCCTGTGCACTTGCAGTGACCTGGGCAAAGAGGGCATTAACCGCATGCGTGCGGTGCATATTTACAGCGGTGCGCTGCATTTCGCTAAAACCCGCGTTACATGACGAGCTCAGCTCGTCATGAGTGTACGAGAGGTGTACCTCATGTCGAGCTGAGCTCGTCATGAGCGTCAAAGGGATTAAAGAGTTGAAACTGGATCACAAATTCAAAGTTCTTCCAAACTAGGACCCCAAAATATCTTTGGCACAGGGCCCCCAGAATTCTTAATACATCCCTGGGATGGGTAAGAAAAGGCAGTTATAATTATTGCTCAGTGGGTCCCTCCCATCCTTGGGTACCAGTGTCACTGCAACTGTTGCACTAATGACAGCTACGCCTCTGCAGAGTAGGGCTCATCATTTCAAGTGGAACTGCCATGAAAGATAGACACTAGCTTCTTATTGAAAAGTGAGTCCACAAATTATTTTGACCTGGGTCATGATAAGCTTCTTGGAGCAAGAACATTCAAGTACATGCAGCAGAGTTCTTTTTTGGCCAGGGTTTTGACAGCCCAGTTATCAAACAGACCTATTGCCTGTGCCACTGGAATTATGCAGCAGGGGAGGGCCAAATTATGTGGCAGGGTTGAGCAAATTATGTGGGAAGAAAAGGTGTTATATGGCGTAATAGTGCACGTTTTGTGATAGTGTTACTTCATTCGTTTGTCATTTTTAAACTTGTTAACACTGTCTGGGCATTGGTCGCATTTCATTAGCACCAGTTTCACACCCAAATATAGTAATACGTAACAGAAGGTGATCATAGAACCTTTGCAAAGGGTCTGCCACTGAACAGCAACACGGTTTGCTGCGGTTTAAGTAATGTTTGAACCGTTTGAGCTAGAAACAAAAGATTTTTTGTAAAATTCTGCAGATTATGCAGCAGATGGTGGAATATTTGGCAACTCTAATATTATGCGAAAAAGGCAGTGGCCACTCAATCTCATTATTCCAGTGGCCCTGTCTGTTGCTCAAGTTTATATATCAAATGAGCTTTGTGTTTCCAATTTTGAACAATTAGCTTTCTTTGACCAGGCTCTTTCAACCATTGACTTGAGACTTTGTCAATCATGCCTTGGTCCAGCCTACTGGAGTATTTATCTCTCATCTAATACTATTGGCTGATTAGGTGCACAATTCTCCTCCACTGGAGGGCTGGCACTGACTACCAGAAGTATTACTTCACAACTGTAGCACTGATCCTAGCTCCGTCTCATGTGTCTCATGCTATTGTGTTGATGCTGCAGGCATTATCACTTTAATGCTAGACCTATTGGCTTTGCCAATTCTTGTTGCATTAGGTTTTTGAGCTAGCATTGCAGCCTCTCCTATGACCTGTGCAGAGAATGTAATGTCCACAAGAGTTTACTTAGCTGAGAAACATGCAATTGTTGGAAACATGGACGGTGCCTCCTGGAGGGGCTTATCTGTCCAACAACCTAAAAAAGAAAAGGAAGTAAAGCAAGGGACATGTGCTCTACTCAGGGACTGCACCTCTGAGGCAGTGCTTAATTTGTAAAAAATGTAGTGTCAGGGCCCTTCTCGGAAGGCCACTGCAGCCTGCACCATGCATTGCTCCTGCCTGCGCTGCCAATGACAGTACCAACATAATACTCAAGCATCACGCTCCTATAAGTGTGACAATTCAGAGTATTTTAGGCCACACAAAGCTATAATAATGGCATGAGAGGCTAGTATTATTCATTTTTAATGCCATTATGGTTGTGGTGCACATCTCAGACAGCGCCACCATGTGCTGGATTGTCACTAGAGCAGGTGCTGACAATTAAGTCCTAACCACTGGAAACCAGCGGCTCAAATTAAGCACTGCTCTGAGTCCTCAAAATGGAAGATAGGATTAATATTTTGGAGAATAACATAGAACACACTTCACAATCACTTTAACACACTTGGTGCAGGTGCACCCCAGCACTACTTTCACACCCCCACACCTTTATTAGGCATGAATTCCATGACTGGCACTTCTATATCATAGGGTAATGCAGCAGACCTGGGTACTACCTCATGGCGGCGGTAAAACACAATAAAAGGTCATAAAAGAACACTTTTTTTACTGGAGAGGGGGACACCAAAGGCAATATATTTTTACCCCTGAAGCACAAATATCCTTGCATCGTTTCTGACAAAGCCACAAAGCCCAATAAGACAGAACACTCAGGTTGGCATGAGATGGTTTGCATTTCTTTGTATGAGGGTTCTCACCCTGCTGCTTGTTTCAAACTGTACCACAATAAATAAGTGTAAATGAGTGGTCTAGCTGGACCAATTGCCGCCTGGTGCGATTCCTGAGTTTCCCGCCCGGTGCGGGTAAGTGCGGAGGGATGTAGCGGTCGACAGGTGATTTGTTCCAGGGGGGCCTAGCGGTTGATAGCCGACTTGTTGTGGGGGGGTTAGTAGTCGACAGATGACTTGCTCACCTCTGCCGCCGCCCCCCAAAAAAATGCCGCCTCGCCCCCCCCCACACTACACTGATGCTCTCACTGACAGTGATTCGGCTTGATAAGTAACAGTGGTGGGCATGTCCTGGGCTCCTCATACAAGGACCCACCTAGGCACCAACTCCAGGCTAACCCACCCCCAAGACCCACAAACGAGGAGGCTACATGTTGGTGGCAGTGAACATGGCCGTTGACCTCCCCATCCCCGCAGCTCCTGGCTTATCCTCTGTCAGGATGACATTTATGTATGCTCTTACCCATGCAACTCACTCTGAAATGGGCAAGCAAAAGCTGGCAATGGCATCTGGATCCAGAGAGGCATACACTCCATAAAAGTAGATGTTTCTGTCTGGTCTGGCCAAGAGGCTGGAATTCACACTCAGACATGATCCTACAAGGTGTGGCGCCACGGCCAGGGCGACTGACTCCGGAATCTGGGGATCGCGGTTCGATCCCCGGCACCGGCGGCAGATTAGCCCAGCACCATGTGGCTCTGGGCAATAGCTCGCTTAATCTTCCAGCCTAGAGACCCTTACGGGTGATTGTGCGCTTTAAAATTGTGGATTATTATTATTATTATTATTATATTACAAGAGGGCTGTCACACCTCCTTGTTGAAAATATTCGAACACAAAGAGTGGTTCAAAAGATGACCAATTTCTAGCTTTGAACGCACCACTCCCAATAATGGGAGGTTTTTCCAGTCTAGTAAATTTAATAACTGTCATTGATAGAAACGGAGTTGCCTACAGTGACTCCCAAAACCGAGATACCAGAACACTGTCATTCCCTGGGAACTCAAATAATGTGACTGCTGCCCAGAGTGACTGTGGAAAAAGGACTTATATTTCATATTTTCATATTTAGTTTTTTTCCCGTTGGCTCTTCCATAAGAAAAACCACAATAAAACTAATATGCGAGAATGAGAAGTACATATCCCAAGGGCACATTTGACTCCACTGCCCTGTGTGTTAGGACTTCTGTACCCTGAGGCTACGAAAATAGACTCCAGCGTTAAAAAAATGACAACACTTTGGATGGCTCTGGAGGTGTCTATGGTAATGAAGAGAATAACCATGACTCACAATATCCTTTGAGGGTCATTAGGCGAAAGAATCCCCAAATATGTGATCTGCAGAGAGGACCCTAAACTGGCACATGTTTTTCAAAATGTCTTTCAAATGCTTCAAGCAAGAGACTTTTAGTTTGCAATGTTGTTCTTCATTTTGCTGCCCTATATCTCTAATGTGTTTTGTGTTCTTTATTTTTAAACTAATAATCCAGGCCACTTATAGGACACAAATGCATCAACTTCTTACGCCTGCCTCACAGCAGGCGTAAGACTGACGCAGGCCCTTTCACATGGGGCTTGCCCCATGTGATAGGACACATTGCTGGAGTTGCGTCACTTTTGTGACACACTCCAGCAATGCGTCACTTTTGCGCCATACAGATACGTCAGAAATACTGACGTATCTGTAACTCCTTGCGCCATGATGCGTCATACTGTAAATATGACGCATCATTGATGTCGCAAGGAGGGTGCAGTGAAAAGTGACGCATCGCTGTTTTCACGCAGCGATGCGTCACTTTTCATAAATGAGGCCCTTGGAGTTTAAAGCCCAACTTCCATCTCAAATCAAGTGCTTCGCATGGAGGTCTGTAGGGAACATCTCGAGTCAAACTCCATGCTGTTAGGTAGTCCCTGATGCCTGCTGGACAAGAGATCTGTCAAGCACTGATTAATGATTTACTGGGTGAACTCATTTTATTTGGAATTCTGGGCCTATTGTATCTTCAAACTGCATGGTGTGGCGCATGCTGCAGTCTGTCTGACTCTTGACCTGCAGAAATTTAAATTAAGTTTACATGCTTTGACGACGAGGTTACATTGGCTGGCAATCGAGAATAGCAAGAAGTTCAATACATTGGGGCTCATTTATGAAAAGTGACGCATCACTGCGTGAAAACAGTGTTGCATCACTTTTCATTGCACCCTCTTTGTGACACCAATGATGCGTCTTATTTACTGTATGATGCATCATGTCGCAAGGAGTTACAGATACGTCAGTATTTCTGACGCATCTGTAGGCGCAAAAATGATGCATTGCTGGAGTGTGTCACAAAAGTGACGCAACTCCAACAATTGATCATTACACATGGGCAAGTCTCATGTTAAACGTGCCTGCATCAGTCTTATGCCTGCCATGAGGCAGGCGTAAGATATTGACGCGTTTGCGTCATAGAAGTGGTGCAATGAAATCTTATAGATTTCACAGCGTCACTTCTACGACCCTTTCTTGCGTCAGGACTCCCCCCTGCATATATTATACCTGGCGCAGGTATATTGTAGCACAGGGGTTTACAAAGTGACGCATTTGCCTAGATCCGACACCTTGTAAATATGGTGCAACAAGGTGCATTTTTTGTGCTGCTGGTGCATCACTAAAAGTGACGCACCGGCGGCACAAAAGTGACGCAAGTGCTCATAAATAAGCCCCATTATGTCTTAACATTAGATGTGTACATGGGAAGACCGATGATATTTAATGGAGAAGTTCAGTCCATAAATGTTGCATGGGATTCAGCAATCTTGGCATCTTGAAAGTTCCAGGTCTGTGACAAATACTTTGTATTTTGATCACCATTATTCACTTTAATTTTCACACGGTATTATGATACTTGATATGGTGGCCATTTTCGTAAGCCCTATTTTGAGAAGTTGTTGCCACTCGGCCCTGAGTCTTATTTTTATGGGCGTCTCTGGTCTGGAACCTGAGGGGCAATCTGGTTAATTGTACACATCTCCCCCCCCCATAACATATTATCACTATCAATAATCTCTCTTTTACCTACATCCCAGAATGTTGGGTGCTTGGTGAATTTCCCACTTATGACCATCCACAAACCATGCCAGGCACACTTACACACTGCCTACTTCTAGTATAGCCCATCTGTCCTCCTTCCATTTCTTTGGTTTGCAGGCCTGAGGGCCTGTCCAAGCCCAATGCACATCCTTCTCTCCTTCATAAATACAGCGACATCTTGAACCAGGCCAGGTGGGGAGTTGTTGGTAACCAAATAGTCATGATTAATGCTCTTCTCCTATCCCCAACCAGCATCTTAAGCAGCCTTTTGTGGGTTTGAACAGGCTTTTGGCTTCAAATGGAGTGGGAGCACTTCTTCATGTTATTAACAATCACCAGCCCCGTTAATTACAAAGGCGAAATTTGTCAAATTTCCTAATTTCACATTACCCCCCCAAAAATTGAAATTTTGTATTAAGTGATTTTGCATCAATTTATTTATCTGACCATGCGTCTCCTATTTAAAAAAATCCACAGGAGCCCGTTGGGGCAACACTTTACACATAAAATGCCTCACAGAAAGACATGTTCTGGTCGAATCAGCCTTCTTCTGGTATCTTTCAAGACTTTTGTTTAATGCTGAGTATGTACTCGGGTAAAAAACCAATGCAAGATACAGTCAAACCACCTTTCATTATGAGTGTAATATGGTCAAATATCTAATGGAATTTGGTGAAATTCAATGAAAAAAGGTGTACGTGATTTGATCCATACCAACAGCTGGTGGAAGTCAGCCCTGACCGCCCTGGAGACTTCAAAGTCTCCTGGTGGCCGCCAGCCTGAGTGTGAGATAGGAGAGAAATAGTGCCAAGCGACAGACCAATATCGCTGTGAGCCTCCTCCTAAGTCACCCCCTTCCTGCCACCCCTATCACAGTGGGAGCCTGTTGGTATTGTCCATTCTCTCCTAGTTAAGATCTATTTTCAATGACAACAGGGGGCTGGAGGCTAGATTAGGCATATAATACAGCATGTAATACAATATAGCATATCATTGGCATATAATACATCATAAAATTGCTGTACCTCATCATATGAACATTGTGGAATTGGGAAAGATATGTATAAAACTCATTTGCATGGCAACACTTTGCAACTACTAAAAAAGGGTGTGTTTTAAAATACTTGAAGATATGATTTTTATCTGGATGGGGATTTTAAAGAAATGTTCTGTTGGTTTTATCAACAAAGATGCCCCCATATGGAGCAATCTCACTTTTCCCATTATTTCTCGAGAACCAACCTGTAGAGTCTGGGTAGATTGCGAAATTATAACAATAGGTCAATTATTTGATCCGAATGGCTTTAGATCCATTTCGGACTTACAAGATGCCTTTGGTTTCTCCCGTCATTCTTTCTTTAAATATCTTCAACTGAGGGTCTATATGTGGAAGAGCAGCGAGCATGCAACGGACATCGACAGCTCAGAGTTCTCTTCATGCTATTTTAAGCCTGGTCTGAAACCTACTATCAGTATGATGTATCAGGCATTTTTGCAGTTTGCTATAGAAGACACTCCATTATTAGCATCAAAATGGAGCCGACTCCTCTCGTCTGAGGTATCGGTTGGAGAAATTCAAATGGCCTTAGATCTGCTGGACTGCTCCGCACACTCCGTTAATCTTAAACTACAACAGTGGCGTACGCTGCGTCTTTTATACTATACCCCAGATGTAATCTAAAAGTGGGGAGCAACTGCCCTCACAGCTAGGACAGATAGAGCAAAATAACCTAAGTGTAATCTTTTTGCTGCTGGTGTCCTGCACATGTTCGCACTTTGCCCCTCTTTACAAAAAATCTGGGAAGGGGTGATGAACTGTATGTACCTAACTTAGGCTTTTTTGTACAATTATCTGTTAAGGAGAAAATGACGGGTATTAAGTATGAACTTGAGGGGGGGGTCTAAGAAATTAATTACAATTATGCTGGTATTCGCCCGACTTGGGGCCCTATTACGATGTCGTTCAGAAATGCCCCGAACAGGATTCGGATTTGGCGAATCTGATTCGTAATCCTTGTTTCCGACTAAATCATACACCTTTTAAAATAACCGATTTTGATGCCCGGAAACAGTTCGGGCTGTTCGATTCGGTTCCAAAAGCCATTCAGACAACCTGAATTTTTCGGAGCCGAATCGTACAGCTCTATGGACACAGTTTCTGAGCGAGCGATTATGATGTCTGATTCAGACAGCCGTTCCGATTCGGTCTGCCCGACACTGAACTGCTGTCTGAATTTGTCTTTGGGGGCCCATTGAAGGCCACCCTTAGCCCAGAGGTGTCCGGTCAGGGTTCGTATGGGGTACCCAAGGCTCCCCTCTTTCCAACCATGCACAATGTGGCAGGCACCATCGGGTACCAGCCACAGGGTGCAAGGTTTTCCCCAAGCAACCCATTTTTAAATGGGAGCCTGTGTTTTCTTTCGTAACACAGGCTCCAATTAAAGTTAATGCTTGTCCGACTGAACGATATTGGGAATCATCGTAATTGGCCGTTTGGACTCGCAGAAACAGTTTTTGAACAACATTGTTATCACCCCTTTTGTATGGCTAGGCATGGATCTCAGGGAATGCTCCTAAAGATCTATAATGGCACTCCCTTATCTATCAGATATATGAATTAGAGCTTGCTTTGGCTAAAGTAAGGGGCTCCTCCTTGCTGCTAAAGTTTGATAAGATCTGGAAAAAGTTTAGACGGGATTTTATTGATGTAGATAATGATTAATTGGATATTGAAATGGTCTCAATTTCTTTTTTATATATGTTTATATCAATGTAATGTAAAATAATGTAGTCTATTAATTTATGTACGAATGTATTGTCAATTAATTAATCAATGATAATTGCGCCTACTCAGACTGCTTTTCTTTAATGTTTACCCTGTATGAATTGTTTTTATTTGTCTTACACTATGACCGAAACAAATTTAATAAAAAATATGTAAACAAATAAATAAATGGCAACACATTGCATAGAGTTATTCTGGGACTGTGAGGGTGTGGTTGGCATAACATGGCTGTTCCTTTGTAGATTAAATAGTAGCAAGGACGGCTGGATTTACCTTATCATAAGAGGCTGTGCCAGGCATGTGTACTCGGTACCTAGGCCTGTGAGGTATAAGGCTGCATCTAGCATATGAGCATATCGTACAATGCTCGTACATCACATACGGAGGCATCACCCAGGCGCGTGATCATATCAGAGTATACCTGGGCACTTGATGGGAGTACATGAGCACCGAATACTGTGCTGGACATTTGAAGGCAGCAAATGAGCATGTAAAGCTGCACTATGTGCATTTCAGCTAGTCGTTGGGTATGTGAGTGCATAGTATCCATAGGGATGGCTTGCGCTGTGCATCTAATGCTGCGCCTCAGGCTTCACCACAACGGGGAGCTCTGCCTGTGTACTAAGTTCTATTTAAAGGTATAGTGACTCTAGCTGGGCATTTGAGCTTAAAACTGCTACAAGATGGCAGAAATTGAGCAGATGGGGCTGTATCTGGTTAACAACAGTTGTGCATGCCAAGTAAACAGGGCCACTGGGATTATGTGGCAGAGGAGGAACAAATTATGCAGCAGAGTGGACTCAATTATGCAGCAACAAAAAGCTAATTATGCAGCAAAATCAAGCATCCTTTTGTGATAGCATTAATTCTTTATATGTCTAGATATAGGTTTCACCTCATTAGCACCGGAATGATTCACACCCAAAGATTGCAATAAGCAACGAAAAACAGCCACTGCACAGCAGCACGCGGCACTGCATTTTTAGTTAACTTTCGATCCATTTGGGCTAAAACACTTTTTTTCTGTTAAAATCTGCAGATAATGCAGCATATGGGGGATTACGTGCAAATGCGGAAAATCCATAATTGTAAAAAAAAAAAAGTGGCCGCTAATTCACATAATTCCAGTGGCCCTGCATATAATCGGTGCACATCGGTATAAGAGGTTGGACTATATATTTCATACATTGCTGGTCATAGGGAGTACCAACATTGGTGCATAATGACTATTGATACGCATAAAATGACTCTACCTGTCCCTACGAAAAGACACCAGGCACATGTTGTTAACACCCGAGTTATACCTAGCATATAAGGCTATAGGTGACATACAGTAGATGTAGTGGGAAACAACCTTTACAATGCAACTTTTACAACGCACTACCATGACAACGAAACTTTTACAACGCAACATCCATTACATCGCATGCCATTACAACGCAACCATTACAACGCATGACACTGCAACGCATACCACTACAACGCATGTCATTACAACGCATACCAACACAACGCATAACATTACAATGCATACTACCCTTACACTATCCAACACTTACCCTACTGTTGCACCCTCTGGAGTTAGAATAGTACTTTTTACCCCTACACTATCCAACACTTACCCTACTATTGCACCCCCCTGGAGTTAAAATAGTAATTTTTACCCCTACACTATCCAACACTTACCCTACTGTTGCACCCCCTGGAGTTAGAATAGTAATTTTTATCCCTACACTATCCAATACTTACCATACATGCAATGTAATGTTATGCGTTGTATGGTATGCGTTGTTAAGGTAGTATGCGTTGTAATGGAATGCGTTGTAAAGGTAGTTTTTAAAAATTCGTTGTAATGGCATGCGTTGTAATGGAATGCGTTGTAATGGATGTTGCGTTGTAAAAAAATGCGTTGTAAAGGTATGCGTTGTAAAAGTATGCGTTGTAACATCATACATCCGATGTAGTAGGCGCTCGATGACTGTCCGTAGTTGTGATGTTCGACCCATACATATGTGGTCTCACCTGGGCATCTGGTGATCATAGATGGCACATAGGTTGCTCCTGCCATCTGATGGCAGTACCTTGTCATTCAAAGCTCTGCCTGGCACACATTGGCAGTGCCCGGATTTCTGAGACTTGTAAAAGACTCGTTGTAGCTGCTCGTCGGCATGCAGGGCTGTACCAGAGCATATGATGACAGTGGTTAAGATTAGGAAGCAGCATTATCAAAGTTAGACATATTGATTTGTTATTTGTTCTCTTTTGTAGTTATATATAGCAAGAACTAGCCCATTGGCATCTAAGCGCTTTACATGAGCACCAGAGTAAGATAGGTCATTTTTTTGGCTCAGAATCACAGGGTGCTGACCGACGCCGAGATTCGAACCCCGTGCCCAGTCCAAAGGTAGTCTGCTCTGGCTGTTAGGCCACATCCCATTTTCCTGAAAACAAGTCCTTTCCCCAGAGAGTGGCACAGGCCGCCATCTCACACTTGCTACCTGAAGCCTCACTTCGAGGCGCCACCCAGCATCATTTCTCAATCCAATGTAAATGCTCTAATTATAAAGTCAGCTCTGCCAAGAGTCTTCCATTTGTCAATTATATTTCTTAACTCTTCATAAAGGCGCCAACTATCTCTGGATCTACACAATTTACATATTTGAAATGTGTGTTTATGCAAATAGAGGGAGATAAAGACCTGTTTTCATTCCTATACGAAATGCATGGAAACATACATCTTTAAAAATAATGTGTGTGTATAAATAGAGCATAATGCGAGTGTGCAGACAGGCTGCCGGCTTGTGCGCGACTGCAGCAACTCCAATGGCCCTCTTGCTTATTAGTGTTAAAGCAGATTTTTTTATCCCTATCTTTACAGGCATATACTTTTCCTAGTAGTTTTGCAGTCTAGATTTCCATAGGCTAGTCTTAGTATTCACTAATGTGCGTTTGTCATAGCCATGCAATTGGGGAGGACCTAATTATGTGGCAGAGTTGACTACATTATGCGGCAAGCAGAGTCAATTTATGCGTCTTCATACGGTACATTGTGTGATAGTATT
Organism: Lissotriton helveticus; assembly: GCF_964261635.1. Lineage (NCBI taxonomy): Eukaryota > Metazoa > Chordata > Amphibia > Caudata > Salamandridae > Lissotriton > Lissotriton helveticus. The sequence goes on along the minus strand of NC_136068.1, from coordinate 189,145,561 downwards.
ACTTTACAATTTTGTAATTTTTCCACTTTTTTAACTCTGTCTGGGCATAGATCTCAACTCATTAGTGCCAGTTTTCCACTAAAATGTAGCAATAAGTAACAGAAAGGTGACCAGTTAACCTTAGCAGAGGGACTTCCAATGTTCTGCAACATGCGTTGCTGAGTTTTTAGTAACTTTTGATCCGTTTGTGCTAAAAATATTTTTTTTGTTCAATTCTGCAGACTGTGCAACAGATGATGGATAATGTGTTAAATCCATAATTCTAGGGGCCCTGGTTATATCACTGTTTGCAGCTATGAAATGACCAATTTTACAAGCTGGAAGTGACATTGTGGTGCAGCATTCGCTAGAAATTTCTTGAGGATGGAAAATATTGAGGTTTCAACGAGCAAATAGGAAGGAAATTGTGAGCCTTTGTGCTTATGAGTGAATGAGAATGTGTTAGCTTAAAAGTGAGTGTACAATTGGCTGCTCAAATGTGGGTAGGTGCATGAAGGAAGATGCATATATACCTATGCGAGTATATATATATATATATATATATATATATATATATATATATTACCTACTGGCGATAGCCAGTAGGTATATATAGTTAGGATTTTTTTCCTATGGGATTTTTGAAAATTCTATGTCGAATAACTTTGGCGTTTGAGGACAGAATTGGCTGAAATTTTCAGGAAAATAGAACATTTTGTTTCTGAGCAGCCCCTGAAAATTTGGGGGGGTTTCGTCAAGGGGGGGCAGAGAAAAAAGGGGGGTCCCAAAACGTGTTTTTCCCATGCAATTTTCCATAGGGCGGTTGGCCTCACTTTTAGCCTGAACGGCTGAATGGATTTACACCAAACTTGGCAAAATTGTAGGGACTGGTAGCCCGATGTGCCTTTGCTATGTCTCAAGATATAGGCTCCAGTGGTTTTTACGAAAATTAACTTTGAAAAATATATATTGGGCTACATTGGGCTATATATATGTTGGAGCCCAAATGTAGCCCAATGTCGCCCAATGTAGCCCAATGTAGCCCAAAGATGGCCACCAGAGACAAAAAAAAACAAATGTAGCCCAAATATCAGCCAGATGTAGCCCAACTATAGCCCAATGACAGAATGTCCCAGAGTGTTCTAAAGAACAACTAGAGTGCTAACAGTCCTACTTATTACAAAGGTATGGCACACCTGAAGCCATCTTGATTGGAATAAAGTGGTAACTCTTAAAACATTTAATTTAAAAAGGAACAAAATGAGGTGGTTCATTTTGCCATAGAAAGTATGATTAGCGAATATATGACGAAATCCAGCATACCATCAGTCCGCAAAAAAAATCCCGCATGTACTATTAGGCCGCAAATTAAAATAACGAAAACTTTTAGAACGAATATGCCTTTAGCATACACTAAACAACTAAACTACCCTAAACCCTAAAACACTACCCCCAGCATGACCCTACATTACACAAACAGTACAACACTACCCTAAACCCTAAAACACTACCCCCAACATGACCCTACACTACACAAACACTACAACACTACCCTAAACCCTAAAACACTACTCCCAGCATGACCCTACACTACGCAAACACTACAACACTACCCAAAACCCTAAAACACTACACCCCAGCATGACCCTACACTACGCAAACACTACAACACTACCCTAAACCCTAAAACACTACCCCCAGCATGACCCTACACTACACAAACACTACAACACAACCCTAAACCCTAAAACACTACCCCCAGCATGACCCTACACTACGCAAACACTACAACACTACCCTAAACCCTAAAACACTACCCCCAGCATGACCCTACACTACGCAAACACAACACTACCCAAAACCCTAAAACACTACACCCCAGCATGACCCTACACTACGCAAACACTACAACACTACCCTAAACCCTAAAACACTACCCCAGCATGACCCTACACTACGCAAACACTACAACACTACCCTAAACCCTAAAACACTACCCCCAGCATGACCCTACACTACGCAAACACTACAACACTACCCTAAACCCTAAAACACTACCCCCAGCATGACCCTACACTACGCAAACACTACAACACTACCCTAAACCCTAAAACACTACCCCTAGCATGACCCTACACTACGCAAACACTACAACACTACCCTAAACCCTAAAACACTGCCCCCAGCATGACCCTACACTACGCAAACACTACAACACTACCCAAAACCCTAAAACACTACCCCCAGCATGACCCTACACTACGCAAACACTACAACACTATCCTAAACCCTAAAACACTACGCCCAGCATGACCCTACCCTACGCAAACACTACAACACTACCCTAAACCCTAAAACACTAGCCCCAGCATGACCCTACACTACGCAAACACTACAACACAACCCTAAACCCTAAAACACTACCCCCAGCATGACCCTACACTACGCAAACACTTAACACTACCCTAAACCCTAAAACACTACCCCCAGCATGACCCTACACTACGCAAACACTACAACACAACCCTAAACCCTAAAACACTACCCCCAGCATGACCCTACACTAAACAACCACCACAACTCTACACTACACTAACACAACACTACACTACACAACACTACACTACACTACACAATCACTAACCCACGAAAAAATTAAAACAAACCCACTTACCTCTCTCGTCATCGTGGTTTTCACAACGCAAATGCATTTACCATACATGCCTTTAAAACGTAATTCTTTGTAAAGGCATGCGCGATAAATGCACATGCGTTTTGAAAAAATGCGGGATAATGGTATGCGAGGTCAATGACCTTGCGGGATAATGGTATGCGGACTGAAAGTCTGCGGGATAAAAAATGCGGGAAAATGGCTGCAAACCATGATTAGCAGCAGACTTCCCACTAGCTTTACTACAGTGATCTAATGAGCAACTAGAGTGCTAACATTCAGAATTTATGGCAAATGTGTGACACATCTGAATGCCTTCTTGATAGAACCAAAGTAAACAAGCATTGAAAATGCAATAGATCTCGCCCTCGTTTAAGTTAAAGCCATTCTGTTTGTAATGAGGTGGCTTTTTAGCTTTGCTTTTATTAGTGTTTTTAAAACTTTCATGTAAATAACATGCATATGTATGCATATATGTATATGTATGCATGCATTTATATTTATATAGATATGCAGATTATATATGTTTATATATGTATATTACCTACTGGCGATAGCCAGTGGGTATATATAGTTAGGATTTTTTCTCTATGGGATTTCTGAAAATTCTATGTCTAATAACTTTGGCGTTTGTGGACGGAATTGGCTGAAATTTTAAGGAAAATGGCACATTTTGTTTCTGAGCAGCCTCTGAAAATTTGGGGGGGTTTCGTCAAGGGAGGGCCGAGAAAAAAGGGGGGTCCCAAAACGCGTTTTTCCCATTCATTTTTCCACAGGGCGGTTGGACTCACTTTTAGCTCGAACGGCTGAATAGATTTACATGAAACTTGGCAAAATTGTAGATATGGTTTGCCCGACGTGCCTTTGCTATGTCTCAATATATGTGCTCCAGTGGATTTTGAGAAATTAACGTTTAAAAAAATATATATATCTGTGACAGCGCTCCGGTTAGCGCCCCGGTTCGCGTACCTGACGCGTAACGGAACTTCGCGAAGCGAAGCTGATTGGCTCTCCGGTGTCTGTCAACATTCTAAACAGTCCGGAGCGGCCGCCATCTTGTCTCTCGGTACGATCGAGAGACAAGATGTGGTGAAAAACGAAGGGGGAAATGAAGGAAAGGGGGCAAGGTAGACCACTCCTGACCCCCTAGGATTGATGAGGGGGATATTAAAGTGCCCCGCGATTTTTCGCGGTAGAGGCGCTTCCCGGTACGCGAACCGGGCAGCTAACCGGCAGCGTAACGGGTGTCCGCCATCTTGTGTTTTTGGAGCGTCCGGTTCGCGTACCGGGTAGCGTCCCGGTAAGCGTAACAAGGGGAAAACCAAGAGAAACAGTAAAAAAAAAATGAAGGGAATAGATTTCCAGCAAACTTGGCAAAATTGTAGGGACTGTTTGTTTGATGTGCCTTTGCAAGGCCTCAAGATATGTGCACGTGTGGATTTTGTCTAATTAAGGTTAAAAAAAATATATATATCTGTAAGCGTGCTCCGGCACGCTTACGGGTTTTGTTTGCGCTGCAGAGCCGATACGTCACGGTTATGCGACGCGTCATGAGGCGTCCCACGTTGCTGCGTGATACGTCACGTAATAAAGAATATATTTTACAGCTATAGATATTAGCTTTTAAAAAACCAATGAAATTCACTGAAAAAACCATAGGTTATAGACCATATATAGTTAGGAATTTGCATTTACAAAACCTTGAAAATTCACTGAAAAAACCATAGGTTAGAGACCATATATAGTTAGCTGGACATTTTATTGACATAAAACCAATGAAATTCCATATATAGTTAGTTGCACTAACTATATATCGCGCACCCGCAATCCACTGCTGATGATGTCACATATTACATCATTCATGACATGGTCAGTGACATCACTGATGACATCACTGATGACATCTCAAATGACATCACTGATGACATCACTGATGACATCTCAAATGACATCACTGATGACATCATGACACACCAATACCAGTAACTACATACGCACTCACTGATTCCTACGTCTACACACACATTCACTCATTCACCCATACAATCACTCATACATACAGTCACTCATTATTACAACACTATCATATGCACTCATACACCTATGCAGACACTCACACACTGCCACTCATCCATGGAGTTACTCACACACCTAGTCAGTCCTGTAAAGAATCAATCACACTTCCATTTCCTCATCTATACAGTTAAACACAGAACACCATACTTCAGTGACATCACTGATGACATCACTGATGACATCTCAAATGACATCACTGATGACATCTCAAATGACATCACTGATGACATCATGACACACCAATACCAGTTACTACATACGCACTCACTGATTCCTACGTCTACACACACATTCACTCATTCACCCATACAATCACTCATACATACAGTCACTCATTATTACAACACTATCATATGCACTCATACACCTAGTCAGTCCTGTGAAGAATCAATCACACTTCGATTTCCTCATCTATACAGTTAAACACAGAACACCATACTTTTCACCCATATACTAACACATACTTACTCTCTTATACAATCACTGATACAAGTACACATTGATATGCACAGAGTCACACACCTCCCAGCCAGCCACACACACACTCAGTCTTCCATACATCCACTCATTCTTCAATATGTAAAACATATTTAAACTTTACAAAAACACACAGACACTAGATGATGTCATCAGTGATGTCATTTGAGATGTCATCAGTGATGTCATTTGAGATGTCATCAGTGATGTCATCAGTGATGTCACTGACCATGTCATGAATGATGTAATATGTGACATCATCAGCAGTGGATTGCGGGTGCGCGATATATAGTTAGTGCAACTAACTATATATGGAATTTCATTGGTTTTATGTCAATAAAATGTCCAGCTAACTATATATGGTCTCTAACCTATGGTTTTTTCAGTGAATTTTCAAGGTTTTGTAAATGCAAATTCCTAACTATATATGGTCTATAACCTATGGTTTTTTCAGTGAATATATATATATATATATATATATATATATATATATACATATATATATATATATATATATATATATTTATTTCGATCAAATATATGATAATTTACATCATAAATATCAAAACACATCATTTAAGTAAAACAGTTAAAATTACAGTACAATTTTGCTTTAAAACATCCCATAGCATAAATAGCAACATTATAGGTTTTAGGAACAATCAATATTTTGTCATATTAAAAACAGTTCATGGCACAGTTCCATAAAGTTCGTTTGTTCCTCATTATTATGAGTTAATCACAGATGCATTTTTGGTTAGTTTTGATCTCTTCTACCAAGCATACAGTAAGTATCTTGAGATAGCAAAAACCAGCCATCTGGTACCTATGCAATTATGCTCCTGGTGTCAATCTGAGCGGGCTGTGTGTTATTGTCCGAGTGTGAGTGCATGAGTATATAAGCATGTTTGTGAGTGAACTGCATACATTTGTGATCGCCTAAATGAGTGTTTATGCCAGTGTGTGAGCTCAAGTGCATCTGAGGACAACTGTGAGTGTTTCATCATTTTTATTTAACACTTTGCATGCTCATGACAAGCTGAGCTCGTCATGAGGCACGGTGCTCAGCCGTGGAACACTCGCATGCGTGGATAATTACCCTGCTGTGCTGAGCGTTCCACGGGAATCGGTGCACCTGTGACGAGCTCAGCTCGTCATGAGCACAGGAGCGCCGTGCCTCATGATGAGCTTAGCGAGCATGCAGGCGTTGTGCGTGACCCCCCCCACCCCCAGCACAGCGGGAGAATTAACCCCTGCAGCGAAGGAGTTAAATTGTAAGTGCTTGAGTGCATGTGTGCCAGTGAATGAGCCCAGGAGAGCATGATTACATGTCTGAAAATGTGCGTTAGTGTATGAGTGAGTGCGCTCATGAGTGCTAGCGTGCAAATAAGAGTCTTAAGAGAGGCATTGTGTGAGTCGGTACATGTAAAAGTGTGGGTGATGCCTATACTCTTATTCACTTGGTCACCAGCATCAGCATAAGGGAGGAGATGTGACTTAACTACTTCCTGCCGACTTTGGAACTAGGAAGCCAGGTTCTAGTCCTGGCATTGGCTCAACATCTTGTGATTCTGGGCAACTCACATGAGCTTGCTGTTCCAAAAACACCTTGTATAATGCAATTTGGTGCTCATGTAAGGTTCTCTAATGCCATTGGTCAAAACTTGTGCTTTAGACCGGGAAAAAAATTAATTAATTAAAAAAACAAGCCGAACAATGAGCTACCTCTCTTGGGACCAGTGGTAGGAGATGACAACTGGTTCATCGATATTTCAACAGAGCACTAGTCCCAGATTTTATGTCATCTCAGATAGTGCTTTTGAGATTTCTTCTCTTTTTGTTCTGTAAACATATAAGTCCTAAATAGTAGTTTAAGGAATATTTATTCCTTTATTTCTTCAAGGATGGTGCATACTTTAGGGGTGGGGGAATGCTTGCAATTTAACTGAATGGGATTCCTCTGATTTACATAAAAACTCAGTGAGATTCTGCAGAGATCAGCCAATTGGCAGAAATAGTTAAGTGGTGCTGCTTGTGCTGTGATTTCGCACAGGAGTGCGTTCTGTGCTGAAAAATCAGAGTGGATGGTAGTGGTACTGCAAGGCATGCCAGAGGGCGCAGCTACTTGAGTTGATTTTGCTGCCACTGAAGTAGATTTTCCACTCGAGCAACCTTCCAAACGCTAAGTGTTGCGACCTTCAAAGATTGCAATTGCAAGAAATTTCTCATCGGATGTCCTCATAGCAGTAGCGGTCGGTGGTGGGAGTGCTGTCGGGCGGTAACATGGGGTGGAGGAGGGGCAGGGTGGGGGGTAGTAAACTAAGGAATACGGCCAAATACAGGTAAGTAAAAATATAAATAAATAAAATGAGTTTCGTTGCGCGCACTGCAACACTAATGTGACGCAGTGCGTGCAACGAAACTCATTTTATTTTTATTTATATGTTTACTTACCTGTATTTGGCCGTATTCCGTAGTTTACTACCCCCCACCCTGCCCCTCCCCCACCCCACGTCATCGCCCGGCAGCACTCCCACCACCGACCGCTACCGTTTCATAGTGGCTAGAAATCTCACTTGCCAACTTACTGTTCTGGAAGTGCGTATGAGAAAAAATTCGGCCACGCAATGATTGACAGCATTTGGCTAGAACTCGCGTTACAAGAGTAACGCAATGTCGCCAAAATTCCATCAATTCCGCCGGCAGAACGGAATATTTCACCCACCCCTAGCATACATATTACCAACCATTATTGAAAGTATAGGTGTATTTCCAACATTTTTCAAAATATATTTTTGGTATCAAAAGCCATCTCTGTGTGAAATGAACCTGTAGCAGTCAGTTGTCCTGTATGTGTGGCCCCTGCTGTGCGTATGACTGTCGACATACGTCGCATGCATGACTGGCCAATTAAAGTCACTCTGACACAGCCCAGTGACATGAATCATTCAGGCCAGGCTGGCTCTGGGCGAGCCTGGCATCTGCATCTGCACACAAGACACCCTTTGTGCATGCTGATCAGTGAGGCAGGACACTAAAAGAAATGGCCCCCTTTTGTCCTGATCAGCAACTGTGTGTCAAACGCTCTTTTATTTCCATCTTAAAGTTTATCGTAATGCACTGAGAGTCCAAAGCGGGGATGACTGAGTGAAGTCAAGGTGGACTAGAAGGAGGTGGCAGTGAATTTACTTAGTAGCACTAAAAAAGATGTATATATGTATGTATGTATATATGTGTATATATTTATATATATTTTTTAATGAGTTAATATCCATAACCTGTTTTATTAACCCCTTCGATGCTGATGACGAGCTCAGCTCATCATCAGTTACGGCGCTCGTACGCTGATGACGAGCTGAGCTCGTCATCTAACGCGGCTTTTCACAAAACGCAGCGCACAGCGGGAAAACCGCTAGCGCGCATGCGGTTAAGAAACAAAAAAAGCATAATATCTGTTAAATGTCCATCAAAAGTACTTGAATAAACGAACAAAAAATAAATAAACAAACACATAAATACACAAATACATGCACAAATAAATAAATAATACGTCTGGCGCCAGTTTTCATGCATTAGCCACATTATGGCGCCAGTAATAATATTTCCACTGAGGTATTATAGCAATAATCAAGACCCTACCTTTGTTGCAATGTTCACCTACAAGTCTATGGTGCTGTGAATCATGCTCTGCCTGGCAGTTGCTGTGCCCAGCAGAGTGAATGCCCTATGCCACTTGTGATTTTTACTGTGCCAGTATCTTGTCCCTTGTTTATACGGTTGTACGTGTAATCATGCCCCCAATGGGCGAGTATTTCCCATTATATTCTATCCTGATGCCCTTGCACACAGCTAAAATGCTTTGGCAGTGTTCCCAGTGGCATTTTTGCCTTCATTCTTCTCCAGCAATTGTGTCTGTATCCTGCAATGGATTCTTCGTTTCTATTAACCTTAAATAATTGTAGAACACAAAACAACTTGTTTGCTTTTCATACTCTGTGGATCAAACATAAAACAGCAATTTATTTCAGGCACTGTGACATTTTTCATGGAAGACTACAAAAAGCTTATGGCAAGCCAAGCAGATTATTTTCATGCGACACACAAAGATAATTTGCAGGTAGGGTGGATGGAAAGAGTGGGGTCGAAGCGTCCATGCTGTGTAAGATAAAATGGAAGAATACTAATAGGTGCCTTTGGCTAATATAAGAGAGGTTACTTGTTGCAAATTAAGGAAAATGTAAACAAATTCAGGGGCATATTATCAAGGGGGTTTATCTCCGCTTTTTTGGCTTTAAAAGCCAAGAAAGCGGAGATAAAATTATCTCCCTATTACCTAGCTGTCGCTAACACCAGTTAGCGACAGCTAGTAGGAGATAGCGACCATCTTGGGCCCCACTTTGCATGTCAGTGATATTTATCACTAATGACATGCAAAGTGGGCGTGCCAAGATGTTAGCGACTGGAAACAGTCGCTAACATCGCTATCGCCAAAAGCTAACACCTGCCCTGAGCAGTTCTTAGCCATGTTATCCAATGGGAGGTGTATAACATGGCTAAGAGCATTAGCTCGGTAATGCATGAATATCGCTGACTTTTCAGCGATATTCATGCATTGCGGCCGTTTTTTATCGCATTTGCGATAAACCTTGGTAATACCAAGGTTTATCTGCGATAAAAATCGCCGCAGCTCTGCGTTAAATGTTTGTCTCTAACCAAGCAATAGCGATAATTATCGCTATTGCTTGGTAATATGCCCCTCAGTTTTTAGTCAAATTTGCCACATTTGCTTTCATCAGGTGGATGCACTTTCCCACAAATGAAATTGTTCTTGGCCTTTCCTCTCCCTGCCCTGTGAGACTCTTATATTGTAATTTGACTGTTTTTCATATGTGTGCTAGCTGCATTGATTATTGGTTGTGGCCTAACGGTTCACTTGCTCTAAAATTGGTTAACTAATGCACAGCTTCTACAGACGTGGGGCCTAGGACATGCAGATGCAAAATTATTTGCAGCTTGTCACTACATTCAAAGAGTTCATGGTGCCACAGTACATGTCTGTGTGAGCATAGCTCACTGATTACATACATAGTGCCTCCTTAGAATTGGATGGTTTACTGGTGTGGATTGGCTGCATTATTTTTAAAAAATTGTGCTCCAAGAAACCTAGTTGTTCATTATTATAACACTTGTATCATAATTTACTGGGTGAAAGTATAAGTGTGGGTTAAAAAGGCAGCGGCAGACAGTGCTTAATTTGTGCAGGTGACTGCAGGTGGTGTACAGGAGCTATCATTGGTGGTTTGGCTTATTTTTTTATCATCAGGCTTTGATTAAGAGAAAAGAGGAGGTTCAGAAACATAGGAAAAAGGTGACAAAGGGAGAAAGAAGGGATGAAAAAGAACTGACTGGTATAAAGACAGAAAATGTAGGGCGGTGGAAGAAAGATGCATGAATTGGTACTAGAATTGGGCAACTTTGGTATCATACAGCAGAGCCCTAAGAAAAACTTGGGGCCCCTGCATTAATCATTATTTATTCATGTATTTTTATACAAATTAGTTACTAGAGAGAAGATGAGAACTAACCAGAGAAAACCCAAACTGGGAGTCTGTGAAATAATCTACTCAGTGCCTGATTTTCTTCTTTTCTCTCTAACTCAGTGTAGTAGCAAGGGTGCTAGAGGTCCTAATGCAAGCAAGGAAAAGGTCCCTGTGCACACCGTTCACGAAGTTAAATTCAATAATATTGAGGTGAGTGAGGGCCAATTAATTGCCGGGCACTAATGCCACTGCACATGCTACACCATTGAGAACTATGCTGCTGCCCCATCTCTGATCATCTGTTGCTTCTGGAAGGAGGAGACAGGGGCTCCTAGCTATGTTTGAGCCAGCCGCGGCCCCGTGCAGGTAAGAGCGGTGGAGCCGGACGATGATGATGGAAAAATAAATAAATAATTTTCCCTCGTCATCGTCAGTCGAAACCCCCCCACCCCGCCCAGCCCTACTTCCCCACCATTGTTACCTGCACGGGCCGCAGCTGGTTTGTGCTACTCCCTACTTTCTTCCTCTGCGCATGATACATGCGTAGACCGGTAGAGCAGAAATGCATGTGTAATGAGCTAAACTCGCAAGAAATCTAGTAAATTAGTGTTGGGGCAGTGAAGGAGCTGTGCGCCTAGGGTTGGTAGATGCACTATTTTTGCAGTGCTTGCTTATCATTTAGCAACCATATGCATTGGACGACTTGTACTCATAGTTCACAGCAATAACACAACTGAAAAATAATGATTGTAAATGGAATGCCTAGGGATTTAGGATACTGCACTGAAAAAGCTTATGTGTGTATATAAGCTTGTGCTGCTCCGACCCACAGGGTACAGATTCACTGCATAGGTGCGAAGTCTGCACTGTTTATACTTATGATGAGCATCTGAGGGATACTGTATGCGTTTGTGTGTGTGTGCGCGCGCGAGCATGTGTGTGTATGCGCGTACACTAGTGCTTAATTTGAGCTGAAGGTTTCACTTAATTGGCAACACCGGCACTTCTCACAGTCTGCCACATGGTGGCGCTGATTGTCTAATTTAGAGATGAGCACAACTGTTGTTTATCAATTCAACATACAATAAAAATGACTAATACCCGCCCATGCCATTCTTATATCTTTGGGGACTTGAAATAGTCTGAATTGTCACACTTGTAGGAGTGTGTGGTTTGCAGTTGTGCTAGTATTCTCTCTGGCAGTGGTGGCGTGGTCCTGGCACTTATTTGTTTTATAAATTAGGCACTTGTGTGTGTTTGCTTGTGTGAACGGTGCTCTGCTGCATCTTGTTTAATATCTGTGCTGTCTTTGAGGGCCTGTGAGTGAAGACTGCAATTTTTGTGTGTGTTCATAGGTCTGTTGTACAAAAGTAGGTTGTTCTGCCTGATTTGGGATGTGTTTAAAGCTCGCACTGCTTCTGACAGTGCTGCAGATTGCAATTTGTAGGAGGGAAGCCTGCTTCAATACTGCAGTTGCTTAAACTGGATGTATGTCAGTACAACGCGATCTTTTAGATCGCGGTACTTTACAATGCGGTTTCTACAACGCAAGTCGTTACAACGACTTGCGTTGGAGGGGGCGGATTGAAGATTATTATAATTTTATATTCCAACACCAGCCCACGTAACAGTAGGGAAGGTGTTGGAATATAAAATTACAATATTCCTTAACCAACAGCGCCATCCACCGCAAGTCGTAGTAACGACTTGCGTTGTAATGGCAGCGTGGTAAAGGTATTGCGGTGTAAACACTGCGTTGTAAACGATGTTTCTCCTTAAGGATGTATGTCAGTACAACGCGATCTTTTAGATTGCGGTACTTTACAACGCGGTTTCTACAGCGCAAGTCGTTACAACGACTTGCGTTGGAGGGTGTAAACACCGCGTTGTAAACGATGTTTCCCCTTAAACTGCACTTTTTTTGATGAACAATGTCACTACTGGAGCCTGTCATTTGGGTGGCACAGGCGTGTACTGCTTTTGCCTCTGCTTCCCAGTGCTGCATCAGTGAACGACAGTGTATAATTCTGCCTGTGTTCTTTCTGTTTTCTGTGTGTGGGAAACTGGCACGTCTGCTGTCTGTTCTGGACCAGATGTGTATTTGTCTGTGTGTGTGCACGTTTGCTGTGATTGTGGAATGTGATTGCACTGCTGTAACCTGTCCTAAATGCGTTAGGGTGACCAGATCTTGAGTACCAGAAACCAGGACATTTGGGGAGAATAGAAGAAGGACTACAATTTTTCATCCACAGAATGGCACAGAATGACACTGTCATCAACATAGGATCACAGAAGATTCATTAGGAAAGTAAATCAAATGTAATTTCTGCAACCAAAATAATACCTGTTAATTAAAGTTCTCTTATAACAGCTGCTAACTAGTACAGCTTTAGAACACACAAAAAGTGCCTCTCACTGTTTTCAGTCAACCCCCTCTGAAAACCGGGACATGAGCCAAAATTGCTGAAATCTGCAGGCACAGCTGGTGAAAAACTGGGACTGTCCGGGCAAATCCGGGACGTCTGGTCACCCTAACATGCGGTGAGCCTTGCCTTGCTAGTATTCATGCTCTGCTAATTCTGTGTGTGAGGGAAGCTTGACCGACTGCGATTCACACTCTACACTTGTAAAAGTGGGCTTCACATGGGGCGGCTGGCATTGGCTGTAGCCCTAGTATGATGGCCAGTCGTGTCTTGAAACCGAATGGAATGTGTTTTTTATTAGTACAGGATGCAGAAATGTATAAGGGTTTAGGGCATCTGAAAAAGACAGAGGCTGGATTTGTGTGGGGTGACCTAAGAGCCAACAGGAGCTGACTGGGTATTACTGAGGGACAGGAATGTCACAGAAACAGGAGCATTGTTTGCCTTTGGACTTGGTGTTTTTCCGGAGGGCATCAGAAGGGGAACTGATGGCTTGTCGCTCATCATTTTTAGCTCTCGCTTCAAAACGTGCATGCATATTTAATTTGCTAATGGAGGCCTAGAGTCCACCCATCTCTTAACATTTTTAATTTCTATGCTTCTCTTTGGTCAGCATGTGCCAGCTTCCCTTCCTCTTCTTGTGTTTTTCCCTCCCCTGGAGCATGGCCAAAGTATTACTTCCTTGACCATTGCCCTTCCACTACTTTTGCTTTTGGAGCTAATTTTGTCTTTTTTCTTTGCAACACTTCTTAAGAGTGCATGTGTTTGAAGACTATCACTCCCCTCCTGTCCCTCTACTTATTGTTTCTTGTCTCGCCTCACCTCATCCCACATGTTGCTTGCCCCTACGCCCCTCCTGTCCCACATTTTTGCTTCCCCCCTCCCGTTCCATGTTATTGCTTGCCCCATCCCACCCTCCCATCCTGCATTGTTGCTTGCCTCTTCCCTCCCTCCCATTCTATGATTTTGCTTGCACAGCATACTGCTATTTTCTATTGGTGGTGCGAGGGTGGGAGGAAGGCATTTACATTCTCCGGGTTGCATGCTATCCCCCCTTTAAGATGTCTTCTGCAATGTCCTCCCACCAGCAATTTAGAAAAAGTGGGATGACACGACCAACGTCGGCCACATCACAGTCCATTTTAAAAAGCTTTCATCCATGCTGCACAGCAGCCGCACTGCTGTGCGACATGGCTAAAAACATTGCCATAAGCATTAGCATGCGGCGGCGAGGCCCATTAGCCTTGCCAATGCTAGTTATCTGTGCAGTAAGAATGGAATTGAGAGGTGAAGACACAATTCAGGGCATTTTATCAGCTGTATGCCCTGCAGTGGGGAAGCACTTGAGGAGGCTTGGTAGAGTAGTGAGTAGTTTCAGAGAAAAGAGAACATTGGGAAGCTTAGTTAAGGAATCTCTGTGAAGGGTGGTTCTCACTATACCAGGCAATAAGAAGTTCAGCATATCAGGAATATTGCTTAACCCCTTGGCTGCGGCGGTAATTCCGCTGCAGCGCTAGGGGGGTGGGGCGGCCGGGCTGCGCTCCCATGCGCGTGACGGAACCGCTCCATCATGAGCCACGGGTGCGCTGTGCTTATGACGGAGCGGTTCTGTCACGGTCCCGCCCGCTCAATGGAACGTCCAGTGCAGGCGCGGAATCCGCGCCGCGCAGGCACGCTGAGCGGGCCGTGATGGAACCGCTCCGTCATCAGCACAGCGCATCCGTGGCTGGTGACGGAGCGGTTCCGTCACCAGCATGGGAGGGGTTAATAGACCCTGGGCAACAGTCAATAGTTCCTATATGGCCCTATTTCTACTGAGAAGTAGGTCACCTTGAGACACTCTGTCTTCCAGCAGCATTTATCTCTCACAGGATGACTGCCCCGTTAATCATATCCTTCTTGAGGATAACCCCCATATTCCCCTTGGCACCACAGAGAGGTGTCCCGGCACTGGGAGCCGTCGGGAAGATTAAGCAAGTTATTGCCAAAAGTCACATGGTGCTGGGCTAACCTGCCACCAGAGCCAGGGATCGAACCGTGAACCCTGTGGTCCAGAGTCAGACACCCTGGCCACCGCGCAACACCTGCTTCATCCCATTCACCCATGAGATACCTCACATATCATGGAGCCCATGGAAGCTCTGGGTTCTGTTGGCCCAAGGCCAGGGGCTGTAGTGCCTGGAGCTGATGCACGTCAGTTCTGTGATCAGCTTGTCTTGGAGCTGCATGAGGTGGGGCCTGCTTTAGTTAAATGATAACAATAGACAAGGTGTGGACAGTGCACTCTAATTTGTGAGTCTAGTTTTAGATCATTCCGCAGTACTGATGCAGTTCTTTTCACTGTACTTGAGGACCTTAGAGTTATCTTGGACTACTGTGGTTCAGCCGCCTTGGTCCCTTTGGACCTCTCTGAAGCTTTTGGCATGGTTGCACATTCAGAGGCCCCTTGCACCACCTGTGCATCACTTTTTGTGACTCTCCAGTGGTGCAGGAGCCTGCTTCAATTTTTTCCAGGCAGCACTAAGCCACTTTTTGGGACGTAATGCTGCCTTGTAAATATCCTTCCCTTGAACGTAATTTTCTGAGTTAAAGGGGCGTGCAATGGGTGTTACTGGGGGCATTCCCAGCAATATCCATGACTTTTGGACACTGCCCCAGATTTACGAGAATTCTTAACTATGAGGCAATGCCAAAAACGTATGCTTCCCCAGGGGAGCCATAAGGGAGGCACAACGAGGAGAAATAACTTTATATCTCCACTTTTCTCCTTTTTCTATTTGTGCTGCAGCACACCTGGAGAAAGGAAAAAGCCTCTTGTGAATGTTTTTGTGCAGGAAGGGTTTCCTTCCTGCACAAAAAAAATCACTCCCGCAACGCAGGCACCCTTGCACCATGGTGCAAAGTTGCCTGCATTGACACACGGCAGGCCATTGTGCGCCAGTGCAAGGGAAAAGGATAGGAATGTGCCGTATCTGATAGATACGGCACATTCCTGACCTCTTCTTTTGCCGTAGGGCAGCGCAGCAGGAAGGCTTGCGTGCTTCTCTACGGCAAAACCTCATAAATGAGGCCCTCAGTACTTATTGAGCGGCAAATTAATATTGGAGTATCTGAATTTGCCCTGACTGGATCAAACCTTTCTTATCATAAAGATCCAATTGAGTCTTTTTTATCACCATTTCAGTCCGAAAATTTCATTTGCCCTTGTGGTGTACCTCGGGGATCATTGCTTACTCCAGCATGGTTTAATGTCTATGTAACCCCATTGGCTGTTTTGATTGGAACCTTTACCTTCTCCAGGATGTCATATGCTAATGTCATCGCAAAATTTCGGGAGCGTAACTACACTCCCAAACCGGATGCTCAGCTCTGCGTTACATTTGCAATAAAGGTACTGCTGAATTGGCCGCCTTAAGTGTGGCAGGGTATGCTCGGACGTGAGTCCCTTGGTCACTTTGCCACTGGATTCAAGCAAGCCGGGCTAAGGACGGCTGTAATGCCAGAAACCGGTCCTTGGAAGCTTGTTTCCGGTCCAGGGAAGGCATGGCTTGGCAGTTCGGGCTGCACTGTTCCCATGAGGCACAGGGTCAGACTGATTTGCATATGGCCATGTCCGAACTGGGGTGGCAGAGTGGGCTAAAGAACGGTGATGGATTAAACCCAGATTTGTTGACTGGGTGTGAGTGTTTGATTGGTTCAGATGCTCCGTCCATCACCACCCCCTTTTGTACCGGGAAATGGATTAAACAGCAGTACCTTTATTGCAAAGTAGCGCCAAGCTGTGCGTCCGGTTTGGGAGTGTAGTTACACTCCCAACATTTTGCAATAGATTCTTACTTAAGTGGTCGTAGGGCGTACTGCGTATCCGGGCTGCACGCTCAAAAAACTAAGCATGATAAAATTAAGCGAAATGGCGATGAAACGGTGTGCACTTTCACTCTTGTCTTTGGAATATGCTAATGTCACCCAGATTTTTCCATCTATGACAATCTGGATGAGAGCCGTATTTCTGCATGCTTAAGGGCAGTAGAGAAATGGATGAACACCAGCTTCTTGACAGCTGAATTTGGCCAAAACGGAGATTTTGCTGTTGGGCTCGAATTATCCTAACTGGTGTTCAAATTGGTGGCCTAAGGATCTGGGCCCCCATCCAGCTGCTATGCCAGCCACTGCCCATATAGGTAAGAGTGGTGGGGGGATTAAGACAGACAATGACAATGGAAAATTAATTATTTATTTAATTTTCATACATGGTCGTCTGTCGAATTCCCCAACCTGGCCCCAAAACCCTACCGCTCTTACCTGCAAGGGCCGCGGCTCCGCTCCGCTCTGTACTAGAAATGTGGGCGTATTGTTTGACTACAGTCTTACCTTTACCCCGCAAATTATGATGGTAATGGCCACAAGTTTTACCTTTTTCCATTTCATCTATATAGTTCTTCCTACTTTGCCTGTGTCTGTACATAATGCAACTGTTCAGGCCCTGATCTCTTCTTGATTGGATTATTCCAGCTACCTTTACCTGGGTCTTGCTGCTTTGATTGCAGATAGTCCAAAATGCGGCGGCTCATGTAATCCTTAATCTCTCTCGGAGGCCATCTGTTCGACATCTCGGGCCTTATTTACAACACAATGAAGCAGCACAGCGTGGCAGCGCAAGCCATTTTGCTGCACTGAAGTGAGTAATTTTAAAAACACTGGGTTGTTTCATATGTAGGGAAGATTGTTTTTGTGCAGGAAGGGACACCTTTCTGCACAAAAACAATCGCTGATGGTATTTTCATCTTTCTATGTGTGCTGCAGAATACAGCATCCATAGAAAGAGGAACAAATGAAGAGAAATACAAGTATTTCTCCTTGTTGCACCTTGGTACGCCTCCCTGATTCTGGCGCATTCCCAGTATTACGAAATATTGCAATTCGGGGAATGCAGCAGAATCCATGGGTGTTGCCCGGGAACACTCACAGCAAAATCCATAGAACGCCCCTTTCACACAAAGTGATACTTGAAAGGGGCCATATTTACAAGGCCATGAGAAGCCTTGCAGGGTGGCTTTACATGGCCTTGTAAATATGGAGTGCATACTACCCTGGCGGTGCGTCAAAAAAAGGGATGCACCGGCAGTGCAAGAGGCTTGTAAATAAGCCCCCTTCTCCCTACCTTATAGTAGCTTGCACTTCAGCGAAGATGCTCTTTCAGAGCACTTTGCATGGCCTAGAAAGCCACCAAAGATATTGGGTCAATTTATCTGTCCAGAAAAGTCTGACTTTATAGGCATTAACGTTCTCTATGCTCCTCTGGATCTATGCTCCTGCATGTGTTAAAGATTTTTCGAAGCTAAATTAAAGTGCGGTTCATTCTACTACTGCATTGCCAAGCATTGGAATTCGTTCCCTGTCTCCATTAGTTCTGCACTCATTTTCTCTGCATGTACCAAACACGTGAAACAGTGGCTTTTTTAATGGTCTTACTTTCCTATTGCTCATTTTTTGGTTCTTACCACCAGAAAAACCCTTTTTTTGAAGTACCAGTGGGCTTAAAACAAATTATTAATTAATTCAATCATTCATTGTGTGAGGCAGGGGCGGTGCATTTGAGGTTGTTGAGCTTAAGGTTGAGAACTGCCTGAGACACACTTTTGCCCCCTGCCTCCACCAACCAACCACCTCCAAAAAATAAAGACAAAAAATTGCTGAGGCCCCTTGCCCTGGGGTGTTTTCACATCCTTTGATGGACATTGGCTGCGTAGAGCCTCCAAAGAAGAATTGGAAGCCCAGTCGGGGCAGGGGTTTCTAGTTCGCTTTCCTCGCCGCTGCGTGATATTGGTTCTTCACTGCGTGACTGTGTGAAGGGAGCCGATATACACACTGTGGCATCGTGTGGGTTGGCAGGTCTACACCCTTTACTGGATCATATTCTTTCTCTTAATGTGCACAATAATGCAGTTTCCAGTTGTTATTTCTATTTTTTGTCTCTTTTTAAAGGTAATGTCATACCGTCCTATGTTATCCCATGCCATAGTGGGCGCTCTGTGCATACTCCCAAATTAGGTTTACTACAGTGGTCTTTACCGAAAATTTACCATCTGAGCATTGGCCAAAATGTGTCACTCCTTATGATTTTTCAACTCAGAAAATGTGATCATGTGCCAGATGCCTGGATAAGCCATCACAGGCTTTCAGTTGTGCCAGGGATTCACTTCAAATGTTTGTGTGCTAACTACACAAAGGCCCAGATCATGACTGGAAAATCTACAAAATAAACCCAACTGCCTAATATCTATTTTAGATATGATGGAAACATCTCAACCATAGGAAAGGGATATATTGGAAGCGATTTGCCTCAGACTGCCGCACTCTGGGTCCGTTGCTGCAGCCGATGGTGCCATCCCCCCGACCGGGCGGCCGTGAAGAATTTTGTTATACAAGGTGCCTAAGCTTTTGGGGAGGCACTCGACATTCCTCCGCCCTGCGGGCTTTTCTCTCTGCGCACTTCTCCGTTTCACATAACATAGAATTGGCCCGACGCGTTTCTGGGAACCTTTTCCCGTCATCAGGGGCTGCCTTCAAGAAATGTTTGTTCATGCGTCATATTTACCGGGCATTTCTTTGACCACACCCATGGTAGGCGTATGTTCAGTACATTCAGTCTGAGGCAAATCGCTTCCAAACGAGTTGGAGGTTTGGTGACAGGACTCCAGAAGAACACTACAGCGCACTGAATCGTAAACACAGCCTACCAAGGTATAAATATTAGCCTCATTTTTCAAGAAAGACTTAATGAAAATTACATGCTTCAAAAACGGACTACCTATCCCAGAAAGCACGGCAGGACGATGTACTGAACATACGCCTACCATGGGTGTGGTCAAAGAAATGCCCGGTAAATATGACGCATGAACAAACATTTCTTGAAGGCAGCCCCTGATGACGGGAAAAGGTTCCCAGAAACGCGTCGGGCCAATTCTATGTTATGTGAAACGGAGAAGTGCGCAGAGAGAAAAGCCCGCAGGGCGGAGGAATGTCGAGTGCCTCCCCAAAAGCTTAGGCACCTTGTATAACAAAATTCTTCACGGCCGCCCGGTCGGGGGGATGGCACCATCGGCTGCAGCAACGGACCCAGAGTGCGGCAGTCTGAGGCAAATCGCATCCAAACGAGTTGGAGGTTTGGTGACAGGACTCCAGAAGAACACTACAGTGCACTGAATCGTAAACACAGCCTACCAAGGTATAAATATTAGCCTCACTTTTCAAGAAAGACTTAATGAAAATTACATGCTTCAAAAACGGACTACCTATCCCAGAAAGCACGGCAGGACGATGTACTGAACATACGCCTACCATGGGTGTGGTCAAAGAAATGCCCGGTAAATATGACGCATGAACAAACATTTCTTGAAGGCAGCCCCTGATGACGGGAAAAGGTTCCCAGAAACGTGTCGGGCCAATTCTATGTTATGTGAAACGGAGAAGTGCGCAGAGAGAAAAGCCCGCAGGGCGGAGGAATGTCGAGTGCCTCCCCAAAAGCTTAGGCACCTTGTATAACAAAATATATATATATATATATATATATATATATATCACATCATCCACACAGGACTAAGACTAGTTTGCAATTAAATACGCTTGTATATAGAAGAGTAAATATTAACTTTCATATTATCGGGATCCTGACTGCGCCATTAATACCTTTTTGAGTGCTAACTTCTGCATATTTTCCAAACGGGATTACAATTTCAAATCAAATCAAATCAGGTGTTTGTGAAGCACGACTACTCACCCGCAAGGGTCTCTAGGCGCTGGGGGTGTGGGTGGTGTTCGCAGGTTCCAGTCCATCAAGAAGGGGGTCTGTCGAAGAGCCAGGTTTTAAGGTTTCTTGCGAAGATGGGGAGCGATGTTATCTGTCTGAGGTGGAGCGGAAGGTCGTTCCAGGTACTGGCCGCGCGGAAGGAGAAGGAGCTGCCAATGCCTGGAGTTTGTGATTAAATCAAGGGTCTTTGGTTCACGATTAGCAGCAGGTGAAATCCACCACAAACCGCAGATGCGAATAGTGCACATGTCCTGTTCACACACCCTGTAATGGGGAATAATGTGCTGTTAATCTGTTATTCCCTTCCAAGATTATCAAACTCTCAATTTGGTACAAATTTGCATCCGCAAATTTTCACACCCTCCGCTATTGCAAATTGGCAAGCGTACTATGTTCACTAGTAAATGCAACCCAACCATGACCATGACCAAAGCCATGTAAAAGCTTGAACACTATCATATTGTCAAATGTCTGTGATCCTACACCATTTCATTTAGAGAACCTGTTTCAACTAAAGACATGGTTGATCGATTGACGGGGAAGAGAAGGTTCCTCATTTTGAATTATTGCTCCAACTTTGAGGAACAAACTCAAATTGCAGACTGGAAGTTTGGGCATCATTTCAAATTTAGAAAAACTGTTTAAAACGTTTTGTTTGGTTGATATTGGTTAGAGTCTGTTATTTGGTGGCATTTGTGGATTTTGTTGAATGCGCTTGAGCCCCAGAGGCTACCAATGGTATAATATCAGAGTTTATAAGTAAAAAAATCAAATTGCATCAAAGTAATTAGGAAAATTGCTTTTATGCCTTGAGCGATTACAGTGCTTGCATTTTGGTTAGAACTAGTGTCAACAAATGCTTAATTTGAGCCAGGGGTTTCTGGTACTTTGCTCCTGCATTTAATTGTCAACAATGGCACTTATGACAGTGCACCACATGGTGGAGCTGTTTGTCTAATTCAGAGATGAGCCCAATAACAGTTGTGTGTTAATTCAATACACCTAAAATTACTAATGCCTGCCATTCTTATAGCTTTGGGGCCTGGAATTGTCTGAAAAACTGATGCTGCTAGGAGTGTGATGGCAATTACTTGTGTTGGTAATGTCATTTGCAGCACTGACAGGGCAATGTGTGGTGCAAGCTGCAGTGGCCTACTGACGAGAGCCCTGGCACTTATTTATTAAGTACTGGTATCAGCACTGTGCTGTGGTAGGAAGCACTTACCAGGGCTGGAGTGGCTGTAGCAGGCACCGGTCAGTTCCCCAGTGGGCCACCAGGGTGAGAGTCGGTTTTGGACCCCTGGGGGTACATTTTTGTTACTGCTGGCTGTTTTTGCAGAATAGCTGCAATATTGGCCCCCTGTAACCAAAGCGGCAGTGGTGAGAAGGGAGTGGTGCTTCCAAATAGCACCCCCCACCCCGTGGGGGCCAGCCGAGCTGTTTGCCAGGGCCGGTTTCGGTTCCCAGTTCAGCCTTAGCACTAACTGGCTTCCCTCTATTGTGACTGTTTTAAACTTCATCCTGTAAGAAAGGACCATGATCATTTGATTCTCAGCTCCCAAATTTGGAGGCGGATTCCCCCGGTCTGAAAAGTTCAGCCCCTGTACCAGAACATGATGTAAAGTTTGACCCAGTATTATTTTAAATTACCAACTGTTACCTTAAACTTATTTTTTTAGGTCTTTCCTACACCCAGCTACACGCATTTCGTGACTTTATGTTATCAATACATTACCACCTACATACAAAATAAACATACAGTACTGAAAGAGGGGAATGTGGACATTTATCCTGTTGTTTCAGCCCTTGGCTGTTGGCCTTTAAGAAAATCTTCCATTTGTTGTGTTGGCTGTCCTTAATGTCATGGCATTTTATGTTAGGTTACACTGCTTTGTAATAATGTTTTGCATTGGCTTTGTGACAGGGCAGGGCTGTAATAGTGCCCATTGCAACCTATCATCTTTTCGCCCTATCTCACCTCGCTGTCTCAGTGGCCCCACCTTCTGAAGGATTCGATCTGTTGCTGTCTGCTGCCACCCGTGGCGTTGCCCTACTCATGCTGTTAGCTGTGCCAGTGCTTTTTGATTCATATCACACACATTAGCAAAGCCAATAGTATTGTCCAGCCACCTAGACTGAAGAAAAAATACATCCAAGATGGCCACTGGGTTCAATTGCATGCAAAATGGTCATATTGTAATGGTGTTTTCTTATGCTTGATGAAAAGCCATTGCAAGCTGTCAGTCGAGCATGTGTGCACATTCACGGCGGCCATTTGTAATGATAGCTCATAAAGGATAAGAAAAGCCATTACAAGATGGCTGCTGTGCATGCGAACCTATGGCACTACAGAAGCCAAGTTTGTGGAAGAATGCAGGTTTGGGCAACATGAGGGACAACTCGAGCTGGACAGCCTAAAGCTAATAAAGCCAGCAAATTGAAAGCCAGAAAATATGAGTTACAAACCACAAAGCCAATGATAAGCAATATGGCTGCTGTGTATGCATAAGAATGCTCGGCGAACATATGACAGAAAGAAAGCACAGACAAAACAAACAGGTTGGGGCCTGTGTCAAGGTCTAACAATGTTGAAATTGTCAATGCTTCCTTATGTTTGAGGACACATTCTACTCATTCAAGCACTAGAACTGCTAACTTTTCTAATCGGGCTTACTGAGGTGCCCCTCTTGCACTCTACTGCATACACAACATATGTTTACTAGGCTTGGGCGACATTTTAATTGTGTAGGAGTCATGGGAGTAATTTCAGTAATTAGGCATTCCTCTAGGGATGCAAAATGACTGATATTACGTGAATACGCCAGCGTGACTAATTGAAAGCACTTTGGGTCAAAAATCCTACTGCAGGAACCCAAGAACCACTAACTAAGAGAGAGCAAATGGCTCCTTGTTACTGTGTCCTGTAGCATTTAGTGCTATTAATTTAGCACAAACTGCATTCATTGGCCCATTTCAGATGCGAGAGTGATTATTATGCTTTTCACACAATTACGCATAATCACAAGTAATTTTGCGGCAATTATGAGAATTATCGCTAGAGATAATAACGTCAGTTATGACCACCCCTAAAATGTTTCCAAGTATTTGAGGGTACATCAATTGAGTTTCTGTTTTTGTATGTGTGCAGTTGTTTTTACATTCTTCTGACCTGTACAATTGTGTGTGAATATTCCTAGCTCATTTCCCATGGATATATTTTCATAAGAATATTTTTAAGGTTCAGTTCTGCTGGGCTGGCGTAGGCCATTGCCCTTATCCCCTCTGACTGAGGAACTCCTGTTCTATCAGGAAGCCCATGATGGCAGATTGGGATCTCTCTGCTGAAAATGGATCTCCCGGTGAGGTAGTGCAGTGAGCCATGTTGTTGCCACGAGATTGCCTTTCTTTTCTGTGTGTCAGCAACAAATCACCAACCTGGGGTTTAGTTGCTGAGACAGAACAAGCATCGGCAAAACAATAGGTCTCACCTCTGCAAGAGCTATTGGCTTTGCCTTTTTGTTTTAGCAATGTTGTGCACCAGAGTGTCTGCTATTTAGCATGGGTAAAAGGTAGTAGTGTAAAGGAGACTGGCACGGAGTGGAGTGTCTTAAATTGGAGTAGAGTGGATCGTTATGGAGTGGTGTGGAGTGGGGTAGAGTGCTGTGGAGTGGCACAGAGTAAAGTTGAGAGGCATGGAGAGGAGTGAAGTGGAATGGAGTGTCATGGAGTAGCGTACAGTGTTGTGGAGAGAGTAGAATGAAAGGGGATATAGTTGAGTGGCATAGAGTGGAGCATGGTGTCAGATTTGAGTAGAGTGGAGTGGCATAGAGGGTGTTGCATAGAGCAGAGTAGAGTGTTACAGAGTAGAGTAGCGTACTGTGGAGTAGACTGTCATAGAGTGGAGTGGTATTGAGTGTAGTTGGTATTGAGTGGAGTAGTGTGTCATAGAATAGAGTGGAATGAAGTAGCATGGAGTGACATTGAGGGAGCTGCATAGAGTGGTGTAGAGTTGCAGAATGACATACAGTGGAGTAGTGCTGTAAAGTGGAGCAGAGTTTCAGTGGTGCAGGGTTAAAGGAGTAGAGCATCATAGAGGGGAGTATCGCGGAGTGGAGTGTCACAGAGTGGAGTATAGTAGAGTAGAGTAGAGTAGGGTGGCCTGGACTGAAGTGGCATAAAGTACGGTGGAGCACAGTTGATTGGCATAGAGTGGAGTGGCGTAGAGTGCATTTCGTTTGAGTAAAGTGCTTTAGAGTGCATTGGCGTAGAGTGCAGTGACACAGAGTATCATAGAGTGCAGAGGCATAGAGTGGAGCAGTACAGAGTAGATTGCAGTATCGTAGAGTGCAATTGCAAATAGTGGAGTGGTGCAGTGTGGAGCAGAGTAGAGCAGAGTAGCACAGAGTGGAATAGACTGGTCTGGATTGAAATGGCATAGAGGGCAATGGTGTAGAGAAGAGCTCAGAGGTGTTGAGTAGAGTGGCGTAGAGTGCAGTGGTGTAGAGTTCAGTGGCATAGAGTGCAGTGGCCTAGAGTGCAGCCATGCAGAGTAGAGTGTCAGAGTGCAGGGTCATAGAGTGCAAGGTTGGAGAGTGTTGAAGAGTGTTGCAGAGTAGAGTGGTGATGAGAGCTGTGTTGAAGAGTACAGTAGTGCAGAATAGAATAGAGTGCCATAAAATGGTGTGACATAGTGTGCAGTGGCATAGAGTAGAATGTTGTAGAGTATAGCGGCGTAAAGTGCAGTTGTTGAAAGTAGTTGGCACAGGTCACGTAGGGTAGGGTGCATTGGTTTTGAGAAAAGTGGTGTCAAGTTCATTGGCATTGAGTTTAGTGGTTTAGAGGACAGTGGCATAGAGTAGACTGCAGTGGTGTAGAGTGAAGTAGAGTGGTGTGCAGTGCAAGGGCATAGAGTGAAGTGGTATATATTAGATTGTTTCAGGGCAGAGTGGAGTGGTGCAGGATAGGGTATGGTGGTGCAGGGCAGAGCACAGTGGCATAAAGTAGAATGGTGTAGAGTAAAATGGCACAGTATTGATTGCAGTGGCATAGAGTGGAGTGGCACAGACTGCAGTAGAGTAGGTAGAGTGCAGAGGCATGGAGTGCAGTGACGTAGAGAAGTTTGCTTCAGAGTAGAGTGAAGAGGTGTAGAATAGAGTGGTGCAGGGTAGAGTGGAGTGATGTAGAGTAGTGGTGTCAAGTGCATTGACATAGAGTACAGCGTTGCAGAGTGGAGTGGAGTGCAGTGGCAAAGAACAAAGTGGCACAGAGTAGAGTGGCAGAGTAGAGTGGCATAGAGTTCAGTGGCAGAGAGTTCAGTGCTTCATAGTAAAGTGGGGTAAAGTGCACTGGCGCAGAGTAGAGTGGTAAAGAGTAGAGTAGAGAGGTGTTGAGTGAAGTGGCATAGAGTGCAGTGTCAGAGTGCAGTTAAGCACAGTAGATTGGAGTGGTATTGGGTGCTTTGGCATAGAGTGCAGAAGAGTGGCATAGAGTCGTACACATTAGAGTGAGTTCAGAGAGGCCAGAGGCAGAGAGGGCAGTGCTGCAGAGTAGAGTGTCCTAGAGTGCAGTGGTGTAGAGTAGAGTGGTGTAGAGTGCATTTGCATAGAGTGGAGTGGCATGAAGTGGTGCAATGGTGTACAATAGAATGGCATAGAGTGCAGTGGCACAGAGTAACATATAGTGGCATACTGTGTGAGGATGCAGAGTAGACTGGCATAGAGTGCAGTAGTGTAGAGTGTACTGGTTTAGAGTAAAACAGTGTAGAGTGCATTGACATAGTGTGATGTGACATAGAGTGCAGTGGCATGGTGTGGAGTTGCATGGTGTTGAGTGGCACAGAGTGCAATAGAGTGGCATTGACTGCCGTGGCAGAGTAGTTTGTTTCAGAGTAGACCAAAGTGGCATATAGTGCAGTGGTAGAGAGTAAAGTATTGTAAAGTGCAGTGGTGCAGAGTAGATTAGAGAGGCTTATAGTGGATTGGCGTAGAGTGCAATGACATAGGGTTCTGTGGCGTAGAGTTCTTTGGCATAGCGTTCAGTGGCATGGAGTTCAGTGGCGTTGAGTTTAGTGGTTTAGAGTAGCAGAAAGTGCAGTGCTGCAGAGTACAATGCCGTAGATTGCAGTGTTGTATAGTAGAGTGGTGTGGAGTGCATTGGCTTAGAGTGCAGCGGTGCAGAGTAGAGTGGCATAGAGTGGAGTGGCGAATAGTAGAGTGGTGTAGAGAGCAGTGGAATAGCATACAGAGGTACAGAGTAGAATAGAGTGGTGTAGAAACAGTGACGGAGTGTAGAATAGTGTGACATTGAGTGCAGTGGCATTGAGTATAGTGGTGTGGAGTGATTTGGTGCAGAGTTGATTGCTGTAGAGTGCATTGGTTTTGAGTAAAGTGATGTAGATTGCTTTGGCATGGAGTGCAATGGCATAGAGTGTATTGTTTCAGGGTGCGTGGCATAGAGTGGAGTGTCAGGGCGTGGTGTGGTATAGAGGGCACTGGCGAAGACCGCAGTGGTGCATGGTAGAGTAGTGAGGGGTAAAATGTATTGTCATAGAGTAGAGTGGAGTGGTAAAGAGTAGAGAGGCGTAGAGTACAGTGGTGGAGCGCAGAGTGCAGTGGCACAGTGTGGAGTAGAGTGGCTTAGTGTGGAGTGGTGCAGAGTAGATGGTGTGCAGTGGGGTAACATGGAGTTTGCATGGTATGGTAGTGTACTGCCATTACAGACAGCAATTGCATTCACATACAGTTTTACTGATAAAAGTATGTAGCGTACAAACAATAACGTGTGGAAATTTCATCACCTAATTTATTGATTTGATTGTCAGCACAGTTCATTTACATACATTTAAATTTTGTTTTGCTAGAAAAAGCAATCATCTAAATGACAATGCCTATTATTTATGTGTTGTTTTTAAAACAGATAAATAAAAGACTTAGGGCCATATGTATCAAGGCAAAATGGGTTCGCAAATGCCGAAATTCGCAGAATTCCGGCATTTGTGAACCCATTTTCGCTAAATGGTATGTATGAAACAAATTATGGTGCAAAATAAGGAATCGCTAAATTTGCCATTCCTTATTTTGCGATTGCATTTAAGGAATTGCAAATGTTGCGATTCCTTAAATGCAATGTATCAAGAAAAAAACATTCCAAAATGCCATTAAGGAATCGCAAATTACCACCAACTTCTAGTTGGTGGTAAGTTGCGAATTCTTTTAAGGTGCCATGTGTCGCTCATACATGCCCTTAGGGCATGTATGTGCGCCATATGCGCACACATGTCATTTTCAGGGGTGCAGCAGGGTGTTCTTGAGACACCCCTGCAACCTTGAAAATATTCACAATTTGCGATTAGCAAATTGCGATTCGCATATTTCACCTTCATTCCTATGGGCCAGGAGGCCCATAGAAATGAATGGGAAAGTATTCCTTAATTGCGAATTTGCAATTTGCGAATTCGCAATTAAGGAATATCAGGAAATTGCAAAAAAAATGCATTTTTCTTGATACATACCATTTTGCGATTCTGAAATAGCGATTTCTTAAAAATCGCTATTACAGAATCGCAAAATGGTTCCTTGATACCTATGGCCCTAAGTCATTTACAAATCCAATAGCTTAAACTCTCGCAAATCTGAGACTTTTTGCATTGCAAATGTGTTGGCACCCGTGCTGTAAACATTTTTAAGTAGCGTTTGGAGACAGACAAAGCTATTTGAGAAAATAGTGCTTGGAGGCTAAAATTAAAGCCTACCAAGTAACAACACACGTAACAGGGGGTGTCGCCATGGGAGGTTACAAAATGAGACAAGGCGGTACTAAGGAGGGACTACTAAGCCTATTGACCAATGAACAGCTACAGTTTACAGTGGACAATGACAGAAGCCAATGAAAAATATGGGCAGAGAGTGGGCGGAGCTTCGAGTCCCTACCCGAATACATCATGCCTGGCAGAGCAATGCATGCGCTGCCCAGGTTCAACGTAAAAATAAGATCTGTACAGACTTCCTCAAGCAGACCCCCACTAGCCAGCATGATTTTCACTGAAATCCTCTCACTTTGAAGTCAGAGAAGGAAAAATAAACACTATGCTACATGGAAGACAGTCTGACATTTGACCTCTGTCTTTGAATGCACAGCAAATGTGACAAGATAAGAACAAGATTTAAAAGTCTGTTTACAGAAGGCAAGTTTGTGGAAGAATGCGGGTTTGGGCAAAATGAGGGGCAACTCCAGCTGGACAGCATAAAGCAAGTAAAGCCAGTACAATAGAAAGCCAGAAAATGTGAGTTACAAACCACAAAGACAATGATAAGCAACAGGCTGACTGCATTCATAGGTCAACTTTCTGCATGACCCCAAGATGTCTTTAGGAAACCAGCCTACACTTCAACCCAAAAAACAATGTCTCTGACATGCAAGGAGTTTTCTCCCTGTGTGCCAGAGACATTATTTTCTTATCCTCCTAGTATGCGCCACTGACTATACGGCGTACTTGGCAGGAAATATCAGGGTGGGTCCCTTGTGGCCCTTTGGTGGATGGGCAACTGGGACAAGGGTTTTTGACAACAACAAAAAAAACTTAGTCTCCCCTGTCACAAATGTGGCACTTCCTCCACACTGAAATAAGGCAAGAAGTGCTGCTAATTAACAATGGAATCCTCCCTCTAAGAAACCCCTTCATGTCCCTTCCACTCGTTAAGAAGGTGGCTAGAAGTCAGATAAATACGAGTTGCCTATTTTTTTACTAATGGTGTTTGTTCTGAATATTTTAATTTATGCTCTTATTTTCATTTCAGAGGCAATAATGTACAAGGCACCCTTAATCCTCAGTTACACAGGTTGTTTAAAATAGGCGTGACTGTTCTCTACTACAACCAGTGCATGCACAGTCAGGGGCATAAACAATGCATACCTTTAGACGAAAAGATACAGGGCCTCATTTATGAGGCCGTGCGTCAATTTTACGCTGCCGGTGCGTCACTTTTTGTGACGCACCAGCAGCGTAAAAAATGCGCCTTGTTGCGCCATATTTACAAAGTGACGCATCTAGGTAGATGCATCATTTTGTTAACCCCTGTGTCACATTATACCTGCGCCAGGTATAATGTATGCAAGGGGGGCGTTCTGATGCAAGAAAGGGTCATGGAAGTGACGCAGTGAAATCTATGAGATTTCACTGCGCCATTTCTAGGACTCAAATGTGTCAAAATCTTACGCCTGCCTCACAGCAGGCGTAAGACTGACGCAGGCCATTTCACATGGGGCTAACCCCATATGAAAGGACACATTGCTGGAGTTGCGTCACTTTTGTGACACACTCCAGCAATGCGTCACTTTTGCGCCTACAGATACGTCAGAAAGACTGACGTATCTGTAACTCCTTGCGACATGATGCGTCATATTGTAAATATGACGTATCATTGGTGTCGCAAGGAGGGCGCAATGAAAAGTGACGCACCGCTGTTTTCACGCAGCGATGCGTCACTTTTCATAAATGAGGCCCACAGTCCCTCAAATTCGAGCATATCACTGAGGGGGGCAGTTGTGCTATTTCTAGGCTCTGCATTGCAAGAGGCTGGGCGCGCCTGAATTCAACAGTGATGATAGATGTACCACTGCACTAGCCGCTGGCGAGCTCTGCACGATCCATACATTGGCACCGAGTGTTACAGCAGGAAGCAATTTCTAAGCCTGGGATTGAAGCGGCAACGGTGCCAAGGCTGGTCATTAGCCCATCCCCAGAGGGCAATGGTTTTCTGCAATGACGGGGGAACTCCAGCAGTAGCCAGAGCATTATGGCCCATTCAGCATTGCTTTGTGTGGCCTTACATTCTATAACTGCAGGTAAATGCTTGTTTTTTCTGGTCAATAACATGCCTTTCCGAATATAGCTTTGTAATATAAGCCACAGAATCCTATGTTTTTTTGTTATTAATATTGTTGGTGAGCAGCATCAGATCAGGAACCCCTTGAGGCCAGGGGCGTAGTTTCAAAGGGGTGGGGGGGGGTTGTTTGGGGTGTTACACCCCCTAATAAATGTATTTTCAGATGGATATTTGAGTACAGATGCTTTCAGTCAGATATGGTGAGGATTTCAGCTAAGATTCACATGCACACACTGACAAAACCACACACACTCTCTCATCACTGTTTTAAAAGCCCTAAGAAATGTTGATTATTTTACAAAATATTGTGTGTCTCTCACTTACTACTCCTACCAATCCGCATTCCTCTCCCTTTTCACTGTCTCTTAAGCCCCTCTCATGCGCCCTGCTTGTCGTATAATGTATTTTAAAATTATATGCCAGCGTGATGGGAAATCTGCAATGTTTCCAGACCCAGTCATTTCAGATCTGGAAACACCAGCCCACTTATTGTTGCTTAAAGTGGAATCCTCCACCGGGACACTGCTCGGGCAATTCACATTGAGGGCCTTAGAGCACTGGGACTGAGTGAAACATTTTGCTCAGACAGTATTAATGTCCCCTTTAATGGTCTGCGATAGGCTTTTTTCTGCAGCATCGTCACATTTCTGACTTATTCAAATCGAATTCAAATGGGTAGGGAATACGGATACCTTTTTTGCTGCATCTTTTGCTTTACTCTGCGTGCAATCTCATGACAGACACGGTTCTCAAACGAATGTATGCCATTACTACGCATACATTTACAACGCATGCCTTTACAACACAGTTTTCATATCGCAACATCCTTTACAACGCACTCCATTACATCGCATGATACTGCATCGCATTTTTAGAAACTACCTTTACAACGCATTCCTTTACATCGCATTATACCTTTACAACGCATACTATTACAACGCATACCATTACATTACATTTAAGGTAAATGTTGGATAGTGTAGGGGTAAAAATGACTATTCTAACACCAGAGGGTGCAACAGTAGGGTAAGTTTTGGATAGTGTAGGGGTACTATGCGTTGTAATGGTATGCGTTGTAATGCCTGCGTTGTAGTGACATGCAATGTAGTGTTATGCGGTGTAGTGTCATGCGTTGTAATGCCTGCGTTGTAGTGACATGCGTTGTAAAGGATGTTGGGATGTAATGACTGCATTGTAAGTGTAGTGCTATGTAATGGTTGCGTTGCAAAGGACGTTTCCCTTCTCAAACAGCAGCTATTTTAAGAGGCCCTTCAGAGTACAGAGTAATGACAAAAAGGTTACTTCTCAATTTAAAGCCTTAACACTTTGAATATCGGAAAGCGTCATCACAAGAAAGATGCATCTTATGTATGTATGGTAAAATAAGGCCCTACTAGGCTGTTCCTAATAGCAAGAGGTGATTCTTGAGGCCTATAGTCTGGACAGAGTAAAAGCAAAACTGAAGGCCAGTTCTAAAGCATACCCGGAACACAAACCTCATATTTTGTTTATTTTATTTAGGAGTTTTGCAATGTGCTGCATGTTTACTTCTGGCTACTTCAGGGAGTTGATAGAAAGAGCAAGTCCAATTGAACCATGTTACAGAGTCCAATATTCTTTAGAGAAGACCCCTGTTGAATGTGGAGCTTAACTGAAGGCTCACTTAAAGAGTTTGCTGAGCTTCAAGTATGTGTGTTTAGCACTCAGGTTGGGGTTGAGTGTTCAAAGGTGTCAGCCCTTGAACAACTCCCCTTTGAGACGTATCTCCGTGTTTCATTCTCCTGAAGAAACATTGTCGGTGTTCCTGCTAGAGAGATATAGAGATTCGTCTGATGGAAGTTTTGACTCATAAAGTAACATAGAGGGTTAACGTGCCTGCTGCAAAGAAAATGTACCATGCATATCGCAGAGCTTCATTTTATGTGGATACCTCAGTGGGTTACTGCTTTTGTCCCAGAGATCCTTTTGTTACCAGCAGATGAGAAGTGA
Source organism: Lissotriton helveticus (assembly GCF_964261635.1). Lineage (NCBI taxonomy): Eukaryota > Metazoa > Chordata > Amphibia > Caudata > Salamandridae > Lissotriton > Lissotriton helveticus. The sequence goes on along the minus strand of NC_136068.1, from coordinate 189,112,712 downwards.
CAATGGGAAGATAGGACAGTGACCTCTGAACTGCCATCAAAGAGCTGCATGCAAACTGCGTGGTATAGGTTAGAACTTTATGTTTTCTCCCAGTCTTTCATTATCCTAATGTTGCTAAAAAGTGTTTCTTTAGGTAGAAATGCATTCTTATTAGTAAGCAAACCCCAACCACTGTGGTACGTGAGTTTGTGCTTCTCCAGACCATTGCTTAATTTAAGCCAGTGGTTTCCGGTGCTCAGCAGCGGCACTTAATCATCAGCACCAGCACTTTTCATGAGCATCATTTAAGGACACATTCATATATGGGAGACACAGGGAGATTAAGGGATTTGCCCAGAAACACAGGATGTTGAGCCAGCCCGAGACTCAAAACTGGTTCCCTAGCTCTGAAGTGGGGATCTCTGGCCATTATGCCACATCCGCCCCCCACTTTTATGGCTAGTAGTTGGTTCTGTTTTAGGTTGTGCTAGCAGGAAAAATGGGCTAGAGCAAGCTGCCTCCAGATTGAGCACCCCGGAACCTTTTTAAAAAAAATGTTTTTACAAATTAACCAGTGCTCCAGACCAAACACTGTTAAAATGTAGGGGCAGATTTACAAGCCCCTTGCGCATCTTTTACGCCGCAGGTGCGTCACTTTTGTGATGCAGCGGCGGCGCAAATCCAGCACCATGGTGCGGGGTACTTACAACTTGACGCATCTGGGAAATGCGTCACGTTGTAAAGCCCTGCACCACATGTAGGCATTCCTGCCCTGGGGGGATGTTCCGGTGCAGGAACGCCTCCTAAAGGTGGCTTCACTCAGACACTTTTAAGGCCATGCTGAGTCAAAACCCTGCGCCTGCTTGATAAGGCATAAGGATTGACGCAGCATTTTATGGATAGGGCACCCCCGAGTCTTGCTGGATCTGCGTCGCAACTCCAACAATGCGCCACCTTTACGACAGCCGATGTGTCACACATCTGTCCATTTTTGCCCCATGGGCTCATCCATGGTGGCACAGCTGTGACGCACAATAACTGCCGCATCCCTGCTGATATGCAGGGATGCGCCAGTTATTGTAAATCTGACCCGTAGTGCCTATTAGTATGGATGACGGGATTTCTACTCCATGTAATTCTCACTGTCCTATGTAACATTTCCTATAGATTAATTTACACCAATATGATTCAGTGTCTCTGTACAATGTGTGTGGTGTAAAGTGAACTGACACCCTACACTTGTATGAGTAGCTCTATAAAACAAATGAAATGTGTGTGAGGGAGGGGCTATGGAGAGATTAGGGACTATCGGCCAGATTCATCAAGCCAAAATCGGCTCGCAAAGGGCCATATTCTGAGAATCCAGCCCTTTGCGAGCGCTATTTTTGCATTTGGGATTCATCATCCCAAATGCAAAATCGCAAATCTAGAAATCGCTAAATTGCGAATAATTGCATTTAAGGAATCTCAATTTGAGATTCCTTAAATGCAATTCATGTACCATTTTAAAATTGCGAATTCGCAATCCGGGGCCGCTATTTACCGCGAAGTCTAACTACGTGGTAAATAGCGAAAACTTAGAAAAATGCACTTTAGTGCATTTTTCTAAGTTGTATGTTATACACACACATGTCCTTTGGACATGTGTGTGCGCAACACCAGTGTACATTACCATTTCAGGGGTGCTACAGGGTGTCCTTTGGATACCCTGGCACCCTTGAAATCGCTTCCTTATTTGCGATTCGCTAATTGCTAATCGCAAATAAGGAATGACTCCCCATTCATTCCAATGGGCCTTTAGGTCCATAGGAATGAATGGGAAAGCCATTCCCTATTTGCGATTCGCAATTAGCGAATCGCAAATAAGGAAGCAGTAGAAATCCCACAAAATATTGCGATTTCTACATGCATCCCGTTTTGCGAGTCTTTAATAGCGATTGCCTAATATTCGCTATTAAGGACTCGCAAAACAGGACTTTGATGAATCTGGGGGATGGTTGTGGGGTGGAAGCGAGTGAATCTGTGGAGAAGGAGGTCACTGGCAGACACCCAAAAGATTGTCACCCGGGGGCCACCTGCGCGTTGTTGGCCTTAAATGTAATAATGGTGTCCATTTAGAGCAAGAGATGTTTGTAGAACATCAAAGTTTTTGGTTTTCAGTATCTGGTCACCCCAGGAAGGGATTAGTGAAGATTAGAGCTTGGCAAAAAGACGAATGATAATGAGTGAAAATGTTCGGCAAAAAAATAGTAAAAGAGTGAGTGAGAGCGGGATGGAATACATTAACGAAAGGAGGTGTGATAAAAGAAAGAGCAGTGTTGAAGACAAGGGGGGGAATTAGTGGGAGGTGGCAGGGAAGGAGAGAAATTAATAAGGAAAGAGAAATAAGAGAGGCAGGTTTCATAAACCGGTGGCGGCATGAGGTGGTAAAGAAACAGCGATTTCACGCAGGTGGGCGCCTTCTCGACAGGCCATGTGTAAAATACGCACAAAATGTGTTCATCAGAATTACCCGCGGAAAGGCATTTCGGGTCCCTTTGATGGCGGAATGAGGGAACGGCGCCCGAGGAGCTGCAGGCCTGCTGTAAACACGCATTCAGACGGTAAAGTTAGGCCCGCGAAAATGGAATTAATTTGCAGAGATGATGGAACAGTGCTCGTTTGCTTGCAGTCTTAGTGATAATATTTGCCTTGCCAGAATTTTTAGGATTGATTTTTTGCAACTCTCAGCTGGAGATTTTCAGAAGAGTGTGAATGTATTTTAACCCGCTCTTTCCTGCCTGTTCTTTCCTGCGGCCTATTCTGAGTGAACGGAGGAATGCGCGGCGGCAGGCGAAGCGGGTCCACGAAAAGCCCGTCATGTAATACATTTTATTAGTGTGGACGATATGTATACATACATATACATATATATATATATAAAATCCAAAATCCCCTTAATCTCCCCTGAGAATCAGGCGCAGACGCCAGTTCAGCCACGGCCTGTGCAGACAGATAAGAGCAGTGGGGCCGGTTGGTGGGGGGTTCGACGGACAATGAAGAGGGAAAATTAAATAAATAATGAACTTTCCCTCCTGTTTGTCCGTCGAAATTCCCCAGCCCTCCGATCTTACCTGCACGTTTGCTTCCTCTGCTTTCTTTATTGCAGTCTTGTCCGCATGACACTTCTGCCAATCCTGGCCTTGATTACAAACATGTCTGTATTCACTGTAAAAAACATAAAGGTTAAAGGAACGTTAAAGGGAGGTGAAAATAGTTAAAACATACTCTTTAAAACTTACAAAACCTCAGAGAATCACCCGTTACAGTTATCTCAAGTAAAGTAATTATAACTTGCGCCCTTGCCACGCACAGTGTTGTCATCAATGATGTAATTTCGGATGTAGCAGTGATTTTTATCAATGATGTCACAGAACATGTCGTGAGTGATGTAATCTGTGAGGTCATAAGCAGTGCATGGCATCGCCTTGGCATATCTATAACTGGTGAATTTCAGTGGGTTTGTTTGTCCGTATCTTTTAACTAAGGCTGGGCGGAGCTCGCAGAGTTTTACTCTGTGTAATTCCGCAAGCGGTCGGAGTACCAAATGTGTTGTTTGTGTCATACTTACAGACAAAACCATAGGCTATAGCAGCACCCACGCACTCACCTTTCTTGTGGAGGTGGCTCCCTCTGCAGTCTGCACTCAGCAGCTGCTTGGCCTGTGAAATATCGCTGTCGTCACCCTCAACACTGCATGCAGCTCCTCTGCTCTAGCCTCCACCTGTAACCTGCCTCCGTGGTGGGTAACAGTCACAGCTCTAGCACCCTGGGGTAAAAGGCAGGAAGCAGCCCAGACCACTAACACATAGCCAAGCTCATGGCGACAGCGAGCAGGATCCCAAGCGGAGTCATCGCTGCCCGGGCAGTAATTTTTATTAAGAAGGCCCGCGGGGATGGTCGGCAGCTCCGCCCTGCACCAGTCACCAGTGCCTGCCAGTGCTGAGCCAGGGTGGGCACCGGTAGCACCAGGGTAGTGCACCGGGCCAACGCACCGGGAGAGAGGAGGACTCTCGGCAGCAGAAGTATCATTGAGAGCGAGCAGCTCATGTCATCAAACTCTGATGTGTGAAGTCGGACTAAGGTGCTGCACATGCGTCGGGCATAACTAAGTCACAACGTGTAGCCATTTCAATAACAGGCTCCGTAGTTATTGAAGCGATGTCAACGATTGCACAGGGCCCTCCTGACCCTGACATGGCTGCCTCCAGGAAGCATATTATGTATGCGCTCCACATGCCGATGTAGGAAAACTCAACTCCGCGTGGAATGTGGAATTTTATCAGGAAGTCCACGTTGCACATGGAGTGCGGAATTCCTGAATACCGCAAACTCCATGAGCAGAGTCAGTTTCTCCACCCGGGATTAGTTTTATTTGACATTTTCACCTAACTATAATGTTGTTTTATTAAATTTTCACGTTTTCTTTTAATGCAAAATGAGATATTTTGACAACACCTTACAATACCATCCCATTAAACTTTGTTATTTTCAGTGAATTTCTAGGAATTTTTTAATGGAAAGTAAGATGTCCATCATGGTGCGAGGATGGAGCTGGGCCTTTGGCCATGAGCTACATGCCAGGCGCTGCATCCAACTCCCCTACAGGTGCCCATGTCCCTGCAGGTGCACAACCCCCTTTTTATTTTTTGGGGGTTTCTGTTTTTGGGGTCACGTTGGGCTTTGGAGTGAATTCGTAGTTCCACGGAACCCAAGGAGACCCATTAACGAAAACAAAATTGACCTCTGGGTTGGTCCTCCTGGACCCACCCCTTCCCCCGTCCTCAAAAATCTTAATTGGCTCCCAATTGAAGGAAGATCCGCTTACAAGACTGCCTGTATCAGCCACAAAGCTCTTCACCAAAACACCCCCTCCTACCTTGCAACCAAACTAAAAAAAAGCAGGTTGTTCCAGGTCCCTGAGAAGCACTAACTCCCTTCTTTTGATCCCACCCAAACTAAAATGTAAAAAAAACAATCCCGTGCATTCTCTGGTAATGCTTCTACCATTCGGAACTCTCCCCCAAACACCTTCGCTGCAACCCCTCTTACTCCCTTTTCAAAAAAGAACTCAAAGTACTTCTCCACAACAAATATTGGGGTACCTAATACTACTGTCACTGAGCATGTCCACTCGTTTCTCCTCTCGTATCCCCCCCACCATGTCTGAATGCAACAATATATCCCTTGTGAACAGTTCCGCCTATTTGTAATTTTTACCTTAATTTTATTCCCCCCTTGTAAAATACGTATTGCAATACTGTATCCCGTTGCTAATTCTGCACATATTGTTATTCTATCTTATTTTGTCTACCTCGGTTGTAAAGCGCTCTGATACTCCTGGGTCCAGCAGCGCTATATAAAACCTTTGAAAATAAAATAAATAAATTCCCCTCCTGCCCCTACCCATCCCCTTTTATATATATATATATATATATATATATATATATATATATATATATATATATATATATATATATATATATATATATATATATATATATATATATATATATATATATATATATATATATATATATATATATATATATATTGTTAGGACTGGGGGACTGAGTCTCCGAGTTTAAAGATGTTAGTTTAAATTCATGTTATTCGTTTAGTTAAAAAGACCTTAGTGCAATCCATATGTGGCCAGCCAATCTCAACGCATGGCTGAACGCGTGGATGTAGGGATCCAGTGGAGAGCCGCCACAAAGCCCAGTGGCATGAAATATACAACATTTTTGAGCCTTAATATCACAAAAATTACTGAACAGATTTGCACCTAATCATAAAAGGCATGCTTTCTGGACCAAGATCTAGCCTCCTGACAACATTTGAGTAATTCCATTCAGCCTCTTGGGCTGCAGCTATGTCTAATTTCCTTCTGGAAAAATAAATGTGGAAAATGCTTTCTGGGACCCCCCTTTTTCTCAGCTCCCACTTGATGATCACCCTGAAACTTCCCAAAATGGAGATGAGATGGAAGAACTCTTTTTTCTGAAAAGCTTTGTTAAGATTTGTCAAATGGTGCCAAAGTATTAGCAACCCAAAAATTGCTTTTCCTATGGAAGCACGATCCTAACTATAATTACGCAGTGGCGACAACCACTATATGTATAATATATGTACAGTATCGCTGTAGTCTGCTACTTCAGTGTAAAGTCTCAAATATATTAGATATATATTTATTTGGATGCTTTGTAATGTGTCGATTTTAAATACTTTCATGAGACAGGGTTCATGGTGGGAATTGGGGTGGAGGAGGGCTCCGTTTTGAGGTGGGTAGGGCTTGAGTCCAGTTGGTGATGTTGGGCTTATGTACGGTATTCTTTATCAGAATCTCCAGTTAAGACAGTTTAGTTAAAGAGGACACTTAATAGTTCCCTTTTAAGGTACTTTCCAAAGTGCATGTGGTTGGGCTAAGCAGCCAGATTTAGGTTTACAGCAATGTGCATTACTGGGTTGCTGCCGAGTTCAGTGATTAATGAAATGGGGAGTTACACACATGTGGGGATTGATGATCTTTGTTTCTTGATTCCCATCAGGGGGGAAATCCTGAATTTCGAACTTAAACACATCATTTTCTTTTCTTTATCATGCTTATCATTGCAACATTGGCATGGTTAGCGACCAATGGACGCAACAGTGTAAAGTTACCTCCATATAGGCAAGGCCACTGGAATTATGCAGCGGGGGAGGAGTCAATTACGTTGCATAATGCGGCACATTTTGTGATAGTGTTACTTCCTTACTTTGTCAGTTTTACTCATGGTAACACTATCTGGATAAAGATTTCACCACATTAGTATCAGTTTAATACCCATATGGTACAAAAAGATACTGAAAGATCACTAGTCAACTTTTGCAAAGTGCCTTCTACTTCACAGGAACACATGATGCCAAGTATTTAGCAACTTTCCATCCATTTGAGCTAGAAATAAACTTTCTCTGTTAAAATCTGAAGATTATGAAGGTGCTGCAAATCCACAACTATACAAAAAAACGCTGCACCTGCAGAATCACGTAATTCCAGTGGAATACGTGTAAAAGGAAAAGCTGTGTTTAATTTGAACTTTATTTGTATTTGGCTTGGCTACCTCTGCTGCCTTAATCTTCCATTCTTAGTTACTTCAAAGGGAGGGGGTCCCTTGACTCTCATTATCCGTTTTGTGGATTCTTTGGGCTTGTACCTCTTGAGCATCTTCTGGATATCTCATTGAACTTTGGAGGGCTTTGCTCAGGTTTTTTTTCCACTTCTTCAATTTACCTGGTTCAACTCTGCTTACAGAATGATATCCTCTATTTCATTTCTGTATGATGGTCAGATATTCTGAAATTTGTACCATCTAAAAGGTCTAGCTCTGATCCCCAAAGCCAAAAAACTATATCCTGCTCGCCAGGGAAAGTGGGAGTACTCGGTGGGGGGCCCCTGCCCATGATGCCTGAAGGCAAGACCTTTGCGACAAACGTATTACTTTGGCTCAGTAGAGCCTAAAGCCCATATATCAGAGTCCGCAATGAGTATGAAGAATGCAGTTATCGCGAAGCAGGGCATACCGAACCCTCCATATTGACAATTGTTCCAGCAGTCGCCCCACAGACTACGACCACCTGTGACGACTATGAACCCCCCATCTAGTGCGCAATGAGGAGCTGATCATGGCTGATCTGGACAATGGGCGGGTGTTGAGGAGAGAGGTAGAGGGGCGAGAGAAGCACCTTGCTTATCCAGGGTTCCAGTTACTTTGAATCTGCCGCCTGACGTTTGCCCTTACGTTGCCATGTTATCCGAGGTATTTTATTTTGCCTAACAAAGGGAGCAAAGGAAACTTTTGTACAACTAAGGAATACAATGCTACATTGGCTGTATACCCATGCTGGCTTCTCTTACCGAGATGCTTAGCACATACTGATGACTAGGAAAATCACGTGGGTGGGGCCTCTACCCAAGTTATATAGGGGTGATTGTGTTGTTGTAAATTTCAGGAACCCTGCCCTTGTTCACCACTGACTCACCCATTGTCCGGATCCGAACCAATCAGCTCCCAGTATTTTTTTCCATCCGCTGGGTTTTGTTTATCGACACCTGAGGGGTAGGAGTGGTCCTGCTTTACAGTCTGTAGCCAACCCTCACCAAAATAGGGTGCGAAAAGTAGGGTCTCCTCTGTGGGACAACCTTGTGCCACCCAAATCCCCCTCTCCTTTAACCAAGGTAAATTGACTCACTTCTATCCAGACGGGACCCACCAACAGTGAGACTGGCATTGAGATTGTGAGCTCAGTCAGGGTAAGTGATGGTGGTGAGACACAGAGTCGTGGGCCTCTGGAGCATGTCGTCGAGTCCCAGTCAGGGGTCATGAGAACGATAGATTTTTCGACTAGACCCAGACTAGATACCCTAACTGCATTCCTTGAAACCCAAGAATGTAAGCAGAGGGATGGTTTGGAGTCCCCATTGCACAATCCATCTCACTCACCACCATTGATGTTCCTGTTAAATTGGAATATTGCAGGAAGTAGGAACAAATTTGGTGATACTGACTGGGGTAGTTTTTTAAACACCCAAGACATATGCCTGTTTCAGGACACATGAGCATTAGATCAAGTAAATAGGTGCATTTATAAAAGTTATAATGTCCTAAAAATCAAGTCTAGAATGGGGTGCCCCACAGGTGGCTTATTAGTTTTGGCGAGAGCCACCCAATCCTACTCAATCATGCCCCTTTACTTGGATTCCCACAAAATCCTAGGATTTATTTTCTCGAGGAGGAATCTATGACCCCTCTAGATTATCAATATCTACAACAGGAGCAGCGGTTACAGACAGAAATCTAGAATGCTACAATTGCTGGCTAGAGTTGTAGGAAAGCATGTCAGTAGCAATTCCATGCTTATAACAGGGGATTTCAAACTTACCTTTAAGCCAAATAGCCTGGCTAGCTATTTACATAGAGATGAGAACCTGATGTGGTGTATCCCAGATGCAGTCCCCTTTAAAAAGCAGTTCCAGTCAAGAGCAGCTTTGCAGGTTGTAGACCTCACTATTGCCTACGGGATTCGAGCTTGAAATGGGCACTCCCCATCGGATAGATTGCTTTCCCCAATGTTCAAATGAGCTTCCTGTCACAGCACAATTGATTATATCCTTCTTAATATAAGATTGTGGAAGGACATGGCCAACATGGCTGCAATAGAGAGAAATGAGAGCGGCCACAACCCTTTGTCAATAAAGTTGAGAGTATCAATGACCTTCCCATGTCCTACACCTGCAGATCATGCTTATGGGCAGCTTGTAGTCACAAACAATAGGAGGAACCTGAGATGGAAAGTAGTAGCATCCTCACCAGAGGGTCTTAGGTCCCTCTATTCAATTCTGGTCACTCAAATGAAGAATATACATGCTAATTGGAGGAGAAATGATTTGATCCATGCCAAACATCACATGGTATTCTCTAACCTGAGGAGCTTCCTAACTAGAGAGGTTGGGGGTGTTCAAAGCCACCAATGGGATGGTTTAATCACCAGTGTAAAATGGCAAAGGCAAACCTTCTACAAGCTTTAAAAAGGTGGGACCCCCCAAACTCAAGGGTATACAGTGGGAATTATTGGGCAAGAATAAGATCAGCAAAAGCAGCATGGAAGGATGGTATGTGGGAAGATCTGTTAGACTCCGATGTGAACAATGACCAAACGAAGTTCTGGTCTAAAGTTAGTAGAAGTGAAGGGAGGTCAGGAAATCCCGCAAAATCATCTATCCTACCCTGGGATTGGGTTGCACAATTCAAGACCTTGAATACCCTGAAACCTACACCTGAGGGTCCACATGCAATTGGGAGTGCACCTAGTATGAAGATCAAGATCCCCCCTTTGGTAATTTTATTCTCTCCAGGAAACCTCGTTCAAAGCAGAGAAAGCCCTGGGGCTTGATAACATTTCCGCTGATGTCTTTAAAGCTGATCCAGCGGTCTGGGTGCCTTACATCAATGTGGTTTCTAGTGCCAAATCCGACAGAAAGAGCAATTACCCCGGTCTGGAAAGGGGTGGAGAGCATTCCAATATTCAGAAAGGGGGACCTTGGCGTGCCCTCTAATTACTGCCTACTAGACAACCTCTAAAGAATTTTCAGCAAACTGGTCCTGGAGCTCTTGTTGAGTTGGTGTGAGGACAAGCAGATCCTGACACGGCTTCAGGCAGGATTTATGCATAATATTAGAGCCAGTGACCAGGTCTTCCATTTCTTCCTGATTAAATCGAAGGTGGTTGACCTGGCTAAGGGGCCACCTCTTTGTGGTGTTCATTGACTTGTGCACCGCATTTGACCTGGTGCCCAGGGGGAAATTGTGGGATGTGCTCTCGGGGATGGAGACTCCACCTGACCTCTTACACTTGATTAGACTACTGCGTGAGGGGAATTTTGCTAAAGTAAGGTGTGGACTAAAAGGAGAATTAACAGAGGCTTTTCCCATTAATCAAGGTGTTAGGTAAGGCTGTGTACTTGCCCCCAACCTTTTCCTCCACTACATTAACAATTGTATTGCCCATTGAACAAACTGTGCTAATGATCCCCCACTCTGGCAGGAGCAAAAATACCGGCCCTCCTCTTTGCGGACGACATGTTGTTGCTGTCCAAAACCAGGAGGGGCCTGCAAAGGTTGATTGATAGTTTTAACCAGTTTTGCTGTGATTTTGGCCTTGAAATAAACACTTCTTAGGCCAAATACATGACATACACTAAGAAAGGCAGGGCAAGTGAGGTCATTATGTTGGGGTTGGAAGTTTGGGAAAGGTTCCAGGGCAGGGTGAGTGGGGCAATTAAGGTAGGATTGAAGGTTATTGAAAGTGTCCTGGAGTTTGACTACCTGGGTATCAGGCTAGACGAGCCCGGATCCTGTGACTTGCAGATTTTGAAGAGCACCTTAACCGTAAAGCAGCGGGCTGGAGACATACTTAAGTTGGCAAAAAAAGAACCATAGTTCCCTGTATGGTCAGTAGTTGAAATCTGTAAGACCCAAGCAAGGGTCCTTCTCTTTACGGGACAAAATGATGGGGGCATTGTAACGCTAGTTCATTGAGCATAGCAGAAAAAAAATTCTTAGAAGAAGCCTGATGAGCCTAGGGAAAGGCACACCACTTGTCCAGCTGCGCTTGGATCTGGGGGTCCACGAGATCACTTCATTGGTGGCATTAAGACCCCTACTGTACTGGATCAGAATCTGGGGCACTGATGAACTGCATCAGTAACCAAAAAGGCCCACAAGTCAGGTAAACTAAGTGACGTCACACATGGGAAACAACTGACTAACGGTGGGGATTTCTCTTTTAGGGACGGTTTCCCTCACACACCATTTCTCCAATGTGCAGGCCTTTCAGCTTATCCACTAGAGAAGCATATAGGGTGTGCAAAAGCACCACCTCTTCAATTGCGGTTTTTGCTGTTTCTAAATTTTTGTACACAGCCTGGTTAACTAGATGCAAAATCCTAGATATTGTCTGAAGTTATGCACTAGTGTGATTTTTCTTATCAGACTTTAACCCCTCCGCTGCTTCGAACGTTCCGCGCTGGTGCTGAACGTTCTATTAAGCGGGCGGGGTCGGAACGTTCAACGGACGTGCGCAGCACTGAAGAGGTAGTGCACGCGATGTTCGTTGAACGTTCGCAGAACGGAAGGGGTTAATTGCCTAATTGTGATGGTTGTTTCTTGTATTTTTGCACATAGATGGCACATAGCTTGGGAAATTGGATGTAAAGTGTCAGCTATTTTATGAAATTAGGTGCTATCCGCATGTTCTTTTACTTGATTTTAACTTTTTGATGTGATTTTCTATTTGTGTTTTTAGATATATAGGATGTTTTTAATTACTCAATGCCTGAATTTGTCTTAAAACTTTTTTATGATTGTATTATTATTATATTTTGAACTATCAATAAATAAATGAATATAGTACCCATATCATTTATATCTAAAAACCGGTGAGCCCAGCTCCCTATTAAGTCTGTCATGCACAGCCAAACAATACAATCTTAATCTAATTCTTCAGCTATGTGGTGCATGAAGGAACTGGGTTCAAAAGGAGCTGCAAATGTCACTCAACGTATCAATCACACTATGTGTTATGGTTCTTAAGTAGTGCAAGCCTGACACATGTTTGGCCTCTTACCACTTATCCTTGCAGATATATGTGTCCTTGGTTATGGGTTTGCTCACCAAGGCTTGTTCTTAAGGTTATCCAAGGACAAACCATGGCCAATATAAGTAGGTTGGTGTTGTGGTGGCTGTAGAGTTTCTCTTTGGATGGAGTTTGAAGGGTAATGGGTTATTGTGTCTTTGTGACCAAACCCATGTGGGTGTGAGGAGGTGTTGTTAAGGTTGCAATTTCAGTAAAACTGCAGGACATTTGATCCTTCGCCTAATCTGTGTCCCCTGTTTTGGCCTGGCTATCTCCTTGGGGTCTTTGTAGACTATCTGCTGTATGAAGTAGAACTGTAATAGAGTAGGTGCAAGTGGAGTATTTGTGTGCTTTGGTGTATGGGGTGCAAAACACTGAATGCAATACTGAGTGAAAGAAAGACATTTATTTTTAAAACATTTTGTTATGTCAGAATTTATTTGCTGTTAAATAAGAATGTATCCCCATTTCGGCAACAATCTTTGATACCATCATTTTATTCATTTGGTTACAATATTTCTTATTTGCTCATTGACCACCCAATAATATGAAAGGAAGTTACATCAACAACTCTTTACCACGATGAGAGGATTATTATGCACGCTGCAAACAATTTTAATTGAAACCGTGATGCTTAATTATGTTAATAAGCAGTGCTTAACAACAACCAGTTATTAAAACCAACAAAGCCCAAAGGCATTTTTTACTTTAACAGATAAAACAGTCAAATTACTCCTCATTTCACAGATTCTACTGGGGAAGGCAAGTTAGAAAGTGGGCAGGAGTTCCCTGGGCGTAGGGTGTACAATGTGCGGTTTTCAGTCAGTAGTGTTAGGACTGACTTCTTCTGCTCTGATGGAAAGAGCTCCAGGTTCAAGGCATCCTTGCACATAAAATACAACATTTTGGATAAATCTGGTACATCAGTAGATATATTGGAGCTACTAGAGTGTTATATTGCTGAAATCAGATCAACCCATGTATATTTGAAAGGAGGGCTTCAATTGTTGGATAATTGAGACAGACACTCAAGTCATGGGGTGGACTCTGTTGTTTATCAAAGATATTTGTGGCAGCAATGGCCTGAGATCCTGGGCAACCTACTGGAGACTTCAGTCTGCATCTGCCCAGTTTTAGCTTTCAAGAATGGACTAAAGCTATTGCCTTATAGCAGGGCAGGGACTTCAATGAGGGTCAGATGGGGTAAGCTGGTAAGCTAGGAAAAAACAATCACTGCCCCTTTGTTGCTCATTGACACCTATGTAATACTTTGCAAACCTGTGATTTAACTAACTGGTCTTTACAAAGGCAGCCACTATATAAGACACATCGAAGGTAAGATTGTTAATTGTTCAGCAGATCATTCATGAAATTGAAAACTCCTCACCCCTCCAAACCCGTTATGCATGGTGGTTTATTTTTTGTGTAAAGGTAAAATCACGATTTTGAGTAAAATTATTTTTTAAAAAGCAGAAAAGAATTAGTTCATCCCATCATCACTCAAGTACATGTCTTGAAAAACTCACATGTGATAGACAGAATTCGCACATTTCGGAATTTGCTAATTTAACTGATAATATAAACAAATGTGTTAACCCTTTCATACCCAATGGCACACTTCTGTAACTAACATTTCTCAAAAACTACTAGACAGATTTACACCAAACCAAGTATAACACGCTCTCAGTTTTAAGTTCTACATTTATACCAACTTTGGCAGTAATAAGTTCAGTGATCTTTGCTGTAGCAGTGAATAAAATTTCACATGGTAGGAAATGAAATGGAAAGCACATCCCTTTTTTAACATCCTGTCGATTTTTTCCTGCTAATTTCAACATGAAATAAAAGAGAGTAGATAACAGGGGTTCTGGTGCAATTCACAAACCTCAAGACCAAAAGCTGGGTTGTTTCTAAATGTAATCTGAACCCCCAAAAGGGCACAGGGACCCGGTTTCCAGTGTAATATGGAGTTTAACATCAGAATGACAGCCCCCAAACTACTATGAAGAGCTTTACTATTGTCAGGACTACTGGGATTATCCAGTAGAAGTGCAGCTACAGAACTGCATAAATCAACTGTTCCCTACCATTGTCCAACCTTTTTTCAAGAATGTATTAACAGGAAGTAAACAAGACCAAAACATTCTAATTCCAATGCGCTCATGGACCTTGATGAAAACAGCTTTTTCAGGCAAATTATCTGAAAATGAACATGTAATATAAGAAATACATAAGGGTAAAGAGTGACCTGTTTCTGTTTTGCCATACTGGGACTTATTAAGTGCACATGGAAGAGCATGTAACAAAAACACTCTAACATAGCAAAATAGAAGTATTAGTGGCTTTATTTCAACACATCCATATTGCAAGACTTCTTGTTGATGGTGTAGATTAGGGTTCTCGTTCAACCAGAAAGCTATAGGGCCACCCGCGTAGCAATATATGAGAAATTTCTGGATTTGTCAAGCCAATTATGCTGCTCTAGAGTTCAGACTGGAGAATGTCTATATGTACAGGTTAGTATCTAGAGACAAGGTAAAACCTGGAATCGTTAGGGACCAAGGGTACTTAAGTGATTCTAGGAACAAGGGTCGACTTAAAAATAATTTTTTATGTTCTTATGGATACAATAATCAATTCTACGCCACAAATGCGTCTTCTAATCAACTTTTCACCTGCAATATTATAATTGACACTCGCTCCAGTGCCACTTTCGCATGTTAATGTAACATACCAATCAGTATTATGCCAGGCAACTGATATTCAGTCCTCATGATGATCCCAAATTCCTAGGGGATCGAAACGCCGTCGACACACACTCTGACCTATTTAATTATCTTAAGAATCATTTTCACTCTGGGTCTATCAATATTTCGCTTTTTCCAATAAGTGACCTGAGACCTGTATATAAATATTGGTCACTGTTTTTCTTGCCTGCATATATGTAACTGTTTGTTTTGTCAGTTTTTTAATACCTGTTGTTTTAAATTACTCCGGCGGGAGTAATTCTTATATTTTGTTTGTTTCAATTTATATGTTGTAATAAAATTGCACATTTTTGGTCGTTGAAACCGTTCATGGAACTGATTATTGTATCAATGAGAACATAGAAAATGGAACTATTTAAGGGACCCTTGTTCTTATATCTACAGGTTGGCAAAAGCATATCATAATTTGTAAAGATTGTCAGGCTGACTTTTCCCTGATTACTTTCACCTACTCAGTGTTTAATTTGAGTGGGTGGTTTCTGGAGCTCGGCACCAGTACTTATTTGTCAACACGGGCACTTGTGACAGTCTGCCACAAGATGGCGCTGTCTGAGAGGACCACAACAAAAGTCACTTAATAATTCAATATACATTAATAATTGCTATTACCTGCCTCCCAAGCCATTCATATAGCTTTGGGGCCCTCGAATAGTTAGAATTGACACACTTGTAGGAGTGTGATGGTTAACCGTTGCGTTGTTACTATCATTAGCAGCATGGCAATGTGTGGTTCAAGCTGCAGTAGCCTAAAGACGAAAGCCCTGGCACTTAATTTTTTACAAATTAAGCACTGCCTACAATTAGGTTTTCAGCTTTGCTTCTAGTCACATGACATGAATTTCCAGTCAGTACTGTTACTTATAGCTCCAAGAGGCAGCTTTTGCAGGTGCTGGAGGACTTTACAATTGTCAATGCCCTAGTGCTTGCAGCCGTGCATGGCAGAATCCAGATGTCTCGTTTGCTTCCATGCTAGATCAGCGGTTTCATCGTTTATGGCCAGCACTGGCACAGCACTGCTGCAGTTTGAATAATGTATTTATTCCAGCTAGAAGCTCAATTACACGGTTTAATTGTAAGGTAATGAAAAGAGGAGACAGAGGGAGGGAGCTGCAGTACACAAAGAAACGACCTAAAAATGTATAACAAAGCTCCTTCCTGGACATAGATCTGACTAAGTATAACATAGCATAGGGCAAAAGATATAAGCAGTGCAAATCAGTGCAGAGATTACATTCATCTGGGTGTCTGGCTGCACTAAATCCTTGACACTAATAGTGCAGGGGCTTATTTATGAGCCCTTGTGTCACTTTTGCCTCGCCGGTGCGTCACTTTTTGTGACGCACCAGGAGGGTAAAGAAATGCGCCATGTTATGTCAGATTTACTAAGTGACGCATCTAGGTAGATGCGCCACTTTGTAAACCTCTGCGCCACATTATACCTGTAATATAATGTATGCAGGGTGGGCGTTTTGACCCAAGTAAGCCTCGTAGAAATGACGCAGTGAAATCTATGAGATTTCACTGCGTCACTTCTTGGACGCAAATGCGTCAATATCTTACGCCTGCCTCGCAGCAGGCGTAAGACTGATGAAGGCACATTGAAATGGGACTTGTCCAAGTTAAATGGCCCTTTGCTGAAGTTGCCCCACTTCTGTGACACACTCCAGCAATACGTCATTTTTGCGTCTACAGATACGTCAGAAATACTAACTTATCTGTAACTTCGTGTGACATGATGCGTCATATTGTAAATATGACGCATCCAGCATGTTGCAAGGAGGGCGCAGTGAAAAGTGGCGCATCACTGTTTTCACGCAGCGATACGTCACTTTTCATGAATGAGGTCCGCAGTATTTAAGGCTGCTTTTCTGAACTAAGCACCTATTACAAATAGTACAGTGATTGGTGAAGGTCTGACTGCACCAAACCTGTAATACATATATTACTGTACAACCGGTCGTTCCTATTAGGATGGACTAAGGAACGTGACACAAGAAAAGGAGCAGTTACTATCTGTTTACAGGTCTGGTTGTACTAAGCATGTTCAGCAAGTGACCCTGTGCTTACAGAGGAGAGACCTCGGAGCATGGACCATACACAGAAAAACAGCAGCAGCCAGTGCAGGTAAGAGCGGGGGGACGATGGGGCCGGGTTGGGGGGATTTCGATGGATGATGACGAGGGAAAGTTAATTATTTTTTAATTTTCCCTCGTAATCGAATTTGGCCCCACCGCACCACCGCTCTTACCTGCAGGGGCCATGGCTGTAGAAAAACCAAAGACTGTCTTTTGTGGTTTGAGAATATACCTTGGCTCGTAGTTATTGCAATAATACAATATATGAATTAGAAAACCCAGTGTGTGAAAATAATATTTACCCGCAATCTGTATATTTAACAGTTCAAAATCTATATCATCAGTTTTGAAATATGTAATAGGTTCAAGATTGACCTCCGAAACAGGTCTCCCCTAACGCATAGGCCTGCGTTGTTGAAAACAGGGCGCCCGTCCACGATTAATGGAAACGCGCATTTTCAATGTAGTAGGTCTTGCATTTACAAGGGTTTGAGCTATTGGCATTGTAAATGACAATTTCTTTTATTTATATGTAGTTTTTTTACAACAGATAAATAAAAGGCATTGTCATTTACAATGTCAATAGCTTATACTCTCGCAAATGCGAGACCTATTGCATTGCAAATGCCAGCCACGTGCTATAAATATTAAAGAAAGCCTTAGGAGAGAGCGTGCAGGCAGCACAAAGCTATTTGAGTAAATAATGTCAGAGCCTGTAATTAACCCCTACCAACTAACAACACAGGTACCAGGGGGTGTCCGCATGGGAGGTTACAAAATGAGACAAGGCGGTAGTAAGGAGGGACTACTAAGCCTAAGAATATTGACCAAAGTACAGCCGCAGTTTACAGTGGACAATGATAAAAGCCAATGAAAAATATGGGCGGAGATTGGGCGGAGCTTCAAGTTCCAACTTGAGTATAGCATGCCAGGCAGAGCAGCGCATGCAAAGCCCAGGTTTGGCCTAAAACATCACTTAACTCCATTGGTGCTCATGATGACTCCCCGCCGTCATGAGTCACAGTAGACGTGTGCTCATGACGGCTGGGAGCCGCCAGAACGTTGCCGCTCCACCCACGCGCGGTTAATTACCAGCCTGTGTGGGAGAATTAATCAGTGGGCGGGGTTCTAACGGCTCACGGCCGTCATGAGCACACGTCCACCGTGATTTATGATGGCCGGGAGCCGCCATGAGTACCTAAGCGCCACTCCCAGCCCCGCCCCCCTCCCACCATGGTGAAATACACACCTTGGCGAAATTCGCGCCGCAGCGAAGGGGTTAATTGTTCTATCAATGAACAACACCAGGTCACATGCTGATGATTTAATGTCGGGACAAATGACACCTTTCTGTAAGATGAGATTGGGCACTAGTATCTCCACACTCCCCATGAGCAATATTATGGAGTAACCAGCAAAAACTCGACTCAGCTGAGCACGTGTGCCACTTTCACATTCCTGGAGTTCCAAAGCCCAAATCAGAGGTAATGAAAACTGTTGTAATTTATCTTATTAGAATTGCCCCTCTTAGAGGATCTGTTAGACCCTGTGTAATTATTATTGTATTAATTCCACTTCACTTCGTATTTCTCTGGCCCTACCTCAACTGGTGTTCCCCACATTCCATTGGCCCTCAACTTGAATGTTAATTCATTGATGTGAGTGACTTGGCAGGTGTAAGTTGGAAAATAAACTCCTGGGATACCAAGGTGTCCACCTGTGTCTATACTAACCGACATAGACTGACCATGGATCACCTACCATTTTCCCCACAAGACAACTTTTTGTGCTGAAAAGGAAATCAATTAGTCTATGAACAACTATGGGACTAGCTGGGTTGGATGGGCACCTTCACTATAGAAGAGCTGTCCCTGCCCCCAAGCCACCAAGAAGGATGGACATCAATTGCCATGTATTGAGGAACTTTGCCAAATAGCTGTCTAATCATGTTGCTGAGTTCATTAGTCCTTTTGCGGAAGAACCTTGACTGTAGATTACTCAAAAGAAGACAAAAGACGAAGCCATAACTGCCTTAGGCACCTCCGGTAAGGTCCCTTCTGCCATGATAAAAATTTGTAAGATCATAAGTGTAGGGTGCTTAACCCCCCTGCTCAGAGTCCTCTCTACCACCATTCTCCACCTGACCACCAACGTGATCATGTAATACATATATTACAGTATTCATAGTTGGTCTGTGGTAATCTGTATGCACTAGGCATATGATACAAATAGTGCAGTGGTTATTGTTTATGTGCCAGGTTGAACTAAGAACAGGCTGCAAGTGACACTGTGTGCCTAACTACACTTAGGGCCTTAGGACTACGGTTGTGGCGATGCAGCCACTGCTGCACCGGCGGGCCTACTGCCCCTTACGGCTTAGGAGTTGGACCCCATTGGCACCATGGCAATTGGGATCAGAGATCCCTGGCGGTGTTGTGGAAGTCTTGAGGCTGCAATATGGTTTGTGGGGCCCCTGCGGTCTCTCCAAGCATATTAGGAGTTTCCTCTCTGCCACGGTTTTCATGCCAATGAGCCCGCCATGTAAAGTTTGGAGGAGAGAAAACAAACGGGCCCTGCAGGCCCCCACTGTTTCCTCCAGGAGATGCATGCGGGAGGGCACGTGGTGTGTCCCCCTGTCTGCTTGCACCCCCAGGAATCCGGCAGGCGGTCTAATTATGACTTTAGCTGTGCTAAAGCGGGGCGCTGGCATGGCGGCCTGCTCCTGCACCCCCAAAGTTATAATAAGGCCCTTAGCATTTGATGCAAGTAATGAAGTGGTTGAGGACGGCTAGGAGCATCACTACACTCAACACATATTAAAAACTGTGTAATGCTTGGAGTCTGCGTTTTCGTTAGAAAACCCGATGATCCACCTGTTGCTGTGTTTACATCTCTATGTCTGTCTGACTGGCTGTGCTAAGTGAATTACACTTGTAATGAATTGTTTACAGTCGGTGTGTCTAGCCCCACTGAGCTCCTGATGCAAATATTGCAATGTTTACTGTCTGTGAACCTGCCTGCAAGAAACACATAGCAAAAACAGAGCAGTGCTTGTAGTCCTATCAGTTCGCCTAGAGGCCTTAAGCACATTTCCATTGTTTTATACAATCAGCACATATATCAAATGAGAAGGATCCAAAAAGAACGACAAGGCGCTGCTGTGGACTGTGGTGATTTACTGAAGCAAGTGGGTTTTTAAAGCCTTCTCGAGGGCATTCAACAACAAACAAGCAATTACCAGAAATGCATTTCCCACCGTTGGGAGTGTGGGGGTACCACTTATCTCCAGGTCATTAAGGACACTGTTTCCAGTGCTGGTCCTATGTGTGATAGACTGGTGCATTCTATGTGTTGTTGTGATGTTTTGCTTCAATTGCAATAAATGCACTAACATACCTGAAATCAGTCCCTTATGATCTGGAGTCAGGTAGTCACCCTACTTTTCCCTTGCCTTTTTCCAGCCACTTTAACAGGGAACATATATGTGCTTGTTTAAGTGTTGATCTCAGGTGTATCCTAGTACAGTGAGGCTTGACACTTTGTTCTATATATTTGAGGTAATTACCAAATAATGAAGTTTATGTAAAAAACCTGGTCATTGAATTGGGTTCGGGAGGCCACCAATAATCAGTGCATCTTCCAGTGTGGGCAGTCTTGAATTAAGTGCAGTCTGCCTATGCTATGTTGTGTTATTTATATTTCTAAAGCGCAGCGATTACCTGAAGGTAATTCTGAATCTCCAATAGGTTGCTGATCACTGTTTTAGAAGTTCCTGATAGAAGAGCCAATAGGGTCAAACTTTGAACCAATAACCAACCCCTCTTGAAAGTGACCTATCTTCCAACCCCGGAAGTCGAAGCTTCTACCACAGGGATTTTATATTTTAATTAAAAGACTGTCTGACATGGTAAACCTGGTTACCCATCGAGAGTCCTTCGTCAGATATTTTTGATATTTATTGTCATTTGTAAAGCGCTGGCTTTCGCTCCGGAGGGAGCATCTTGGCGCTGAGCACACAGAAAGTCGTCTATGGGGAGCATGGATCAAATGGCTGCGAGAACTGAAGAGTCGGACTGAGTATAAATCCAAGTTTTCAGGGATTTCCTAAATAGGCTTTCGGAGGGGGCGTGCCTCAGGCTGGGGGGAAGGCGGTTCCATGCCTTGGCCGCCAAAAAAGAAAAGGTCTTTCCACCCTTGGATTTTAATTTTATACGGGGTTCAGAGATGAGGTTGGCGCCCGATGACCTCAAACAGCGAGTTGGATTATAGCGCTGGAAGCGCTTAATCAGGTAGGATGGACCCAAGCACCTGTTAGCTTTAAATACAGTGACTAAGAGCTTGAAAAGGATTCTCTTGTGGAGTGGCAGCCAGTGGAGGGCGTTGAGGGCTGCAGAGGCCGAGGACCTGCGGGGGAGTTTCAGAACAAGCCTGGCTGCTGCATTTTGGACAGTTTGTAGCTTTTTCAGAGAGGACTTCTTGATACCTGCCAGGAGGCCGTTACAATAATCCAGCCGGGAGAGGACAAGCGCCACCGCGACTGATTTCCTGGCACTGATAGGCAGAAAATTAAAAAATTTCTTTAATTGCCTGATCAGACTGAAACAGCGCCCTGCGGTAATGCGCACATGTTCATCGAAGCTGAGGGAAGCATCAAATTGAACACCCAAGTTGCGTGCTGAGGCTACCGCGCTCAGTGGTGCTTCGGAATTATGAGGCCACCAGTCTTTGGGGGAAAAGAATGTGCCTTTACCGAGGGGAATTATTTCTGTTTTGGCGCTGTTGCATTTTAAATGGTGCAGGTTGAGCCAAGAAAAGACTTCTGACAGACAGTTTTGGAAGTTGATGGCAGCATCCGGGAGTCTTTTATCAATAGTGACGACAAGTTGGGTGTCATCAGCGTAGGATGTCACGAGGATCCCATGTGATTCAATCAACGCAAGAAGGGGGGCCATATACACGTTAAAAAAGAGGGGGCTCAGGATGGAACCCTGTGGTACCCCTGAGGTGATGGATCGTTCACCGGAAACAAAGGGGCCTAAGGAGATCGATTGAGAGCGATTGGATAGAAATGATGTAATCCAAGCAAGTGCGGAGCCCGAGACACCGATCTCACGCATCCTATTAATTAGAATAGTGTGTGAGATGGTGTCGAAGGCCGCGGTTAAGTCGAGCAGGATGAGGACGGCCTGCCTGCCCTCATCCTGCAAGAACTTGATGGTATCAGACAACTCAATCAAAGCGGTCTCTGTGGAATGGCCGGAACGAAAACCGGATTGCTGCGGGTGTAAGATGCATTGATTTTCCACAAAATTCTTTAATTCCTCGTGGACTAGTTGCTCGGTAATTTTGCCTAGTGCAGGGAGGAGTGAGATTGGGCGCATATTGGACAAATCAGTAGGGGATTTATTTTGCTTTTTCATGAGGGGCTTGACTGTGGCCTTCTTCCACTCAATAGGAACAATACCGGAGTCAAGGGATTCGTTCACAATCGCATTGATTAGAGGGTTGACGGACTCAATGAGGTGGTGCAAGATGACTGGGGGGCAGGAATCTGTGGGTGCACCTGATTTACAGGCTAGTATGGCTTTGTGCGTTTGCAGTAGGGAGACTGCTGTAAATTGGTTTAGTGAGGGAGTAGATGTGTCAGACGCTTGGATTAGGATGGGAACCGGGGGGAAGTCCTTATGGATATTATTGATTTTCTCCTCAAAGAAATCAGCGATTTGATCGCAGAGGGCTTGTGAGGGGGGAATTTCAAGTGCCAGTGCTTTGGGATGAGTGAAAGATTTTACGATATTGAAAATCGTATGTTGTTTCTGTTTTGCTGCATCTATTGCTAGAGTGAAAAATGCCTTTTTTGCTTTTTTTATGTCGGAGAGATATAGCTTTCTCTGGAGAATGTAAGTGGATCTGGACGTTGAGTTGTAGGTTTTCCTCCATTCTCTCTCCAAAAGCCTACACTTGAGGTGGCAGTCAGCGAGGGCCGGAGTATACCAGGGGGCATTGGGTTTCTTTTTTCCTCGGGCGGTTTTTTGGCTGACGGATTTTGCATTTACAGAGATTACTCTCTCAATCCACAGGTGGAAGTTTGTGGAATCTAATGAGGCGTCGCCCATGATGGTAGGGGGGGGTACTGCCAGTTGTGGATTGAGTTTGATGAATGCAGCTACCTTTTTCCAATTAACAGGGAAAGAGGTGTGAGGGAGTTTAATGGGAGGAGGGGGCAAGGAACACCCAGAGAACACCCATAAGGTGTACAATCTGTGCTTGTTTTCGTGTGTCTGACAGCACCTCACCGCTGATGCAAAACACTGATTTGTTTTCAAGCTGGCGAGGTGTCGGCCCACGCTGTGCCAATGAAACACAAACAATAGATGGTTTACAGTGTGCCACTGCTCTACTACTGCCCATGACACGCAAACACTTCAATGTTTGCAATGCTGTGTTTACTATCTGGCTATGTGTCTGCCTACAGTATGCAGTGCTTTCAGTTTGCCCGTGTGCGCATATACTGTGTATATATTACAGATTTAGAGCCTATTGTGAAAAAGCCATGCCGTGCGGTTCAGCAAGTCACCTTGCCATGCTGCATTACAGGGAAAGGGCATAAATGTGCCGTATTAAGGCAATACGGTGCATTCTTGCCTTTTACCTGTGTTGGTTTCCTTTTAGCAGCCTAGCACCAACGCAGGCACCCTTGCTCCATTGTGCAATGGTCTCTGATTTGCATGTGAGATTGTTTTTGTGCATGGGCACCTTCCTGCCCAAAACCAATCCTGAGAGGCATTTTCCTCTTTCTATGTGTGCTGCATTCTGTAACGAGAAGAAGGTAAGATATTTCTCCATGTTACACCTCTCCTGGGAAGGTGTATCTCTTTGGATATGCCTGGTAAGCCCAGGAATGTGTCAAAAACCATGGGGGTTGAATGGGAACACCCACACAATGCCCATGGAATGCCTTCCCAGAGCAGAGTAAGGCAACGCAGCTATTTGTGCAGTGTTGCCTTACTCGAGATTTATGGAGCCACTCAGGGCCCCGGAAAGTGGCCTTGTATGGCATCATAAATCTGATTTAAGCTCTGTGTCACTCTTACACCACACTGCTTGATGCAAAAGTGACACAAAGCAGCTCGTAATTAGGCCCCTTTGTGCAGTGTTTCGAGTCTGAACTGTCTGTGTTGCTACACCGTGCACATGGAAACAGACACTGTGGTGTTTACCGTCTGCCTGTGTGCCAGCCTAAATTGTGCACCTCATTCCTATACAACTAAAAGTGTTTTCTTCCTGTATGTGTGTGTGTGCATCCCTGTACCAATGATAAAATGATTGTTCCCCCCGCAGAATGTGATGAGAAGCCCTTGAGTCTCCTATATCACGCAGATATTCATTGGCCTTGAGCGCATTGTGGTGTTTACAGTTTGCCTGTGTTTCTTCCTACACAGCGCACACGAAATCAAGCAAAAGTGTTTTCTGACTGGCTATGTAAAGGCCTACAATGTGCACTTAACAAACCAGCAGATTAGTGTTTGAAGTTTCCATGTGTACCTCTGCTGCTCACATGATGCACAAACAGTGCTGTGTTAACCACATCAGCGCGGCGCAGATTCCTGCGCTGTGCTGAACGTTCTAATGAGCCAACGGGCTCATGACGGAACGGTTCCGTCATGAGCACAGGCCAACCAATGCTCAGGACGGAACCGTTCCGTCATGAGCATCAAAGGGGTTAACAGATTGTAGGCCTCATTTACAAGCCCTTTGTGCCACCGGTACATCACTTTTTGTGATGCACCGGTGGTGCAGAGTGCAGACCCATATCGACGAGGCCATGAAAGGCCACATAAAGTGGCTTTTCAAGTCCTCATAGATATGGAGTGAGGCAAGGCAGAGCAAGTTGCTGTCTTGCCCTACTCTGTGCAAAAGAGGTATTCCATGGGTGTTGCTGTGGGTGTTCTCACTCAAACATTTGACACATTCTGAGATTTATAAGAAGTTGTAAACCTGGGAATGCTTCAAAAGCCTTTGCCTCCTCAGGGGAGGTCAGGATTTCTTCTAGTTTTTTCCTCTTTCAACAGGTGCTGCAGTCTGCAGCACACGTTCAAAGAGGAAATCCCCTCTGTTGATTGTTTCTGTGCTGGAAGGTGTCTTTATTACACAGAAGCAATCATCCATACAACACAGACAATATTCACTAATGGTGCAAGGGTGCCTGCATTAGCGCAAGGCAGCCAATTTGGCGCCAGGGCAGTGGAAGAGGACAGGAATGCACCATATCTCATAAATACAGTGCATTCCTGCCCTGTTCTTTTGATGCAGGGCAGCGCAGCAAAGTGGCTTACTGCGCTGCCCGGTGCCAAATCCTAGTAAATGATGCCCTGTGTGCCTGACAGCACCGCACAAGCCGACACAAACACTGAGATGTTTTCAATCCCACTGTGTGTCACCTTACCACTACGCCACTGGAGTCAAGCTATCCTGGCTGATGACGGTTTGAGAGCCAGAAACCGGTCCTAGGATGCTTGATTCCGGTCCAGGGAAGACATGGCTTGGCAGTTCGGGCTGGACTGTTCCCGTGAGGCACAGGGTCAGACTGATTTGCATATGGCCAAGTCTGAACTGGGGTGGCGTGGTGAGCAAAATAACGATGGATTAAACCCAGATCTGTGACTTGGGGTGAATGTTTTGCCAATGTGCAACATTCCGTCCATCACCTTGTGTGTTTTGCTGTTCTCCTTACCACTGCCTGTGATACAAAGGGAAGCGTTTGCAGTCTCTGTGCATGTCTGCCTACATCATGCCCATGAAACACAAACCATGCACTGTTCACAGTCTGGGTGTCTGTCTACACTGTGCAGTGTTTGGCAGTATGACTATGTGTCTGGCTACATTGTGCCCATGCGAAGCAAACCATGCTGTGTTTACAGCCTGATTTTGTGTCTGACGATACTGTGCATACGATTCTCAAAAAACACAGCGCTTAAAGTCTGCCTGTCTGTCTACACTGTGTACATGCATTCTAAACAGGCTGGCTGTGTTCCTGCTTACTATGTGCACCTGAAAAAGTAACAACGCAGTGATTGCACACTGAATGTTACTCAGTCTGCACAGACGATGGGCATAGTTCAGTCTGCTTGTGTGTGTCTGCTTACTCCGTGAACAGCGGAGGCTTCTCCGCTAAGGCAGATGAGTATCACCCTACTGCTCTCAGAGTAGTAGGAAAATAAAAAATAAAATTATAATAACAAGTTATCATCATTTTCTTTTTGTAACAGCTGCAAGGTTAAGTTAGGATGGGGCAGGGCTGGGTTCACAGGGAGAAGGAATGGTTTGTGCACCATAAGTGTGCATGACAGTTTGGCCGACAGTCTTGGGCTGGCCAAACAGTCATGCGCACTTAGCATTTCCTCCACCTCACTGTATTGCACGGCCGGGTGGAGAACATGCACAGGCTCCCAGGCACTGTCTGAGCGGCCAAAATGGGTCTGACTCCGGCATAAGGCAGGTCCCTGCGGTGCAGGGTCGGCCCAACCATTCAAGAGACCCCCCCATTCAGCTCAAGACCAATCAACATTTGTGAGATGTGGTGGACTCGAGGCCCCTCACACAGGGCTCTAAGTGGGATGTAAAAACGGAGGGATCTCTCAAAGGGGTGAGGCTGATGTAATTAGGGGCGTGGCTCAAAAACACGTAAGCTAAAAACCTGTGCTTAGCATAATGTGCTGCCTAACTGGTATTTTGCTGTTTCTGTGATTGCATCCAGATATATAATACAACAAGTAACACTACACCTACAACACGCCAGTTGCATAAGATAAATAAGCAACAACTATGGTTTTGTTGCATATAATATTGAAAATGCTTCAGTTCTGACATGATGATACTGTGAAAGAACTATAATGAGACTGAAGTTACATCAGAGACAGTGAAGGGTGGTACTCCTGCAGAGTTTTAATTTTATTTTTCACCCTGAGGGTGAGAGCAAAAATGGGAAGCCTGATGGGGACCCGTCTCAGCACCTGCTCTTTAAAACTGCAGGTGCTGAGCACCGGCAGGACCCGGCCTACTTAAAGCCCTGCCCTCATCGCATTCTGCAGGGGCCTCCATCATTTTGGGTTGCACCACTGGTCTGGCAGCACTAACATGGTACACATTGTGTCCTTTAAAAGTTATGAAGTCAATGCCAGAATTACTGCCTTTGTGAAGAATTGTCTGGTTCCTGGCTGGTATTCTCTAGCATTAAGAGGTGTTCTACCTTCTCCATCCTATATTCATAATGTCCTCCCTTTTACCCCCGCACACCCAACCACCGCGGCTCATTCTTTTAATACCACTTATTTAGTATTCTCTGTACCTTTCCACTACCACAAACAGTTTTTCAACATTGAGCTGTGTGTTCTCTGTTTTTCTCTGTTTTTCTCTTTTTTACTCTGCTTAACAGCCTTTTTTGTGTGGAAGAAAAGTAAGGGGGATGGGGTGAAGGCAGTAGGAGATACATTTAATGGGTAACTTTTTATTGGCGGGAGAATATTTTTATTTTTCCTGGTTGCCATGGCAGCAAAGTCCCCGAATTGTCAGAAATGAAATCCTGAGCATTGTTTCCAAATAATGTGTGGAATCTGAAATGACAGTCGTCAGGCTGTCTGCTTGTCACTCCTGCCACGCTCACCTGCGGAGTCGCCTCCACCCCTAGGGAGGGGGCTACAATTTCGAGTCTTTGGAAACATTTCAAACGGAGGCATTTTGGAAATGCATGCGGAGTATCTCTGAGTGAATGCTTTGCTTTTCCCTGTCTAGGGAGCTAGACAGTCTAGCTCACAGTGAGCGACTGCTACTATTCCAGTCATTCTACCTTTTCACTGGTCATAGAGTGGCTGCGTAATACCTGCAACTCAGCTTCATGCATAAAAGTGGAGTTGGCCTAATGGCTAGGTCGGTCGACCTCGAATATGGGGAACCAGGTTCGAGGCTCGGCAATGGCACTGAACATTCTGTAATTCTGGGCAAATCACTTACTGGCAGATGCATCAACATAGCCTTTTGCTATTCCTAAATAGAGATTTTTAAGGAATCCCTATTTAGGAATAGCAAAAGCCTATGCATGTAGGAATCGCTATTAAAATAGCGATTCCTAAACATTCCTTAATTGCTACTCGCAAATTGCTAGTGGCAATTAAGGAATGCTGTACCATTCATTCCTATGGGCCTCCAGGCCCATAGGAATGACTTGGAGATTGCATGAGCAATTTGCGAGTACCAGTAGGTACTCGCAAATTGCTCATGCAATTCAAGGGTGCAAGGGTGTCAAAATGACACCCTGTTGCACCCCCCTGAAATTGATCTGTGCACGTATGTTGCACACACACATGCCCTAAGGGCATGTGTGTGCGCATTATGAAACTCTGAAAAATGCACAAAAGTGCTTTTTTCAAAGTTGTAGCAAATTACCATGAAGTTCAACTTCATGATAATTTGCTACTCCTATTAGCGAATTCGCTATTTTTTTTACTTTCATGCATTGCATTTAGGGAATCTCAATTTGGGGTTCCTTATATGCAATCGCAATTTAAGGAATCTCAATTTAGAGATTCCTTAAATTGAGATTTTTGCATTTGAGATGATGCATCCCAAATGCAAAAATACCGGTCGCAAGGAGGCAGATTCCGAGAATCTGCCCATTTGCGAACAGTATTTACTTTGATGCATATGCCTGTTAATCTTCCTGTGCCTAACAAAAACGAATGTGTCCTCATGTAATGCAACAGGTGCTAAGTAAAGCGCTCTGATACCCGATACCCGGTCAAGTTTATGCTATATAAAACTCTGTAAAAGAAAAAAGTATCCAACGCACCTCCCGAGACGACCTCAGGACTTCATATAGTTGCTCGGGGTGACCTCATCAACATGGCCACCACACTTCATACTACTGTAGCACAAATCATGGCCCTGTGCCTCATACGGCTGTAGTCCAAAACATGGCCACCATGCTTCATACTACTGTGGTCCAAAACATGGCCTCTCTTATAAAGGCTCCTGCCTAAAACATGGCCACCACACTTCCTACTACTTTAGTCCCAAACAAGCCCACCACGTTTCATACTGCTGCTGTCCAAAGCTTGACCACCACACTATTTTCCCCCTGTCCATGACCACCTCATTTCATATTGCGCCTCTTTGCACTGCACATTTCTGGAGTGACCACCGTGTTTGATGATTATTTTCCATACCACAGTGACCTCAGCACTCACGTACTCCATTCCAGAGTTACAGCTGCGCTTGATACTCCTGCCACCAAGAGTCACCTCAGCACTTCTTACTGTCCCTGTTTGTGGTTACTTCAGCACTTCAAACTATCCTATTTACAGTAACTTCAAAGCTTCACACAGCTGCTCAGACTGAACCCACTATCAATACTGTTCACATCTAAAGGATAACATCAACACTTCCTTCTTTCTTGTGCAGGATGACCTCAGGGCTTCGCAGTAATGCCCAGGCGGAACCCACTTACGAATACTGTCCATATCTAAGGACATATGTTCTCCAGAATTACCGCAGCAATTCATTCTGTGCCAAGAGCGATGTACGCTGATCTTGCCCGGGCTGAACTCACTTCCATATTCTGCTCTTGTCCAAAAAATGATGTCTCCAATTCCTGTCCCAATTGTGGCCAAAGGTCCAAAAGGTGTCTCCAGCACTTAATACTTCTACTGAGACTTACCACAGCAGGTCTTAGTGTCTGTGTCCCTCTGAATGACCTCAGCATTGTTTTCTGTTGATGTCTACAGTGCCACAGCCTTCCATACTGACTATGTTGACAGTGACCATAGTTATTCATTTGGCCTCTGACCAGATTGACAACTCAATTTCCTGCTACCTACCCCTTTGACTTCTTCTATGGGTTCTGTCCTGAGAGTGATCTCAACTCTTCCTGTTTTTACACCTGATTTAAGTGCTTCCTGCTTCTGCAAATTACAGTTTGACTGTTTGTTTCTACAACATATAACCTTCTAATGACATTTTGAAGGCAATCCAGCTTCCGGTGCTTGTTAGTGTAGTGAGTGACATTAGAATCACCCCCCGCACCTCTTCAGAGAGTATGCTCAACATCTTCTGAACCTTTCTAGAGACTTATGTATCCTCCTTAACCTATTTAGAGAATTGACTGGATCATCTTTTCTGACCCTCTCAAGAGAATGGCTTCACCATCCTCTTCTGTCTAGATTGATGTCACTAAACTGATGGCCAAATCTAGAGTCCATTTCCCAGGTTCTGGTGCCTGAGCCAGAGCCAGGCAACACCCTTATCACTGACTGCTGCTGCTCCGATGATCCTAGGCACCCATAACTCTAAAAATCTAATGATTAAACTTCGAAAGAAATAAGTGACCTTGCAACCTTCCATGAATAGTTGCTTCCTTACCCCTGTAGCTTCTCCTTATTCACAGAGGGTGATCAGAATCTATAGCTTCTGTGTGCACAGTGATAACATGAGGAATATATGGTGTGCTCTTGAGTTGAATATATATATATATATATATAATATCGGACTGGACCTCCGTTGCCACTCATTCTCGCTAGGAACAGGAGTGCCTGCGCTTTCTTTTTTGTGGAGTTTTATATAGGGCAAACTAGACCCGAAGGTATCAGAGCGCTTTACATGAGCACCAGTTACTTGACAGACAGACACATTATTTTTTGTTAGGCACTGGGAGATGAAGTGATTTGTCCAGTATCACAAAATGTTGAGCATCCCTTCCGAGAGTTGAACCCGGTTCCCCAGCTCCGAGGTCGACCCACCTAGCCGTTAGGCCACATTCTCTCCCCTTGTAGATAGTTGTCTGCTAAGTACAAACAACTTTACCAGACCTGGAATGTCTTGTCAGTGTTTCAAGCTCTTTCCAGGCCATTCACGTGACTCACCTTCTGGTGTCCATCAACGGGGAGTCCAGAAGACCTCATCATCACCACAGGATGCAACTGCTGAAGTGGGCTTCTTTAATAGTATAACATTGGACCAAATTGGGGTTCACAGTCCCCTCCCTTGTGGATTTGGTTTTGTACATCTCAACCCATGCCTGCCGAAGTGATGGGAGAACGCTCACTATGGTAACCCCCATCCTTATGAGGGAAACAACTGCAACAAAACAGAAGTACAAACAACATCAGTGCTGAGTGTTTCTAATACTGTTCACTTAGATATTCATACATTATTTGCATGGGGAATTTGGAACATTGTGTAATTTTGTGGCCTAGTTGGCAGTGGTGATGTAGTCTCACCCTGACCAAATGACATGATTCTGGGTAACTATTAACTTCTGCTCCTAGGCTATGTTATTAGCAATATTGTAAGACCCTAGAAGCAGGAAAATCACCTGTATAAAGCTCAACCTCAGTGGTGGACAGTTACATTGTGTAGAACTAGACAATTCCTCATCGACCTGTGTATGTTGAGAAAGTCTACGCACAGAGACAACTTAGCACATAGCGCTTCTTTTTACATCAAACATTGAAATGCAATTCCGATGTCTCCTTTGTGAATGGCCAGTGAAATTTATCCTCACAATGCCTGTGGGATTTTCTGATCCCCCTTGCTTCCATGTGTCGGAGCTCTTGGTTGGCTATTAGCATCTATAGTCTATGATTCTCTGGTGCTTAGGGGCTTTCCAGGCAGAAACTCAAATATCTTGGGTTAAAGTCTCATCCTTTTGAATTCATAGGGGAGGGGACAAAAATCTGGTAAAAGGGCTGATAATAACTAAAACAAAGCTATATTGCGCCATATTACCTGCAAGAACGGATAGTGGTTTATTTTTCTCAAAATACTTTTTGTATTAAAAGGTACGTTTGCAGGGTGAATTTAGTTCATACCTCTGTCCCATTAGTCAGGTTTAGGTCTGGGCAAAACATCCTTTACTATGGAGTAATCTTACATAATTTTGCTAATTTCTCATTGTGCTTGACATGCGAAATTCTTGAAATTACGCGAAACTCCTGAAATTAAGGTATTACTCTCTTGTCGCATAATTATGCACTATTTGCGGAAAAAAAATTGTGTGAGCGCATAGGAACATGGCAAACAACCAGAACACAAGCAGCTGCAGTTTTCATTGCTTGTGTCCCTTTTGCACTATTTTTTGGCTCAGAATACATTTTTGCAATGCATTTCACAAAAAATATAGCTTCAGATGCAGGATTTTTATGTTACGCATAATTTAGTTTAATCTTTCTGAAATTTTGTGTAATTACGCATAAGCAAATTACTCAAATTTCGCACACCCCTAGTTAGGAGTAATTTATTTTCTACTATCATTCCACTCTTGGTATTAATTACGTTCCTAATTGTCATGATCACTAGAACCCTTATTCACCCACGAGCACTTCAAGGCCCTGCTATACCCTTATTTCTTTTCTCCACTCATAGCAT
The DNA here is from genome assembly GCF_964261635.1 of Lissotriton helveticus. Lineage (NCBI taxonomy): Eukaryota > Metazoa > Chordata > Amphibia > Caudata > Salamandridae > Lissotriton > Lissotriton helveticus. The sequence goes on along the minus strand of NC_136068.1, from coordinate 189,080,263 downwards.
GACATGGCCTACTTCTCCCATACCAGGTTGACTTGCTGTCTTCATCTGGGACATAATTGCCACTGTGGTACTGACAATGTGGATCTGGTCTCTGACCCCTCTGTCTCCTCCCAGCAGATATCCCCCACTCTTTCATCCCAGCTTCTGTCCTGCCAATGCAGCTTACCTTTCTTGTGCATCCCGAACGCTCATTCGCGAAACGATAGACAGGTCTTTGAGGCAAAATTTCCTTTCTGTGTGGCTTATAGACACAAGCTCTTCACAGGCATCACTCCATTCAAGATACATTTTTAAAGAAATATATTTTAGACAACTAAAGGAGTATCCTTCTTAGCTCGAACAAGTAATGCACAATTTCAGCTCTATAATTATCACTTAGCCCAATAGAAGGTTTCAAATGCGTAAATGAATATAGTTTTCTTAGGACCAGCATGGTGGCGGCAAACATTCTAGCGTGGCAGATCTGTGTAATTTCCATCTCTCCTATGTTCTATTGCAGTGTTGGTGTCCTGCTGGTCTATTGTAGAGCTGCTTCTGAAGCCAGGAAATGGTGCTGGCTAGTGTACGCTGCTTCCCTCCGCAGTCATCCGGCATCGCCCCTGTCTGTAAAGCCCCCATGGGCTCCTACAGCCAAAGACTGCCCGGTGACCTGGAGAACAGCAGATGCTGTCGCTTCACATGCTGGTGCGTTTCAATTACTGTTTCTTAAGGTGCCCGCTGAGGGTGGCGTGGTCACGATGTTTCATTATGAAATATTTGATGCACACGCTTAAGAGCGAAGTAAAGCGCATAAGGCGCGGATTCTCAGGGGGAATGTGAGCAGCGCTGCTATTCTAAGAAGCTGCTGTTCATTAAGCACGTGGTTTACTCTCTTTTCTCCTAGAGGTAGAGACTACCCACCATTTCTATTCTTTTATAAATTCTTACAGAGAACCTGGGAGATTTCATTTCATCAAAGATACTCTTGTGTTGGAGAAAGGCGGATTCTAGCTCTTCTTTCATTGAGTTAGGTTGTCTTAGAAGGAGTCCATTTTGTCTCCTGTGTTATTTGTATTTGAGCATTACTGTTTTTTGTCTTGTCTCTGGATTGCTTATTTGGTTTGCATGATGTCTGTCGAATCTTTCATGCTTTTGATCACTTTAGCCTTGGTTCTGCCTTTCCTGTCCTCCATCAGTACAACTGTGTTTGATTGAACTTTGCAGCTATGCAATTTATCTTCTGGTTGTTTTGGAATAAGTGTGTCCCTTTAGGGCCATATGTATCAAGCAAAATTGCATTCACAAACGCCGAAATGTATTAAGGCAAAATAAGGAATCGCAAAATTTGCGATTCCTTGTTTTGCGATTGCATTTAAGGAATCGCAAATTTTGCGATTCCTTAAATGCAATGTAAGAAGCACCAAAAAAGTGCAATTTGGCCTTAAGGAATCGCAAATTACCACCAACTTCAAGTTGGTGGTAATTTGCGATTTCTTTGAAAAATGCATTTTTTTGCATTTTTCAAAGTGCAATGTGAAGCACATGTGCACCCATGCTTATTTCAGGGGTGCATCAGGGTGTCCTTTTGACACCCCTGAACCCTTGCAATTATTCTCAATTTGCGATTCTCAAATTGCGAATCGCAAATTGAGAATAACTTCCCATTCATTCCTATGGGCCTCCTGGCCCATAGAAATAAATGAGAAAGTATTCCTTAATTGCGATTCGCAATTTGCTAATCGCAATTAAGGAATATTAAGATATCGCTAAAACATTGCGATTTTTTACATACATCCCTATTTGCAAATCTCAAATAGCGATTTCTAAAAAATTGCTATTTGAGAATCGCAAATCAGGATGTTGATACATATGGCCCTTACTTCTCTCCTTAATCCAGGTCTGATGGAGATGAACTACAATCTGTACATTAGATCATCTTGTGTGGAAGTGAGTCCAGGTATAATGCATGCAAGGGGGGGCGTATTGGCGCAAGAAAGGGTCCTGGAAGTGATGCAGTGAAATCTATGAGATTTCACTGCGCCACTTCTAGGACGCAAATGCGTCAGTATCTTACGCCTACCTCATGGCAGGCGTAAGACTGACGCAGGCCCTTTCACATGGGGCTTACCCCATGTGAAAGGACACATTGCTGGAGTTGCGTCACTTTTGTGACACACTCCAGCAATGCTTCACTTTTGCGCTCACAGATACGTCAGAAATACTGACGTATCTGTAACTCCTTGCGACATGATGCGTCATATTATAAATATGACGCATCAATCATGTCGCAAGGAGTGCGCACTGAGAAGTGACACATCGCTGCTTTCATGCAGCGATGCGTCATTTCTCATAAATGAGGCCCTGGGTTTCTTTGTCTTCTCCTCATGCTCCCACACTAAGATTTTTTTCCTGAGCAAAATCTCAGTCATAGGGCGTGGTGTAATGGTATTACCTCTGGCATATCATGTAACAATCGCACTGTTAAATGCAGGGTTATTAAACAAGATTATACTGTCATAAAATAAATTCGTCCAGGTCAAATGGAAATGCCACCCACTAAGAAAGTTCTGGAGTCAGAAAATTCCCTCTCATGAGAATGGTAAGCAGCAGAAACCTAAAGAATTCATGAAGAGTTAATCAGATCAGAAGATGGCAGAGGCCCTGTTAAGAAATATTTCATTTTTGACCCAATCAGTTGCCAGAATAAAGATCTGTGACCAAGCCTGGGGTCTAGTGTTGGTTACAGAGCAGAGCGTGGGTAAAACCTGAAGAAGGACATCCAAGAAAATTTAGAAGAATGTCATCTTCACATAACATTGAAAATGTTGCCATTGTAGCACAAGTAGAGATTAAGAGCAAGATTTCCACCCGTTCTTTGGCTCCATTTGTATGCAGAGACATTCTATAGGTGTCGGAAACACACGATTCTGATGGTCCGCCCTCAGTGTAAGTGGCGCTTGGTGTGTCTTACCTAACATAGGAAAAGTATGTTGGAGTGGAGTGTCTTGTCTGCTCCAGTAACTGACTTTGTGCTCTGTCACTCTTAACCTGGTTGCATTGAATAATGCTTGATGTGTATCTTATCTCCCAGTTTTGCTTGAGGAATGATGGGTGTTGGTCTTGTCTTAAAGTTCAGCATCAGATGCTTCAGGGGGAGGCAGTTTGGCATGTTACACCCCCGCCCCGATTAATACATGTATTTTCTGGCACATAGATGGGTACGGTTGCTTTCATTTGGGTATGGTGAAGTGTCTGTTGGATTTCACCAGGAGTTTTTACATACACACAGATAACAACAAAATCGTGTTTTCTGCCATTTAGTAGCCATATCAATCTGCATTCCTCTCCCCTTTTACTGCCCCTTAAGTCCGTCTCATGCACCCTGCCCTCGTATAATGTATTTTAACCTTATATGTCGGTGTGATTGGTCGAAAAATCTGAATCTCACCCCCCAGTCTTACTGACCAACCTATGCCCCTGATCAGGTGTGATGAGTGCCAGCATGACTGTTGTCTCCATTATGCAAGTTATGCTTTGCCTTTCACTACCTCTGAAGTTTAGTTGTGTCCAGGCTGGCATTCCAATACGTTTTTCTTTCCTCAGCTGCCAACTCTAACCCATGCTCTGTATTCGTGTATCACTTCCATAAAAGCCCATGAGAAGATCCTTAGAATTGAAGCTGGCTGTGTTTGCAAGAGCCCAGTTCTATCTCTTCTCCTCTGTATGCTGCTGGTATTGAATGAATTCCCAGCATGTCTCTCTCCCCTTTGTGGTGGTTGCTTTGTATGAAGCCTGGTGGGCCTCTTCTCTACTTCATGATTTTTGCATTTAAAGAAATCCCACCAAGGGCCATATGTATCATACTTCTGTTTTGCGAATTCCAAATAGCGAATTTTAAGGAATCGCTATTTGGAATTCGCAAAACGGTATGTATGTACAAAATCGCTTTTTAATAGCAATTCCTTACCATTCCTAATTTGCGATTAGCAAATTGCTAATCGCAAATTACCCATTCATTTCTATGGGCCAGGAGGCCCATAGGAATGAAGGGGCAATTTGCGATTAGCAATTTACTAATCGCAAATTAGGAATTTTTTCAAGGGTGCAGGGGTGTCTCAAGAACACCCTGCTGCACCCCTGAAAAAGACATTTGGGGGCATATGGCGCACATACATGCCCTAAGGGGATGTATGGGCGTCATATGGCACCTTTTGTTTTTTGGAAAAAAGCTTTTTGAAAAGAATTCGCAAATTACCACCAACTAGAAGTTGGTGGTAATTTGCGAATCCTTAATGGCATTTTTTGAATATTTTTTGTTTGATACATTGCATTTAAGGAATCGCAAATTTTGCGATTCCTTAAGTGGAATCGCAAAATAAGGAATTGCAAATTTTGCTATTCCTTATTTTGCATCAAACATGTTTGATACATACCATTTGTCAAATTAGCATTCGCAAAGGCCGAAATTCTGCGAATTTCGGCCTTTGCGAATGCTAATTAGCTTGATACATATGGCCCCAAGTCTCTTCTCTCCTTCCTGCTGGTTGCCCTGAATAAAGCCTTGTGTCTTTCCTCTTCATCATGCATTTGTGTGCACATGGGAGCTGGTGTTTCTCTTTTACTTCGTTCTGGTAATTGTTTATGCATGAGCCATGGTGTGCATGTTCTGTCCTTGATGCTTGTTGCACTGAACCAATCCTGACTTGTCCCAATTATTAAATGAAGCAGGGTGTGTCTCTTTCCTTAAAGTTTTGAGTCCATGTGGGTGTGTACTGATGTTCCTCTTCTCTCCAAATCACTGCTGGTACATTTGTTATTGATTGTCATCTCCACCTTCTATCTCGCTGGGTAAAAGTAAATGTTAGTCATATACTTGCTTGTTCTGAGTGTATTTTAGACAATTTGCCTTTCACGATCTATGAAGCTAAATTGTGGCCAGGCTACATTTTCTCTGTCTTTTTCTCTTCTCTCAGTTTCTACCCCATGACCTCTGATTTTAATGTTAGCTTCACTTCTCTAAAAAAATCACAAGAATTTCTTTAGAGTTGATTCTGGGTGGGTATCCATGAGCCTTGATGTGTCTCCTCTCTCCTTCACGCTGTTTGTTTTAAATTAGGCCTGAGGTGTCTCTTCTCTCCCTCGAGCTGATTGCTTTGAATGAAAGGTGGTGGGCCTGTTCTCTCCTTCATGCTATTTGCAGTGAATGAGGCATGATGTGTCTCATTTCTTCTTGTTCTGCTTGAGTTGGGGTTGGCAGTGGCGTGTCTCTCTTCTCCTCCTGTGCACTAGTTATGTTGTAATTTGCCCGGGTCGGTCAGCCGTACCTTCCTTGCAGGCTGTGTAAAAGGGATTGCTAGTTATTCATTTGTTTGTTCAGTGTCTATAGCAGGCTATTCGCCTGTCACTATCCATGAAGCCGAGGGGAATCCGTGGTGACATATCCCTGCCTCTTCTCTCAATCACTCTGTGTTCTTGTCTCAATTCTAGAAAAGGTTACGAGTGTTTTTTTAGCATTGGTTTTAATCGTGTACGCATACACTTGGGTGCTTTATTGTCTCCTTCGTTTTAGTTGCATTTAATGAATATGGTGCATTTATTTTGTTCTTCATGGTAGTTGCCCGGTTGAATTAATTAATGCTTTCTTTGTGTTCTCTCCTTATGCAGTTGTGTTGAATAAGATTGATATTTTTTTATGTCCTTCATGGTGGGTGCATTGAATGAAAGATGGTGTGTGTATGTCTTCTGTTTTTTCATGCCAGTAGCACTAAATACAGCTTGGTGTGTCTCTTCTCTTTTTTATGCTGGTTATGGTGAATGAAGTCTGATGTGTCTTCTTTCCTTCATGCTGCCTTTGATAAATGAAGTCTGATGTCTCTTTTCTTTGGCATTTTGGTTACATTGAAAGAAGGATGGCAAGTGTATTCTCCTCTTCATGCTGGTTGTGTTGAAAGAAGGGTGGTGTATTTCTTCTCCTCTTCATGTTGGTTGTGTTGAAAGAAGGGTATTGTATTTCTTCTCCTCATCATACTGGTTGGGTTGAAAGAAGGGTGGTGTATTTCTTCTCTTCTTGATGCTAATTGCCCAGATAAACTAAATTAAGCTTTGTGTGTCTTCTCTTTTCCGAGCTGGTTTGTTAAAAGAAGGGTGGTGTATTTCTTCTCTTCTTCATGCTACTTACCCAGAAGCACAAAATTAACCGTTGTGTGTCTTCTCATCTCGAAGCTGGTTGAGTTGAAAGAAGGGTGGTGTATTTCTTCTCCTCATCATACTGGTTGGGTTGAAAGAAGGGTGGTGTATTTCTTCACTTCTTCATGCTACTTTCCCAGAAGCACTAAATTAAGCGTTGTGTGTCTTCTCATCTGGGAGCTGGTTGAGTTGAAAGAAGGGTGGTGTATTTCTTCTCTTCTTCATGCTACTTATCCAGAAGCACTAAATTAAGCATTGTGTGTCTCTCTTCGCATCTCGGAGCTGGTTGAGTTGAAAGAAGAGTGGTGTATTTCTTCTCCTCTTCATGCTGGTTGTGTTGAAGGAAGAGTGGTGTATTTCTTCTCTTCTTCATGCTACTTACCCAGAAGCACTAAATTAAGCGTTGTGTGTCTTCTCATCTGGGAGCTGGTTGAGTTGAAAGAAGGGTGGTGTATTTCTTCTCCTCGTCATACTGGTTGGGTTGAAAGAAGGGTGGTGCATTTCTTCTCTTCTTCATGCTACTTACCCAGAATCACTAAATTAAGCGGTGTGTGTCTTCTCATCTGGGAGCTGGTTGAGTTGAAAGAAAGGTGGTGTATTTCTTCTCCTCATCATACTGTTTGGGTTGAAAGAAGGGTGGTGTACTTCTTCTCTTCTTCATGCTACTTGCCCATATAAACTAAATTAAGCTTTGTGTGTCTTCTCTGCTCCGAGCTGGTTTGTTAAAAGAAGGGTGGTGTATTTCTTCTCTTCTTCATGCTACTTACCCAGAAGCACTAAATTAAGCATTGTGCGTCTTCTCATCTGGGAGCTGGTTGAGTTGAAAGAAGGGTGGTGTATTCCTTCACCTCATCATACTGGTTGGGTTGAAAGAAGGGTGGTGTATTTCTTTTCTTCGTTATGCTACTTGTCCAGATAAACTAAATTAAGCTTTGTGTGTCTTCTCTTCTCCTAGCTGGTTTGTTGAAAGAAGGGTGGTGTATTTCTTCTCTTCTTCATGCTACTTACCCAGAAGCACTAAATTAAGCGTTGTGTGTCTCTCTTCGCATCTCGGAGCTGGTTGAGTTGAAAGAAGAGTGGTGTATTTCTTCTCCTCGTCATACTGGCTGGGTTGAAAGAAGGGTGGTGTATTTCTTCTCTTCTTCATGCTACTTACCCAGAAGCACTAAATTAAGCGGTGTGTGTCTTCTCACCTGGGAGCTGGTTGAGTTGAAAGAAGGGTGGTGTATTTCTTCTCCTCAACATACTGGTTGGGTTGAAAGATGGGTGGTGTATTTCTTCTCTTCTTCATGCTACTTGCCCAGATAAACTAAATTAAGCTTCGCGTGTCTTCTCTTTTCCGAGCTGGTTTGTTGAAAGAAGGGTGGTGTATTTCTTCTCTTCTTCATGCTACTTACCCAGAAGCACTAAATTAAGCGTTGTGTGTATTCCCATCTCGGAGCTGGTTGAGTTGAAAGAAGGGCGGTGTATTTCTTCTCCTCATCATACTGGTTGAGTTGAAAGAAGGGTGGTGTATTTAGTGGCGGCCAGCACGGATCAGAGGTAGGGAGTCGGGCCGGAGGGGGAGAACGCGGGGGAAGCTGGCAGCAAAAAATAAAATAAAAATCTTACCTTTTAACCACTTCTTCACCGCATCTCTCCTCCGTAGTCCTCCCTCGCTGACCTGAAGAACAGGAAGCACAGAACAAAGAGGGGGAGTAAGAGGAGCACTCAATGACCACTATATAAAGATTAATCTGCTTGTATTCTAAGGATGCTCCCTGCAAACTGGGTTGGCTGCACAGTACGTGAAATGATCTGCAGGAATGTAAGCGAGGCCTACAAGCAGGGTGCACTGTTCCTAGAGAGAATAATTCTCACAATTTCTAGCATGATACATGTTCCAACAGGAAGCACACCCCGGCTCCCAGTCAGCCAATCACAACGCTTCCTTAGCAGCGTTGTGATTGTTCTGAGCGCCTTCTTTCGGCGCTCAGACACTGACTGGGAGCCTGGGCATGTTTTTGCATGGAGAACATGCGAAGTGCGCAAGACTATTTTAGGCAGCCTGAGAGGGCCGGCTAAGCAGTCAATGCACACTTAGGAGGGTGCTACCACTCCTACCACTCCTACCCTGCCCCATCCCCCTTGCACAAAGCTGCAGAAGTAGGAGAAAATAGAATGAGTATAACACAAGTTATAATTTTATTTTCACTTTATTTCACTGCTGAAAACCAGTGGGGTGCCACTCCTCCACTTATCGGAGGAGACGCCACTGGGTGTATTTCTTCTCATCTTCATGCTACTTGCTTAGATGCATTAAATGAAGCTTTGTATGTCTTCCATTCTTCGAGCAGGGTGTTTTTGAACGAAGCTTGGTGTGTCTCTTTTCCCCTTCATGCTGGTTGCATTGAATGAAGCCTGATGTGGCTCTTCTCCTCCTCATGCTGGTTGCATTGAATGAAGCCTAAGGTGTCTTTTCCCTTCAATTTTTTTCTTGAGTGGGTATTGGCACTGGCTTGTGTCTTTAGTTATGTTGTAATTGGCTCTGGTCTACCAGCCAGCCTTATCTTTATTGGTAGATGTGTACAAGTGAATACTAGTTATTCACATAGATGTGTACAAGTTCACTTGTTTGTACAGCAGGGTGATTGCTTGTTTTTTTTCCTTCTATGAAGCGGTGGGGTGCCCAGACAGGCATATCTCCATGTCTTCTTCATCTCGCGGCTGCCTTGTCCTTGTACCAGGTCTGTAAAAGTTCACAGGCAGTTCATGCAACTTGATGGATGCGGTTTTGTTCCAGTCCTTGAATACTCTGGTTAATTACTTATAGACACGGGGTGTGTCCTGCAGAAGGCCAGATAGCAATACATCAGGGAGGATCAGCAGGGCAAGCAGAGGGAAACAACAGCAGACAAAATAAAATACAGGGACTCAAATCTTCTGAGCAGCAGGAGATCGATTCTCAAGCCTGCCTCAATGCTGGTGTTAAACGCTCCTCCCTGGCTGCTGGAGGGCTTCCAGGTGAATGGTCCCCGCGAGACCCGTAGCTCTTGATTAAAAAGGAGTTTGAATGTGGAAACTATTACGACATCATCTCTGGTTGCCAAACAAAAATGAGAATATCAAAATGCTTGATTGAGGTGCCTTGGCGGCGTGTCTGACATTACTGTTGATAAATTTGCTCATTTCTTCTAGAAGATGGGACAGCGAGGGAATCCTTGGCCGCCCTTGATAAGCCGGGAAGACAGAGTGATTCAGCCATTGATGTAGCTGTCGTCAGTGCATCAGGTGTAGTGGCACCCCCGCCACTGGTGTGATGGACACCCCAGCCCACAATCCAGATTGTTAATTATCACCCAAATCTCAGGGTGTGGAAGGGAACAATTTCCCCTGCATATATTTATAACCATTGTCATTTGCTATGCATTTTGATTTAAATTCCATGTCAAGGTACACAAAGGAAAGATTTTCTCTGGACCCACCTAGAATTTTCAGTTCAGAGACAAAGGATGTGGGAAGTAGAAAACAAAAGCCACTGTGTCAGATCAGAGAGTTTTGACAAGGGACAGAGATTGTGTGATGTTTAGTTTACATTTTGCATGGTAGGGTCTATGATCGTGTGAGTGTTCAAAACGTACACTAGAGTTGAGATCACCCAGCAATTTAAATATTAAAAATAAGAATTAAAATAGGGAAAGGCAAAGTTTTAATTAAATCCACAAATTCAAAATACGAATTCAAAGTAGTGCAGGTTCGAGGGGAATTTACGCCAGGCCACATACTTTCTCTTTTCCCATCAATAAATGTGAGCATTTTCCTGCTGTCAACTAAGGAGCGCTTGGAAAACACAAAAGTCTATGCTCTGCTGTGACATTTCTGCTGGAAATGCCGTTCTAGGACTTACCGAACTGAGAGGAAGCCTGCCACAGCAGGGAAAGGTAGGGCCTGCTGAAACGCACATTCCTGGCTCCTTGTGATATTGCGAAATTTAGTGCTGCAAAGCAGGGCCCCTGTTTAATAGGGCTGTATCAAAATGTGTATTGTTTACCCGAAGTTACGCAAAATGTCAGGATTAAGAAAAATTATGTGCAAATAACGCGAAATTCTGTTGGCAGTAAGTGAACATTTTATGCAATGGGGTACCATGAGTTCAAACGTCAATCAATGTATCGGGAATTGTACCGGTTGGGTGAAAAAATGGCCCTTGTTACAAATTGTTTGCTTGAACCTCTTCCCCACTAAACACTCTTTGGTCCAACTAACATTGTACGAACATTTCGCACATGCAGAATTTGAATATATGATTATACCACGATTTCAATTACCACGCATGGCTTTACCACGCGAATTTTACATCGCAAGTGGCTTTACCACGCTGGTATTTACAACGTAGGATTTTACTACGCCTAGAAACGTCTTACCTGCACGTCTTTCTCTACGAGCCCTTACTTCCATCCTCCATTGAAACAAGCGTCAAAACACGTATACCAAAATAAAAAAAGGACTGTTTTTTTGACGTACACGGCACGTCTTTGGGGGAGGCTCTTTCCTTTTTCTTTTAAAATTATGTTCGTTTTTTTTTTTAAAGTAAACTGCTTGTTATTTTTTGGGGGGGAGACCCCCCCCAGCCCCCCTCTGCCCCCGCTTGTTATTTTTTGGGGGGGAGACCCCCCCCAGCCCCCCTCTGCCCCCCAAGCCCACGCAGAACGACTCGAAGGAATACCACATCTCCCCCCCAGCCCGTGGTAAAGACGTCGTGGAAGGCACCCTGCGTGGAAGGCACCCTGCGTGGTAAGTGTCACGTGGTAAATGTTAGTAGTGGTAATGCCTTCGTGGTAAATGATGTTTCCCGCAGAATTTCAGACATTTGGAGTCATTTGCATAAAGCAAAATTTCGCAAATTCCACATATTACAAGAGAGTAATGTGAAATGTTGCACAGGCCTATATTTTAGCTGCAAATTGATTTCGCCTTCACAGTGGTAAATCTCTTGCATTTTAAAAAATATTGCAAGAAAGTTGCCAGGTCGGTGGCTTTACAACTGCATTGATTCGCATAGGCTAGAGATTACCTTTGAGTTAAGAAAATGCATGCAAGTAGCAACTGTCCGAGGATCTAAGCACTGATTGAAAAGTTTGAGATTCTATGCTGATCTGGTGGCTACATAATATTGTTTCAAAGAATATTGTTTTACTTAATATCGTTTACTTAAATATAGTTCTAAAAATATTAAGATTTGTTTAATTTAATATACATTAGTTATAATATTAATGTTAGGTGTTTGTTTTGCTAGTATAATTATAAAAATGTTTGTGATACAGTTTTAATTTAAAATATTTAATTACATTTTATTAATTGAGGTATTAATTTATAATGTGGTAGGGGGATATTGGATTTGTAGTGGATTAGAATGGGAAGTCATTTAAATTATAATTATTTAATATTGTCGTTTATTGTATTTAAATTAAATATTTAATTGAATTATCATTGCTTAAATTGTTTTTTATAGGTATTTTATATATTTATGTTTAGATTTTTATTCTTACTGTATATTAAAAATTGAAAATGTTGATCATTATTATTTTAGTAGAGGCTGCTGGCTTTGTTGTGAAAGACAATAGGAAGTGTTTTACATTCCTAATGATTTTGTATAAATGCTGATTAATTTTTAATTGTTTATTATTTATGGAATTAATTAGTAATTATTTGAAGTGTTTCTTTTTAATTGTTGGATTTTTTACATTTTACAGTAAATTTAAAATGTTTTTATTTTTGTTTATAACAAATATTTTAGTCGCAAGTTGTTGATTTCTGTGTGAGAATAGAGTAAGGAGTGAACTAGTTTGTAAATAGTTGTTATCTTAATGCTAATTCAATTCTAATTGTTAATTAATTATGTAATTAATGATTAATTATGTACATTGTACATTGTTTTATGTACATTGTTTTATTTTTTAATAGTTCTATTACTCTATTGTGTGTGTGTGTGTGTGTGTGTGTATATATATATATATATAAAACACACACACACCAATACACACGCACACACATATACTCACACACACATATGTGTGTGTTCATTTTATTGAAAGTTATGCATTGTTAAATATAAAGCTCTTTATCTGTTTTATATGCTTATGTTAATATTTACTGTTAGTGGGATTTTGGTTGTATTTTTCTACATTTTAAATTAAGTTTACTTTTACTGTTTGAATTTAAAGAATTTGAAAATGTGTTTATTTACTGATATATATATATATATATATATATATATATATATATATATATATATATATATATATATATATATATATATATATATCTGTGTCAGTGTCACTAGAGCTACCTTGTTCTTCTTCCGGTGTTCTTTGCCTGGTGGTTGGGTGGGATGTAGCATCAGTATTGGTGTCATATAAGTGATCATATTTACCGCTGCTCCCAGTTGGTAGAACACACCTTGTATTCACCAGCAACTCATGCACCTGCCACTACCAGGTTCCGCACGCACTAGCCCAGGCATCCTGCTGACCAACACAGTACCAGGCTAACTTCCATACTGTTACTGTCTTTAGCACACTCAAGTTGTGTTTATTCAGCACATCCTGTACTGGATCCAGTTTTTGACTGATATCTATTGCATCCGTTGGCCTCCTCTCGTGTTCTGGTATATGCACTTTGCTGTGCACATGCGATTGGCAACCACTTATGTGCACTACTCTGAGCAGAGTCCAAATGTTATTTGTTTGATATATCTTGATTTCATTTACGATTCGACCACTCTGCATTGACCGCTATAGACATTGTGTTTGTTTATAAATTTCCATAAGGCCACAACAACTGATGTATTGCACCACTTCACTGTGAGTCCTTTGCTTATTTCTGTAATGTACATACCTTTTACCACTCTGAAATGGCTGCCAACATTTATGCAACATTTTAACGGTCCAAGATGGCCACCATCACCAATATGCCTTGTCACTCCACTGAGAGTCCTATGTTTTGCCATGATTAATTGTATATGTAACTGACAGCAAATTTCACTCTTTGTGTGATCAAGGCCGTTGTACGGCCGAAGCACGTAACGCAGGGTTTATGACAAAATAAATCTCCTTTGAGCAACTCCATCTGTTGTGACCTTTGTGCGCGCTACATCCTCTCTGAACTTTGATCTCACTACCGCCTTGCTCCGTATATATATACGGAGATTCACAAGCGTGATCAAGGCTTAACCGCCGAAACGCGTTGTTTGTTGCCGAAATAAATCTATACCTATTTGCAGAAGGAAGGTGTCCGAGTAATCCTTTTAAAAACGAAGGAGATCGTGGAGAATACGTTTTGGGACTTCCAGTGTCCCTGCTCGGACCGCCCGACGACAGCCTCTCCAATTATACCGGAGATTGGTGGGAGAATATATATATATATATATATATATATATATATATTTTCTCTCCTCCAGTGCCGGTTTGTGCACGTTGGGCTGTCGTGGCGCGGTCCTGGATAGGCCACCGACTGGCCTTGAATATGTACCACCAATTACCTCGTTAGTTCCGAAGTAGACCAGGACACACGGACTTCGTTTGCAAAATTTATTTAGCAGAATGAAAAAGTGCGACGCGTTTCGCCGATAAGGCTTGCTCACGCTCGTCAAACAAACAATGACGGCCATTTTTAAAGTGCTCAAAACACACCCCCAGAGACGGGATGTCAACAACATGCCGGTTGCACCTATGAAACAAATTTGCTCGAGCCCAAGTGGGCAAGTAATAATGAATCACACTTTAAATAAGTATCAACCCAGCATGTAAGTCCAGTCACTGCCCCAGTGGGCTATTATTGCAGAAGCCAGTTCGCCCCTACTAATTCTGGAATTCAAAAGTTGTTTTCCTATTAGTCCACAATCAAGAAAGTCTCAGCCCCAGTGGGGCCCCAGTGGGCATGCACAGCCTCCTACCACATCAGGCTTGACACGATGAAAGTAAATTGTCCAACACAGTAAATGTTCTTGTTCCACAATTTCAATGTAACCAGCAGTACCACACAAAACCTGTTGACATCCCGTCTCTTAGCATCGGGATCCAATCACATTGGGCGTAGCACGGACCAGCTATTCAGCATCCAATGCACACCATGGTTACGTGTAGAAACATACGTGATCAAGCCTCTCATTTATAAACAAAGAAAGCCCTTGTAGCGTATTGGGATATATTGTTTGAGTTAATATGTATTTATTCAAACACTTTTGAACCTGAAATATTGTCTAACTGGAATATATTGTACAGTGGAAAATACGAGGCGTTATCACCGCATTAGGATAATGTTGTCCAACATGTAAAAGTTTCTTTAGTATTAGTTTCATTACGATACTATGGTTTATTATTACATGATCATACTGTGTGTGATACGAAACAGTGCTGTTAGTATGTGTACAATATGGCAGCCCACATTACCTAGGTGAAGATCAGTGTACACTGGGGGTGTGTTTTGAGCACTTTCAAAATGGCCGTCATTGTTTGTTTGACGAGCGTGAGCAAGCCTTATCGGCGAAATGCGTCGCACTTTTTCATTCTGCTAAATATATATATATTTATCAGCTGCAGCATGGGCCTGCAACCCAATGGTGGAGAATATATTTTATTAAGGACAAGTATGTTTTGTACATTGTGTTATGTTTTTTTTTTGTTTTAGGACAGGAAAATAAACAAACGAAAGCAAGCAGACATAATACAGGATATTATAGAATAAAGAACCAGAGGCGCAAATGACAATTATTCAATTGATAACATCACTAGATTCCATGGAGATACATTAATTGATTTGAATTAATAGCAACTATACAAATACTCAGAAAAAATACATAATATGTAGAATATATAACATATTTCTCAGTAAACTATATTAACCTATGGTCGATGCTCAAGCTTACGCCCAATAATTCCCCACAAATACATATGTCTGTTCATGATTGTTACTGTATAATCAGCAACTATTCTCTACAATAGCTACATCCAGCTGGCGTATAATCTATTTAAAGTGTATATAAGACTAGCAGAAAAACAATTGTAATTGAATACTACGATAAGCTAACAGCTATAAAATGACTACCACAGACTAGCATATAAATCAGAGCCTAAAAAAGTGCAATGTGTGGGCATCCTAGCAGACAAAGAAGTTACGAAACGTGTTCTAAGTGCATTGTGCTAGTAGCGACGCTATTTTTAAATAAAGTGCTGAGTTTGACTAACATCTGGACAATACCTTCATCAAATTTCGCAAATCAATTTCGAAAACTAGTGAGAGTACAAATATGGCTAACAGCAGCTATTATTAAAATCAAATGCAGAAAATGGCTCCAATAAAACAGCCGACTCTTATAATCTCCTTTCCTCCGCAACACAATAGGTAGATATTCTGCCAGACAGTTCTGGTGTTAACCTGGGCTGCTATGGGAATTCACAAGGGCATATTATCAAGCCCATTATCGCCGCTTTAGCTTCAGTTTCCTGCCGCTAAAGCAGCAATAATTTTATCGACGTTCTTGATAATATGCCCCATAGTTTCTAGCTCAAACAGATCAAAAGTTACTAAAAATGCTGCAACACGTGCTGTGGAATTGTGGTAAACACCTTCGTATGCTTTCTTTTGGATGCAATCTCAGCTTAGACAGTGTTAACATTTTAAAAAGGACAAAATGGTAACGTTATACTGCCGCGTAATATGCTGAATTTTGCAACATAATTTTGCTGTTCTTGCGGTATAATTGCACAATAATTTTTCAATCCCTTTCTGTATAATTCCAATGGCCCTGCTTATATAGCAGGGATAATCAGTAGGTGACCGGTGACCCAGACAGAGCACTAAGCTGAGGCGGCCCGCAGAAGTGGTTGATACTGACAACTATAGTTTTCATTGGGACACGCGACCATTTGACGAGGGACCCTCACAGAAGTAGTTTGCAAGTACGAGGGATGACAGCAACCACTCGGTTCTGTGTGATGTACAATTGAGGGGAAGACTGGTTTACCCATCGGCCCTGATGAAGTTGCCGTTAATAGGTTGGCAACGAAATATGTTGGCATTTGTCTTTAGAAATGGCCAAACATACGCCATTCTTTTAATTTGAGGACGCTCACGGCACCAAACAAAATGAAGTTTCGCAAGTGAGTCATACCCCATTTTAATTCAAAGAACTGAATTTCTCTTTTCACACTGGGGACCAGTGGGTACTGAGTGACACAAGCACTTATAGTGCACCCATACACGTCTTCACTGATTTTCTTTCTTTTGATTCCTCACCTCTGAGAAATTTCAACAGACACTGTTTTTTCCTTTATGGTCATGAAAGTCACTGATGATGACAATATGGGCAAACTGGTGAGTACCAACCAGCAGCCCACCCGGTGATGCGTACGTGAGGGGTTTTCTGACCTCTCTCACACATTTTACTAATTTTGTCACAAATCTTTGTGGTCTCAAATTTCTTTTTGATGTTTGAATGAAATGTGGTGTATTTACAATTTTTTTTAAATTTGAACAGTTGGACTAATAGGTTACTGGCAGTAGGTCCGTCCTATGAGGGAAGTTTAATGTCTTTAAAAACTCCCCCTATGTCTTAAAAGAAGATAATAAAAAGTTAACTGTTCAGAACAAGTCGGGTCCTTTTGTCTTTGTCTCACTCTCACCGTTTATTTTTCTTCCCTATTCTACCGTTGTCACTGTTTGCTATCTTTCTCTTCTTCCTTCATTCTCTCTTTCCTCCATTTCTCTTTCTCTGAGTCAAAATCTGAGGATGAAAAATAAGACCTGGTCATCAAAAATGTGCCCCACTGACAACCATCTACAACCACAGGTACAATTTAAGCACTGCCGGGGCCACCATTGTCAGAGCAGCACAAAAACAGGCAGGAAGAGAACCCTCTCCTTTCAGCTCTGGAAAAATCAAGAGTCTGAGAGGTAAGAACAAGGGCGATGCAGCAATCCTCAGATATGATGCAGGGTTTGCCACACTGAGGTAGAGAGTGGGAGAGGTTGGCTCAGTGCCACCTTCATACATGAGAACGCTGGACAGTTGTCCTGGAGCCCCATGAGCATATGGGTCCCATGCAGACCAGAATTTAACCCTAATCTTCCGATAAACCTTTTTACTCCTGTGAGTGGTTGTGCAGGCAGGGTCCAGTGCACTGCTTTGCCTGGGGACCTATAATGCTGTTAAGACGGACCTGGGTTGACTAGCCAACATGTCACACCCAAACACAGAAAACCCATACCACCCTCCCACAGTTGTGAATTCCCAAAACTGGAGGAGGACGGAATCACTGTCCACTTTCCCTCATTCCCTACTCAATTTCCCTCATGGATTAGAATTTAGAAACTCTGATCTCTGAGAGCTCGGAGCAAACGGACATAGGATGACAGAGAGCGACAAACTCTGGGCGTTTCAATTAACAAGCGTCAGATATGGTGCCGATGCTGCGATGTAGCGTTATTTCTGGAGGGTGTCATGCGTAATAGATATTTTGCGCTCCGATATTCTGGTCACAGTATTGTGACCCTTCGATATTATGACTTCGCTATTCGCCTCCACAATAATGGAAATCGAGACAAGTACTTATCATCACTTGTACTTTACAAATATTAAAGTTGCTACCAGTACTTAATTTGAACCAGTGGTTTCCAGTGCTCAGTACCAGTACTTAATTGTCATGTTATGCCGGTCTGCCACATGGTGGCACTGCTCATCAAATTCAGAGATGAGCAGAGCAACGTTTTTTGTTAATACAATATACATTAAAAATGACTAATACCTGCCTCCCCAGCCTTTCCTCTAGATTTAGGGACTTAGAATAATCTGAACTGTCGCACTTGCAGGCGAAAGACACGGTTAGTAGTTGTTTCGCCAGTGATGACAGAGGCGATGGGTGGTGCAAGCTTCAGTGGTTCTGGTCAGGGACCTGGGACTTATTATTTTACAAATTAGGCGCTGGGAGCTACCTCCATGAAATAATAACCTAGCATTTTTGCACAATGTCACAGTTTTATTCATACACAACACTACTACCACGAAAACAATCTAACTTCTGCCACAAGGTAGCCAGATCACTCTCGACTAGTTGAGGAATTGTTGCACCAGAGAAGGGGAAAGCCCAGCAAGGGTAACAGGTGTACAGCTACCCAGCTGAAACCTATGGCTTGTGTGGTGCACAGGTAGAAATGCTCTAACGCCGAGTCCCTTGGGTTTAGAGCCTGCATGATAAACACCAAGTCGCTGTGTAAACCATTTCTCAGAAAATGACAAACACGGGGAAAGTGTGAGCATCTCACAGTTTATGATCGTCTGTCTCAGAACCACGCGGGAGCTGCAGAACAGCTTCTGGTAGCAGCGCGCTGTAAAATCTCAGCAATCAATCAGCCAATCAGAGGTGAGAACGCGGAAGAGGCTGTGAAGATGAGGCCTGGACTGGGTACCAAAAGCATCCCTGGAAATAAAACGTGTGTAAGCCGCACAAGGCAACAAGTGAGATAGCAAGGCCGCCTATTTACAGGTAGTTTCAAGCCCAAACTTCCCCTCGAAAGGAAAAGTGATAATTTAAGCATTACTGTGGTTTTCCAGTGCAATTTTTCAAGATATAAGTAGGGGTATGTCAAGTTAAAGCCTGTCATTTGATGCTACATTTTAGCATGGAAGGCATCCTTGCGTCCATTTTGGAAACGAGGTCACTTTTCACGCAAAAACACAGTGCAGAAACCACAAGTGATGTGAACACCAGCCGCTCTTATTCTGTTTTCTTGCATTGTTTCTTTAATCCCGTAATAGGATTTTTACAAACATTTACTACAAATTATGCGAAGAGGCGTAATGGAGTGATTTGGGGAATTTCATGTAATGAGTGTAACAAGAAACTATGGAAATTTTGCAAGGTTACACAGGTGTAATGATAATTTTACCCAGGCCAAGCTCTTACCTTAATTTCGGAAGGGGTGCTAATAATATGCCATTAGTTCAATGTGGCCCCTTCTCAGAATGGCAGCCATGCATTCTAAGAACAGAATCAGTACTTCTCAATCAGGCTATACCCAAGGCTTTAAGTGGGCCAGGTCCTGCCGGCAGTTCTGGGTATGAGTGAGTGTGTATGTAGAAGGGTGAGCCTGTTCATGTTTGTTCATATGTGGACCGCCCACCCTGGCTGCTCCAATTACCGGCTGCCACTGACTTAGAGTCAAGCTGAGGAGCAGAGTGCAGTCTGACTGCTACACCCCCCAGGGGTTGGGTGGCTGGAAGTCACTGGGACCCAAAATTGCCATACAAAGATCGACCTCCATTCCTCCAACCATCGGCAGATTCTCCAGTGCCAGAAATGGCTGGTGGGCGCTGGTGTGGGTTACAGGTTTGGATGTGGGGTAGGGGTGCAGTCTATCATATTATCAGTTTGCAAATGTAGACAGTATGGGGGAGTAATCGTTCCCTATGGTATATAGTGTGAGTGGGTGTCTTCTTTTAATCTATTACAATGTGTAAGCACTTCTCTGCCCTTACACGTTTTAAAACATGTAAACAATTGTGAAATAAGTACATACTCTGTGTGTATTATTTATATAGCGCTTCATACAACTAACGGAGTCATGTAAGTTTTCAGTTTGCATCGAGTTCCAGTTGTTAGTTGCGGGTTGGCCTAAGTAGGGACACTTATGTGCAGTGTTTGAGAGGTTTGAATGTGGAGCACAGCACATGAGCATGAGGTGTGGCATAGAGTGTGATAATAGACAGTCACATGTACTCACCATCTATCCATGGATCCTGCTACAAATACAGATGCCCTTTGGGGGCGTCATTGTGGTCAGCAGGGACAATATTATATCAGCTGCAGTGAGTGATGATACTACTGGACTCACTTGTAATATCAACTTCAGACATAAGTGCTAGGCGTCCCAACCCACTGGGAGACTGGAGCTCTCTCAGGTTGCAATTTAGTTTCTTTTTTAGCAAAGATCAACAGTTCCAGGAGCAACTGAGGCTAAACTGCCCAGTGGTGCCACCCAGAACCCTTTCTGAACTTGGGGGTGTGGGGAGGGGGCATGCGAATTGGTGGGCTGTAGCATTATTTGATGCAATGTCGTACCCTGGAAGAGTCTTAAGTCATATATTGTGAACAATCTGAGGTTTAAAGGTCTTTGTGAGTTCTAGATGGCTGAGAAGTAAGCTTATTTTCTTGGTAGTACATTGCGTAGGTTGTTGGTTTACACCGAGAAAGAGCTTCCACTTAAGCTGTTGGTCTGAAAGGAGAGATCAAGAGGCCATCATTATCTTTGGTTCCTCCTTTTGATATCGATCCTCAATATGGCTTGCAGAAAATTTGGACCAGACCTGTGGATTGGCCAGTAGACACCATGTGAGGCATAAGTGGTAAGAGAGAGAGTGTATGTTTGTATGTGTGTGTGTGCTTGTGGTGTGTGAGTGTGGTGTGTGTGTGCTGTGTGTGTGTGTGTCTGTGTTTATGGTGTGTGCTTGTGGTGTGTGTGCTGTGTGTGTGTTCTTGGTGTGTGAGTGTGGTGTGTGTGGTGTGTGTGTGCGTGTGTGTGTGTCTGTGTTTATGGTGTGTGCTTGTGGTGTGTGTGCTGTGTGTGTGTGCTTGTGGTGTGTGAGTGTGGTGTGTGTGGTGTGTGTGGTGTGTGTGTGCAGTGTGTCTGTGTTTATTGTGTGTGTGTGTGTGGTGTGTGTGTGCTTGTGGTGTGTGTGTGTGCTTGTGGTGTGTGAGTGTGGTGTGTGTGTGTCTGTGTTTATGGTGTGTGCTTGTGGCGTGTGTGTGTGTGTGCTTGTGGCGTGTGAGTGTGGTGTGTGTGGTGTGTGTGTGCTATGTGTGCGTCTGTGTTTATGGTGTGTGCTTGTGGTGTGTGTGTGTGTGCTTGTGGTGTGTGAGTGTGGTGTGTGTGGTGTGTGTGTGCTGTGTGTGTGTGTGAGTGTGGTGTGTGTGTGTCTGTGTTTATGGTGTGTGCTTGTGGTGTGTGTGCTGTGTGTGTGTTCTTGGTGTGTGAGTGTGGTGTGTGTGGTGTGTGTGTGCGTGTGTGTGTGTCTGTGTTTATGGTGTGTGCTTGTGGTGTGTGTGCTGTGTGTGTGTGCTTGTGGTGTGTGAGTGTGGTGTGTGAGTGTGGTGTGTGTGGCGTGTGTGTGCTGTGTGTCTGTGTTTATTGTGTGTGCTTGTGGTGTGTGTGTGTGCTTGTGGTGTGTGTGTGTGTGTGCTTGTGGTGTGTGAGTGTGGTGTGTGTGGTGTGGTGTGCGTGTGTGTGTGTCTGTGTTTATGGTGTGTGCTTGTGGTGGGTGTGGTGTGTGTGTGTGTGCTTGTGGTGTGTGAGTGTGGTGTGTGTGCTGTGTGTGCATCTGTTTTATGGTGTGTGCTTGTGGTGTGTGTGTGTGTGTGTGTGCTTGTGGTGTGTGAGTGTGGTGTGTGGTGTGTGTGTGCTGTGTGTGTGTTTATAGTGTGTGTGTGTGCTTGTGGTGTGTGTGTTGTGTGTGCTTGTGGTGTGTGTGCTGTGTGTGTGTGGTGTGTGTGCTGTGTGCGCTTGTGGAGTGTGTTTGGTGTGTGTGCTGTATGTGTGTGCTTGTGGTGTGTGCGCTATGTGTATGTGTGCTGTGCGTGCTGTGTGTGTGTGTGTGCTGTGTGTGTGTGTGTGCTTGTGGTGTGTGTATGTGTGTGTGCGTGCTGTGGTGGATGAGTGACGATCTGTAGTGCTCAGATGCCAGTGGACGTAATGTGGAGTCTTACTTGTGGGTGTGTTGAGGACTATGCCAGGGTCTCCTGGGATTGTGCCATGTCTGTTGAGCTCTGTCTGGGGCACTGATGGAGTCTTGGGGAGGGTATTTTGTGGACGATGCAGGGTCAAGTGGGCTTTGCTCTGCCAATAATGATGCTTGCAAAGCAAGTATTCTGTCCTAAAACCACTTTAAAGTTCTGTGTGGGCAGGGAGGAAATAGAAAGAAGGAATGAAGGCATGCAAAGTGAGCACAAGAAGAGAACATGATGTCTGAAGATCTCTGAGGTTTTCAGACAGCAGCGAGCAGAAGTGTACAAAAACCCACAGGAATCCCATATACTGCACAGTGTGTTCATGCTTGGTGCTTTATAATGATTGATGCCACTTCAGAGCACTGCAAGAGAGGGAGAGAAGGAGGAACTGGTAAGAGGAGGGAAGGATGTTTAAAGTAGAAAGGGAGAATGGAAAACTTTCAAGTGGGAAATAAGGTGTGTTAGAGAGGGAAAGGAAATACGTTGCTTTGTCAAATTGTCTGATGTCTTAAACCACTGTGCAGACACTTCAAAGAACCGAGGGGGAGCCATGCTCATATACACTGATCAAGGCACAAGAATGACAGGGGCAGATATTTCCAACTCAGTGTGACTCATTTATCAACCTAGGAAGGATAAAAGGCCAAGCCAGACTTGTACAGACTCAGTGGGCCATATTGTCAAGAACTGGTGTTAAAATTATCGCCGTTTTATCAGCGGGAAACTGCCGATAAAACAGCGAAAATGGGCTTGGTAATACGCCCTTGTTAATTCCCATAGAAGCCCATGTTCTTGTGTTAACATGGGCTTCTATGGGAATTAACAAGGGCGTATTATCAAGCCCATTATCGCCGTTTTATTGGCACTTTCCTGCCGATAAAACGGCGATAATTTTAACACCGGTCCTTGATAATATGCCCCAGTATTCGGCCAGGTTCGAAACTGTGGGCTTTTGCTACCTATGGGAAGCCGGAGAAATGGCGCATTTTGTCTCGTCTTCTCTGTCCCTACCAATTCGATAACCCATGAAGGGTCCAGTCCTACCTATGTTGTGGCATAAGTGGGGCACTGCCCCTAAAGGTTTAGAGAGCCTAGGAGAGCTGAAAGATTAGCTGTCGATGCATATATTCCATAAGGGCTTTAGACACCATTTGGGGGTTTGAGACCACATAAGAACATTCAGAGATCACACATGGTTTCAGAGATTGCTTCTCAGAAGTAGAAATGTATGGCATACTGTGTCTATAAAAGGGTCCTTGCAGGGGTCTGCACAAGCTGTTCCCACAGGTCTTTAGTTCCTAGTAGGACTGGAACCCTCTGATGCTTCGTGTGTGATTTTTTTCTCCGCAGCCGTATTTCATCTATCTCTGTCAGCACCAAAGTCACCTAATCCCTTTCTTCTTCCTTTATAATCCTCTTTCAGGCTTATCTCTGTGTCCCTCTCACTTCGGTATCTCTTCCATCGCGCCTCCTTTCCTTTCATCCTCGCCCTTTCTCCTCAAGCTCTCTTCAAGGCTGCAAAGTCGTCTCTATTGCTCTCTCTCTGCCCAATGGGATGCACCCTTTCATCGTCCTATCCTCGTCCTAGCTTCAAAAAGGAAGAGACTGCACCTGATTGGAGCACCAAGGGCATTCCGCTCACTACAGGCCACTGCTGAGTTCTACAGGATAAAGCTCAGCGGGGGTCCTCCATGGCGCAATGCTCTTCCTAAACTGAGGTGTACAATGTAGGCCCAGGAAGGCCTCATACCCATGCCAGATTTTTAAGACAGCTCTTGACTATGTAAACAATTTCCACCTAGAGCAGGGATTTTTAAACCCTGCTTGGCTTTTCCTGTCCTTGTAAATATGGCCCATTTACACGCAGCATTTTGCGTGAAAGGGGCATTCCATGTGTGTTGCTGTGGGTGTTCCCGCACAACACCCATGGAACAAGACACATTTCCAGATTTACAAGGAATCGTAAATCTGGAAATGCGTCTGAATGCTACGCCACCCTAGGGGTGGCGTAGCGAGACGCAACGAGAAGAAATGTTTTCATTTTCCCTCGTTTTTTCCTCTTTCAATGTGTGCTGCATTCTACCGCACGCTTTGAAAGAAGAAAATGCCTGTAGTGAATTTTTTTGTGCAGGAAGGTGCCCCTTCCTGCACAAAAACAATCTCCCCGTGACGTAGACATCCTTGCACCATGGTGCAAGGGTGCTTGTGCTGGTGCATGGCTGCAGTTTGTGCGCCAGCTTAGGGGGAAGTACAGAGAGGCGACATATTTTTGTAAATATGTTGCATTCCTGTGCTTTGCAAGTGCTGCAGTGTGGCGTAGCAAAAGGGCTTGCGTTGCCGTGCTGCGGCACTTCCTTGTAAATCTGCCCAGCTGTATTTTTAGAGAGAGAAAACAGAGTGCGGAACCACTCTGAAATGGACCACCAGTAATGCTTTTGTCACTCATATCCTGTAGGTATCAAAGAGGGCAGGGGAGATGCTAATGGCCCTTAAGTCTCTCTCTGGACTCCTTCACTGTAGATTTGCTTACACTTTTAGGAAAGCCGGGCTGCAGATAATGTGATGGGAATTATATATTTAAACTGCAATGTTTAAATTGTTTAACATGTTCAGAGCTACCATTTTTATTATAGAATTATTGTGAGAAAATATGCTACTTCTGTAGGGGCCACAATTTTTATTTTATTTTCTTACACTTTTGGGGCTACAGCATAAAAAATGGTGAAGACCCTTGATCTAGGCAGACCCTGTAGATTTCTCGATTTGCAAAAATAAATGGCGAAATTGACACTTTTGTAAAAATCCTCGATTTTTACAAAAGTGCCTGCAAACTATGTTTAAAAAAATAAATAAACCAGGCGTTCACCCTCAATTTACTGGCTCTGTGCTGCCGCTGAGCCAGTAAAGGAGGGTGAGCAACAGGCCAGCAGGCAGCAGAGGTGTTAAATTCCTGTGTCTCCTGCCTTGGACAGTCACAGCTCCCCCTCCTGTGCGATTAGCTTGCGGCCCACCTCACACATTTGTGTGCTTCCTGCGGACTCTGCAGGCCACTGCTGCCCTGCAAGCACTGGTTGTGTGATGCCTAAAAGATCAGGTTTCATATTGTATTCTACTCTCTTTGGCACCAGACATCCTCCTGTTCCAGGCCCTGTGCTGCTCGAGACTCTGCAATGTTACCAGTTGTGGCTTGCATGACTCGCGGGTGGGGATTTGGGGGGGCTCCCGCGGGGGTTCGCGGGGTGGAGGGGGGTTACTTTAAAAAACATAAATATGCTTACATTACCGGGTCTCGCGCCGTCTCCGGTCCTGGCCGGGTCCTGTTTTCTGGACCAGAAAGCATGCATCCTCCCTCCCATAAGCCAATCACAATGCTGCAATGGCAGCGTTGTGATTGGTGCAGACAGCGCCCATCTGGACACCTGTAGGGAGGCCATTTTCTCTATGTAGGCTGCATGCAGCCTACCTAGAGAAAATGTAGGGTGTGCATGACTGATTTGGTCGGCTCCAGAGGGCCGACCAAACAGTAAGGGCCCAAAACAGTGGGCAAGCCACTCCTCCCTGACCCGCACACCCTCAACGTGGCATACCCTCCTGCCCGCCCCCAACCAGGTATACCCTCCTGCCCGCCCCCAACCAGGCATACCCTGCCTTCTGCTTTCTCGCAGCGCGAGAAGCAGAAACATAAAATGGTATTTAAAATACCATTTTATGTTTCCGCTTCTCGCACTGCTAGAAAGCAGTGAGGCGACGCTCCTCCGCCCTAATGGAGGAGCTGCCCTTGAATGTTACACTCTCCAGCAGTGACAGAGCACAGGCCTTCAGTATTTTTGTGCAGGTACATTTTTTGCCCACCCCAAAAATACAGTAAGTTTTGAGGTCTTGGGACGTAAATGTTGCATTTTTATGGCCACCAAAATTTGCCACCCAGCGCCGCAAGATCTTAGGGGGTCTGTTTATGGGCATTTTAAGTAAGTGTTGTCTTAAGTGGATATATCCAATAATTCTGGCTATCATCCAATTCGCCTGGACCCATGTTGGACACCCCTATCCTAAAAGTACAGCTTTCTTTACAGAAGTGGGTTAGGTAGGGACATGAGGGGACACTGGGTCTGTAACAGAATAAGGCCAGAGATGGCCAAAGGATGTCGGGAAACCGCTACATTGACAGAAGCGCCGCTCTTCAGAAAGTTAAAACTACGTTATAAAAATATCATTTGGACAGAAGAGTACTCCGTCAGCATTTTACAAATAGAAAATAGTATTTAATGGTGAGCTGTCAGTTCCAATTTGGAAGGAACAGTGCTCTGGAAATGGTCAGTTTCTTTAACCATTAGTCATACTGGTGCGTTCCTTTCCTGAGGAGTCAGAGGTGCTGGCGCCTCGGACGCATTCTTTAGTGGTCTTTTGGGAGCATTTAAAAGGATAATTTGGGAAACTTGAACTCAGTGATTTAGGCTGTACATAGTTAGGAAAATTACATAACACTTATTTGGTTTATTTGGAGATCCTTATTTGAGTGATTTAGGAAAATAAATGTATTACATCTTTGGAGGCAGCTATTTTGGACTATTTTTTATTTTATGGGTTATTTTGGAATATATCATTTGTTGCATCGCGTACATTGCATTTGGCAATTCGGGGACATTCAATTCAGTGATGTACAGTGAGTTTACTGAAGAGATTATTGGGAATTTTCACTCTGTGATTTATTGGCATTCAATTGGGTTATGTATGGACAATAAATTGGGCAGTTTAGGATTTATTTTATTAGGCGATTTGGGGGCATATAATGAAGTGATTTCTGGATTAGGCTTCCGGAATCTCAAGTATGTGTCATGGGGTGTTTGCAGGATGTCATATAAATGCATCTTCATGGACTCTGTAGGGTGTGTGACAAAAGCTGTCATAAGGGTCCTCTGAAACGTTGAGCAACTCCCTGATAGGTTTAGCCCAATGTGTAAAATACCTTTCTTATGAGAGCAATGTATTCACTGCTTCCCTTCCTGATATGAATAGCACTCTGAGTGACATGTGTCACATATAAGAGCAAATCGTCTGATGATGCCCTTCTAAAGAGGTAGAGCCCTATGTGTGATGCGCCTACCTTATGAGAGGAGCCATTCACGTCTTCCCGTCCTGATAGGTAGAGCCTTGTGAGTGATATGCTTTCCATATCAGAGCGATCCAGAGACTTCTACACTTTGTGATGGGTACAGCACTGTAACATGCTTCCCTTATTAGAGCAGACCATTAATGCCTTCACTTTCAGAAAGGAAGAGCTCAAGAGAGATACGTCTTCCTTGCAAGAGCAGATCATTTATTGCGAACCTCCTCGTAGGCTGAACCATTTGAGAGATATGTCTTCCTTATAAGACGCGTCCATCAAATGTTTCACATCTTGATGTGTATGGTCCTGTGAGTGATATGTCTTCCTCATAAGATCAGAGTGTTTAATGTTTCCCTTTCTAATAGGTAGACACCTAAGTGAGATATGTCTTCCTTATAAGAGTATCCATTCACGGCGTTGCTTCCTGATAACTGGAGCCTTTTGTGTGATATGCCTTCTATATTAAAGGACCCCATTCTCTCCTCCTGGCACGTAACCATTTATGAGTGATATGTCATATCTTCTTCATAACAGCAGAACATTTATTATTTCCCTTCCTGATAGGTGTAGACCTGCGAGTGATATGCCTTCCTTATAATCAATCAATCAATCAATCAACCAGTCTTGTATAGCGCAACTTGTCACCCTGGGGGGTCTCCAGGCACACCGGTTCTGTGAGCCTTGGTCAAAAAGCCATGTCTTGAGCTTCTCTGGAAAGTATTCCAATGAATACGCCTTTCGCAGGTGTAGGGGAGGTTGTTCCAGACTTGGCAGCTAGGTAGGAAAAGTAACAACCTTTGTATTGGCTCCGACGGATGCTAGGACTGTGAGCCAGGGCAAGGGAGGCGGAGTGAAGTTCCCTGGTAGGTTTGTGGAGCGTCAGGCAGTGGTTGATGAAGGCAGGTACGGAGTTGTGGACAGCTTTGTAGGTGTGTTTCAGGAGATGGAAGAGGCCTCTTTTCTGGATGGGGAGCCAGTGCATGCTTTTGAAGTGGTGGGGTGATGCTGGTCCAACTGGGGAGGTTGAGGATGAGTCTTGCTGTTGTGTTCTTGATGGTCTGGAGGTGGTTGCGGAACTGTTTAGTGGCTCCGGTGTAGAATGTGTTGCCATAGTCTAGGTGGTTGGATACGAGGGCTTGGGTGACTATTTTCCTGGTGGAGCTGGGGATCCATTGAAATATATTGCAGAGTGTATGGAAGCAAGAAGAGGATAAAGCATTGACCTGATGCTTCATGGTCAGTTGGCTGTCTAAGATGATTTGGAGGTGGCATGGCACGCACGGTTGATGGAGGTTGGTGTAGGGCCGAGTTCAATCGGCCACTAGTTGTCATCCTAGGGAGAGGGCTTATTTCCAAAGATGAGCACTTCCGTTTTGTCCAAGTTAAGCTTAAGGCAGTTGGACTTCATCAATGTGGCAAGATCAGACATGGTGTTTCAGGAGTTGGTTCTGATGGTGTTGGGAGTCTTCTGTGAGGGTGAGGATGAGCTGCGTATCGTCAGCATATACGATGATGCTGGGTCCATGGATGTGGAAGATGTCCACTAGAGGCATCATGTGAATATTGAAGAGGGTGGGGCTGAGGGAGGAGCCCTGGGGCACGCTGCAGATGATGTTTTTGTGTGCGGAGTAGAAGGGAGGAAGATGTATCCTCTGAGTTCGCCAGTGAGGAAGGAGGAGATCCAGTTGACGGCGTTGCCTTGGGTGCCGATATGGTGGAGTCTGGTGATGAGGGTTTGGTGGGAGACTGTTTTGAATGCCGCTGAGAGGTTGAGGAGGATGAGTGCTAATATTTCCCCTTGGTTGTAGAGGCATCTGATTTTGTCTGCTGCTGTTATGAGGACAGTCTTGGTGTTGTGGTTGGATCGGAAACCAGATTTGGAGGCGTTGAGCAGGTTGTTTTCTTTGAGATACTCTGTGAGCTAGCAGTTGATGGCTTTCTTCAAGATCTTGGCGGGGAAAGGGAGTAGCAAGATGGGGTGGTAATTCTTGAGCTCGCTAGGGTCAGACGAGGGTTTCTTCAAGAGCAGCTTGATCTCTGCATGTGTCCATGCTTTCGGGATGGTGGCCTTGGTGATGGAAGAGTTGAGTATATCTGTGAAACTGCTGCTGATTTCCTTCCTTCCTAGGTTGTAGATGTGGTGTGGGCAGGGGTCTGGGGGCTCCCCGGAGTGGATTGAGTTCCTGATTGTAGTGGTGTCTTGGATCAAGAGCTGTTTCCAGTGGTTGAGCTGGGGGTTTAAGGCGGCATTGGTTGGTGTGCAGGGGTGGTTGAGGTTTGTGGGTTGTGGGTCGAAGTTGCTGTTCATGTCTGTGATCTTTTGGTGGAAGTAGCTAGCCAGGCTGTCGTAGAGGGACTGGGAGGGGTGAACCGTGCTCTCTGTGGTGGAGAACTCTCTGGCGAAGCGGAGGAGTTCCTTTGCATGGTTCGTGCTTGCCTTGATGCTTTGGTGAGGGTGTCCTTTTTGGGCTGCCTGAGGTGGTGGTGATAGTTGTTGAGGGTGGACCTGAAGGAGATGAGGTCGGTGGGGTTTTTATAGGAGTGCCAACATCTTTCCAGTCTCCTGCAGTCACATTTTAGGGTCAGCAGTTCGGGAGTGCACCAGCTGGCGTGCTTGATGGGTCTGCGGCTTGTGGTGTTTCTCATGGGGGCGATGGAGTCATCGACGGTGGAGATCCAGTTAGAGAAACTCTGGACATTGTGTTTGAGGGTGTTGGAGAGGTCGGGCTTGGTTTCTTTGAGGGTGGAGATCCAGAGGTATTCCGTGACTTATCTCCAGTTTCACCAAAGCTGGGTGGGTGGTTTGGGTGGGAGTTCTGGAGAGCTGGCGATGGTGAAGTCAACAATGCTGTGGTCTGTCCATGTTAGTTAGTTGGGAGAGAGAATGTGATTCTGTCTCTCACGGAGATCAGGTCCAGAGCGTGTCCAGCGATGTGC
Organism: Lissotriton helveticus; assembly: GCF_964261635.1. Taxonomy (NCBI): domain Eukaryota; kingdom Metazoa; phylum Chordata; class Amphibia; order Caudata; family Salamandridae; genus Lissotriton; species Lissotriton helveticus. The sequence continues at coordinate 189,050,296 of NC_136068.1, read as the reverse complement.
GTGGGGGTGATGACTTATAAGAGCATACCATTCACTGCTTTCCTTCCTGATAACTATATCTCTGTAAGTGTTTTACCTTCCTTATAAGGGATCATTTGATGTTTTCCTTTTTAATAGATAGAGCCACAAGTGTTACATGCCTTCCCTATAATTGCAGTCCATTCATGTCTTTCTTCCCTTATGTGTAGACCCCTGCGAGTGATATGCCTTTCTTATATGAGCTCTCCAGTCAAAGCTTCCCTTCCCTTCCTCATAGATGGAGCCCTATGACTGACATATTTTATTTAAAAGAAAATTATATTGTCTCCCTCCCTTCTAGATTAATATAGCCCTATGAGAGATACCTCTTCCTAATAAGAGGAATCCCTTCCATGTTTTGCTTCTTGATTCATATAATAATAATAATATTAATAATACTGTAATTTGTTAAGCGTGACAGCTACCCCCAGCACAGGGGTGTCCCGGCGCTTTGACTGCTGTGTCCTCCTTATAAGATCAGATCTTTAATGCTTCCTTCCCTGATAGATGGAGATGTGTGAGTGATATGCCTTTTATATAGCAGGCTATTCACTAATTTGTTTCCTGATTGTTTGAGCCATTTGAATGATTTGTCTTCCTGATAAGAGACAATCATTCATTGCTCCCCATTTTGAAAGATACGGCTATATAATTGTTATAGCGTCCTACTCACCGAAAAGCACCTGAACACCTCACCAGGGGTAGTAAGCACTATATAAATACAATTGTAATATAATAAGAACAAACCATGCCTTGCTTTTCTGTCTGATAGTGATGGAGCAGATTTCATCTGCAGTCATGCATTGTTTTATTTTTTGTGCTTCAGACAGGCTGCATTTAAATTGCCACGCACATTTTGGTGCAGGTTAAAAACATGGCACATGAAAAACATGAAAGTGAGGCCTATTCACTTCAGTCTGAAAATGCTTTTGCTGAATTAATATGTGGGTTTTTTTTGCAATGTAGAGAAAAGTGGCCTTTTTACCTTTGAAGATAAATTAAATGTGTTTCTCTCTTCCCAGCACATCCATGTAATCTAGATTAATTATTCCTGTCTTAATAGACTTTGACTTGTTGCATATTTTGATAAACATTTTCAGTTAATAACACCTCTTTTTATAATGTGTGTGAATTAATAATGCACTTGGGACACATAATGGACTGATTTACATGAAATTAATATTATCTTTGTGTTTGTTTTATTTTTGGGGCCTACACAAAACATGGCTGCCTGTGAATCCATCAAGACTATGGCTTGCAATTTAATGAGAAGGGAGCATGCGCAGACTGTGGCAGCTTTCCTCATGACAAAAAGTCAAGGACAACCTGAATTCTTGTCATTCTGCCAATGTACCAGTTAGTTAAAAGTGTCCATCTACTGCGCTGAGAAGGAAGGAAAGATGAATTAGATTGAAACATTTTTCCTAGTAAATGTTGCAATGTTTATAAATGTAGTTATTCATGTGTGCTTCTTTTGTTAAGACTAGTGAAGTCAGGTTTTTAGAATGAGTCAGGGAAGTGTGACCTCATGCATCATGACTGACCAATCACGTAAAGGTTTTACTGAAAAATGTTACATCTTTGTGTACTCTGCCAATAATTATGGTATAAATACTGTCCTCTCTGGATGGGGACTGCCACTTCTTCTTTTTTCTCAGCTCAGCTGGCTTCTATGGGTTAGGTACGAGAAACGTCTCGGGAGATTGCTGAAGGGCAGGTTTGCGTCCGAGGAGATTCAGGGGGAGGTTTCTTGCTTCCACGTCATATCTTGGCACTTCATGCCGCATTCCTTTGAGGTCTGGTGAAGGAGGGGCTGCTTTCCTCTTTAGACACAGACAGACAGAGAGTGCAGTGGATCAGGATAGATGCTAAACTTTAAGTTCATGTTTTGACTAATTAATTAGGTCTAAAAGATTTATTTGTCTTATGCATTTATTTCTCTTAATAGCATATTTTTGCAAACTATTTAAGTACTGATTAGCTTTGCAAAACTATTTTTCTTAGAAACTCTTTAAGACTTTTGCGCCACATTTTTCATAACTACATGTAATGCTTATATGCAGACTGTAATGTGTTCTGTATTATTGATATTTTTCCTGTTTTCCAAAATTCTGTAACCTGATTGATATTTTACTAATGAATAAAGGGTCAGAGAAAAATTAACTTTTTGACTAGAAAATAAAACCCTTTAAAATAATCAACAACTCTCTTTATTGGCTTACAATAATAATTGCATTTTGACTGTTCATCTTTATTTAAATTTCTCCTGATGGTAATACATGGTGTGAAGGGCCCAACACCTTTTGAGCGGTAAAATAGAGGTAGCATGAGGGTTTTGCATTGAGAAACTACCAGAAGAAATTACCGCTCTCCATCAGTTTTTGGTAAGCAGAGGATGGTCATTATTGATTAGTTTGGTGATTAGTAATTATTGATTTCACCATCAACTACTCAACTAATGGATCATTGACCTTAAGAGGGAAATAATATAATTGCCCAAGTTAGATAAATGTCCAAGTCCTGATTCCTGACTCCAATGCTCAGAACCTGAAGATTGGCAAAGCAGTACTGGCAGGTGATGCAAGAAGTGGTGTGAGTATAAATAGGGTTGTGAAATGTTGTTAATATGCTAGCATGTATTTTTGAAGTGTTGAAAATAGTAATGATTTTTGCTGTTGGTGAAATTTTGCTCATTTTGAATTGATGGTGTTATTGATTATATTGGTAATTTCATAGGACATAATTTTTTGGGTATTGATTACATGTTTTAACTCTTCATGTTAAGTTAGTGTCTTGTTCTATGTTGTCTGGAACACGCAGGTATGCACACCTGTGGAATCCCGGGAAGGAATAGCGGGTGGTAAATGGAAGCCACACTGCACTGAGGTTACTCGTCTGTTGGAATAGCACTGAGAAGCTAGGTAGGGCTGGCAGTGTTAAATTAGGGACTATTTTCTGTGTGAGTGATTGATAGCAAAGAGTTCGCTGGTGAAACTTTGGTCTGATATCACCTAGAAAGGGTCACACCAAAGGAGTAGCAGGTTCTTCTGAGCTTGATTGACAGCAAAAGGGTTCGCTGGTGAAACTTTGGACTAAGATATATCCTGAAGGATAAGTCCAAAGGAGTAGCAGGTTCTTCTGAGCTTGATTGACAGCAAAAGTGTTCGCTGGTGAAACTTTGGACTAAGATATATCTAAGATGTTCCCGCACTTGGAAACCGAAGCTGCACCAAGCTTGAACAAGGGGCAACAAACGGCCCTAATATACAGATATTTGATTATTTACGCTGTGAAACCCTACACCCAACTTTTTGACTGACGGCAACCGAATACCCTCGGTGCCGTTCTCGTTTCAACAGAAACTACCCGATAAGGACCGGGTCGGAATTATCACCGGTCACCCGACAACGCGCCTCGATCATTAAGATCAGCCCTGAAGATTCACAGCCACATGCTGTGATGAAACACGTGTAGGCTAGAGTGACAGGTACAGTGATTCTCGAGAAGAGAACACTGTTGATGAATAAAACATTTGAAAACTTACGTTTGGTCTGATCTATCCCATATATATATGACTACTTGAAGATTGAAATTTTATTTGATACGCATAGTGTGCTCTGGATTTCTGCTCAATCACAATAAGAGGGGGGTCCCGGAAACCTCTTCTCCTTACAGAGGTTAAGGTTTTCCTCTGGCCAAGAAGCACCTACCTTAAGCCACGATACTCTGAAACTTTACCGTGAGAAGTTGAGCGCCAAATTTCTGAACACTAAAAAACCTGCTCAGAGACTGTACCAAAGGAGTAGCAGGTTCTTCTGAGCTTGAGTGAAAGGTAAGCGGAAGGGATTTACCTGTAGTGTTTGAAGAGTAAACGGAAAGTCTTACTTTGTGAAGGGTAAGCGGAATGTGTTACTCGCAGTGAATATAATCTATCCTTTATTTAGCACAACAGACAGAGTAGCGAATGTATTTATGTTGTTACTAACAGAGTTATTGATTAAGAGAAATATTGCAGTAAGATTTGTGGAGGGTCAGTGGTAGGAGTAAAACTGACTAAAATTGAGACTGACAGCTTTGGAGAAAAGAAATTGCATTGAACTATTGCAAAAATGAAACTGTTTGAAGGTTTAAAGAAGCTGTTAGGAGGTAAAGTGAAAAATTCGTTTTTTATTGGTGATGTTCCTGAAGGAAGACCTGTGCATTTTATGTCTACCAGTTTGGGACAAAACACATGTATGTGGGTTCACCAATGGTGCAAGATTACTGAAAAAGAGGGTGCTTTGAGGTTTCCAAAAGATGGTACTTTTGAATTGCAAATTATTGACAAATTAAGGGAAGTGTTATGTGAAATAAAGACGCCATCTAAAGCTGCACAATTTGAGGCCTTAAGCCTGTGGGAAAAGACAGCAAGAGAGAAAGCAAGTGAGGATAAAAAGGTAAAGCACCAGATACAGGAGAAGGGAATTAATGCTGATAAAGAGCTTCAAATAAATAATGATTCAGGTGATGAAATAATGGATGAATTGTTAACTGAGTGTCCACCACTTTATGTGGTTCCCATGAAAAAGACTGAAAATAATGAACCAGTAAAAACTACAGGGGCTACTGCTTCTGTTGAACAGAGAGAAATACAGACTGAGAAAACTGTGCAGACATTGTATATTGACCCATTACCTGTTGATTCAGAACTGACAGTGATACCTTCAGGTGTTACTGCTTCAAATGTGCCTGATTCAGTCCAAGAATTGCAAACTGCAGATGCACAGATAGTGCCTAGAAAAATTATGACTGTCCCAATTAATATGGGCCCTACTGAAAAGGTGCAAAGGGCTGCAGAAGGAGTGATTATGGCAGGGTTTATTTCAGAAACTCAGAACACACAGATTATTGAACAGAAATTACCCCAAGCACTAAAAGGTGAGGGAAAAATGGTATTTACAACTTCTGCAGCCCAGGATAAAATAAATATATTTGAAAATGGGATTTTTCAAACCTGCTATGAGGAAGCAGCAGTGACTAAAAATATAGAGAACATGGGAGAACATATTAACACAGGCCCTGAAAAAGAGAAACAGCTTAGTGTTTTAAATTCAACATGTGAACATGAAGAAATTAACTGTCCCTGCTGTTTAAATAATGAAAATGTGAACCAGTGTCAGGAAAAAGTATTAATTTCCCTGAGTAAGGAAACAGCTGCATGTGCATTAACTACACATTATGGACTGACAGATTTGGCTCAAAAATATGAAAATGATGTTTCAGGAAGTTTTCCATTTCAGAAAAGTTTTAGGGTACACATGGATGAGGAGGCAAATGAGAAAATGTGTTCTTCAGGAATGCAATTGCACATTGCAGAAATAAAATATTTTTTTTAATGCAATGGGCTTGAGCAATTAGGAGACAATTGGGCAAGAAAACATGAGAAGAAAAAGAAACCACCAGACCTAGCAAGGAAACTGGCTAAGGAAAGGAAGCCACCAGATATAATTGAGAAAAATAATAATAAGCAGAATGAGGGAGAAGCTTTTGCTTACTCATTGAGAGAAAAGGTGGGAGAAGTGCATGTTCATATGCCACAGAATAAAAGTGAACTTGCAGCATTTCTGAACACAATCCCACAATTGAGAGACACATTTATGCTGTGGTACCCACAAATTGATGGATTTGATGAAATATTGAAACTGTTGTGCATTAATTTGGAAATGTTCTTTTACATTGCCATGCAGACTAAATTGTGGTTTGAATCTAAAGTTGTGGAAAGGCCAAGTGAAATGAAAAGGGTTAGCATGAATGCACCATCATTTTCTGTTGTTATGGAGGAAAATATAGCAGTGATTATTTTCCTGAAGGGCAGAGTGCCAGCAAAGGATGTTGATTGGGTACAGATTAAAAGAGCACAGGATGGAAGTAAAGGTATTTTGGTTAGTGCAAATTCAGGTATGGATGTTGTACTGCTGGAAAATGTGTCCTTTTGCCATCTTTATAACAGATTTGAGCATTGGAAGAAGAAATATAAATTTAAACATGATGCACAAAAACATGGAGAATTGCAGATGCAAAATATGCCAGTTAAGCAAATGCAAATGTCAGTTCAGAAACAGGTACCTATGGCAGGAATTTTTCAAGCACAGATGGTCCCACAAAATATGGAAAATGCTAACATTAATTTAAATAGGTTGTCCAGAGCCAATGTGAATTATTTCCAGAGACAAAATCAGAACACAGTTCAACAGGTTACTGTGTTTGCAAATGAGAGTTTTAACACTCACAATTTAGAATGTACCAAGTCCATTGTGAAGGCAGTGGAAAGTCCAGATTTAGTTGCAGGAGTTTTAAAGAAAGAAATTACAAACCCAGTTTTAGAAAAATGTGCACCAAAAATAGGCCCATTTGAGGAAAACTGCAAAACTGTTGTCTGTGACTCAGGCCTAGCAGGAAAACAATTATTTTGCAAATTAAGCAGCACAGATTACTGTACACCAGATAATGTTATTTTTCAGATTCCTGATGAGGATGTACATTCTAAAATGGCCCATCAAGAGACAGTTGTAGCATTATTTTCAGAAAAGACAGTTGAAAAATTACCTTCTGCTTTGGAAAAAATAATAAACAAAGAAATAAGAGAGTTCACAGAGAAGGATGCCAGGCTAATAACATGTGCAGAACATGTCTTATTAAAATTTGAACCAGATGACACGTATTCAGGAACACAATCAGTAGCAGGAATTTTACCAATAAAAGGATTTTTGATGGAATTGATTAGAAGTTTGTGTAACTTTCTGATCACGGGTTCACAGAAAATAAATGAAAAGAACAGAATAGTGCAGGAGATTAAAAGCATATTTTTTCCATGTTGTCCTGTGGTACCGAATCCAGCCAATATATTTTTTCACATTCCATGTGCTGAAGAATGGCTTATTTTTATTGATTTTTGCAAAGTCCATGTCGCAGTGCCATTGCATGAGAATAGTCAGGAGTACTGTCAAAAAGAAGATGAATGTCTGGGACACAAAATTGGAAAGGGAGGTAGAAAGGTGTCACCAGAGAGGGTGGAAATAATTTCCAAGATGACTCCACCTCAAATTCAGAAAGAAGTCAGGACATTTTTGGGAATGGTTAGCTGCTGTAGAGAGTGGTTACTAAACCTTTCCCTAGTGGCTAAGCCTTTACTGAGGCTGACACACTCAGGTGTGTCTGATCCGCTTCCATTGGACAACAACTGCACAAAAGCATTCCTAGAGTTGAAAGAGAAAAAATGGCGCGCCCCAGCACTAGGAATGAAAGTTTATTTGAAAGAAAATACACTAATTTGCAGTGAGAGGGAGGGCTGCGCTCTCTCATTGCTTATTCAAAAAGATGAATGTTTTCAAGGGTCTGTGATGTATTGCCCAATGGCCTTTGACCCTAACTTCACAGAAATGTCAGCAAATGAATTGGATTATGATGAAAATGAATATGAGTGTCTAAATATCATGAAAATATGCATAAAGCCAAATTCAGACTTGAAGGATGAACATCTGAGTCAGCCCAACAGTGTCCTTTTTGTAGATGGCCCAAGTTTGAAAGGTGACACATTAAAAGCAGCACATGCTGTGTTCCTTATACATGATGTTGTCAAAGCTTCATGGCTTTTAGTAATTACCCCAGCCCAAAATTCGAAATTGATTGCCCTTACCATCACATGCAGTTTATCTGCTCAAATGAGAGTCACTGTTGTCATGGAAGAGAGAAATGCTAATTCAGTTGCACAAATGTGTGTTCTGTTAGCATGTACATTCTATGGAATCTTCACAGTTAAATTTAAAGAGGCTCAAGAAAATGTTTTTGAAGCAGCACAACAGGGTTGTATCAGAACTGTTTTTGAGAAAAATGACAACTGCAAAGTGGCAAATGTGTTATTGCAAAGACTGATGCCCAGGTATAGATTGCCAGTTTCTCTGAAATCAGATCATAATGTGGTCTCAAAGATAATGAGTGCAGAACAACAGATTGGACAAGAAATGGATTGTAGCCATCTGCCTGAAGTGTCACGCATAATAAAGCAACACAATGGCAGCACAGAGTTACCTTTTGCAAAAGACTGTGTTTCAGCAACACTAAAGTGGCTTGAAAATGCATATGCAAATGCACTTGTGGAAAACACTGAGGAGAACACTAGCCATTGCTGTGTAGGTCTGGTTGATGTACAGTGTGCAGTTTCTCACCAGATTGCAGCTGCTACACAAGATCTGCATAATGGATGGTGCAACGAGAAGACTAACTGTTCCAAGAAGCTACTTACAGAACTCTGCACTAAAACATTTGAGCTTGGCTATATATGACCTGATTACAGACCAAACTTGTGTTTGCCTTAGAAATAGAAGTAACATTCTTATATGCTCAGCTTTTGCAATGTAAAAAAAAAATTTTAAAAAATTGTCACTAGTGAAATGAAATATGTGTGATGAATTATAAATCATTTTATTATGATTTGAATCATCAGAAGGGTGGATTTGATGGAGCAGATTTCATCTGCAGTCATGCATTGTTTTATGTTTTGTGCTTCAGACAGGCTGCATTTAAATTGCCACGCACATTTTGGTGCAGGTTAAAAACATGGCACATGAAAAACATGAAAGTGAGGCCTATTCACTTCAGTCTGAAAATGCTTTTGCTGAATTAATATGTGTTTTTTTTTTGCAATGTAGAGAAAAGTGGCCTTTTTACCTTTGAAGATAAATTAAATGTGTTTCTCTCTTCCCAGCACATCCATGTAATCTAGATTAATTATTCCTGTCTTAATAGACTTTGACTTGTTGCATATTTTGATAAACATTTTCAGTTAATAACACCTCTTTTTATAATGTGTGTGAATTAATAATGCACTTGGGACACATAATGGACTGATTTACATGAAATTAATATTATCTTTGTGTTTGTTTTATTTTTGGGGCCTACACAAAACATGGCTGCCTGTGAATCCATCAAGACTATGGCTTGCAATTTAATGAGAAGGGAGCATGCGCAGACTGTGGCAGCTTTCCTCATGACAAAAAGTCAAGGACAACCTGAATTCTTGTCATTCTGCCAATGTACCAGTTAGTTAAAAGTGTCCATCTACTGCGCTGAGAAGGAAGGAAAGATGAATTAGATTGAAACATTTTTCCTAGTAAATGTTGCAATGTTTATAAATGTAGTTATTCATGTATGCTTCTTTTGTTAAGACTAGTGAAGTCAGGTTTTTAGAATGAGTCAGGGAAGTGTGACCTCATGCATCATGACTGACCAATCACGTAAAGGTTTTACTGAAAAATGTTACATCTTTGTGTACTCTGCCAATAATTATGGTATAAATACTGTCCTCTCTGGATGGGGACTGCCACTTCTTCTTTTTTCTCAGCTCAGCTGGCTTCTATGGGTTAGGTACGAGAAACGTCTCGGGAGATTGCTGAAGGGCAGGTTTGCGTCCGAGGAGATTCAGGGGGAGGTTTCTTGCTTCCACGTCATATCTTGGCACTTCATGCCGCATTCCTTTGAGGTCTGGTGAAGGAGGGGCTGCTTTCCTCTTTAGACACAGACAGACAGAGAGTGCAGTGGATCAGGATAGATGCTAAACTTTAAGTTCATGTTTTGACTAATTAATTAGGTCTAAAAGATTTATTTGTCTTATGCATTTATTTCTCTTAATAGCATATTTTTGCAAACTATTTAAGTACTGATTAGCTTTGCAAGACTATTTTTCTTAGAAACTCTTTAAGACTTTTGCGCCACATTTTTCATAACTACATGTAATGCTTATATGCAGACTGTAATGTGTTCTGTATTATTGATATTTTTCCTGTTTTCCAACATTCTGTAACCTGATTGATATTTTACTAATGAATAAAGGGTCAGAGAAAAATTAACTTTTTGACTAGAAAATAAAACCCTTTAAAATAATCAACAACTCTCTTTATTGGCTTACAATAATAATTGCATTTTGACTGTTCATCTTTATTTAAATTTCTCCTGATGGTAATACATGGTGTGAAGGGCCCAACACCTTTTGAGCGGTAAAATAGAGGTAGCATGAGGGTTTTGCATTGAGAAACTACCAGAAGAAATTACCGCTCTCCATCAATAGTCCCAAGATATGGGAAGGGGAGTAATTTTACCAGACAATATCTGTCAGTAAATCACTCTGCAACACGCAGAATTGAGGTATGCACATAATATAAAATTCTACAATAAAAAAAAAAAAACCACCTGAGTAATAAACGCTATAGTCCGGCTAAACTCTGTCCCTTGCTCAAATCCTAAAGCTAAGCCTACATTTAATTTCAGCCATAACAATATTGCTAACCCTGATCACTCTTTCACTTACTTTAATTGTAACTGACACTTTAATCCTAAACCAACCTCTGATACTTATACTAAGCCCATCCACAACTTTCACAACAAAACTAACTCTAACCCAGTCATAACCAAAATCATCAAGCTACCTTACAAACAATAAGAGAATCCAATGGGAATAATTAGCAACAAAAAAAATACATCAAACATTGGTTTCATTTGTGTTTTGAGTCCTTCTTAAAAAATGTAGATATCCCAAGCAGGAAACTAGAGAAGCCAGTGGATAAACACGGGGTCTGGTAGACACAAGGAATGTGCTCTAACAATGGGCTACATTTCTTCATAAAAAAACATACTCTAGCCTAGAACCTGCGGCCTCTGATAGTGGATGAAGCTCTATCGCTCCTAACCACTTGAAGCCGCGCTCAGAGCGGAGTGAGTAAACAAAGGATCTAATGCTCCCCCCACCACCCAGACCATTACGGGGTAACAGGAGCCTTAATGTGGAGACCGTCGCTTACCTCCCAGACCCGACGTGTCTGCCCGAAGCCTCTGCCACAGGTACCACTTGCAGCATTTCTATATAGCCCGAACTTGAAACAGGTCCCCAGTGGCTCTAGGGCACCCCTGTTGTATTGCTAGCCTGACAAAACCAGCCAGCCTCCATAATGACATCCGCTTCAGTTGAGCACCGCAGTGGATGCTCCCGATGCCTTTGGGACACCTGACCTGGTGGTCACACTTTCCTCGTTGGCCCCCAAATGCTGCCACCTCTCCTTGGCACCGCCGTCCTGGCTGCAGGTGCCAATGTGTCGGGATTGGTGGGCTCCTCCCGCAATGAGACTCTTAATTCGCCGCTGTTTATGGGCACCGCCATCCTTGCAGCAGGTGCCAGTCTGTCGGCACTGTTGTGCTCCTCCTGTAAGTCTGCGTTTATTGAGTCTCTTTGTCCTCCACCACTCACTCCTCCAGGATGCCCGTACTTCCGGCCCTGCCACTAGAGGTCACCTCCAGCTCCTCTAGCTCACTGATCACATTTAAGTCCTCTCCCGGTGGTCACCATCCTTTGCCTTTGGGGGAAGAGATGTTCTCCTAGTGCAGCGTCTGTAGTGGTCCCAGTCTTTGGACTTCTCCAGATCTACAGCTGGAGGTTTCAAGTGACCATCGTCTGCTCTTGAGCCCACTGCCACATCGCGTCCTTGCTACTTTTTAGGCTTCCTCCCATGGACAAGCCTTTGTCCATGGCTTGCTGGCAACCCTTAAACCTCTGCCTAGTAGTTACTGACTGTTGGGTGAAACATCCTTCTTCTAGTGTGGCAGCACATGCTTAATTCACTGAGCCATCTTGGGCATAAGGTCAGTAGCATGTCTGTGGTGGCGGGATCAATTTCCTCCGGTGACAAAACTAAGGACTGCTTGTCCCGGACACCTTTAAGGCTGTGCTTGTGACCACGCCCCTCTTTCTTGATTGGACCCTTTGAACCCAAACTCACTTGGCCACTCACTGCCCTTTTCCTTGGTGCACTCTCACGCCCTGCTACTGCTGTGCCCCTTGTGTCCCGCCCATGAAGGGGGCGGGGCATTCCCTCTAGGGTTGGCTGCACCTCCTGGTCGGCTGTAAAACTGACACTTCAATCCTAAACCAACCTCTGATGCTTTTACTAAGTCCATCCACAACCTACATAATAAAGCTCACTCTAACCCAATGATAACCAAATTCATCAAGCTCTCTTAAAAACAAGAAGAGTAACCAATAGGCCTATTTAGTAACACAAAAATTGGTTTGTGTTTTGAATCCTGCTTAAAACATTTTAAATAAAAACCTGTTGCAGTGAAAAATTGATTTAATAATACAGCGCATCTTTGCAAGATAAAGATTATATTGTGTGTTAATTTAGAGCACTTCTGAGATGTGAAATAGTCCCTCTTGCACAGGAATACAAGCAGTGCATAGAAGGTGGAATGATACACCAAACCTCAGTAGCTTGAGGAGAAAGGAAAGTACTTCTCAGGGTGGAGATAATGCACACTTGATATATATTTCAAATACTTGGTAATAACAGGGCATGCAGTCCTCTGCATTGTCAAGAAGACCTGAAAATAATAAATCACGCTCTAAAGATTTGACACAACTCTGTTCTGTGATGGCATTTCATTGTGAGGGATTCTTGTTGAAGGTTTTCTCTGTTCTGTCTTAATTTTATTATCTAATAGAGACTGTGGGTCATATTTACAAGCCCCTATCACCACTGGAGCGTCACTTTTTCTGATGCTCTAGTGGCATAGCGGCATTAACCTTATATACAAGGCGACGCTAAGCCACTTAACGTGGCTTAATTACACCTTGTAAATATGCCCTTTTCCACCGTAGTCCTCTGCGGCACAGGGGTGTGCAGTGGGTGTTGTTGCGGGCATTCCACCACAACACTCATTGCTTTTTGACGCTGACCCAGATTTACAAGCCTGGGGCAGCACCAAACACTGAGGCCAGGGATTATCGGGTTTTAGAATGGTGAAACGAGGAGAAATTATTAATTACTCCTCATTTTTTGCTCTTTCTATGTGTGCGGCGATCTGCAGCACACATAGCTAGAGCAAATTGCCATTATTGATCTTATGTGCAGGAAGGTGTGCAGATAAACAATCTCCCCTGCAGCACAGGCACACTTGCAAGATGGTGACAAGGGTGCCAGCGCTGGCGCTAAGCACTTTTTTAGCACTAGGGGAAACCCAGGGCAGATTTATGATAACTGGCGCATCCCCAGGGATGCGCCAGTTATTTTGCGCCGCTGCTCCGCCATCCATGGTGCGCCGCATTTACAATTCGGCGCACCATGGGGCAAAAACGGCACAGATGCGTGACGCATCTGTGCCGTAAAGGTGGCACATTGCTGGAGTTGCGTTGCAAGCGCGACGCAGCTCCAGCAAGGCTCGGGGGTGCCCCATCTTTACAATGCTGCGTCAAGACCTACGCCTGCTTCAAGCAGGTGCAGGGTTTTGACGCAGCATTGGCCTGAAAGAGACTGAGTGAAATCTTATAGATTTCACTCAGCCACTTTTGCGAGGCGCACCTGCCCCGGAACGCCCACCCTGCGCCGGAACGCCCACAAGTGGCGCAGGGCTTTACAACGTGACGCATCTGCCTAGATGCGTCACGTTGTAAAGGGGTCGTAGGGATGCGCCACGTTTACGCCACAGTTGCGTGACGCAAACGTGGCGCATTCCCAACATAAATCTGCCCCGGCGTATCCCTGCATTTTGAAAATGTCAGAGCACAGCGTTGCCAAATTTGGCGTAACACGGCACTCCGGTATTTTCTTGTACACATGCCCCTGTGTGTCCTAGTTGGCGTGATATGCCCACGTGCAATGACACATGCTTCAGTCCCATGGTGCTAAACTGAGCTGCTCCCTAATTTTTCCTATAGTGTAACACTGGGGCACCCCTCTACCCCCAAGTCCTTGATTTTGCATTGGAATCTCCATTAATGCGCGTCTGGGGGGCGCTACGTCAATTCCTGCAGCGGGAGGGGGGGGGGGGGTGTTGCCGAGCCCTTGGACCCAGCCTGCCTTTAATTGTTCATTCCATGTCCCCCTGTCTGCTGTCCTCTAATTGGCTCTTCCAGTTCACGGACAGCCTGCCTGTCAGCTGCCCCGTGGGACCACTGCTGATTAGCGAGCAGGGGACAGGTCTGGAGCGTCCTCTCCACTTTTAGCCACCCGAGACGCCACTTGCAAAATAAATTGGATGTGGCCGGGCAGAGGCAGCTGGAAACAGAAGCGAAGACGCCGATCCATTCGCAAGAATGAGGGATGAGGGCACGCGGATAGCCCCTTTAATATCGCTGCTCAGATCCGCTTTGAAATGCAGCGAAGCCAAGAGGCACAATTATGAAGCTGATTGTGCATGGAGAACACAGGTGTGTGTGTCAGCAGCCGGGAGTGGACTGTCCCCGGGGAGAGGCTGTGAGGCTGCAGGGAACTGCATCAAGGCTTGGCTATTAAAGCTGCAGTGGCGCCAGGGCCCGCAGGTGTGAAGGGCTCATTACATCCCAAAGATGGCTGTTTATTACTTCCAAATCGAGGTGTGCTAGCCACTGGGCGGTTCACAGGCAGCAGAGGGTAAGAGGGGTGTGCATTCAGATGTGCTCTCTCCCTGTCCCAGCTCTGGTGGGTCAGTGGACTAATGCATCCACTGCAGGGTCCTGTGTTTGACCTCATAGTCACAGGTTCAAATCCCAGTGGGTCCACTCAGCCTTTCATCCATTTGAGGTCGATAAAATGAGTACCATTTAGTTGGGTAACAATAAACTTCTGGGGCCTCATTTATGAGAAATGACGCATCGCTGCGTGAAAGCAGCAATGCGTCACTTCTCAGTGCGCACGCCTTGCGACATGATTGATGCGTCATATTTACAGTATGACGCATCATGTCGCAAGGAGTTACAGATACGTCAGTATTTCTGACGTATCTGTAAGCGCAAAAGTCACACATTGCTGGAGTGTGTCACAAAAGTGCCGCAACTCCAGCAATGTGTCCTTTCACATGGGGAAAGCCCCATGTGAAAGGGCTTGCGTCAGTCTTACGCCTGCTGTGAGGCAGGTGCAAGATTTTGATCTCATAGATTTCACTGCATCACTATTATGAGGCTTTTTGCGGGGGACCGCCCCCTCTGCATACATTTTACCTGACGCAGGTATAATGTTGCGAGGGGTTTACAAAGTGACGCATCTGCTTAGATGCGTCACTTTGTAAATAGTGCGCAACAGGAGGCATGTTTTACGCCGCCGATGCGTCACAAAAAGTGACGCATCAGAAGTGCAAAACTGACGCAAGGCCTCATAAATGAGGCCCCTGGTATTCAGCACCAAGATGACCTGTCAGGGGTGAACGTGTGCTTTACAAATACACACATGTTATGTTCTCATTCTATGATCCTCCCCTGGGTCTGTGGCAGGCAATTCTCAATAAACATCTTGAAGCTAAGGGCCAGATGTATCAAGGGGTTTTACCCATTCTGTGTCTATGGGAAAATGTGTTCATACATAAGGCCCTAAATATCCCCACCTCTGTGCTTGTTAGAAGGTAGATCCATGCACAGGCTGCTCTTCACGTGATAGCCAACGTCTTCCTTCACCTCGAGTCATCGATTGCCACCTCATGACGTGTTGATCTAGAACATCACTCCTCCTCACCTGCTGTCTAAAATCTGCATTTTTACTTCCGGAGATGAATCATCGCCACAGACCATTGCAGTGGAAACATAACTAATGCTTTCTTGCTTGTACGGTGGAAAGCTCGGGCACATGTGACAACCTGATCCTGATTTTATCATTGTGGTAGACCTTGTAGGTTTTCTAGTGCAAGAGACAGACCCCTGTCACCAGTCTCCAGACAGCTCATCTATGTGGATTAAACCAAATAACACATCAACTAACTAGTAGAACGTCGTAGGTTTTAGGTGTCCATCCAAGCTAATAGTAGGAGGAGAGTGGTTATTACACACTTCACATGGTCATTCTACCACTACCATTTACTGGCAGCAGATTATAGAGGAGAAATAATGTATTTTATTGAACTGGCTCACCAGTGAAGTATGTAACGACTCCCTCCATCTGATTGTATGGCTGAGATCTGTGCATTAGAGTGATTGGGTACATGACATATGGGGTATCCTTTATATATAATAACAACAGGAGAGGGAGGGATAATCGCTCTTAGTCCCCCTAATGTATAAGTTGAATAAGAACAAAAGAGTGAGTATAGAGGGCACAACAGCACGAGGAATACCTCTTATTTAAAAGAACCCTCACTCACCAACCTAGCAAATTGCACTTCGTAAGCAGAAACATGTCGACTAATCACCCCACTTAGACCAATTCGGATGTGCCTGGTCAATCTAGCCAGACAACTAGCGTCCGTTTCTATTGTTTTTATTGATATCTGGTTTTCCACCTTTAAAATTATTTTGGGATTAAACCAGGCATCTTTTAACCTGCACTGTTTCACAGCTGCACTGACACTTTCTCACCAATACCCTGTCCGCTGTAATTCAGGCATCGTAGGACACCAGGGAAGGAATCGGCCTCTCTGGTGGTAACCCAATGATGAAGCATGTCGCCAACTAGGTTGGTGAGTGAGGGATCTTTTAAATAAGAGGTCTACCTCATGCTGTATCCTTTATATAGTCACCTCTACATAGCCCCTAAGAATGTATAGTGCTCCATCGATCAAGTGATAGTCAGTGCTGTTGCCAGACCGCCCCTAGAATTTGATTTGAAACGTAGTACAACAGGCTCGCTTGAATCACCATCTCAATAATAATCCATATTTGCAAAAGCTCAAACATATCACCCCTTAGGGTGCTGAGCGCAATCGGTGAAATTAAGTGAGCTATTGTCCAGAGTCACATGATGCTGAGCTGCCACCTGCACCAGGGATCAAACCGTGATACCCATGCTCTGGAGTCAGCCGCTTTGGCCCCTGATACCCATGCTCTGGAGTCAGCCGCTTTGGCCCCTGCGCCACACCTCTCTCTTAGAGAAATGTGATGGAAGGAACCTCTTTTGCTCTGACAATGGACCATAACCAGCTTCAGCAGGCCAGCCTGTGGCCCAGGCAGATATCACCTGAACAAAAGGAATGATCCAAAGGCAGGGCAAAGATTGCACACATCTTTCCAGCTAAGTCTGGATTTCATTAGACTGCATGGCTTGGACCAGCTGCCCTAGAACAGGATGTAAGTTTAAAACAATGCTTCACATCCACTGTTCACCATTGACCTGAAGAAGGTCTGTATGCACATTCAGAGAAGGTAAAACCCGAGACAGGTTTTTTTGGTTGTCTCCCATTGCAGGGTAAGTTTTATATGCATGAGGCTGAAGAGGGATTCTCTGCTACTGAACTTCCTCTAGTGTCTAGAACCTGTCTTGCATTTTCATGTGCTTTGTACTCCTGTGTGACCTTAAGTGCTGCTAAGTCAGACAAAAGCCAGAGTTGTGGCATTACTACCCAGCCTGACCCGAAGAAGCTGATCCCCAAGGGAGGCACTCAACAAGTAATCTCGGGTGTGAGGGTGTTATTCACGCCTTCATTGTGGCCGGAATCCTATGGATGTCTATCACCCGTTGGTAGCATTTTGCCCCTTAATACTATTTCCTTAACTTAGAATTATAGCGCGCTGCTGAAGGTTATAATGGTTATTAAAGGCCCTTTTCTTGAGTTAACAAAGGCCGATCTACAGGCAAAGACCTATGATGACTCAGGCTGAGTGGATCAGCCTGAGTCAGAAGGGCCATAATGTTATTAGAATATTTCACCCACCATGGGTATTTACCTATAAATTGAACATAGAAAAAAACAACATGAAAAGAATTGGCAGGAGCGGGGAGGTCTATCACTGGCCTTCTGCCACTTCACTGGCTTCATTGGAATTCTCAAAATAACAATGTTATAATACTAATAAAAATCAAATCGATTTTTATTTAAAAAAAATATTAATATTCTTGGACGTTATTTTGAGTTATAGACGTGATGCCTCAACTAGGCTTTCTACCCCCCACAACCCTCATCAGTCATTCACGACTGTTGGACTTTGCTACCCCCTGAAAGACAAGGCCCAAAGAAGAGGTACTTGGCAGTTCAGTGAGTTTGCAGTCACATTTGTTTCATGTCTTTTCAAAGACAGTTGCAATGTTTTTTAAAAGTACTGCATAGTTGTCCTGGAGTCATATAGGCCTTGGCCAACTGGCTTGTCACTCCTGATTAAACGCATCTTATGGTGCCCCAAACAACAATGCCCTACCTTAATGCGCTAACATGTTCAATTGCTTGAGAACCTTAAAGTCACTTGGTAAGGGTCCCAGGATTACGCTTCAGTGTGTTAGTTATCCTGAATATTCTCTTTTACATAAACAACTCCTTGGTAAGTTTTCATACTCCATAACTTTGCAAGTAACTTCCCTTGCATTAGGCGTTTAGCCAAAGGACACCCTACTAGCCACTTTTGCAGTTTTGTTAAATAGCTCGTGATTTACACGTTTGATATAGGGTGTCCACCATTTAGAAAATAATATTTTTTTAGAAAGGTCTGTCTTCCAATTCATTCATTCTGTGATACATTTGGAAATAAATCATCAATATCAGGCACTGTATTTCTCCCTGTTGTAATCCACTGAACGTGTTCTTACTGCAAAGAATATTGCTCTGTACTGTTTGGTTTCTGTCACTTGGAATGTTTCAGTTCGAACTTAACACCATGAAACTCAGGCTTCTTAGCTTGGCTTCCAGGCTTTCTAATGAGATAGTCCTCTAGGCACTGCTGACGTCCAACAAGACCTCTTGACTTTCCTTACTTAGGGCCCGATTACGAATTTGTCGGCCTTCCCGTCGGAAAGCCGAAGTGGAGTTCCAGGAAAACGGACAAGCCTGCGGTCTCTTGCCCACCGGATTATGAGTGTAACGCAGGGCTGGTGGTGCGGAGGTGGTGGTATCATGGCGGCGGTATCTTTGGCCCATAGGAGAGCCTTACAAGCATACCGCCACTATGACAGCACCTCCAGGTCATCTGTGCATAGTCTGGCATGCACCATGTTGTGCATCTCCGGAGCATGGAATAAAATTGATGCCAAAGAACTAGAAGACCTGTTGAACACCACCTTATTCTGTCCGTCTGTAGACATTGAAGAGGCGACTACTCAATATTCTAGCTGCCTCGAGGTAGCCAGCAATAAGTTAACGCCTAAAAAAGTCTCAAACTCTAATAGAGCATGGCCTTCTGTCCCGTGGTACTCTCAGGAGCTGAAAGATCATAAACTAAAGTGTAAACTGGTAGAGAGGAAATGGAGGAGGGGATATAACATCGCAGAGAAGGAGGCATATAACCAAAGCCTCGTGGCTTACAAACATCTACTTTTTACAACTAAGAAAGATTTCTTTTCCAGCCAAATTAATTCTGCAATAAACTCAGCTAAAGAACTCTTCAAAATAGTCACCAGCCTAGCGAACCCTGGTACACCTAGTGTCTCGCCAAGTCAAGGGCTTTGTGAGGAAATAGCCAACTTTTTCTGCAGCAAGGTGGAGGCTATTTTTACCACATTTAAAGGGCCTGGGACAGATGGATCACTGGGTGTCGGGGAGAAATATATAGCTCAGTTGGGTCTTCCAAATTTTGATGAGTTCATACCTCTCTCCATCAAGGACATTCGAAAATCATTGATGTCAGCTAAATTGGGTTCCCCCTATGATCCTTGCCCAGTGGCGGTGTTAAAACTAGCCACTGAACCCATTGTTATAACACTCACTGCTATGATGAACTCAATGTTTAGGGAAGGATATTTTCCCAAAGCCTGGAAAACTGCTTCAATACTTCCTCTACTTAAGAAGTTGAGTCTGGACCCGAAGGATCTCAATAACTTTCGGCCGATCTCACGCATCCCCCTGCCAGCTAAATTGGTAGAGAAAGGCATGAATGCACAACTAAGTACATTCTTACAAGAGGCAGAAATTCTGGATCCAACACAATACGGGTTCAGAGAGGGACACTGTACTGAGTCCGCTCTCTTAAAATCTACAGAGGAAATTAGGGCCGCGCTTGACCAGGGAGGCAAAGCTGCAATGATTATGTTGGACCTGTCTGCGGCTTTTGACACGGTCCACCATGACTTGCTGCTGGACCGTTTGTGGGATTGTGGAATCCATAGTAAAGCTTGGGATCTCCTGAAGTCCTTCCTCTCGGACAGAGTACAAACAGTTTCACTTGGCGCATTCTGTTCCAAACCCTACTATCTGCCCTGCGAAGTGCTGCAGGGGTCCTCGCTTAGCCCCACGCTTTTTAATGTCTACATTTCCCTGCTGGCCCCACTGATCAAATCCTTTGGATTTGCTCTGACATCGTATTCAGATGATGCTCAGATTGTAGTGTCCCTGCTGCCTGGGCAAGAGACGGAGACTGCTAAACTATTTTTTGATTGTATGGAAGCAGTGGGTAAATGGATGACCCAAAGTTGTTTAAAACTCAATTCTGGTAAGATAGAAGTCATTCTGTTTGGCAATGACCCCAAGTTCTGGACCCCAAGTTGGTGGCCAGACTCATTGGGGGTGCTTCCGATCCCTACGAGGAAAGTAAAGACCTTGTGTGTCCTGATTGATGACAAACTCAACTTTGAGGACCAGGTCAATGCAGTGGTCTCGGCGACCACATTTGCTCTTAGAACACGCAAGAAAATCTTGCAGTTTCTACCCAAGGAAAACCAACATACAATAGTGATGGCACTAACTATGTTGCGGTTGGACTACTGCAACAGCTTTTACTTAAATATTCAGGAACGACTACTGTATAGACTCCAACTTTTACAAAACTCGGCCGCCAGATTGCTCACAGGAACAGCTAAATATGCTTCGATCTCCGGAGATATCAGAAGACTTCACTGGCTGCCTGTTAAGAAACGGGTGCAGTTCAAATCACTCTGTACAGTTTACAAAGCGTTTCATGGTACCGGGCCAGATCTTTTGAAGCAACAGTTTCGGTAGTATATCCCCAATACACCACTTGAGTCTCTGGGAGCAAAATTGGTAACGGTACCTATCTCTAAAAAAGCCAGCTGGGGAGGTAGGAGTTTCATAGCTGGTGCAGCCAAGGCATGGAATTCTCTACCACTTCATCTTAGAAACAGTCCTGATTTACTGGCATTTAGGAAAGCCTTAAAAACTTGGCTTTTTGACGCATAGTTCCGGGCAGTTTATCTATATCTCGTTGGGTTGCATATAGACAGCGTCAGGACACCTTCGGGTAGCAGTTTGCGCTTTAAAAATATTTTAACATAACATAACATGCCAAACAGTGCATGCACAACTGTGCACTTTTGGAGACCCCTTACATGCCTTTCCGCCACGCATTTCATGGTGGGGTGACTGCCATGAAATGCTTGGAGGAAAGGCAGGTCATAATCTGCACAGTGTTGCCGGGATCGGGAACAGCGCAGTAGACTGCTGCCTTTCCCACCATCGCACTGCCGAGATCCAGGATTCTGGAGGTGGTGGTGGTCTTCAGTCCGGCTGCTGACTGTCCCACCAACAGCATAATACGGTGGTCGGACCAATAGTGTGGTGGCATTTGGAGCGCCACTGCGAGTTCGGAGGTCCCAGGACTGCTGTAATCATAATAAGGCCCTTAATTTAAGTCCAAAGTCCTGAAGTAAGATGTTCAATGTGATTTGTTATTGTTCTTATCAAGATAGAGACATCATACACCTTGGTGCAGTCTTATGAGAATGTCAGTGCAGAGGACCCACAGGGGAAACAAATTCCACTAAGATTGAGGTACTGAGGAGCACAGTCCTTTTTATCCGGCTGTCGATGGAAAGCTACTTAGAGGACATTTTAATGAGATGGGGTTGCAGAGGTAGACATGACTCTCCTACCAGACAGGAGATGTGGAGGAGCACATTATAAAGCTGGAAATGTGCATTAACTTATGGCTGGTCTATCAGGCTGTGGATTCAGAGGCTGTAGATGTAGATTTAGAGGCACATAGCGGGAATCTTACGAAGATGGAAATGCAAAGAAACAAATAGTTTCAGTACGAGAAGAGCGATGGGGACAATTAGAGGACTCTGCCAGGCAGCCTTAGATGGAAAGAAGTTCAGAGCTCTGTTAGGAGGCTGAGAATGAAAGGAGGCATAGGTTCAATCTTATGAGGCTTAAAATTGAGAAAAGAGCAAGGATCTGTTAGGATGTGGGAGATGGAGGACAGCAAAGGGCTCTGTTAGGAGGCTAGAGATGGAGAGAAGCACAGAGCTCTGTTAGGAGGCTGGCGATGGAGAGAAGCGCAGGGCTCTGTTGGCAGACTGTAGATGGAGAGAAGCGCTGGGCTCTGTTAGGAGGCTGGAGATGGAGAGAAACACAGAGCTCTGTTAGGAGGCTGGCGATGGAGAGAAGCGCTGGGCTCTGTTAGGAGGCTGGAGATGGAGAGAAGCACAGGGCTCTGTTAGGAGGCTGGAGATGGAGAGAAGTACAGGGTCTGTTATGAGGCTGGAGATGGAGAGAAGCACAGGGCTCTGTTAGGAGGCTGGAGATGGAGAGAAGCTCTGGGCTCTGTTAGGAGACTGGAGATGGAGAGAAGCACAGGGTCTGTTAGGAGGCTGGAGATGGAGAGAAGCACAGGGTCAGTTAGGATGCTCGACATAGAGAGGAGCACAGAGTCTGTTAGGAGGCTGTAGATGGAGAGAAGCGCTGGGCTCTGTTAGGAGGCTGGAGATGGAGAGAAGCACAGAGCTCTGTTAGGAGACTGGAGATGGAGAGAAGCACAGGGCTCTGTTAGGAGGCTGGAGATGGAGAGAAGCACAGGGCTCTGTTAGGAGGCTGGGGATGGAGAGAAGCACAGGGCTCTGTTAGGAGGCTGAAGATGGAGAGAAGCGCTGGGCTCTGTTAGGAGGCTGGAGAGGGAGAGAAACACAGAGCTCTGTTAGGAGATGGAGAGAAGCGCTGGGCTCTGTTAGGAGGCTGGAGATAGAGAGAAGCACAGGGCTCTGTTAGGAGGCTGGAGATGGAGAGAAGCACAGGGCTCTGTTAGGAGGCTGGAGATAGAGAGAAGCGCTGGGCTCTGTTAGGAGGCTGGAGATGGAGAGAAACACAGGGCTCTGTTAGGAGGCTGGAGATGGAGAGAAGCACAGGGTCTGTTAGGAGGCTGGAGATAGAGAGAAGCGCTGGGCTCTGTTAGGAGGCCGGAGATGGAGAGAAGCGCTGGGCTCTGTTAGGAGGCTGGAGATAGAGAGAAGCGCTGGGCTCTGTTAGGAGGCTGGAGATAGAGAGAAGCGCTGGGCTCTGTTAGGAGGCTGGAGATGGAGAGAAACACAGGGCTCTGTTAGGAGGCTGGAGATAGAGAGTAGCACAGGGCTCTGTTAGGAGGCTGGAGATGGAGAGAAACACAGGGCTCTGTTAGGAGGCTGGAGATGGAGAGAAGCACAGGGCTCTGTTAGGAGGCTGGAGATAGAGAGAAGCGCTGGGCTCAGTTAGGAGGCTGGAGATGGAGAGAAACACAGGGCTCTGTTAGGAGGCTGGAGATGGAGAGAAGCACAGGGCTATGTTAGGAGGTTGGAGATGGAGAGAATCACAGAGTCTGTTAGGAGGCTGGAGATGGAGAGAAGCACAGGGTCTGTTAGGAGGCTGGAGATGGAAAGAAGTGCATTGCTGTCCTACGAGGGAGGCGATGCATAGGAGGAGAGCTTTATTTAACAGTCTGAAGATCATGTGTGACTGTGGGCTTCATTACCAGGCTGCAGATATCGAGGAGTACATTATTACAATGAAGATGAAGAGTAGCAAAGGGTTGTTGGATTAGGCTGATGGCGTAGAGTTGGCGTTGGGTTAGTTTGCATGCATAAATATAGAGGAAGAATAGGGTTGTCTGCTGCTTGTCTGAGAATACAGAAGCTCGGAGTACTGCCTCACCAGGATCGAAATGCACCGAAACATGTTGTGTTCTTATGAGGCTGAAGATACTAGTAGTAAATGCTGGTTTGCCTGGCCGAAGATACAGAGGAGAATGGGTCTGTCTTACAAAGCTGAAGATACAGGGGTCACAAAATTCCAATACAGGCTTATGGTGCAACTATGAAAATTTTATCTGAGTGGGGGTTACACAGTGGCATAGGCCTCGGATTATTCTGACAGAATATTGCACCAGAATAGTGACATAATGACATACCTTGACGGTCCCATGAACATTACTAATGCATTAATCTTATTAGCGGCCTAAAGTTGCCTGTGGACAGCTGCGGCCCTTGCAGGTAAGAGCAGTGGGCGGAGGAGCTAGGTGAGGGGGGATTTCGATGGATGATGACACATTAATTATTTTTTTAATTTTCCCTTGTCATCGTCCATCGAAATCTCCCCCCACCCTGCCCCACCGGTCCACCACTCGAACCTGCACGTGCCGCGGCTGCCTTTGAAGGGGGCGGAGACAATTCACTACGAGGGAAGGACAGACGAGATTGTCAGCAAGACCAAGAGGGGTATGAGCAACAGGATGCTCTTTCAACATAGAGCGGTACCCAGAATAAAACCATGAATAATGCATAACCGATAAAGAATTGTAGCTCTCTTGGTAAATCTGACGTTGGCTGTCAGCCCTTTGGCTTTATCAATGCTTTTTTTGTTTTATTGTGGTTTTTGTGAAACGTTATAGTGGGGGACTTACTGCCCCTTGCCATTATCAAAAAAGCAAAGAACACTGGCTATAATCAAAAATATTATTTTTGCCTCAAAAAGCACCCATTGTTATAGTAGGACTTGGCACTGAAAAGACCTACTTTGTATGCAGGCCCGGACTGGCCATTGCGGGCACCGGGCAATCCCCCGGTGCGCCGCACGGGTGGTGGCCGGTTTTGGACCCCTGGGGGCCATTTTTGTTACAGGGCCGTTTATGAAGCATAGCTGCAAAATCGGCCCTCTAAGAAAATTGGCCGAAAACCGGCCCCAGCAAAGAGATCGGTCGCACCCCCAACCTACCCCAGGGGGGCCAGCCGCGTACTTTGCCGGCGCCGGTTTTGGTTCTCAGTCCGGCCCTGTTTGTATGTGGATGTGTTTGTAATGAAAGAGCAAAATGCCATCACTCACAGTAAAGATAGCCAGTGGCTGAAGTGGCTGGCCCACTTCTTCATGCTGCATGCTGAAGAGGGTGGAAGAAAAATGTTAATAATAACGCAACAACAAAGCAACGGCTTAAAGAGGGATGGTTGAAAACTAAATGCCTGTATTAGTATATAGAAATATACAGTATTAGTACAATTAAAAAGGTATTGGCTAACACCAGACCTAAAATGTTTTCTCTGCTCACATTTGCAATAATGAAGCATACACAAATGATGACTGTGCATTGTGGCTGGGTGTAAAGTATCTCTACGATAAATTACATGTTTTCTATCAAATGTGAATGCGTTCCACGCTTGAACGGTTAGCGTCGGAGCATTTGTCAATCCTTGTCAGGGACAGCTCCTCCTTAATGGTGGAGAAGCTTCACACCACTTTTCAAAGTCAGTCAGCGAAAAATAAAATGATATAAAAACAATATTACCATTTTATTTTCCGCTGACTTACTGACCTGATGTCAGTGTAGGGAGGGCGGGACCATGGCAGGGAGAAGAGTGATGGGCACTGTATATGTGCATGTTGGTTTGGCCAGCCGTCTTAGGCCGGCCAAAGAGACATGTGCACTTAGGTTTCTCCAACTCAGCTGTGTTGCACAGTCGGTTTGGAGAAAAAGCACAAAAGCACAGACTCCCAGGCACTGTCTGAGTGGCATACCAGACCACTCAGACCAATCCTGGCGCTGCTCTCATGTTAGGTTTAGCATGAGAGAAGCTCCAGAATTGGGTGGGAAGCCTGTGCCCCAGTAACTGCTGGGAGGAGAGCCGGCCAAGAGCACCGAGGCGGGCGTGTAGACAGGTACGTGTTTTTAAATCATTTATTATTCCCCTAATCCCTGTCTTCCGCCACTCCCTGCCCCCCCCCCACTTTAGCTATGCAGCAGCCGCCACTGGGGCACATACTACTAACTTGATATATATGAGTATTTCCAATCACTAGTGCATACAACAGAAAGCAATTAAAAGCTATCCAACTAATAGCAGATTTGAATTAATTCATGTTTTTTGTTAAAGGTGATAGCCTCTAAGAGATCTTTGATTTACATTTTCGCCAAGGATTATATATGTCTACCTTAAGAAAGGGCAATATTTTACGGTATTATTGTATATTATAAAAATGCAACATTATGTTCTTATGCTGTGCAATGTTAGATTATGTTCTTTGACACTTTGTGATGTCATGGTGTGTTTTAATTTGATCCTTCATTTAATGCTACTTGTTGTGTTATATGATGTAGTTATGCTGTGCTGTGTTATGCTATGCTGTTGTGTTCTTTGCTGTGCAATGTTGAGTTTTGATACATTGCGTTATTTTGTGTTTTATCTTATCTTATGCAATGTTATGCAATGTTGTGTTATTCTGTATTGTTTCTAGTACTTTGCTACATTTTGATGTTTGGTGCTTTGCTATGCTATGTTATATTTTGCTATGCTTTACTATGTTATTTTCTTTTGTGATTATTGTGCAGTTATGTTATGTTATGTTACGTTACAGTACAGTATGGTATGGTATGTTATGTCAGTTACTAGGGACACCCACCCTACAAAATTAATTGTTTGTAGGTGCAACTCACCAGAGGTGAGAGAACACGGTGTGGGGATAGAAGAGAAATCAGGGGAGGCAGTGAGAAAGGAATCAGGACCTAAGAGTTTAACTCCAGGGAAAGCAGTACATTCATTAGCCCTCCAATCCCAAATCATTCAGCCTTCTGCATTGGGGAGGGGGTCTCTCTTTCTGTCTCTCTTAACGTCTTAACCGCAGCGGTTTTTCCACCACGGTGCCGGCGTTCTAAAGGGTGGGCGGGGCTCCGTCGGCCATTGGACAACGGCAGCACTAGGGAGGTAGTGCTCCCTACAGCCAACGGCTGACGGGAGCATACAAGGGGTTAAGGGCACATTTCTGTGAACGCTTAGAGCAGACTGTTTATCAGGACTCTCCATATATTCAGTTGGAGATGGTGATAATGAGGAACTAGGGGAGCTGTGGTTAATTTGTAAAAAATATAAGTGCCCAGGGCTCTCGTTAGGAGTCAGCTTACACCAGCCCATTTCTCCTGTAACACTGCCTCAAACAGAGCCAACTACTAACCAGGAAGTAGGGAGAGGATGTTGCCTAAGGACCAGAGCTGCCGACTTTGGAGCTGGGGAACCATTGGCTCAACATTATGCTATCAGGGCAAATCCCTAAAGCCCCTGAGCCTACCGAAAATGAGTGTGTCCTTAACTGGTGCTCATGAAACTATAGCACTGGCGTAAATGATTAAGTGCTGGTGCTGAGCACAGGAAACCACCGGCTCAAATTAAGCACTGTGGGGGAGTATGCTGAAGGTCCATTTAGGTAAGAAAGGATGGAAGGTGAGAGTGAGTTGTTATTTGCAAACATACTTATGTGAAAAATGTTGCCCAAAGAAGAGGAAGGTGCAATATGTTGTGCAAATATTTTGGTCAGTGAAGGATGAATTTGTTGTGAGAGTTAGGATGACTTTGAGTTGTGATAGATGCACCCCTTGTGTATCTTTTAGAAAGAGATTAGTTCAATTGCCCAATAAATGTAATTTGGGAGCGATTGTGCAGTGATAATTTGTGCCGGGAACTGATAATTTGGTGGACACCTAGTGGGTGTGTTGAATGACTTCATGGGGACAAAGGATTAAATGTGGAAACCATAGTTTTGGGCCAATGTCATTGCCAAAGAGACTTGGGTAAAGACTGTGTATGAATATTGGAATCTTTTTGATCTGTGGGGTGGTGGTGTGAAGTGTGTTCTAGAAGCAGTGTTTCACTTCTCCTGGGGATTCTAGCCCTGCATAATGAACAAAGTGGTAACTAAGGGACTGATTATGACTTTTGTGGTGAGGGAGCCAGACTGCCACACCGCTTCCCTGGTCCCACACTGCCATAGTCTACCGCCGGCCACCCACCACATTACGAGTTTTCACGTTGTCTGGTGGGCTGTCCTTTGGTGAACCCACGCCAGTGCCTTTGAAAAAAGGCACCACAGTGGGAGCGCCAAAGCCCGTTCCTGCACGGCACGGACTCTGAAGTCCATGCCGTGCAGGAAAGGGGTGCCCCCGCATGCATTCCTATAGCCTGAGGCACCAGGGGGCCCTGTGGGTCCCCTTAGTTACCTCACTACCAGCCTCTTCATGTTGAGCTCACCGCCATTAAAAGGCTGGCAGTGAGGAAACTTGTAATATACTTGACATTGCCGCAACAGCACCACCAGCATATTACTGCCTCACACCGCTGCAAAACCGCCAAGGAACTGTGGTTCCCTGTCAGTTGCAGGGGGCCTGCGCAGTTCGACTGCCAAACTCAAAATAGGGTGGTTAAACAGCTGGTGCAGCAGTAGCCGCACCGCCACCAGGACCGCCAAACTCATATTCACCCCTGAAGAAGGTGACGGAAATTCTTGCAAGCACTTTAAATCAAGAGGACACTGGGGTGAACTTTTGACTGAAAATGGGATTAAGTTAACATGTAAAGAAAAGAGAGGGGTTGAAAAGAAATGGAATTGAGTCCAGCGTATCCTCTTGGCATCATTCAGAGACAAACGATGAGAGACAAAAGGTCTCATTAGTACCATCACAGGCTATGTGAGATTTGCTG
Source organism: Lissotriton helveticus (assembly GCF_964261635.1). Classification (NCBI taxonomy): domain Eukaryota; kingdom Metazoa; phylum Chordata; class Amphibia; order Caudata; family Salamandridae; genus Lissotriton; species Lissotriton helveticus. The sequence goes on along the minus strand of NC_136068.1, from coordinate 189,021,713 downwards.
TAGGTAGTGAAACTGAATAATTTGCCTCCATCTAAATTTCAGAGATTGAAGTAACTAGGTTCCAGAATGTGCCCCGCGAGCTGAGCAGGGATATCAAAGGTGACTGATGACCCCGTAATGTACAGCAGACATGAAACTGAAATAGTGGAGGCTTTTTATCGGCATAAGGTAGTGAGGCGGGAGACGGTCATGGTTGAATTGCGTAAGCGTGTGCAGAAATGTTTTTCTGTTTGCTCCAAGACGTACACGAAGATTGAATGTTTTGCTAATGCAGTTAAGCTTGATGATGAATCGCCTGGAATCACAATTGAATAGCTTTGCGCCTGAAATTGCTTGTCAGGGGTTTGAGAGAGATTGGGAGTGAACACAGGTTGTTGGAGATGGATGACGAAGGGGAATCCTAGGAAAGTGTTGCAGGTGTAAAAAAAAAGTGCTGGTTTTGCAAGATTATGGGTAGTGTTTCCTCTAACGTTTGTGGTATTACCCAGTGTCTCATCATTCAACTGTGTGTGTCTGAGACAGGGAAGGTTTGCTGTGTGATGGTTGTGCAGCATTCCCTTTTGCAGGATTCTGGAGCCTTGTGCAAGGAACAGTGGAAGAAAAACAACAGTTTTTCACTCAAGATGGGTTGGTTAATTAATTAACTACTGAATATTACACTTTAAACAATACTGAGCACTGTTATGTAGGGTGCTTAACTGAATGCCTTTATCAGCAATGTTCTTGCTCTTCTGGGTGGGGAATCAAATTGGAGCTGAATGGATTGTCAAGTTTTTTTTAGGTTGAGCCTGGGCAGCGCATGTGCTGCTCTGCGAGGCATGTTGTATTGAGGTAGGGAATTGAAGCCCCGCCCACTCTCCGCCCACCTTTCTAATTGGCTTGTGTCATTGTCCACTGCAAACTGAGGCTGTTCATTGGTCAAAAGTCTTATTAGTCCCCCCTTAGTGCCTCCTTATCTCATTTTGTAACCTCCCACGGCGATACCCCCTGTTATGTGTGTTGTTGCTCAGTAGGCTTGAAATACAGCCTCCCAGCACTATTTTCCCCAAATAGCTTTGTCCTGCCTGCTCTTGCAGGCAGGACACGCTCTCTCCTAATGCTTTTTTAAACATTTTATAGCCCGCATTTGCAATGCAATAGGTATTGAATTTGCTAGAGTTTAAGCTATTGGCATAGTAAATGACAATGCCTTTTATTTATCTGTTTTTAAAACAACATATGCATAAAAGGCATTGTCATTTACAATGCCAATAGCTCAAACTCTCATAAATGCGAGCCCTAGCGCATTGCAAATACTTGTTATTTAAGTCTTGTAGCAGATAAGGGCTGAAAAACTGGACATTTTCATTTGATGTAATGCTCTGTTTTGGTATGCGATATTGTGTTGTTTAGTGTTTTTGTGCTATTTACTAACTGTACTGCAATATATATTTAGTGTTTTAAACCCCTGAAGAGGCTATGAAGCCATTGATTTGAACAATGCTCCTGGTCCCCTTTCGGGGTGCATGATTAATAGGGTGTTGAATGGAGTTTGGCCTATTTGGGAGCTGTTGGGTGAATTACTTCAACATGGAGTATTTGCTTCAAACAATGTTGCTTTGCATAAGCATGAGGTGTCGCAGAAAGTGTGAGAATAGACACATCAGTGCATACTTACTATTTGGGAGTTGTTAGTTTCCTAGGGCCTCATTTATGAAAAGTGACGCATCGCTGCGTGAAAACAGCGTTGTGTCACTTTTCATTGCGCACTCCTTGCGTCATGATTGATGCTTCATATTTATAATATGACGCATCATGTCGCAAGGAGTTACAGATACGTCAGTATTTCTGACGTATCTGTAGGCGCAAATGTGACGCATTGCTGAAGTGTGTCACAAAAGTGACGCAACTCCAGCAATGTGTACTTTCACATGGGCAAGTCCCATGTTGTTAGTGCCTGCGTCAGTCTTACACCTGCCATGAAGCAGGCATACGATTTTGACACATTAGCGGCCAAGAAATGGCGCAGTGAAATCTTATAGATTTCACTGCATCACTTCCATGACCTTTTGTTGCGTCAAAACGCCCCCTTGCATACATTATACCTGGCGCAGGTATAATGTGGCGCAGGGGTTTACAAAGTGACGCATCTACCTAGATGCGTCACTTTGTAAATATGGCGCAACAAGGTGCATTTTTTACGCCACTGGTGCGTCACAAAAAGTGACGCACCAGCGGCGTAAAAGTGATGCACAGCCTCATAAATGAGGCCCTTAGAGTGCACAGAATGTGGAAGGGTGGTGCAAACTGAAAAAACACCAATAAGCAAATAAGACATACACATTGGAGGCACTGCAATCTGCTGACCCTTACCATTAACCAGATGTTACCCATAGTACATTTTATTTACATTAGATGGTTAAAGGTCCTGCTGAACCCTGCCACTAATTAAGTATGTGGTGTAGCTGCACTCATCGGATGAATGAGTAGTGTACTGCCTACTCTTTCTGTGTAAGGCGCTTTATAAAACATATTGGCCTTTACACGCGACCATCTCAGCCATAGCGGCAGCGGGCACTGTGTGTGTTAATAGAGGGTAATCACAGAAGACCTTGTAATCCATACGATTAACATATGGTAATGGGGATACTGACAAATGAGCAAATGATGCCAAATGAGTGTAATAACAGTTTAAACCTGCAGTCAAAGTTTGTGAAATGAGCATGAGTCTTGCAACTTCTTAAATGCAGAGATGCTGCCTACTGCCAGCGGAGGTTTTTTCATGAGGGCGGGGGAGCTTCACCCCCCGCCCGCTGCAAGCTGCGCTAAATGTGAAAAATAAAATAGCAATAAAATGATTTCATTGCCTTTTTATTTTTCACTGAGGTGTGCCATAGCAGCTAGTCTGCCCCTGAGAAAGGAGAAATGCGGAGCCAATTGGCACCATAGAGGACTGGCCATAGCGGGCACCAGGCGTTTCCCTGGTTGGCCGACAGGGTGGGGGCTGGTTTTGGGCCCCTGGGGGCTGTTTTTTTACCAGGGGCTGGTAATATCACCCCCGTAACAAGATCAGCTGAAACTATCCAGCGCCCCAAAGCACTATGCGTTGTAAAGGCATGCGTTGTAAAAACAGCGTTGTAAAGGCATGCGTGGTAAAAGCATGCATTGTAATGTCATACATCCCAGTTTGGCTAGCTGGGTTACGACGGACAGCCTGACATGCACACTTTGCAGCTCTCCAACCCAGCTGGGTGGAGAACAAGCAGAGGCCTCCAGTCGGCCCGCTCCATCCAAAACTGGCGCTTCTCTCATGCTGGTTTACAATATGAGAGCAGGGTCTGGATTGGTTAGAGGAGCTCTTCGTGCATCAGGCTGCAAAAGAGCACCAAGGAGGACTGTCTGTGGGTAAGTACCATTTAATTTTATTTTATTTATTCGAAATGTGTAGTGCATATTATTGTAGTGGTTATGTTTTATTTTGTAGTTATTTAGTGGCTCTGTTTAATTGGGTTTTTGGAGGGAGTGGGTGTTTTATTTTGTCCTTTTGGAGTTAGGGGGCATTTTATTTTGTTTTAGGGGAAGCGGTGGGCGCTTCGCTCACCTCACCACTTTCAAAGGCTACCAGCCACCGCTGCCTACTGCTGTACGTTAACACCTCAGGTGCAAGATAAGACGTGGAAAGTGTAATCACAGTTGCCACCCTGTGCCCAAGTTACACACCTCTAAATGCTTAGATTTCATCGGTTCCTCTGAGACTGAAAGAGGCCAAATTCTGAACATGGATTCATTCTCCAAGTTCTTCTCCTCCTCTTGAAGTCAGGCGAGCATCAGGCAGACTAGCCTAAGTCAAGTCACTGCTCAGTCCCTCTGCCAGCTGGCATCCTGCATATGCAATAGTGAAGCACAAACCATTTAGAAGTTTGTTGTCCTAACAGAACAAGATTGAATTGGCCCACCTTATTTCCCAGTGCAGGCCGCACCCCTCTATGTGAGCTCAAACGTTTCTTTAGATCACAGAGATGATTGTTCTATCTGGTTCACATGAGGAATCATCCTCCTCTCCTGCTAAAAATTTCTACAGATGCTTTCCACTTTAATTATTTGCAGGAAATGACTTTTCAGTGTAAATGTGCCAACATGTGACTTGCCGTGCTTCTATTGCTTGAGGTGAGACACCAGCATGGCTTAGCTTCTCTGCTAGAGCAGGCAATACTCACTCAAGATGGCGGATAGCAGTTTTGGCTGACGTAAATTATAGCACAATAATTCTCATAATTTACAAAGGGGAATAACCAGCCAGTGGTATTTCTTTGAAAATCAGTGTGTCTTTAACAAAACAGAGAGGTTAAAGCAGAACAACATGATGGAGATATGAGGTGCATAGCACTTGAAGAGCAATGACCCACACTGTCACATATAATTAATTGTCATCCAGGGAGATGATGCATAGCTCGATTTGATTGATTAATTGATTGATTGGTTGGCATATTGATTTGGAAATTTGTAGATTGTGAACTGATACCCATTTGGGTATCCCGACACTTGAAAGATTCTATTGCACATAAAGCCTGTTTAAAAGCCAGTTGAAATATATACAAAAGTAACCGATAACTGACAAGAAAGTCAACTGACAAGAGGTTGTAAACTACTGCCATCCTTAATTCTTTGAAAGTACAAGGACTTTTTCTAAAGGACACAATGTAAGTTCGTATCTTTGGTTTTGATGCCAAAGCACAAAGAACTCACGTCGTTGCGTTACTGCTTTGTTTACTTTTCAATTTTTTGTCAATGTCGTTTTCATAAAAGCAAAGGTGTTTAGTCCAGTCTAGTGGAGCAGGTTCTGGTTACTGTATTTCATTGTAGGTCAGTGCCTTTGAACCAATGACTGCTTACCAGTAGAAAATAGACCAGCAAGGCCCTAAACTGGGAGATGCAAAACTGGTGCTTACGCTGGACCTTTTCACAATGTGTTGAACGTCAGTCTGTCTTAAAGGTCCATGCTGCAGCTTTTCTTACTTGACTCGCATTCCTGGTGAGGAGGCCCAGTGGAGCATCCACACCAGGGATCTGTGTTTGACCCCATGGTCACAGCTTTGAATCTTAGCTGGTCCATGCGGCCTTACATCCTCCTGAAGTTGATAAACTACATACAATTAGGTTGGTTACTAATAAACATTTCTATTTCAGTGCTGAGATGCCTAAGTTTGAACATTTGGTATCCCAATACACCTTATGTTATCTTTTGGGATTATCAGATGAATTTAGGGGCTAATGTCTTAAACTGTTAACATTTCTCTAGTGTGTCAGTGATGCCAAACTTTAAGATCCTTTTCTAGACATTGGTCTCTTATTATCAAATTATATTGATGCCAGGGTACTCCATGGGTAACTGGTGAAAGTAGATCTTGTGGCAAATATTCAAACGTTGATATCACTGTAATCTTTGGTTCCAGTCATAAACGTGTTGTGCTTTTGTATGTCTACAAAGTTATGGTTCCTTTTTGGTGGATTACATCTTCTAGAATCAACACATATTTGATCTACTAAAGGAGGGTGGAGATTTGGGGGTGCAAGGTTGGACCTTTTTTTCTAAAAGTTCAATTGGGAGCCACCAGCTTTGTGGATTGTTCCTAATCATCCTTGTGCAGTGAGGACAGATCCAGTGATGGGATTCTGTGGCACCTGGTGGGGGGTGGTGTTATCCGGCTCTCCTGAAGATACTAAAGAGTGTTGTATTGGTGTGGTGAGGTACTAGTCCACCAGAAAGTGTCAACACCTGAACAGTGTAACCTGAAGTCGTGATATTAAAGTTAATTAGGTTAAATTCTCAAAGACTTGATCTTTTCCTCCACCGTTGGCAGTCACGGTAGGAACATTCACCCTTTTTGGGACTCAGCTGGAAGGTGATCAGGTGCTCTCGCTTGGCTGTGAGCATACTTCTCTAACTTCAGGTAGCTTTTGAGCAGGCTGGCAGGCAGTCAGATAGGAAGACCTTCATTCCTTCTTGGCACCAGCTTTCAGGATATCGTCCATGAAGTTCTTCTGTGTCATGAGGCGCATTGAGGCAGTAATGTAATCAAGAATAAAGCTGACAATGCATTTTTTGTGTTGGAATACAACGATTGCCTTGTGCCATGGTTGGCTGTTGTTTTCAAACCTTAATCAGGTAGTTGCACAAAGCCAACTGTGCTCTTGCTGGCAACAGATCCAAAGTTGCAACTGGGACACACTTGGAAGAGTGAAGTGGAGGGTTGGGTCAGTGGTGTGGAAATGGGATTTATAATCAGAAAATTCGCAATTCCCATTTGATATCATGAAATGAGAAGTGTGGCCTTCCTGGAACAAAATGCAGGAGCAGTGTTTAACCTTTGCTAAAGGTTTCCCTACATAGCATGAGGGTGGTCTTTTAGCTTTTTAGGAAGAACAAAGTCTTGGCCCTGCTCAAAAAGCTGGAATCCACAAATTTGGACGTCAAACAGCATTCAACGTCTAGTGATATTTATAATTTATCTAGGAGTGTATCCTTATTATTGCAAACTGCTTTACAGCATGGATACTGTGGAATTCAACAATGGGGCACAACACTTGCGTCTCTTCTGTTTTGTGCATTCTGCCACCAAAGAATCCACCTCAAATGACATTCAGCTTGTGTGGGTATCAAAGTGCTTCTAGTGACATCTTGGGGTGGAGATTGCGGTTACAGTGGTGAAGTTACAGACTGTGCCTGGGAAGCTGAGTGAGTTCGGGAAACCTCTGGGGAGGCTGCGGTCAAAGATTTCAATGCTAGCCCATCCTTTCTAGGTAAAGTTTAAATAACCAGGCCATTATCAGTGATGAGGTCCTAGTGCAAGATGTCCGATGGCCAGGGCACACATAAAATAGGGAAATGAGTCTGCCAACCGCCTCATGATCAACAGGTAAAGATGCCATGGGGTTGCTCCAGGTAGAACACAATGTGGTGGTGCATCTGAGTAGGGATACTGGATGGTGCCAGGGAGTTCCAGGCAAGGGGTGGCGCAGTGGACCAGGGAGGCTCGGGGTACCAGCTCTAGAGTTTACCAAGAGGTTGTTGATCCAGACTAGGGATAGAGGATAGATGCCAAATGGCAGCATTTCACCCGATACCCTGAGTGCCAGCTGCAGCACTTTCCTGCCACAGTGAAAGAGTCGCTTTAGATGCCCCTTTATCATAGCAGGCAAGCTTTGCACTTCCTGAAACTTTACAAGATTGTTTTTAAATGCACGTGACATTCTGAGCCAGCTGCTGGGCTTTGTAACTTTGCACACCCCTAGCTGTGAAGATATAAATTATTTTCGATCCAAATACAAATTTTAATGATATTGTTAAGGTATATCTCTTTGTTACTGACACACCCGGGGATTTTATGACACAGGGGACTGCAGATCCTTGTTCAGAACCTTTTGAATGTGGTGATCGAACCTCCCAAACAAGGCATAATTTCCTCTGCATGATAAACGGGGGAGGATAACAAAGTGCCAAAGAGCGGATGTGGAGGTGGTGGGGGAGGGGTGGATTTTACAAAATGGGAGTGCCTGGGTAACTGGCAAGCCACTCATAATCTCTACAACCCCAGTCGCTTGGGTCTTTTCCTGATGTCCTGGAGAGTGGGAAAAATCTGAAATAGACTTCAACAGTCGTGATTCTCTACAAACGAGCTGGAAACCCAGGGCCATATTATCAAGCAAGGGCGATACATTATTGCCACTTTTATTGGCAGGAAACTGCCGCTAAAGCGTCGATAATGGGCTTGATAATATGCCCTTGTGAATTCCCATAGCATCCCAGGTTCTGGTGTTAACCTGGGCTGCTATGGGAATTCATAAGGGCATATTATCAAGCCCATTATTGCCGCTTTAGCAGCAGTTTCCTGCCGATAAAAGCGGCGATAATGTTTCACCCTTGCTGGATAATATGGCCCCCGATTCTGTGTAAGAGATTCAGCACATCTTACTGCTCACTGTGTGAATATGGCTCGGTATTGGATAGGTGCATGAAGCAGTGCTTTAAGTGCTCCGGTACTGTGTACCTGCACTTCTTTCATTTGAACAGGAGAGTACCCTCACTTTTCTGCACTCCTGCAATGTATTTAATGGGAGAGTGCCGGCACTACTAATGAGCAAACAAGTACTCTAAATAGTGAGTACCTGCACTTTTAGATTTTCATTTAACGCACTTGCATGAAGGGAACCAAAGCAGTGTGATACATGGAAGCTCTTGGTAGGTCTTAATCAGTGCCTGAATTGGAAAAATAGAAGTGCAGGTACTCTGTAACAGAGAACCTGCTTGTTTCTGAGAAGTGCCTGTACTCTCCAATCAAACGTATTACGTCACTCTTGAGAAGTGCCGGTACTCTAACTTTCAAAATAAAAAAGTACTGGTACTCCGTACTAGACAGTACGGCCCATTTAAATCACTGGTCTTAATATGTCCAACCATAGTTTACTTCCACATGATGCTCCAACCTTTGGGGGTGGGATATTCTGAGGCAAGACATCATCATCATCATCAGCATCTTGTGCAAATTCAGGAAACTTTGACAGACCTCACAGAGGGCACATTTTGCCATCTCTGGGAGAGGAGAGTAAACCTTCCCCACTTATTCTACTGAAATCCCTATCTAAATGTGTTACTACTGTTCCCAATAAGGCTTTCTTATCTGCCAAAGGCCCACATCTTAATTTTTACCCAAAAATTTCCCCAAGGGTCAAACTTTAAAAGCAGTCTTTCACTCCCTCACTATTGATAGAACTGTCCTCGAGAAACAGCACAGAATGCTATTGCAGCTCTTCGTCCTTGGCCCATTGCATTCTGGGATTTCCGGAGTCCCTGTATTCAGCGCGAGGACAGCACGAGCTAAACGCTTGGCACCGCCTGGCACTCTCTCCGGCAGCTGAAAGGAAGGGCACAAATTGAAACTGTGCATGTCACATAAAGCTGTCCCTGGGCTGGCGCTCTGCACACCCGTCCCTTCTCTCCTGGTGCCATTAGCATTCAGCCGGCGGAACGGGCCCAGCAATTAACACAAAGGCAGCGCCATTCCTGGTGACTGGAGGCCTCGCGGGACTCTGGGTGGCGCGGGCCTGCGCAGAGATGGCCCTTTGCTGGGAACAGAGAGAAGTGTCACCGCCGAGTAGGCCGCGATATGAAAAGCTATTAATAATTATGCGGGAGCGTCCCTTCCATCAGCCGTTTATTGAAAGGTGCTCAGCGCGGGAGCCCGCCTTCTGATTTATGAGAGCAATAAAGCTCCAAACTCTCTGATCCTGTTATTTAAGCAAAGCTAATGGGGTGAAACCATCACGGTGCGGTGGGGCAGATCCCGCAGCGAGAGGCAGTTAGACTGCGTCACCTGCGCTGTCTCTCCGGCGCGCGGGGAAGAACCCTGCTTGCGCCTACATCCATCATTCCAAGCCCCTTTCTGGTTCGCTCTCTGCTTCTCCCTCTCTTGAGGTTTTTTTTGTTCGGGGGGGACTGGGTCCTTTGCCTGATGAATTCATCGTCCATGAAGGATGTGTGATATCTAGATTGATGGAGCTCGCTTTTGAAGGAGTTGTCGCACATATTTGCATAATAAGAATATTGCAGTGGGATGTAAATCACTGAACCTCACCGCAGTCATGTGTCTTATGTACAAGTTGGATGTATGACGTTACAACGCAGGCTATTACAACACCTGCCTTTACAACGCGGTTTTTACATCGCAATCCATTACAACGCATAGTGCTTTTGGGTGCTGGATAGTGAATAGTTTAGTTTACTATTCCAACTCCAGTCCCCGTGGACACTAGGGAAGGTTATTGGATAGTAAATTAACCTATTCCCTATCCTAGAGCGCCCCCCAGAGCAATGCGTTGTAATAGTTTGCGTTGTAATGACCGCGTTGGAATGGTAGTGCGTTGTAAAAGTTTCGTTGTAAAGGTTGTTTACCTACAAGTTACTCCCTACCCTCACAATCGAACAGCTATCTCATTCTCAACCCCAAATCTGGCAAGACCTCATCTGCCAAACTACAAAAATCAGAGTTCTAAGTGAAGTTCTACAGTCTTTGACCTTGCAACTTTGAGCGGTTTCTATTTTTTTTGTGTTAAATAACTTTTATTAATGCAATAATAAAAGTACCAATGTTATATATGAACATAGGATGAAACAATAGAATAATATAGTATATAACATCAACAAATATTATAATAAAGAGCAATCTAATGCAGAGATAATAAGAAGAGGGGAAAGGAGATCATCTTATGGTTAAGAAAAGAATAAGGAGAATAACGGTACATATTAAGACAAGTTGAAACTGAGCGATTTCTTTTAAACTACCAGCTTTGCAACCGCAAAGTGAGCAAAGATTAAATGAGAGGTTGAAAAGATGCCCTTTGCTGCATCTGAAAGCCCCCATTGACAATCAGCGTTCATGACCTGGCAGCTGCTTACTTCTTTTTCTTTGTGACACTGGTTGTTTTGCCTGCCTTCCTCTCTGGTGACAACGCAGAAGCACACTTCTCAGCATCACTGATGTCCAGTACATATTGCACATTACTTCCAGATGCAGGGAATTTTGAGATGGGCGAAATGAAATCACAACCACCTGAGATAAATCTGAGAATTTCAAAATGTATCTCAAAGTGTGAAATAGCAAATTCCAATGAGTAAATGGGCTAAAAGGAAACTTTGCCACCCACTTCAGGAGCCCATATTGTTTTTAAGTGCTCAATTAATTAAGGACGTTTGGTATGAGATGCATGCTAGATTTGTTTTTAAATTAAATGAATTTTAAGGGCTAATTTTAAGAGTCTCAGTAATTCTCTGGAAATGGAAAAATGTCAGATAATCAGGACACTGAACTTTCTTTTCACTCTGGTACATTGCAAATATTTCCTGTAATTACCAGGAGCTGTAGCAGTAATACTGAAAGATGTCCCTCCCGTTAATCATTGGAATGGCTCTGTCGGCCTTTTACTGCCAGAGCGGACTTGTGCTAATGACCAGCAGAAAAATTGTTTTGGCTGGTTGTTCCCCCAAATCTTTGGCAATATTCCAAATATTGAAGAATTGACTGCCACTAATGTTAATAACATCCCAGTAATTTCCACAATATGTTAAGAATGTGCTCTATCTCAGGGTCTAGGAGTTCAAATAGATGTAGCTTGTACTTGTCTAGCTCTTGCCACAGATGAGAACTTTGACTCTTAGATGTCTTTACTAAATCAGGGGTTATACTAGATTAGATATTGTTTATAATGTTGAACCCTCTGTACTGTTTAGGGAGCAGTCCAAGAACCTTGAGTTTGAGATAAAGAGAGACTGGACATAGAAAGTAGGTTTTTAGAATGCCCTTAAGGATATAGAGAGTTCTGGCCATCAGGCGCAGGTGTAGGGGGATAGACTTTAGGGAGCAAGAAGAGAAGTGATTGAGAAAAAGAAGTTCTAGAGGGAGGGAGTGAGTGATGTGACAGAAAGCAGGGCTGTGTGATATTGAGTCAAGTGACAGGGAGAAGAGTGACGGAGACCAGGGGATGGTGATAAGAGAGGAGTGCCTGGCAGTGACATGCAACTGTAGACAAAAGAGGGGTGGCGGTCACACAATGGGGAGATGTTTGAGAGAAGAGAACTGAATATGTGGGAGGATGAGGGAAATAGAACTTAGAAGAGCTTGATGGAGATGAAAATCCAAGGTAAAGAGTTAGCTAAAGAAGAGCAGATCTTTGGGGTTAATGAAAAGTAGCAGCGTCAAGTGCACTTGAGAACAGCAAATCTCTGGGTGGTGGGTATTCAGTGGCAACAAGAGTTATAGAGAGCAGCAGGAGTGTGGAGTGGAGGGTATGAATCAGTGCCAGGCGTATTAGAGGACAGCAAATCAGTGTGATGAGCGAATGGGCTCGAAGCAACAATAAGTAAGATTTTAAGGAGCACACTAGAGAGCACTACAAAGCATCCAAGAAGACAGCAAGTCTGCGGTGTGGAGGGCATGGTGCATTGAGAAGGTCAGAGGACAAGATGTCTTGGGGTTAAGGGTACAGGACTGCAACAAGTGTGATACAAGACTGCAGTGCTGTGGAGTGGACTGTGTAGGTAAATAAGTGGGTGTAGGAGTAGCTATCTCACACAGCGAGATTTCTGAGAGGTCTTTGGATGCCACGCCCCCTTCTCCAACACTCTGCAAACAAGCCTCCTCGCGGACAACTGGTTGGGGGATGAAATCCACTTTACTGCTGAGGGTCATTGGGGGCCAATGTGCGGTGACTGGCTGCACAGTGAGTGACTGGTTGTGTGAGTGGCTGTACGAGTGGGTGTGGGAGTGCCTCTACAGAGGAGTGAGTGGGTATATGAGTATTGGTTTGGGTCTGTGTATGGGTATGTGAGTGGTTGTGTAATTGCGTGAGGGGGTTGTGAGAGGTTATATGGGTGTGAGTGGGCATGTGAGTGGTTTGTGGATGAGGTCATCATTGATATCATTTGAGATGTCATGAGTGATGTCACTGACCATGTCATGAGGGATGTAAAACGTGAGGTCATAAGCAGTGCATTGAGGGGGCATAAGTTATAGTTAATTCAGGTAAGTATACCTGCTGAATTTCACTGGTTTTGTATGAGTAAAATCTGAGCCTAACTATAACGTCCCTGGCTGTAACCTTTGTTTTTTGAGTTATTTTTTACGTTTTTTAAATTATATTTCCTAGCTATAACATTCCTGTAACCTTTGGTTTTTTTATGTGAATTTCTAAGGTTTGCTGAATTCTATTTTCCAACTATAACTTCCCTGTAACCTTTGTTTTTGTAAAGTGAATTTCTATGGGTTTTTTACCTTGTACTCATATTTGCATAATGGTGGAGAAAGGGGGTGGGCCTCCCACCAGCTCCAGGAATCTCACTGTATGGGACTTACTGGAGGTAACAGAAGGGATTTTTGGCCCCCAAAGTCCCTCAGCAACCAACAGGATTTCATCTCCCAACTAGAAGTGCACCAGGAGGAGCATTGGCAGAGTGGTAGAGAAAGGGGGCATGGCCTCTGAAGACCTATCAGCAATCCCTCTGTGTGGGACTTACTGAAGGCAACAGAAAGTGAATTCGGCCCCCAAGGACGCTCCAGAGCCAAGGGGACTTCATCCCCCAACTGGTAGTGTGCCAGGAGGCATGTTTACTGAGTCATGGTGAAAGGGGGCATGGCCTCTGACAACCGCTCAGAAATACCGCTGTGTGGGACTTACTGAAGGTAACAGGAGGGGGAGTTGGCCCCCAAGGACCCTCAGCAGTAAAGTGCATTTCATCCCCCAACCAGTTGTGCATGAGGAGGCTTGTTGACAGAGTGTTGGAGAAAAGGGGGTGGCCTTCAAAGACCTCTCAGAAATCACGCTGTGTGAGACTTACTGGAAGCAACAGAACGGGGTCCTGGCCCCCAAGGACCCTCAGCATTCAAGGAGACTTTACTCCCCAATCAGTAGTGTGCCACGAGGTGCATTTGCAGAGTGGTGCAGAAAGGGTGTGGGGCCTCCAATCACCCTTCTGTGTGGGGCTTATTGGATGTAGTAAAAGATGTTGGGGCCTCCAAGGACCCTCTGCAGCCAAGGGGACTACATCCCCAGGCAGTGGTGCGCCAAAAGGCATATTTGCATAGTAGTGGTTTAAGGGGGTGGGGGCTCTGGCGATTTATTTGCTTTTCCCACTTTAAAAAATAAAAAATATCTATATGGGGGAGGGAGCTGCAGGGGCTGCATGGCTTCCCTTCCTTGGGCCAATTACGGCTCGAGGACCCCATCCCCGGGGCCTGGTCTTTTTTCTTTCTTTTCTTTTTTTATTAATGGGAGTGGACTTTAATAAATATATATACATTTTGTGTGTTGTTTCTAAAAGAAAATTCGGGACCAAGTCAAAATGTTTCCATGTCAGAATCAAGAGTTCATATTGCGACAGTACCTTGTGTTGCCTATTCCATCTGTGCGGAACGGCAGCGGCTGCTGCTTCAGAATTCTTCCCCCTCCCAGCTGTTCTCATTCCTTTCATAAATGCAGAATGTGTTTCTTGTTTCTTACTTGACACCCAGCGGAACAGGCTTATCTGACTCATTCACTCCCTGATAGGAGTGCCATTGTAAAACCATGATAATGTATTATATATGCTAATATGTTCGCATACTCAATCGAAGAAGGCGGAGGCTGCATTTACATTACCATGTCAGAGAATGAGCAGTTCAACTTGGATCAAACCACAGCAGCCGCGGGTTGGCTGAGTGGTACCTGCTCTTGCCGCGGGCGTTCTGCCCAGGGTGACTGCAGCCATTTTGCTAGAGAAAAATCCACATAAAGGGTTTGAGTGCCTGAAAGCCCACATATGAAACTGCAAACGTACATTGGCACCACGCTCATTAATGATCAACGCAGGGATAAAAAAATATCACATGAATCCTTTATCCGTTTTGTTGTTGATCTTGAAATAACTAACCTCCTAGCAACCAGTTATAAGTGATTAAGAGAGCATTTACATTAAGATCTGTGTATGACATGAATATAAAAGCTTTCATTATTTGGAAATGCAATCAATGAGTACCAATTTCAATTTGGCGAGACTAGTTCTACGTAAAATGTTGTGTATGAAGAGCTTTGCAGAAAGGTGTATCTTACTAAAAGATTACATTTAATTCATCAGATTAAGTGCAACCATTACAAAATATCATATTAACCCAAATTCCCACGATGGCCAGTGCTAACCTTGAGAAATTAAAATAAAATAGTTAAAAATTAAAAACAACGTTAAAGATAAAAACACCCGTTGTGGGCACAGCCATACAGCCATCAATGCCCAGCATTACGCTCCAGCTGATAAATCAAATAATAACCAACAAAGCCAGTTACAATCAATGTTGCCTTACCATAAAATATTAAAATATCAGCAAGAGTCATTTAAAGGTGCAACGACCAACATCATATACCTGAAACAGAGCTTCAAAGACAACTAATGCGTCAAGAATGAAACCATCACCAATATATTCCAAAGTAGTACTTTATTACCAATTAGCACCATATTAGGCTTCAAAACCGAAAAATAGTACAATCATCTAGGGGTAGTTTATCAAGGGACATATCGCCACTTTAGCAGGACTTTTTAGCGGAGATATTTTTATCGCCCTATTAGCAAGCTGTCGCTAACAGCAGTTAGCGACAGCTTTTAGGCGATATGTATCGCTAATGACATGCAAAGTGGGTGTACCCAAACTGTTAGCGACTGAAAACAGTCGCTAATGCAGCTATCGCCTATTAGCAAGGCAGGCGAAGCGACAAAAAAAATAGAGCTAAGCACGATTAACGCTAAAACCTAACGCCTGCTCAGACCACTTCTTAACCTGTATATCCAATGGGAGGTGGATATTCAAGTCCCCATTAGCAATGATGCCTGAATATCGGTGGATTCCCAGCGATATTCACGCATTTCGCCGATACTGCCTGATATTTTATCGCTTTGGAAATAAACGTTGCTAAAAGCACGTTATCTCTGCGATGATATCTGGCGATAAAAAAAAATGCACATTTAGCGATAATTATCGCTATTTGTTGCTAATATACCCCCAAATTCGCACCAAAAATGCTAAATTACATTTACCACAATCACAGCTACTGAACGCCCAAGCCTCACAGTGAAACTATGCACCCCAGCTACCATCAAATGCTAATGTCAAACAGCCAAAGGTCAACTACTTACATAGTAATATATTGAACCAAACTACAAATATCTCACATGACGCTACCATATAAATCATCAAAATCCTGCTACCGATTATGACCAGCAGTTGCCATCAAATTATAACACCGATTTTACAGCGCCTACATAAATTTTTTGTTTAATTAGATTTTATCTCACTGCACAGAATTACATCTTTGGACTGCATGTAGATCTTTAGAATGGTGGTCAGAGAACATTCAAACTAGCGGGTGCAAGTTTGCGACCTAAACAGCACCGGGTGAGACAAAAGTGAACAATCCGATCTCCTTCTTCCCGTGATAGTTAGGGGAGGTGTTCCTTATGGGACCAAATAGAACATTTATATTGCAGAGTTGTCCCATGAAGTTGATTAAAAAGCCTGTTTTTAAATAGCGATCATAAATATTTGATTAGTAACTTGTCTACTGAAGGAGCTTGACTTTATCAGGGGTGTTTGGGTGGGGGATTATCCCCACAAGAAAGTGCTGCCAAGAAATTGGGTCAAAATTACACTGATGATTTGGCTAAAATACCAAATGTTTTAAGGGCAATTTATATAACCTATACATGCATTTTCTAAGATGGCTTTCTCTGGGTCTCACCACCTTCAAACCATCTTCCACCCCTTTTCCTTCTGCGTGTTTTCATTTTCCCATCCTAATACTTCCAGGAGAATCTCATTCATGGTCAATGACACACATCTGCTGGGAAGAGCCAGGATGGGAAAATGAAAAGGTACATGACATGCCTCAGGAAGCACAGCAAACTATAAGGTTAGACATGGCTATGATGTTTAGACAGAAAAGCTACCACTCAAATTACAGAGACTTTGTAAGTTCTAACAGCAGAGATGTTCCCCTCGTCATATTAATCCTTCCGCCTCAGCCCACCATCACCATCTATCTACTGTGAGCGCGTAGTCGCATAAAAAAATCTTCTGACGAGTAGAGCAGCAAGTAAGTCCCACTGGCACAAACAAAATACATTGTAATATGTGATTTGATGATTGAGACTTAACGTGATAGCTGTTCTTTTTTTTTCTTTTTGTTCTTATCAAATTTTAATGATACATGATTTAAAAATAATTTTAATGATACATGATTTAAAAATATTTTTAAGCTTTTGCTATTTTCTCATATGAGAATAACATCAGGGAATATGAAATTGATGTCTACCCCTTAAATATATGCACCAAGCTCAAATCCAATTATGCATGCAAAGGAGTATGAAGATGTTGTTTACTTTTTGATTGGTTCTTATCTTTTAATATGAATTTGTATGTATTATGAGAATATTTTTATGTATGATCATGCTATTGATCGAAATAAACTTCCTCCTATTACGGAGGCTTCTTGAAGCCTCTGATAGCTCTGCAAAGTCTCAGGTTTCAGCCCTTCAGACATACCACTACTCACTGTACAGCATACAGGCCAGTATTACAATGGTGAGATAAAGAGTGGCACAAGGTGACAGACAGTCTTGAACAAATACTGCAGTGAACTAAACTATACATCTTGGGATTTCAAGCAGATTTTTAAGGCAGTAATGTGGTTCTGTTCTGATTGCCATAATCATGCAAATCTCCAAAACTTTGTGAAACAAGGCAAGATTTCATGTGCAGGTGTGGCTGGTTTAGGTACGAGTGGTGAGGCTGGGCGGCGGCAGGGTGGGGGGAAGTTGACAGATGACAAATAGGAAAAACAAAATGAATAAATAAATAAAACCACTTACCTTGCGCTCCCCGCATCCCCGAGTTGGTGATGCGGCGAGCTCAAGATATGTAAATGTAAATGTAAATGTACAGGAATTTATATAGTGCAAATCAACAAGCGGTTTCTAAGCGCTTGCTTAGGGAACCCGTCCTGGTATTCCCCTGTGAGATAACCCCGGCAGGGTATCCACAAGGTGAAAGCCAGGCATCCCGCCGCGAGGGGCCGTTGTGGAGATTAAGCAAGCTATTGCCCAGAGTCGCAGAGTGTGAACCCGTGAATCGAGTAGGCACCGGAGCGAGAATTGTCGAGTCCATGGACATTTTAGGACTCTAAACCCCGCCGAGCCGGGAATTGAACCCTGGTCCCGGGCTGACCTCTTCTTCCAGGTCTGCCTCCACTTCTCCACAAGATAAGTGGTTTTATTTATTTTATTTTCCCTATTCCGTCATCTGTCGACTTCCCCCCAAACCACCCTACCGCTCTTACCTGAATAGGCCGCGCCTGTTCGTGTGGACATTTTTATCTCTAGATCGTTTTCCAAGCTCTCTGTTGTCCTCTGAGTCAGGCAACAGTTATAGGATTAAGAGGGGGAAATTATCTGATATCTAGGAAACAAGAGCTAAAGTAGAATTTTTGTGGCCCATGGGGTGCTATGGATCTCCGGTGTTTTATGTCTGTGTTTATGGACACCAGGCAGCATAATGGACCAGCACTTCAGGTTCTGCTAGTCTTGTTGGAGAATTTGTTGCCTTCTGTGTGGTTTTGGCTTCTGAGATCTTGGCTGGTTACATGTAGGGGCTTACGGCAATAGAATGGGGAGAGGATGTGGTCTGCCAGCTAGATTGCCGACTTTGGTACCAAGGTTCGGGCCTCGGGGTCGCGTCTACATCCTGTGATTCTGGGCAAATCTCTTAATCTCCCCGTACCTGAATGTGTTCTTGTGTAACGTAACCAGTGCTCATGTAAAGTGCGCCAATACCTTCGGGTCGAGTTTGCGCTACATAAATCTGCATTAAAAAAAAAAATATATATATATATATATATGGGCTACATGCAGTAACACATGACCTAAAGTAGAAGCTATAGGTTTCTGTAACTATTTTCTTACTTTTATCCCAGTGACTATTGACACTTTGTTGTTGCAGGGGGAGGGTTACCTGGTTTTTGTAAACTGATCGGTCAATTGTAGAGTTAACTTGAGCTGGTACATAGGCTACCGGTTGCTGATACTCAATTCCATTCTGAGAGGTGGTCAGATTGGGACCTCATGTGCCTCATTTTATTACCACACACGTTGAAACATGTGCTCCACCAGTGTTCTGTCTCCCACTTTTGAGTACTGTCTAACACTTTTCCAGTGCTGAATTTATCACTTTGTGAGTGCTTTGTCTGATGTTTTGTCAGCTCTTTGTTTTACTATTTGTCTTTATTGTATTTAATATATTGTCAGTGCTATGTCTGATGCTTGTCCATGTTGAATCTGAGGCATTTTAGGTCTCACTTCAAGGCAGTTTTAGCTGTCTGCTTTTTTGTACGACCTCTTGTGGATCATACCAAAAACGTAGAGTAGGATTGGAGCCTGCCCATTGCTTTCCATTGGTTGGCATTCTTGTCATTCTCATTTTCTTGCTTCTTATTCAGTGCCTTTCCTTCCTTTTCTTAAGTTTGGCTTTCACCTGGTGCATAACCTCTTTGCCATATTTTTCCTTGGAATATTGTATCCTTCCACTGCTCAAATTCAGGGAACTACTTTTTTCTTTCAGCACTCCATGATAGTTTATGTGTTTCGTAGCTTTTTGCCTTGTGTGCTGATTCCACCCCTCAAAAACCCCAGCATGCTTCATTCTGCTCCCTCATCACTCAAACCGTAGGTCGTCCATTACCCCCACCCATCCCTGAATTTGTTTTTATTATTTTTTTTAAATATATTTTCTCTTCTTCAACCCTTGAATCTGATGCACCTTTGTTTCTTCCCGGCTCCCACACACTTCTCATTGCTATCCCCTACATATATTTAACCCCATAGTGCTCCTCCATTTTTTCACACCTACCCGACTCATAGAAGTTTTTTAAAACCAAAAGTTTCTTTACATTTCTTTTTAGGGTTTGTCAATTGCATTTTCCTCTGCTTTGTTGAAATATGCTTTTACACGTTTAATTTCATTTTCTTTTAATTTCATTTTCTTTATTTACCCCTCCAAAGTTGGTGTCCACCATTTAGGAGTGACAATATTTTTTTATTTCAAATAACCAACCAACTGGCAATCATGATGCATACGTGCACGTGTCATGCCAAACTTATCGACAAGAATCATGCATATGTGAAGTCAAGGCATTGGACGTTTTTCTTCTGCCCCCTACCTCCCCCCCACCCCTCAATGCAGAACAGCATCAACAAAAAGCTTTTCTTGCTGCCAATGTTAAACCACATCAACAAATAGCTTTGGCAAAGCCAATAGGTTGAAAAGGCGAGTTCTATTGGCTTTTCCAATGATTAATCAGTGTTGCATTTGGTACTTTATGAGTGCAGTGTCTTGCACTTTTAATTATTATGTGTTCCATTTTGTCACAGGTCTGATATTTTGTCGGTGCTGTTTCTGATTTTTCTCATGACCGATACCTTAGTTTGGTGTCCGAAGCTTTTAGAATACTGTGCCAGGTGTGAAGTACTTTTTTGAATATTATTTCTAATGCTCTGGGAGTGCTGTCTGATGCTTTCTCGGTGACATGTCTTAGGCTCTATAGTGAAGTTCCCTCTGATTTCTCACTGCTCTGCTATAGGCGACACATTTTCTGTGCATTGTCTGAGGCTTTGACTTGTTGCTTTGTGAGAATTGTGTCTCATGATCTGTTATTGATTCTGGTGCGCTGTTATCTGATGCTTTGTCATGATGTGTGTGATGCTTTGCAATGGCTCAGCCTGATGCTGTGTCAGGGGGGCTATGTCTGATGCTTTTCTGGAATTGTGTGAGTGATGTGTGTCTGATGTTCTATCAGTGCTGTGTCCGATGCCTTGTGGGGATTCTTTTGTGAGTGTTGTCTGATGCCTTGTCAGTGCTGTGTCCAATGCTTTGTGTGTAGTATTGTTTGAGTGTTGCATCAGATTCTTTCCCATTGTTATCCTTGTCTCACTATTAGTGAAATGTCCACGGCTTTGTCCATGTTGTATCTGATGCTTTTGGCAGGTCTGTGTCTGGTGCTTTAGCGGTGGTACATCTGATGCTTTTTATGTGCTAAGTCTAATGCTTCCACAGTGTTTTGGATGATTTTTTTTACTGTTTTATTTGAAACATGTCTAATGATGTGAACTGAAACTTTGGGTTTTATTACGAGTGGTCCAGCCACCTTCAGTCCGGCTGCCGTATTATAAGTTTGGCGGATGGACCACCATTTGACCGATGCAACCACCAGGCGTCCCCTGGTGGTGGCATGGTGGTCAGGGCTCAGTATATGCTGGCAGTAAAGCTGCGGCCTTCCATAGCTGTCAGCACCACCATGTAAAAGCTGGTGGTGGTGAATCAAAAGGGACCCTACAGGGCACCCCTTGCCCCATGCAGGTAGATGCATGCAGGGGGACATGTTGTGCCCCCTTGTGGGCAAGCACCCCCACAGTTCCAGCACTGCATGGACTCTACACTCCTTGCCTTTCTGGAACGCGCTGTGGCAGTCCCACGGCTGGGCAGTATTAACGCCTTAACGGCGGCTGCGATTTTGCGGAAGTCCGGCACTTCCGCAAAGCGGGCAGGGCCGCGTCGGCTGTTGGCCGACGGCTGCACGGAACGGGTTAAAGGCTCATTGAGCCTTCTTACTGCACTGCATCGGGATCACCACACTGCTTGCCTGCCAGACAACAATTTGTATCTTAATCTGACAGGCGGACAGCATTCGGGTTTGGCAGTGCGGGAGCGGGGTGTTGGTGTACTCCCCCTCTACCGCATTGCCAAACTTGTAATGAGGCCCTATGTCAGTATGGACTGTGTCAGGCCTGATGAACCTTCTTTTATTGAAAGTGGTGACCCTGTTGCTCATTACTTCTCTACCATTGCTCGGTTACTTGGCGTTTTAGTTGTGGTTGTTGTTGAGAGTGCTTTGCGCAGTCCATATCACTGCTGAGTAAGGTATAGCGTTTTCTTTGTACTGGCGAGTCTTTCATAACATGGCGTTAAGATATTGCTAACTCTTGCATCTGTTCACACCTTGTGGGCCAGGTTAAGTTTGATGTAACCATTTTGGACCTGATCCACAAAGGGCCTCTGCGCTTGTGGCAAAGGCTCCCCAGTTGAGGCAAAGGCCCACACTCATGACGACGGCCCCACAGTCGTGATTGGGGGCCACAGTCGTGGCGGGACCTCCGCATTGCAGTTTCTCATTGAAAAGAGGGCCCTCCAACCACGACTGCGGGCCCTCTGCCATGAGTGTGGAGGCCCTTCGTTAATCGGTCCCAAAGTATTTGGGGTAGTTGTCATCTGTTTTCAGATGCTTACTGGGGACGTACAGTAAAGCTAAGTTCTATGGACAAAGCTACCAAAGAACACACACTGCGACTGAAGAATGAATACATAAGCAATGTTAGAAGTATTATTTTTGGCTAAAACAATTGATTTAATGGAAGCTATCATGTTAAAAAGTTGGGAAATGTGCAAATAGAACACTCACTGCAGATTGCTCATGTGGAATTCCAGTCTATCGTTTTTCCAGCAATCCAGAACTCTAGATTGGAACACCTGTAACCCCCATCATGGTGCTACCAGATTCAAGTTGAACTTTGCTGATGAGGCCGAGGTAGGCTGGAACTGGTTTGGGGTGCACTCTCGTCTGGAGGTGGCCTGCCTTGGCAGCTCGAGTTGGACTGTTCTTGTTGAAGAAGGACAAAGGCTGTTTTCCATATGGCTGGTGTTTATATAGAAAGGTACAGTTGGCAAAAACACTTTGGTGCTCATTTATGAGCCCCTGCGCTTCTTTTGCGCCACCAGTGCGTCTCAAAAAGTGTTGTGCCATATTTACGAAGTGACGCATCTAGGTAGATGTGTCACTTCGTAAACCCCTGCGCTACATTATACCTGCACCAGGTATAATGTATGCAGTGTGGGCGTACCCCCGCAACAAAGGGTCGTAGGAGTAGCTCAGCGAAATCTATGAGATTTTGCTGCGCCACATCTAGGACGCCATTGCGTCAAAACCTTACGCCTACCTCATGGCAGGCGTAAGGGTGATGCAGGCCCTTTCACATGGGGCTTGCCCCATGTAAAAGGAACATTGTTGGAGTTGCGTCAGGCTTCCAACACAAGCAATGTGCCACTTTTTGCACTGACAGATACGTCAGTTATATTGACATATCTGTCTTTCCTTGCGACATGATGTGACATATTGTAAACATGACGCATCATTGGTGTCGCAAGGAGGGTGCATTGAGAAGTGGCGCATCGCTGTTTTCATGCAGCGATGCGCGACTTCTCGTAAATGAGGCCCTTAGGGCTTGAATGTGGCGCTGGGATCACCAATGACTGAGATTAATTTAAGCATCCCTTCCAACACTTTTGGAGCGAATGGGGGGAGAGTCTTGGGTCGAGGATGGGAAATCATTGCACAAGAGAAAGAGCAATGTAAGAGGCATGGGGAGAAGAACACATGGAAAGAAGAACAGAGCACAACAGCGTGGGAGAGTAGAACATGGAACACAGAGATGGGGGAGAAGCACATGAGAGAGTGAAAAGCACACAAAAATTTGGACAGCAACACAGGGAGCAGGGGAGAAGCACATGAGGGTGAGAACAACACAGAGCATGAAGGGGGCACAGAAGAAGTACACAAGAAAGAAAATAGAGCAAGGGCGACATATGGGTTAGCTATGGGAGAAAGAGGCGGGTAGGTGGAAAACATATGCACTCGATTTAAGTGGTTAACCAAAAAGAAAATAAAAGAGAAAAGTGGAAGGATAGAAGCCGGACAGTGAGAAAGTTGGCAAAGACTCTATTCTCTATGGGAGAGGCAAACACAAGAATGATAAAATGTGACATGGAAAGCCATCGAATAGGAAGCTATCAGATGAGAGTGACACTAAAGCCAACCAATGGAATGAATGGAGGGCAGCAGCCCTTGTTTGTTCTGGTTATGTCAACCATAGGCATTTTACTACCAAATGGCTGGCACTGTCTCATAGGCTCGACCTCAAAAGCATCCAGGTCACAGCCAAAATGGCATAAAAGGCACTAAAATGTAAGAAGGAAGCCAGAAAAAGGTGATCTTCTGGTAAGTAGGATGCCTGCAATTTACTTAACAAGCCTAGGCTAGTTTATCCTCCTGCCTGATGCCAATGAAACTTCCTATTATTTTTATGACTGCATATACGTTAGTTTGAGTAGCAGCAGCTTTTATTAAAAGCTGAATAGTCAATTGTCTCCTGCCATAGACGTGATCCATTCCCCTTCCTTTGCACTTCTGATGCGCCCATCTCTACCCTGGAATGTTTGATTTGTTGAGTCTTCTGGTGAGGGTGCTCTATGTGTAATCTGAAGACTGAGCACACTGGACACCAATGCTGCTGGTGGGGTGTCGAAAGTATATACTTAGATGAATGACTCACTTGGAATCATTTACACTCTATGTCTACTAAAAGTGTACATTCAACTGTATGCTACTGTTGATGTAACAGATATTCTTAGCTCTATAATTCTTGTATTGATTTTTTAAGGATCTGGTCATCCACAAAGGAACCTTTTGTGGAGAAGTCTAAAAGTTCTTCCAGAAGCCCAGTGTAGCAGCCAAAAACATCTTTTACTGTTCTTGAACCACGTCAGAATTTAAGGGCAACAAAGAGCCAGGTGCATGGTCACAGAAGGACCCATTAGGATTCAAATACTATTTCTTTTATATGGGTGACTCTCACAGCTGCTGACTTGAGGGAATTGACCAAGTACTCAATATGCAGCAAGTGAGGTCTCCAACTCACTTTTTCCTCAGTCTGTGAAAAGACAGATGGATATCAGTCATTTTCTGTGATTTTATTGGCACTGGGCCAAAATTCATCACTTGTCAAAGGCAAATAACTTTAAGGGGAGTAATGATGCCCCATGACCCACCCTCACAGATGTGCACATTATTCTAAACCTTAAGCATTCCTTGGCATAATTCAGGGGGTATTCTGCCCAGTCACTACCTCTGAAGTGCAAATGTCTCCCTCTTTGCTCTCTGTCTAGAGAAAAGTGGTAGAATCCACAAACACTCTTAGTGGTAGTGCATAGCTTGAAATTGGCAGCAAATGCTTTCTTACAAAATTCTTAGATCAGTCTGAAGTTACTGACATAGCTCAGAGAGTTTAGTTCACATATCATAAACACCACATTCCATGTAGCCATGCTTTTAGGCCTTAACCACAAAGTACGTCATGGCATTGATAGATTATGTCTATTGGAGGAGTTGTGACCTAGCGGAGATGTAGCCTAGTGGTTAGAGCTGGCGACTTTGGAGCCTGGGAGTCCAGATTTGAATCCCAGCCTTGATGCTTGGGTCAATATTGTGTGGTTCTGGGCAAATCACTGAACCTACCCATGCCTAAAACATATGAAAGGTGTCTGTGCAGTCCCCACTTGATGTACACCTTCTTGTAGATTTTCTCCCACACTAACCCATGTAACGTACAGTACTCCACTGCTTCCTAGCTATATTTGCGCTACATGCATTGCAATACTATAGCTTTAACTGCAGTTAGCCAGAAGCTTAGGCCACAAATTGAGGTTGGACACAAGAATAGAGCATCCCCTAGATTTTGGAGATTGGACATAGCTCACTGAATCCCATCCATGACAGACAAAGTGATTGTGTCCCATTTATTGTGAGTTGAGGTGGAGTAGAATGGGCATCTGAAGTAAGTTTTAAGTAGGCCCGGGTGAAATTTGTGTTACGCCACTGTAATCTGATATATGATTGGTAATCTTGCATCACCTTTGGTATATGACATTACCGCTATGTATTAAGCCAAGTTGCTTAAAAGAGCGATGTTCACAGTAAACATTTGGGGACTCATATATGAGGCCTTGCGTCAGTTTTGCGCTTCCGATGCGTCACTTTTTGTGACGCATCGGCGGCGTAAAACATGCCTCCTGTAGTGCACTATTTATATAGTGACGTATCTAAGCAGATGCGTCAATTTGTAAACCCCTCGCTACATTATACCTGTGTCAGGTATAATGCATGCAGGGGGCGTTCCCACACAAAAAGCCTCGTAGAAGTGACGCAGTGAAATCTATGAGATTTCACTGCGTCACTTCTAGGACGCCGTTACGTCAAAATCTTGCGCCTGCCCCACAGCAGGCGTAAGACTGATGCAGGCCCTTTCACATAGGGCTTGTCCCATGTGAAAGGACGCATTGCTGGAGTTGCGTCACTTTTGTGACACACTCCAGTAATGCGTCACTTTTGCGCTTACAGATACGTCAGAAATACTGACGTATCTGTAACTCCTTGTGACATGATGTGTCATACATTAAATATGATGCATCAGGTATGTCGCAAAGAGTGCGCACTGACAAGTGACGCATCGCTGCTTTCATGCAGCGATGCGTCATTTCTCATAAATGAGGCCCCTAGTGCGAGCACACGGAAAATACATTAACAACAGAATGTGAGTGGCTGATGGTCATGGCACTTGTGTTTTTTTTTGCGCTAAACGCATCCAAAATGGACATAATGACGATTTTGTGCTAAAATATAGCACCAATATCAGTTTTGTATTTTGCGCAATTATGCATAGTATCGCACAATGTTCCCAAAATTACACTTAATTACGCAAAAGAAAATTATGCGAATTGTGCACATCTCACTCCTTTTACCCCAGCATCCAGCTGACCTATATCCATGGTAATTGTTTTTTGGTCAAACTTAGAAAGGTTTTATAAAAGATGATGAGCATGAATAAAATCTGCCAAAGAGAAAGGAACTTGGATTTGATTGATGGCTCAAATTCACTCCTATTTAAGCATAACAACAATCCATTATCTCTTTAAAAGTACACTAGCTCATGTTATTTATTCATTGACAATAGCACATTTTAAATATAACAGGCAAGCTTCCCACCCATTATACTTTTTGTTTTGTTGAAATAGTCACTTTGAATCATTTCCAAGCTCAATTATCCTTTTACCTGTGGGAGGCGTACGTGTGGTTTACAAAAAGTAAATATAAAATCCAAATGTTCTTTTCACATTTTTATGTGCGATAATATATACATATTTTTCTCTAAAGATCAACATACTTACCACATGCTTAACTATTTAAACAAGAAAAACTGTCTACAATTCCATTATCAGGTTATAAAATAAGACCAGTGAGGAACACTTAATTTTACCCGTCCTAGTACTCTTTTGGCATCACAGAGCAGCCTAATTCGGACAGAAAGGAACATATATTGCCCTATTTGATTTTTATTCGGCTGACACATTTAGCATGAACCAGGGAGGTCCATGGGAGAAGAAAGCATGTTCTTAAGTCACTTAAGTTCCATGGTCTATAACCCACAGCATCATTCTACAGCAGGCCAGGGCATAGGAAATTGTACATTCAAGCATCTACCATCAAAAATGTCACTCCTGGGCAAAACTGAGCCAAACGTTCCTTTACCCACAGGTAGTACCAAGCCTGATTTTGCTTTACTCTTTACTCCTGGGAAGTGCTGGGTCAGATGTTCAATTAGTCCTGAAAATGTCTGCACCAGGTGTTCTTTAAACCTGAAGAGTACCACACTGGTTTCTCCTTTACTTGTAGGCAGTACTGATCCAGATGTTCCTTTATTCTTAGGCGGTGTTGCATCAAATGTTCCTTTACTGTAGGCGATGCTTACCAAATGCTGGAACCAATGCTTATTACCTCATATGTAATCATGAGCTGGATGCACCTTTAATCCTGGGGCACGTCTAAACCAAATTCATTTTTACTGCTGGGAAAGCTGCACCTAGTATTTCTTCATTTCTGGAGATTCCTAGACAAGATCTTCCTTTACTCTTATACTCTTATTTACTCTTGGACAGCACTGAGCCATGTGTTCCTTTACTCCTGGGCTGTGCTGGACCAGATGTTTATTTACCGTAGGGCTGCACTGTGTGGTATTGGGTTTCAACAGACCTACATACTCTGCAAAAACTCTTCATACCTTGAAATAGAAGTTGGCACGAAAACTGAAAATGCAAAAGACAAGTTTATTAAGACCCCATGGGGTGGTGATACAATCCTACAGCACCCTTCGGCAATGCAAGGAGTATCACACCGAACATCGATGCGTAGCTCCTTTTATACAGTTTTCAGGAATGCAAAGAAATAGGCGGTACACTTTTAAACGGTTTTAGGTACATATAAGGGCATTTTTGGAACACAGCCAACATGTGGGAGGAGTTTAGTACCACTGGTCAGTTTAGAGAACATTCCTAAGCAGTGACCGATCATTAACCTAGAGGGCTTGAATACGCATGCGCAAGCTTGACCACTGCAAAAAATAGCCAGTTGCTGGGCAGATCGAAATGGTCATCGGGCGAGAGAAAGGACAAAAGGGCATGCTGACCACGAGGTAGCGCATTCACTAAGATGGAAGCCAGAAATACAAAATGGCCCCCGGAATATAGTCAAGCTAACAATGAAAGCTTTGTGTAGCTGAAGCAAATGCTAACCAAATTGCTGTCAAACTACGACAACTAGGTCAAATGGTAGACCCTATGTCCATATACTCCTTGGCAATGATGATCCAGATTTTCATTTACTCTTTGGGAGCGCGAGTCAATAAGTTGCATGTCCTTTTAATCCTAGGTAGTGGTGGACTTTATGAATGATGGCCAAGGGCTACTGGTGCCATCAGATGCTAGAAATATTGGGTGAAGATGTTGATGGTATTTCTTTAAGTCAGTCAATACCTGCTGTAGGTGTTTTGAATGTACAGATTGCAATAAATACATTTTAATGCTAAGTTCATGAAGTGTACGCATGCAGCCAGAAATTTGCACAGTAAGGAAGGCTGAAATAGCACATATTTCATCCCAGCTACTGAGGTGTGTCACTTTGTGCTAAGCTGGGACTTTGATAAATGGCATCTGGTTCACTAAGGGCGTTTTGTCCAGTCCCAGGCTGTGTATGCACTGCAGCCTTTGTTCTTTGGATGTTTAGACTAGAAGTGAAGATCCATGGTACTCACTTGCATCTCTGTTTCTTAGCCATATATAAGTAATTTTAAGATTTCCACAGAACTGGAAGGCACGGTGCAAGATCTGCTATGGAAGGGTAGGCCACCCCGCATCGCCACAGACAAGCTCACACTGGGATAGTTCGACGAGGGCATCGGACTTCCTGACATGAAAAGATATTACTGGGCCTCACAGCTCGCTGCCATTAACCAATGCACCTATAGGAGGCACGATGACCCGGCATTTCGGATTGATCAATGGCTCTTTCCCGGGGGTGGGTTTGAGGGAGCACTGTACACAAACTCTCTGGAAAATGTCTTGTCTGGCCCGACTAGGCACGCCGTGCAAATATGGAAGGCTGCTACCAGAAGCCTGGGGTGGGAGATCAGGCTCACCCAGGCAACGCCACTCTGGCACTGTGATCAGTTAGGTCGGCGATCACACTTCCTTGGGTTTGATAAATGGGATACCATTGGTATTTCCAGAATTGGGGACCTTTGGAAGTTTGGGAATGTTGTACCCTTCTCCCAATTATGCCACGAGTTTGAAATAGCCAGCTCTGAACAGTTCCGGTATCTTGAAATCAGGCATGCATTACTCTCGGCTCTCCCTAAAGGAACAGACCTCACGGAGTCCTCTCCTCTTAAGGACAGGATTCCGGATGGCAAACTGCCTGAAAAGGCCATATCTCTCATTTATAAGAAACTTATCAATAATATGTCCGATCCCCTGTTAAAGCTAAGAGGTAAATGGGACCACGATGTTGCAGGCCTGGATGGTGAGGAGTGGCGAGCCGGAGTATCTTCGCCCCGGGAGGTTGCCATTTTCTCCAGACTCCGACTGGTTCAGCTAAAAATCCTCCATAGGACTTACCTGTAGAGGTCCCACATTGGTGCATATGGACACACCCAAAATAGTGGCTGTACACGAGGTTGTGGGCAGGAGGGTACCTTTATCCATACACTTTGGGAATGTGAGACGATTCAGAAATTCTGGGAAGGGGTGGTGGCAACGATGGGGGTAGTTTTGGGGCAACAAATACCATGCAATATTAAATTGATTTTGTTAAACGTATGGGAACCCACTGATCTTACAGCCAAAGAGAGGATATGGGTCACATTGGGTTTCATGGTGGCAAAGCGAAATATCGCAAGACTGTGGAAGGCTCTGACATCACCAAGTATTGTGGAATGGACTAAAGACATGGACTGGTGTATGGTAACGGAAATAACTATTTATGTCTCCAGGGGATGCCCGCGGAAGTGGTCTCAAATTTGGGGGCCTTGGAATACGTTACGGAGGGAGATATGTGAGCTGCCTAGGGGTCAGGGAGTGGGGGTTGATGATGTTGGATAATGTGCCATTCCCAAATGCTTTTATGATGCAATGTGATAAAGGAGTTTGTAATGTTTATTGCACCTTATGCTATTATATGCCGGTTGAATGTTGGATTCCGGCTGTTTAACATGCCAAATCTTTCAATAAAAAATAAATTTTAAAAAAAGATGCCCACGTACTGGCCTCATTCCCCTTAGAGCTGGGGAGATGTGTGTTGAGACTTGTGGAACATGAGGCCACAGACGTAGCAGCCTGTGTGAACAGGTTGGCAGCTCAGTCATAATGTACACAGGGGTGTTTAAGCAAACGAGAAAACACTTTAGATCATGTTCAAAGGCCTTGGCCGAAACTACACTTCCCTCATGGTCCCGCTAATTTCCCGTGCCAGCCTAGCAACGAATTTAGTATTTGATTTGTCCACACAATATCTACCTATATGTTAAGGTAAACATCCTTTACGACTAATGGGTTACAACGCATGCCATTACCCCGCCTTTTTTAACTCCGCAAAATCTTTTACAATGCAGGGCTTTACACCGCAAACCATTACAATGCATTCCCCAAAGCAACACCCGGTGGAGTTGGAATAGTTAATTGTATTGTAATGGGGAATGCGTTGTAATGGTTTGAGGTGTAAAGCCCTGTTTGTAAAATATTTTACAGAGTAAGAAATGCATGGTAACGGCATGAGTTGTAAATGCGTTTGGAGTAAAGTGTCCTATTCACATGTTGAACATTCTGAAACGCATTCATACAATAAGCAGCCAAAATATGTTTTGCAAAGGGCCCAAAAGACCTCTTGCACTGACACTGGAGAGACAGAGTCAAAGGTTGTCAGCAATCCAGTCAGATAGATAAACAGACAGAATTGATATGGAAAGATCACCTTCCAGTGTAGTGGAGAGGCTTCAGAAGTGAAGACCCTGGAGAATTGCCCACTTTGCCAACTATCTTAATGTCTCTGGGTCACGGTTAAATAAAGTGCTTTGTAAGTGCAGTGAAAGTGAAAATAGCATCTCTCAGTGCCACGATAGGTGAATATTAGTCTACTAGCACCAGTTGTCTCGCTTCAAAAAATTCTGAGCCAGGAGTGGACTTCATGGAATGGGGGAGGAAAAAGAAATAGAGGGGGCAGAGAGTGTGTGCGCGAGGTTACCATTGGCGCAGCTGTTAGTCTACTCTTGCCAGTCAGTTTCCTTCATCATTCTGCACAAAAAGTGACATCACTGGCTTTCCTATCATCAATCTGCACAGTAGTGCCATTACTGGACTTTCCATCATCCATCTGCACAGGAAGTGACATCACTGGTTTCCCACCCAAACTACTTCAAAAGAAGCCAAACAAGAGGACTCTATTCCATCATCCATCTGCACAGGAAGTGACATCACTTCCCTTACTTCCCAGGACCTAATTAATGGCTGCCAGAGTGTGGACAGGTTGCCCATTTGCACCTGGACCACACCCAGCACCAGGAAGCCTGGTCCTCTCCCCTCCTGCGGCTACCACGCTGTGATTCCCCTCACCCTCAACTCCAATGCTCCACACTTTACATCCTCACTGCACCACACAACACGGAGGGAGCATTCTCCTGCACTACTTCCAAGTTTTCATGCACTTACCCACAGTCAACACTCATCACAGCAATATCACCCAACATCCTACTCTCTCACACTTACACAGTCCTGCTTCCACCCACATAAACATAACATACGTGCATGCATGCTCGTCAGCACCTGTTGACTCACCAAACACACCACTGAGATCTGGGACGTGCTGCCTGACAGTGGCCCTGACTAACCTTTACTCACAGAAACCTGGATGAACCCTGCAATGGCACCTGACATCACCATAGCCACTCCCCTGGCTACAATATTGCCAGAAAAGATTGACTTCACAAGCCCAAAGGTGGACTTGCCATCATCCATAAGAACACTATGAGATGCACCACATCCATGGACACGTCATCTTCCAGCTTGGAACACCTGTCATTCAAGTTCCACATTACAGGCTACTTCGCCCTGAGTAGCACTCTCACATACAGACCACCGGGTCCACACATCAACTTCACCAGCACCGTCATGGATTTCATCACCCTCGAAGTTAGCAATTACATTCTACTTGAAGAACTGAACTTCCATTTGGAAGACCACAATGACCTCAACTTAAGAGTACTCATTGAAGACCTTGGAAACCTGGGACTCACCCAGTGAGTAAAGGGACCTTCCCATATCGGCTGACACCTCCAGGACCTTATTTGTACCGACTTCTACAACATCCGAGTCAATGGGCCCACACCAGTCCCCAGGACAGACCATACCCTCGTCAAGTTCAGCAATCCTGTTCTGGTCCAATGCACATTCACCACCACCAAACCTGCTCACTGAAACTCGAAGAACATATCTGACAGAGACTGCAATATTACTCTCAGAACCCACTAACCCAAGCATAGTAACAACGCCCCCAAATCCAACACAATTTTCAACAATTTGATCACCTCCTGCACAGACTCCCTGGTCTCCCTCAAACACAGCAATACAGCAAGATCCAGACCCCAGGCCATTTGGTACTTGAGGAACTCAGACTGATTAAACACCACTGCAAACTACTGGAGCTCAAATAGAGAATGAGCTGGGATAATGCAGACAGGAGCACCTTCAAGTACGCCCTAATATGCTACCACCAAATGATTTTGACCACCAAAAGCATCTCTCTGGTGGACCGCATTGATGCCAAGCACCAACAGAAGGAACGAAATCTTCACCATTTTGGAAGATTTTACCTCACCAATAGCTGCTTCAAACTCAATCATCCCCTCGTAGGACCTCTGCGGCAACCTTTCACAATTTTTCAGCAACACAATCACCACAATTCAGCTTGCAACTGGACTCGACAGTCCTCACCAAACACCTCCTAATCTTATCCAAAGAACCAATGCTAACCACATAGCGCCTCATCATCATGCAAAGGTGGGAAACTGCTGCCACCATGAAGTCTATCCACGTAGGGGCCCCATTGGATCTCTGCCCCTCCACACCTACTCCAGAAGTCTGCAATCCACCAGCACCATATTCCAACCCATTTTGAATTCCTCATCTCTCAGTGAAAGAAGGGTATTGGGATCAAGACTGGACCAGTCTTTCCAACCCACCTGAAACCACAGAGGGGGTAACAACCAGAAGAAGCCAAACAATGGCAGAGGATTGACCAGACTCTCCAAGACCAGTTTCCTGCCGCTAAAACTGCGATAATTTTAACGAGGTTCTTACTAATCTGCCCCCAGGTTTTCAGTTATTTTTTAGATAGCCCTGCGTCACTTATGGATCGTAATTCCAAGGGGAGCTGGTTCCAGACAGATGCACCCAACAAAGTTTGCGATCTACCTCATGCTCTCTGTCACCGGATCCTAGGGATGCATGCCAGATATTTCTCAGTGGATCTTAGCTGTCTTGGAGGGATGTTAAAGCTGAATCTGCTACTGAGATAAGTGGGACCTTTACACTGGAGGGCTGCATGTCCCAGTACCATAGCCTTGAATTTCACTCTCTACTTGATTATTCCTGTTCGGTACCTATCTTTGTATCGGTTCCTCTGAATATGCTTTGACTGCACAGCCGCAGCTAGCACTGAAGAGCCAATCAAACTAAAGTATTCATGGCCCACCATTACAGGTAAGAGGTGTGGGCCAGCGGCCAGGGTGACTGACGCCGGACGCTGGGGATCACGGTTCCATCACATGTGGCAGGGGTCTGCCCAGCACCATGTGACTCTGGGCAATAGCTCACTTAACCTTCCCGACGGCCCCCAGCGCCGGGAAACCTACGGGTAGCTGTGCGCTTTACAAATACTGGATTTTACATTTAGTGGTAGTATTGAGAACATGCAATTTGCCATTTAACACTGCTGGAGGACCCAAAACGCCAACAGGATCTCGGGGTTCATGGCCAGGATAACTGACCACGAAAACTAGTTAAAACCTGATTCATTGCATGTAAATCTATCATATGTGAATATCTGAAACCGTGATATGATCCAGCCTTTCTGGCCTTACACTGAACACTGTTGTGGAAGGGTGTATTATACTATTTTTAACACAATCCATCACACAACCTTTTAGGGCTTTGTCAGTGCCTATTTTGAGCCGATGGTTGCAGGTGGCAGTCACTGGCACTCGTTTTTGGGGACCCGGCACGTTTTGTTCCATATCAGACATTTACCAAGAGCAAGAGAGAGAAAAACACAAAAGGGGGAAGGAGTAAGATAAAGATGGCAACAACATAGTGAGAGAAAGCGTGAGACTGAAAGTGTGAGATAAAGGAGAAGGGGATGTCTGACAGTGGATGAAGGAGGCATGAGGTGGATTGAAGACTACCAACATTAGTATTTGGCACGCTGACATTTTATAGCACCAGACTTGGGCTTCTGAGTGGAGCTATGGGCAACGGCACAAATTCTTTCACAAATTAAGCAGTGGGGTTAAGCAGTGGGGTTGGCCCTTGGCAGCTAAACCAAAACCACCAATGGAGAGTCAAGGAAATAATATGTGTCTTAACCCCTTCGCTGCAGCGGCAATTCTGCCGCAGCGCTAGTGGGGCGGGGGGGCCACGCGGCGCTCCCATGCTCGTGTTGGAACCGCTCCGTCACGAGCCTCGGGTGCGCTGTGCTGATGACGGAGCAGTTCCACACCGGCTCAACAAAACGTCCAGCGCAGGCGCGGAATCCGTGCCGCGGTGGCGCGCCGAGCGGGCCGTGACGGAACCGCTCCGTCATCAGCACAGCGCGTCCGTGTCTGGTGATGGAGCGGTTCCGTCACCAGCATGGGAAGGGTTAACTACCGATTCCAGTGTTAGTATTCAGAATCCTGCACTTTTATGAAGAACTTGTATTCTCACCTTTGACACTGCTCGAGGCCCACCTTAAGCAACAGGTCCTGGAGGAAAGGCCTTGGCCTGTGCAGTGCTGGCCCAGCACCTAGAGTTTGTGGGTCTCTTGGCGATTGCTCGCATATTTCTGCCTTTCTCTGATACAGATGGGAGTGGGGGAAGGTGGGATGAAGATTTGAAAGGAAGGTGGTAGAACTCGATGTAAGCTGGTGTCACGACTTCCATTTTCTGTTTAAACACAATATTGAGCAATAAATAATTCATACCCCAGAGAAACCTTTGATTAAAAGAGCTGGGAGTAGACTCCGAGCGCTGTGTCCGAAGGGAAAGAATAATTTCTGTCTGTTTATCTTGTGGATTTTTTGTTCAGGCCTTTAACTCTTGCCTCAGAGCCATGTGCTCAGGAGTTATTTGACCGCCTGCTGGGGTGTGATTGGCTGCCGTCTCCCGTCTGCATTTAACTGTGACTGATGAAAGCTGCACAAATCAAGCATGTTAGGCGGGAGGAATGATGGTGGGATCTTGTAAAAATGCTCACTGCTGCTGGAGGGGAGGGGTGAACAGGGGCAGCATGGGAGGAGTGGTGGAGGAGGAGGTTGGAGGAGAGGTTGTGGGGGATGTGGGCAGGTGCAGTCATGGGGAGAAGGGGTAGGGAATGAAAGAGGCTGCTGGGCTAGTAGATAATGCAGGAGTGAGGGGGTCAGATCTTCAGGAATGGGTGGAGGCTGCTGAGCTGGAAGGAATGTGCCAAGGGGGATAGGAAAGGATGGTATTAATTTCTTCATTGCACGGGGAAAGGTTGCAGGGGTGGACAGACCCTGCACAGATAGGGAAAGTCTGGTGGGATCCTTCAGGAGTGAGGGCATTCTGGCCTGCACAGATGGGTGGGGGCTGCTGAGTTGCATGGTGGACAGAGAAGAGGATGTGTTCATGGTGAGACGCTGTAATCAAAGGGAAAGGCTTCATTGCACGGGGAAAGGCTGCAAGAGTGGACAGATCCGGCACAGACCGGGAAAGGCTGGTGGAATCATTCGAAAGTGAGGGGGTTCTGGCCTGCACAGATGGGTGGAAGCTGCTGAGCTGGAAGGACTGTGCCATGGTGGGGAGAGGAGAGGATGTATTCATGGTGAAAGTGTGTAATCAAAGGGAAAGGCTGAAGGGGTGGACAGATCCTGCACAGATAGGGAAAGTCTGGTGGGATCCTTCAGGAGTGAGGGGGTTCTGGCCTGCACAGATGGGTGGGGGTTGCTCAGTTGCAAGGTGGACAGAGAAGAGGATGTGTTCATGGTGAGACGCTGTAATCAAAGGGAAAGGCTTCATTGCACAGTGAAAGGCTGCAAGAGTGGACAGATCCGGCACAGACCGGGAAAGGCTGGTGGAATCATTCGAAAGGGAGGGGGTTCTGGCCTGCACAGATGGGTGGAAGCTGCTGAGCTGGAAGGACTGTGCCATGGTGGGGAGAGGAGAGGATGTATTCATGGTGAAGGTGTGTAATCAAAGGGAAAGGCTGCAGGGGTGGACAGATCCTGCACAGATAGGGAAAGTCTGGTGGGATCCTTCAGGAGTGAGGGGGTTCTGGCCTGCACAGATGGGTGGGGTTGCTGAGTTGCAAGGTGGACAGAGAAGAGGATGTGTTCATGGTGAGACGCTGTAATCAAAGGGAAAGGCTTCATTGCACGGTGAAAGGCTGCAAGAGAGGACAGATCCGGCCCAGACCGAAAAAGGCTGGTGGAATCATTCGAAAGTGAGGGGGTTCTGGCCTGCACAGATGGGTGGAAGCTGCTGAGCTGGAAGGACTGTGCCAAGGTGGGGAGAGGAGAGGATGTATACATGGTGAAAGGATGTAATCAAAGGGAAAGGCTGCAGGGGTGGACAGATCCTGCACAGATAGGGAAAGGCTGGTGGGATCCTTCATGAGTGAGGTGGTTCTGCTCTGCACAGGTGGTGGCTGCTGCACTGGAAGGATCGTGTCAAGGTGGGGAGAGGAGAGGATGGTATTAATGTTTTTTTTGACACGGGGAAAGGCTGCATAGGTAGACAGATCCTGCACATATAGGGAAAGGCTGGTGGAATCATTCAGGAGTGAGGGATTCTGGCCTGCACAGATGGGTGAAGGCTGCTGAGCTGGAAGGAGTGGGCCAAGAAGGTGAAAGGGTGTATGATAGTGAAAGGCTTATGTCATAGGGAAGAGCTTCATTGACAGTGGAAAGGCTGCAGCAGTGGTCGTTTGGACAATGATGAGTAGATACTGGAAGGATGTCGAGAGGCTGCAGTGGTAGGAAAAAGGTTTGCAACAGGCATAGACAGTGGATGAAGAGTTAATCAGATGCTTTAATAGAGTGCAGAGATACTAGAAAGAAGTGGAAAGGTGCAAGGACAGAGAAAGGTCGCTGGGGTGGACATGCCGCAGGGATGGCGATGGAGGTGGGCGAGCCTACAAATTAAGAGGAGAGCCAAACCAGAGTTGAGCCAAGGGTCTGCCTTGGCTCTTAGAGCCCGTGCATGAGCCGGGACCTGATTTGTTTTTCTATGTAAATCATTTAACAAACATCATGTAAAACATTATAAAGTCTCTGCAGAATACAAAAATGTGCATTTCTTTAACATGTGGAAGCTTTGACATTAATACTTCACCTTAGAGCACTACACTGAGGAATACATATTAAAAGTGCAAGTATTTAAACACAAACTTAAAGCCTTTCCTGCCCACCATCCACGTGCTAGTGACAGTGCCTTTAGTGAACTAAGAGGCAAGATTGTGTTCATGTGAACACTGTGGGGCCTATTTACGATCCAGTTTGCTTTGTGTTTGCACTATGCAATGTGGTAAATGCGCAACAAGTCTTAAATGCGATTCATGAAGCCACGCAAGGGTACTTTGCATGGCCCCTTAGTGGCTCCATAAATCTGGGGGCCTATTTATGAGCCGGTTAGCCTTGCATTTGCACCACGCAACAAGGTACATGCACAGCGCACTCTTAAATGCGATTTATGAAGCCACACAAAGCCACTTTGCTGGGCCCTGAGTAGCTCTATAAATTTAGAGTAAACAATGCAGAGCAAATCACTGCATTGCCTTACTCTGCAAAGGAGGTATTCATTGCGTGTTGCATGGGTATTGCCAGGCAACTCACATGTTTTTTGACACAGCCCCAGATATACCAAAAAAGGAAAACGGGAATGTGCCAGGAGAGGTGTAACGAGGAGAAATATCTTCATTTCTCCTCATTGCTTTCTTTTTCTAGGTTTGCTGCATTTTGCAGCACACATAGATAGAGGAGTATGCCTCCTAGGATTATTTTTGTGGAGGAAGTTGTTCCTTCCTACATAAAAACCGCCCTGCATCCAACACAGCGATACAAAAGGGGATGATGGACGGAGCGTTTGAGGAAATCAAACACTCACCCCGAGTCAACTGATCTGGGTTTAATCCATCACCATTCTTTAGCCCACTCAGCCACCCCAGATCAGACATGGCCATATGCAAATCAGTCTGACCCTGTGCCTCATGGGAACAGTCCAGCCCGAACTGCCAAGCCATGTCTTCCCTGGACCGGAAACAAGCTTCCGAAGACCGGTTTCGGATTTATAATCCTCATCAGCCAGGCTATCTTAAATCCAGTGGCCAAGTGAGCAAGGGACTCACGTCTGAGCATACCCTGCCACACTTAGGGGGAACAAAGCGATACAAAAGGGGATGATGGACGGAGCGTTTGAGCAAATCAAACACTCACCCCCAGTCAACTGATCTGGGTTTAATCCATCACCATTCTTTAGCCCACTCAGCCACCCCAGATCAGACATGGCCATATGCAAATCAGTCTGACCCTGTGCCTCATGGGAACAGTCCAGCCCGAACTGCCAAGCCATGCCTTCCCTGGACCGGAAACAAGCATCCTCGGACCGGTTTCGGATTTATAATCCTCATCAGCCAGGCTATCTTGAATCCAGTGGCCAAGTGAGCAAGGGACTCACGTCTCAGCATACCCTGCCACACTTAGGGCGAACAAAGCGATACAAAAGGGGATGAGGGACGGTAGCTCTATAAATTTCGAGTAATCACTGCAGAGCAAATCGCTGCATTGCCTTACTCTGCAAAGGAGGCATTCATTGCGAGTTGCATGGGTATTGCCAGGCAACTCCCATGTTTTTTGACACAGCCCCAGATATACCAAAAAAGGAAAACGGGAATGTGCCAGGAGAGGTGTAACGAGGAGAAATATCTTTATTTCTCCTAGTTGCTTTCTTTTTCTAGGTTTGCTGCATTTTGCAGCACACATAGATAGAGGAGTATGCCTCATAGGATTATTTTTGTGGAGGAAGTTATTCCTTCCTACATAAAAACCGCCCTGCATCCAACACAGGCACCCTTGCACCATTATGAAAGGGTGCCTACTTTGGCACTAGGCTGCCAAAAGGTCACCAGGGCAGGGAAAAGGCAAGAATGCACCATATTACCTTAAATTAGATGCATTTCTGCCCTTTCACTGTCATCCAGCGCACCTCAGCAAGGTGACTAGCTGTACCGTGCTGCATGACATTCTCATAAATCGGCCCCTGTATGTGGCCTAGATTTTCGAGCAGCATTATAATCTATTAAACAGAATAGTTTTTTGTATGGCTGGTGTTCTGAACGTATTTGAAAGTGCTTTCAAGTGCATTTATGAAGAAAAAGGAGTTTTGGTGAAATAAAGTATATATTAAAGAGCATACAAATTAAGCAGTTTTTATATAGCGCATAAATTCGGCTCAAAGGTATTGGAGCACTTTACATGAGCACCAGTTAATTTACACAAGGTCACATTCATGTTTGTCTAGGCATGGGAAGATTAAAAGGGTTTCCCAGAATCACAGTATCAATGGCAAGAGTCGAACCTGGTTCCCCAGTTCTTAGGTCAGCAGCTCTAGCCGTAAAGCCACAGCCTGGTAGAGCAGTGAGTGGCAGAGAGTGGCCTCTTGAAAGCTCAGCTTGTTATGGTTTTGAGGATCCAACAGGACCTCGAGCTGAACCAGGCCTAAGGCTTGAGCCTGGCTTTAGCTTTCAGTGGCTCGCCGACAACTGGATATTGAGACCAAGCGCGACATAAGTAATGTAATTGACCCATCTAGAAAGCGTTGGAGGTCTCGAAAAAAGCATGCTAAAGTGATGTACATATTACAATATAAAAATGGGGTTAGATTGCGGGAGTGACACGCAGTTGAAGAGGCATTGCAGGGATGCTGCAATTTCTGGAGACGATGTAGGGTTGAGGAATCCTTGCAGGGGTGGACTGAATCTCAAGGGACCACAAAATGCCAAAGTAATAGGGCGAGGCTGTGGAGGTGAAAAGAACCTGAAGAAGGTATAATGATACTACGCGATCATGTTGATCGCGGTATATTACAACGCGGGTTTTACAACGCAAGTCGTTTCAACGACTTGCATTGGAGGGCGCTGGACTTAGGGATAGTATGATTTACTAATCCAACACCAGTCTACGTACAGTAGGGAAGGTGTTGGATGGTAAATAATACTGTTCCTTAGCTTACATCACCCTCCGGCGCAAGTCATTGAAACAACTTGAGTTGTAAAACCTGCGTTGTAAACCTACTGCCGTGAAACTCCTGCGTAGTAAAGGTCGTCTCCCAACCTGAAGAAGTGTTAAAGGGTGCAGGAATAGGGAGATGCTACAAGGATTGAGAGATGCTGTGGATTTTGGGAAAGGTCGCAGGAAAGACAGAGGCAAGAGGTGGCAAAAGGGTGAAGGAATTTAGAGATTCTGCAGGGGAGAAGAGAGGATGCAGAAGTGGTCAGAGGCTGCATGGGTAGGTAGAGGCTACATGGAAGAGCCTGTAAGAATGAAAAGTGAATGAGTGCACAGTGACTGTGCTCATGGAGAGAGACGGTGATCAGGACATGGTACATGGATCGGTAGAGGCTCCATGAGTGGCAAGAGGCTGCATGGATGGGAGGAGTCTGTAAGGGTGGAGAGTTAATGAATGTAGGGAGACTTTGGTCATGGACAAAGGCTCCATTGATGCAGCAATGGGCAAGGGCTGTTGGTTTGGGGAGAGGCTTGGGCAGTGGAGAGAGACTGTGGTAAAAATGAGAAGCTACAATGACTGAGCGGAGGTGCAGTGATAGGACAAGACTAGATAGATGGGGAAATGCGGCATGGGTGGGGGGGGCACTGCAGGCATGATGGCCAGAGGCTGCAGTGCTAGGACAGGCCACAGCAGTAGAGAGAGGCGGCAGCGGCGGGTGGAGGCTGTTGTGACTGGCAAGAGCGCAGAAAGGGTAAGGCTGCAGGAATGCAGGAGTAACAAGAGTCCTGAATAGATAAATGCAGGTTAGGAGATGTGACTCACAGATGTTGGGGCCGATGGAGGCTGAGCAGGTGGTCAAAGAGGAATGGGCGGATGATAAGCAACAGGTGGAGACACTGGTTTAAATGGAGTAGGATCTTGGAAAAGTGATTGTAAAATATAAGGACTAGGTAATCAGGCAATTCTTTGGATCCTGGGGGAGGTGTGGAGTTCTAGGGAGGTTCAATGTTGATTTGGCCTTTCGTTTCTCTTTACTGTCATGGGACACTAATGATGGCTAAGGTTAGTCAAAACTACCGCAGTATCCGATACTTTACACTAATAACTCTGGTCAAACAGTAATGGCTTAGCCAAGACCAGGAGCGTCCAACGCTGGTTCGGCAAAGCGAGGTTCATGACATTTCCAGGACATGTTCTGTATATAAATTATTCTCATTCAACCTCACTGTGTGTAACTTTATCTTATGTAGACAATCTGGCATCAACCAGATACTTGTAGACCAAACTCAACACTCCAGCTTTAGAAGGTGGTTAAGGGGTTTGGGATCATACCTAACACTAAATTCCCCAAATTATTCAAATTATGCATGCATAATTTAGATGTTGCTTGGTCTAAAACCAATATCCCAAACCGCTTAATTCCTTGGTGCTCTTCTCTTTCATTGTTAAGAGCAGATCAGAAGAATAAAAGCAGAATCTGTACTTTGAAATCAAACCCAGTGCAAAGCAGTTAGTGGTAATTTTGTAAAAATATTAGATTTAGAGTTAAATGTAAGTCAGATTAAAAACATGCTGCTACCCGCATTGTGTAGGAACATGCAGAGATTCTGCCTTTCTTGAAATGGCCTACAGCGTCAAAAAAATGAACATGTTGTCATTCACATGACCTTTCTGCTTATCACGTTTTTGTTTTAGAAAAAACAGGTCCTAAGACGGATAAAGGAGATCCAGCTTTCCTTACTCAAAGTGCATACGTAATTATGCTGCATGACCTGTGTTTCACCATTGTAACATTAGTAGTCAACTGTAAAATCGTATTACTGTTGAGCCGCTATGCCATTTCGTTGTTACGGGTGATTAGAGTCATCACAAGCGCCTGTCATAAGGAAATTAGAGACTGGCTTTTAGATAGGAATGGCATTTTCCCATGTAATCCGTCCGTCCGTCTGTCTGTCTGTCTGTCTGTCTATCTTTCTCTACAACACCAACAAGACATGGACTAAGACATAGATCTCAACCAGCCATCCTCTGTTGGAGGGGCCAGAGAGACCCACAATTTGCAAATCTCCCTATGCGCCAAAAGCATTGCATAAAAAAACAGTTTTGCGCTGTCCTTGGTTACAGTACAATACAGATCCAACCTTCCAAATATAACCAATACAGCTCTTACCTTAATCTGAAGTTTTAAAATACTGGACAAGCTGTTACTCACGGCCTCCCAGAAGGTCTGAATCTTCAGGCAGTATATAGACATATGCAGATCGTAAGAGCCTTTACCTTGTTTCTGTTTCCCAGCAAATAAGGTTTGAATAACCCAGGGTTGTTATCGTTAGTAAAAGATTAGGCAAATGAGGACAAAAAAAAAAAAGACACGGACTAATACTAAATTGTAATAATCAACATTTCCCAGACTCGTAGTCATGTGGGACTCAATGTTTTGAGCTCATAGTGGAGAAGTGTGGCTCAATGGTTAGAGCGGCAGACCCTGATGCAGAGGTCTAGCCCGGGACCAAGGTTCAATTCCTTGCCTTGGCGGGTCTTGGGCTCAACTTCCTCGGATCAGATAATTCTCGCCTCGGTGCCTATTCTAATCATGGGTGCAACTCTGGGCAGTAGCTTGCTTAATCTCCACAACGGCCCCAACAATGCTAGGATGCCTGGCATCACCTTGGGGGTGTCCAGGAGTGGGCACTTCACAGGGAAGAGCCAGGAAGGGTTCCTCAGCGGTATTCTTACAAGCGCCGAGATGCCTCATGGGTGATTTGTGCGCTATACAAGTACCACTACATTTGCATTTACATTTACAACCTGGGACATGGACCTATACTGAAAGGTAGTTTCTGCTAGACCAAGCAAAGATTACTCTACAAGGAGTTAATAAATCAGCCTATGTGTAGATTAAATGACAGACTTGGACCCACATAACACACATTTTAAAGTAGGTATGTAAACGGCCTTAAGTCACACACACTCTTCCTGGCATCAATACGCATCGACTTTGAGTCAATGTATTCAACTCTGGGCATGCACTTGAACCTCACACATACTCTGCAACCACGCATGCGTTCTTTCCTGGCTGCCCATCAGAAAGGCAACAGAACTGTGAAATCAGACTAATGGTAAATTGATGCTCCAGAAGTGTCAAGTAACAATTACTAGCACTACTGACCATTTAGTAATAAAAGCACACACCAGTATGGATGTGGTGTGTGTCAGGCCAAGAACCAATGCATAATTTCTGCCACTGATTGCAGGTGTTAGGCACCAGCACACATTTTTGGCGACCAGGGCTTATTTTTTATCATCAGACTTTGACCCAAAGCAAACGAGAGAAAGGCAAACAAGGAAGAGAGAAGAGGAAGAGAAATCTAGGAAAACAGGAACAA
This sequence comes from Lissotriton helveticus, assembly GCF_964261635.1. Taxonomy (NCBI): domain Eukaryota; kingdom Metazoa; phylum Chordata; class Amphibia; order Caudata; family Salamandridae; genus Lissotriton; species Lissotriton helveticus. Next base: position 188,978,017 of record NC_136068.1, on the reverse strand, counting down.
AGGAAGAAACAAAGGATTGTACATGTTGAAATGAGATGAAGAAACAGGAAGTGTAAGTTGGTTGAAGTAAGAAGCATGATGAGGAATCAAAACTAGCCAGCTTTGGTATTTGGTAGCTCTAGCTTTAGGCAAACCTGCTAAATGCTGGTGGAGGGATAACAAGACATAGACAGCCGGTAAGAATAGGGTAGGGTTAAAATATTTTGTGTAACTTTTCATAGGGAAAGGTACATTTCTTTATGGTCAGGTCATTTTGGCCGGCATTAGGAGTCACAGTTAGAGAACCAGTCCAGACCACTAACATTAGCAGTGTCTCCGGGTACAGAATTACCAAGTCTGCAAACCATGGACCTGATAATTCCACATCTGAAAATACCAGTCCTAGACATTAGAACAAGTTGTGGGGATGGCAGGTGTCTGCTGCACCAAGCCCTTGCTACTTGCAAATGCTGTACCCTCAACTGTTCTGTCTTCCCCTCCACCTACCTCATCCCCACACCGCAGCCCTAGAATATTGCACTCCACACAATTACTACCTGCTCCAATGAGGTATTAAATATGTGCGGATTTGAACCCATTAATTCCCACAAAAGAGGAAATGCCCTCAAATTTCATCCCATTGTTCCCAGACAGTGCTTAATTTGAGCCGGTGGTTTCCGGTACTCAGCACCAGCACTTAATCGTCAACACCGGTGCTTTTGAACAGCAGTTAAGGACACAATCATTTATGGTAGGCACAGGTAGATTTTGTGATTTGCCCAGAGTCACAGGATGTTAATCCGACACTGAGACTCAAACCTGGTTCCCCAGCTCCGAAGTCGCCAGCTCTGGCCATAACAGCCATTATGTCAAATCCTCTCCCCACTCTCAGGGTTAGTTGGTTCTGTTTTAGGCAAGCAGCCTCCTTATGGGTGCTGTGACAATTATCTTTTTTTTTACAAATTAACCACTGTTCCCATATCCATATGTTGTTCCTTATTCCAGGGAAAATAATCTGTAGGTTCCTGCATTTAGGTGTGAGGAAACCGTATACTGCAATTAAAGATCAATCATTATCCCACACCTCAATCCAGGGACTTTGTAGCCTAAGAGTCCTGTGCACAATCTACTGTTGCTATCCTAATGTGCTAGCATTAGTAGCAACATTATCCAGTTGTTCAATCCTCATTTGCTCTCTCGCTAGGTTTGTGCTGTGCAAGCATCACTATATATGCATACGTTATCCTGAGCATGGGCCTGGGACAGAAAATAGGCACAAGCACCAAAATAAAAGTGGCTGCAATGGTGAATTAGCTAGCTAAAAATGTGGCCTTTGTTTGGAAATGGGGGCAGTTTTTAACTTCTAAAGGTATGCCTCATGAGTGTTTTGCAAGGAATGAAAATCTGCATGGATTTGAGCTTGCTGCAGGCAGTGCTTGTTTTAATATCAGTAAAATTCACAGTTTAATCCATCCCACCAGACGAGAAAACTGGCCCACACACTGATCTCTCAGATCAATCCATTGGGCGCAGCCTGATTACCCCATAGGCCATTCAAGCCCTGGTTACCCTCCCTGGAATCAGAGCTTCAATGGAAATAAATTAGATTTATTTTGCAATAATATAGGTATGCCCGTTTTTGCAAACATATTTTGTTAACAGTGGAACACCTCCCCATGGGCATCACCCCTCAATGGATGATAGTGGTATTGGGTCTACATGTCCCCATTGAAGCATGGTACTATCAGGGTAACAAAAGGAACGCCACCTCCCTGAGTTTCACTGCTCACCAGATTGTTGAGAGTAGCACTGACACAGTCCCTTCCGAACATGTCACATTTCAAGCATCTCTGCAGGGCCATCAAGGAAATACCCATTTCTCTATATCTCACTTCACAGGGGTGTTGCAGAATCTATTTCCATAGGCGCTGTAGGACAAGTAGCATAGCCACCTCTTAAAGATCCCATATTATATTTGGGGCTCTGTAGCTGCCCATCAAAAAGGGCAAGTGATCTACCCGCTTCCAGTGTCCTCTCCTTAGCTGGGCTACAGGCAGAGAAAGATGCTCAACCATTGAACAGGCCTAGCTTGATCTGAGAGAGGGTTTATAGTGAAACAGGTCACCCACAAAGGTGGGAATCTTTGCCTTCTTGGTAAAAACCAAAAGCCATTGACCCTACCACTTTCTAACTGCTCCATTAAAAAAAACATAACATCACTTTGTCTTCATGACGCTGGAGATTTAATAAAAGTATTGAAACATTGGAATTTGTAACATCTGACAGCTTTGCGCCCTCGGTTATTCGTCTGGCTCTGAGGTTGCGTTCTCGTATTGATGATAGGGAGGAACCATCTGCCCCATGGGACCTCCCTTGGAGTGTCTACTGCCTACTTTTCAAGGGTTGGATGCCGTCGGACATTCCAATTGTTGGCAACACCATAGAGGGAGATTCAAGGGCCAGACTGGGAACTCTAAGCAGCCGTGGCAAATTTGTTGGACAAGGCCCTGGGATGGGGTGGTGGGGATGGGTGGCAAGTGTGAAGAACTGCTGCATTTGTTACTGAGGGCCGATAATGCGGCACCACTGCAAAACAGGCCCCCGGCAACAAAACTGCCCTCCACTGCTACAAAACCAGCCACACCCTTCCAGCCTCTCAGGGAAATGCCCAATGCCAGGTATAGCCAGTCCGGCCCTGGGGAGATTGTGAGACATCATAAGACACATTTGCAATTTTTGATATTTTTCCATTGTAGTGGGGAATATTTTAGGAAGAAAAGAAAAAAACAGATAGAAGTACCTAAGGGAAGTAAGGAGCATTTTAAAGGGGAAAGGGCAGGGAGGCCTGGGATGAAGGGGTGAAGGACAGCCTCTTCCAGTGTAAGGGACCCTCCAACCTTTCAGAGGGATCTAACATCCTTGATGGGCCCATATTTAGCCTTCGGCCAAAGAATATCTGTGAGATATGGGTGACTCAGGGAACCTCATCTCATTCGGTGCAGGGGGGGCGGGGGGTGCAGCCGTGGCATGTGCAGGTAAGAACAGTGGGGCGGTGGTGCCGGGTGGGGGTGCATTTCGACAGACAATGAGGAGGATAAAATGAATTTTTATTTAATTTTCCCTCATGGACGTCTGTCGATTTCCCTCCCGCTCTTGCCAACCCGGCCCCATCACTCTTACCTGCACTGGCCGCGGCTGGGGGGGTTGTATCATTATGCGTTAAGCCACTGCATGCAAGTAACCCCAACCCCCTCTACTAAGTTATGGAAGAAGCTGTGTAGCCTTAAAATGCAGAGGATTTGTTTGGGTGGGAGGGGCACATTATATGTATTGATATATGGCAGCTTTGAGGGGTAATTCGGTAGTTTGTAGGCTAAAGGCTGAGAATGTCTTTTATGATTTTGTGAAGCGCTGTTCTGTTCTCATTTAATCCAAGCTCCATCAATCTTCCACGAGGGCCAGTGGGTCCTTAGCCACATTCCCCAGGGTCAGGGGAACAGGGAAAAGACAGGAAAGGACGAAGAAGAAAGAGAATTAAATGTAAGATGTAAAGTCCCACGGTTTTCTTCAGAGCAACTTGAGTACATTTCTTCACCGATATTAAATGATGGAGAAGAAAGCCCGACCAATCAGCTGAGGGCGCCCGAAGGCCTTCCCTTTCTCTCTCGAGAAGCAAATGCTGGTTGTTCTGCTGGATAATTTGAAAAAACATGAAGCAAAAACACAGTAAATCATGTGTTATGCAGCCAGTTGTGAATGTTATTGCTCAACGCTTCTGTGTTAAAGCTCCTTAGCGAGCTTTTCAGGGTGCACTTTCCCTTAACCTATGTTAGCATTCGAAATGGGAATCCTGCAGGATTTTGGGGGAGGGAGAGAAAGAGAGAGAGTCACAGAGAAAGGCAGCGAGAGGATTTCCTCCACACAGTGTGCCACCAGAATGGTGGCAGACTCTTTAGGACTCCTTTACAAGAGGCCTGTGCCACTGGAGTGTCAAGGTGGTGCAGGCCTCTCAGTCATATCTATGAGGCAGGGGAGAGGCAAAGCAACCCCGTGTGGCTTTGCATGGCCCAGGGGCGGCCTTAGTCATGTGCAAGCTGTGCACCTGCACAGGGCCACCTAACCCCAGGGGCCGCCACGCCAATATATATCCTTAATATAAAAATCCTCTGAGGATGGATACATATTTGCTTGGCGGCCCCTGGCAGGGATTTGGCAGCCTCTGGCTCCGTTCCACTTCCAAACACCCTGAGCCCCCGGTCTGGGGGGCTCCACCCCGCCTGGACCCCCTCTTCTGGGGCCCCCTACCTAGGCTCCCTGCCCAGGGCCGCCATGAGCCTAGAGCCGCCCCTGCATGGCCTCATAAATAAGGAGCAAGGCAGCGCAAAGAGCTGCATTGTCTCACTCTGCATCGAGGCGGCGCTCCAAGTGCGTTGCTGTGGATGTTCCCACGCAACACCCATGGATTTTGACTCTGCCCCAGATCTACGAAATCACGTAAACCTGGGGCAGTGCCAAAACGTTACGCCTCCATAGAGCAGGCGTAACAGGGAGAAATATTTTCATTTCTCCTCATTTTTTCCCCTTTCTGCACCACACATGGAAGAAGGAAAAAAGCTGCGGTCCATGCAGGTTACAGTTGTGCGGTAGTGGGGCTGCCTGGGGGGAGATTACGTGGGACGATGCTGGGGGGAAATTAAATAAATAATTAATTTTCCCTCTGCATCGTCCCCCGGAGTTCCCCCCCTCACGGCCCCACCGCTGTTACCTGCACGGACTGAGGCTGTAGGAAAATGCCTCCATTGATTGTTTTGGGGCAGTAAGGTGTCCCCTCCTGCACAAAAACAGTAATCCCTACAACTCAGACACCCTTGTACCATGGAAGAAGGGTGCCTGCATTGGCGCAAAGCGGTACAAAAGGGGGTGGTGATGGACGGAGCATCTGAACCAATCAAACACTCACACCCAGGCACAGGGTCAGACTGATTTTCATATGGCCATTTCTGAACTGGGGTGGCAGAGTGGGCTAAAGAACGGTGATGGATTAAACCCAGATCTGTTGACTGGGTGTGAGTGTTTGATTGGTTCAGATGCTCCGTCTATCACCCCCCCCCCCCCTCCCCCTTTTTGTACTGCATTGGCGCAAGGCAGCCAAAATGGTACCAGCACAGTGGGAAAGGACAGGAGTGCAACATATATCATAAATTCGATGCATTCCTGCCCTTTCCTTTTGATGCAGGGCACAGCGGCAAAGTGACTTACTGTGCAGCCTTGCGTCAAAAACAGTAATGTTTGTCTGCAGCAGAAGTCCGGTTGTAAGGTGTTTGTCGGTCATCAGGAATGAATTGCATCGGTTCCACGTTTACTCTTCTTTTCATCCTTGTGATACTGTTAAAATTAACCATATATGTATTTAACAGCAGCGCTCAGATCGTGAAAGAGCACTGCATCCCACAAAACAAAAAAACACTGATGTGACTTGCTCCTTGAGCAGCTTCGAATCGATCAAATGACTGCTAGTTGAGTAGTAAACAGTGGTACCACTGTATCGCAGACGCTATATTGCATGAAAAAAAATTCAACAATCAAGACCTTGACGTAATCTATACATCAAATGCTAAGTCTAGGAAAGAATATGTGTTTTTAAAAAGACTAAGAGCCAGATGTACAAAATTCTTGTGTTGCGACTCCTAAATAGAAAATCCATACAAATTGCTATTTGCAAGTCACAAATTGGTATTTACGCTCTCTGCAAATTCCTAATAGCAATTTCTATGAACTTTCATTCGATATTAGAAAAACACCATTTAAGAAATCGCTAAATTAAGATTTCCTAATAGGAAATTGCAGTTGAGAGCCCAAATGCAGCTCGAATCAGTTTGATGATGTCAGAACCCAGGTGGAGGATAACTGCAGGGTGTGTCCACCAGCCAGTGGCCTAACACAGCTTCTGGAAGCAGGGAGTTACTCTGAAACACTGCCACCAGCACAGGAGAGCATCAGCACACTACGCTATGCCTGCAGAGGATGGGAAGGACATGGGGAGTAGTGGGAAGAGTAAAATTAAGTTCTCAGAAAAGGAGCTGGAGGTCCTAACAGAGGAGAGTGTGGAGAACTTGGACCAGCTATTTAGGAAGGTCTCCTTCTCAGTCCCTGAGGCCCAGAAGACCACTATTTGGAAGGGGCTACTTAAGAAGGTCAAACTTCCTGGGGGTGACACAGAGGACCATCCCCCAGATACGGAAGGGGTGGTATGACCTGGGCTCCCGAACCAAGGAGAATCTGGCCAGCAGGATGGCAGAAGGACTTGGGACTGGAGGAGGACCATTGAAACACCCCCCCCCCCCCCCCAGTGACTGCCATGTAGACGCTGATTGAGGGGAACAGCAAACCAATGAGTGTCACAGAGCTGGGGAAATTGACACCTCCTTCCCAGCAGGCAATAGCCATGGTAAGTCATCTCCCTTTATGTACTGTCCATACCATGATGTTAGGCAATCCACATCATGCACATCACAGCATGAAATACTCCATTGAGGTGCTTGACCCACCCAGGCAATGCATCATGGAAGTTGTAGTGGACTTCATTAGCATACTGTAGTGTTGATGACCACACCAAACATATGTGCACATCATTAACATCTCCTACACACACACAGCAGAGTCACAACATTATAGTGCCAAAACATTAACCATTTAAAGACAATAACTATGTACAAATATGTTCCACAAATCACAACCCGGACGTCTATGCACCTGTAGCAGCTGAAGGGGCTACTGGGAGTGACATTGTCCCTCAACACCCCACACCACAATCACCTCTGCCCCGCACATCAACACCAACAAACAGGAGAACCACCACCTCCCCACTGCCCACTTTTTATGACAGCAAAGGCAACCAGTCAAATGTGAGGGACCCCACTACAGCAGAGTCCAGGTTAGTGAGAAGGCACACTGAGACCATGCCAGAACTGGCTGATACACCGTCCATCTATCGTGGACTGGAGCAGTCCATCCAAAGGACACAGTGCCAGCAAAGTAAGAAGATTGGCTTTGTTAGTAGGGAGCTGCAGGGCTTGGCAGAGAGAGTCGAGAAGGAGCAGGAGCAATGGCAATCAGCTATGGAGCATGAGCACTGGGCACAGCGAATGTGCCATAGTACATTTCCCACATGGACACCATCACCAAGCCCGTCAACTGCCTGTCAAATTCTACAGTAAGCCTAGCCAGCCCTACAGTCAATATTCAGACTGACATTTCCCACTGCTGCCAGAACGTTGCTTGTGGACTGGTGTAGGGCAGAACTGCCCTGGAAAACATTCAAAAGCACAACCTGTGCTCCCCCACCATCCCCCCACTACCTGAGAGCGAAGAGAGATCCAGCATCAGTGGCGTGTCTGGACAGGAGCCTTGCACAACTAGGCGTACAAGCCACCATCCATAGGGGTCTGACACGGCAACTTTCCCATGGCCCAGTGCAGTGGAAAAACAACCAAACCGAATGGGATGAATAAAGTGACTCTCTCACAACTTAGCATTATGAGTTGCGTTTGTTTGTTTGGCACATATTTTGCCCTGTTACATTTATGTTTCTTCAGCTGGGGTAGCCACCTCAGTAAAAAGGGGTCACTCAGTTGTGCACCTAGCACTACACCATATGTGATGTTTAATTTCCATGATGTTATCCCTCATGTCAGAAATAGGTGTTTGTTATCTCTGTGCGTTGTGCATGTCCTTCAGCTGCACTGGTTCCCTCCTGCTGCCCCTCTAGGGGAAACATCCTTTACAACGCAAGTTTTACCACGCAGTGCCTTTCCGACGCAACTTTTACAACGCAAACCATTACAACGCATTGCGCTGGGGGGCGCTCTAGGATAGGGAATAGATTTAATTTACTATTCAACACCTTCCCTACTATCCACGGGGACTGGAGTTGGAATAGTAAATTAAACTATTCACTATCCAGCGCCCCAAATCACTATGCGCTGTAAAGGTATTCATTGTAAATACCGCGTTGTAAAGGCATGCGTGGTAAAAGCATGCGTTGTAATGTCATACATCCCCCCTCTGGTGGTTGTAGGTCATCATTTCAGTCATCATCAGAGTCAGGCTCAGTGTTGATGGCACAGTTTACTATGATTTTGCACCATGTGTCTGGCCTATAGAGAAGTGTCCCGCCGGTCTTATGGATGATGAGTGAGTTGTACTTTAGGATGCCAAATGTCCGCTCAGTGAGTGAGCGTGTTGTCTTGTTTGCCCTGTTGTATCATCTCTTCCTTGGTGTCCTTGGGGTCAAGTTAGGTGTGAGGAGCCAAGGGCTGTAAGGTATATGAACTGTCACCTTAAGAGCATGAGATGGGAAACCATTAGGTCACATTACACATACACTCCTGGCCAGTGCATCCATTGAGTTTGAGATTCTCTTACCTAGCAGGAACCCATCTCCAAATTCCCCCTGTGCCAGTCAGTTATGCATTCCACTGTGGCAGAACACGGAGTCGTGGGTGCTGCCTGGGTTTATGGTCACAAGGTCAGTGATGACACCAGAAGCATCACACACCACCTGCACATTCAGGGAGTGTGTGCTCTTTCTGTTTCTGTAGATGTATTCTGCAGTTGGAGGGGGGCAAATGGCAATATGTGCGCATTCGACACAGCCAAGGACATTGGTGAACTGTGCTACCCTGTAGAAATTCAATTTTGTGTGCTGCAATGATTGGGGGGGATTGGGGAAATATATGTATTGGTTTGCTTTCCCAACCATTACGTCAAGGAACTTGTGGAAGAACTAGGAAAAGGCACCTTGTGAGTCCCCTCCTGCCACTGCTATGACTTTCTGTTAACTAAAGCTAGGCGGTGTAGATAACACAATACCTGCACATGGGGACGTATAGCTTTGATCCTAAGTGTTGGGGTAGCTGGGATAACAATTCAGCTATCAAATCAAATATGACCTGACTACTCAGTCTGTACCTGTCTATGATCTCCTCTATCTAATTAAACAAGGAGACCCTCACCCTAAATATCGTCTCCTGTCTCTACCTCCTCCTGTCCCTCACAGCCAGACTCCTCATCTTCCTCACCAGATTGTAAAATGCCGCCACTGTGAAAGAGCCAGATGCACTTTGGGAATGTTTTCATAGTTTGCACATGGTTACCACCTGTATTGAGTCAGTGGTAATTGCATTTCTTAAAAGGCCATTTTGCGACTAGTCATAATTAGGAAATCCTTCATACAATTGGTAGCGATTCACAAATATGAAACGCTATTTGTGATTTCCTATTTTGCCTATTTCCAGAATGCAATTTCTACAGAGTAGAAATCGCATTTTGCGACCGCGTTTTTGGCATTCATACATACTGAATGCAGGTTTTGCATTTATTAACGGCCCAAAATAGCAATTCGGTCCGTCAAGAAATGTAAAATCATTTCGTACATCTGGCCCTAAATATATACATGCTATATCAATGTAATTGTGACGCACTGAATGCAATATTTTTGTCGATTGATGTTATATTATTAAATTGTTTCATACTATACTACAAAATTATAGTTTTTGAATAATGCGAATCAGAACATGAGCAGCTGTGCCTGATGGTAATTGTGGTTATCGGGCTATATATTTATTGTGAAATGTGTTGTTACATTAGATTGAATGACAGATTTGCATTGCAGGAAAGCAAATTACCTGAATTTCACACACCCCTTGAACGGTGATGGCATGACCATGTATTTCAAGGAATAAAATACTTTCTGCTCTACATCAACAGAACATTTCAAGCCATTTCAGAGTTCCATGACTTTTTAAAATAATTCATCCTTTGGCCTTGTTCCTCAATATGGTCACAGATCTCCCCCCTCTCTCTCAACACACACACACACACACACACACACATACACACACACACACACACACACACACACACACACACACACACGCACGCACGCACACGCACACACACACACACGCGCGCACACACACACACACACACACACACACACACTCTAGTGTACAGCTAGCATGGTACACCATGGAGGAGTGCTTGGTTGGAAGAGTGTTGAACCACAATTGTAAATGTGGCTCTTCATCTACAAAATGAACATTCGCTGAAACAGCAATCACATGCGCAGTGTGTCTGAATGATATTCGACAGCATGATGTAGCTGATGTGTCTAAAAGTGTGGTTTGAGACAGATACAAAACATAACCTAGAGAAAGAAATACCCTATCTGCTACAGAATAATCTGTAGAAATATAATATTTCCTGTGATCAGTCACAAACAACATATTCACCCTCGAGAGTATAATCACGTAGCACCGACATGCATATGCAAATTTTCAACGTGGAACACCCACAGAAAATTTTATGCAGATTACATTTTGTCTGTTGGAAACAACGAGCAGCCATTTTGATTTATTTTAGGTAGATGCATTATAAGTAGTGGAAAATGAGGGATTCCTTAGGGGTCTGGTTGTGTACCTCCAGATCAGATTATGCTGGCTGTGCTAAAAGCATTGGAAGGAAATTGTGATAACATTCAACATTATGTCTGCGGGTTGCTTGGCTTTGCAAGTCAATTACAGGTCTTTACGTTATCTTCTGGATTTTCTGAGACTACTCAAGAAAGCTCCTCTGTTTTTTCTCAAATTCATTTTTATTGTCTTAAACTAAGAGTGTGTGAAATATGTCTAATTTCCTTCACGGAATTGTGCAAAATTTGGGAGAAATTATTTAAATGAAATAGAAATCTACTTTTCCGGATATACTCATTACTGCATTTACTTAAACTCCTCACAGAGCCTTCATGGTAATTGATTTCTATGTCATATGAATGATTTATTTGAACTTGAATTCATTTTTATGTTTTTATATTGCACTTTAATATTTTAATGAACCTACATGGTTTTCTAAATTTACTAATCTTGAACTCTCTTTTAGAGTCAGTTAATATTATTGACTGTATTTTCAAATGCTGTCTTGAATCTTATCTTCAGGGACCCATTGCATCATTCATTTTTGAGGGCAACAGCATCACTGAGCCTGCAGTGGGTGTTACGACTATTACGCAGATTATCTAGGGGATAGCGCCCACAATGCAAAAGCAAATTGCATAAATATTACACACCCCTGTTTTAGAAGCAACGCAGCTGTAAACATGGGTTTCCATTCAGAACAGCAAAGTTCTGCGGAAGACTCAACAATCACAAAAGTACTGTGTCCTATTGGGACTGATCAGTGATATGCAGCTGACCTGCTTCGATGTGGTTGAGAAAGAGGCTTAGGCCTTTTTGTCAACTGGAGGGAGAATAAGGCTATTTAGATGCTCGCGACACAATACACATTCTATATTATGAAATATTAGTGCAGTGCTATAAGAGAAGGGATTTAATTCCTACATCCCTAACACAGAGGTGAGTAGATTTACAGCAAGTGTAGTAGCACACACACATCTATCTATCTATCTATCTATCTATCTATCTATCTATCTATCTATCTATCTATCTATCTATCTATCTATCTATCTATCTATCTATCTACAGGGCCGGACTGGCCATAGCGGGCAGGGGGCAATCCCCCAGTGTGCTACACGGGTGGGGGTCTGGTTTGGAGCCGTGTTTGCAGCCCTGTAACAAAATCGTCCGAAAACCGGCCATGGCAAAGAGCTTGGCGGCACCCACAACCTTCCCAGTGGGGGGGTGTTGGTGGGGCGGGGGTCGGCCGTTCACTGTGCCAGCGCCGGTTTTGGTTCCCAGTCCGGCCCTGTTTATTTATTTATCTGTCTGTCTATCTATCTATCTATCTATCTATCTATCTATCTATCTATCTATCTATCTATCTATCTATCTATCTATCTATCTGTCTGTCTGTCTGTCTGTCTGTCTGTCTGTCTGTCTGTCTGTCTGTCTGTCTGTCTGTCTGTCTGTCTGTCTGTCTGTCTGTCTGTCTGTCTGTCTGTCTGTCTGTCTGTCTGTCTGTCTGTCTGTCTGTCTGTCTGTCTGTCTATCTATCTATCTATCTATCTATCTATCTATCTATATGATTGCTTGTGCTAAGAGACTTGCTGTAAAGATATATAGGCCGACCAAGGAAAAAACAAACTACTCTGAAATAAAAAGTAGAAGTGAAGCATTTCGCGTGATCATTCATTGAGAACATGTTCACCCCTGAGAGTATAACCACATAGCACCGACATGAATATGCAAATATTCGCTGAGGACCCCCACAGAAAATATTATGCAGATTAGAATTTTTTGTGTGTTGGAAATGGCAAACATCTTTTTTGATTTATTTTAGGTAGAAATGCTATAAGTGGAGGGAAACTAGGGGAATCCTTGGGGGCTTAGGCCTCTACCTACAAATTATACTGAAATGTATTAAAGAAATTGCAACAATTTTTGTGTTATGTTTGTAAATGCCAGTGCTTTGGAAGATATGTAAATTCTCTGCTTCTTCTGCAATTCATCAATGCAGGAATTGTGTTTTTCTTTTACACTAATTATTTGTCTCTTAAACGGGTGGTCCTCTTTTGCTGTGTTTGATGTAGCCAAATGTTGTTACTTTTTTCACCCATACAGTGAATGCAAGAAACCTATCGGTGTCAGAGCATGCTAAGATTGTGAACTGCAGGCCGCAGAACAGTTCGGGCACCCTCTGTATTATTGTTATTAGACCATACTAAAATTCCAAACAGGAAATCATAAATTGCTACCATTAACGAAATGCAATTTGCGTTTTCCTATCTGGAGTGTACTAAAATAGATTCTGTAAAGGGGGTTGCAATTCATGCATCAACTTCTATTGAATGCGTGAGTATTTTGCAAACTGACCTATGTAGCGGGTCGTAATTCGACCTCCCTTGTTAATATGAATGAAACAGGTCACAAATTGCTGCCCACTATGATTGGCTAGAGTCAAAGGCATGACTTATTAATTTTTAAATAAAACAAGACTTTTAAAAAAAAAATGCAGCCTGGTTCCCTTAAAGGAGAACCGGGTCAATTTGTTAAAAACATTTAAATTAAACACAACTTTTTAAGAGGTAAACGGTGGTTCCTTGGACCACTTCCTACTCCTAAAAACATTTTTTTTAACAGTCACAAAAGAGAAGGGGTCCCTTCAGGACCGCGTCTCGTTTACAAATGGCTTACCACCTCCTTTGAAGAAGTGGTAAAATCTTAACATTTTGCAATCATATTTTGGTCACAAAACATTAATACAAGCCTCAAGGTAACAGTCTCTGGGAGGCAGTAGTGTAACAAAACTTGAGAAGGTCCCCCTGCAAAGTACATGAACAGGTATCCCCTCCAGACTCAATCAGGAGCTCTCAGGCCACAGTACTGTGCTGAGGGGGCCCCTTGCAGCTTGCCCCACCCTCTGCACTGCAGGGGCTATTTTACGTCACTGCTGGAAGGGACACCCCTTCCAAATACCGATTTTCTATACATTTTCAAATCCAAATTGTGATTCAGTAATTTATTTTTTGTGAATATAAAAATGACATTTTGTGGCTGGGAAGTCTCCAATTTTATTATTCTGATCCTTTGCAAATGTAAAATTGCTTTGTACTTGGCCTGTGTGCACAAATAGGGACCAGCATTTTCATGATCACAATCTATTTTAAGTGTTGCCAATTTTTCTGTACTCATTAGTGTTCTAATGAGCAAATGCTTATTTTGTGCACCTCATACTAAACAAAAATATTGTTCATCAAAGTGCAACATCTTACAAGTTGACTAATTAAAAAGTTGCATTTTGACAAAAAATCTATTATTTTTCTATTTACTGCCCAAATTAACTATATGCCATATGTTTTTCTGGGAAGCTTCTATAAATGGTTGTTGCTTTTTAAGATGCTGATCAGTTGACTCATTTAGCAAAACAGCAATACTCAAAGCTCATTAATTATTTTGAGAAATATTCTGTTTTTATGAAGCGAGGATGAAAAGACAACTTTAATGAAAAGTTACTTTAAATTACGACGTTATTATGAATCTTCAGCTATGGTTTCTTATGGTGACTTGGAGTTTCTTAAATACACTTACTCCACAGTGAAATTGTCTTTCCTACTATTATTGTCTGACTTTGGCAAAGCAAACACTTTAGTCTTGCGCATATGCAATTTCTATGTAGACAGTGTTGTAGGCAGTTGCTGATCTAAACTGCATATATTAATGTTAGCAGAAAAGTGCGATTTGTCTGCCCATCTATCCGCCTATTTGCTTTCCAATTTGCGTAATTTCTCTCTGTCTGCTCAACCTTCCGTCCATTAGTCCACCTATGCCTTCATCAGTCTTTCCATTTGCTCAACCTTATTCCTGTTCTAAATTTGAAAGCTGACTGCTTGAGGTCCTGCGTTGAGCAAGTGTGGGGGAAGTCTTCCGTCAAATTCTTCTAGGGCAACTGATATTGCTAGAAATTGTTGCATGGCCCAAGTCATTACACTGATGTGAGGCCCTTGATAGAAGGTTTGATAGAAGAATGACCTGTTTAAAGATTTAATCAAAATGTCCTACATGGATAAAAAGCACAAGGCAGATCCAGCATCGGGCGCCGTCTAGTGACATTAGCCATGTTAGCTCCCATGTCATTAATAAATACGACAGCTTTGATGTAAAATCTACGAATAATGCGGAAAAATTAGATTGGTTCCCCAAAAACCACAGTGCCTAAAGAATAATGACCCTTCGGCTCCTGCTCTCCCTCTTTTGAAAGGCAGAGGTATTGCTGGCTCTTGAATTAACGCTAGCTTTTTGTAATGGTGTTAAGGCAAAACCTCCATTGTACAAATGTGTTGCAGGCACAATGAATCCTAAGTACATAAAGCGCAATGAAGAAACAATGACCAGGGTACAAATCAACAATACAACTTTAATTAAGTCTTTATACCAAATGAAATGAAAGGCCTATTCAAAAGCTTGCAAAAGCCTCACAACTCCTATAAGAAATCTGTCCCCAAGAAAATAAAGTAAAGTGAAACCTTTTACGGAACACGCACCCCATCTGATAAAACAAATACATCCTTGATAGCAGAGCAACAGTGAATGCCACCTAAGTGAATCCTCATTGAATGGAAGGAGCAAAGATGTCATGATTGATGGTGCATGAGATGTTCATTCAAGAGATAAGTTTTCACTTATTTGCTATGATCTATGATGGTGTTAGCCTAATATATGTGCACACAATGAAAAATGCCTCCAGGATTTCCTTGATCTGTAGGTTGGATGCCTGTTTCACAGATTGGAGTTAGAATTTCCATTGGTGTGAGGTGATAACATCGCCTCATTTTTTTACCAAGTGAAATGTAAAGGCAAGATTGGAATTGATGGTTAGGACAAGTTATTTTTTTAATTCTTATAAGTAGTGATCTAAACGTTTTCAAGTTCCCCTTTGTCTGCCTGTCTCTATGTTGATCTTGCTGCTCTAATTCTCATAACTGATTCTTAGCCATGAAATACTTTTGATTAGACCACAATCTTCATCATATATATGTGAGGGTGAGGACGGTGCACCACAAACGAAGTCAAAGAAAGCTTCAAGTTTATCCAAAATGTCCTTTATTCTATTATATTATTTTTTTATAAATTCAGCCACAGCCAATGTGTTTCGTTCCATTGGAACTTCGTCAGGGCTCAAGAAGTCTCAAAAGGGTTTAAACAGTCGTGTGCCCTAGAATCAAAATTGTAAGGCGCCTCTGTAGCAGCGAATAGATAGACTCATGCAGCAAATCCCCGCATGAATGGAAAATATCAAATGGAGTAAAATATCAGCTCATATTCCTCCATCCAATACAATACAAATGTATTCCAATGCATTTCCGAGGGGCGTTCTTCGTCCGAAAAGGACGGTAGGCACCTACACTGGCCCACTGTTCTCCCAATATCATTCTGGGGTGACTATTCCCTTCACGATTAAACCTCCAGAATTTTATGGAGGGCAAGAGGCCGAAATACTGGTCCAGTCACTCGCAAGTATGGGTTGGGGTGATCTGAGTGAACCTCCAGTCTTAGATATATGCATCCAAATTCTTTCTGGTGACCTGTCCTCACCAAAATTGCCAAAACTGTTCCAATGAATCTATGGATGCACAAATGTCCCAAACTGTTTGAAATTTGACACAGATATTTATGTAGTAGGAGGACATGAATCAGCATGCCTTTGGAGGTGTACGTTTTACTTAAACCTAGGGGAGTTACAAAGTATTTGTGCTGACATGGTGCATGTTTCTCTTTACATTTAAGCGTTGTTGTTAACACATTCCTAACACTTAAGATCCATTAGACTCTGCAGTGCTATAGAAGTAATGTGTGTTCAAAAGAGAGTTAGGTAGTGTCAGAGAAGTTCCCAGAGAAATATCAGGCAAGTTTGACCTACGATCACAAACTAGAACCTTTTGAGTATTCTCCAGTAGTGGTCGGTGGTAGGAGTGCTGCCAGGCGGTGACGTGGGGAGGGGCAGCGTTGGGTGTAGTAAACTACGGAATACGGACAAATACAGGTAAGTAAACATAAAAATAAATAAAAAGAATTTTGTTGTGCGCACTGCATCGCCAAATGCAATGCAGTGGTGTAGCACGGTTACAACGAATTTTTTACAACGCACTACCATTACATCGCAACTTTTACCACGCAAACCATTACAACGCAATGCGCTGGGGGGCGCTCTAGGATAGGGAATGTATTTAATATACTATCCAACACCTTCCCTGCTATCCACGGGGACTGGAGTTGGAATAGTAAATTAAATAATTCACTATCCAGCGTCTAAAAGCATTATGCGTTGTAATGGACTGCGTGGTAAAAACCGCGTTGTAAAGGCATGCGTGGTAAAAGCATGCGTTGTAGTGACACCAATCCAATGCAGTGCATGCAGCGAAATTCTTTTATTTATTTTTATGTTTACTTACCAGTATTTGTCCGTATTACATCGTTTACTACCCCCACCCTGCCCCTCCCCACGACACCGCCCAGCAGCACTCCTACCACCGACTACTACTGGTATTCTCAAAGGTTCAGAAATGATCCTCCTACTGATATCAGATTCCACTTCTTACACTCAAATGGACATGGCATACATTGTGCAAGGATAGCAGTGCACACATTATCACAGAATTCACAACATGTATGGAGAAGGTAGTGATACATTGCCATAACCCTATGCTTGCTGAATGTATTCATTTTATGCATTATATAGTCCTTTATTAAGATATTTAAGAAAAGGGCCATTAGTAACCAATGTACACAAATACTACACAGTTATGCATGTAATGTTTGCCCTGTAGACATCACAAATTAGTCGCTCATGCCCCTATATGAATAAGAAAAATGTAGTTTATGGAAATGTGCAACTATCTTGCTGGAAAGGAAAATAATAACCAAAATCTGAACTGTATAACATTTTTACCAGTCTTGTAATCTACTAAAACTGTGTGAAATTTAGTTTAAACTGGGGAAATATTGAATAATTTCCAGCATTTCATGGTATTCTTGTCCCGCAAAATGCCCAGACTTACGCTCTTACGTCACATTGTGCAAACAACATGTTCAGGTAAAAATCAAAATGTGAGAGCACTAGAACAGTAAAAAAAGAACAGAATCAAGTAGCTGTTCACATTTTTGCCTTTTTTAGTGCGAAATGCACCATTGCATCTAACATGAACACGAGGATGCATTTCACCCTAAAATAAATATCAAAATACTTGACTGGCAATTTGCATAATTTTCGTAATTGTTTGGTTATTTTGTGTAATTTCTGCAAAGAGAATAACTAAAATTTCACCCAGATTTATTATTGACTCTCTAAAGGTTTTCCTTAAAGCGCTTCAACACAACGCAACCCGAAATGTGACGAAATCTTTTTTTGTGTTGGACTTGACCAGGAGCCTCATTTATGGAATTTTGACATAGGGAGGCACCTTGCTATGCCAAAGTGAAAAGGCATGAATGCACCCTATTTAAGCAATACTGTCCATTCCTGTCCTTTCTGCCTTCGCTGGTGGCGTTTTGGCAGCCTAGCGCCAATGTAGGCACTCTTGCATCATTATAGGCAGGATTGTTTTAATGCAGGAAGTAATGCAGGAAGGGGAACCTTCCTGCACAAAAACAATCCTACGTGGCTTTTTTTGCTGTGCTGCCCTAGGCCAAAGTGAAAGGGTATT
Organism: Lissotriton helveticus; assembly: GCF_964261635.1. Lineage (NCBI taxonomy): Eukaryota > Metazoa > Chordata > Amphibia > Caudata > Salamandridae > Lissotriton > Lissotriton helveticus. The sequence goes on along the minus strand of NC_136068.1, from coordinate 188,959,884 downwards.
AAGGCACCGTATTTAAGCACTACTGTGCATTCCTGTCCTTTCTGCCTTCGCTGGTGGCGTTTTGGCAGCCTAGCGCCAATATAGGCACTCTTGCACTATTATAGGCAGGATTGTTTTAATGCAGGAAGGGGAACCTTTCCACACAAAAACAATCCTAAAAAGCATTTACCTCGGTCCATGTGTGCTGCAGAATGTAGCCCACATGGAAAGAAAAAAATACAAGGAGAAATAAGCGTATTTCTTCTCTTTGCGCCTCACCTCTTTAGACCTATGATTTGCCGCTTCCCCAGGTTTACATCACTTTGTAAATCTGGCAAAGCGTCAAATTCCATGGCTGTTGCATGCGAAAACCCTCTGCAATGCCCATGATTTTCACTATGTCTTCTTACTCGTGATTTACGAGGCCACTCAAAACCAGGCAGGGTGGCTTTTCGTGGCTTAATAAATCTTTATGAGAGCCCTACGTCATGCATGTACCACTTTATGAGGTGCAAAAGTGATTCAGAGCTCTCATAAATAAGTCCCCAAGTTCGTGCTATGTCTTATGTTTTAGAGGTTTTTTCTTATACAGTTTTCAGAAAACTCAAAGCAGTCTTTTACAAATGTGCCTATAACCACAGCTTTAACACCTTCGTTGCGGCGGCTATTCCGCCGCAGCGCTAAAGGGCGGGGGGCCGCGCGGCGCGCCCATGCTGGTAACGGAACCGCTCCGTCACCAGCCTCGGTTGAGCTGTGCTCATGACAGAGCGGTTCCGTCATGGCGCCGCCCGCTCAATAAAACGCGCAGCGCAGGCGCAAAATCAGCGCCGCGCAGGCTCGTCGGGCGGGCCATGATGGAACCGCTTCATCATCAGCACAGCGCTACCGCGGCTGATTACGGAGCGGTTCCGTCATCAGCGTGGAAGGAGTTAACTCCATCAAATTCAAATAGATGTGGGGTTAGCACTCTTGTACTACCTTTTAAGCATTTGGACTTACAGAGCTGTAAACAAATTGCAAACTAATTGAAATTCAGCATTCAGCACTTGAATAAACATATCCTACTGAAAGATCAAAGGGAAATTATTTGTGAATACTGTCCCATATTTCATTGGATGAGATAAAAAAGTTAAACTTCTTCGTTGTGTGAGTAGTTTTTTTGGTGTTTTTTTTAAAAAAATTGTTAACATCGTTATTGCGCTTTAATTAAGAATGTTACTTTCTTCAAAAACTATGGACACCTCTTGCTTTTAAAATATGCTTACAAATAAACCAATTTAATTTGGGATTTGGCCTACCAAATTTTACTAGAAACATTTTTAGTTTGACCAAATTCTAATTCTGGTGCAGAAATTTCACTACGTTTAGAACAACAATGTCGCTTTTCAAAGACACAATCGGCATTAACTATGTCAGAAATAACGTGTGGAACAAAATTCCATAACACCATATTGGTTTATGTTGGTAAAAATGTTGGTTTAAAAATGCTGGATCTGTCCTCCACTAACAATGAAGTTTTTTCATATCTTCACATACTAGAACTTCACAATGCTAAAAAAAAACCTGCTAAAAGTAGGTTTTCTCAGCTACTTCAAAAATCTACAAATTACTGTTGTGTGGTCGAAATGTGAGGAAAGACACTTCAAGCTAATAGTAGCTGACTGGGTCTGATCCAAAGTAGTCAAGGGCTCATGACAGCTACCAGAACGCCCACACTCTGTCTATTTCTGTTTGTTGATGGAATGCGCTCTGGCAGTCAGCGACAGCTGTGTGCTGGTAACCCTAAAAATTAATGGATGAATGAAAGCTGTAGCAGAGTTCACCATCAGCTTCTCATCACGGAGAACCAGGGCGCATCCTACGATCCAGGCAGGTGGTTCTACATGAAACATGTGTGTGGTAGGTTCCACCATCACTTACCCATCACAGTGACCCAGGCTTGATTTATGACCCTAGGAGGTGGCTCTCCCAGTGGCTTCGTAACTGGCTCCCATATTTCTTTCCTTCCATAATTCTTCACATATTTGCTGTTCTCCTTTTCTCTTTCTGATTATGTTAATTATTCCTCCCTTCCTTCCTATTGTGGCTTCTCATTCCCTTCTTCATTCTTTTCCTTATCCATTGAGCGAAGGGCTGCCTCGATGAATCTGCACTTTTTCCATTTTTTTACAATGGCCTCTTTTTTTGCACCACCCTCTGCATTGGCAGTGAAGGATGCATGATCCCACCACGTAACCGGTCCATACGCAGTTGGGGAGAGGAGTTGGCCTAACGGCTGGGGCAGTCGACCTCAAAGCTGGGAAACTGGGTTCGAGTCTCGGCAAGGACGCGCAACATCCTGTTGTGATGTATTCCTATAGGTTCTGTATCGATCCCCCTATTCCTGACCCTATTCTGGTTAACAAGTTAACTAGCAGCCATCCCATGAGGCAGAAAACCCCCATGATGCAGGAACCGTTATCTGATTAAGCCACACTACGGCACAGGAACGTGTTATCTGATTAGGTCATAACGCTTGCCATCTAATTAGACAAGCGATATTCCTCCAGCCCCTGATAAGGCATACGGAGTTCTAAAAACAAATCAAACCTATGACAACCTGGGAAAAACCCTGCGGCCATTGTTTTGATTTCACCGAGAACTTCAGCAAAAGAATGTGCTAACGACCAGGTCGTATGACATCCTTATTGACTTATCTATGTCCATCCTTACGTCAATCTCGGCACCTTAAAGGTATAAATATTACCGATATTGCCCTATGCAAACACACGCGGTGGTGACGAGATCGGAGCAGCCAGACTTGCCGAAGCCCAGAGCAGAGCAGACCCCGCTGGCGCAGCCCCGCCTTCCTGACGCGCTGAGAACGAGACGCTGCTTTCTCCTGCCGAGAAATCCAGCTCCGGCGCTTCCGGGTAGCCGTCGCAGGCAGCCTGGAATATCGAGACCAGAGACGAGAGATACCATCCCTCATTCATCCTAGATTCCAGGTACAGAACTGAATAACCCCTTGCAGAGAATTCTTTAGTCAGTCACTTGGCAAAACAAACTTAACTTAAACTGCTACTTTCTATTCCCGCCCACGTATTAGGCTTAGGTCAGGTACATCTGGGGTAGGCGTAGTTAGAAACACCAGTTGAGTACGATTAGTCAAATGTATATATGTATGTATCTATTTTATCCATTTTAAACCACCTTATGGCTTAGAAACCATATAAATGTTTTTACAGTATTATTTTATACTTCTGCTTTTATTGTATGCACTTTACTTAACCATAAGTATTGCAATAATATCGATCCATTTCTCTTGTACGAGAAAAGAGACTGATCAATAAATAACATCTTTTATTGAACACGCCCGTCTCTTCCTTTTCTCTACAATCTGGTGAGACTAAGAATGCACGTACTGACTGAGTAAAATAAGTCGTCTTTTGTTTTCACACGACTCTAGAGATACACTCTTGATTAGGGGAGAGCAAAGTTGTCATGTTCTATGGTTGTCAGAAACTAAATCCCTTCTTGTCTATCCAGGGAGGTTCAACTCCTCCTTGCCTATTCGAGAAAGTTTCTAGTGAACTCTGAGCTAGCTGGCAAACCCAAAACTTTAAGTCTAATATCGACAGTAGTAGACCTAGTTAACGTCTGGTCTAGGCCTATACTATTGAAGGTATTATTCCAATGCGCAGAGCCTATTGGGATAATAGGAACTACACTACATGGCGCCCAACGCGTTTGGATAGGCGATAAAACTAACGTAAGACATTTAGAGTAACTCAGTCGTGCTTTTTCACTCAGACCCCTTTTTTCCCATAATACTCCAAAGACGTCTGGAGTGGGTGAAAGGTAATATCCGCCAGACCTCGCAGGAGGAAACTCCTATGTATGGTCCTTGGTTTAGTCAACGTTGAAGGATACACTGTTCCAAAATATTGTGCATCTAATCTTTGTTTCCATAAGAACCTGATCTGCAAACAAACAAAATAACCTCCTGGACAGTACAATGTCAGACAGTGAAGGAGAAAGAGAGGCAGTTAGAATAGCAACTGAACTCGCAGCAGCTGATACTGCTATGCAAGAATCAGACCCGGGTATAATAATCATCCCGGTCAACACAAGAAAATCTATAACTTTAAAACTTATAGAAAATGGACTGACACCTAGAGGTGGCACAGTCATATTCGTAATTGAGGCACACGAATATCGGCAGACAGAGGTGTTCTACACATGGATAAGCTTTCCAGCAGCTAATGCTGTAACAAAGGTCTTCCACTATTACAAAACAGAGGAACCTCCTAATGAGTACACTCCTTTCGAGGAGGTGGAAGTACCACTTAAATTGCAGCAGAGCTTTTAACATAGCTAAAACAATTAATAAAATTACATAGACAATTAGTCCAATATGTGATGCGGACCTCAACAATTCAACCAGCAATTAAAATTCCACAGCTGACCCCTCATCAGGGGAACACAAATAGAATTACACCACAGAACATACAGTCCTGCCTAGGTAAGGTACCAGCTAAACGGGAACAAATACCATTCTGGTTAGCACAAAAAATCACCCAAATAGAGGCGGTGTTTCCAGACACCACCCCGTTAGAAAAACACAGGATTCTGACTATCTGTCTTCCAATGGGAATCGCACCACACGTGGAGGACTGTGACACTTGGGGTACAGTCTTTGCTTCCATCTACACAAAAACGCACGGTGTTCCATCCATTTCGGTAATACCAGATGTGCTAAAACAAATTCAAGACGAATACGGTCCAGAACCCGCTTTAACTCTTGGTATGAAATTACTAAAAGACTTCAAGCAGGTCTCGGCTATATTATTAGCCAACATAAAGGGAGAAGCAGCAAACGTGGCGATCCGCCAGAGGTTAAAGGAGACAGATATAGCAGACCAACCAGCTGAAATTGCCAGAATTATAGAAAAATCCTATGAGGAACTAGGTAGAGATAGTTTAGGTGGAATACCAGTAAAACCACAACTGATTGAAAGTCCTGGAAAAATATTTTTTAATAATAATTCAACATCACAAAAAAAGAGCTGGGATGGAAACAAACAATCCAATCCTAAAGAAAAGAAATTCCAGTCCAGAGGAAGGTCTCCTCGGCGGAGAGAAAAATCTCCGAACCAAAGACACAGGTCACCCCAAAGTGACCCCTCTGGGAAAAGATATAACCTTAGAAATAGGGATAATATAAAGAAGCCTGATAGATATCAAGACATTGATACACGTCCCTCTCAATCTTTTCAGACTTCCTCGCAGAAATCGGAAAGAAGAGGACGGTCAGAACAAAGAGAAGAGCACGCCAAGTCCAAAGACAAGGAATCTGCTCATCTAAAAAAGAAACTACAATTTCCAAAAAAGAAGGTAGCCAGTATCAAGGTAGTAAACAATGCCGAGAATACTGAGGACACAACTGAAAAACGGAGAATGGGCTCAGACAATGCTAGACAGCGCAGCAGAAGTGAGCATAGCTCGCAAAGTCCTTATGAATCATCTGGAGACAGTGGACACGAATGAATATCTTCAAGTGGAAACTGCAGACACCAGAGTTAGCAAACCTCACAAAATATATGAAATAACTTTACGTATAGAAGGGGATAAGACTAGAAAAATAAGGGGACTATTTTGGGATAATCTCTCCAAGGGCTATGACATCCTTCTAGCTGAAAAAGACTGGCCACCAGAGTTTGTCAGGGAGTGCCCTCATGGCGAAGAAATAATTATGCCTGCCTTCTCAAATCATATCCCAATTCATAAAAAATACACACTTGCCAGAAAGTGGGCAGTAGCTCAAGCTCCTGCTTTATATAAAAATCATGTAGGATGGGATGAGGACTCTCCTCCTCACAAAATCCAGTTAAAATCACAACCTACTGCACAAAGGCAGTATCCAATCAAGCAAGAAGCTAAAAAACAGGTAAAAGAAATTCTAGATCAATTAGAATACCAGGGGGTGATTGAAACTTGCACCTCACAAATGAACAACCCTTTGTTTCCTGTCTCCAAACCAGACAATTCATATCGTCTAGTTTTGGATTACAGACACCTTAACTCATGTTGCAAAACTTTTGCAGTGCAAAATTCGCATAGTGCTGCACTAATGAATAACATAGTGCGCAAAAAATACAAAACAACATTAGACATCTCTAATGGATTCTTTTGTCAAAACATAGCACCAGAGAGCAGATATTTGTCTGCGTTCTCAATAAATGGCACTCAAAAACAATTCTGTCGGTTAGCCCAGGGGTACAAGAATAGCCCAGGGGTATTCTCAGCGAGAGTAACAGAGTTACTACAAACATATGATGACGAAGCATTATCTTATGTCGATGACATATACCTAACAGATGATGACTTGGATACTCACTTGAAGAGAGTGAACACCATAATACTTGGGTTCGCAGCAGAGGGTTACAAATTCAACTTTAAAAAATCGAGAATTGCCCATCTAACAGTCCTGTTCTTAGGATATGAATTATCAAGTGAAGGCAAAAGCCTGGCTGACAATTTCCTAGAGAAATGTGGCGTACTCCAAGCACCTAGAACACTAAAAAACCCACAGTCAATTCTAGGCTTCCTAAATTTCGGAAGAACATACATTGCAAATTACGCAGAAAGGGTCAAACCCCTTTATGATCTAATAAAACCAGATTTTAAAAGAACCAATTGGACTCAAATACACACAGAAATTCTGAGATCCTTACAAACAGACATGTTAATTAAAACAAAATTAGAAACACGTGATAACACACGCAATCTTGTGATTCGAGTCATCCCAGGAAGATGCGGATTGACATACCTGACCTCTAATGAGGGAGAAAAGGTACCAATTGCATTCAAATCACACTTGTACACTAAGGCTGAAATGAAATTTAGCCCAACGGAAAAAATTCTTACTGCAACACAGACAGCTATAGCAAAAGAACGAGCCCTGGCACAAGGTAAACGAATAATAATCGTGACACCGATACCTGCCCTAGAGGCTGTAACAAAAGCAAGCATTCCAAATGCTAAAGCGCTCCATCCGAGATGGATACAATGGGCTAATTCTCTTGCTGCAACAGACGTGGCATACGAATTTGATCCTAACTTAAAAACACAAGAATTTCTCCAATATGAATTTGAATGTCCTCCGCCGACCGAAATTCTGCCTCTAGAACATTACGGCTGTATAATATATACAGACGGATCAGCACAACCCGCAGTAGAGGGTAAACAAGCTTACAGTGCTGCGTGCGCGATTGTTGAAGGTCGCTGGCACGAAGGAAAATTCAAACCAGCTATCACTAAGACACAATCTCTAGGAGATTGTACAGCTCAGCGAGCTGAACTACTGGCGTTCAAGATGGCGCTTGAAAATACCGATCGAGAATTCCCCACACTCATAGTGTGCGATTCGTATTACTGCGTTCAGTCTTACAATGAATACTTGCAGATCTGGCTTCAGAATGGCTTTAAGGATGCAAAAGGAGGCACAATTAAGCATAAGATGCTCTGGGAACAAATAGTTCTGTTACAAAAAGAACTACCAAAGACTCACGTGATACATACGCTGAGTCATCAACGTGATGGCGTTCACGTTGCAGGGAATTCATTGGCTGATGAGGCCGCGAAGGCAGCTGTGCAAACGGCTTCCGTAGCTGCCGTCACACGGTCAAAAACAAAAATAGACAGCGAAATATTACAGGCTGTCAGCGCTACAGAAAAGGATTCGATAGAAACACTCCCGAAAGGCTTTCCAGTAAAATACTCATACATAACTGATGCAAACAATGTTCCTTTTGCTCGAATCCCTGGAGTGGGGGATAGGGCAATTCCAAACATGGAACATAGGTCAGGACTGATAATAGCGGCACACGAAGGGCTTGCTTCTATACATGCTGGCGTCTCAGCCACAGTATCATTATTAAAACAGAGATACTGGTGGCCACAAATGAGAAGACAAACAAGGAACTATGTTTTAGAATGTGAAATATGTCAAAGAATGAAAGTATCAACGGTGAGACGTCCAGCGCAGACGCCCCTTCTAATCTCGGATAAACCATTAGCCTGTGTTTACCTAGACCACTGTGGTCCCTTACAAAGGGATGGTAACTATAAATATATCTTGGTTGCAGTGGACTCATGCACGAGATTCATATGGATGTGGCCCCAGCGAACGGCTGACGCCAGAACTGTTATAAAAGATTTGCGAGTCTTTATCGGCACATACGCAATTGGCATGCTGCATTCGGACCATGGTCCTGCTTTTAGCTCTAGAGCTTATAAGGAGGCCATGGTCAGCATGGGCGTTACATTGCGGTACTCTTGTCCATTTCACCCTGAGGGGAACGGAATTGTTGAAAGAAAAAACCGTGACATAAAGCAATCTATAACGGCAAAGGTATTAGGTTCGGGAGCTGGGTGGGTCAAACATCTAATAAGTGTCCAACGTAGTCTAAATAACCTGCCAAGAAATTCTCTGAAGGGATTCAGTCCGTACGAATTATTGTTTGGAACTAGGATGTTAGTCTTAGACCTCGACAGTCAGACTTCAGTGGTGAAGGAAAAAAGCTTTGATATCAAAGATCGTTTGGCTATTTTGCAGGACTTAAACGAAACAAGAAAAGACCTGAGCAACATAAAGTTGAAACAGCAGCCAACAACCACTGAAGAACCACCACCTGTCCCAGCAAGACCTGTCTGGATTCCAAAAGTCGGGGATCTAGTCAGAGAAAAGATCGCGGTAAAGAAGGAATTTGGGCCTTCTTACAGAAAAGCAGTTCCTGTCTTGTCTATCAACGGGACAAGATCAGTTGTACTACCGCCGCTTGCTGGTAAAAAGGAGAACCGAGTTGTATCCATCGACCTGGTAAAACCACAATAATGTGGCCGATAACAAATAGTAGGCCAAGTGGACTCCCGATAAGTAGTAGAACACCAAGATTTGCTACTAATACAGAGGTCCAAACTAAGAGGCTAATCACATTCGAAACGCCTACAGAACTACAACAAGGACTATGCAACAATGCATTGGAACTTAAACCTCTGAAAACCCAAATAAAAACATTTAGCAGAGACACACCAATCTACAATGAAGTAACAAACGAATATGCAAGAAACAGTAATCCTGAAGCAATTGGAACAATTGACAGAACTGCATCCGGCTACTTCATAAACTTCGATGATTCCTCTGAAGACCTAAGTGAATCAAAAACACAGCCATCAACAAAAACCTTTAAAGATAAAGTTAAAGTACTTTTGAAACAACTGAAAGAAACATATCTGATTTCTCCATGGATTGAATTTTGGGTGGGTTTTGGTGCATTTATCCTCATACTTTGGCTCATCATGGTACTAACTTTGGGACGCTTCATTGAGGGAAAATATGCTAAAATGGACACAGCAAGTCAGAAAATCAAATTGATCCTCAAACCACACACATCTTCACACGTCGAGAAAAGAGAACTTTCTTCAGTCAACTTCACAGCCAATCCTATACCGGGTGGGGTAGCATGGGACAACACTGACTACGAAATTTATGGTCCGGTTGAAATCCTGAAATATCCACACCAAATTAAGATCTCGTTGAGTGACTTTGTAAAAGCAAGCTCATTTGCTGATGATTGGGACTTTGAAAGTATAAATAATATGATGTCTGACTTAGTGATGTCTGCTAAATTTACAAAACATGATTATTTGCAGGGTTCGACAAATTATGATAGTATGTACTGTTATAACCACTATGGTAACCATTTTCTACATAGATCTGCACAACCTGGAAATGTTTTAAATTATAATCAATGGGAACATTGTGCAACCCCTCCAAAAGGAAGCTCAAGAACCGTTTATGACAAATATTCATACTTTTCAGGTTTCAACTCAAGTAATGCTGAAACATTTTATTTCAAATTGTCAAATAAGACAGGGACAAAGACCATGATAACAAACACGAAATTGATATATTCAGACTCATTCTTTGAACAAATGAATACTTTTGGTTTTGATTATTGGGACAAAAATGTTGAAGTAAAGAGTGTTTGGGGTACAAAAGAATGGCAAGTACAGGGTATAGAATCTTTGTTTAGAGCCTGCATGATCCCAGAACAAATTATATTTTTAAATGACACTGTTCAACAAACTACCTGTCTCGGCCTAGCCAAAATCAAAGACTTAAATAAACCGTCTATTCCAAAACCAATAATGAACAGCAATAGCTCTACAGACGAAGAGATAGACGTAAATTATGTATTAAACCAAAACAGAACAAATCCTGATTGGAAAAAGTGGTTGATCTGGCCCACAGATACTAATAACTGTCAAGACAGATTCCTGAACAAAACACAGGGGTTCAAAATGACCAGGCCAGACCCTAGATATTCCCAAAGACAACACCCAGGGATAATAACCACCTACAGTGTGGGCAAATTATGCCTTCAGTGGCTACAAACTTCCACACTGGCAGAAATTAAGCAACACCTAACTTTACTTACTGATGGTGCTGACTTGCGTGATTTCATTATGGGACCACGCAAACAGCGTCAGAAACGTTTCATAGCAGCCTCTGTATATGCAGCATACAACGAGGCCTGGAAGGTGACTCAAATTGAGACAGCAGAAAGTATACGGGAAATTGACCGTATTAATTTGGAAAAATCACTTTCTGTAGTGGACAATGGGTTAATGACTCTGTCCTCCAGAATTTTTTCTTTGGACAGCATTGTGTCTTCAGCAATCGACATATTATCGCAAGACTTACTGTTGTTACAACACGGTCAGTCCCAATTGCGTTCTATTGTACAGCTTGGCTGGACGTTACAAAATCTGCGTTCAGGCTATGTGCCTTGGCGTTTAATCAACACAACGTCACTATTCAATATCTTTAACCTTACTGATAAACAAATCAGTATGGCACAGAAGGGTGCTGATTATACAATCCTGAGCATTGAGAAACTCGAGAGATTACCAGTGACAATGTCAGAACGACCTGTCAGTGAATGGATAATACATGGGATAATTAATATTCCAATATCTACCTTCAGGTTTCAATACTGCCAAAAATATATACAGGCTGGCATGTACGAAAAATTGGGAAAAGGGTACATTAAAACAACATGGAACTTGCCCTATTCACATGCATGTGTCAGTAATAAAGGACAGAAAGTGTTTCTTAGTGGCAATAATTGTGCGATGTCACTGAGCGGTACACTTCTGTGTAATGGAATTAGTTTGCATGGAGCCTGTGAAGGGAACTCAAATAACCTTTCATGTCACCAGCTAGGCACACCTGCAACAGAGATAGAACCATTTTTTCAAAGACTCTATAATGGGAGTTACGTTCTAATTGTGGACCGCAGATGTTGTAGTCTTATGCCCGGGACTCCTTATCTCGTAACTACGACTGCGAAGGTCAAGTGCTGTGGACGCTTATTGTTCCCCAGCTCCCTTCCAGACAGGGAGGCAAGGGCATGGCCCAACTTGAAAATTACTTCTATTCGAATAGATACTTTAAGCAGAATGAAAACAGTGCTTCTTCAGACGCCGACCAGGCTCACGTCATCAAAAGAAACGTATGATCTCCTAGTCGCAAGGACGACTGCAGAGATTCACTCATTGTTATCAACTAATTCCCCCATACATTTCGCAGAAATCCTGAATGAAATCTTAAATATTTCTGATACCAGTGGAGTCTCACAAGTATTTAAGACAGTATTTTCGATGGCATTAACACCATTCAAAGCCATACTGGGTATTTTTCCAGATTTCGTCCATTCGATTTTTGGCGGACTTCCCCTCATTTTGGGACTAATTGCAGGAATCCTATTCCTAGTCCTTATATTTCGTTATGGCAAACCATGTCACAGACAAAACACCTGCGACAAGGGAAGAAACAATCCTAGCCATTGGATACCGGGACCGGATATCAAAAATCCTGGGACTATCCCGGCTTAGAGACTTGAACATGACTTGGTTTCTTTCATTTCGACCAATGTGGCAATGATGTGTTTTACCTGTATTAAGGTGCTTGCTATGCGGAGAAGAATGCGTTTTAGACACCTGTCTGACGCTACAATCGGATGCGCCAATGGATGCAGAAACATTGTTGAGTCCAATAAAGGCTCATGCTTTGTGCTGCCCTCAACGGCTACCAATCCTGATGACGGCATTCGTGGAAGCTTCACCACTACGATTAAGGGGTAGTGAAGTTCAAGATGAAAGCAGCATTGATCAGGTACGACCTTCTGTCAGCAACTCTAATCAAAACGTCAATGGAGACAATCATGCGCACGAATGCATGGTTACACCTTTTTCCGAGTTAGTGGAACTCTCCCAGGAAGCTGTTGACAGCTTTTTCGATAGTCTAAATGATATGATGTTCTCACCAGAGCAGAAATAGAGACTTTTGAGCAAGCTCGCACACGGCGTTCCCTGAATTTGGCCTTCAACTAGAATAGCAAAATACCATGAACAATTTTCCCTCCAGTTCACGGACAGCAATTTTTTCAGCAGCCCAAAAATCTTTCTACGTATTTTTCGGGACACTTATCTTCTGCTTAAAGTAAGAACTATTCTTAGAGAATTAAAATTTCTATTTTTAGATACTTTATAGACATTAGCTGCCCGCTGGTATGTTCATAATTATTTTATTCTGTGATGGAATGGTCTCGAACCTTTTTTCTGTATTTAGAGCCATTTCATGTGTAAATTCTCATATACAAATTAGTGATAATGTATAGATATGCGTGATTACTTTAGCATTAATCTACAGCTTGAGTGCATATATTACATGTGACTGTTTTTTCCGTATATTTGATAATTTCAAAATGCATTTTATGTATTTTGGGGTGGTAAGGTATACATGATACTCTACAGTCTGTTTTACTATGCATAGATTCGTAAATATGTCCATAGTTAGCGTGGAGTGGGTGTGATGTATTCCTATAGGTTCTGTATCGATCCCCCTATTCCTGACCCTATTCTGGTTAACAAGTTAACTAGCAGCCATCCCATGAGGCAGAAAACCCCCATGATGCAGGAACCGTTATCTGATTAAGCCACACTACGGCACAGGAACGTGTTATCTGATTAGGTCATAACGCTTGCCATCTAATTAGACAAGCGATATTCCTCCAGCCCCTGATAAGGCATACGGAGTTCTCAAAACAAATCAAACCTATGACAACCTGGGAAAAACCCTGCGGCCATTGTTTTGATTTCACCGAGAACTTCAGCAAAAGAATGTGCTAACGACCAGGTCGTATGACATCCTTATTGACGTATCTATGTCCATCCTTACGTCAATCTCGGCACCTTAAAGGTATAAATATTACCGATATTGCCATATGCAAACACACGCGGTGGTGACGAGATCGGAGCAGCCAGACTTGCCGAAGCCCAGAGCAGAGCAGACCCCGCTGGCGCAGCCCCGCCTTCCTGACGCGCTGAGAACGAGACGCTGCTTTCTCCTGCCGAGAAATCCAGCTCCGGCGCTTCCGGGTAGCCCTCGCAGGCAGCCTGGAATATCGAGACCAGAGACGAGAGATACCATCCCTCATTCATCCTAGATTCCAGGTACAGAACTGAATAACCCCTTGCAGAGAATTCTTTAGTCAGTCACTTGGCAAAACAAACTTAACTTAAACTGCTACTTTCTATTCCCGCCCACGTATTAGGCTTAGGTCAGGTACATCTGGGGTAGGCGTAGTTAGAAACACCAGTTGAGTACGATTAGTCAAATGTATATATGTATGTATCTATTTTATCCATTTTAAACCACCTTATGGCTTAGAAACCATATAAATGTTTTTACAGTATTATTTTATACTTCTGCTTTTATTGTATGCACTTTACTTAACCATAAGTATTGCAATAATATCGATCCATTTCTCTTGTACGAGAAAAGAGACTGATCAATAAATAACATCTTTTATTGAACACGCCCGTCTCTTCCTTTTCTCTACAATCTGGTGAGACTAAGAATGCACGTACTGACTGAGTAAAATAAGTCGTCTTTTGTTTTCACACGACTCTAGAGATACACTCTTGATTAGGGGAGAGCAAAGTTGTCATGTTCTATGGTTGTCAGAAACTAAATCCCTTCTTGTCTATCCAGGGAGGTTCAACTCCTCCTTGCCTATTCGAGAAAGTTTCTAGTGAACTCTGAGCTAGCTGGCAAACCCAAAACTTTAAGTCTAATATCGACAGTAGTAGACCTAGTTAACGTCTGGTCTAGGCCTATACTATTGAAGGTATTATTCCAATGCGCAGAGCCTATTGGAATAATAGGAACTACACTACACTGTGATTCTAGGCAAGTCACTTAATCTCCCCATGCCTAACAAAAATTAATGTGGCTCATGTAACACAACTGGTGCTCGTGTAAAGCGCTCTGATACCCTTGGGTCAAGTTTGCGCTATATATAAAACTCTGGGAAAAAAAAGGCAAAGCTCAGGGATGGCTGGTGGAGTACTACTGGGTTTCAGTGTGCTAACGCTAGGACTGGAATCATGAAAGAGGAAAATTAAATGCATAGAATTGAAGATTACAGATGTCAGACCCCGTTCAGGGTAACAGGGGATGCAGGGCAGACAGGGACTACTGCATCCCAGCCTTGGTGGTTGAGTGTGGTTTCCACTGGTGTCTTGGGGTCCGGTGTAATGTGACTCTGCAACTGGTAAAATGATAATACTTTCTGCACTTAATTCTCGGGGTATCGAGGGCAAGCAGTCACATGCTTCTCAGGGAGGTACTGTGTGTGGTAAGGTCTCAGAATTCAACAGTCAAATGAAAAAAAAAGAGATCATTAAGACTATTCAGCCACAGGCTTATCCTGTAGGAAAAGCGTCCTTTTAATCTCAAAGCAAAACTCAATTTACTACACCATAAAAGATTGTTGTAAGTTGCACTAATCATGAGGTTCTACACTTCTCCTCCCTCACCAATAACTTTTTTTCTGCTCTGAGGTCAAGGATGCTGCTGTTACTGCCTCATATGTTAGCTTGGATAAGTGGTGTAGGCTCAGGTGGTGGTTGCTCCAAGTTCTTATGAATTTTCAATAGGCCGCACTGTTCCAATTCTTAGCATGGCTTTTTGCACCAAACATTCTCAAGCGAGCATGGCAGTAATACACATTTGCTTCTCTCTCTCTCTCTCTATCTCTCTCTCTCTCTCATCTCAAGGGGTTATTAGTCCCCACAGGCATTTTTTGGGCAGCCGTTGGGGCTGTATTGTGGTAGTGAGGGACTTTCTGTCCGTATGTAGCGGACTCCTCCCGCAGCGGAGCCTGTGTGTAAGGCGATCTCCAAAGGACTTGAATCAGGCAGGCTCCTAGCGATGGCACTAGTTTCCATCAACAGGAGACCCTCGGAATTCAGCTGCAAACTAGCACTTCACCTCTCAGGGGTTGTGCAGACTGATTCTTTCTTGAGGCATTGGGGCAGTTGCGACTATTAGTTTGGTTTGGCACTTTCTGCTTTGGCGGTGCTGTGACCTTCTTGTTGACAGTGGCAGCACCAGACGCTCCTGCCTATGGCAGGCTGCTGGTTTGAGTCAAGCTGACATGCTTTGATACAATCTTGGTTGTAGCTTCCCAGATACTACACTCAAGTCACTCCTGTATCACTTTCCCAAGCTTTCCAGCTTCCTCTGGGTCTTCTTCACTCCAAGAACCTGCTAGACTTCCCCTTCCTTGACAGTCTATCCTCCTGAAGGGCCAGGGAGGTTCTTTCCTCTATCAACAAGTGGTCAGGCTTTTAAGCTTCTTATGGTAGATCCTCAGCTCTTCCTGCAGAAAGTGGTGACTCCAGGAGATGTTATCTCACCTCCGAGAGACTCTAAGGCAGACACCGGCCCTGATTACACAGCACCTCTTCAAGTACTCTTCCAAGCACTTCCTCAACTGACCAAGAAGAACTTATCACTGGAACCAGAGCAGGGTCGGTTGGATCCCACTTTTATGAATATTTTACTTCATTATAGAGGATGTGGATCCATTGTACAAAACATCAGTTAAGGTTGTCCCTCTTTTCAAGTATCCTTCTTTGCTTGCTCTCCAGACACCACCTTAGTGTAAAATGATGCATCCAAGAGAAAATAGCACTGGGGCTGTCTCTTAAGTAGGGGAACCCACATCATTGGCACAATGAAGCATGAGTTTTATGCAGCTGCCTGTCATCAGCCTTTCTGAAGCATTGATCAAGGAGAGCCATTGGGGTAGGTCTGGCATAGACAATTCCTCACCTTCAACAACAGAAACTGCAACCCCACCCTTCATCCCTATTAAATGGTAATAGTGAGGAAGAACTCATCTGCAGGATCTTGCTAACAAGGCCTTCCCTGAATTTCTAAAGGTTGCCCTGAATCCATCCTATTCATTTCAGTGACTTCAGAGCCAAGAATGCATGCAATACACTTCCACTGTCTGGGTAAGGTATCCTCAACCCCCAGCCTATTCCATCCTAAACCATGGGCATCTAAATTGAGTCCACTGACTTCAGCACTCACATTCTAACACACAGGGTACTACTATCATACATATGTCACAGGCTCACCATGGACGTACAACACCTTATATGCATACGTAATTTCAGTAAAAGAGGTTAGGTCTCATAAAATAGTGGAACTTTTCACAAGAATTGTTGGTAAACCACCCTCTCACTGACACAGACAAAATTGTGGTTAAAGTATGAATCATGAAACAAGCTTCATGTGAGGAGCCGTGAACAGGGCCGCAGTCCTCAATTCACTTTGAGGACACGCCAAAATAAAAATCAGGATATCAGTTTCACGTGCAGTCGGGCACTCAGGGCAAGGGAACACGCCTGTATACCATGCAAGTCAATCCCTCCAACAACAGGCAAATAATCAGGACAAGGTAGACAGCTTGCTGTACAGTTGTTCCATACACACTATCCATCTTACTTTACGCTGATTGAGCTCCGACACAGATGCCGCAAACAGAACCGAAGCGCATGGAGGTCAAGTCAGTTCATGGAATTTACCCCTCACTGCACTGATTTAAATTATGCACCATGAACATGCATGTGCCCGCAGGATGATACAGTCACTTTTGCTTGTTGGCCACTGGAAGAGGACCAGCGCCTTGGTTGTTCGCGATCCCCATCTCCCAACTTCCGCCAGTGGGAATTCTATTACAGAAACGCTCTCCATCTCCCACCGCCCCGCTTGGAGAGTGGAGAGCTGAGGTGAACCTTGTTAAAAGGAAGCAGGCAGTGACTCTATTACTGTAATTTACTGCACTGTTGACAATATGAGAAGAGAATTTGTTGCTGAATAATGACAGAGTTTCCCACCATCTTCTGGAGATGAGCCGGAGACAAACCTGTCTGTCTCTCTCCGCCTGAGATTTGCTGATATTAGATGCCAGGCGGGTGGCCTTACCGAGGCATTAAGTAGGATCTGTGCGTCTGATCCCTCAGTAATGTAGTCATCAGGTGCACAGTGGGCCTGGATTCAAGCAGGATGACTCCTTCCCCTTTGCCTGAGGGGGTGGGGGCTCTTCCTTGCAGCATATTCAGGCCAAGTCCTTGCAGGAAGCGGCCAGCTTGGTTCCTGCTCGCGTGCCGCGTGTCAGTAGAGAGAAGGAAACATAATCCTCTCCGAAGGCTGACATATAGCCGCCATGTTTGTTCAGTCGTTCTAAGCCCCAACAAACTGCAGACTCCCAGACTCAGGACACTGCTCCCTAATCCTCTGGTATACCATGTAGCCAGGAGGCAGAATCATCAATATTAGAGCACTGATGCCTCACAAGGGATGTGGATTTGGCTCTAGGGAAATAGGGATATTTTCCAACAGGCCAGTCACGGTGAACGGGCTCTAGAATGAGTCTCATGGGAGCATATTATCAAGGGCTGGAGAAAAAAAATATTGCTGCTTTTGCGTACGTTTTTGGCGAAAAGCGGTGATCATTTTATTGCATTATCTACAAGGACACGCTAGCGCGTGTTTCCAAGCCTTAGTGCCCGTTGTCAGCACGCCTCGCATCGCATTGTTAATGAGATGCAAAGTAGGCATGTCTGACAAAACTTCATGTAAAAATATCGCGAAGGCAGATTCGCGATACTTACAACGAGCCTAAATCTAGTGTCGCGATAAACATTATCGAGCTATTGCGCCTCTAACGCTGGATTGTACCTTCTGCTAAAAAGCAGACTTGGGCATACTTACAATGGGAGGTGGATTCTGGGGTTACGACCACAGGGTCGTATCAACAAGGTTTTTGCCACTTTTAGTTGGACATCGCTGGTTTTCCAGCGATATTTGCCCATTTCTGCGCTATCGCTGGAAATCTTATCACCATTGCGCTAACGGCTGTTGAAACAGTGCTAGATTGGCCATAAGTTCCAGTGATAGCCGGCGATATAAATAAATGCGCTAAGCGCGTGCAGCGATAATTATCGCTGCTGCTTGTTGATATGCCCCTTGGTCAGTGCGACTGCCTGCTCTACTCTTACTGTCCCTTACGAGGTGGCATTTTATTTTGTCCCCAGTGTCACAGATCCCAGTTTATCTATGCTTTGCAAGATTAATGTAAGTCGAATTTCTTGTCTCCAGCCACATTTTACACTTAATTATTGCATTTTTTATTTTTCTTTGTTTGTTTTTTAATCCTTCAACTTTGAATTTTTTGGGAGTAAAACACTTTTCATTATTGTTCATCTTTACAAACTCAGCTTTGACTCAGCTATTTAAACAAGAGCTCAAGTTAAAGAGTCCTTATAATAACCACCTCCCATCCTTCCCTTCACACACAGTCGGCATAGCAACTGCAAAACTGTACCTTGCCTTATCATATCTCACAATTTGCACAAACATAGCAAATAACCAAATTAACTACAGATTTAATGGGTAAGAACCCAAAACACTATCTGACATGACTGCAAGAGTAGGTTTATTTGCTCGACTTATGGTATCGACCGCGTCACGTGCACAAGCAAGTAGTGAGGTGCTGCCAGGAAAAATGTGCATGCTGCCTGCAAAGCAGGATGCTGAGATGTTTAAGAAGAGATGACATGGCTCAAGAGGATGCGAGAGACCTTGTCAGACCTCTCATCACAGAGACTGCCATGTCACAGAAATCAGCAACTCTCCTGTCCTGTCCTTGATTCAGCAGAGGAGAAATTCTGGTCTGTACAACACATTTCATAGGTAGTGGGGTTTTAGGTGCTGCGACAAGAGCAGGAAGTAAAGAGCAACATAAGTGTAACAAAATGTTGTGCTTTGCATATTCTTAGAATACTAAATATAAGATTTTAGAGTCAAACAATGCATTGGGTGGTGTTAAGGTTCCACAGTAGAACGTTTACCACTGCGGTACCGGACAACCCTGTTTCCTGTTATGTGATGTTTCATGGAATAAACTCTTTTCAAGATACAAGGACCTCGTGCATTTCAGACAACCCACATACCAATTTGGCGACGAGGATGGGATCTGGAGTATAACATGCATTGCTTGGTGGTCGGGTTCCACGGTAGTACGTTTACCGCTGCGGGGCCGAACACACCTGTTTTCTGTTATGTGATGATTTCATGAAATAAACATCTTTACAAGATACAAGGACCTCGTGGATTTAGGAAAACTCACACTACATTTGGCAATGAGGATGGGATCTAGAGTATAACATGCATTGCTTGGTGTTCGGGTTCCAAGGTAGTACGTTTACCGCTGCGAGGCCGGACACACCTGTTTCCTGTTATGTGATGATTTCATGGAATAAACATCTTTACAAGATACAAGGACCTCATGGATTTAAGACAATCCACACTACATTTGGCAATGAGGATAGGATCTAGAGTATAACATGCATTGCTTGGTGTTTGGGTTCCACAGTAGTACGTTTACCGCTGCGGTACCGGACACACCTGTTTCCTGTTATGTGATGTTTCAAGGAATAAACATCTTTGCAAGATACAAGGACCTTGTGGATTTAAGACAACCCATACTACAATTTGGCGACGAGGATGGGAGCTAGAGTATAACATGCATTGCTTGGTGTTCAGGTTCCACAGTTGTACGTTTACCGCTGCGGGACCGGACACACCTGTTTCCTGTTATGTGATGTTTCATGGAATAAACATCTTTGCAAGATACAAGGACCTTGTGGATTTCATACAAGCCACACTACACAAAATTCTACAGTCCCAGGAGGAAGCCACATACAAATGTACATTGATGTAGTGCATAATTTGTGCCGGTGGTTGCAGATGTTGGGTACCAGCGCCCATTTTTTTTTAAAATGGAGACTTCTCAGGGGGTGATAAGTAAGCCTCCAGGTAGGGGTGAAATCCAATGGGGAGGTCGCTCATGGTTGCGGAGCCAATATGAAATTCATAGCTATGGTGTTTGTGCCTAGATCCTCTTGTCCCCAGACACATAAGCCTTCTTATGTTACCTATGGCTGTAACTGCACACTCTGCTCTAAAGCCAGGGCCACTGGAATTATGCGGCAGAGGAGAGCCCAATTAAGCAGCAAGGTCGAGTAAATTATGCAGCATAATATGGCACATTATGTGATAGTATTACTTAATTGTTTTGTCATTTTTACACTTGTGAACACTCTCTGGACATTGGTTACACCTCATTAGTATTAGTTTAACACACGAAGATCGCAATAAGCAACAGAAAGGTGGCCAGTCAAGCTTTGCAAACGGCCTTTCAAAACGCTGCAACATGTGTTGCTGCATTTTTAGTAACTTTTGAAGTGTTTGAGGTGGAACTCTTTTCATTCCTAAAATCTGCAGATTATGCAGCAGATGATGGATCCTGTGGCAAATGCGGCATATCTATAATTATGTGAAAAACGCTGTGGCCGCACAATCGCCAAATTCCAATGGCCATGTCTATAGCAGAATGCAACCAATGGACACAACTGTGTTTGTTCATGGAACAGCAAAGACTGGGGCAAGGGAAATGATAAGGTAGGAATTGAATTAGGCCAACAACTAACACTCCATAAAGGGGTTTTCTATCACCCACCTCACCTGCACCCCCCCCACCCACAGCGCCTTGAGACCCTTACAGGTGAGTAGTCACGCCTAACAAATGTCTGATTGATTGATTGACCATTTTTTTAGTCAAAACTGAGCTCAAATGAGAAATATAAACCTTGCACTGTGCCTCGTTTGATTTCACCCTAGATCGCCAAGTCTCTCAATCTATTTCATTGCGTCTACCATTGTGGAAAAACATCTGATTATTGGTTAAAACATCACTACCCCTCCAGAGGTAGTCACGCTGCATTTTACCTAGGACTGTGCGAAATCTGTGCTATTTTTTCATTCTTCAATGTTATGAACATTTTCATAATAATTTTACAAAGCAATTTTTTTTAGCGAAATGTAGTTGGTCGATACCTTGGGGCCCATTAGGATGGCGGGCGGATTGCCCCTGCCAGGCTGGCGGTAGCTACTGCCAGCCTGGCGGGGGAAATCCGCCCACCATCCGCACCTGAATTCCCCCCCGCCATAATAGGATGGCGGGGGGGACGCGGCGAACGGAAAGACCGTCCACCGCTTTGGCGACCGGGGCAGAAAAGGTTTAATATGGTGGCGGTGTCTAATAGACACCGCCAGCCATATTATGATGGACTTGTGTAGATGCCTTTCCGCTGCTGCGATGCCGCCACGAAAAGGCATGCGGTCTTCACTCTGGGGGCCCCCTGCGGACAAAGTCTGCCCGTCATCCTAATAGGTCCCCTTGTGTTTTTTCACATGAGGGGTTTACCTTGCAGCAAAATATGATGCATTTGTCGGTAGCAGACGACTTTGAGTCGAAAACGTCTCTTTCCAAGATTTTTTCTGTGTGTATAAGTCTTCCATGGGTGTTAGTCATGCAGAACTGCTTTATGCGAGCTTGAGAAAATTATCGAATTTCTCGTAACCCCACATTTGTGAACTTTGCTCTTTTTGCCACTGCAGCCTTAATTTCGCTTGAGTCTTCTTTTCTCATGAATCATACATCTATATGTCACTGGAATAATTTGCATTGCTTCATATATAAACTCTGGGGCATATTATCAAGGACAGGCGATACATTATCGCCGCTTTTATCGCCAGGAAACTGCCGATAAAGCGGCGATAATGACCTTGATAATATGCTCTATGAATTCCAATCGAAGCCCATGTTAGATGTGAACACTGCAGCCTTAATTTCGCTTGAGTCTTCTTTTCTCATGAATCATACATCTATATGTCACTGGAATAATTTGCATTGCTTCATATATAAACTCTGGGGCATATTATCAAGGACAGGCGATACATTATCGCCGCTTTTATCGGCAGGAAACTGCCGATAAAGCGGCGATAATGGCCTTGATAATATGCTCTATGAATTCCAATCGAAGCCCATGTTAGATGTGAACACATCTAACATGGGCTTCGATTGGAATTCATAGAGCATATTATCAAGGCCATTATCGCTACTTTATCGGCAGTTTTCTGCCAATAAAAGCGGCGATAATGTATCGCCTGTCCTTGATAATATGCCCCTCTATTCGTTATCTTTTTGTGTGTTATATACTGCAGGCTAATGCCTGGATCCTCTTCCTAGTCATGAAATATGATTTTAGCAAGAAAGTGACATTGTGAAAAGTAATGGGTGTGACATGTGTATTAATCTAGGTGGATTCAAACAGGTATCTAGAAACATATACAGCCTCATATTGGGCCCTGGGGCGTAACGCAAAAAGAAAAGGTCCCTCTGCTGAATGGATTGACGGGCCCCAAGGCTCTCACGGATCACAAAGGATGGGTCCCCTGCACCACCCAGGCTGCAGGTGCCTGCATTTTGTCCTTGTCGGAGCCTTGTGGTAGTATCCGCACAAATAAACAGATTAAAACCTATTTACTCCTATATGGGTTTGGTGCCTGAGTCCATCTTATTCACACTTGGATGAAGAACTTGTCTTTGTGGCTAATTTTGAGCATGGTACAAATTTTTCCCAGGGGGTAGCCGGAAGAAATTGAACATGCAAAAACCTGATACTGATCTGAATTTGCATAAAACCAAAGGGGCAGATTTACAACCCCCTTGGGCCTTCTTGCGCCACCATTGCAGCACTTTTTTTTGACGCAATGGCGGTAAAAACAATGCATCCAATTTACACTGTGATGCATCTAGAGAGATGTGTCACATTGAAAAAGCCCTGCGTCACATAATACCCACGCAAAAAGCCATGTAGAACTGACACCGTGAAATTTACAACATTTCACTGCATCACTCTACGCCTTCACTGCGTCAAAATCCCTACGTCTGCTCAGGCCAGGCATAAGGAATGACGCAAGGCTTTTTGCATGGGAATCACCTATCTGTTGTGGCACATTGCTGGAGTTGCATCACTTTCATGAGCAACTCCAGCAATGCGTCACTTTTATGCCAACAGATGCATCAGTATTTCTGACGCATCTATTAATCCTTGCGCCAGAGAGCACCGTATTGTAAATACAGCGCATCCATAGTGGCGCAAGGACATTTGGCACTGGCGCAAGGACACGCATCTACGCAGATGTGTCAGTTCCTTGTAAATCTGCCCCGAAGTTGGCAGTAAGTGCAAAACCTAGTTCAAATGCCCGCAACATTTTCAGTTTTTGCGACACCCAGGGACAGTCCACAGGCGAACTTGGATTAAACCTTTCATTCGTCAGTGCAAGGATGCTTTTCATTCAATGACTTGTTATAATTTCAAATCATTTGTTCAGTCCCAAATTGCTGTGGCATTCATTCAGGAAGCATAGCGGCTAGAAGTTATCCAGAACACTAGTGGTGTAGATTCAGACCCACTCAGATTTCGCTCCCCCACATGGCGGGCTAGAAGTTGGCCAAGTTTTCCAATTGATGAGATAGGTATGGATTCTGGCTAGGATGTATGTCGTTACAACAAATGTTTTTTCCACGCATGCCTTTACAACGCAGGTTTTACAACGCAAGTCGTTACAACGACTTGCGTTGGGGGGCGCTGGATAGTGAATAGTTTAATTTACTATTCCAACTCCAGTCCCCGTGGATAGTAGGGAAGGTTTTGGATAGTAATTAAACTATTCCCTATCCTACAGCGCCCTCCAGCGCAATGCGTTGTAACGACTTGCATTGTAATTCCTGCGTTGTAAAGGTACTGCATGTAAAAAGTTTTGTTGTAAAGGATGTTTACCTTCTGGCTATCCCCCATTACGTCACCACTGACAGCACCATGGCAACCAATGATGGCGCAGAGGCTGAGAGTCTTGGCAGCATTTGAGTCAGAGGTGAGCTGAGCTGGGCCTGGGAGGGGGGGGCTGCTTTCAGCTGCTACCTGAGTAATGTCATGTTCTACTGGGTTAAGAAGGCCAAGGACGCATCACCGCTCAGGCATATTTTAAAAGACTTTGGCTTTTAAGAACTGCTTCCTGTTCCAGTCACTGCCCTCTGTGCCTCCGGGAGATAAGTGACTTGAATTTCAAAACGTAGTGCGGTTGGAAGCGTTTCAGACAAAATACATGTACGACCTGTTCCCTGACTGTGTCTCTGAGTGAGCAGCACCTTGGATCCACGTGAGGGTACCTTCAAGGCCCTTTAAAAAAGTAACATTGATAAAAAAAATGCTTCTGAGTTGGAATGATCACAGAGGCAACAGTTTAATTAAGTTTTAATGATGAGTGTGGATGAAAATGAGCAGCCATTTGCTGTGGACAGAGAAGTGTACACAAATTAACGTCGATTTTGGATCAAACTAAAGTTCCCCCTTTAGGATTTTTAATTGTAGAAGTGCAATTGCCAACTTAGGCTGGAAAGCTGGTGGTGCCCTATGGGCTGTTTAGTGACTACCCTTGGGGTGCCTTATATGCATTAAAAAACAAAAAGGTTTAGTAGTGGCCAGAGGTTTATTTTGACAGGTCGAAATGGTAGTTTAAAACTGCGAATACAGGCTGCAATACCAAGCCTGAAATATATTTTGAATGTTACGTAAGTGGGTTGCGCTAGAAGTGCGGCATGCCCACTTGTAGAATTTACTTTAAAGCAGGCTGGGCACATGTAGTATCAATCTACTAGGGGCTTACAAGTAAATTAAATATTACAATTGGTTGTAAGCCAATGTTACTAGGCTTACAGAAGACAGCGCAAGGACTTTTGTGCTGGTTAGCTGTGGTAATGTGCACAGAGTTCTAAAAGCCTACAAAAGCATTTCAGAAAATAGGAGGGCTGAGGACAAAAAGTTTGGGTCTCACCCTGCAGAGCAGGCCAGTTACAAAAGAGGGATATATTCAAGTCCATGGAAGGACCCTGGGGACGGGGAAAGTGTGTCTCCCTCCCCAAGCGATTCAGCGACCAAGAGGATCCCACCCCCCAGGGTGTGATGACAACAGTGTTACAGGGACCCCATCTTCCAGGACACTGTTGTTCCCTGCCCCACGGAGCACAGACAGGGAGAACCTCAACTCACTGCCCATGCTCCTGCAGGCAGGGAGAAATAGGATTGCTCCTGCCCGGTGGGAGCAGAGAGAAAAGTTGCTCCTGCCTAGTGGAAGCAAAACCAATGTAGCCTGCTTCTGCCACACGCAGAATGGCCTCAATTCCTCCAATTGGTGTGGGCACCCCGGGTAGAACCAGAGAACCCACACCATTTCTCAATTTGCTGCTGCTCAGTTGATGGGGTCCCGGGACCTCTTAATTACTCATCTGGGGCACCCATGACCCCTTACTCTTTATTAACATGATGTCTTGGGGGATAGAGTGCCCAGGGCCCCTTAACGATGCAGGGAGGAAGACCACACACCTCCTTTCACTAACGTAATAAAAAGGGAATCCCCGTGCCTGACCCACCCGGGAAAGGGGGTACTAAAATTGAAAGGTGTGACTTGCCACCTTTTTTCGTGATGGGTCACCGGTGTCCTTTGCTGATCCGCTGTCCAGTCAAAACAAAAAACAATTTTTTGCCCCAAAGGTGGTCCCTCTGGGTTTCAGGGGATCCCTACAGCGCATCCTATATGCTAGTTTTATCTTTTCGGAGGACAAGGACTTTGTCCCCAAGTCCTAAGATGGCTGGCACTACAGCTTTGTTGATGTGGTGGTAGTCAATCAGATCTTATCTTTAGATCTGTCAGCTTTGTGGATCCTCTTTGATATGATATATAAATACATTATGAACCTTAATTTCTCAAGACCTACTGAGCGGATGTACACCAAATCACAAATCATACTTTCTGGGTCAAGATCCATCTTTCTGTAAAATTTGGTGCAATTTCGTTCAGAAGTGGTATTTGTACCTTTATGTGTTTTGGGTATAATTATTAGTGGATTTGATGAATTTAGGGTTACTGTTATCCACAACTATGAGAAGAGGAAAGTCATTTTGAGATGGAAGTGTGATGAAGTTGTATATACAATGGTAAGTATGTGATTTTAAAATGTGGATTTTTTATCTATTATGATTTAATACTGTATACAGTATATTTTCAATGCATATATATATATATCAATCTGTAATGAATCAGACATCTTTACATAATACAGTGGTCGGTGTTTAGAGAGTGCTGCTACATACCAATAGGTAGGGTAATTTTCTCTATACTGATACAAAAATACACAGTTACGAATTGTGTGAATAGTTGAGTGTGTGATACAAAAGGGATCCTTTTCTGGTTGTGCCAATACTTTACACTTGGACCCTGAGTATAAGTCTGACTGCTTGGTGCCGAGCTAACCAAGTGTGAGCACAGGTTATCGGACACATGTATCGTACTCATCCTATCTAGAGTGGTGGATGTCGACTGGCATCAACGCGTCCCAGCCAGCCAGCCAGATACTGCTGGGTCTAACATTCTCCAACTCTTCTACAAGTCACCAATCAGACCAAAACTGTTGTGTAGCCCATGTATTAGTTTTTAAAGACAACAAAGGTCCTTAGGACAACCAAAATAAACACGAGGAAATGAAATTATAGACCACAATTGGTACTACAACCAGACTTCCACACCCAGCCGGGTGAGGAATATTTAATTTATGGATAGAAAAGAATAGGGTGACCAGCCTGTGGTCAATTATACACACTTTTGATAGGGTACAGTCCTGTACCTATCTTTACAAGGAAAGAAACAAAGTTAGCAGGCAAGTAGTTTTGGAGCCAAAATGTCGCTTGTAGATTAGTGATCAATACATACAAGTTCCGACATACAGTATGTACAGATTAGCATACAAATGAATTTGTCTGAACTACTGTTTTAACCGTCAACGTTTCGATCCCCTGGCTCCTAATGAACCGGGATCATCATCAGGACTATTACAATCATTTGCCTGTGTTCTAAGAATGCCTTATCTCAGGGCTCAAATGTGGAGCCTTAGCGGCGCGTGCTCTGGATGACACGTATTTCTGCAATGTATTTACTCAGCCGAGTAAATAACGTCTTAAGGGTGGGACGAGGCCAATGCAACGCCCAGGCCGCTTTGGAATACCGCGGGAAATGAGGCGGGGTGACGGCGAGACGCAGTGGTCTCTCTCCGTGTCTCGGCAGCGTGAATCCGCTGACGTAATCAGACCAAAACTGTTGTGTAGCCCATGTATTAGTTTAGCACTTCCAGTGCTTACTTTATGTGCTATGACCCTATGTCTTTCGAACACTCCCATACAGGCAACAGATCCTTGCTGCTCAAGAGCCCAAAATATTTCAACTCTCTCACGGCCACTCTGCTGATGACTTCAGATCATTTTTCTTTTGAAAAACAGATAAAGACAGGACTTTTAGCTTGATCGCCAGACTAATTTATGTTCTGGTTTCTACTGTCAACACCAGGACACCCAATGGTGTAAAAGTGTGATATAAAAATGAAAATCCAATCATTGAAAAAAGAGCAATGTTCTTACTTAAAATGACCGGTGCCATTGCATTAAGGTATGGTTTTTTAAATGTACGGGGTGGAAATTGAAAACTGACATCAAAGTCTCTGTAGGAATTATGCTTTTTAAATTGCTAAATGTTGTGTGAAACCTGGATTAATCTGCCACCCAATCAAGACCTCCGCAGGAGTGTATTTGATTTCAGAATATGAAAAGTTAGCCCTTTTCATATTTTTACATTGTATATCTGCCCATTAGTAAATGACTCACATATATTCAGTCTGGGGCCATGATTTTATCACACAGCAAGATCTAAGTGCCTGATTACCCAGGAGACCCGATGCGGCCTCCTGCACAGAGATTCTGTCTCTGCATCGCTGTAGGGTTGCTAGCTGCATGCAGTGATCATTCAACAAAAACATACAATGAATATAATAATTCTCAAGTCATCAAATATGGTAACAAAATAAGTTACAGAGTTAAAAGTTGTAAAATGGAAATCACTACCTGAGGCTCTGCAAATCATGGAGATCATTTTGAATTTCCCCAAAAATATTCAAGTTGCCTCTAGTTCAAAATCTTCTCTGTCGTGGACCTTAGGTCGAAAATATTCTGCAATAGGCATGCCACTTTGATAGTGCCAAGATTCGAATATCGTAGGTGATTGAATGCTCTAAAACACAATGGAGATAGTCTAGGGTTTGGTGGATGCAGGATATCAGTCTTTTTTTAAGTTTGAGTTTATTGAAGTATAAAGAGTCAAAGACAGAAAATGAAGAAACAATCAAAATATAAACACAAGAAATATCTCGTATAAAAATATGCATAGTAAAAATAATAACATTCAGCAGCTAGGATAAAATAAAAAAGTGATGTCAGACATTTAAATCGTAAGAAGTAAACAATATAACTGGTATCAAAAGTAACAAAGAACATTGGAAAGAATCATGGTGGTTTTTGATCTTCATCAGTGCGAACTTGAGAAACGGATGGTAGGGAAGCAATAAAGGACAGATAATTGTTAAGGGGAAGCCATAAAAGATCTCTTTTGATTGCTAGGGAAATGGGGGAGACAAAACTGGTATCTAGATAATGGTTAAAACATACCGCATTCCACCAAGCACAGAAAGAGACTTCTGATGCTTGTTTCCAAAAGGATATCAGTCTTAAAACTGCAATTGTCCTGCTCCTGTAAATATAAGATTCTACACATTATTTAAAGATGGTGAAACTCACTAGTTTCAAACAGCAGAGCTTCGGCTGACTTTGCTCTCTGAAACCCTAAGCTGGTGTCTCTATGGTCACAGAGTGCCAAAACAGGGTTTCATTTCTAAAAAAAAATAAGTACTAGGTCCCGCTTCAAGAGGCCACTGCAGGGTGCACCATCCATTGCCCCTGCCAGGGCTGCCCATGACAGTACCAAGACAATCATTATTCATCACACACCTACAAGTGTGACAATTCAGGTGACAAACATGGATTGGGTGGCAGGTAATAGTCATTTTTAAAGTATATTGAATTAATAAACAACTGTTGTTGTGCTCATCTCAAAATTAGGCAAACAGCGCCACCATGTATCAGACTGTCATAAGTATCAGTGTTGACAATAAAGTGCCGATGAGGAGCACTGCAAACCACCGGATCAAATTAAGCACAGGAAAACATGGCCACCCTATTTTTTTTTCATATCCATGCCCATTATGGAATCTATTATGGCCATGAACATAAATGGTTCAGAAATAGCCCTCACATACTAGGAGAAAATCCCAACACAATAGGGACAGGTTTTTTTGTGTAACAGAAACAACATCACGCTTTGGGGTTTTATTCACGAAAATCATAAATTATGTCAAGCAGGATGCCATGACATTTTGGTTCCATCTATCTTTACATTTTTGCTGGAAGTACCTCTACCATGTCGGCTGGGGTAATTTAAGTAAAAATGGCCCACCAGGGTTGCCAGTACCTTGTAATAAGGTGTGTGGGTTGCACAACGCTGCGAGGATGGCACCTCGGCCACACCAGCATCTGCCATACTCCTAATGACCCCTATGTAATATAACTTATCCGAAGCCAAAGCTGAATTTATTGCCTGAGCCCATGGAAGCCATGTGTTCAATGCAACAGTAAGCAAGTAGCACTATGTAAGAACCTTTTGTATGTGATTCTTCACCACCCATTGTGGCTTGGGGCTGGGAAACAACTTAGGAGCCCATTAGGATCGCGGACGGACTTGAGTCCGTCCGCGACCCTTGAGGAGGAGGGAACGTCCGCATGGGCTGCGGCGTTCCCTCCTCTGCAATTAGGATGTGACCGCCACCCTGGCGGTCACATCCTCTATTTTTAACATTGCGGCGGGTGCGGCTTCAAGCTGCGCCCGCCACAATGGTAAAAAAGCACGCATTGCATTTACATGCAGAAAGCTGCAGGCACCGTGTGGTGCCTGCCGCTGTCTGCATGTAAATGCAGGGGGTACCATAGATACACCCCATGTGCACCCCCCACCCCCCTTCACCCTGGGGGCCCGCAACGGGCCCCCGAAGTGCACATCCGTATGCTTTTCCACGGCGGAGAACCCGCCGCAGAAAAGCATATCAGATACACAATCCTAATATGGCTGGCGGTGTCTGAGAGACACCGCCACCATATAAGAGCTTTTCCGCCGCGGTTGTAAGCCGACCGCGGCGGAAAAGCGGCGGACATAAATCAAGACCCACCGGCCATCCTAATTTGGCGGTGGGTCTTTGGAGGCTCCGCGGCGGTTTTCCCTCATCCTCCGGGCCGGTGATGGCTTCCGCCGGCCCGGAGGATGAGGGAAAGCCGCGATCCGAATGAGCCCCTTAGTCTGGCTCTGTTGATGGAGAAGTCAACCCTGGAGCTTTTGGTTCTATGAATCTCCACTGTTCATGAGCCTGACTGGAGAGTCCTGAACCTCTGGCGATAGCGCCCCAGGCATCAGCCCACCAGATGTTGGCTCTTTGGATGTTCTGTAGAAGAGGAGCTGCGGGTGCTCGTAGGAGCTGATGGTAAGCGTCAGAGGAGGCAGTTACAGAAGATTGCTACTGAAGGCTAGGTCTCCATTATAAAAGGTCCTATGAACAGTGTGCAGCACCTTAAAGTACATTGTTTGTCGGACTTGAAGGCAGAGCAGAGCAGCCGGTACTAAGGCAGGGTTGGCCCTTCTGTTTGCGCCTCTGTTGATAGACCTAGGAACGATGCACAAGAGATATTTTTCCCTCAAACTGAGCTTCCAGAAGAGTTGCCTACAACCTGATTCCAGAATAATCATCCTTAATTTTGGCAAAAATATGTATTTGAACAGTCTTGTCAACCTAATCTTGATTAAGATATGTCCTTCTGTCCATTAAAAGGCTCATAGGCATTCATCCACATCATTAAGATTTTCTTTATTATAATTAATCATTGGATTTTCAACTTGAAATAATCATCTCCTACTTTCTCATGCCGTAAGAGCCCCTAATTTATCCAGTCTTTCTGAAATGGTTGAATCTCTTCCAAGTGACTTTCTTCATTTTCCCTTTGGACCCTTTCTCTAATTTCATTGAGAAGGAAAATGTGTACTTTTTGTGTAGGAGTGTGTATAATAGGGGCAGTCTTGGCACTGTGCAAAAGCAAATGCCATTAAATGGTTGATCAGGTAAAGAGGCATCTTGGTCAGGATATCCCTTAAAGACTCTGCAATTGCCTCCCACGTATTCGTTTTACAGAAAGCCAAACAAATATGCACAAGGTAATCGCTCCTTAAACTGCCCATAAAAATCTAAGTCATGTCCTCAGTCATGGTAAATAAACTCTTTACTGATTGGATATATATGGATGGCAAAGGGAAAACTGACCTATCAAAATATTTATCCACACTATTATCACAGTAAATAAATATAGGAGACCACAAGACACGGTTTAAAAAAATCGAACAACGATTTGGCTATGTCCCTGTAGGATAAGGGACTCCATTTTGGGGATAATCTTGTTCTGCCTAAGGGTGGCCTTTCTACTGGCAATCTTGCTCACAAATAGTGGAGGTCCATGTTTATGCCTCATTACACAGGAGTGCCAGGTTTTAAGAAAAAGGGGATTGCAAGAGCACAAGAACCTCTTAGTGGTGCAGGGAAGCTTGCTGAGCAGGCAGAGTCTCCACTCTTGGAGGCCAGCTCAACTGCATTTACTTTTCACTGCAGTCACTCTCCGCTCTCTGGTTAGGTATCTCCAGATTGCTTGACTAACCACTTGTAGCTCCTCTAGCCTCCTTGTTTTGCCTGGGGGGTCTCCTCTCAAGCAGCATTTCCACATAGGAGTGGGTAGACAGCAGGAGGCCTACAGGTGGAGCTTTAGTCTTGATTCCAAGGTTGTGAGGACGGGGGACAAGCGCCCATTCCTTCAGTGCAGGAAGCATTATCAGGTCCTCACCGCTCTTGCTCAGATGCAGTTCATTGAATTGCTAGAGTGCAGCATCTCTTCCAAACTTACGGCAGTCAGGCATTGATCCACTGACATGTTAGTAGAACTGTTGATTAGATTTGAAGCTAGTCATTCAGGCTGTTATAGGTTTGCATTTGATATACCTCCGGTGGACTGGAGGCACATATTGATCATTGCTCCGCCAAGGCCTCCTTGCATGCCAATGGGTTACAAACCTTTCAGTTGAGTAACGAAATATGAGGTGGCCCGCCTGTGGGATGGGCCTTAGTAAGCCCACTGGTGCAGGGGTTCGCCCTTCTTATCACCCTAGTCCTTCAGACTGACAAAGAAGTAATTGGCACGGAAGCTGCAACATTAAGCAAAAAGTTTATTAACCCCTTCGATCCTGGCCCGTTTCCGCCGCTGTGCGGTAAACAAACGAACAGGGCGGGGCCGTGACGAACCCCAGCCGTCATCCGCACATGAGCACCGCGGAGCGTGATGGCTGGGGTTCGTCACCAGCATGCAAGGGGTTAAACCTCATGAGGTGGAACTACGTCTGTACACAACCTTCAGGCAATGTAAGAGGCAGCACACAGAATACAGAAGCCGTGGCGCCTTTATACCAAAATATCTGCAGAGTACGCATGGAAGCCCAAAAGGAGTTAGTACAAGTGTTCATGAGAATAGTCACATGTACATATATGGTAAAAAGAGATTTGCTTGGTCAACAAGGTGGGAGGAGCTACACAACTGCTGACATTAGCTAAAATAGTCTGACAGTTACAGTTATTACAGGTGTATACTAGCAACAACAAGTTGTTCCAAGCATGCACAAGGCTCTAACTCAGAGCTGAAACAGTTAACTATACTTGATGACTCTAACAGAATACAGGGACAGACAACAGTGAAGACGGAAAAGCATGTGGCGAGCATATGGCTAACTAAAATGGCTGCTGTGAACAAAATGGCTTCAGCTCATGCTAAGGGCAGTCACAGCCAATTTTCTACACACCTGCAAAGTGATGGAGTGAGCCTAGGATTTGAAGAGTGCAACATTTGCCCAAGGACATCTTTGTGCTACGAATAACTGGAAAAAGAGACTACATTGACTTTGAGCTACTGATGCCAAACTCCTGTAAGAAAATATAATTTAGGGATTAACAGAATCTTCCATTTGTCATATCAAAAGAGACAGGTTGTCCAGACGTGGCAGAGGGAAGACGGACGAAACCACTCGCTGAGACAAGGAGGACAAAAAACCCTGTAATTGAGCACGATGGTTGTATGTGGAGGCCTATTGATGGAGTTGTGATGCAATACCAAATTAAAGCCTGTAAAAAGATCACTGAGTTGAGCAAATTTCCTTGAAATTATTGAACTGTCCCACAGGGAGGCACTGGAACTTACATTCCATGTGGTTCAGAAAATGTGGTCACATTACAGTGAAAAAGCAGCTGAACTGCTATGTTCTGAACCTGTTGGAGATTTTCAGCAGCTCCACTAAGCAGACACAAACAACAGATGTTCTTGTGATTAATTCTGAATAGGCCAGCTGCCCCCACCACCCACACCTGCAAGTTCCTGAAACGAGATGAGACCACCACATATGCTTGCTCTCTGAAGGAAAGTTCCTTATCAATCTGAAATCCAAGATTTTTTGTTTCTGTGTTATTGGCATTGGTATTTAACAAGTTGCAGCACATCCTGGCCTGGATGGAAAAAAGGCATGACTGGAGAGCATGTTGAAGCTCCACTAGTGGTTGGTGACCCTATCATAGCAATTATGCCAAGAGCCCTGGCACAAGCAAGGATAATGACCCAGGTTGCTATTGTTCATTAGTAAAATACAGCAATTATGCACTGCACCAGCCTACCCAATGGTAGCTATGCCCCTGGTTGGAGGTTGGTCCTACATTCAAAGTGAAAATATTTTGTAGGAGGGTAGCAGAGCAGGTTCTGTGCTCCCAGCTTACTGTACAAACTGCATCAGATGTTGTTGATTGGTAGCTTCCATACAATACCATTCAGAGGTGCTACCATCTTGAAAATGTATGGATCCCTGCAGACAGACAAAAAGAAGATTGAAGTTCTGACGGAGAAGTCTAGGACCGACAAGCTCACATCCATGATTTTAAGGCACACCGTTCTTTCCTAAAAGCACAATTGAGATCCTCACATGCACAGACAACGATTGAGGGGGGAATGAGTCAATTTGACAACTTCACACGAAAGAGATTAAGGGTCTTATTATGGAAATGAGGGTTTCTAGGGCAATGAGTCCTGATGAGGTGTCCATTACTGTAATTGAAAGGGAGCCCTTCCCTTTGGGCCACATACCTTACTCCCCTTTTTGCTTATTTTTGTCAGCACAAAGCTATCCCCTCCTCTTGTTCCTGAATAATCTTAATACTGATACACAAAAAGGGCCCTAGAAATCTCCACTGTAATTATCACCAAATAGCTTTGATGGACACAGTAGGGAAACTATTTGCTAGGAGTATCCTGGAGCACCTCATTGAGAGGAAAGAAGAAGAACAGATTCTCCCTATACAACAAGCAGGTTTCAGAACGAATCATTGTACGCTTGATAATATATTCATATTGAAGCTTATGGCGGAAAAGTACATTACAATTCGAGGCCGTAACGCCTTCCGCACTGCGTGAGTTTTCACGCTGTGCGGGGGTTTTATTGTGTGGGCCGGATTTGGACGGCCGGGGACCGTCGTCAGTACACGCCCACCGTAACGTCTGACGGCCGGGGGCCGTCCGAAGCACACAAGGGGTTAATGTGTTTGTGCATTCATAGACTTTCCACAGTGT
Source organism: Lissotriton helveticus (assembly GCF_964261635.1). Taxonomy (NCBI): domain Eukaryota; kingdom Metazoa; phylum Chordata; class Amphibia; order Caudata; family Salamandridae; genus Lissotriton; species Lissotriton helveticus. Next base: position 188,924,844 of record NC_136068.1, on the reverse strand, counting down.
TTGATAGGGAGGATCATTCAACATTAAGGAAAAAATTAAGAAGTTAGGCATGGCTGAAATTCTTTTTTTATTAGTAATCGCTGTCCATTCCTCCGCATGGTGTCAGCTGCTGTAAGGCTATTCTCTTCCATAATTCCAACCAAAAACGGTTTGAAACAAGTTGTCTGCTGGCTCCATTACTCTTTTCTTTGTATACCTCAGACCTCCTTGACAGTCCAGCAATCAACAATGGGGATGCTCCTAGGATAGATGGCTGCCCCTTCCCCCGCTTGGTGTATGCGGATGATATTGCAATCCTGGATCTAACTCTCAAGGGCTTGAAAAAGAGACTGTCCTCATTACAACAGTATGCCATCCTCCATTATCTGAAGACTGATGTCTCTAAAAGTAAGGTATTGATCCTAAGAAATAGAAATGCCAGGAATGTGAGTAACTATGTGTGGGTCTTAGGCCTGGAGAAGTCGGTGGTTGTAAATTCATATCCCTATTTTAGGAAAATTGTAGCTGGTAGCATGAGGGAAAGGGCACATATTGATCTTTGCTCCTCCAAGGCCTCCTTGAATGCCAATGGGTTGCAAGCCTTCCAGTGGTGTAATGAACTATGAGGGGCACCCCCTGCAAAGTACATGGAGGGAGCACCCACACCCTGGACCCAGTTGAGAGGTCACAGACCAGGGGCTCGCCATCAGCGCACAGTGCTGATGGAGGCTGCCTAGAGCTCGGGGACCCCTGCTCTGCGGGGGCTGCAGAGGTTATCATTATGCCACTGAAGCCTTCTATAATGTGATGCATCTGAGACATTTTCTTCATTTACTATCAATTTTTAAGGTGAAAGTTCCTCCAACTTTATTATATGCCATTAAATTGATTAATGTGTCGAAGTGGGACTTCTTAGAGAAAATGGAAGGGCAAATTTCACAGAAACTCTTTAACTTTAATTAGGCTGTTCTGTTCCCTGCCTTAAGGTTTGATTTGGTTTAATAAGCTGTTGTGTGGAAGGGCTGGTCAGTGTGATCCAGTGGGGCTTCAGCTAAAGAGTAGTAAAGAGGATTCTAAGAGGGGCTTTATGAACTGTGAAATATTTGGCTCAGAACTAGGAAAATATAAATTTTCCTGGATCTTCGCCTATGCACTAAATCAATTTGATTTACAGGAAGCCACCATGGCATCTCTCTCTCACACTCAACTCAAAAGCTTTTGAAAGGACATCTCTAGTTCTACTTGTCAACATTTGGCCATAACATAGTGTATGTCAAAGGAAAAGTGAGAGGGGGTAGTTTCATCCTATCTTCCCATGATAGCTCAACAGTACCCGACTTGGAATCTGGATCATGGTCTTCGTCGTTTCTGCATATTATTCCATATGAATTTGCTTCCGCTAAATGTACTAATAGTGAACTGGTCCAATTCTGGACAAAAAGGGAAAGTGTGCAATTTGTGTAACATGGGTATTCAGGAACTTAACCATGTGCTATTTGTTTGTCCTGCACTGATCCTTCAGCGCTGTCACATTTTAAGGCCAAAGTTTTTCAAGAATAATATTAAATCAGTTGGAGTGGCAAGAGAATTTCAGTATCACCCGAAAAATGTGGTTATTTGCAGAAAATGTTTTAAATGTTTGATGAATCTATATTAGCGTGATATGCCTGATGCTGTTTTCATGTTGCTATATTTTGATATATCCTGGATATATGGGTATTCAGGATCTTAATTAAAAAAATTATTTATATCAATGTGATCTATGCTTGATGCTCTATCTTTTTTTATGTGGACTTATTTTGATTTCCAAGACACAAATACAGAATTGAAATGAATTGACAATGTGACATAGAATCAAACTCTAGGAGCAGGAGATTTTGCCCTTCAGATCCAACAATCTGAACCTTCAAAAAATGAGCAATTGACAGTGAGAAAACTTTCAGCAGTGAGGAGAAGGGGGAATAATACTGTACTGTACTGTAATTGCATTTATATAGCGCTTACTACCCCTGACGAGGCTTCAAAGCTATTTTTCGGATAGTAGCACGCTACTCTAGACCCCATAAAGAATTAGTGGTGAATTAGTATTGCTTAAATATTAAATTCATTTGAGTGGTGGATATGTTAGTCGGATTATTTGGATTGAGAAGGATAGTGGAGGGATAGAAGGGAAGGATTTAGACATTTTTAGTTTTTGTTTGTTTGCTTTGGAGCTCACAGCAGTAGGAGGAGGTTTGGGATGAGTAATACTTCAAGAAGGGACTGCCCGGTAGATACATCTAATGCCATCACTGTTCCAGAAGTGGCCTAGTCCTGTTCTGTGGAGCACTGGGCCACATGGACACATCATAAAGTAAATAAACTGTCCGAAAAGCAGCAAAATAACACAGAAGGAGAAAGCAGGGCCAAACAGTCCTGGATAGTCTAAAAAACCCAAATTAGATAGGGACACAGAGCAAACACCATCTATTCACATTCATCAAAAAAATCACAGCTCTGAGTTGTTATCAGATGGCCACAGCAACATTGTTGATGACTGTAAGCTGAAAGCCTTAAGTGGCGTTTCACTGTTCACTGTTACCTTTCATCAGACAAAGATGGCCGCCCAAGACACATGAAGGCTATTCTGTGGTGATTTGCGGCGGGCAAATGTATTTGTAGCTACTGAACACCTCACAACCAGGCCCCCGGAACTCCACAATTTTTGTTTTGTCAGTTTTAAACCTTCACATTACTTTAACGGCGTTTTTTAGATTGATTTTTCTATTATTCAGTGCGTTGGTATTCAATTAGGCGCACTTTAAATGGAGAACATGTAAGGTGAACAAATCTATATTTCATTGTTAATGTTCTGGAGATATAAAAATATTACTGCTCTCTAATCTCTCTCTCCCCTAGTGTCCCTGGAGAATATCCTCACCTTCATATCCTGGCAGCGTTTCCTGCCACATGTTCAACGCATCTTTTCGCCATCGTGTTTAGTTCAGTGACCGCCCTTGAGCCCTGACACCCACTGGACACTGTTAGCTCTCCTTCTCATCTGCCCATCCCTGCGCCTCTGTCCCTTGGTCTGCTTCTGCTTGTTACTCCATTGCTTCTCTGGTAATTTTTTTTGTTTATTTCCATTTTGTTAAGGTAGGCCCCAACAGATGCAATTTGCTACCGGAACCCTAATTTCTTCAGAATAACCTGTCACGCCCTTTTTAGGTCTCGCCTAGCGTTAGCAGCGCGCATGCGCCCAAAATGCCCTTTTCCCCACCCTCCTGCTCCAAGACGGGCATCTGTTACTGTGGAACAATAAACGAAAACATAAAAATAAAACATCTGCCATAATATCATCAGGTTATGCGTGCTTGCTTGGTGAAGCATGTCAGTGTTTACAGGGCCCAGACGCACGTCAAAACAAAATGGGGGCCCCAGAACCATCGTATGTACAGGAATTTATATAGCGCAAATCACCAAGCGGTTTCTAAGCGCTTGCTTAGGGAACCCGTCCTGGTATTCCCCTGTGAGATTACCCCGGCAGGGTATCCGCAAGGTGAAAGCCAGGCATCCCGCCGCAAGGGGCCGTTGTGGAGATTAAGCAAGCTATTGCCCAGAGTCGCAGAGTGTGAACCAGTGAACCGAGTAGGCACCGGAGCGAGAATTGTCGAGTCCATGGACATTTTAGACCTCAAGACCCCGCCGAGCCGGGAATTGAACCCTGGTCCCGGGCTGACCTCTGCTTCCAGGTCTGCCTCCTCTAACCAGTGAGCCACACTTCTCCATCGTATATATGTGTGAACACATGGACATCCATCCATGCCTAACAGGACATTTCTTTCTGATTTTGCCAATGCTGTTTTGCGTCTGTGACAAGAACATTTTTATGTTTTGGCTGATGCCGAATGCCATCAACAAAGCCAAAAGTTCAGCAAACACTTTTAGCCCCTTTGCTGCGGGGCAAATGCCCCTGCGGTGTGAGAGAGGGCGGGGCTGGGCATGGCGCTGCCATACTGAGGACAGCTCCCGGCCATCATGAGTCACAGTAGGGGTGTGCTCATGATGGCCGGGAACCGCGCATGGGCGTAGCGTCAACGTTCGGACGGCTCCCGTCCGTCATGAGCACATGACTACCGTCACTCATGACGGCCGGGAGCCGTCATGAGCACACAAGGTGTAAACAAACACAAAAGAGAGCTCTGTTTACTTTGCCAGTGCTTGCTCTGTAAAGAGGCCCCAGGTGTCCACCCATGGTCTATGGCATGGGTGGTGAACTCTCATGGCTTGCCACTGTTTAGGCTTTGTGCCCATTCTCTCTACAAATGATAAGTGTCTAGGCAGTCCTTTGCCTTTTAGGTCGAGCCTGGGCAGCGCATGTGCTGTACTGCAAAGTACGCTGTATTTGAGTTTGGACTTGAAGCTCCGCCCACTCTTTGCCCATATTTTTCATTGGCTTGTGTAATTGCCCTTTGTAAATGCTGGCTTTCGATTTGTTAATAGGCTTGTTTGTCTCTCCTTGGTACATCTTTGGCTTCATTTGTAACCTCCCATGAGGATCGGCTTTTTACTTCTGTTGTTACATGGTATGTCTTAATTAGTCTGTAAGGTCTATTTTCTTTAATGAGTTTCTCCTACTGCAGGCAGGACATCATTTTCTGCAACATACAGGGTGCCATACGCGCTTACACTTTCCAAGCAACCCAGGACAATGGAGGCAACTTCTTTGAAATGAAATAGGTCTTGCATTTCTAAGAGTTTGAGCTATTGGCACAGTCAAAACAGATAAATAAAAGGCATTGTCATTAACAATGCCAATACCTTAAACTCTCACAAATGAAAAACCTATTGCAGTGCAAATGATTGTTCCTCTTGGGCTTAGGCCAGGCCTTCGCACAAAAGCGCCGGGCCTGGGCTAAGCCTATGATGTTTATGTAATGATTGGTCTAGAAAGTCCTAGTCCTCCACTTTGTTAATGTTAATGATATTTATACAGCGCAGCTGCTACCTGATGGTGTTGTGGCGCTAGTTATATCTCCTGTGGCCAAATGGAAGTAGTTAATTGGGCAAAGAGCCAGGTCTTTAGGCTTTTCATGAAAGCTAAGAGGTTTGTGATGCATCTTAATTGGAACAGCAGGTTGTTCCAGGTCTTGGCCGCACTGTAAGTAAAACTTCTGCCTCCCCATCAAACTTTTTTTATGCGTATCACTGAGACCAGCCTAGCCCTTAATGAATGAAGTGGCCTTTTCGGTGTGTACCAGTAGAAATACTGTTTTAGGTAGCCAGGTCCTGAACCATGAAGCGCCTTAAAGACCAGACACAAGGCTTTAAAGCGTACTCGGTTTCCTACCGGTAGCCAGTGCAATTCGTTTATTTCCTTGGTAATGGGCGCAAACCGAGGTGTGCCCGAAAGCAGTCTGGCTGCTTCATTCTGCAGTGATTGGAGTTTATTCAGGAGCCTTTGCTGAGTATTGAGTTACAAACTATTACAGTAGTCCAATCTCGACATAATGAGTTGCGACCACTGCTCGTCGGCTGTTTGGGGGCAGAAACCGCAATATTTTCCTTATTGTTTTGATTACATAAAAGGTTTTAGATGCCACTGAATTAACCTGTTGCCTAAAGGTAAGACCCTCATCCATTATCACACCCAAGTTTTTCACCTTATTAGTGGGTGAGGGGAGAGAGCACATCGAGTCTGTCCACCAGTTTGGAGTCCTGAAGTTAATATTGTTTCCAAACAACATGACCTCTGTTTTACCAGTGATTAGTTTTAGGCAGTTCTCTGCCATCCAACTCCCCACTGATAACATACACTCTTGGAATCGATTATCTAAACCAGCCTCCTCTCCGAGTAGCAGTGACACCACAATTTGGGTATCATCCGCATATGATGTCAGGCCAAATCCAAACGCCCTAACTATAGGCTCCAGAGAAGAGACATAAACATTAAAAATTGTAGGGCTGAGAGAAGAGCCCTGTGGAACGCTGCATGGCAGTGCAAACGGTTTTGACTGATGCTCTCCAAGTGGAACAATTTGTCTACTGCCTGATAGAAAGGATCTTAAAAGGTCCCATGATTTCCCAAGGACCCGGCATGCCTTTAGACGGTCCATCAAAATATCATGATGGACCATATCAAAGGCAGCGGACAGATCCAACAACACCAGAACTGCCTTGATCCCCCGATCTACAGCTCCCCTGATCTCTTTTGTGGCCTTAATGAGGGCAGTCTTAGTGCTGTGGCTTTCCCTGAAGCCATATTGAGAAGAGTCCAAAACTTGTGTCTCTACTAGAAAGGCACTGAGCTGTGTACTCATATTTTTTTAAATCAGTTTTGCTGGGAGTGGAAGCCTAGAAATGGGGCAGAAGTTGTTTGGATTGTTAGGATCCAGGTGTTTTTTTAATAGGGGTAGGATAGAAGCTAATTTCCAACATGTAGGAAACTGCCCAGTTGCATACATGCCATTAAAAATTGGTAATAGCAGCGATGCGATAGGGATCACAGCCAGCTTGGCCACTGCCACTGGACATGGATCATAGGATGTATGACATTCATTTTAAAGCTTTATTCGACATTTGTCATAAAAGCGTTCACCTAACCCTAATACAATAAATACTACATATAAAAATAATTCTAAAAATACATATTAAACATTAAATGTCGAATGAATACATGATAAAAATGCATCTGATTACATCAGATTATCACAATTCTTAAAAAAAGAAAAAATAGATTTTCTAGGATAAAATACACTAAACCATATGACAAAATGCAAAATACATAATTCCTTTAGGATGCAATTGCCAATAACGATCGGGTGCGAATTAGCCATGACCAAGCCAAAAATTTTGCTACCCCAACCACAAGCAATGTAGAACAATCTGTTTCAAGTATCCTGAGGGCTTCAGATTGGCTACGGGTTCCCAGGATTGAGCACACAGGTTTTAACCATTTACGTCTGGGAGACAAGTACAGAGGACAACAGAACAAAAAATGGGAAATGTGTTCAGTTTGTTCATTACAATGGTGACAATGATCATCCCATGCCGGGGACCAGTGCTTCTTAAACGCGTTCAGCGGAAGTGTACCTATGCGAAATTGAAAATAAAGTTTTCTATCATAGGGTTTTTCAACAATATCCCAAAAAGATTCGCAAGAGGGGTACATTTTTATATTTAAGAAGCGGGATGTTAAATTTGAACTTGTACTGTCACTAAACATTGTAAGATATACCATTTCCCAATATAGGTCTTTTAACTTTGTCTTTGTCGGAAAGCAAGTTACATCTTTGGTTTCCCACAGATAGTCCAATTTCAATTTTATAAGGAGTCCCCGGAGCTCCCTTAACCATGGAATACTATGGAAGCAGTCGAATTTGATGACATCCTTCAATGCTGCTGCATAGTGGCTTAATTCTGGGGTCACCATAATCCGTCTCCAATATAGGAGAGGACGTAACCTCGCTATATCCTCTATGGATTTTCTTCCCAAATCCAGCTTTAACGGGATTGTCGGTGTACTTTGGGGGACCATCACGATCCCTCGTAAAAACCTGTTTTCAGCTCGACCCAATTCTCTCAAGTTTGAAAACCCCCATAGTTCAGAGCCATATAAGCAAGCCCCCAGGACTTTCATAGAATAAATTTCCAGCACACAGTTTACTGGCTTTGTCAGTGAGGAGCGGTGTTTTAGTGTAATTGCGCCTGCTAGCTGCCTAAACTTTAATAAGGTCGTGGTTATATGTTGTTTCCAGCTCATGTTTTCTTGGAGGGTGATGCCTAGGTAAGAAAAAGAGTCCACTCTTTCTAGTGGTGTCCCTTTGTATTTTATTACACCTTTGAAGGTGGACTGCTGATTGAGGCACATGAATTTTGTTTTGGTAGTGTTCAATTCAAGGCCCCTCCCATCGCAAAATTCACCAAAGGCATCAACCACTTTTTGGAGCCCACTGGGGGTGCGGGAAAGTAAGAGTGTATCATCCGCAAACATGAGGACTGGTACACGAGAGCCAGCAATTACTGGGGCGTCACTAGCAATCTTCTCTAGATGTTCAACAATACCATTTATATAAATAGAGAAAAGGGTTGGTGCTAGGACACACCCTTGTCTTACCCCACGTTCTACCGGAAAGGGATCAGTTACTTCTCCTTGTTTGCCCCATCTGATTCTTGCAAAATTGTTTTCGTGGAGACGAACAAGGAGTGTAAGCAATTCCTGGCTTAAGCCTACTTCCGCCAAGGTCTGCCAGAGTTTTTCCCTGGGGACCAAGTCGAAGGCGGCTTTTAGGTCCACAAAAACTGCATACAATGTCCCCTGCTTTAGAGTAACGTTTCTCCAGTAGATGGTTAAGAAGTGGAGAACTTGGTCAACGCTACTAGTTGAGGGACGAAACCCAGCTTGATAAGATGACAAAATATTTTTTTCGTCAATCCATTGCTGCAGTTTATTTTGGACTAATCGGCCCATTAGTTTTTGCGCTGTATCAATCAGACTAATGGGTCTATAGTTTTTAGCCAGGGATCGATCGCCTTTCTTATATATGGGAATAATTTCAGCACCCTTCCAAGAAGCAGGCACTTTCCCACCCATAGCCACCGCATTAGCCAGCATTGCAAAATAGCTACACCAGGACTTCCGATCCGATTGAAAAATATCTGCCGGAATTCCATCCATACCTGGAGCTTTACCCCCTGCTACACAATCCAGTACAATGCTCACATCCCTTTCAACAAATATAGGTGATTTATAATAGACTTGTTGAGGAGGACAATCAATGTTAAACATGGGATTGCGAGCATACTGTGGTTGAAAATATTCTACCCAATTGCTTTTTGGGACATAATTGGTGGGCTGGAGTGCTATGCCACCCTTTGCCCATTTTACTGAGGCCCAGAAACGCTTTGAGTCCTTGGAGGCACACGCCTCTTTGAGTTCTTGCCAACACTCCTCATCCCAGCGCTTCTTTGCTATTTTTTGAGCCTGCCTATACTGGTTTCTCGCAAGCCTTACTGCTTCTGCACTTCCTAATCTTAGTTTCATGCTAAGGTTATCTCTTGCTACCCTGCAGCTCTTATCGTACCACCCTCTAATCTCTTGTACCTTTTTCTTTTTATTTGGGGCTACTGATTTAACAAAAAAACTTTGAATTTTGGTAAACAGTTTCTCGTGAGCAGCCATCATATAGTCTGTGAAGTCAGTCATCCCATGATGGGACTTAATCTTGGAGACTTCTTCCACCACTATTTCCTTTAGGGTCTCTATTTTTGGAATATCTTCTAGGAGCATACTCCACTTCAAATGGCGGAGGTTATTTGAGCTTACAAGGTCTTGTGTAACCATCTGATCCCCTCTTGGGTGGTCGGGCAATTCATGGTAGGGATGGAGTGTCAGGCACAAAGGATTATGGTCACTTTCTATTTTGTCCTTCACTTCCATATCTACCAGTTTGTCCCAGGCTCTTACATCCAGAAGTATATAGTCTATTCTACTGGCCGATCGACCATTATCAAAAGTATTTTTCCCCATAGAGTCTGACGGTACCCGCCCATTTACTGCTCTGAGCCCTCTGGAAAGACAAAAGCTTTTCAGTTGAATTGCCACTGTGCTCCATTTTTTAATTACTGGGATATCTAGTTGAGGAATTCTCCACTTGATATCCTCATCTTCTGCCAGGATTCTATCCTCCTCGCCCATGGGTTCAAAGGTGGTATTAAAATCCCCACCTATTATTATATGGATTGACACTGGTAGCATTTCAACATGATGCTCAAGGGTCGTTAAGGTCTCTGATGGTTTGCCCCTAGCAACTCCCCTGGAGTAGAGATTAAACAGGGCCAATTGTTGGCCATTTTGCCAGTTAATGTCCAGTGCTAGAATATCATTGGAGGGTATAGACCTTTGCTTGACCACACTATTCAAAGTTTGGCGTACCCAAATAAACAAGCCCCCAGAGGGACGACCCACTCGATTTCTTACAGCCGGAACGTAAAAATTCAAATACCCTTGCCGGAAACATGGTGTAAGCGACCAAGTTTCTTGCAACATAACAATATCGTAGTGGTCGATAAAGTCGACCCAATCTGGGATATTTAGCTTATTTACAATTCCCGCTATATTCCAAGAGATAATGGTTAAAGGCGTTGTGGCCTTTTGGTGGCGTATCTGGACAATATCAAGGGTATTTATTGTTTCTACAAAATCTATGCCTGGGACATTACAACGCATGCTTTTACATCGCATGCCTTTACAACGCCTTTTTTACAACGCAAACCTTTACAACGCATAGCACTTTGGGGTGCTGGATAGTGATTAGTTTAATTTACTATTCCAACTCCAGTCCCCGTGGACACTAGGGAAGGTGTTGGATAGTAAATTAAACTTATTTCCTATCCTTGATCGCCCCTCCAGCGCAATGCGTTGTAATGGTTTGCGTTGTAAAAGTTGCGTCGTAAAGGCACTGCGTGGTAAAAGTTGCGTTGTAAAGGATGTTTCCCTGGATCATATGGTGACCCTGAGTTTGCAGCCGTGAGGAGCTCTTTAATGTCTTCAAGAGACACTGGTGAGAATTCTCAAACTCTACGTTGGGAACTGTTGCTAACTTTGTTTCCTCCGCAGTTGCATATACCCCCTCCAGAGCTCAACCCACTGAAAGCAGAAAAGATGGACTCTACTTTGGTCAGGAAAATCTTAGCGATATATTCACAAAGTTCCTTGCTGGGCTTGACTCTGGCTGGACATGGAGAAGTCAGACTAGAAACAGTTCTGAATAGCTCTTTTGCTGATTTCTTGGCCAAATCAATACGAATTGCAAAGTACTTTTGTTTGGCAGCAATAATAAGCAGTATATAATTTTGCAGGCTGTGCTTATACAGTGTTTTATCAGATTCTCCATAGCCCTTCCTCCAGTTCCGATCCAGCCATTTACACACGAGTTTCTGATTTCTCAAATCCTCTGTAAACCATGGCGCCTTTTTACATATTTAATGTCAGAGCCGCTTTTTGGGTGGTTTGCTGTTCAGGGCAACCCCTCAGCAAGCAAAGGGGATACTAGCAGATTCAGAGAGCCGTTAGTTACTTGTTTCTTATCCATGCTGTGTTTGGGGAGATTGAACCTGCCAGTTCTGTACTCCCCCGCTCTGTGCGCACAAGGTATTCAGTTTGCTTGTATGGAGGTGACTGTTCCTGGAATTTCTGGATTTCTCCTTATTTCTTTGCAGAAAATCAGAGATCTAAGAAATAGAGCATTTTTACTGTATGAACGTTTTATTCGTGGAAACTGGCACATGTGAATGCCAGTAATTTAATTTGAAATATTTGACATCCTTTTAACACCATTAGGTACTCAGTGATGTCTTCTCCCATAATGAGCAGTGCTGGAAGTATAAATAAACACAGCCAGGCTCTGAAGCTCTGCTCACTGATGGAAGAGTTCAGAGTAAATGCAGCAAAATGACAGATCGCGCCGGCAGCCATGTCATCACACTTGAATCAGTAGATTGTAGGCGGCAGCAGGCTCTTTGTGGCATCGTATGTGTTAGAAAGGGGGTCTTCAGCAGCCCTTAGTTTGTATTGGTGTTTCCAATGGTGGGCTAAAACCCTCAGTTTTGAGGAACAGGCCTTATTTTTCATCAAAATGTTCCCAGAGCAAGAGAGAAAGGGAGAAAGAAGGAGTACCGGAAAACTAGAAAAACAATGAGACAGAAAAAGTAGCGATAAAAAATATTAATAAAGACCCAAGAAGTATAGTGTGATGTAAAAAAGAGGGATGTATGACATTACAACGCATGCTTTTACATCGCATGCCTTTACAACGCGGTTTTTACAACGCAAACCTTTACAACGCATAACGCTTTGGGGTGCTGGATAGTGAATAGTTTAATTTACTATTCCAACTCCAGTCCCCGTGGACACTAGGGAAGGTGTTGGATAGTAAATTAAACTTATTCCCTATCCTAGAGCGCCCCCCAGCGCAATGCGTTGTTGTAATGGTTTGTGTTGTAAAAGTTACATTGTAAAGGCACTGCGTGGTAAAAGTTGCGTTGTAAAGGATGTTTCCCAAAAAAGAGGCATGTGTTGAAATGAAGAATGGTTCTTCGAGTGCAGAGCCGAGCATGGAAAAAGATGGGGGACTCTCAGCCTATGCCTACCTGGTGGCCAACTACATGGCGAATGTCTCATCACTCAATCTATCCCCTGATACAGGCTGACCACTCCTGTTGCACTTGGTTAGGTGACCAGTGCACGCTGAAGACCGCACTCATGGTGAGACACGATCGCCTTAACCAAGCCTCTCTTTTTTGGGAGTTGACTGCTGCTTAGACATCTCCTCAACTTAAGGAACCAGTCACCGAGCAACCATCTGTGCACCCTGGTATCTTTCCACTCCTGGAGAATGTAAGACAACTGTGCGAAACACCTTCCTCTCTTGCCATAATATTGACCTACGGTTCTGGTCCTAGCTGCCCACCGTGCATTGCTGTGATCAGCCACGGTCTTCATACATGTCTAAACATAAGGTCACAAGGCAACTGCTATCATTCTAATCTGTAGGCTGCATCGACAAGGGGGGATGTGCCTCAAGTTGACCCACCAGTATACTCTTCCATCATGGAGCTGTTGTTCCAAGAATTGACTGACAATGAAACTTCCATGGGCTTCATAAATGAAGCAGTGTCAAACCGGTGTTGGAGGGGCAATCCCTGTGATCTGACATCAATTCCTTCCACCATAGGCTGGATTACAATGAGCACAGGCTGTAAGATGTGCAAACCCAGCTGATGGCTTGCCAGACTGGTTCTCAGAGATTTGGATCCTAAAATGCAGGGTAATGGATTTTGTTAGACCTGGCACCATTGGCGTGGGTCTCCCTTCCATTTTGTTGCAGTTCCCACATCTGTTTTTGCTGGTGTTAGCTGCTCAGAGCACTGTGCCACTGCCAATCAGTGCCACAGTGCAAGTGCTCCCTGTATAAAATGTATATATTGATTGAATTCCCTGATTGGCTTATTTGGTTTACTGTCAGACCCCAGTAAAGTGCACCAGGAGTGCCCAGGGCTTGTAAATCCAAATGCTGCTAGTGGGCTTGCAGCACTGGTTGTGCCACCCACTGAAGCAGCCTGGTAAAATGTGTCTAAGGTCTGCCATTGCAGAACCTGCGTGCAGTCTGCTACTGTCATGCTGACTGGGCAAGTGCACCCACTTGCCAGTCCCTAAACCTTCCCTTGACTTCATATTAGTCACCCCTATGGTAGGCCCAAGGGCAGGGTGCGTTGTAAGTATAAGGTAGGACAAGCCCTGATGTGTGTGGCATTTCCCTAATAGTGAATTACAGCCATTTTTTTTTTCACTATTGCAGGGCTACCTGTTCTCCATAGGCCAGAATGGGCTGTTAGAATTATTACATTCTATGATCCTAACAGACTCAGAGAACATGGTAGAAATTCAAGTTTAGTATGCCTGAACTCAGAATAATCAAATACATCTTTTAGTAAAGTTTATTCTAATATTCTGTGTTTGCAAATACCACTTTTAGAAAGTTGGTATTTGCTTGCCTAACCTTTTCAGCCCGCCTCTGCTAGGATGTGTATCTGCTCTCTGGTTTCTGTGAGTGACAGGGCTGGAGAATTCCAGGAGACAGGCTGGGGCAGCCATGAGGTGAATAGGAAGATTACAGCCAGATGGGTGGGAGGAGTGCACCTGGACTCTGAATATGACTGTGCTCTACCACCACAATGCTCACTCCCCCTCCTGTGGAGCGTCTGATGTCTCTGCCCTGCACACTGAAAAGACAAGCCAGAGTCCTGCAAACAAAGTACTCCAGAACTAGGCTGAACTGGGCAATGGCCCCCTGGCCTGAAAGAACAAAAGAATTACAGTAGAAGTATTGGGACCCTCAGCCCAAGAAATCAGATCCTGTTGAAACAAGAAGAACCTCTGCCCGACGAGAAGGAACTGGGAAAGCTGTGAGGAGGAGTACTGTCCCTGACCTGGGGGATTGGCCTGCAGTGGTTGCTTTGCAACTGAAGGAGGGGGAAAAGACTGGAAAAAACGTTTGCTCAACTTGTGCTTCAAAGATCTCCAAGGGCTTGTGGGTGAGCTTGCCCCCTGAACGGAGCCCCAGGACAATTGGACTCCCACCGCCTTAAAAAGAGCTGCTGCTGATTTCCCCGTAATGCTGGAACCGCGATCTGTGTGCGCCTCGAAGACTCGCCTGCTGTGAAGCCCCATGCCAGTTGTCCGCCCCAAACAAAGCGGCTCCGCTCCTCCACGAGCCGTAGCTTGCACCGTAAGAAAAAGGGCCACACCGCTTCACCCTACCCCTTTGTGCCGCACTGCTCGCCGTGCCCCTGCCACTGGCATTTGAAGTTACGAGCGCACCGCAGGGCTGAGTATGGCTCGCATGCCTGCAGCGTACCGTCCGCTTCGCACCGCGCTGTCCGGGATTGAAAGGCACCCCGCTCTTGAAGGCCTGACTCGCACGTCGCATTGTAACGTGAACGCCTTAAAGCCAGGATCGTCCACCTCACTCCCCGTGGCCCCCACTCTACGCCTCGCACAAGACGCCTGCAACAAGCTCGGGCTCGCACAGAAGAGGGGCCAACAACGCTTCTGGTTCGCCTTCAATTTTACACGCATCGTCCGTGTCGGACACAACGATCTAAGGTACTGTGAGACTCGCACTGAATTTGTGTGCGCACCGGACCGGAGCGTCCGCTGCGCCTATTTGACTCTTTCTAGGCACATTTCATCCTTGGGAGAGCCGCACAGACAGTGCGATGCGCACAGAACTTTCAACTATGCATTTTCAACAAGAACTGCATTGCTAACAGTATCGTGGATTAATTTTGTCGTTATCTTGGTCGTGTGCTAAGTCTTAGATAAAAGATACCTATTTTTGATATATTCCCAGTGTGGTGTCCCTTTGTGGTGTTGTCACATGGTTACTGTGTGTGTGTTCACAAATGCTTAACCTATAACGCCTCTGAGAATAAGTCTTGTCTGCTCGCGCCAATCTACCTAGAGGGTCAGCTGGGGTTATTCTAAGAGGGTAATCCCCTTATCCTGACTAGAGGAGAGGGTCCCTGCTTGTCACAAGTCCTTACCTGTGCCAACCAGAGACCCCCAAATCTAACAGATTTAGAGGACAGAAGTAGGCAAGATAAGGTACGCATCATGGGGGTGCTGGAGAAACTAGACAAAACCAACAAGATTGATTTTCTCAGTGCCCTCCTCAGACATGGACACTCATGGCCCTGCCACTGTTCCTGTGATTCACTGCAGGCTGGAGACTGGCCATTTGACATACAATGCAGCAGTGCAGCACAGGTTGGACAAGATCAGCCAAAAATGGGTGGGGGGGTACAGATATCTAAGGGGAAAGGATTGCAGAGTGATTCTTCTTGCTCATCTCTGAAGTCCTGTTGGAAAAGGCAACTCCCCACTGGCCTCAAACTCCTTTCTTATGACCATGCTCCAGTTCTGTTGGCCGCCTAGGGATGGTTGGCACACCAAGACCTCCCCCTTGGGTGAGGCTCCTGTTCAAATGGTGGGCCGTGAATTTGGAACCAAACTTCCATCTGAGGGCGCGGACACTGGAGGGCCCAGACTACTACTTTGCAGTTTATAACCTAACTTTTACATTAATATCATATTCCTCTCCCTTTTCTTTTCACATGTATGCTCCTGAAGTGCTACTTGGGATTCATGGCCTTCGTAGATTGATTTTTTGCTGCTTGCTGTACCTGGGACTTAGGTGGGGGGGGGGGGGGGTCAACGGCAAGCCATTGCCCACTTCATTGGGAGCTATGACGATTAAATAGACCATACCAGACCAGGGCGGATAGCCCACAGAAGGCGGGGAGGCCTGCATTCTTATACTAAAGTTAGATAGATTGGTTCCCTTCACTGTGTTAGGAGACACACAGTTCATTTCACTCTTTGTTTTTAGACCCCACAGGGAACACACCTTCTCTTTCTGACCATTTTTTTTCCTTTACTTTCTTCCCCCATCCCCCTTTTTTTATTTTTTATTGGCAGTCTCAGTGATCATCCTCTTTTGAGACACAAACCCTGACGTCCAGTTTGGTTCAAGAAATTCACATGACTGACACTGAACGTGCTAAGCTCAAGAGGGAATGGGTATTCTCTGTAATACATGTTAATCAGCAAGGTGCTTCTGCCCCACTTCCCGCTACACAGTTAGAACACAGGAAGGAGGGGAGTGGCTATCCTTCTACACAAGCCCTAGGGGTACGTACGCTTTGGACATGGTCAGACCCTTTGGATAGGTAGGTCTTTGCTAAACTTAAAAAAGAACACAAGACTCTGAGCATTGGCTCGATTTATGCATCAGTAGGGGACAAGCCTGATTTCTTTACCACCTTATCCAGACCACTGTATTCATTCGGCAAGACCCCAATTGTGGTTGGGAATTTACCCTGACCCATTCGTAGACAAATCCGGCAACCCTGATGCCCGTCAACCAGGTGATACAAAAGGGGATGATAGACGGAGCGTTTGAGCAAATCAAACACTCACCCCTAGTCAACTGATCTGGGTTTAATCCATCGCCATTCTTTAGCTCACTTCTTTCAGTTTCTTAGGTTAAAATACCTTAAGCCAATTTTTATCAAATATAATATTCGTACTACACAAACAGCATTGATATTTTTATCCTCATTAGAGAACGAGGAGATTTGTTTCTTTTTGGCTACTTTTATTTTAAAATGTACAGCTGCCAGGAAAAGTATTGTACTATAATAATGTTTTTACTTACCTGTCTGTATTTACGTTATACAGCTGCCAGGAATTGTTTCATGATGCTATTACCGTTAACACTCCTGTCTGTATATATATGCCTTCAATTTTAAATTATATCAATTTCTGTAATTAAGGTATTTTTTTTATATATTTGTAGACGTCCACAGTATTGTATGATTATTCAGTAATTTTAATGTACAGCTCCCAGGAAAGGCCTATTGAGTAACTCCTACTGATCCCCAGTTTGTTTATGTAAGAATGTTTTGTATTTTATAATAATATGCCGACCCAAAGAGACATGATCACTTACCACTTGCTGCACTTTAGCCTTTTTTTCGCCTCTCTAGGAGAGTTTATATGGTGATTTTTAATATTTTAATTATGTATTTTTTGCTTGTATGATTTGTATGTACAAATCGAATAAAAGCTTTTTGAAATTGAAATTGAGCTCACTCAGCCACCCCAGTTTAGACATGGCCAGGTGAGGCACATCCCTTCCGATATCATCCATGACTATGTCCTGGTGGAACCTTGCCACTTAACCCACCCCTGAGACAGAGACTACACCTTCACATCCTGCCCACATGGCATAGAGGGGTTTCCATACGTTATCTACTGACAGTAGTAGGCCTGGGAGGCATATCAATTACACCTGAGTAATTGCTGTAATTTCGGTAATTCTGCGTTACTCTTATACGCAGAACTACTGATAATAACACAAGTACACCCACTATTGTACTTCAGATAATTAAGGGGAATAAACTCCTACAGCAAAAAAACTATTTGATGAGTGTGAGCTCTACTCGCAGTCCTGTTTATGCTTTGTTGCATATTGCGCTAGCGCCTATTACTGGTAGTAAGATGGGGGGAAATCTTACCCCAAGTGCACATTTAGCAAGCGTGATCGACTGTTCATAATTAACGTTCTGTTGAATTTAGTGCTATCCTTTAGCGCAAAATGCACCCTTGTGGCTATTTTGGATGAAAGCAGAATTATCTTCTCACACAATTCCGCGTAACCTCACGAAACAACTGGCTATCTTCACTTTGAATAAATGCATTTTGTGCTTTGCAAAGAGAACATTCACACACAAGCTAGTTCCCTTCATTGTCAGTGTTTTTGTCTTAACTTTATATTTACTTTAGTGTGGCATTTGAGTTTAGAGCCTGATTTGATAGAAGGATGCTTCTGATGCGCATTCCGTCTTTATCAGATCTTATTCCCTGCCAATGCTGTTGAAAATTCCTTTTGAAGTGTATTGCTTTTCTAACTGCTGCTGATTCACAGCATTCCAGTTTTCATCCATTTGAAACTGTTCTGTATTGGTAACCTCTTTTTACCATTTTTTTCTCCCTTTTATCTTGCTTCTTTCTTTCTATTTCATTCTTTTCTTCTATCACTATTGCGATTTTTCCTATTCTTTTCTCTCGTTCCTTTTATAATTTCTTCTCTCTTTCTCCTTTTCTCTTTCTTTCTTTATCTATCTCTTGCTTTCGTCCTTACTTTCTTTCTTCCTTACTTTCTTTCTTCCTTTTTTCCTTCTCTCTTTCCTTATCTTGCTTCTTCTCTCATTCTTTATTTTGCTCTCTTTCTTCCTCTTATGTACTTTCTTTCGTTTTTTTGTTCTATCTTTCTTTCCTTCCTTCCATCTTTCTTTCTGTCCATCTCTTTCCTTCTTTCTCTCTTCTTCTTTTTCTTTTTCTCTCTTTTTCTACTATCTTTCCTTCTCACTTTTTTCCTTTTTTCTTTCCTTCTCTTTACTCTTTCTCTCCTTCTCTCTTTCTTTCTCTCTTAGGGGCAGATGTATCAACCGTTTTGCGACTCGCAAAGGCCGAAATTTGCAGAGTTTCGGCCTTTGCGACTCGGAAATGGTTGTTTTGCATGTTTTTGAATGTATCAAAAAATCGCAAATTAAGAACTCGCAAAGATTTGCGATTCCTTAATTTGTCATAGCATTTAAGGAATCGCAAATTTTGCGATTACTTAAATGATATGTATGATGCAGTTTTTCTTTTGCGAATTTTTGTTAAGGAATCGCAAATTACCACCAACTTGTAGTTGATGGTAATTTGCGAAGTCCTCAACAAATGCACAAATTTGCATTTTTTAAGGTGGCATGTGACGCACATATAATGTAAACAACAAGGACCCCCTGTTAGGAATTATCAGTTCCCGGGACAGGGAAAACAAATATGTGTGAATAACAAAGGAGGAACAACTAGTGGGGGAAAAGGACTTTAAATACAAAACATTCTAACAAATTTGTTTAGGTAAAAAACTCTATTTAGTTTAATAGATGTTGATTAAAAGAAAAATATACATAATTCACATGAAATACACATAAAATACAAAGACTTATAAACAAAAATTATTATGCAAAGGACACAAAATGATTTAAAAAGAATTGTTTCCAGTGGGTGGCAATGGGGCATGTATGTGCGCCATATGCACACCCATGTACATTTCGGGGGTGCAGCAGGGTGTCTTTCAGACACCCCTGTACCCTTGAAATAATTCTCAAATTGCGATTAGCAAATTGCGAATTCGCAATTTGAGAATTAGTTCAAAATCATTCCTATGGGCCTCCTGGCCCATAGGCATGCATGGGGAATTATTCCTTATTTGCGAATTCGCAAAATGCGAATTCGCAAATAAGGAAGTGTAAGGAATCGCAAAAAAATAGCGATTTTTTTCATACATTCCATTTTGCGATTTCTAAATAGCGATTCCTTAAAAATTGAATCTTGATACATCTGACTCTGTTGTGAGTCGAAGTTTGTTCATAATGGTTGTGAGTCATTGAGTTGGCTATACCTGTTCTTGATCATGTGCGCGTCAGAAATATACCCATACCTGTCCTCAACAAATGTTCATGTTTTAAGAAATACCCTCTTTTGAATCTGTTTTTCTATACTATGCTACAGTGTGATGCTTTCTTATGCTATTATGTAATGTGATCTCGTCTGGTGAGCATTTGGCTAGCTAGTCTTCCTTTAATGTATGTCGCAGTGGTACTTTCTTAATGTTTGAGCCCTTTATTATATGGTTCTGGTGTTTTCATTGCTCAATTGTATACTGTTGTTTGGTTGTGTGTTGGGTTAATACATATGTTTGTCAAACAACTAGCTTAGTAATGATAAGTGCATTTTAATATGACAGTAAAGTGAGTTTGATGGATCGTTGCTTTGTGTGTGTGTGTGTGTGTGTGTGTGTAAGTGTGTGTGTGTGTGCGCCAATACTATACAGTTTTCCCTTGAGCTGAGTGGTCAGTTGTCTATTGTGATGCCTGTCCAGTTTATTTCCTAGACATATATAGCTATGACACAATGTTGTTTGGGTCAGGGGGCAGTTGGTTTAAGCTAATATATGTTGTACTTTATTATAAAGTAAAGGGCACTGGAATTATGTGGCAGTCGAGGGCCAAATTATGCAGCAGGGTTGGCTACACTTAGCAGCAAGATATGGAAAATCAAGTGGCTTAATGTTGGACATTTTGTTTCAATATTACATCACTATTTTGCCATTTCTACATAAGGTATCACATTCTGGGCAAACGTTTCACCTCATCAGTATCAGTTTAACACACATATATACAGCAATGGCAGGGTGACGTGCCACTGGCAGCAAAGGACCTTCGACTGAACGGCAACGTGTGGCAGTAGCTTTTTTTAAAAAACTTTTGATCCTTCGAATTAGGAATATTTTATGCTTTAGTCAAATCTCCAATTTAAGCATAAAATAATTATGTGGCAACTGCGGCAAATCTAGAATTATGCAGAAAACGACTAAGTAGCAGAATCACAAAATTTAAGTTGCCAGGGTTATAATTCCGGGATGATGTGCTATTTTATATGGGAATTCTGGGCCAGAGGATAAAGCAGGCTCCTGCAGTTTCTGCGGGGCAGGGGGCCCCAAAAGGGAT
Source organism: Lissotriton helveticus (assembly GCF_964261635.1). NCBI lineage: Eukaryota > Metazoa > Chordata > Amphibia > Caudata > Salamandridae > Lissotriton > Lissotriton helveticus. The sequence continues at coordinate 188,904,201 of NC_136068.1, read as the reverse complement.
GAGGGCCAACAAGCGTCTGTGGGGTACAGGATTCTAAGGGTCCCCTCATCACATTCTGCAGGGGGTGCCTTTGTGTTTGAGTTACGCCTCTGGTTCTTGTTGACATCCAAAGTCCCCCCAGACCCTAGTCTAATGCAGCCGCATTTCACTCCGCCCTGATTTTGGGTTGTCTGCGCCGCATGTGTTTTTAAAACACAATGGGCCTCATTTATGAGCATGTGTGTCACTTTTACGCCTTGTTGCGTCATATTTACAAAGTGACGCATCTAGGTAGATGCGTCACTTTGTAAACCCCTGAGCCACATTATACCTGCGCTAGGTATAATGTATGCAAGGGGGGGCGTTTTAACACCAGAAAGGGTCATGGAAGTGACGCAGTGAAATCTATAGGATTTCGCTGCGCCACTTCTAGGACACAAATGCGTCAATTTCTTTCGCCTGAAATCTATAAGATTTCACTGCCCCACTTTTAGGACACAAATGCGTCAATTTCTTACGCCTGCCTCACAGCAGGCGTAAGACTGACGCAGGAACTTTCACATGGGGCTTGCCCCATGTGAAAGGACACATTGCTGGAATTGCGTCACTTTTAGTGACGCACTCCAGCAATGAGTCACTTTTGCGCCATACGGATACATCAGAAATACTGACGTATCTGTAACTCTTTGCGCTTTGATGCGTCATACTGTAAATATGACGCATCATTGGTGTCGCAAGGAGGGCGCAATGAAAAGTGACGCGTCGCTGTTTTCACTCAGCGATGCGTCACTTTTCATAAATGAGGCCTATTCTCTCTTTCCTTGAATCAGTCAGGATTCTCCTGGCCAGCGCTGTCACGCGCAGCCTTCGATATAAACCCATATTCCGTGTCCCTTCGCCCGAGGGCCCCCTGGCAATTTTTAATCCTCTGATTCTTAAATGTGTTTGGTGGCTGCTTTTAAGTCACCCAGCATCCACCCCACCCCCCTCCGCCGAATCCTCGCCCCCCTCCCTGCTCGGTGCACGTCGCGCCACGTTTGTAAAATGAAATAAATATTGACGGGTACGGGATGTTATTCAATTTGTCCTGATCACTGGGCTGCAGTGAGTTCTGACAGGGCAGAGTGTAAAACATAAGCTCTCGATGTAATTTCCACTGTCAACATGATGTACAGCCAAATACATGCAGACACACCGCGCCAGCGAGGGGCTGCTGGAGGGGTGGGCGGGGGATGGGGGGGGGAGGGGGAGGCGCGCGCTTCTTCCTGTCTAGAAACCTGCAGTGAGACGGTAACACCCGATGTCTACCGGGTACCAATGGCTAGTGACACCAACCACCCTGCAAATGAATACCACTAGCAGGTGCGAGAGGCCAAGTGTGTGAGTGTCAGCATAGATAAGTGCCTGTTTGAGTGTTTCGTTGGATGTATGTGTCAGCTTCCGGGAGCATGAGTCACTTAAATGTGTGTATCCCTGCATTTGTGAGTGTCAATAGATATGACAGGATGTGGCCTCAAGGCCAGAGCTGCCGACTTTGCATCTGGGTTGCGTCAGTTCAGCCTCCTGTGATTCTGAGCAAATCGCCCCGTGTCTGCACAAATACAAATGTGTCCTTGTGTAACATAACTGGTGCGCATGTAAAGCGCTCCAATACCTTCAGGTTGAGTGTGCGCTATGTACTATGAGTCGCATGTGCTATGAGTCGCATGGAGGCTGAAGCCCAGAGTCGTTTGTGTCAATATAGTTGTGTATCAGCGTATATGCCTGTTACTGCTGTGTCTTTATATAGTAGATGAGCGTAGAGTGGAGTAACGTGGTGTGGCCTAGAGTGAAGTGGTATAGAGTGGAGTAGAGAGGCATAGAGTGAAGTTGAGTAGAATGGTATGAAGTTCAGCATAGTAGAGTGACATAGAGTAGAGTGCCACAGACAAGAGCAGGATAGAGTAGAGAGGTGTAGAGTGTTGTGGAGTGTAGTAGAGTGGAGTAGAGTGAAGTAGAGTGGTGTGGCATAGAGTGATGTGGCATAGAGTGGCATATAGTAGAGTAGAGTGGAGTATGCAAGGCGAGGTAATACCCTGACATTGTAGACAAGATGTTCTCAAATAAATGACCGTTATATTTGCGCAGACATACAGTTTTATTAATAAAACTTTGCAGCGCATCAACAATCATGTGTAGAAATGGCATCACCAAGTGTATTGATTTGTTTTGATCGTAATAAAATATTTGTTTCCACTACACTTCAGAATCACAAAAAATGTGCTTCATTTTGCTTTCTTAATTCTTCTATATTCTGAGATATTTGCACAGTTCATTTACAGACATTCAAGCGTGTTGTGTGCCAGAAAAAAGTATTTCGTTTCATACTCTCAGATGGTCAGATAAATCCTCTCACTTTGATGTCAAAGAAAAATAAACATCAAGGGCCTCATTACCCTACCGGCACAATTGCGCCGCCGGTATGTCAATTTTTTTAAGTTCTGGTGGCGCAATGCGCCACTGGCGTATTTATAAGGCCATGTAAAGCCACGTTACGTGGCTTTTCATGGCCTTATAAATATATGCCCCTTTGATGCAGAAAACTGTATGAAAGGGGCGTTCCATGGGTATTGCTGGGAGAGTTCCAAGAAACAGCCATGGCTTTTTGACACTGCCCCAGATTTACGAGAAATCGTAAGTCTGAGGCAGTGCCAAAAATTTACACCTCCTCCTTCCTGCACAGAATAATCATCCCTGCAACCCAGGGACCCTTTCACCATGGTGCAGAGGTGCCTGCATTTGCGAACAGTAGCCCATTGTTCACCGGCATTGGGTAAAAGTACAGAAATGCGCCGTATCTAATAGATAAGGTGTATTCCTGCCATTTTCTTTTGCCGTTGGACAGCGCAGCAGCAAGGCTTGCTGCGCTGCCCAATAGCAAAGAACCTTTAAATGAGTCCCCACGCTCCCTCTGAAGACAGAGCCTGACATTTGACATCTGTCTCTGAATGCACAGCAAATGTAAGAAGATGAGATCCAAATGTAAAGGTCTGTTTGCAGGAAGTGAGTACTTGTGGAAGAATGCAGTAAACATGCTGTGATCCACGGGAGGGACAAAGACATGCTGGACAACCTAAAACAAATAAAGCCAGCAAATAGAAAGCAAGTAAATGCATGAGCAGCCTATGCAGGTAAGAGTGGTAGGGGTGAGTAGGGGGGGTTTGACTGACGACAATGAGGTAAAATAAATAAATAAATAATTGCTGTTGACTCCCTCCCCCACCTGGTCCCACCGCTCATACCTGCGCGGGCCTCTCCTGAGTAAATGCGAGTTACAAAGCACAAAGCAAATAATGGTGAGTAGTGGGCGGAATGCATTTCCATGAAAGCTTTCAGAATGTCCCCAATGTGTCTTTGAAAACTAGACAGTTGCGCTGCCTGGTAGGCTTCGACCTAAATAATGTCTCCCACTACCAACCCATCCGCCTCCTTCCCCCCCTTTTAACACTCTCCCATATGAACGTTTTCTGCTTATTCACTGCACCTGCCCATTCTGTAAGACCAGACGTTTTATAGAACCCTTATAATTTCAGTGAGCTGATGCCTCTGGCCTGCACCCCAGTCAAGTTATTGCTCTAACACCACTGAAATTTGGCTTTGCTCTCTGCATGTGTGATGAGGTGGAACTGAGGTAGTGCTTTATGTAGGTAATCAGCCCAAGGTCCCCACAAATTCCTTATTTGAGGGACACAATATCTTGAATAATATTCTTTGTTCCATTGGGAACAAGCTGACTGTTTTGGGTGGGAGTATAATTGTTAATTCAGAGTACACAGCATGATACCATGACTCCTGATTTATGGCTCAGAGTAAGAGATAATGCCCAGGTGTCTGACTTATGGGACAGAGTAGAGTTTGAAACCTATGTGTTTTTAAGTTACTGTTCAGAATACAGTGTTATACCCAGGTGTCTGGCAAGTACCTCAGAGGAGAATATGACACTCCGGGGTCTGGCTTATTTGTCTGATTAAAACTGGACACTAGCTGCCTGGTTTACACCTCACAGTAGAGCAAGACACCCAGATATGCGACTTATAGCTGAGAGTATAACGTGATACTAGGAGTCTGATTTGTTGGGTAGATTATAACTCCCAGGAGTCTGACATATCAATCAGTCAATCAGGGGAATTGTAAGCGCGCTACTCACCCGTGAGTGTCTCAAAGCGCTGGGGGCGGTAAGGGGGCAGCTCCGTTTAGTCGAAGAGCCAGGTCTTGAATGTCTTCCTGTAGATGTTCAGGGAGGGTGCGCGTCTGATGCCGATCGGGAGCTAAGTTCCAGGTCTTGGCCGCGATGTGGGAGCACACATTAACATACAGCGTACAGTCGGGCACGATACCCCGGTGTCTGACTTGTAGCTCGGATTAGACCATAATGTCCATACCTCTGGCTTATAGGTCAGTGTAGAACTTGGCACATAGGTGTCCGAGTTATATATTTTAGCACAACACGTTTCTCAGGTGTCTGGCTCATAACTCTCTATATTTACAAGTAATGAGGAGGTTGGCTGTTTCTGCCATCCCTCCAAAAAAATGCATCACTTACCTCCCACACCCTCACCCTCATCATCAATTAATGAGGTGATCATTGTTTCTGCTTCAGGTAACCTGAATTGCCAAAAATCATGCTTGATTATACCAGCGTTAAGTCAATTTTACTAGTCTAGGGTGACTAGGCATCCCGGATTTTCCCAGACAGTCACGTTTTTCGCCAGCTGTCCCGGCAGATTTCAGGAAATTAAGCTCCTCTCCCGGTTTTTAGAGAGGATTGGCTGAAAATGGTAGGAGATATCTTTTTATGTTTTGCAAAGCAGGGATAGTTAGCAGCTTTTATGATAAAGCAATTTAGTTAACAGACATGCTACTGGCTTTAAAAATGGCATTTTATGTAGGTTCTAACTGCCTCTTCTGTAATTCTCTGCTAAAGAGCACTGTCATTCTGTGTGCTGGGTTGAAGTAAAAGTGTAGTCCTTCTTCTATTTTTGGGAAATTTCCTGGTTTTTGGCTTTGTAAATGTAATGTAAATGTAAATGTGTTGGACTTGTAAAGCGCACAGCTGCCCGTGAGCGTCCCGGCGCTGAAGACCGCTGGGGAACCCGTCCTGGCTTTCCCTGTGAGATGGTCCCTTCTGGGTATCTCCAAGGTGAAACCAGGCATCCCCGGCGTCTGTGGGGGGCCGTTGTAGAGATGAGGCAAGCTTAATGCCCAGAGTTGCCGAGTGTGATCCCTGGTTAGAGTAGGCACCGAGGCGAGAATTGTCGAGTCCGCTGACCCTGGTCCACGACCCTGCGTGGTCGGGAATTGAACCCTGGTCCCGGGCCGTTCTCTGCTTCCGGGTCTGCCGCTTTAAAATTCTGGTCACCCTACACTAGTCCTAATTTTCATGTAGGGATCTTTATGTGTTTCCATATGCCTTAGTATCTGTTTAAATGTGTGTATCTGTGCTAGCCTATGTGTGTGTTCCCTGTGTGTGTGTGTTTCTGTCTGTGTACATATTTCGGTGAGTGCGCATGCGCCCTTCTCTCTTTCTCTCTAGGCACAGTATCTTATTTGCCCAACTGAATGCAGTTTAATGTGCGCGTGAGCGTGCTCGCGCATTCCTCTTCCGTGCACCTCTCCACGGACTGTGGATGCTGCAAACTTCACGCCTGAACTGGTTCACTCGCGTTTAACATTTTTAATTATATACCATGTAGTTCAGTGACAGGAGCGAGGCGCGGATCATCTTCTTCCACTCTGGCTTTCTGAAAAATGAATGCAAATGAAACGTAGCTCACAGGGGGGTTGCCTCCACCCGGGCACCCGGCTTGGCTTCACTACTGCTAAATTAATGTATTTCTGCATTTGGTCAGGCCTGGAACCCCCTCCGCAATGCTTTTCTTGTGAACAGTGCTTAGTTTAAGCAGGTGGTTTCTAATGCTCAGAACCAGCACTTACAGCCAGATTCATGAAAGGAAATCCGTCTCGCAAAGGGCCAGATTCTGAGAATCTGGCCCTTTGCGAGCGCAATTTTTGCATTTGGGATTCATCATCCCAAATGCAAACATCGCTAATAGTGAAATCGCAAAATTGCGAGGAATTGCATTTAATTTAATTTAATTGCGGGTTTATGCGCTAGGAATCGACTCCCGGAGGAGTATCTCCACGCTTCGACCGCTGGGGAACCCGTCCTGGCTCACCCTGAGAGATGGTCCCTGATGGGTATCTCTAAGGTGCGACCAAGCATCCCCGGCGGTCTGGGGGGGCCGTTGTGAAGATGAGGCAAGCTGATGCCCAGAGTTGCCGAGTGTGGTTTCTGACTAGAGTAGGCACCGAGGCGAGAATTATCGAGTCCGCTGACCCTGGTCCACGACCCTGCCGCGTCGGGAATCGAACCCTGGTCGCGGGCCGTTCTCTGCTTACGGGTCTGCCGCCTCTAACCAGTGAGCCACACTTCTCCACAAATCTCTATTTGAGATTCCTTGAATGCAATTCATTAACCATTTTTTATTTGCGAATTCGCTATTTCTGGCCGCTATTTACCGTGAAGTCTGACTTCGTGGTAAATAGCGAAAACTTAGAAAAATGCACTTTAGTGCATTTTTCTAAGTGGTATGTTACACACACTGCGCCCAACATCAGTCTACATTTACATTTCAGGGGTGCTACAGGGTGTCCTTTGGACACCCCTGGCAGCCTTGAAATCGCATCCTTATTTGCGATTAGCAAATTGGTAGTCGCAAATAAGGAATGACTCCCCATTAAAGGCCCATAGGAATGAATGGGGGGTCATTCCTTATTTGCGATTAGCAATTTGCTAATCGCAAATAAGGAAGCTGTAGGAATCGCAAATGAAATTGCGATTTCTACATGAATCCCGTTTTGCAAGTCCTTAATAGCGATTCCTTAATAATCGCTATTAAGGACTCGCAAAACGGGACAATGATGAATCTGGGGGTTAATCATCAGCACCGGCTTGAGCACCAATTAAGGACGCATTCATTTTTGGTGGTCACAGGGAGATTAGGTGATTCCCCCAGAATCACAGGATGTTGAGCTGACTCCGAAACTCAAACCTGGTTCCCCAGCTCCAAGGTCCGCAGCTCTCGCCATTATGCCACATCCCCTCCACACTTGTAGGGGCTGTTGGTTCTGTGTTAGGCAGCCCTAACAGGAGACAGGAGGCTGGTCAAGGCTGCCTCATAATGAGAGCAATGACACTTCTTTTTTTGCAAATTTACCACTGCTCGTAGACCAGGGTCTTTCCTGTGCAGTACCACCAGCCCCGTCCCGCCGGAAGAGCGAAAAATGCTCCTGTACAGCAATTATGCCGTATTTTTGTAGGAGAACACCAGATTAGTGCACTTCCTTTAAAAGATTTGTTTCTCCTCACATCATCTACTAAAAATGTGCTCTCTCTCTTCGCTACTGGTGGACACCAGGATCCTAATTACACATGTGGAGGTGTCTACTGCCAGACTGTGGCATTTCCTACTTTTGGGTCACAACCATACCTGTTACTCAAACTCAAGTCGACTGGTGTGCCAATGTTTGTGGCAATGTGTGATGCTCATCTCTGCCATATGAAGGGCTGTGTACTTGTTTGAGTGCGCGCTCAATGCATATTCAACTACTGGCATAACAAAACTTGAAGGGGCCTCCCTGCAAGGTACGTGGAGGGGATCTCTCCAGCCAGAGTGCTGTGCTGAGGGGGCCCCCTGGAGCTTGGGGCCCCACCTGCACTGCAGGGGCTGCGGGAGCCTGTGTTACGCCCCTGAATGCAACCTATCCCTCACAAAGCATGGGTTGGGCACAGGAGAGGCCAACAGGACTTGGCTTCATGGGTACCAAAGTGGACCAATATGCCATCCATTCTGCCCCCTGTAGTGACAACTAGTTATTTTTTTATATATACGTCTTCTGTGCTCATGCAATGAGTGCAGTCAAGATCAGGCTAAATTTAATATATCAACAAGTAACTGTGGTTCACTTGGGATAGTCTCAACAAGCACACATTGAGACTATAGACATAAATGACAACATATAATATTGGAAGCAAAATGAGCCAGCCATGTGGAGAACCCCAAACGAGCAATAGTTACAACTAAATAACACCCAAATACATATGAAACTAATTAGCACAATAAGGAAAGGAGAATTAAAAACTAAGTCAGCAAATATTCCCAAAGCACAAAAACAGTGACCAATAGCAACAACTGTGAGAGAAGCTGTAATTACCATAAATTGAAAGATATGGTCACAAAAGTGTTTTCAATTAAACACACAATTTAAAAGCAACACAAATAATGCTGATAAGGACTAAACAGTGCAAAAAGTTGGCAACAGTTCATCAAAGTGGTACTGTTCATCAAAAATAACAATAGTTCAGAGATGTCTGAAAAAGTGAGAATCAAAATCACCAAACCATAAGGCAGTCAGTGTTGCATAGATAGAGGCCTACCCCACCGCCCCACAGCACTCCCTCCAGGAGCCGCTACTGATAGTTTACTGTTCTGATTTAGAGGTGGTACCATCAAGAACTTGCTAATCTTCCCTTTGGCCTTCGAAGCTAATCGCGACTCATTGTTTTGTCGATGCGATGGGAGCTCGGGTCAATCTATATTGCATTTTCGATTTTTTTGTGGTTTTTATTCCAGGTATACAAAGCACTTTGTGCTCAGCTGATTAGGAGTTGCAAAATGGGGAGCATTTAGCATGCCCTTTAATCTCATCAATGAAGCGATAACCGCCTATGTAGGTGCATTTTTGAGAACCGCCGTGCGAGCCCATATTTCCATGAATACTGAATAAGTGTGATCTAATATTCGTCTTCTTGTGTACTGCCATTGCTGCTAGGATACTGGATTCGAATTTTGTGTTTTTATGCTTAGTTTTTAAGTATTATATATTTTTACTGTATGTGTGTGTTTTCTTACCCGAATACAGATTGAAACTTGAACTTTCAGTAGAGTAGAGATGTGGCATTTCTACAGCACTTGAGTTACTTGCTGCTGAAGAGCAGAGATGTGCCCTTTGCACAACACCAGACACCCTTTCTGCAGGATAAAATAGATTTGCCATCTGTAGAGCACTACAAGCTTCCTTCTGTTTGATGTGAAAGACCATTTCACTATATAGCTTGTGTTACAAGTTCCTACTATAGAAACTGGCTTGGCGCCAATGGATGTGTGATTTTCTTGAATTATTAAAACTCTGATCTTATCAGAACTATCAGCTACAGCAACCCTGTGTTATATAGAGCCTCTTCTTGCAGAAGACCAGAGATCACATCATTAGATAGATGCCCTACAAAGAACTAATGGGTTATTTTGGTTGGAGTTCAACTTTGTGCTTCTTTCTGGGTGAGGCCAGATCTGTGCTATTACACATCACCGTCCTACTGGTGATCTGATATGTGCAGCCCTGTAGAGTGGAATTCAGCTGTCTGGAAAATTACACAAATTGTCTCTTCTTCAGGACTAGTATTCACCATTGTGTGAGACACTAGCATGCACTATTGCGTGAGACCATATGAGTATCTGTAGTGCAGCACCCCACTTTTATGTCTGTTTGCTGCATGCCTCTTGTAGAGCAATGGGTGCTTCTTCCTCTAGGCTGCCTGCTTCTGTACAGCACTAAAGGTCACTGTAGTCTTCATTCCTCATGTATTGCGCCAATGGTTCACTTCTCTACACTGTGTGTCTCTTCTATGTCACTGAGGGTTTCTTCATCCTCCAGGCTGCTTGCTTCTTGGACAGGCACCAAGGGATTGTCCCTGTACTCTGTGTGCCTCCACTACAGCACTATGGGTTTTATTCTGAAGACAATAAGCCTCTTGTACAATACAGTAGGCTTCTTCTTCCTCTGCTTGCTTTTTGTACAGCACTAATGGCCTCTTCCTGGAGGCGACAACCCATTTGTACAACATTGAGGGCTACTTCATCCTCTAGGTGGTGTACCTTCTCTACAGCACTAAGGGTTTCTTTCTGTAAACTTTGTGCCTGAGTGCCTGAACAATACTGTGGACTGCTTCTCCTTCTAAGCTGTGTACCTCTTGTACAGCACTGGGAATGTCTTCTTCCTCTAGACTGCATACATCATTCACAGCAATGATGTGCTAATTTTCAAACACCTTGTGGCACATTTGCACCACCTGAGCATCACTTTTGTGACACTTTGGAGGCGCAAATTAGAACATCATATTTACGAGGTGACACAAAACCACTTAGCATGGCTTTCCATGGCCTTGTAGATATGGAGTACTCTGCATCAAAGAGGCATTCCATGGGTGTCGCGGTTGGTGTTCCCATGCAATGCCCTTGGATTTTGACGCATTCCTAGATTTATAAGCACTTGTAAACCTGGGAATATACCAAAAGCCTACGCCTCCCCAGGGGATGCGTAATGAGGAGAAATAACTTTATTTCTCTTTGTTTGTTTCCTCTTTCTATGTGTGCTGCATTCTGCAGCACACATAGAAGGAGAAAAACGCCTCCATTGATTTTTTTTGTGCTGGAAGGTGTCCCTCCCTCCACAAAAATAATAATTCCTACAACACAGACATCCTTGTGCCATGGTGCAAGGGTGTCTGCATTGGCCCAAGTCAGCCAAAACTGCACCAGCAGAGTGGGAAAGGGAAGGAATGTACATATATCATAAATACAACACATTCCTGCCCTTTCCTTGCTGTGCTGTCCTATGTCAAAAACTCGTAAATGAGACCCTAAGGGGCAGATTTACAAGCCCCTTGCGCCACTTTTGCGTAATTTTCCCCATATTAAAAATGACTCAAATGTGGCACAAGGGGCTTGTAAATATGCCCCTAAGTGTTTCTTTCTATCCACCGTGCACTACTTCTTCTTCAATAGGGGATTCTTCTTCCTTTAAGCTGCTTGACTCTTGAGCAGCATTAAGTATCTTGCTGGTGGCTGCCTGCACATTTGTACAACATTGGGGGCTTCTTTTTCCTTTAAGCTGTGTACTCGCTCTACAGCACTTAGCATTGCTAAGCAGTAGGCAATGAGTGTTGTCATGAGTGTTCTGCCCAACACCCACTGATTTTAACACTACCCCCTCTTTACAAGGGTGAAGCAAATAGGAGGCAGCACCAAAATGAAGACCAGGGAAAACCTGGACTCACATTGGAGAAACATTGTGCAGCACACATAGAAACAGCAAAACACTATGAATTTTTTTATGGGTAGGAGGTGTCCCTGCCTGTACATAAACAATGTGTTTCTTCCTGCACATAAGCAAACATTACAAAAATTATGATTTGCAACTTCTATGTGATAGAAGTTGTAAATCGCCATTTGTGATTGTTTATCTGCAGGAAGGGACACCTTCCTGCACATAAACAATAATTCCCTCAATGCAGCCACCCTTGCACTATAGTGCATAGGTGCCTGCGTTGGCACTAAGCAGCTTACTTTATCTCCAACGCAGGGAGAAATGCAGTGAAGTGCCGTATTATTGTAAATACGACGCATCCCTACATTTCTAAAGTGACGGAGTGCAGCATTAGCAATTTTGGAGCTAAAACGTGCTCCTCCATTTAACCCCATTAGTGCTGCCGTCAGCCAACGGTCGTCGCGAGCACTACCTTGCCAGTGCTGTGCACGTCCGTTGGCCGACGCGGCTGCACCCGTTTCTTCGAACGTTCAGCACTGGTGCTGAACGTTCGAAGCAGTGAACGGGTTCATTGTAAATATGCCCCACAGTTCCCTAAGATGGGCAACAATATTTATGTTTTGAATTTTGTCCAGTATCGTCATTGCTCATGATATTGTCATATTTGGAACAGAACTGAAAACCAGCAAATCTGTCTTCTACTCTCAAGTGAAGAATAATTAACTGATTATTCACCTCCTGCAGTGCTGTTTTCATTTATAAGGGCAGTTTGCAAAATATTAACTTTCTGCCAAACAGGTTTCCAAATGTGCCAGCGACAACATATCCTTATAGGAGTGCCTGCTCTGGTTTCATTCACATAATAGTAGTAGTATGTGTTTCAGTGTTTACATTTCATTTTTGGATTTTAGCATAATGAAGCTTTAGTGCACAAGGCGGAATGCACTGCAGTGAATCTATCTTAAAAAGGACCCCGTAGCAGTAATTAGTCGGTGGATTTTTCCAAAACAAAACTTACAGTCCATCAGAGATGCTTATTTTGGCAAAGAAGAGCTTCCATTACAATGCATGGTTGGTGAGGCATTCTTTCTGTGCAATGGAGGATGCATGAATCCACTTTCTGTTTATTGATCTTACAATCTTGCAGAGGCAGCCAGGTTGGCAAAGATGTCACACATGATCCAGAGTCACTGGTACACTCATGATGGGGTTGGACTTTGGTGGTGCAACTGCCCTTCCATGACAATCTCCTCTCCATCCTTTTTTATTTTATTTATTTAAAAGGTTTTATATAGCGCTGGCTCCACCCGGGGGTATCAGAGCGCTTTACTTTGGAATGACAATATTACATTGAACCCGAACCACAACGGATAATTTGAGAATTCTAAGAGACATACCCCCAGATTCATCAATGTCCCGGTTTGCGAGTCCTTAATAGCGATTATTAAGGAATTGCTATTAAGGACTCGCAAAACGGGATTCATGTAGAAATCGCAATATTATTTGTGATTTCTACAGCTTCCTTATTTGGGATTAGCAAATTGCTAATCGCAAATAAGGAATGACTCCCCATTCATTCCTATGGCCTAAAGGCCCATAGGAATGAATGGGGAGTCATTCCTTATTTGCGATTAGCAATTTGCTAATCGCAAATAAGGATGCGATTTCAAGGGTGCCAGGGGTGTCCAAATGACACCCTGTAGCACCCCTGAAATGTCAATGTAGACTGATGTTGCGCACACACATGTACAAAAGACATGTGTGTGTGTAACATACAACTTAGAAAAATGCACTAAAGTGCATTTTTCTAAGTTTTCGCTATTTACCACGAAGTCAGACTTCGCGGTAAATAGCGGCAAAAAATTGCGAATTGGCAATTTTTAAATGGTTCATGAATAGCATTTAAGGAACCTCTAATTGAGATTCCGTAAATGCGATCGCAATTTGAGAAATCGCAATTATTTGCGATTTTTCAAATTGCGAGTTCATGAACCATTGATGAATTCCAAATGCCATTTTTGCGGGCGCAAATGGCCGAATTTTGCGATTCGCACCATTTGCGCTCGCAAAAATGATTGATGAATCTACCTGATAGTCATTAACCATGCATCCCCTGCTTTCAGGCAGGGCAGGTCCTTCAATGTGTCAGGTTTAAATATTGGACTGCATCTCAAGTGTCACATATTGTATTTATTTACGTATTCATTTATTTGTTTGAGGGGATTGCATAGTGCCATGATACCTCCTTTCAGACCGTCCCACTCAGAAGGGACCCAAAATGTGAAGAGCTCAGCTCCCAGCTGCCTCTGAACCTTGCAGCTTCAAACATAAAGCCACACTTTCTTAAAAGTTGCACAATGTGACATGTAATTACTAGGCCTGGGCAGTGAACTCCACTCTTTTCGCAGAGTTTAAAATTTTTCAGCACTCCGTGGTCCACGGTGAACACGGAGTCCTGAAAAACTCACGTAGCAGAGTCTTTCCTCAGTTGCTCTCACAAACGTTAAGTTTGAAAGTGCGAGTGTGGAAAATCCAATGCTAGACCACCTCCCAGTGAGATTTCTCAATGCGGACAATAGCGGATGGTCGTGACTACTCGCGTTGGGAATCCATCTGTTTGCATTGAGGAAGATGCAGCTCCAGTAGAACATCTACTCAAGCAGCGCCCTCTTGCTCTGCGCATGGTGCAGTTCGTGCAGATTTTCCAGTGTGGGGAAAACATCCAGTGCTAAATATTGGCGTGAAAGACGCAGCCTAACGCACTTCGCCGCTTGCGGAACCCCGCGTAGCACGGTGGAGTTTTGGGGTCACTTCGTAGACTTCTGTGAACTCCGCCCAGGCCTAGCAAGTACAAGAAGAGAACTTTAAATATATGAACAAACAAATAAGTAAATGAATAAATAAATAAATAAATAAGTAGCCAAATTATACACCAACTAGAAGTAACAGCAGTTGGACTGGGCAAGCATGAAATTACAACTGGATAAAGTATTGTGATAGATGAGATCATTTCTACTCCAAAAATATCTCCAGTAATCATTTCTACAGAAAAATTTGAATGCAGTAACTTTGATCAATGCTAGCATGTTGGCTGTATTTCATTTTAAAACGTTTCTCAAATAAATTTTTTTATCAGATGCGATTATCTGTAAAATATTATATTTTATTACCAGCTATTTGGGAACAGCTAGTGGACACAGACCCATGAATATGTGGTCAGTAATGTCGAAAGCCTTGTGATGTCAATTGTTACGGACGTAAATTGTTAAAGGTTGAAATTATTGTATAAACATCCTATCCGGAAAAGACATAATACTGCTGCAAGAGACATGGGCTACTTCTGCTGTAGACATAGAGGGCTTCCACTGCTATAGTATTAATGCTCAAAAATCTGTTTTTGGACGTCCGATTGGAGGTCTACTGATCGGGTTCAGGATAACTTTAGGGGGGTCCATTAAATTAATACCCACTAAAAGTCCAAATATTCAAATAATTGAGTTTACACGCAGGTTGCCTTTCTACTTGATTAACTTTTATAACAACGATTTCCATTCTATCCCAAATAAGAATTACATAGAATTATTTGGAAATCTATCAAAAATAGTTGAATCATCTAACAACTGTGCGAGTGATAGGATTATCTTAGCCGGGGATTTTAATGCGAAGTTTCCCAACGCTAAAGAGGGCATCACACAAATGGATAGGGCTACCAAACGAGGCAGGGAATTAGAAAGTTTTATTAATGAACACATCTTAATGGATATATTGGATGTAAGAAAGACCAATGCAACCATATATATCCCAACCTTCAGAGGGAGAGATTTCTCCAGCACAGTGGACTATATTTTTATGTCAGCAGAACTAATAGACAGAGTCACTATGGCTACAGTTCTAGAAACCGCCTTTGGAGACCATAATGCACTGGAGGTGAGCATTAGATTAGGATCCTCCAATGCCCCTGCTAGTACCCCTGGAGCTAGGGATATTATGCCCTCAACCAACAATTTAAGGCTGAAATGGAGGGGGGTGGATAGTGGTTGCATCATGAATGCAAATACAAGTAACCACCGACCCATAGTTGATTCCTGCTCACTTATTGATGGGAACCATCAGAGGATAGTTAAAGATTTCGTTAATCTTTGTAATATTATAAAGACCCTTTTAAGTGTCCCCAATAAAAGTATTAATTATGAACCCAGGTGGTTCGATAGTCGCTGCTCAGCAGCAAATAAGGCCCTTCGTAGGGCTTTAAACTCTAAACCTAGATGTCAAATAGAAGTACGGGCTGCCAGACAAAATTACAAAATAGCTATAGGGGCAAGGAAGGCTGCTATAGTGGAAGAGCACTGGGAGGAATTAACTGTCTCCGCCGCTGTGGGGAATGGTACTACCTTTTGGCCTGCAGTAAGAAAGATGCGGGATATGGGTAAGCAGTTATCCCCAATAAGTTGCACCATTTCAAGTCAGCAATGGGAACAACACTTCTCCACAATATATGCCAACCCGGGCACTGCTATAGAAGACTATAGTCCTGGTAATCTGCAACCATTAGACATAACTCAGGGGGAGGTCACCGTGGCTATTAACCAGAGCCTTGGCAAGAAGGCACCTGGGCCTGATGGCTTCCCAATAGATATAATCAAACACAAGCCGGAATTTTGGGGACCAATCCTTGTAAATGTCTTTAATAGTCTCCCGCTGGTACCAATTCCTGACACCTGGTCAACAAGTATAATAGTCCCTATCTACAAAAAGGGCGAAAGATCTGACCCCGCAAATTACAGGCCCATCTCGCTTTTGGATAATACCCTGAAAATCCTGGGCCGGGTACTGTATAATAGAGTGAACGACTGGGCTGAGGAAATGGGGGTGCTGGACCGATGCCAAATGGGCTTTATAAGCAAGGTTGGGACTACTGAACAATGCCTGAATTTAAATCTTATAATTAGCAAATATAATATAGCTAGGGCATTGCCTATTTACTTAGCATTTATGGACTTATCGTCCGCATTTGACTTGGTAAATAGGTCTAAACTGTGGTCGACCCTTCTGTCCTATGGTCTTGACGAGCCTTTAGTGCACTTTCTGGCCTATTTACACACAGATACAAAAGCGCAGGTACGGATTGGCATGGAGGGCGCAATTTCCGGGTCAATCAAGGTCGAAAGAGGTGTGAGGCAGGGGTGCCTTTTAGCACCCCTGTTGTTTATTATTTACATAAACGGATTGAGTGATTCTCTGAAGAGGGCGACCACTGATGTCCCCAAAATTAAAGGGGGACTGTTACCCGCACTTCTGTACGCCGATGATGCGGTGCTCATGGGATTAACACCAAATGCCTTACGTGCTTTGGCTAAGAACTTCGCACATTATATGGGGAATCTTGATCTTAAAGTAAATTTTAAAAAATCTTTTATAATGTCTTGTGGGCCGGGGTCCAGACAACTTAATTTTATTAATGTAGGACAGGATAAGCTGCATTCAACAAAAACATTCCCTTATTTAGGTATGGTTTTTGCTGCAAACGGCCTGTGGAGTGGGCATCTTGCCCACACCACAGGCAAGTTCTCAAAAGCCATAAATTCAATTATTTCCCTCCCACGGCCAAAGAGGATAGGAGCAACTAAAGCGATTTTAAAGATATATAGATTACAGTGTGCCCCTGTAGCAACCTATGGCGCCGAGATTTGGGGGATAGTAAAAACTCCCAATCTGCAAATAGAAGAAAATCGGTTGTGCAGGAAACTTCTGGGAGCCCCAATTTCTTCATCTGGGTACATCTGTCATGCTGAATTAAATTTGCCCTATATAACTGACTTCATTGCAGCAAGACCTGCCCTGTTCTGGTTGGCTATTTGGGTCAATGATTGTGCTTGCCTAACACAGGACATTTTGAAGGAGTGCTTGGACTGTGATAAAGGGATGAGCATTCCATGGCTTCGAGCAACACAGGAAAGCCTGACCCGTGTTGGCAAAGGTCACCTTTTTGACGATCCCTCTCAGATTAAGAATACCGACAAAAAGGAAGTACAATCTGGACTATACGCCCTTTTCAGGAAAAAGAGGTTGGAAGAAGAATTGCGAAAACAAACTGTTGAGTTTTATGTGAATAATGTAAATAATGATCTCTTGCTGCAACAAATTCCTTTATATTTGACATTGCCAATGACTAATTGGGAGAGATCGTTATTATTTCGTATGAGAGCAGGGACCATACAATTCTCACTTTGTTTTCCCCTGGGTCATAGTATGATGAACTCTGGAAATATGCCATGTCCATGCGATGGAGTTAGCAGGCAAAATGATTTACATTTCTTTTTAAATTGCAAATTTTATATGAAATATATTAAATGGTTTTTAGCCCCATATTTTAAAAAACATAGACCACTTTCCCTGAATCAATCCTACTCCATGCTCCTAAAATTAGAGAATGATGGATTGATTTTTCGTGTAAGCTCTTTTTTGAGAGTTATCTCCTATACACGTAAAATGATGGAAGGCCCTTGAACTATTTATGTGTTCCACAGTTGTCAAAGCATTCTGCACTTCAATAACTGGTTTTATATAGAATGTTTATACCTGTGTCTGTATGCACCTTTTGTAGTACATAGTTCTTGAAATGAATTTTAATCCTTATAATTTTCATGTATTTTTTAAATGTATTGCTTTTATGGATTTGCTGAAATCCGAATAAAGATTTTTGAATTGAATTGTATAAGCATGTTTACTAGTCGAAATTAGCAAACACAAGGAGATGAAGGACGGAGCGATGAAACTTTTCAGTCACTCACCCCCAGTCACAGAACTGGGTTCAATCCATCATTGTTCTTTAGCTCACTTAGCCACCCCAGTTCAGATCCAGCCATATGTAAATCAATCTTGACCCTGTGCATCATGGGAACAGTCCAGCTGGAACTGCCAAGCCAGGTCTAACCGGGACCCGAAACAAGCATGCTCGGACCAGTTTCGGTGTAACACCCCCCATCAGCCAGTCTATTTCAGGCATATTCAGTACAAAATATCACTGAATCCGAGAACTAGACCTGGGTTTATAAGGGCAATTATTTATAACCATAATATAACATTTTAAGAGGAGGGCAAAACAATACCAATGTCAGAAATAAAGGGTAGAGCGCCGATGAGAAAGGAGAGAACACAATATTGAAGTGGGAAAAGAAACATGTGGACAAAGTTAATGGTGATCTAAAAACAGGCAAAATAGACGCAGACAGCACAGCATGCAGTAGTGGGTGATGCACAGCAAATACACGAGATTGTGGCTGTTGATTATATTGAGGGAGAAAATTAAAACAATTGACGAGCTAATAGACCAAGCAATCAAAATATTCAAGACTCTCGAACAAGGTGAAAATTATGAAGGTGCAGAAGAATAGAACTCAGAAACACTTACCTAATATGGTTTTAGAAGCATTGGTGTGTATTTGTGTGTTTCAGGAGCAAAACAATGGGTGTGCACATCAGCACGAGTCAAACAAATAGCAAATAGGTTCCAAAAGATCCACTCTAACAACAGTGTTTGTTTTCTTCTGAACCCCCTGGCTATCAATTCCCCAATCAGACCCAAGAATTTTTTTTGACACTCATTATGTATGATGAAGAGCGGTGGAAGATTCAGGATATAAGGAAAATAGGTTTGATCCTTTATTGATATTTCGAAACATTGTTTCATAATCAAACGATACGATACAATAGGTTAAATCCGTAGAAACATCCCACCCACCAGAAGGGCCAATCATAACATCCCCTTCTCTCTGCCACTCAGATCCATCTGACCAATGCCCTCTGACGTCACACTTCAGTACAGAGTGACAGAATGGCTTAACATCATTCACTATAGCACTGTAAGGCACATCACTATTCTAGAACGAATTACGCATCTCGTCTCTAGATTTCTCTTACATCGGCACGCTGACCACCAACCAATCCTCAAAGAAAGTCCAATTTGTGTGGGTCAGTCATTTGAGAGTGATTGAACTGATGCAAGGATTACAAACCCTACAGGGACGTTCCATTAAAACGGACGCAAAGGCACTAGTTAGTGGAATCCTATGGCCTCTAACTAGACTGATCTTACAATCAAGTCATGAAGGACTAGAGTTCAAAAACCAGGCTTTATGAGTCAAAATTCCATCTTCACTGAGTGAAGGCCTTTCTTTGTTCTGCCACTTCTTCCAGGTAAATGGAACCTTACCACATCAAGATCTCTTCCAGGATAGTACAATTAAATTGTCCAGCATTCTAATTCAATGTTTTTTCTCCTTTAGGCTAATTTGTCTATTAACTATTGACAATCAAATGTAAATATTAACTTGATCTCAACATTTTATTCATCAGATCAAACAGATTACACATATATTGCTACTTATCTAGTAAGAACTCCCATAAAAAGTAGTAGACCTTGTGCAGTTGATAGTGTGCAATAGACATGTGCTTCAACATATAGTTGGACTTTTTATCGGCTATAGTATTTGCCCAAATCTTGTGGACTATGTGGCTGTAAGTGGTCAGAGATGACCAATGTTTCTGTCTATCCAAGTACCTTGTGGTAACAGTGGTCTCCTTCTTGGGTCTAGTGAAGTCCTGTTGTCATAGTAACAGATTCGGACTCAGATCCATAATATTGTCAAAGGTCTGTATCTGGAGTGACAGAGGTCAAAGCGTACATGGCCCTTTACATCCTCATTGCACTGGGATGGAAGAGGTCATGCACATGTTGCTCACTGTTGAAACTCACAGTCACCAAGAGCAGACATAGTTAATTTGCAACTTTCATTAGCAAAGCACACACTTAGATAAGTTAAGGATCTGTCTGAAGTTCAGAAAGGAGTTGTGATTATTGGTCATTTATGGTATAATGGATTGGTGTTTCTGTGGCCCTTTCCACATCTTTTGTGAGTCTTAAAACCGTTTCTTGGTGATCCACTTCCATTATTTATGAAGCACTTACTCTGTCTAGTGCTGTTGTGAAGTGCTTCTGTTTGCAGCTATGTCCTAGATGCCCTTCAGAGTTGATGGTTGAAAGAATGTTTTTTGTAGTTTGGTCAACTTGGGACAGGTTGGATGAGGTGTGTAAGGTTTGAGTATATTGCACCCTGTTGTAGTTTGGAATATTGGGTGCAGTAGTTTTGTGATAACTTAATATTTCATCCAAAATATTTGGGATAAAAATATTGAAGGCTAATTTTGTATAAAGAAGTATAAATGTACTTAATGCAGCATTGTGATTGGTCTGAGCGCCGTGGTTCGGCACTCAGCCAAGGATTGGGGGCCTGGGCATGTTCTCCACGCAGGCTCTAATGCAGCCTACATGGAGAACATGCAAAGTGTGCATGACTGTTTGGCCGGCCCCATAGGGCATAGATTTACACGTTGGGTGTAGATTTTCTCCTTTTCACTCCAATGGGCAATATTTGTGTGCACAACAACAATCTATGACATTTTGGTCCCACATCACAGCCCCATTCAATCAAACAATAAACTTTTATGCGAAATTTCTGGTAAATCTTATACACTGCCATCTGCCAGACAGACGCCTGCTAGAGCTCTTCTGTGGTGCTGTCTTAGGACGATAATACGAATATGTATAAGGATCATAAACATAACACGTCCATCGCAGAGTTTATGTGTGTAATTACTCCTGGTTATGTGTGGTGGATATTAGATGTGTGTGCCTGCCATAAATGATGTCAGCTCGCTGCACTCACGTTTCCCCCTGGGTGCAGTTGAACTTTTGCCTTCTCTCTTCTCATCATCTAATCGTTTTGTCTTGAGAAACATTGCAAGACGTGTGCTGAGTTTTTCTGTGTTAAGTCGTTGTCAGGGGAATGGGCTCTTCTGAAACACAGGTGATTGGTTTCTGTCTCGTCTTTTCTCGTTTCATTTGTCTGTTTTTAGTCCATACTCACTCTGCAGGTAGTGCTGAGGAGTTTGCTAAGTTACACTATATTTCTGTCCAAGTGCAGCACGTTATCCGGCTCTATGCTTATTTTCTTTTTTTTTTTTGGGTGCACTGTTGTTGCAACAACCAATATTGTACTTTTCGGTGTCTCTCTGTTTGAGGAGGGAGGACACTCTATGACGTGGTTGAGTCTCACACACGTATTTATTGCAGAGCGACCATATCATTCTCTATCTCCTGGAGGTTGTACTCCCATTTTTTAAAATTTTAGATGGGTTTGTGCCTTGGGACTTAAAACCAAGGGGAAGATTATCAAGGGGCGGCGATGATATTATGGCCGCTTTAGAGTCCATTTTCGGGCGAAAAGCGGCGATAATATTATCGCATTATCAACAAGGACACACTAGCGCGTGTTTCCTTGCCTTAGCGCCCGGTGTCAGCACGCCTCACATCGCATCATTAATGAGATGCAAAGGAGACGTGCCTGACAAAACTCCATGGGAAAATATTGCTAACCCAGCTTCGCGATATCATCAACGAGGGGTAGCGATATTTGAAATCGCGTTAACTGTGCCTTAACGCAGGAATTTAACGTCTGTTAAATTCCAGACTAAGGCATACCTAACATGGGTGCGGATTGTGGGGCTAAAGCCAAAGGGCCTTATCATCAAGTATTTGCGGTTTTCCATGGAACATCGCTGGTTTTCCAGCGATGTTCCATGGAAAACCCCCTATCGCTGGAATATTTATTGCCATAGCACTAAGCGTTGATAATACAGCACTAGCTTGGCGATATATTCCAGCGATAGCCCGCGATAATTTAAAGCGCGCTCAGCGATGATTATCGCTGGGGCTTGATAATATGTCCCTACATTTCTTGAAAACGATACTCCTCTCAGGGATTGACTGTTGCACAATTAAACCCTGCCTATCATGTAGAATTCAGCCTTCACACACCAAATGCATACCTTTTCGTATATGTGCCACTTTTCCTCTGAGACATTTCATGTTTTTGAGAACAGCTGTTTCAAAGGGGGGAACTGTGATGCTGAAACTAAGGGCCCGATCACGACTTTTGGTGCAGCAGTGTAGCACTGCCACACTTCTTATCTGCCAAAGACGGAGTCAGGGCCGCCCACCAGATTAGGAGTTTCCTCCTGTCTGGTGGGCTGGTTTTTAGCGTTCCCACAGAGGTGCCTCAGAAAATGTTGTGCCCTCTGCATGCATTCACATGGCGTGAGGCACCAGGGTGCCCTTTCCCCCCCTTTTTTTCCTCTTCACCACAGTTTTCATGGTGGTGGAACTGCCATGAAAACTGTGGCAGAGAGGAAACTTATAATATGCTTGGTGGGACTGCAGCGGCCCGCCAATCATATTGCCGCCTCAAGAACGCCACACCACTGCTAGAGAATGGTGGTTCCCTGGCGGCAAAGGCAGTCCCAGGGCGGTCTAACCACCCACCTTGTAATAGGGTGGTTGGACCACTGGTGCGGCAGTGGCTGTCACCCCGCAACCGTGCCACCATGAATCTAGCTGTCCTTAGACCTCCAGACTCGTAATTAGGGCTTCAGCCTTGATTTTTTGACACAGTTTGCCTCCATGTTGTGACGGGCTCCCATTTTTTTCTGTGGGAGTATTCCTTTTCGTTCACCCTCTTTTTTTCCATTATTAAAAGGAGTGTCCGATACCCCTGTATCTTTCCTTGTTGTTTTTCCCTATACCTCACCTACTCCATCTTTTGTTCTCCTGTGAGATGCAGGCAGAACAATCTGGCGGAGGGAGCAGCAAAATAGGAGAATGTATACCACCTCCCAGAGGACATTGGTTTGTTCAAAAGCAGAGACAGGAATAATGTTGTCCAGCAGGTGGCGCTACATGGCCCATGGCTGTATCCTATGGCATCTGGGGGCGGATGCTTTTTTTCCTCTGCACCCTAAACTCACATATTTTTTCTCATACAGCTTTCTTCTTCTGCTTTGTCTGTTTCTTTTTATTTTCACCTCTTTGCCACCGACTCCTATTTTTAAGTCTGGCATTAGCCAAGTCCTTCTTTAAAAAAAAACAAGTGGTAAATGATGCATAACAGACGTATTTTCATGCTATGTTACGTGTGAATAAAAACATTTAAACTACACAAAAAAACAAGTGCTAGATGTCTCAATTACAGGGGCTTTCAATCAGCCCTCTTCATCCATTGGTTATCTGTACTGTCGCTCATGTTTTTCTTCTGCCCGCCACAGCATACAGTGGGGGGCACAGGGTCAGGCGACTTCAGCCATTTGCTTATCTGACTGTGAGTGACAGCATTCTGATCTACATAATGTGCACATCCGCACAATAATTAGTCCCCCTTGGTGTCAAAGACTACTGGTGCACTGTGTGCTTTTACAGAAAAAATAGCTACATTTTGGCTTTCAGACTAGCTTGTTCTCAAACAATGCTTGTCTTCTTACAAAACACATTCACAAACAAAATAAGCATTGGCAAAGTCAAAAGGTCAGCACCCAAAGCCCGACCCCTTGTCCAACACTTGTGTTTTTTAGTGTCAATTGCAGAAGAAACCCAATGAATGGAAAATGTGAACTCTATGTTGGATCAAATTAGAGAAAATGGTAGCTTTACTGCTAGTTTAAAGGGAGACTTGTATGTGTGGTCACGTCTATCGCCGTCTTACCCGAATCAGGAGTGAGAGGCATTTTTCTTCCCAGCATGGTTTGAATAGGCTGTGGCGACCTGTCAAAGCTCTAAGTCTAAACAACCAAACCAGTGAAAAGAGAAATGCATTTCCCACTGAAACGAAAACACACGAAGTGCATTTTAATTAACTCCCTCACACATAATAGGAATGCCCTCCATTCATGGCTCAAGTGCTCAAAATGGAGGAGGTGACGACAGAAATCCTGGTAGGCGGCGGCTAATAGTAATGTCCCCAATTCCACTCAATAACTGGTATACATGAAGCTCTCTTTCTCACTCTCAGTCCCCCTGTGGAAGAGATGAGAGAGGGGAGGATTTGGAGTCTGTACTCATTTGAACAGAACACAGTACAGTGCAGTTGGTGATCTGTGTTGTTTGAATGTAGTTTCTGTGCCTCAAAGAGGGGTGTTTAATAACGTGCTGGCATTAGTATTGTTTATTCTAAAGACTCCCTAGTTAAGAGGTCGGTCTTAAGGAAAAACAAAAGTGTAGTAAGGTCCGCCATCAATTGACAGATCTGCTGTCATAGTCTTTAAGGTCTTGTCTAAGATAAGGCATGCACTGTTTCTTGTCAGATCTTTTTCCTATCTTACTTTGAGCTTGGTTGTTCATTAATTACCATTGGTTGGCTTTCTTGTCACTCTCATTTGCTTGTTTCTTATTTGTCAGGTTCCTGAGGCTTCCTTTCCCTTATTGTGTTTGTCCCTTCCCTGAATACATTACTTGTATTACTTGTATTCTTCCACTGCACATTTCTTTACTGCTTCTTTTTTCTTTTTTTAAGCACTCTTGAAGAGTGCATGTGTTTTATCATGACTTCTTCGTTTACTTTTTCCCCCTATGTGTTCCTCACCCAGTTCTAACGCTCACCTTCTCTTTTGTTTTCTGTGGCTTGCCACAGCCTCCATGCCCAACCCATTGTTGTGCATATACTTGCCACATCTTCTCCCGCCTGCCCACCCTCCATTGTCTGTCTGCTTGTCTTCAGCTCTGACCTCTGTTGTCCTGCTTGCCCCAGCCCACCCTGCTGACTGCCCTTTGTCCATGTGGTTGCCCATGCCCCTCCAGCCAATTCTACTGTCTGTCTTCTTGCCCACAGTCCCTCCATTTGTTTTCCCTCCCACCCACTCTCCATTGTCCACCTGCTCTCCCCAGGCCCTCGCGACCTCTCTTCATTGTATGCGTGCTCCCCCATCCACTCGCGACTGTGCTCTCCCCCACCCGTCTTTCTCTCCCATCTCTCCCATCCTGTCTCCATCCATGTTGTCTCAGAGGAGCACATGACTACAAAAAAAGCACTAACATTTAAAAAATGCATCAACGCTGACCATGTCTTTTTAGATTTTGCCTGGTCAGCACTTTATCTTGTTATAAAGAAAAATAGCTTGAAACTGGCTTAGAGCCTGCCCAACCTTTACCATTGGTTGGCTCCGACATCACTCTTGTTTCCATGCTTCTTATTGGTCATACCCTCCTGCTAGGCTAGGCTTTGTCCTGGTGCTTTGTGTGTGTCCCTGCCGTGGAGCATGGACCAAGTACAGCTTCTTGTCTGCGACCAGTATCCTTCCACTGGCTACAGGCACCCTTTATTTTGCTTTTTTACATACACTTTATCAAACTGCAAGTGTCTGCAGTACCTCTACCTCACTCCCGCTTTCCTCCTTTTGTTGCTGCTCCCTCCCTCGTGTTATTTTCCCCTGCCATCCTCCTGCTGTTCATTGTTCCCACTGGCCATCCCTCCTACCTCTGTCTGTGGTTTGTTCCGCATCCCCCCACTTCCTCCGCTGTCCATACGGCTTAAGGGAAAAAAAGGTCTATAATGCGGTCAATGCTGGAACCATCATAGCCCCCTTTTTTTTTAACTTTAAGCCATGTGGCACAGCAGTTCATGTACAAAAAAATGACAAATCCAATAGATCTTGCATAGGCAAACACTATTGACTTTGCCAATGTTTGTTTTATTAGTTTTTGTCATGCTGTACAGCAGGAGTGGTGCTGTACAACATGAGTACAAAACATTGCCAAACTCAACAGCTTTCTTGGGTTAGAACAATTGTCTTTGCCAGTGCTTTTTTTTTACCCGAAGTAGCTCCAGCCATGATGGAAGGATTATTATTGGGTTAAATGATCTTTCAATGGGACCCTTTTGAGGAGACACCATTGACCCCTATGTACTTGGATCTTTCATTCAGGAGGAAGAGGTGGTGATAGCAGCAGGTAATGGGAGTTCCCACTAAAGTACATTAAGAAAATTAGAACATTTAACCTCTGCCTACACAGGGAAGTTAATTTTAGCTCCAATGAACTGACGTCATCATGGAATATAATGTTTAATCCTATTCTGGCAGAGTTCCCAATGCCCTCCAAGGCAGGGAGTGATCATAAGTAAATTATAACTCATGTTCTCGCCACAGTGAAATAGGTGCGTCCCCTTTCCTAAAAAAAAACTTCCCTCCCTGCCTCTTCCTCAGAGGTAGTCAGTCTAACAACCTTGAGAGTGGTGATGTATCTCTCGCTCACTCCCTTAAGGGATATTTTTGTCTCTACCCAAATTACTTCTGGTCCAGCCATCCAATTTGTCTGCCCTCCGTTCCACCCTCTCTTTTCCCCTACTAGTGCAGTCTCTTCCATTCACTTCTGCAGCTGCAGTCTCTGTTTCCCTCTCAGCAGTTACTGTGTATGGGATATATGACGTTACAACGCGGACTTTTACCACGCAGACCATTACCACGCATTTTTTACAACGCAGGACCCTTTACCACGCATACCATTACAACGCTGGTATTTACAACGCAGGTACTATTACAACGCATACCATTACAACGTAAGTATAGGTAAGTAAATAATATGGTAAAATAATTATTAATAATATTTTTTTAAATTAATAAATTATTATTTTAATATTTAATATTTTAATTATTTATGTTAATATTTAATTATTAATTTTAAATATATATGTTAAAAATACCCCTGTACCCCAAAACCCAAATCCAGCCCTAAAACCTAAAAATACCCCTGAACCCCAAAACCCAAACCCAGCCCTGAACCCTAAAAATACCCCTGTACCCCAAAAACTGAAAACTGACCCTGAACCCTAAAAATACCCCTGTACCCCAAAAACTGAAAACTGACCCTGAACCCTAAAAATACCCCTGCACCCCAAAAACTGAAAATTGACCCTGAACCCTAAAAATACCCCTGTACCCCAAAAACTGAAAACTGACCCTGAACCCTAAACATACCCCTGCTCCCCAAAAACTGAAAACTGACCCTGAACCCTAAAAATACCCCTGTACCCAAAAACTGAAAACTTACCCTGAACCCTAAAAATACCCCTTTACCCAAAAACTGAAAACTGACCCTGAACCCTAAAAATACCCCTGTACCCAAAAACTGAAAACTGACCCTGAACCCTAAAAATACCCCTTTACCCAAAAACTGAAAACTGACCCTAAACCCTAAAAATACCCCTTTACCCAAAAACTGAAAACTGACCCTGAACCCTAAAAATACCCCTTTACCCAAAAACTGAAAACTGACCCTA
This sequence comes from Lissotriton helveticus, assembly GCF_964261635.1. Classification (NCBI taxonomy): domain Eukaryota; kingdom Metazoa; phylum Chordata; class Amphibia; order Caudata; family Salamandridae; genus Lissotriton; species Lissotriton helveticus. The sequence goes on along the minus strand of NC_136068.1, from coordinate 188,876,917 downwards.
AACCCTAAAAATACCCCTTTACCCAAAAACTGAAAACTGACCCTGAACCCTAAAAATACCCATTTACCCAAAAACTGAAAACTGACCCTGAACCCTAAAAATACCCATTTACCCAAAACCCAAACCTAAAATATTTTAAATAAAATTATATACTTACCAATACTTACGTTGTAATGGTATGCGTTGTAAAAGTACCTGCGTTGTAAATACAAGCGTTGTAATGGTATGCGTGGTAAAAGGTCCTGCGTTGTAAAAGTTGCGTGGTAATGGTAGGTCGTGGTAAAAGTTGCGTTGTAAAGGTTGTATACCCTGTGTATGTAGTGTCTCGGACGCCCGCTCTATTTCTAGCTTTTATGTCCTGTTTTTCTTTTATTCTCTCTGTCCTGAGTTCTTATCTCATTCTCTATATCTCTCTCTTTCGCAATCTCTTTTTCACTGTCTCCAAACATTGTGGCCTTCCCTGTCTCTGCTTTACTCACAGTCTTACTACCACCCTAATTGCTACTGTTGTCCTTCTCACTCTTGTTAAGGTGCAGACTCACCGGGTCTTTTTCTTTCCTCTCTCGCGCGGGTTCTCTTTTCCTCTCTCCTTTTCTCGTTCTTCCTTCCTGTCTCTCTCTTTCTGTTTATCTCTCTATATATATATATATCCGCACATATCTCTGCTTTTATTGCACGCTCCGACTCTGCTTTTGTGGAAGACTCCTCCTACACTTCCGTTTTCTCTCTCTCTCTCTCTCTCTCTCTCTCTCTCTCTCTCTCTCTCTCTCTCTCTCTCTTCTCTCTCTCTCTCTCTCTCTCTCTCTTCTTCTCTCTCCTCGGTTTCTCTCTGTCTCTCTTGCTTCCATCCCGCACCCTGACGCTGCCCCTTCTCACTACTTATGGAGTTTCTACCTGTAGATTGAGCCTAGTCACATGTCACCAGTTCTAAAAAAAGAAGTGGGGGGACGCTGACGTCAGGATAGTAAGTGACGTCACGAAAGGTGGCTTGCACCATCAGACTCATTGCTTCTCCTCGTTCACCCCTTAGATGCGATTGCATCGAGGAAGCCAGAGAGTGGGCAGCGTTCTGAATAAGCTCCGATCTCGCCCCAGAGAGGCCAAAGAGTGAATGTGTGGCTCCATTTGCTCCAGTTATCGAGCTCCCGGTAATATAAGTGGGAGGACGCCAACCGCCCGCGTGGTAACCCGACTCGAGCCCTGCATGTCACCCACTTCTTACAGACACCCAAGTCACCCACTTTCTACAGACACCATTTCCCTCCATTGTCCTTACCAGCTCTCCATCTCTGCCCAACCCTCACAGGAAGTGGAGCGGTTCATTGTGGTTAGGAAGGGGGTGTTCGATTTAAAGGCAAATTCTTCAATTACATTGCATAGAAGAATTACTCTGCCCATTACTCGCATGCATATTACTGAGATGGAAGGAGCTTTGATATGGTTGAGCTTTTGTCACTGTTAATAACGTCCCTTGTCTTCCTTTCAGGTTCCCTGGAATGCTGACCCAGACCCCTGTCTTTCAAAGTGATGGAGCCCTTGGCGAGACATGACAGGCAGCTGTGATTGACAAGGACCTCCCTCCTTAGCCGGGAACGGATGAGTGCCTGACAACGAATGGAGAAGCGAAGTCTTTCTGATGGCGCTGTTATGAGAAGTATCCGATGCTTCATAAATTCACTGTAAATAGATATGGCATCTGAACACGACATTTCTGACTAAATTGTCCTCTACGTTTAGCAGGTCCTTTAGTTGGTCTCATTCTCAATGTACCTGGATTGTCAAGTACGTTTGAGATGGTTCTTGGTCCTGAAGAATTTCCCCAATACTTGGAATGGCATTTCACACATGAGTTTATAGGTCAATTGGAAGGGAAGCTGCTTGAAATTACACCCCTAAAAGAGATGGTGTGCATACTTTGAGAGTCAAGGGGAGTAATCTTCCTGTAGGAATAGATCCTACAAATTCTTTGTAGGGCTACTGGTATAGCTGGGACATGAAGAATTTTAAGTTAATGGTTTCTAGGGGTTCCATGTTTACAATCCTGGAAGATGAGGCCCCAGAAAGACTTTAGAAGCATCTTTGTGATAGGCTGCAAGCAAGGCACACACATACACATGCGCAAATAGAACTTCTCATGAGAGGAACCCTCATTTCCATTGGGTAAAAGTCCAGACTCTAGCGTAAGTGTCTTAACTGCTATCCCCCTTCAAGAGAGCTTGACACCCCAAATCCCTGAGCTAAGAGGAGGGTGGTCTCTGTAATCACGTGACACCGTCTTCCGTATGGGGATGTTGTGGTCACGACAGAGAAAAAATTCAGGACACCAGAAGAGGAATACACTCTGCTTAGAGGGAGTTTTAGACTCCTCAACCTTTTTTACTGGAGAAAGTTAAACAATGCAGAAGGTTGGAAGAAAGAGGGGAAATGGTTGTGAGCCAGTGGAGGTCAGAGGTAGTTGGTATAGGGAATATAGATGTTATGACCAGTCATTTTTTGCAACCCAAAGGAAATGAGTGGTATATGGAAGGATCTACAAAGTAATATTAATCCCTCCAAGATAGAGCCTGAACAGTTTTGCTTCACTCACCATCAAACGTAACAAGCTGAGAATCCCAACTTCTGACCGGAAAATAATACACGAGGACCCCTCCAGACAACTCTTGATGGTAATACTGTTTTTAATAAAATCACATTACTGGTTTGAGCAGCTTCTTTAGTTACTTTGAATGGATATATACTCTCCAGGCATCAACCTTTGCATTAAATGTTTTTCCCTGATTGGTGGTAATTTTGGTGACTTGGAAGTTATTCAAAACACGATTGGATGATTGGATCATTGTCATGAATGAGCTTTTAGGTCACCATGGATCTTCGGGAGCAATCCTTCTACCTACAGTGAGATACAACGGGTCATAATATTCGTCTTTGGGCTAATGGACAAAAAAGGTCCTTACATTCCGTGGTCAACTAAATTGGAATATCACTGCTGAATCAAAGGCGAATCCAAGAGATGGGACTCCCCTGAACACAGTGAAAACACGAGGAAAATGTTTTTGTGGAACTGGCAAGACTAATTTAGACAGAACGACAACTCTTTTGTCAAGTTTGATCCTGTTTGACAGTTTGCACATGAATGGATTCCACATTGACCCTCACACTTTGATGCCTGGGTCCATTATGCAACATCTCGTAAGCGCATCACTCCAGTGCTTGGCAATGATGGCATTTCAGGGCTATGTGTTCACCATGCTTCTGCTGGTCTGTGCCCTGAAGCATTCTGGTACACTCTCTATGGACACGGACCAATCCTTGGAGTCTAGAATGGCATCTACTGGCGGCGGACGCGTAAAACGGGGCTGGGTGTGGAACCAGTTTTTTGTGGTCGAAGAGTACACTGGCACGGAGCCACTCTATGTGGGAAAGGTGAGCACATTTATTTTGTTCCATCATCTGCTCTGTTGGACTCTCATGTCCCAGATTGTACCATTCTTTAGTCACCAGTTGATGTAAATATGTGTAGCTTTTATAAATCAGAATTCTCCATTTAGCTGTAAATTTTATGTATGAAAAAGTGTTCCCAGGGAGTGTTGTGCAGGTAACAGTCATTAGACTGACCTAATGTTATCAGTGTTTGAATGGGTATCTTAGAATCTTGCATTATTATTTATTAGTAAGTTGGAAATTCTCATAAAATCTTCTATTAATGGTGTTCTGTGGGCACTGGCATGGTTCAGTTAGTAATATGGTATGGATTATTGGCACCACTTGTATTTGTTCATTATGGGAATATTGGTAAAATGTTTACATTAACTGAGTGGTCTGAATTTCAATAATGTATTTCATGTGGTGTGCCCTTTGGTGACGTTTAAAGTTTACTGTGCTCAGAAAACATATAGCATTACATGCAGCTTAACATAGGATGTGGCAAATTAGCGTAGTTCGCTTTCGTGTAATTAAGTGACATATTGTGAAAATTATCTCAAAGTATGAATAATTATGTGAAGTGAAAAATTCATCATTTAGCGCAATATTTTTTCGTGAAATGCGTCCATGCTTCACTTTTTGACACAAGAACACATTTCACGATAAAAAAAAAAATGTGCGGAAAAAACAGTAGCAGCACACAACAGCTGCTTACGTTCTGGGTGATCACTCTGTTCCACTGCGCCTGCACTATAATTTTGAAGTAAACGCCAGCATATTTGCACGATGTGTCATAATGGTATATTTTGGCGAATTTTGTGTAACAAGAGTAACGCGAAATTCACGAAGTTACTCAAATTATGCCAGCATATTTTAAATTCCCCCCCCCCCTTGCCGAAACAGCATCATGTCATAGTTTCCCTTTACCAGCATTGTGTAGATCTTTTTAACTTTACAAAGTAATTGTGTGGATTTGGTATTGTTTACGTTTCGTTAAGGATGTTCCATGAACTGCATATTTCGAGTATTCTGCTAATAGCGGTAGAGTGGACAGTCTATATATTTCCCATGGTCTTTGTTTGTGGCCATTAGTGTGGGTATTATTTAAAATCCTCATTACCAGCCTGGTGTTAGTTTTGTTGAACTTTCTAATTAACAATCCGTTGTGGGTCATGTAGTTTCCCAATTATTGGTCTGGGATTAGAATTAGTATAATTTTGAGTTTGCATTCTGTGGTGAGATTCACTTTATAGCTGTCTAACTATGTCAATATATTCACAATTCAAGTGTGCTCATTTTACACATTTATATCCGATTTTACTCAAGCAGTTCCCATTCATGGTTTCCAATTGTTCAAAGTTGGTGAATGAAATACATTTTTCTATTGCATACATGAAACATACATAGTGGGCATATGTTATTTTATGAGCAAGTTTTCTTTTGTAAATAACGCAAAACCTGTTTGAATGAACTATGAGTTTCACCATTATATACAATATGGACAACTGAATTTCAAATTACTTTAAAACTCTCTGGATGACATTTTACGCCAAGTGTAATTTCAGCAGAGAATTCCCCCTCATAATTTCAAAGACATGTTTAATCTATCTCAAGAAAACATCAAAAATAAAACCAGGAATCAATGAAAATGCTTGCAGTTAAAAAATAGTTCAGTGTTTAAAGTCTTTAAACTTTTTGCCCCAGACCATCTGATTTTTTTAGTGATTTCTGATAGATGCTACAGTGTTTGGAATGGCAGGCTGAAGGGTAGAGAAAACTGGAGGATATTGCCTCTGAAAGAAGGGGCATTGGAGGTCAGATGTCCCTCTGACTTAATTTGTGGCTTATGGACTCCCTTTCCCAATGGCCAACCCACTTCTGGAAGTGTCAGTATCCCAATAACCTTACAGTCCTGTGAGATCAAAGGTTCTCATTCTGCTTTGTCCATTTATTCCCATTCTGGATTATGGGGCACATTACGATGCCGGTGGGATTACAATGCCGCTGGGACCTCCACCGACAGTCAGTTGGTGGCGGTCCCACCAAGGGACAGCCCATCAGACCCTTGTCTGTTCACTAGGATCTACGGATCTCGACAGGTTGACGGTAATCATGATCCTGAATGGAGGCGGTGCCTGCTCAGGCACCGCCGTCAGAATCACAATGGCCATTTCCCACAGCCTTTTCATGACGGTCCCACTGCCATGAAAAACTGCCAGAAAGGGACTTTGGGGGTTACAAGCAAGGCTGTCATCCCCTGTTGGGCACTTCTAAGTGGCCAGGGGACACTTGTGGTGCTCCCCAAACATTTTAAAAATGCCTTTTTGTACTGTGGTTTGTGCTTCGGCCCTTTTCCGAGGCGCAATGCAATCTGCTGTAGAAAAAGGCAGTTCCGACTGCCTACACGGCGGTCTGATCAAAATATGGTGGGTGGGACTATCGACTCCTTGTCGGACAGTCTCAATCCCGCTTCGATGGCGGTCGGACGCTCTTCCGACCTTCATCGTAATGAGTGCCTATCTTCTGTCAAGCAAGGTTCAAGCTTTCTTTATGTTCTTTATTGAGACACACTACATGTGTGAGATATAATTAACCACTGCTTTAGATTTTTAACTGTCACTTGTCACATTTAACTGCAAATACAAAGGACTAATATTACCACTTGGATTAACAAACATTGTAGTTGAACTTTGTTATCAAAGTTTACCTTTTGCAGTTCAGTAGGCAGAAGGGGAGGAAAGGAGGGCGATGGACATGGTTATCTCTTCTGCAGCATATCTCACAATGCTCGAAATAGCCTGATGAAGCTGCAGTGGTTTGACCTTCATCATCCATCCATCGAAAATCATCTCATTAATATTATCTGCACTTCTTCAGAAGCGCACAAACCTTTTTGCCTACTTCTCCTCATTTGCAGCCTGCTCACCGGATCATAGCCAGAGCCGACTACCTCACTCTATTGAAGGTCTTATTCTGATTTCTGTTGCCAGCATTCCAGTGACTCCAACAAACTTACAAAATCCAACATGACTTCCTTGACTTGATGCTCTCCAGCTCTGCCTTGACACCTTCTTGTTTGTGCCAAGCGTGAGCCTACTTAAACCAAAGCCCCAACTTGTGCGACATGACGGCATGGTAAGGATCCATCTGTTGGCAAATTCAGACTCTTATGGTGTGCATGTCTGGACTGTAACTTTTGCCCCCTGATGGGGCGGGGGGGAGTCGACAGATGACGGAATAGGGAAAACTAAATAAATAAATAAAATCCTATTCAATTGTCTATCAACTCCCTGCCCCGCCTCACTGTGCTTACCTGCACCGGCAGCTGCTGGGCGTAATGCAAGGGTCACGTTTGATGACTCCACTTACCGAGTCGTTACAATGGCACCATGCTAGTCCCTTGCATACTAGATATAGACCTGTGAAACTGAGAGTTGGTGGGTAGGATGTCACCCTGTTTTTTTAAGTTTAGAAAGCTTTATTGAATAGAATAAACAAAGTAAAACATCATTACATGAATAGATGACAACAAAGTAAGGTAAAAAAAAGAATTCAAAATGTAATAAATATACAAATCACAACCCCAAAGGGGGTAAATAAACTGTACCAATGAACAAAGCTTTTAAAGGTATTTTGTTTAAGGGAGGGGAGGAGAGAGAGAAAAGTAAAATGGAGGAAGGGGAGAGAAAAAAAATGGAAAAAGGAGCAAACTAGAATATAAACTCAAAGCTTGTTATTTCAATAAATACAAAAAAGTGGAAAATAACAGTATACAACATTAGAAGAAAGAGAATAAAAGATGAACAATCAAGGGACATGCCTGGACAGGGAGTCAGTTAACAGCAACCATAACAAGTCTCTTTTAATTAATAAAGGAACAGTGGTGGCACAGGCCTGGTCAAGCCTAAGATGATGACATAACAAGTTCCACCAGGCATTATATGATATTTTTGAAGTATCTTTCCAGCTAGTTGTAATTATCTGAAAAGAAATTGCTATAAAAAGAGCTATACATTTACGTACATTACAATGAACATTCCATATAGGTGAGGAACCACCTAAGAAAATATGTACAATCTCAAAGGGAAAATTAGTGTTCAAGGATGTCACCCTGTTGTCACATACTTCTAAACTCTAACCCAATTCGAAAGTCCTGATGGTCCTCACACAAGGGCACATTTCAGACCTGGTAGCTGCCACTGAAATATTTGAATATCTGATTATACTTGACAATCCCTTCCTGGCTGTTCCTCTCCTGCCTCCTTTACATTATCAAAACTGAGGTTTATATATATATTTAATTCAGCAGTCCCCTGCCGCATCAACATTCCAAACTACAGCAGCTACGGCCACTTCGGGGTGCTGTAAATTGATCAAACTTCAAAACTCTTTGCAGTACTTAACAAACTGAGACTGTTGCATATACAGAGTGGGTGCCGGGCACTATGACATGAGGCACCCTATGACATGGGGCACCTATGGTGAGAGGACCATGAGGCAGACCCTTCATGCAGGTGCTTCACAGACGCCTACATCGATGTATGAAAACTTAGATAAAACAATAACAGAAAAAACTAGGTGTGATGATGTGGCCTAACGGCTTGAGTGGTCAACCTTGAAGCGGGGGAACCGGATTTTAGTCTGACAGAAAGTTCTACATCCTGTGATTCTGGGCAAATCACTTAATATTCCTGTGCCTAAAAATATATGTGCCCATCTGTAATTCAACGGGTGCTCATGTAGAGCGCTCTGATGCCTTCGGGTCGAGTGCGCGCTATATAAAACTCCGGGAAAAACCCCATAGAAACCCCATCAGTTCAACTATGTTTCCTGGCAACTGTAGTACCAGGGTTCCTACTGTGGACCCAACTGACAAAAGTGTAAAACCAAAAATGTGAAATGACCCAACAAATCCTACATTAATTGTAAAACTTAAAACACTGCATCATAGTTTCACAGAAACAAGTACAATGCAGGCAGAGCAGCGCCAAGTGGGAACACAGGAACTGCAGTATTTACCTCTACTAACTATAAATGCCTCCGCTATCATTAATTATAAAGAATATTACACGCGCCCAGCCGTATCCGACTGATCCTTGGAGAAGGAGCTGGTGCTCCACTCGCCCATATCTCCTCTTCTTCGGGTTTTCACAGTCTCAAGAGATGTCTCATCTGAAAGTTTGAGTTCCCAGCAACCACACAGTCCTTTCTCTCAAAGATCCTTTCTCAATGAACTTCTTCTGACTGTGGCTGTAGATCAGACATCATAAGGTCTAAGATCTTCAATGTCACCTGGAAGCGGCCATATGTTCACGGGGTACCACCATCCATCACGGAGCTCTCTCTGGTCTTCTATTGCCTACAGAGACTACCATAAATGCCAAAAAGAATTCTTTTATTTTCAATAAACATTTTATTTTGGCTTGTAAATACACTCTTCATGCTGCAAAAGAATGCTTAGTTTATATCATGTTTCTTAAGGTTATCAAGTGGCAGAGGCACATAAATATCGCTCTGTTGGTTGAAAAAATCCAGGAAGGATATTAACAGTGATCCCAAAAAAAGCCAATTAATGCAAAGATGCAAAGGACGTGGCTGCACTACTAACACAAACAAGAAAACACGTTATTTTAAGGTCAATTGAAATTACAACGTTGAATTTTCTGTCCGCAATTACAAAAACCACAGAGATTGATATTCCAGGATTAGAAAATGATTGCATTATTCTGCGATGTCACCTATAGGATAGGGACCTACTTTGGAAATAATTGTTTCCTAATAGACGACTGCAGTAATTTCTAATCTCCGGGCATTTTTCAGATTCCCATTCCTCCATGCTTAGTGGATTTTTGTGCACATGTCAGTGTCATCTTATCCTTAGAAGGGACTCTGTGAACACCTTCAGAAGGGAATGTGTATGACCTCAGGGGTTCTGGCTGGTCTAGGGCAGCCGGGTGAGTATATACCGGGATTGTACCACAATGATGCAGTGCCAATGCGAAACATCATGGCAGTCAAGAAACACTTGCAGGACCTCAACATCAGTTTTGCCCTGCTGTTCCTGGCCCGCCTCATTGTTATGGTAGACATAGAAGCTCCCTTTTTTACCAAGGCAAGGGGGTAGGGAAATGGCTGGAGAGGCACGACCATCTGATGCCGCGGGAACGAGAAGGGGAGCTCTCTAGCAAATGGTGGACACAACGATCAAGACAATGCCTGTGCTGACACTCCAGAGTGACCGCCCCACAAGGTCAAGGTGCGAGTGGAGAGGGATGAGGTAGCCGCAGATCTACAACAGGGCTTCTGAAGCCCACTAGGATAAGAGGTTTGGGAAAGTCAGACAATGGGTTGATTGTCTCGAGGGAAGATGTTGAAGACCTGGGCCTCCCAAAGGTCACCCCAATGATGGTGATCGAAGTTGCTTGAGACACCAGGGGGAACCAAACATACTCCTGAGAGGGTGGGGGATGGAGACTGGTGGGTGACAGAGAGCTCCAATTGGAGACTGTGCCAGCAGGGCTGGCCATGTTGGTCCCCTATTTTGACATCTCATCTGAACTGAAAAAGGAAGACCCTACCGGTCTTGCCTTCGACACTGTACACAGATCTCCTCAAAAGACGGATGTACCCACCCATCTTCCACCATTTCTACCAAGCTTATTAACCCATTGACACTCTACTTACACCCGTACATGCCGGGTCGGAATTATCACCAGCAAAACGATTCTTTAACTATTGTCACTTATAGCCCTGAAGAGTCACGGGTCAAGTACCCGCTTGACGAAACACGTGTCGGCTGGTTGTTTCCTCAGATGTCACCCCCCCAACAGGGAGGCTCAATACATTTCACTTCAAAGAAACTATTCTACTGTGTCCACCTTGTTTTATTCGAGACAATTTTGCTTTTTACTATTAAAGTCTTGTACATATGCTTAATTTAACGTGTGCACAGGATTTCCATTGTATTCACTGAGTGGGCCCTCGTCACTCCCTGCAGAGGTTTTGGGGTCTCCTATGACCTGTGGCACCGTTTTCATTAACACTAATCTTCACTCTAATACCTACCGCTACCACCTCAGGCGCCATTCTTCCTGCATACGTAGAAACCCTACACAGAACCCCATGTGTGTATGGGCGTGTGACATTGAATGCAGACTGTGCAGATACATTTGAGTGCACTGATGACCAGTATGTAGCATGCAAGAGAGTGTCAGAGTATCCTGCACAGGGTACATGAGGTCTATTACATTCTAGTGACCAGATTTAGCCCCTACCAGGTGGAGGACATCTGTCAGGGTGGCAGATATCTTAAAGTCTGCCACCTATATAGATAAAGGGGAATAAACTGGATTGGAGGAGTAGTTGATGAAAAGAGACAGACAGCACATTAACTGGACTTGATGATCAGATCATGGAATATTTGGTAAAGGAAAGCGAAAGCAAACATAAAAGGCACTTCATACAAAGAAACACTGAATAATACACATGCATAGTCAGAACAGAAAGCCTGGGAGGCTCCAGTTTAGACTCCTAGAATGGTATAGTGCAATCCTGATGGTAATGCACTTTGTCAATAAATCAAGGTGATGTCTGAAGTCTGGTGGGGTGACGTTCCATCCACTGCAGGTGTCAGCCAGGCCAGGAGTTAAGTGGTGTGAAGGTTTAAGGCATTGTCTAATGAATAATCAGCATTGATTTTGTAATGTTGCTTTGTCCCACACATATGCACAGAGTCCATGTAGGTGAATTTGCTTGTCTTTATTGCAATTATAATAAGCCAATACGAGCTAAAGGGCGCCGAGCGTCTAACACGACTGCTCCGGTCGCCAACTCCGTTTTCCCCGCTTTCGCGCCTTCACTCTGGCGCCTACCGCGCATGCGCGCCCTTCGCGCTCCTGTCTATGGCGTGACGCGTCATCGCGTTCACGCTCATAGACTAGAGCGCATCCTACATATCTCCCCTTTTTAACAATAAACAAAATTAACTATTCAACCTCCACCAAGTTGCACTAAGTGTCCCACTGTTCTCTGGCTGGCAGCCAGGGTGCCAACTTATCATTAATGTCCACCCATTTCATAGTCTCTATATCTTGAGGGCACTGTAACTGCCCGGCCACTACGGGTGTGTCTTACCGGCATGCTCTCTTCCACCTCTCTGTCTCCGCCTGGTCTCGCACCATCTCTCCAATCTCCACTCTGAGTTACTCCAGCCGGAGTGACATCTCTGACTGCACGCCCTGCGCCGGGAATGTCCATCTCACTGTTCTCTCCTGTTTCCTCGGGCAACACTTCATCAGCTTGCTCCAGTCGAGGCGTGCTCTCGTGGAAGTCCTTCTGTGCCTCTGTCTCTTCCAGCTTGGGCCATACAACAATCCTGTTTACTCTAGCCATGCGGTCTTGGGACCACACTCTGCCATCGCTGAGGAGGGCTGCTCTACCTCTCACCTCCTTGACTTGTAGAGGCTGACTATATTTGCTGTCGCCTTTCTTTTGAAGGGTAGGGAGTTTAACCCTAACCCACTCTCCTTCCTCCAGCTCTGTTCCTTTCACATTCCGACGTTTGTCATAATTCGCAGCATAAATCTGTTGGGCTTTTTCCAAGTTGTGTTGAACCACCGCAGGGGACCATTTACTGGTGATGGTCTTCTCCCTCCACACAACATTGTCTCGTGTGAACGGATGCCGTCCTCTCAACACTTGAAATGGACTGTACCCCACCGCCGTGGGGGTGATCCTGTAAGACCACAGCATGCTCATCACCTCAATCTCCCAATCCTTTCCCTGCATGATGGCCGCCTGTATGGAGCCCATCAGCACACGGTTGAACCGCTCCACCTGACCGTTGCATGCGGGATGATACACTGCCGTGTGTTTGGATTCGATACCATTCCTTCTCATGAACCTAGTCCATTTGTCCGAGACAAATTGCGGGCCATTGTCACTAAGGATGGTTTTGGGGATGCCTTCCCTTAAGAAAACTGAAGTCAGGAATCTCAAAATCGTGTCAGTGTCCATGGATTCTTGAATGTCCACCTCAGGCCATTTTGAGTACTTATCCATCACTACACACAAGTACTTGTTCACACCTTCGCTATCCAGGACCGGTCCCAATATGTCAATTGCCACATTCTCCCAAGGTCCCTGTGGCGTGTCGAACTTCCCCATGGCCGGTCGGAGAGGCCTCAGCACTTTGTCAGCGCCCTGGCATTGGCCACACTCCCTCACTTGCCTTTCAATGTGGACGTCCATGCCTGGCCACCAATACATCTGCTTGACGCGTGCCTTGGTCTTTACAATACCTAGGTGGCCCTCATGTAGTAGAGATAGTAATCTGGGTATCAGTGAATCCGGCGGCACAACTCTTTCGCCCCGATAGATAAACACCCCAGAGTCACTCAGGGACAGTTCTTCCCTAATTTCATAGAACCTTCGTACTCCATCAGTGAGCTTCCTTTTGTCAGGCCAGCCTGATGTTAAGTATCTCTTGATCTCCCCTTTTTCCATGTCCTCATCATAGGCGGACTCCCATTCTTGGGCACTTATCGAACTCTCATAGTCCTCCATGCTTGCCACCATCTCTTCCTTATCCAGGGCTTCCTCTGGCGCCACTTCCATCGCCACAGCCCTGCTGAGATAATCCGCTACCCTGTTCTGTGTTCCCGGCAGATATTCCACATCGTAGGTGTAATCGAGTAGCTTCAGAGTCATTTTGGCTATTCTCGGGGTCGCCGTCTCATGCCCCGAGGAAGTCAAGACCTTGATGAGGGGTTTATGATCCGTTTGCAGTTTGAATCTCGTACCCCAAACGAACTGTCTGAATCTGCCTAAAGCCCAGGTGACTGCCAGCATCTCTTTTTCAATTACGCTGTATCGTTGCTCCGTCGTAGACAGCGCACGGGACGCAAAGCAGATCGTCTCAGTGGCCCCATCATCCCTCACTTGAGCCAGGACCGCCCCTAAGCCCTTGTCACTGGCATCTGTGGTTACCACGGTCTGGCCCGATGGAACGAACCCTTGCAACGGAATAGCTTGACTAATGCAGGTTTTGATGGTGTCAAACTCCTCTTGCGCCTCTGCGTCCCACTCAAACTTGGTCTTGTCTCTGATGAGTTGTCGCATTCTGTATGTCCGGGTGGCAAAGTGTCTCACGAACTTACTATAATACTCGGCCATTCCCAGGAACGACCTCACCTCCTCCTTGGAGCTGGGTGCCTTCGCCTCCTTTATGGCCGTCACATTTCGTTCTTTGGGTGAAATTCCGCTCGTGCTGATCTCATGCCCCAAGTATGTCACCGAATGGGTCCCTATCTTGCACTTACTCCATTCCGCCGTCAGCCCTTTGTTCTGCAACACTTCCAGCACGCTCCGCAACTTCCTGTCGTGATCACCTTTTGACGAGCCCATCACCAAGATGTCATCCTGAAAGTATTGTACTCCAGGAATGTCCTTGAACAAGCGGTGCATCAGCTTCTGAAAAACAGCCGCTGCGGATGCCAGGCCAAAGGGCATCCTCCGGAACTGGTAGCACCCAAATGGAGTGATGAAAGCGGTGTACTTCCTGCTCGATGGATGCAGCTCTATCTGGTAGTACGCAGACGTGAGATCGATAGTGGAAAAGTGAGTCACACCTTTAGTCTTGGCGAGCATCTCCTCGATTCTGGGAAGGGGAAACTTTTCCACGATGAGACTTTTGTTGAGCTCGCGGAGGTCAACGCAGAGCCGTACCTGCCCATTTGGCTTCTTGACCACGACCAAGGGGGATAGCCACTCTGCACTATCCACCGGCTCTATGACACCTTGCTCTTCTAGCCTCCGGAGTTCCTGTTGTACTGCTCCGCTGGTAGATATGGGAATGTTCCTGACTTTATGCACCACCGGTACTGCACCCTCCTTGAGGACCATTTTGTGAACGAACTTGTCCAGTTTTCCCACTGATCCGTCAAAAACTTTGGGGTATGCTGACTTCCAATCTTCCTCTCTCGTGAGGGGCCACTCGTCTGTCAAGAGAATCTGTTCTTTACCTCCCGGGTTGAGTATGATCCCCAGATCACCTGCATCTCTCCACCCCAGCACTGAAGGTCCTCTCTCCGCTATGTACAGGGTGCACGTGGCTGACCTCCCTCTAAATTCGAAGTCGAAGTCTCGGCACCCCACCAAAGGAATGGCATTTTCCGTGTACGAGATGGGTCTGATGTCCGGCGGCCATAGGTCTGGCCCCACCACAGGCACAAAGTCTTCCTCCCATATGGACCTTTGCACGATGGTCCAAGGAGATCCTGAGTCGACGGCCACGTGTACCTTCACTCCCCCTATCAGCATGTCCGTGCGAGGCTTGTCTCTTCGCTTCCCCGTCACCTCAAGTACCTGGTCCTCGATGCACAACACCAAGTCGTCGTCATCCAAATCGTCCTCCTCGCTGACGTCGGCTGCGGCCGCATCGACGCACTTGACCGTGGATTTCTTCCCCTTTTTGCGGCAGACTTTCTCAAAATGGCCGACCAGGCCGCAAAATGAGCATCTGGCGCGAAACGCGGGACAGCGTTTATCCAGCGCCGAATGTGCCGTGCTGCCACATCTATAACACGCAAACTTGTTGTCTGTACTAGGGCGGCCTGCCTGCTTCCCTGTCCATCTCAAGTCCTTCCTCTGATCTCCATACACTCCCTTGGCTCTCCCAGGCTGGGGTGCATCTTCTATCTTGTTTACCATTTGCCTCGGCGCGTTCTCCCGTTTTGCTGCCTCCGCACCGCGTCGTGACATCTCAGCCTTTTTGACCATCGCCACCACTTCTTTAAGGGACGTCTCACTCTGCGCCCACAGTTTGTCCTGGACCGACCTGCACGTGGTGTGCATAACAATTTGGTCTTTTATATATTCTTCCTGAAGCCCTCCATACTGGCACGTGATGGCCAAGCGTCGGAGCGCTGCCACGTAATCATCAATCGACTCACCAGCCTCCTGCTTCCGCTGCTGGAAATTATACCTGTCTATGGAGACACAAACTGCTGGGCGGTAGTGGCTGTCCAGGTCATCCAGGGCGTTTTTGAAGACATCTGTCTCATTCACTCCCCTCTCCTTGGGCACCAGATTCTTGAACACTCTCACCCCTTCCGGGCCCAGGTTGTGGAGCAATAGTCTCTTCTTCCTTTCCGAGGTGAATTCCCCTTCATTCTCATCTTCGAGTGCCTCAATATAGTTTTGAAAATAATCCTTCCAGTCCTCCCATTTTAACTGCGGTTCTCCCGGTCTAGGCAGGAATGGGACTGGGGCCATCAGAGCAGACGCTTGATTTGCCATTCTGGCTTCACCTCTGGGGTCTACCCCCTGGGCACTGTGTTGACTGAGTCCACCGGATGCTCCCGCACTCTCTGCCGTGTTCCCTTGCCCTCTGGGACTGCCAGGCGTGCTATCCCTTCTAGTCTGTGTGGGGTCGTCAGTTTGCGCCCCTTCCTCTGACTTGGGGTCAATGCCCTTGGCTGCCAGGGTGCTGGCTATGCTCCCTTTTCCTAGCCCAGCACTGACCTGGTTGTTGAAGCCGGCTCAGGTGGATTCCCGTGGTTGTTTCAGCTGCTGCCACGCCCTCTGCTCGTTTATTCCTGGATTGTCTGTTGCTGTTGTCCTACTGCTGTAAGTATGGGGCTGTCATGGAGGGTCTGCTCCTGACCACTGAAGTGCCTGGTGTTCGTGGTCCCACCCTCGTCGCCAATGTAATGTTGCTTTGTCCCACACATATGCACAGAGTCCATGTAGGTGAATTTGCTTGTCTTTATTGCAATTATAATAAGCCAATACGAGCTAAAGGGCGCCGAGCGTCTAACACGACTGCTCCGGTCGCCAACTCCGTTTTCCCCGCTTTCGCGCCTTCACTCTGGCGCCTACCGCGCATGCGCGCCCTTCGCGCTCCTGTCTATGGCGTGACGCGTCATCGCGTTCACGCTCATAGACTAGAGCGCATCCTACAGATTTTCCTTCATTAAAAAGATTATCTCTTGTAATTGTCATTATCGCTTTCGGAACATCATGCCCCGCCTGCACATTACACTGTCTGCAACATTTGCACAGAGCTGTTGTGTCTTTTCTTTATCCTCCCCTTTGATAAACTACATGTATTAAGCTCGAACTGTCTATTACACGTCCCCGCTCTAGCTCTTTAATTATTTGTGTCACTTTTTCTTGTAATTGTGCTAGTTTGTCGCTGTTCTTTTTACTTTGAGATGATCCGCTTGAACACAGTAATTATGAACGTGGCATCACTGACACAGAATAAGGCGCTATTAGCAGTTTTCTCTCTCTCTCTCTGATCAGGTCAGAGAGAAATACTCGGGTGACAGAGAGCCACATTTGTGACAGAGAGCAGCACGGAGTACAGGAGACGTACACAAGGCTGGCAGTTGAAAAACGCATGCACTCTCATGGGAAAAAAGTAGTGTTTGAAAAAGCAGGTAGTGGAAGCAGAGATGCCCGCCAATCAAAGCAATGCTAAAGAGGAAGTGCTGCAGGGGAGGGACAACCATAAGCTGCAAATCAGAGTGACAGGAAAGCCAATCAGTTGCAAGGGGAAACGGCCACTACAACGCGGCCGTTTCCACGCACACCATAGCCACGCATGCATTACACCACCTGCGTGGTTACAACGAGAAGCCTTTACCACGCATACCTTTAATACGAAATACGTAGTAAAGGCATGTGTGCTAAAGTACAAAAAAAGGGGGGTTTGGGGGTCCCCCCCCCCACAAAAAAAACGTGGTTTAAAAAGAAAAAAACACACCTGTTTCAGAAAAAAAAAAAGAAAAAGATGTGAAGGCGATCGACGTCATAAGAGGAAACGGAAAAACACTTCCGCTTCCTCTTAATGACGTCAATGTCATCACTGGAAAACAAGGAGAGGAGAGGTAAGGAGGAATGAGCGGGTGGTGTAGCGGAGAGTTAAATTAAAAAAGTAAATTTTTAGGGTGAAAATCCTTTAACATGAAAATACCGTTTACATGCATACTTTTACACCGTAAACCGTTGTAAAAGTATGCGTGTAAAAGGTATTTTTTAGTGGTAAAGAATATGCGTGGTGATTGCATTCGCGTTGTAACACATGTGTGGTAAAAGCATGCATTACATCGGAATGCGTTGTAAAATCATACAACCGTTGAAAGCAAGGGGCGGGCACCGAGCCCCGCTATGTTGTTGGTAAGCCACAGTATGCCTCACAACAGACAGTACATGCGCTATCTCCGAGGATTGAATTACAAAGGAGAGGGGAAGACAGAACGCGAGGGGTGCAGTCCAATGCAAGAAATTGAAAGGAGAGGAAAGACAAAGCAGCTGGAAGAGGAGAGATGATAAGGAAATGGGGCACGGGCAATGAGAGAGGGTATGCAAATTGGGGTAAAGGGCAAAAAGTTGAGGAGTGAGTTAGAAATTAGGAGCAGTTCAGGAAATTGGGATGGGAGTGATGACAAGCACATGTCACCCAGAGGTGAAAGAAGTTTTTTTTAAGAGAGATGAATATAGTACTGATTGGAGTGGCCAGGGTCGTAGCTTGGCCAGTAAGTTTGAGCGGACGGCTTCAGATTTTCCCAACAATCACACTGGCATATAATATTATAATATGTATGTATGTATGTAAAAAACGAGAGAGACCCCGTGCAACCAGGGGATTAGGGTACTAGTCAGTAGTGAAAAAAGGGGGGATCCCTTGGTGATACAACCTATCAGTACACTATGATGTATACATTACATCATTGTAGCCCATATATAAAAAATAGAAGTTTGGCACAAAATACAATTTTCTTTATATTTCCTTTTTATTTAAAGTAAGAAGGAATTTTTAGATGTTTGTACAAATTAAAAACACAACATTATAAATACATTCAATTGCATATACATTAACAACATTTCATATTAAAATCAATCCTTTACTGGAAAGGAATATACTCTTAAAAACAGAAAATCTCACAGGAAAAGAGAAATCAAAGGAGAAAAACAAAACAGACACTCTTATTTGTCATATGGATACATATCAGGGAACCTGAATTTTAGGAACCACTCCAGGACACACTCAAAATTTGTTATCTCTGGGGTAAGCTCAATCCCTTGATTATGTTAATCTAGGCGTCGACGCGTTTCGATGGTTTATTTATGATTGACTATCTTTTTCAAGACAAGATTGATAAGTTTCTCCTATTTCAGGCACTGGGTGATTTTAATATGAAATGGTGTTAATGTATATGCATTTGAATGTATTTATAATGTTGTGTTTTTAATTTTGTACAAACATCTAAAAATTCCTTCTTACTTTAAATAAAAAGGAAATATAAAAAAAATTGTATTTTGTGCCAAACTTCAATTTTTTATATATGGGCTACAATGATGTAATGTATACATCATAGTGTACTGACATATAACATTATAATATATAATAGGAAAAGCAAGGTGCATGAGAGGGGCCTCATCGGCAGTGGAAAGGGTGAGGAATTGGTAGGAGTAGGAATTGGTAGGAGTACTAAGTGAGAGAAAACACAATATTTTGTCAAATAACCAACATTTTCGAGGACTTTCAAAACCGGGATTGAAAGTGTGTTTTGTGCGTTTTTGTTAGTGTGAATGTAAACATTCCTGGTGAAATTCATTAGACAGCTCTACATACCCGTCTGAAAGCATATGTACCCAACTATTTATCAGAACATACATTTATTGGGGGTGTAACACCCAAAACACCCCCCTCCCCCAAAGCGACGCTCCTGGGAGTGGTAAGGAAAGTAGAAGGCATGCAGAAGAAGCCAGTGAAGAGATATACAGTTGAGTAGAGAGTGGGATTTGAATCAAAGATCACGGCAAAAAATGGACTTTGCGAACAAGATAGGTACTGGAAAGGAGGAGAAAGAGGAAAGCAGATAAGAGTGCCCAGACAACGAGCGAAAGATGAAAGGAGCATAAGAAATGTGATGAGACATGCAGATCAATCCGTGGAAAGATATTAAGTGGTGAGGAGAGAAACATGAAACATAGAGGCGAAGACAGAAAGGGTTTGGCGAACCAGCCAGACAATACAAATGTCGAGAGAGAGCAAAGAAGACAAAGAGTGTCACAGAAATGAGAGAAGGAGAAAAGGAAGGGAAGAGTGGGGCATGAAATATGAAGATCAAAGAAATGAATAGTTGGCAGTAAGTGAGAGGAAGAGAAAAGGAGAGGGTGGAGAATTGCAGATCACAGAATGAAATGAGGAGTTGAGGAAAGAGACGAGGGCACGGGGCGGGATGGGACGTGACAGTGCTTCACAGAGGCAGAAGAGCATAGAGTGGGCTGGGATTGAGATAGAGGAGTGACAGGAGAGACTGAATGATGAGAAATGCAATCAGAGTCAGAGCTGGAGAGCTGAGATTGCTGAATCAGCTGCTCTGGGCATCTGGCAGGGAAGGGAAGACACCACCAGCGGAGACCTTTACAAAGCACGACAACCCCTTTTATGTTTCCCAAGAGGTGATTTTTCTGTTATATCTGAAATGTGTAGTTTGTGAGACCAATTCATTAATCCTTCTAAGCCCAGAACAATTGGGCTATAAGGAAGTCCAACCACTGGGATCCTCAGTTAATAATTTCATACTTATGCTTTTAGTCAGATTTGAGCTAGGAGTGCAACCAAGGGATTGTGCCCCTCATGCCTTTACATACATATTTGAATATCTTGTCCCCCTGTGCTGTAATTTGACAAATTTGGGATCCAATGTCTACAACAAACTTAAGTATATATGAAACCAGAGAGCAACCAGAACTTAGCAAAGTTGGGAATGAATGGTCAGCAAAGAATCTGGACGTGGTGTCAAGATTATAAGCGAGCAAGACTTAGATGATGGCCAAGTAGTTAGGTGAATTTAGGAAATTTCTCATTTCTTAGAGAAGTACACCGTTTGCCCGCCCTGTCTGAGATCATTTGCAGTTTCACTTTACCCATCACTCTCTTGCAGTTGTATGTCATTGTATTTCCCTGATCTTACCAAAGCCGCAGCGAAGAAACAAAATTGCCACTTATGGGCAATGTCATGTCCTTTTTTACCTGCTTAAAAGTCCACCTTCTGACTTTCAGCAGCAGAAAAACAAGACAGGGCGTGGCCGTGCTGGAAAAGCGGGCTGTTGCTCCACACCGTGCAAGGCAGAGGGAAATATACAAGAGCGGTGAAGGGCTCATAATGAGCTCCATTGCGCGATTTTTAAAGTTGCAAAGCAAGAACAGTTTTCAGAAAGTTGTGATGGCAATAACAGCATCTTTGCTCACTTCTAATGATCCTTGTAGTGGCAAAGTTTTATGTTCTGCAGTGAATCTGTCATTGGAGGGAGCTAAAAAGTACACCGAAGTCAATGAATTTGCAACCAGTTTGATGCCATGAACCAAGGACTGCAGTATGACAGCTGGCACTGGACTATGAGCTTGGCTATATGGGAAAGGCCAGGGCTACCACAATCGGTCAATCTGAGAAACCATGGAATACCACAGACCACAAAGAGCCTAGCAATGTGGGGCAACACAGCTCAGCATGAACATAGCCATGAGCTGTCCGACGGGGCAGCATATAGTGGGATTTGTGGTGGCGATATAGTGGACCATCAACACCATGGGAATATAGACCAAACCTGGTGAGGCGAGACACCAAAACGGGGAGGGGGTCTCTCAATGGGGCGTGGCCAATGTAACTAAGGGCGGGTCTTAAAAACACGTAAGCTAAAAATCTGTGCTTAGCATAGTGTGCCGCCCTACTTGTATTTTGCTGTTTCTGTCATTGCATTCAGATATGTGATACAACAAGTAATATCATACCTACAACAAGTCAGAACTATTGGCTTTGTCAATGGTTGTTTTTTGTATTAAGCTAAATAAGCAGCAACTATGGCTTGTATATTAAATTGAAAAAGCTTCCACTTAAAGCCCTGGTGACACCACCATAATGTTGCTGCTCATGACGTCATGCCCTAACTTCTCCACTAGTGAGTAGTGGGCAGTGTGAGCACACGCACGTAACGTGCCTGCTGCCACTGCAGTCCGGAAAAAACAAACCACCTGTGCCAGGGCACAAAACAGAGCCCGATAGATACCCGTTTCAAGGGCCCCATTAAGAAACTGCCGGTTCTCAGACCCGGTGAGACCCGGCCCACTTAAAGCCCTGATCTTCGTTTTACTCTCCTGCTGGATTACTGGCACAGTGGCACATTGTGTCGCTGGGAAAAGCAAAATGGAACGTACCACTGTCACGCCACTCAAGCGTGCCAGCACGTGACTCCTTGTCCTACTATGTACTAGTAGCAATTACAGTGTAGCTGAGGGAGGTAGAAACTCCTTATTTGTCTTTTATCCATACAGGTTAGAGCAGTCTTAGAAAGCGACGTGTTCCAAGGGCACACCTTGAAAGCTATTGAAATAAAAGAACCGTATGCAAAGCTCAAGTGTCATAATCCCCCTTAGGTTGCTTTTCAAAAACCCAAACAATAAATTCAGCTAACTTAGCAGTCAGAGTTAAAGCAAAGCTATTAGGTAGGAGTGATTATACGAGCATTTGACATGTTCTTGAAGTGTAGCTCTGATTTTGTGCTATTGTATTGAGTATGCAAATGGAGTAGTATGAAATAATGTCATTTTTCATAATATTGCAATATTATATGTCGAGGTGTGTGGTTCGGTGCAGGATGGCATGAGGGCTTTGCACATGCCTCAAAATTTGCATCACTTGGTCCAGTGTCCTGTGATGTGATCTTTCTCTTGCTAGTTGTTGGCAAAAAAAAAAGTGAAATTTAATAGTGGTATATTAGGGTGTGTTGAATTTCATATGCACAGACAGTCATTTTAGGTTGTTTGTAGTTTGATTAATGAGTTGACTATCAATTTTCTAAAGATTTCAAGTTGACTTTGTAAGGATCTTGAGAAAAAAACACAATCTTGTGTGTTTAGAGTATTTCTAAAAGACGAGATGCCTGAACAATGAAGTCTGTTGTGTAGTGTTTGCATCACTGAACAGCCATTGTTTGGTCGGCCATTTCATTTGGCTGTGCATTTATGAGAGTAAGTTGAGTTGAATTGCTCTCTCTTCCCTTATACTCTGCTTCCTTTCCCACCCAGCTTGGTGGAGTGAACAGTGAAGGTCTAAAAGCTGAATTAACCCCTTTAGTGATGCCGTCGGCCAACGGTCATCGCGAGCACTACCTTGCCAGTGCTGAGCACGTCCGTTGGCCGATGCGGCCGCACCTGTTTCTTCGAACGTTCAGCACTGGCGCAGAACGTTCGAAGCAACAAACGGGTTAATTAAAGCTTTTTACGCAGATGCAGTTACAGATAAATAAGTTAGAGGGTGGTACGCGAACCCCCACTCATTCTGAAGCCCATCCAATCCGTGAAAGCGACAAGAGGGGAGCTGATGAATGTAAGATTCCCATGGATGATTGATGGGTTGGTCAACTGAAAAGTCCCGTACCATCTGCTCATCAGTAATCAAATCATTTGTCCATTATTTAGACAATCAAACCATCATACACTGTGCATACCACGCTGCTCTCATTTAAGTGCTAAAAGGAGGATTCTCTGACTTTGAACTTAAATACAACTTAAACTTTCGTTTGATATACATTGTTATTTCTTTAAAAAAAAATAAGATGCACCCTATTAAAAGAAGGTTAACATTTTGAATAACATTAATTATAGGTTTCATCTGTGATGCTGGTTAGACACAATAGCAATCAGTTTTGATGCATGCTTTCTGTAACATTGCTGCAAAGAGAGAGTTTCGGTATATCGTCTATTTGACTTCTCTCACATATTGTCCAAGGGGTATCTGTCTACCTTTCTACAGAATATTACTTTGTGAAACTGAGTGAATAGGTTTAGATTATGCTTAAGTATTGCATGTATGTGTAATTCAATATAATATCTATGTAATGCTTACGTAAGCAACCTACCATCATCTTTAACTTCTCTTCATCACTGAGTAACATTCAACCCAAATTACCATTTTTCATTAGATTTTAGTTTATTAACTAACTAGTACCAAAAGGGTAACTGTTGCATATGTGTTGCAAAGAGAAGAGTGGGTCTTAGGCAGGAAGTGATAAGCCATATAACATAGCCATGATTTATCACCTTATCCCACTGAAAAAAATTACCATTATCTGCATGCATGTCACAGTGAGTATTGGTTTAAAAAGGGGCAAGTGATTTTGTTCCTGAAAATACATCTATTAACCTGGAAGCCAGAGGTTACAGGAATCCAAAACCAGTGAATCCTATTTTATGTACATGTTGAATTGAAGCAATCATGGAAAGCAATTTTAATATTGTCAACATGCTGTATTTGTGAAGATCTTTTAAATAATGTTTTACATTCCCCTAAATATTGCTATAGGTGCGCCCAGAAAATAGTAAACATTTAAGATGGCAGCTACTTTATCAAAAGAGTACTTGGACTTTTCAGTCCTCTTTCTGCTACTCGTTCCCATTTTCCATGGAAGTACACATGAAGGCTGGGCGAAATGACATATAGGGGTCATTTACCTCGCCTACACGGGTGGTGCAAAATGTGCCATGCCAACGTCACTGCTGACATTTTCTATTTAAAATAAACAAACAAACCATGTAATGTCCTTCACGTGACTCAGTCTTTAGAATTCCGAGCTGTCCTGGACTTCCCAATGAGAGCTCATTTTAAGCTTCAAGCCCAGACAAGCCTCCAGGCTTCTTGGTGCAGTCTCTTGAAAGTTTCTCTCTGTCACTGAATGTAAATCCATTACAAGAATGGGGAAGGCTCTGGTGGGCCAAGGGAGAGGGCCTCAGGATCTTGTGTGCTTGCCAGCTGTGCTGCATAGTGCCCAGGATGGGTTTACACAGGCCTTGGGAGGACTGCCCGACTTGGCTGGGTGAACGAGCTGTGATTGGGCCCCGGGTCAGAGCTCCAGACGTTGGGGTGGAAGCCCCAGTCCTGGGCTCCATTCTACTGTCTGTAGTGCTGCAATGAGTTCCTGCAGGTCTGGGAAGTGTTCCCCTGCTTTGTGTGGTGGCAAAGTCCGAAAGAGCAACAGGTCAGAGCTTTGGCTAGCCGAGGAGTAGAAGCCCTGGTCCTGGTCTCCATTCTACAGTCCGCTGTGTCATAAAGTTCCCACAACAGGGTCATGCTGGCCCAGGAAGGCCTCACCTGCCTGCCTTTTCATGAATGTTCCCCTTCTGTCTCTTGGTGTGCACATATTACTAGAGTGGTATGTAGCCTACCTTTGGTTTAGTAGGGGCAAAGTATGAGGGACTCCCTTGTCACCTGATCATTCTCCTTGTGCTGCAAGGGCTCATGCTGTTCAGGGAGGACTTGTGGCTCGTCCTCCCTCCAACAGGTGCAGCTACCAGGTTGATCCTGCCAGTGGCATATGCTGGTCTTAAAGTTTAAGTCATGCATGTGTAAACACACGTGACTGGCACAGCCAAACTCCAAATGGCTCATTAAATCTGTTATGATTCTTTTGATCACTCCATCTGTTGGAAAATGGTGGTAATTCCAGAACTCTTACATGCCAAGGAGCACTGACTTCCTGGGATGCATGCATTTATCAAACCAAGACCAATCTGGGCGCACTTGGCCACTTTGGTGACTCTGCATGACCTAGGGCTTATGGTACGTTCCTGTGATGTGGACACACATCAGGAGGTCTACCAGGGGCGTAACACAGGCCCCCGCAGCCCACGCAGTGCGGGGGGGGGCCTTGCTCCAAGGGGCCTCCTCGGCAGTGAACTCTGGCCGGGAGAGCTCCTGATTGAATCCGGAGGGGGCCCCCCTAAGTACCGTGCAGGGAGGCCCCCTCACTTTTCGTTACGCCAGTGAGGTCTACCCTATCTACTTTTGATGGTACTTATGTGCCTACAATGGTGACAATGGGTAATGGGGAATCAAAGTTTGATGCCAGAGAGAGTCTGAAAAACAGCTAATACACCAAGGAAGGCAGCAGGTGCGCAAATTACCCACTGCCAACTCAGGGAGGTATTGATGGAAAATAACTGAGTGCTAGGGCAAAGACTGGACACTTAGAGGGTACCTCCACCCCAGGTGGACTCAACCAACATAAGAGAGTTTGGTGTGGGTGACTTTGGCCCCTCTGGAAGGGGCACAATGCCAGAAACAGACCCATGCTCACCCTGCACACACCTGGGTGAGGGTGCACGCTGGCTGAGTTGAGATCCCGTCTGCTCTGATGGGGAGGTGGAGCATGAGCATGTGTGACAGAACTCAAAATATTGTGAACTATGCCTGGGCTGGGGTGTAACCCGAGGACACTCTGGCGTAGGTCTGCAGCAGTCTTTGTGTGCAAATCGGTCATGCAACCTGGAAACAAGGGGCAAAAGTATAATTGAACTTTCGAGTAGCTGGTTTCCTCTGAATTTTCAATATATAGAAAGCTGGTACTCAGAAACCCCAGTTTTATGAAAGCAAATAATTAGAGGTCTTGGTGTCGAAACAATCTCACCCTATTCCCAAACTATAAAAGAAGCTACGCTCACTGACACTGTGGGATGTACAGAATGCCTGGGATTAAGGCATCCGATGCCAACTCTGATCAGACCCCAGAAAATGTTTTGATTGATATAGACAGTCAAGTGAAGTAATTTATTTTGTCTGGGAGGCCCAGTCCTTAGGCGGTGGTGCCAGAGAGAATGCAGAGCCTCATAGCCTGCCCAGGGCTGGGATTAGGTCATATGTGCTGACAAACATGTTACAGATGAGCAGTTTTGCAGTCAAATGATTTGGAGATTTTTTAAAGATGTTGTGTTTGTCTACACATTTCTCATGTTCTCTACCAGTGCCTTCTTTTTTTACTCCTAAGCACAAAGACTCCAAAATACTGTTTATTATAATATGTGAGGGAATCTGCCATAGAGGAATTTTGGAAATCTCTATTTTTTTTTAAAGAGCTGTGCCCGCTTGATTAATGGATACATTCAAAGTGAATTCATTGTTATAACAACTTGAAATAAGTTATTCTATTTTTAAACCCGGTTACATTGGTCATTCTTAGAAATCCTCTGAATATTGTGTCACAGAACAATAAATAAAAAAGCTTGAGGTAGACAAATTGTAGTGTTTTGTACTTCACTTCACATCACAATAGACATGCTTACGCACAGTGAATCTTGCGGCATATTCCTGCTTTGGATGTCACATGCTATGATTGTTTCTGGTGTGATAACATAGCACACCCACCTGTCAAACCGTATCTCATATTTAAGTTTGTTTTCCAGGTTTACTGCAGTTTGTAAAACGTTCAGACAGCAAAGAGACTTTCTGTTTAATAATAAAGACAGTAAATTATGTGCTTCTTAAAAGCAGGGCCTGTCTCTTTGTGTTCTTTCTACAAGCAAGGCATTCAAGCGTGAATGTGATGAAGAAGTGAGCCTGTAGCCTAGGTGTTTGAAGAATGTGAACAATATTTGGCCGAACAGCATGACATTCATTGCTGGCACACACTGTAAGTTAGCACTCTAGCATTTGTTTAGAGTCCTGTTGGCTGAGATGAGTGCATTCCCCTGCTGTTGCCCATTTTCTACTTGTTCGGTGGTAAATGTAAATGTAAATGTCATGGTACTTATAGAGCGCACTGTCACCAGACGGTCACCTTGCGGTGTCGCCTATTCGGCTTCCTGGCGCTGATACTCATACCGCTGTGGAACCCCTCCTGGCTTTCCCTGTGAAGTGTCCACTCCTGGGCACCCCCAGGGTGAAGCCAGGCATCCTTAGCGTTGTTGAGGCCAGTGTGGAAGCTAAGCAAGCTATTGCCCAGAGTTGCAGCGCGGAGCCCGTGATTAGAATAGGCACCGAGGCGAGAATTAACAGGTCCGAGGAAATTGAGCCCAAGACCCCGCCGAGGCAAGAATCGAACCCTGGTCCCTGGCCAGAACTCTGCATCAGGGTCTGCCGCTCTAACCATTGAGCCACACTCCTCATGTGGACTCCTGTAATCTTCCCTGTACCGGTTCTATATGGAGGAGAAGCTTGCACTGCTCTTGATGTAACTGATATGTGTATGTGAAAAGTCTGTGCTCCTGCTGCCTGCATGAATTGTGGCAACGCCATCGTGTCATGCACCCTAGTGAAAGAAAGGTAATGGACATCTTGGCATCTGCTTGAGTGGTGAAATACAGCAATAATCTGGGTTGAGCGGGCTTCCCAGGCCTCTGGTGCCAGTGCACCTGTTACACAAACTGAAGGTATGCAACTGTTCATGGTTATAAGTGAATTATATGTTTGTCTTCGTATAAGGAAGGTTGACTTGCTGTTGCCCTCCCTGTTCCCTGTCTAAGGCAAGATTGCACTGTTGCCGCAATTCTGCGAATGTTCTGTGAATGAGTGAAGCTTGCGCTGCTGTGCTCATGTGGTACATGTTGGATGTGTCGTACTATCATTAGGTATAACAAAGGTGTGCCGCTTTCATGGTCACTCTATGATACTGGCTCGTAAATGTACATATGTATTTACACACAACACACAACACGCACACGCATGGGCAAATATTTTCTTTTTTCTTTTGTATAATGGGACAGTTTAAAAGGTAGGAAGATTAGAAGTATAAACTTGTTAGGTTGTGAATTGACATTTTCCGAACTTTCTGTATGATCAATCGATTTTTAGACATTTTTTGGGCGATTTTGCTACATTCATGCACCATTTTCTCAGAGGTACCTTTCTCACAGCCACACCTGTAAAACTCATGTCAATCAATCAAATCAATCAGGGATTTATAAAGTGCTACTACTTATCCGTGAGGGTCTCAAGGCGCTGAGTGGCTCAGGCTTGCTTGGTGTACAATGAAAACACTACAATAATTCACAGGTGGCCTTTCAGACCATAGGGCGTTTTTGCAAATATATATGAAGAATATGCACTATTTAATTCCATTTTTTTTTTTTAAATCTTACTTGGGCCCTGTAAGGTTTTTGACATAGGCTACAAAAGTTGGTGAGGGAATTTCTAATTTTATGTTAAACTTTATTTGTATAGCGCACATACACCAGGTTGGTTTCTTGACGCTGTTCTGAAGATGTTCGACTATGGTGTTACTAGTATGCCTGTTTAAATAGCCAAGTCTTTAGGAGCTTGCGGAAACTCATGATGTCTGTGCAGGATCTGATCTCAAAAGGCAGGGAGTTCCAGAGTTTGGGGCCCAGGGTGGCAAACCTTGTCCCTCCAGCGCGTTTTAGCCTGAAGGATGCTATGGTTAGTAGACGCATATGAGCAGATCGCAGGTTGCGGGTAGGAGTATATCTGTTGATCAGATTATTGATGATTTTAGGGCTTTTGTTATTCAGGGCTTTAAAGATGATGCATCCTACCTTAAAGGCGCATCTTTGGTTTATTGGAAGCCGATGTAGTTTCTTCAGAAGGGGGGTGATATGTTGGCGCCTGTTTTGGGGAGAGAATGTGGCCCAAACTGCTTATGCGGTCGACCTCGGAGCTGCGGAACCACGTTCGAGTCCCTGCAGGGATGCTCAACATTCTGTGATTCTGGGCAAATCAACTAATCTCACTGTGCCTAACAAAAAAAAGGAATGTGTATGTCTGTAACTCAACTGGTGCTGGTGTAAAGCGCTCTGATACCCCTGGGTCTAGTTTGGACCATATAAAACTCCCAAATAAATAAATAAATCTGTGTTCTGTCCCAAGACACATGGAACTGCCTAGTTTAGTTCCTTGAAGCTGTTTCCTCTTTGTCATATTGTAATATGGCGCCTCCAGTAAGACAAGGCGCATCCTTCCTTTCTCTTGGATATTTCCAGTTGCCCACGGCCCTCCCCTGCCTCTAGGAGTAAGTAACACGTGTAAAACATCACTTCGGCTGGCAGCATGCCACCGAGGGAGCTCCCTCACGCACTTGTAAGTGCAGCTTTTAAATGTCTGGAAGACAAGCAACTTCAAAGGATGCGCGAGGAGCCACCCAGCAGCACAGCTCGCAGACGGATTCACGGGCAAGGAAGGAAAGGGGGAGAAGAGGGGGAGGGGGAGCTTAGAGAAGGTGAGAAAGAAGGAGTGCAGCAAGAGCGAGGTGGAGAAGGGGAGAAAGGACGAGCAAGCCGAAGAACCTAGGGGCATATTATCAAGGGATTTATCTCTGCTTTTTTGGCTTTAAAAGCCAAGAAAGCGGAGATAAAATTATCTCCCTATCAGCAACAGGGTGCTAACACGCAAATTCGCATGTTAGCACCCTTTTTCTCTACGTTTCCCCTTGCATCTCTAATGAGATGCAAAGGGGGCATTCCAGAGAAAAATAATAGGAGAAATGTTGTTAAGCGACATTTCTCCTATTATCAAGGATTTCGCTAACCCTGTTAGTGATAAAAAAAGCAGCGCTAACCGCGGTTAGCGCTGCTTTTTTTACACCTGGTATTTTCCTGACTTAGCCATGATATCCTATGGAAGGTGGATATCCTGGCTAAGTTTGTGAGCCCCTATCATCAAGCTAACGCCAAACTTCGAGAGATTATCGTTGGTTTTCCAGCGATAATCTCTCATTTGGCAGTTAGCACGAGGATTTTTATCACTTCTGAGATAAACCTTGCTAATAGCAAGTTATCTCTGCGATAATTTCCGGCGATGCTTAGCGTTAAAAAATTTGTTGCTAAGCCTCGTTAGCGATAAATATCGCTAATCGTTGGTAATATTCCCCCAGCAACGAAAGTGGGAATCGGGACAAAGCGATGGGAAGAAAGCTGAGCTGGCAGTGTATGAGAAACAAGCAAGTGAAGGGCGAAAGAATGGGATTCTAGTGGAAGAAAAGAAGAAATAGGATAGATTGGAAACGATTTAGAGGAAAACCGGTGTAAAAGTTTAGGTGACAGTTCAGGGAAAGGGCGGGGTTATCAATTGACCTTACAACATATCCTGATAGGTCTTTTTCTTTCACAACACAGTCTTCAGGAAAGCCATGACTTCCACCTCACCGACGTAACACAATTTGTAAATGTTCCCATTGATGTCTATCCCAGGAGTTTGCAAAGTTTTTTGATATTTTCACACATTTTTGCAACGCTCTTGATTTTATTTCACAAACTTGGCAATGATTGTACATTTTCCCAGGCTTGCTTTCACATGGAAGCTTTTTTGCGCACTGTGAGGTTATTTCCACTACAAATAAAGAGAGAGTTTTCTCTCAAATGCAACCCAGTCAAGCTGGATAATGTATGCAGTCTTTTTCTACTTAAGTGGACCTTTTGTTCAGCTTTTCCAAGGACGGTGGCAAATGTCTGCTGACTTTTCCTCTTTTACCGAACATTTCTATGCACACTTGTATTGTACAGGAGAAAAAGTGAACCATTTTCTGCAAATTATATTTTATGCTGTACCATTTTTGTGTGTTAAATAGAGATATATGCGACATACATTGTCATCAAGGTCATGTATGAATTTCTAGTGAAGAGTTTAAATAGCACACTTTGCAACCTTCACAAAATTACACCTTTTACATAAAAAGATCATACAGGTTGGGAAAGTAAATTGAACAATTCTCGTTTAGACTGGGGTTAATTGGCTTCAACATTCATTACACTGACGATGACCAGATTTAACTGAAAGTCAGTTTCCCCTGGGAGATCTTCACTGACAAATATGTGAGCGATTTTGCATGAACGCTTCTCACAATGCACTATGCGAGCGCAAGATTTGCTGCATATGTGAAGCTTATAAAAGAAATCAAAACAACCTAAGTAAGTTATTAGTACTGAAATTCCATAAAATAGCATCTGTGGGCGGAGGGACAAGACGGGAAGCAGATTAAAGGGACAGCATCACAGTATTTGCTGACAGCTCCTCTGGTCTTTGTTTTGGTTAATCATATAATAGGAACAACACAACCAAAGAAACTGATCTGCTGTTGACGGTCTCATGTTGTCAGGTAGGTGTAAACTGAGAGATAGTGCTGCTTTTTGACACCTGAGCCCGCGGGATGGCTCTGCTGTCTGAGTCCTGACCTCGTGACCTCTGTTTTACATGAGGCATAGCTCTGCAGTCTGATGCCTGAGGCATAGCTCTGCTGTCTGAGGTCTGAACTTGTGACCTCTGACATGAGGCATAGCTCTGCTGTCTGAGGCCTGTCCTTGTTTCCTCTGTTGGATATGAGTCATACACCTGGTGTCTGAGGCCTGACCTCGTGACCTCTGTTTCACATGAGGCATAGCTCTGCAGTCTGATGCCTGAGGCATAGCTCTGCTGTCTGAGGTCTGAACTTGTGACCTCTGACATGAGGCATAGCTCTGCTGTCTGACCTCATGACCTCTGTGTGTTACGAGGCATAGCTCTGCTGTCTGAGACCTGACCTCGTGACCTCTGTTTGACATGAGGACTAATTTTGCTGTCTAATGCCTGAACCTGTACATTTAGGGGCATATTCTCAAGGAGTTATCGTCACTTTATCGCAACCAAAGTCGCAATAACATTATCACCCCATTCACAAGCTGGTGCTAACAGCCTATAGCACCAGTTTACCGGCGATAGCAGCAGCAAAAAACATCGCCACAGATGACCCCCGCAACTATCACTAATGAGATGCAGCAACAATACCACTCTGCAACATTCTCAACGACCAGCCAGATCGGCAAAAAGACCACAAACATGCGATAAGGCGTGTTAGAAGCAGGAAACTAACACCTGCTCTGACCTGGTGCAAAGTCGGACAACAGGCTGCACCACAAAAGGGAGCCCAGCCCAAACCCACACCTGAAGAACAACAGATGCCATGGAGCTACTGAACATGCGGGCTGGACACCCAAGAGGGCCACAACACCCACCACCACCAGGACCAAGACCCCCCTCCACCCCTGGGCCCCACCTCGGGCACACCCGACCTCCCCGGACCAAGACAATGCACATCAACGGCTCGAAAACATGAACAAAAGCACCCTCCTGATATCGCACAATTGCAACAATCAACATACATGTGAGTACTAAAATCCTGATTCATTCATACACCATTGAAAGACCAAACAAAATGTCACATTCTAATTAATCTCCAAACAAGTATTTTGAAGAGTCATGGCGGGGCATCCCTGGACAATCTGTGACCCACAGCCTGCAAGACAAAATCAAAGATAAGAAGGTGTGACAGGCACTTATCAAGGGACAGGGAGAGAGAGAGAGAGAGAGAGAACGAAAGAGAGAGAAAGAGAGAGACTGAATAAGGAGCGCAAGGCCACTCAGGCCCTTGGCTCATGCAAACATGCCAACAGCTGCGTGTGTCTCGAAATTTGTGCACCCCAAATCACAGGCCTGGCATCAAGGTCAGTGCAAAGGCCACATCACATTTCAGAAATGCGAGCAGTAGTCAGACTAAAATTAGGTATTAAAGCTCCTTTGTTCCAACACACAAGGCGGAAGGCCAACCAAACCTCCGACCTTGGTCCTGAATGCAGCTGGCACACCCTGTGTGAGATACCATATCAGCCTCCGACGACTCCCACACCACGAACTGCGCTAATGAAAAACCAACGTGCCCACACTCCACACACACTTGTCCCTGCACAACCTACACCTGCAAGGGATGCCCTTGACACATTGGTTGAAAACAACCCATACACCCAAATGTTGCACACACATATGACTCATTGGCCTGAGCTGTAGCATATCGTCCACAGAACTGCCACCGGTATGAGGAGTACCGGTGCTACAAGACCAACAAACGATATGGGAGGCAATCCCGGGCACATGCACATTCCCTGTCACGTGGAACTGTACCGTGTACGAATGCTGCATCTGTTGTGATCCCTGCCGACGGCAGTGTTGCAAATCAGTTTCTATCTGAGTTTCCATCTTGCCTACGTCACCTGCGTCCAGTCCTGGTTCCACTGTTGATCATGCACATTTGAATGGCCCATGGAGGTCTGCCTATCCAGGGCAACAGTAGCTGAATTGGATTATGACCTGACAGTGCGCCCCCTGTTGGCCCACGACCAGGAGTGTCACCGGGATAGCCGTGCATGGGATGCACTGATCTTTGGCGTATATGCTGGCAGTTGTGCATGGGAGATTGCACAACTCCTCGTGTGCAGTGACCACATCGAGGCGCTCCCCTATTGAGCTGTGTTGCAGATTGGGGAAACGGCATGGACGGAGCACATCTGCCCTGACCAGTTAATGGATTGGGTCACCCTGGTGTTCCTTGAACCCGACAAAAACATACTATTGGAACACATTGCCCATGAAGCTGCGCTGGCATTCATGGACGAGTAACTACGTTCCTGCAGCCGCATCGGATTGTCACCCACAGCAGAGGTCCCAACACCTTGCTGCATCATGGAGAATGCTCACATATCCCACCACAACAGTTGACATGTCTGCCTTTGTCTGGACTCAGAATGCATGTGCATGGAACTACGCGTGTGCACACACACCTGTGCAAGGTGATGCACTTCCATGGTTGGAGCAGCACAGCATCATTTGGCAACATTCCCAATTTGGGCATACTGCTGGGGGGAGAGTACACACTTTGCAATCTAGAACGACATGTGACCTTGTCAGACCCTTTCACCTGATCACTGTCAGCAGAGCAGACAGTCATCACAGTCCGGTGGCAGAGCACTATGGAGACCCCATGGGCTGTGAGTCGTGGTCCCTCACATGGGGCAATGGGCAGATGTTCATAGATAAAGAAAGGTGCACTCCAATGAAGTCAGTTGCGCAAAAAGGTTTTTTGAAAATTCTTCTCTTTATTCATATTAATTTTTCATAAAAACGGCACAGCCAACGCGTTTCGCTCCCCTAGCGCCACGGGAACTTCGTCAGGGCTGTAATAATCATAATATACACAAACATAAATATACGGGAAACATCCTTTACAACGCAACTTTTACCACGCAGTGCCTTTACGATGCAACTTTTACAACGCAAACCATTACAATGCATTGCGCTGGGGGGGCGCTCTAGGATAGGGAATACGTTTAATTTACTATCCAACACCTTCCCTAGTGTCCACGGAGACTGGAGTTGGAATAGTAAATTAAACTATTCACTATCCAGCACCCCAAAGCGCTATGCGTTGTAAAGGTTTGCGTTGTAAAAACTGCGTTGTAAAGGCATGCGATGTAAAAGCATGTGTTGTAATGTTATACATCCAAATATACATATATAAAACATAAATGCACAGTACAAACAAAGTGTTTTACACTAAACCTTACACAACAAATATATATACCCCCAAAGCACAGAAATTAAAACTTTTAACATATACAATACAAGTACATATATATTACATTTAAAATTGTTTAAGATCAAGACACAAGAGAAGCAAAAAAGGATTATTCAAAATCATAGGAATAGTAACAGTGGTAACAAAATTTATCAAGTAGAACATACAAATCCCTCAAGTTGGTGTGTCCGGTGTGTGTGGCGGGGTAATGACTGCATCACTGTGTGCTACAGACACATCAGGGTGCGTAGGTGATAGGGCTGCATCACTGTGTGCCACTGACACATCAGGGGTCGGAGATTTTTGTCAAAGTTCCCACTGCAGTCATCTGGGACCGGCTCAGTGGCAGCAATAGCAGGATGATAAACTGCAAGACATGGAAGATCCCAGCTACATCTCGCTGGTGTTCAGCCGTGCCAGCCACACTTCTAGCCTGCATCTGCTCCATGGTCTCAATTGTCCTGCGCATCTGTGCCAACTCTGTGCTATCATCGCTGGTGCCTGTCTGACTAGACAGTTCTTGTATCCGAGTGATGGCCCCAACAAAGTCAGCCAAGGATTGTGCATGGAGCATGGTGCGGACAGTAGGTGTTCGTTAGGGACTGTAAGTGGTCCCTGATGGGACTCAGGCACCCACGTATGGCAGCAAATTTGGCTGGCATGAGCTTGAAACCCACCCCCAACTCATCAGTCAACTTCACCGGGAAACCCAACACATGGCGGTGAAATTCCATGTGTTGTTCGTGGGGGTCCTGGGAGACCACCAAGGTGTTTTGTGTTTCCTGCTGTGTGGTCGGTGCAGGTGGTGGGGTCACCTCGAGGCAGCTGGCTGCCCTGCTCCTGGGGGAGGGGTGTAGATGATGTCCATTAGCCGTTGGAGGGTGTCTGAACATATGTGCAGGTTGTCCTCTTCATCATCACTGATGGGTTTTGTGGTCTGCTCTGCATTAAGTGTTGTTTGTCCCTCTGCAATGTTAAGGTGAAATGCAGGTTAACAGTGTTTCCCATGTATTTTGCCGCTTTGCAGATATTTTGGTGGTGCTGGCTATTTGATGGCAGGTACTGACAAAGTGGTCCCAAATGAACAGTCAATAGTTGCAAGATTCAAAACTCATACACAAAATATTCACAACAACATTGTTTTTAATCACAACGTGCAATATACAAAATCTTTTATAAAAATCCCTGCACAGTCAAAAGCATAAAATGCCCCAAGGGGATGGGTTCAAGGAAGGGTAGTGGTGGGATAGTAAAGGTATAGGAGCTACACACATTGGTCAATAGTACCCAAATGCAGTAAACATACTGGAAGGAAATAAATCAAATTTACATTATGTAATCATGCCTCAACGTAAAACCACAAATTATATTTCATAAAAGAGGCTGAACACAGAGAAAAAAAATGTCGACGTTTCAACCCAGGTAGGTGCAGGCGTGTTTAAAACCTTGCTATGGGGTCTTCATCAGGACGGGGGTAAGGAAAATTTATATTTGATGGCAGACAGTGGGTTTTTCTACTACATAACAGATGTGTGGTAGTACCCGTACATCGTCATTACACAGTGTCAGGCAATGCAAGATGTGAGTGGCCAGTTACTACGCACAAGCGGAATCTGTTGTGGCCTTTGTCCTGTGGTGTAGGTGTTGCACTATGTACCACATTGCCGCCATTGCTGATGTTCTGTGATTGCTATGTGTGTGCTGCATTGTGAGGAAGTCGCCTCTGCAACTCTGATTTTGTGGACCCTTATCCCTTTGAGGGGGTGTGGCATTGATTTGTGTGCTTTTCGGTGGCTGAAATATTTGCGACATGGGTAATTTGTGCTCTTGGACAGAATTTGTGTACTTGTGCATTGTTTGCCTGCTGCTTCTATTGGACAGCATGGGTTGTGGGTGCACGTAGATATGTCGGAGTGTGATCTGCTCCTTTACGGATGTGATCTACATTGGGCCACCTCCATGTCGAACCGTGCACCATGTCATGTATTTTGGCTGCTGCCATGCTATCGGCCATGCAGTGTCCCTTGCATAGTCAGTGTGGCTCACACAGCCCCCTGCTTTTCTGGATTCATCACACGTGTATGGATAGGTTGTGTTGTTGTTGATTTGGTGGGGGCCCATATGTGCATATGGTGTTTGTATGTGTGCTGCAGTGTGCCAAAGGTATCTGGGACATGTCCCACAGTCATTGTGTGTGTATTGTGCATGTGTGCCATTGGGCCCATCTCCCCAGTCCCCCCAGTCCCTGGTCGTTACTCACCCTGTTGCTGTTGCGTCAGGTCATATCGAGCTGTGTCCAGGCCCCCGACTCCTGCCACCGTCTCCACACTGGTGACATGGCCACCATTTCCTCCAGCTCATCCAGCTCATCCAGCTCCTCCTGTGGCGCAGGAATCCCACCTCCGGTCACTGTTTCTGCCTTCCTGTTGGCAGTGAGTTTCTGTTTGGTCTGGCTTTGCACATCATGCCAGCGCCTCTTGACCTCCTCCATTGACCTTCTCAACACTATGACTGCATTGAAGTTGGTGACAATGGATTGCCATATTTCCGTTTGGGTTGCCAGTGCCACAGTGGAGGTGACAAACAGTTGTTGGTAGTGTTATATCACCTCCGTGACGATAATCCGGTCTTCCAGCGGACTGAACACCGTCTTCCTCTTCCTCTTCTCCTTGCCCTTCCCCGAACCCGGTGTTCCATGCTGGTCCTCCGTGGGGCTTGTGGGGTTTAGATTGTCCTCTACACTTGGTGCGGGTGCATCCATGCTGCTAAGCAGTTTGAATTGGTTTTGGTGTGGGTTTTTTTGGCTTTTATAGTGCATTTTACCGAATGATGCGTGGGAATTGCAGGCCTGTCACTGGTTTTCACTGATATTGGTATCAGGCTTTGGGGCATCGCAACTGTTTTAGCGTTCGTGTTTCGCATTTTGTGTTTATCACGTTGGATTTTACGCGGTCATTTGGCGCGTTATCTTGCTACTATCGCATGGTGCCACTGGGTTGGGAAGTTGACGTTAAGACAGTGTTATTTTCTCGCAATAGACTGTGATATTCAAAGTTGCGTTGAGTGAAATTTGCGATGCTTAACACACGTTCTTGAGAATATGCCCTGCAGTTTGGTAAAAGTGATAATTCTGCTGTCTGAGGTCTGAACCTTAAACCTGAATAAATGGGAGCGATAGCTCCGCTGTCTGAAGAATGAACTGGTAAACCTGTTTTATTAAGTGAGATAGCTCTGCTGTCTGTCAGCCAGTAGAGCTATCTCACTTAGTAACACAATACAACTGGTTTACTTACCTGTAAACTTGGTTAAATAAGAGTGATTGGCTTGAACCTGTTAGCTCTGTGTAACATGAGAAATAATTCTGTTATATGAAGTCAACAAATGTGATCCGTGCAACCTGAGAAATAGCTCTGCTATGTTAAGTCAATGCACGCGCCTTCTGTGTAGTTTGAGCGATACCTGTGCTGGGTGAGGCATGCGCCTATTAGCTTTTTGTAGTCCGGGTTGCTGTTAAGCTGTCAAACAATCTAATGCCTTTAAGATTTATGTAACCAATAGAATAGCTTTTCTGTCTACAGCTAAAACCACTAAAGTCCATGCAACCAGAGGGATAGCTCTGCTGAGTGAAGCTTGAACCTTGCAGGTATTTGCCACAAGATGAATTGCTCAGGTTTGTCACATGATAAATAACACAGCAGTCTAAATCCAAAGCACATGGATCTGCATAACGTTGATGTAGCTCTGCTGTGTGAGGCCTGAAATTCTGTTTTGTGTCACCACAAACAATAAATTCCCTTTTTTGGATGTATGACGTTACAACGCATACTTTTACATCGCATGCCTTTACAACGCGGTATTTACAACGAATACCATTACAACGCATAGTGCTTTTGGGTGTTGGATAGTGAATTATTTAATTTACTATTCCAACTCCAGTCCCCGTGGATAGTAGGGAAGGTGCTGGATAGTAAATTAAATATATTCCC
Source organism: Lissotriton helveticus (assembly GCF_964261635.1). Taxonomy (NCBI): domain Eukaryota; kingdom Metazoa; phylum Chordata; class Amphibia; order Caudata; family Salamandridae; genus Lissotriton; species Lissotriton helveticus. Next base: position 188,838,332 of record NC_136068.1, on the reverse strand, counting down.
TATCCTAGAGCGCCCCCCAGCGCAATGCGTTGTAATGGTTTGCGTTGTAAAAGTTGTGTCGTAAAGGCACTGCGTGGTAAAAGTTGCGTTGTAAAGGTTGTACACCCCCTTTTTTGGATGAGGTAGAGGGCTGCAAGAACTTCCTTTAAAAAGTGATCTCTCAACAACACCTTTTCTTTTATGTCAGGGACACCACTTAAAAAATTCTGTGGGGTTTACCCAGGAAAGGCTAGTGAACACTGAGGGGCATAGAAGTCATAAGAGTTTTTCTTGGACTGAAAAATGAAATATAATTGGTAATCTCTTCTCTATAGCTACTCAATTATTGTGTACTTTTCATGTAATGCTACAGTGTTAATCTCAGTACAACCAGATATTTTTAAATCCTTCAATCCATGTGATAAGGGTTACTCTACTTTTATGAAACAAGTGGGTATATTTACATGGGAATAGTGCCACCAGAGCGTCACATTTAGCTATGCCCTTCTCCCTATTTACAAGGTGGCGTTCAGCCACTGTAGGTGACTTAACGCCGCCTTGTAAATAGAAACCCTTTACACTCATCACTTAGTGTGAAAGGGGCGTGCCTTGGGTGTTGCTGTGGGCATTACATCGCAACGCACATTGCTTTTTTACGCTGTCCAAAATTTACAAGGATCCGTAAATCTGAGGCAATGCCAAAAACGGATGCCATGCAAAAGCAGGCATTAGAATGGCATAACGTGGAGAGATACTTTTATTTCTCCTTGTTTTTGCTCTTTCTACGTGTGCTGCATTTGCTATTATTGACTGTTTATGTGCAGGAAGGGACACATTAAATAATGGTTATTTGCAGAATGCAGCACACATAGAAGTAACAAATCGCCATTATTGATTGGTTATGTGCAGGAAGGGACACCTTCCTGCACAAAAACAATCATTCCTTGCAATGCAGGGTCCCATGCACTATGGTGCAAGTGTGCCGGCGTTGGCGCTAGGTAGCTAATTTTAGCACTAGCTCTAGGGAAAACACAGGGGTGCTCCGTATTGTTGTAAATTTGGCGCATCCCTGCGTTTTGGAAATGTCAGAGTGCGGCGCTGCCAAATTTGGCACAGCTTCGGGCTTTGACATTTCATTGTAAATATGCCCCAAGGTTCCTGGCTGTAAATAGTATTTTTGTACTACGTCCCACCCTTCATTTTATGGTGAAAGAGAGCTTTACTGTGGTATAAGAATTAAAAAAAAAGTGGCATGAGCTTCTGCTAAGACCATGAAAGTCCCTGAGATTTGCAAAGCCACTTGGCATGGCAGATGTTTTGTGCATGCCATGGCTCTCCTGTGAAACCAAATGCCACTGCATTTAGGGTCCAATCAAACCTTATGAATTTTAGATAGCATTAAAAATCCTTGCTTTTTCCTCTTTCTTCAAAATTTTGACCTGACTATGCTTTTCTGTTGATACCAGCACCAAGATGTCTTTCGGGCATTCGTTGCGCTTTATACATTTAAATCAAATCACATCAGAGGGAGACCTGGATCATTGACAGAAGATTGGAACCAACAACATTGAGGACCAAAATATTGAGAAAGTAATTGCAAGTAGATAAGTATAGATTTACTATTCTTAACTCCACATCTACGTAGCTTGAAGATACATATTTAGTCAAGGTACATATATGTGAAGTTATGTATAGTAAAACTTTGCTTACCTATAGAAACTAACCTTCATGGTATTTTTGTCCTCAATATTCTTGACATGATGTTTCGTCCCACGATATTTTTGGTTCCAATATTGTTTGCAGGCACCTGGATATCCACTATTGCTCAATCAAACAACCAGTCGTTTGTTAAGCGCAGCTACTCACCCGTGAGGGTCTCAAGGTGTTGGGGGTTAGGGGGTGTAGGTTCGGGTCCATCAAGGAGGGGGTCCATCGAAGAGCCATGTCTTGAGGTCTCTTACGAAGATGGGAAGCGATGTTGTCTGTCTGAGGTGGAGGAGAAGGGCGTTCCAGGCCTTGGCCGTGAGGAAGGAGAAGGAGCGCCTCCCGATCTGGTTTTTCTGATGCGTGGGATCACGGCATAGGAGGACTGGGCTGATCGCAAGGTCCTTTGGTGTGCGTGGAATTTAAGTTGGCTGTTCAGGTATGCTGGTCCTGTGTTGTGAGTGATTCTTGCCTCGATAGGGAGCCAGTGAAGTGTGCGCAGATGCTGGGAGATGTGGCAGTGTTCTGGCAGGTTGAGGACCAGTCTTGCGGCTGTATTCTGGATGTTCTGTAGCTTGCCGGTGAGGTTTTTGTTTATTCTGGCGTAGAGTGCGTTGCTGTAGTTGAGTCGGCTGGTGACCAGGGCGTGAGTGAAGGTCTTTCTGTGTTCAAGGGGGATCCATTTGAAGGTCTTACCTAGGAGGCGGAGGGTGTGGAAGCAGGAGGACGAGACTGAGTTGATCTGTTGGTCCATTTTGAGCTCGGAGTCCAGGATGATGCGTGGGATCACAGCATAGGAGGACTGGGCTATTCGCAAGGTCCTTTGGGGTGCGTGGAATTTAAGTTGGCTGTTCAGGTATGCTGGTCCTGTGTTGTGAGTGATTCTTGCCTCGATAGGGAGCCAGTGAAGTGTGCGCAGATGCTGGGAGATGTGGCAGTGTTCTGGCAGGTTGAGGACCAGTCTTGCGGCTGTATTCTGGATGTTCTGTAGCTTGCCGGTGAGGTTTTTGTTTATTCTGGCGTAGAGTGCGTTGCTGTAGTTGAGTCGGCTGGTGACCAGGGCGTGAGTGAAGGTCTTTCTGTGTTCAAGGGGGATCCATTTGAAGGTCTTACCTAGGAGGCGGAGGGTGTGGAAACAGGAGGACGAGACTGAGTTGATCTGTTGGTCCATTTTGAGCTCGGAGTCCAGGATGATTTCCTGGTTGCGTGCGTGGTCCGTGGGGGTGAGTGGGTTTTGGAGGGTGGGGGCCACCAGGTGTCGTTCCAGGGGTCGTGGTTTGATTCCATGATGAGTACTTCCGTCTTGTTGGTGTTAAGTTGTAGGCAGCTGTTTTTCATCCATTTGGCGACGGCTTCCATACCTTCTTGAAAGTTGTGTCTGGCTGTGTTGGGTTTGTTGGATAGGGAGAGGATGAGTTGGGAATCATCTGCGTATGACACAACGTTGAGTCCATAGGTTTTGACGCTGGGGCGAGCAGAGCCATGTTGACGTTGAAAAGTGTTGGATTGAGGGAGGGCCCCTGAGAGACTCCACAGGTGGTTGGTGTAGGGTCCAAGAGGGAGGGGGGAGTCTGACCCGCTGCATTCTGTCAGAAAGGAATGAGCTGATCCAGCCGAACGCCTTATCCAGGGTCCCTCCGTCGAGAAGTCTGCGTATTAGGGTGCGGTGGGAGACTGTGTTGAATGTCACTGAGAGGTCGAGCGGGACAAGGGCTACTGTTTCTCTTATGTCCAGTAGAGTGCAGATGTCGTCTGTTGCGGTGAGGAGGGCGGTTTCCATACTGTGGTTTTTCCTGAAGCCGGATTGGTTATACAGAGTACCTTTGCTTGAAAATCAAATTTTTTCTAGGGGTTACGCAACACCTTTCCCAAGAGAGCTCTTAATGGGAAGTTCCCAAGAGAGCTCTTAATGGAAAGTTCATAAGTATAAGTAGGTGGGCCAGTCCTTAGCAAAGTCTTGTTTGGGTGAAATGTCTGACTGTGGTCTAGCTACATTACAATAAAGGGGGGTTGAACCCATGCAGTCGCGGGGACCTGGGCGTTATGTAGTAAATGTAAGTAGGGGGTCCCCGCAAGGAGGAGGTGTTGGGTCAAACACCCACACAACTATAATTATAAATCAAACAATCAAAAAATAAACAAAGAGTTATTCAAAGGCAAATGTTGTCATTTATTCAACAACACTTCGTATAAATCAGTGAAGTATTACATTCAAATTTAAACAATACAAGGCCCCTAAGTTAGAAAGGAAAGGGAAAGGAGGGGGTAGTGCTCAAAAGCGGTGAGAAAGTCTAGCAAAGTACACAGACTCAAAAGGAATAAATATTTACAATCTTCAAAACGTCATTGGAATTATTTGCAAAAGCAAAAAGCCAACATCAATTATGGCATATATTAAATACAATTTTCATGGGGACATTCTACGGTCACAAATATGAATCACTATAATACAGGAAATGCGCCGGAAACCCCAAAGGATGAAACTCGTCGACGTTTCGACCCCAACATGTAGGCTAGATTAAGTCCTTTAACGGGGTCTTCATCAGGACAGGTGCAACGGGGGAGGGACGAAGTGGGGCCATCCTGTCTGTAAAGTTAAAATTAAAAACCCGTGTCAAAATAAATAAATTAATTCGACACAACAATCATTATCATCGTACCCATAATTGGCAATCAAAATGAACCATGGAGTCCGGGTCATAACAGACCTCAGGACTAGGATAACGAGAACAGAGTGCGTAATTAATCATGCTCCGTCTCGGTGGTATGAGTCAATTTTACAGAGGACAGTTATAACCAACAAGGAATGAAAAAAGACATAGTAGAAAACACACTACAAAAATGAACTCACTTCAGATAAGAATAATCAGACCGCTGAAGTCTGAGATCCGATTTGTTTAAATGTTTCAAACGAAACTAGCTGCTCCAAGAAAAACACCAACTCTAGGTTGAATAATGATGAAATTGATGTTAATATATGACTAAAATAGAATAAACAATCATGAAACGCATTTGTACAGTGCGATTATCAACTCACATTGGCTATCCAGGTATGAAGACACTGGTAATCAAATATGGTAACAGGTATTGCTCATTCTCGCCGGATAAAACTGTTGAAAAACGTATAACCCTTATTAGAGGTTGGCTCATGTAGTCAGTTAAATCAAGTGCCGCAGCAATATAACCATACCATCATACCTTTGTAAAATTGCCGGTTGGCCCTTGTATATATCTATGTCAGGCCACGGAGGAATCAGTTGTGGTACTGTGGCGTATTCATACGCTGTAAAAATGAAAGCAAGAAGCAATTTGGTAACATGTTCCCATTAATGGAACAACCAAACCCCCTTCAAAAGGCCGAAACATACCTCATATGAAGATCTTTGTTTAAGAAAGTCCACACTGTACTAGAGGGAACAGCCTGTTCAGTTACATGCGTAATCCGCCATGTATCAAACGTACCAAATGCGTGTTGTCAATAAATCCTATAAAAGACATAAATCGCCGGTCAGCGCGACTAAACAGGGATATGAACCCGTTTATCACAGAGTCAACGTCTAGCTACAGCACAGCTCCTTTGCCACCATCCCAACCCCTTCCTTCTTCAGTTTGATAAAAAATAAACATTTAGATCTAAATGATGGCGGCTGGCAAACGTACACAAAGACATTCACAAAGACATTCATAAAATCTTAAAGGACGCTCTTATGCTTGAATTTTGCCCACTGAATGTTCAGATTAAAGTTAGAACATGCACATGAAAGTATGTTTACAATCTCCAGTTAGGCTGGCCATTCTAGATGTGTCCTTTGAAAATGTGTAAACTGAGAGCAATGTGCATTAGAGGTTGGGGGCCTATCTGTTTTCCTAATCCATTTAAATACCTTCATTTTTGTTCCCAGATTCTTCTAAAGTCTAGTCAGGCTCAGTCAGAGGTATTCATATTTACATACTCTGTTCTTCCTTTCTTTCACTTCTATGGAGAACCTCCTCACAGACACATTTTAATTCATTCATTTAGCTTCCTTCTACTGTGTGGTTTTGACACTTCGATAATAAATCCTATGAATTTGTATCTAGAAAGACTTGTTTTAGCTTCAGGCTGATTTAGCATGCGGTGTGTGTATTTTGAAGGTCAGCTATTTAGAACACAATGCACTCATTTCACTCTTCAAAGGCGAGCACAGTTCATTGGTGGTGAGCTGGAGAGAGAAGGGTACATAGTCCAGGGGATAAACTGCAGACTGAATGACAGATAATATGTAGGCCTAAATTCTGGGTAGCCAACAGCCAAATTGAAGGATCCTTAGCGAATTATTTTTCTTCTCTTTATGTCATTTCCGTTGCCCGTCAAATTTAGGGGCTGTTTGAAGTAAATCAGATCAGAATGTGAGTTAAAAAACTCATTTGTATGTGGTTTAGAAGACTACAATGTCCTTATATTTCGACAGTTTGCATGAGAGCAGGAGCTGTTTTGGGCTTCACAGCAAATCCAAGATGCTCATGCAGCCAGCGTGATATTCTTGAATCCTTCTAAAATTCGCATTTAAAAGTATTCATTTAAATATGTGAAATACTCTGCAAAAACATATAAAAAATGCAAAAAACATACAGGGTCTGATTTGCAAAGGTAAACTCAGGCTTCAAGTCCACAGGATTGATGACCCTATCTTACTCTCTCCTACTGATGTACATTTGTAGTGAGGAGAATCTGACTGGTTTATCCCACCTGCATTTTGAGTAGATTAGAAGCAGATGATTGCTTCAAGGGATGTGAGAGGTTAACAGTAGCTAGGCCATAGAGGTAAACAGACAAAATATCGAATTCAAAATATAGAATAGCCATAACATCGAAGTCAAAATATAGAATGGACAAAATATCAAATGGGCAGAATATAGTGGTGAAAAATATCGAATTGAAGGTAAGTAATATAATATAGGTATTAAATTATATTGAATTTTTAATAATGTCGAATTTTATTTTTTTAAAGTGTTTTGTATGTTAGTATATATGTGAAAAGTGTATATTTTTTGTAATTTATTTTAAGTAATGAATTTTATGTTATTTAATTTTTGCGTAATTTATTTCTGTAGCGGGTTGTGCGTTTATAGGGGAATAGGGTGGGAAGTAATTTAATTATATTAAATTAAATATTAATTTTTGGAAATTAGGAATTATTTTTAATTTAATTTTGCGTTTTAGTTCTGTAGCGGGTTGTGTGGTTTATAGGGGAATAGGGTGGGAAGTAATTTAATTGTAATTAATTAATATGTTAATTTATTTCTTTGTATTCATTTTGAATTAATTGTTAATTCATTTTTAATTGTTAATTAATACATTTTTAATTGATAATTAATTATTATTAATTGATTAATTGATAATTATGTTAATTTTATTAATTTATTTACCGTTGCGGTTTGTGGGTTTATAGGGGAATTGGGTGGGAAGTAATTTAATTGGAATTAAGTAAAATATTTTTATTTATTTATTGGTATTGATTTTTTATTTATTTTTAATTATTTTGTAATTGGTAATTAATTTGTATGATAGGTAATTCATTCTAATAACTTATATTTATTTGTATTTTTAATTGATTAATTATTACATGTTATTAAATTAGCAATTAATTTCAATTAATTTTTTAGTGGTATTGATATTTAATTTATTTTTATTAATATATTACATCTGTACTTACCCTACTGTTAAACTTACTTGATTGGAAATAGTAATTTTTACCCCTAGGCTATCCAACGCTTTCCCTACTATTGCACTGTATGGAGTGGGAATATACATTTTTACCCCTACGCTATCCAACGTTTTCTCTACTGTTGCACTCTCTGGAGTGGGAATAGTAATTTTTACCCTTAGGCTATCCAACGCTTTCCCTACTGTTGCACTCTCTGGAGTGGGAATAGTAATTTTTACCCCTACGCTATCCAACGATTTCCCTACTAGTGCACTCTATGGAGTGGGAATATTAATTTTTACCCCTACGCTATCCAACGCTTTCCCTACTGTTGCACTCTCTGGAGTGTGAATAGTAATTTTTACCCTTACGCTATACAACACTTTCCCTACTGTTGCTCTCTCTAGAGTGGGAATAGTAATTTTTACCCCTATGCTATCCATCGCTTTCCCTACTGTTGCGCTCTCTGGAGTGGCAATAGTAATTTTAACCCCTACGCTATCCAACGCTTTCCCTAATGTTGCATTCTCTGGAGTGGGAATAGTAATTTTTACCCCTATGCCATCTAACGCTTTCCCTAATGTTGCACTCTCTGGAGTGGGAATAGTAATGTTTACCCCTACGCTTTCCAACGCTTTCCCAACCGTTGCACTTTCTGGAGTGGGAATAGTAATTTTTACCCCTACGCTATCCAACGCTTTCCCTACTGTTGCACTCACTTGAGTGGGAATAGTAATTTTTACCCTCCCGCTATCCAACGCTTTTCCTACTGTTGCACTCACTGGAGTGGGAATAGTAATTTTTACCCTCTCATTATCCAACGCTTTCCTTACTGTTGCACTCACTTGAGTGGGAATAGTAATTTTTACCCCTACGCTGTCCAACGCTTTCCCTACTGTTGCACTCACTGGAGTGGGAATAGTAATTTTTACCCCTACGCTATCCAACGTTTTCCCTACTGTTGCACTCACTGGAGTGGTAATAGGGAATGTTACCCTCCCGCTATCCTACGGTAAAAATATTGTATATTTTTGTATTAATATTATGTTAATATATATATACGTTTTAAAAAAGTAACATTGTATGTTTTCATAACTTGAATTAATTATTTAATAATGTTATTTAATTATTTTTAAGTACGTTTTAATAAATTATATGTATTATTTCATTAATTATAAATTACTTTTAAGACATTTAAATAAATCCGATATTTTGACTAACTATATTTTTTAAAACGATATTTTTGATTTGATATTTTTGTACTTACCTGTTTGTAGATAGGAATTTGATATTTTTGTATTCCATATTTTTTCCTCGATATTTTGGTAATTCTATATTATTGTAATGGATATTATGTCAGTGATCCGCCATAGATTCCTTTGAAGTGAAAGCCATATGTTGAGCAGCGGTCCACCCGTTTCTCCGAATGTATTAGAGACTGAAACTTCCACAGCGCATAGTTGTAAATAGAGACGTTACCTCCTCCATTATGCTCTGTAGGAGGAAAATTAATCTCCAGTGAATGACACAGCTGGAGACACCCCATTTTCGTAGTATGGCTACGTGTAAACTTTAAGATAGTCTAATTGTGCTGAAACCAGAACTAAACAGTTCTGTATGAGGTATCCAACATATAGCATAGAATCCATGCAGGACAGGAGTGTGAAGTTGCAAAGACAGTGTACTCAAAACTTTGGATTTTTTCCCAATTCGTTTATGCATGTAACAAACTACAAAATGCAGATTCAACAACTCGTGGCTGAGAAAGCCATGACCGCTGCTCAGAGGTGCCAGCGGGTGGACTTCAATGCTCAGAGGCAGTACCTTGTCAGAACCATAATTTTGTAACATTTTCCGTTCCTCCCTTCCCTCTAGCATTGTCCCATCCCATGTGACAACATTACCGCTCTTTCTGCCTCCCTGTGGGCAGATCCCCTGTATCTACCATCCCTGCACGCACACTGCCTTGAATGGCGGTCAAGCCCCTCGTTCAAACACCGGCCCACCCCGTATACTCTCTTGTCCTCATCATACCTTTACCTCCACTGCTGTATTCTAGTCAAAGGATGTCCCCCTTCAGGCTGCTTAGGCTAGAAAACAGGTGAGGTGTGCTGGCAGTGCTCATGAAATCTTAACTTCTAAGAAGTCCCCACACACCTCATACTTTTGAGCAGTTTCCTTGACTCAAAGATGGAGCAGAGTTTTATTCAAGAAATAAGTAGGTTTTTAAATTGGCTCTTGAATCATAACCAAAACACTGAACACATTTTATCTTAATTTACCTATGAGATTTTAAGCTATATAACCTTTTATCTAATAAAGTGTGCTGCTAAAGTGGACTTGCTACAGAGAGGGATGTGTGTAATGTATCAACGTTGAGCCTCTTATGTTGCTTCCGCGCAGGACTAACCCTACCATATCACAAATCCTAACCCAAAATCTGTATTATTGGTGTCTCCAATACATAGAACAAGCCACTGAAATTCCAATATGGAATGTTCAATAAGTAAGAAACTAGTTAATGGTTAACAGGGAAAAGACACTGCAAGTGGCTAAAAGACACAATTTGCCCGCTTCATGCTTGGCACAGCATCATGTTGAGTTTATTGCATACTCAGGCCAGATTTCAGGGTACCATATATTATTGAAGGCTACATACAACATCAATGAAGGCTCCACAGATCAGTGCCAGCAACTGTTGGAAAACGCAACAGGTCATACCAAGATGCTAGTGGGGCAGGGAGATTGGCAAAAGGGCAAGGACAAAGGTACCACATTGCACCCAAAGCCCTCTGGAATCGGCTGAATGAAATTGTGAGTGGCCTCAGCGCATGAGAACGAGCTGCAGCACATGATTGAAGGCCACAACCTTAGCCCAAAGATCATTGGGCATAGCCTAAGGCCTTCAGTTCTTGTATTAGGACCAAGAGTTCATCAGTGTATGTGTTTGTGTAGTCCGAAGGGACTTCTAGAGGCACTTCTTTACGCAGGTGAAAGTTTGGTTTGCCAGAACTTTATTGTCTCTCCTCTTTGGGGATCAAAACTTTCCCTTGGAGTCTTTGGGTGAGCCAAATATTTGCCAGTTTGGAATAAACTAATGGTCTGGCCCTTATTGGTTTAGACTTATGCACAAGGTGGTTTAGTTGCCTATTTTCATACCCTATTCCATATGTCAATAGATCTCTTCTGAAATGCTTAGTATAGAGCCATAAAGCACTCAGGTATTTTAGTAGCTAATATAATTTGATTACTCATGGTAACATTGACAGATTCACCTCATTCGCAGCGAGTTTCACATCTTACGGTTGTAGTCAACAATTCCTATTTCTTACTGAAACCTGGTTTTCTCCTGAGTCACTGCCTGATGTTCTTGCGGCTCTTCCTGACTCTTACTATGCCCTTCGTGCCGATCGCCCGGACGGAAAAGTAGGTGGCGGAGTGGCCATGATAGTCCACTCCAAGTATCAGTTTCAGCTCCTGCCGTATCCCCCTATCGCATCAGTCGACTTTCTGGTCGCCCTCTCAGTCAACCTTGCGGTCCCTCTCACTTGCGCACTATTTTATCGCCCCCCCCCCCCCCAGGCCATGCCCCATTTTATTTCAGCTATTCAGGAACTGCTGGCCACCCTAGTGGTCAACAACTGCTCAGTGATGATCTTGGGCGACTTTAACTTCTGGCCCCATGACCCCCGGGAAGACCTCACATCCAAGGACTTCACCGAATCTCTCGGTTGCCTAAATCTTACTCCTCATATCCACCTTCCCACCCATATAGGTGGCCATATTCTTGACCAGATTTGTTCAACCAATTTACCTATTTCGTCCCTTACCATTTCCCCTTGCATCTGGTCTGACCACTCTCTAATCTCCTTCTCCGTCGACCTTGGGGCTACCAACAAGATCTCCCTCCCCAAAAACACCTGGGCTCGCAACTGGAACCGTGTGGATATGGCCACCTTGTGCTCCTCTCTCGCGGCCTCACTCCCTTACTTGGCTGATACCTCCCCGGATTCACAGGTTATCGCCATTGACAACTGGCTCTCAGCCTCTTGCGACCTAGCTGCCCCTCCCAAGCTTGTTAGGACCCGCCACTCCCACGAGGCCAATAGATGGTTTACTGATGACCTTAAAACCCTTAAACTTGCACTTAGACAAGCAGAACGCCACTGGAGGCGCGGGTACTGTCCCATCCTTAAGTCCCAAGACTCAGCCCTCCTCCGCGGCTACAAGAAAGCTATTCTTCTGGCTAAAACAGGGCACTTCTCTGCTAAGATCTTCCTTGCGGCCAACAAACCCAAGGAGATCTTTACCATTGTCCACAACCTAGCAGCCGCCGATCGAGTCTCTCCTAAACCCGCTCCCTCTCAATCACTCTGCAATTCCCTCAATGGATATTTCATTGACAAGATTGCCACCATCAAACACAATATTCCCCCACCTTCCTCCCCCTTTCTTCCCCCTTCACTTCCCCCCTCATATATCTTCCTTGACCAGTTTCCCGCTATCTCTAAAGAGACCTTTCTTACACTGCTGAAGAAATTCAAATCAGGGTCCCCCTCCGACAGCTGCCCTGCTCGCATATTGAAGGAGGTCTTTTCCAATTGCGCAGAATCCCCCCTCACTCTCCTTAACACCTCTATCCTTCAGGGAATTGTCCCAATTGCTTTTAAATCAGCCACAGTAATTCCCATCCTGAAAAAACCTGGGGCCGATCCTTCCTCCCCCTCCAATTTCCGTCCTATGTCTTTGCTCCCGTTCCTGGGTAAAATCCTGGAGAGCCATATTACCACCTGCCTGTCGGCCTTCATTGAGGAGAACCATCTCTTGGCCTCTCATCAGGCCGGCTTCCCTCCTGCCCATTCGACGGAATCCGTGGTCCTCTCTGTCCTGGATGAGCTTAGGCAGGGTGCGGACATCAACTCCTCGCAGGCCCTCATTCTCCTCGATTTGTCTGCCGCCTTCGACAAGGTCGACCATTCCATCCTGCTCGACCGTGTCGGGGGCGCCGGCATCCGGGGGACTGCCTTGGCCTGGCTTACTTCTTTCCTACAAGATCGGACACAGGCCATTCACCTGGATGGCTTCTCTGCCCCCTCCTGTTCTGTCACTTGCAGGGTTCCCCAGGGCTCTTCTCTCTCCCCTCTCCTGTTTAATCTCTACATTCACCCTCTTATGGCCGCCTTACAAAATATGGAGGTGTCAGTATTTAACTATGCTGACCACCTCCAGCTTATCTTCTATCTTTCTTCCTCACATGATTCCATTTTCAAATTCCATACTGTACTTACTTTCATCTATGATTGGATAAACTCCAACCATTTAAAACTTAATCCGGACAAGACTGAACTGATCCTCACTGGTAGCCGCCCCAGTCCTTGGTCCCCTGTCTTTTGGCCCCCCGCTCTTGGCTCCCTCCCCCCTCACCTTCCACTAAAGCAAAAACTCTGGGCATCCAAATCAGTCAAGATCTGACCATGCACCCCCAGATCAGTTCCGTTGTCTCGTCCTGCTTCCTGTCCCTCCGCATTATTCGTAAAATTTCTCTTTTTTTTTCCATCGAGGCCCTTAAGCTCATCGTCTCCGCCATGATCGTCTCTCGCCTGGATTATGGCAATAGCCTCTATGTAGGGACTCCGGCGTACGAGCTCAGGCGCCTTCAACTGATCCAAAATCAGGCCGCACGCCTAATCTATAGGCTCCCCAAATGCCACCGCGTAACCCCTCTACTCAAATCCCTCCATTGGCTACCCATCTCCCAACGCTCCCTATTTAAGTTGGGCTGCCTTACCTTCATGGCTCTAGCCGGCACTGCTCCTGGGTTTGTTATTTCAAAAATTCGTGCCTATTCTCCCAACAGAAGCCTTCGCTCTTCTACCCAAGCCCTGCTGGAGGTACCTCGCTTCAGGAGGAAAAAACAGGGAGGCCTGCGTTTCTCCATTCTGGCCCCCCGCTTCTGGAATGCCCTCCCTTTCACCATCCGGTCCCTCTCTGTCTACACGGACTTCCGCAAAGCCTTAAAAACGTATCTCTTTTCCTCAGCTTTTCCTCTGCAATAATCTCCCGGCACTTCCTTCCTCCCATGTCAAGTCATAGCGCCAAGAAACCGCCTGGTGTTAGTGCGCTCAGTAAATTCCTTCAACTTCAACTTCAACAGTCAGCATATTGTCTTACAGTGCATGCCACTGGGTGAGAATTTTCTAAATGTAAAGTTACCTGCTCTCCCCCTTCTGAGTTGTGTTCCATGGCTTCTCTTGTTTGTTGTTTTTCCAATTACTGTGTCTTTTCAGGTGTTCAGTGGTGGTCGCTGGTACTATGTGAAGGGGGTGCTTCATGTCCAAGGGAGTGGTCAAGTCCCACATCAAAGAAAGTCAGAGTTTGCTCACTTTTTTATATATATATTTTTTACATAGCTTGAGAACAAGCATACCTGCCTGTAAAAAAGACCCACAGAATGATGACAATGAGCTTATCACTGTCATTGTGTGGTCTAAGCTTGGTTGAGGTTTTTTTAAAGAGTAGGTGTGCTTATTGGTAGGAAGTTCTGCTGCTTTTTTTAGACTGATCTTGAGGTGAAGCCGATATGTGATTCTGGAGAGGCGGTACATAAACCTGTTGCAGTCAGGCCTGGCTTTAGCACTGTTTGCGCCCGGTGTGACAATCCTTTTTGGTGCCCCAACTCCCCATGATCGCCTCTTTGGATTCTCTCACTACCGCCGGGCATAAGTGTCCCTCATCTCTCCAATCATAAGTTATTGCTAAACACAGTGCTCACCCCTGAGGTCGGTGCCCCTCTACCGGTCAGCGCCCAATGCAGCTGCATCAGTCGCACTGCCCTAAAGCCGGCCCTGGTTGCAGTAAGGCAGATTTGAATACAGGTGTGGTGTCTTCATTGAACAGAAAATATAGAGATTTGAGGGGATGATCATCGCCTTAGAAGACCAGTAGATTTCAAGAAGAGTCATGCAAATTCGAGACCACCCTGATCTGCACCACTGAGGTTTCAGAAGTACCAGCTGGCGGGCTGTGACTGGAGAGGGACCTGTGATAGGACAGAGGCAGTGTTTGGGAGCAGTGACACAGGGAGACTGGCAGCAGTGAGTGATAGGAGAAGTAAAGTGGAATGATAGAGGCACGATAGGTGAGATGAGCTTTGTCAGGCAACCCTAGCAATAATAGGAGGACATTAGCAGGAGAGGTGGACATTGATAGGAGACATGGATACTAGCGGAATAGGTTGACTGTAATGAAGGGGGATGGCAGTGACATTAAAGGTGGACGATGATGGGTGGTGGGCCCTGATGGAGTAGGAAGGCAGTGATGTAGGGGTGGGTAGAGAAGTGAACGCTGCACACAGGAGAGGTGGACACTGACAGAGGAAGCAGAAATTGTTCAGAATACAGGGCAGTGATGATGGGGAGGGGTGATCACAGGAGAGGTGGACAGTCAGTGATGAGGTGGTCATTGGTAGTACAGGTGTATACAGGAAGAAGTGGAAGTGACTGGAGGGCGAATTGTGCACTGATGGAAAGAGTGGACACTAACAAGAGAGGGGTAAGGGATTAGAGACATAGTTAGTGGCAGGATGACTGAACAGTAATGGTATGGGAGAGGTGTGCAGTGGAAAAAATTGATACTGACGGGGAGATGGATACATAAAGGAGAGGTGGACAGTGATGGAACACGGTTAGTGTGAGAAATCTGGGGTCGATGTAGGAAGTGACAGGAAGCATATGCTATAACTCTTGATGAAGCTGTGACTAGAGATGGACCATTACTGCCATCAACAAGAGTGTGAGGTGCCAATGAGAAGAGAAGACCTAAAATGTAAGAGAAGGTTGAGATGAGGGAAGAGTTCAGTCTTGTTTACGTATTGCCTCAGGTCATTTTGTACTAGCCCATCAATTTATTATGATTTCATCACTGCATCTGCCAAAGATTGAAGGGATCCCAATAGAAATATATTTTGTTTAGGGGAGGCTTGTCATTGCAAAGTTTGAAGAGCACTGCCTTAAGGCATAGTTTGCATCACTTTGTGTTTGCCTTTTAATTTCTTCTCTTATCTCTCTCTCTTTGACCTGTCAATGATCTTAAAACATCCTTTTCTTACTTTTGTGTTTTATCAAAGAATGGTCAAAGTTTTCATTATTACTGCTTTTACCTGGATCATGTGAGGGCATTGCTCATTAATGTTTGTGTACTTCATGAACACTTTTGAACTTACTGAATAACTCTTTATTAATCTTTTGCACTCAAGAGACTTTTTAAAGTTCACTTGTGTGATGAAGTTGGCTCTGACGTGCTTTAAGCCTTTACATTTTTGATTTTTTACCATCCAGTTTTAGTAACTCTGCTGCTAGTCATTCTAACTATCAGCTTTTCACTCAGTGTAAGCTCTGCTTAAATGGATTTGAGTGCTAGCCACCAGAACCAGCCTTTAAAACAATGCCTTCTGATGGGCTTCGAGTAAGAGACTCTACACTGATAACATGTGAAAATGTATGTAGGTTCTTGTACAACATTGTGCAGGATGAACCTGGTATTTTCTCACAGATAGCCTGTTGCAAATGAGGCCTCATTATTTAAATAGTGCAAATGATGGAAGGAATGCTGAATCAATCATAAAATTAATTTCCATTCAAGACTTCTGGGTTAAATTCATCGCTCTTTTGCTGACTACCCATATGCAAATCAGTCTTGACCCTGCTCCTCATGGGAACAGTCCAGCCTAAACTGCCAAGCCAGGTCCTCCCTTGACCGGAAACAAGCATCATGGGACTGGTTTCGGGGTATTAACCCTCATCAGCCAGGCTAGCTTGAATCCAATGGCACAGCAAGCAAGGGACCCACATCTAGGCATTCCCATCCCACTTAGGGTAAAAAGTGCTGTGGCAACAAATGATTGATGGAATGCGGAATCAATCAAACATTCACCCCCTGTCAAGAGAGGAGCAGGGGCAAGACTGATTTGCATATGGCTGGGTCCACACTGGGGTGGTGTAGTGAGCAAAGGAACAATGAATTTAAACCAGATATCTTGACTGGGGGTGTAAGTTTGATTCATTCAATATTTCGTATATCATTTATTGCTGAAGCCCTTAGTATTTAACCCCTTCGATGCTGATGACGGCCCCCAGCCGTCATGCATCACGATGCTCGTGTGCTGATGACGGCTGGGGGCCGTCATGAACCCGCCCACTTCGAAAAACGCCGCGCAGGCGCAGAATCGCGGCCGTGCCCAAGGGGTTAATGGGGCTTCCAAAATTAAATATCTCCATTTCTTTTTTATTTTTTATGGTGAACTTTACTGTCTGCATTCTAAAGCTGAAGATTTCCCTAAAGTATTGACCTTCACATTCATTTAAGCAGGAGAACAGCTAAACATCTCTCTTCCTGGGTTTAAGAATGTGTGAGTGCAAATATAGGATTAATTTGGCCAAATCTGTACTTCTTAGATACTTTTGGTGTTCCAGTATATATTCCTGAATGAGCCCCAATGAGATTTGAGCTTTGCATTGTTCTCCTGGGCCAATGTTAAATGCCTTGCCGACCTGGAGGCAGATCAAAGCATACCTCAAACAATATACCAATTTGTAGAGAATTAGCCTGCTCCTGGCGAGAGGGTGGGGGTGAAATAGCATTACCTAATTAAACTACACTCGCTGCCAATGCTTGATATGCCTGTTGAACCTGGCCCTTTCTGCAGGGTCACCCCCAAATATTTTGCCTTCCTCCTCCCCTTTTTGCTAACCTCATTTCTGTTGGCTTTTGGACTTTGGCCACTTTACCAGTGCTAACCAGTGTTAAAGTGCATGTTCTCTCTGCTTAAAAAACATGGTAACATTTACTTACCCACAATAGGCATATTTAATTTACTTACAGGTTTCTAGTAAAGTGCACTACATGTGCCCAGGGCCTGTAAATTAATAGCTACTAGTGGGCCTGAAGCGCTTGTTATGCTACCCACTTAAGTAGTCTTTTAAACATGTCTTAGGCCTACCATTGCAGAGCCTATGTGTGAAGTTTTTAATGTCAACCTGGCAAGTTAACCCTTAGGCTGACACGTATGCAAGAGGGATCACTCTCCTGGCTGGTAGGAGCACAGGTTCAAGTGACAAAAGATGTCATCAACTGGTACCAAAACATTATAGCTCTTTGATAAAAAATTCTTGATACAAAGATTGAATATTTTAATTTCCATTCAAAGCATTGGACATCATGCGGAATCAATCCAAAGCGATCAAATGAATTATACCAATGTATGTTGTAATATCCAATGCATTTTGGGTCAAGACATGACCCTTCATCAGAGGTCACTGTATGGACTCAAGTTAAACTTCGGTGATCAATCTCCTGTGAAGGAAGTGAATCCAAGTTAATCCTCTTGCCAGGCACAAATCTTCCCCTTTAATACATATAAGAAACCCCTGAGATAGACTCTGGACAGTCCCAAAGGCAGGCTGCAGTGTATTTAATAAGTTGGACATGTAAATTTCCGCTTTACATGCCCAGGTAGTGAAAAACTCTTACATTTGTTTCCACTATGGCAAGTCCCATCTCTCCTATAGGATAACATTAGGATTACCTTATTACATGTTATATGTATAATTTCCAATTGGGAAAAGATAGATGTTATGTCTGAAAGCCTTAGGGTGGTCTTCCCCCATTTCTTGCCTGCCTCCCTCCATTTATCTGAACTCGATGTTGCTGGTTTTAGGACTCTGAGCACTTTACCACTGCTAACTAGTGCTAAATTGTTTGCGCTCTCTCCTCTAAACATGGAAACATTGGTTTATTTCTAATTGGCATATTTGATTTACATAGACGTCCTTTGTACCATGCAAAACATCTGCTTAGTGCCTGTAAGTTAAATGCTACTAGTGGGCTGAAGCACTTATTTTGCCACCCACCACATAGCCCTCTAACCATGACTCAGGTCTGCTGACATAGAGCCTGTTTGAGCAGTTCTAAGCTGCCATATCGACCTGTTAAAGTAACCCTCTTGCCAGGCCTAACCCTTCGATCTTCCTATATGTAAATCACCCCTAACTTAGACCCTGGCAACCCGCAGGGCATGTACATTTTGGTTTTTATATGTATTGGTAGTGAAAATCACAAGTGTAAGAACTATCGCTCCCATAGGCCAGCATTGGCTTTCCATTATTACCTCGTTTTAAGCGTAAATCCCAATTGGGAAGAAATAGACATTTAAAATGTAGTGTCACTGAACTTGCAAGCTAAAATCACAACTAATGGTGAGGTTGGATTTTAGATTCCAGTTTAACAACTGCCACTTTTAGAAAGTGTACATTTATGCACTTGGCTTTTTGGTACCAGCTGTCTGTCTCTGGAATACACCTCTGGGATGGGTGGCAGCTAGGAAGAGTAGGTGTGCCTGCATGGCCATCTGCATGTAGATGGCCCATCCCGAGGAGGATGGGAGGGAGGAGATTACACTTACACATGAATGGGCAGTGTCCTGTCCACATCCGAAGGATTGATTACCCCCTGTAGTGTTTCTGGAGGCAGGTCAGTGAGGAGGATCGTCCGTGCACTTCAAATTTCCTTTATAGTTTCCCTCACTTCAAAGGCACCACTGAGTATAAGTATTGGACCTCTGGCACTGACAAAGTAGTACACTTGTGGACCTGTGACCCCTCCACAATGAAGAAGATCCAGTGTGCTGCCAAAAGGCCTGCTATGCTGATAAACCACTGCTTTGCTGAACTCTGCCTTGCTGTCCTCTTGACATGCTGAGCCACCTTGCTGCCTGCTGTTCTACTGACTGGGTGAGACGGACTGGACTGTATCACCTGAACCCAGAGTGACTCCAAGGGCTTGCTGGCGTGCCTCATTTTCCCAATTCTCATGGATATCAAATACTTTAACTACCTGCATCTGTGTCTGGACTGTACTCATTGGACGTCTGCCCTGCCAAGTGGTGCCATCTCAATCCTTGACCCTTGGAAGAGAGGCCTTCAGGTGCTCAAACTCCTGAACTCTCACATCCGCATCAGATTTGGCATATCTCTGCCGCAGTGTGGGTAGAAAACTGCACACTCTCGTTGTTGTGTGTTGTAGACTAATCGCTGTGCCACAGCTACATGGGAGATCCTTACTGATCTCGTCCACAGCGTGATCTAAACAGCCTTGCAACAATTATATCCTCCGGATCAAGGTACTTTTGTTCCGCGGATCCAAGGAGGTCCCTGCTGTCGGGCCACGCTCCCTCGCATTCGGCCTGAACCCTAGAGTTTGTCTTGGTCTACTGCAACCCAATAACTCATTGAAATGCTTGTCGCTTCAAGGTGCTCTTCTGACTTTTTGAATCCACACAAATTCATACTTCAACATTTACTGAAAAGATTCTTATCATGTTTGGTCTTGTGCTATTTATTTAAAATCATAGTTCATAATTCTAATGCAGTGTGGAGTCTTTTGTCGTGCTTCATTGTGTTATGATATGCGCCTTTGCACAAATACCTTACGGATTGCCTTCTAAGTTAAGCTTCACTGCTCAGTGCCAAGCTACAGAGGATGAGTGCAGGATCATTTGGGTTGTGTTGTGACCTACCCTGACTAGGATCATGGTCCCTACTTGGACACGGGTGCATAACTCTGCCTACTAGTGACCCGGTTTCTAAGAACAGATATCTAACAATAGATATTTCAAGTTTAGTGTCTCTGGATTCACAATTTAAAATAAGTTTTAGAAAGTCTGCATTTTCTTTAACAATTTTGCGCCTCTGCCAGTTTCTAAATAAACAACGATGGTGGGTGACAGATGGGCTTTTTGCATTCCCTCTGGACAGCCACACACAAAGAGAGCTTAATTTTGACCACTGGACAATTCACATCCAATTGGCCACCACCAGGCCATTGGGCCAACCTGGGCATGATGGGAGGGAGGGGCTGACACTTGCACCTAAATAGGGCTGTACTTGTCTCCACATAAAGAGCTGCATATCCCTCTGTAATGAGAGTGGAGCGAAGGCAGGAAGGATAGGGACTTTGTGCAATCTAAAGGCCTCTATTTGAAGTCTCCCCCACTTCCAAGGCATAACTGGGTATTAGTATTGGACCCCTGACACCACCACTTCAATACACTTCTGGACCTGTGGAGACTCTGTCAGGAAGACGGATTGCTGTGCTGTTACAAGGACAGCCACTCTGAAGGACTGCTACTCTGCTGGACTCATGCTACGCTCTGCTGACCTGCTGCCTTCTTGCCTGGGAGAGAGAAGGACTGGACTGCATCTCTCCAACCAGAACCAAAGGGACTCAAAGGGACATCAAAAAATTCCAACCAGCCTGTTACAGCACCTGGACTATGCCATCTGTGAGTCTTGCCCTGCCAAGTGGTGTCAGTCCAGTCCTGGGCACTTGAAAGAGGGTATAAAGAGCAGCTCCTGTAGAACACTGCATTGCTTGGCTGCCCCCGCATCTTTGTTGACACAACCAGTATTAAGGTATCTTTGTTCAGTGGACGAAACTGGGTCCCTGTATCTGGCTGGTGCTCTATTGCAGTTGGCTTGAACTCTTGACTTTGTCCCTGTCCAGCGCGACCAAATAAACAACATAAGCGTTTCTAAGCTCTATTTTATAGTTTTTTCTGTAAAAATTAATATCTCAAGTTTTACTTAATGGATTTTGTTGTTTCTGACTTATTTTGTTCAATAAATTAAGCTCTATTTATCTAACCTGGTGTGGACTATTTCTATGTGGTGTTTTCACTGTTCTAATGTATTAGGTGTTGCACAAATACTTTACACATTGCCTCTTAAGTTATGCCTGACTGCTGTGTGCCAAGCTACCAAAGGGTAAGCATAGGTTAATTTAGGGTATGTATGTGACTTACCCTGACTAGGATTGTGGTCCATACTTGTACAGTGTGCATACCTCTGCCAACTAGAGACCCAATTTCTAAGAATGCCCCTTCTCAGAGAAACAAAGGGAGGCAATCATATTCTGGCACCACTCACAAGAGGGACTCTCATTTGATATTTTGAAGGGAAAGGAACAGCTTACTTTATCATTAAGAACCAGACCTAAAGGGTCCACAGTAGTTGTGGCTCACCAAAGCTTGAATTCACAATTTGTGAAACAAATTCCAAAATACTGAGCAGAGAGCAGATCACAGCACTACAACTCCTGCCTATGCCCTAGTGTCGGACCCAGGGCAAAACTCAAATTACGACAATTTTGTGTAATGCTTATTTCATAAAGTTCCTGAATTTACGTCATTATGCCACGTCACATACTTATTACACCATTTACAGCAAAATTATCGTGCAGGTATATGATAACAAAGCTATAAACTAGATGAAGAGCAGATGTTGTTTGGGACACTTTTTTTGTAAAATTTTATTTAGCATGAAATGCCTCCTTGTGGCAAAAATTGACAGGGAAGTATTTCATGCTACTTTATTGTACAAAATGGTGGATTTACATTTCATGTAAATTACCTAAATGTCACATAATTTTCCCCACATTTCTGAAAAAACTATTTTGCACACACCTTTCTACTACTTGTATCCACCTCTAAACAGGTACCTCTACCACTATCAATACTCTCACACTTTTTTGATATTTTTTCCGACCCCTACCTATAGCTTTGTTTATTCACACTTGTCCATACCCTGATACCTTCGCTGCACCTACACCATCGCACCGCTGCACCTACTGATCCATTAATACTTTTCGCTTCTCCATTACACTTCATTCTTTTTCTCCCTATATTTCGTTCCACTATTTTCATTTCCCTTGTGTCCCACTGTTCTATTGTTATATATAGTCCAAGTTCCTCATATATTTTGAGATAAAGAATTCCCATCATTCAAGAAAGTCATTGAAAGTTTTTGAAAATTGTCAAGCGGGTGTTCTTTAACCCTGGGCGAAGGACTTCGCTACGCCCACAAAGTGGGCGTAGTGTTGCCTACTTCGCCCTTTGCAAAGTAGGTGTAGCAGGCAACACTATGCCCACTCCGTGAGTGTAGCGAAGTTGCCCGCCACCCGCCTCCCTCCCGCCCTCCCGAACATACCTAATTTTAGTATATGCGCAAATAAAAATAAATAAAAGGCACTTACCTTATCCGCTGCGTCCCGGGGCTCGCTCTGCTCGTTCACGCCGCCGTCTTGATAACCAATGCACATGCGCGGCCGCCCGCGCATGCGCATTTCTTGCGAGAAATGCGCATGCACGGGCGGCCGCGCATGCGCATTGGTTATCAAGACGGCGGCGTGAACGAGCAGAGGGAGCCCCGGGACGCAGCAGACAAGGTAAGTGCCTTTTATTTACTTTTCTTTGCCCATTTACTAAAATTAGGTATGTAGGGGAGGGGGGCATGCGGCGCGTAGCGGGGCTACGTGAAGTGCGTAGGTGGGCGTAGTTTCTCGCCCACTTTGCGTAGCTTCGCGTAGCCCCACTACGCATACTACGCCCAGGGTTAGTGTTCTTCATTTTGGCTCTTCTCTCAAATGAGATCAAACACCCGTTGCACGGAGTTCAAAATCAAGAAATATCAGAAAACTAAAGAGGCTTTTTGGCACTAAGCTCAAATGTCTTGATTAAGTCTATATGAACTGTATATATTTTAAACACACTAGCCACAACAGTGTCCTCCAGCAGGCACTACTCCAGAAGTCCAGTGTATAATTTTTCTATTTAATTACCACAGCGCTATTACCGACCAGTGTTTTTTTTTAACAATGAATTACCCACTCCAAGAGCTCCACATATATTTTGTGGCAATTAAGTGTTTTTATACTAAATAAAAATAGACTTCAATACCTAGAAAAATAGGTTCTCACATCTAGGCCCAAGGATACGGGGCAGGATGGGGATAGGGCATTTCATACATTTCGCCTCGGCGTATGCCCGTTGCAGTAAATTAATTCTATTTCAAATGTTTCACTTGTACTGAGCCATAACATTAGGAATCGGTATTTAACAGGCCAAGGGCCAGATGTATGACCCTTTTTAGCGGTCTCAAAAGGGAAATCGGGTCGTTTGCGTAAGCTACAATGGGTTGTGTTATGTACAAACCCTATTTTGCGAGTTGGCAACCTATTACCGACTTGCAAAATAGTCTCTATTAGGAAGGGGCCTGCCAGGGATGTCCCTTCATAATAGCAAGTTGCACTGGTACGTACAATTGTTTTACGACTGCAAATGCGGCTGCAAAACAATCGCAGTTACCACCTTCTTCAAGTAGGTGGTAAGCCAGCCGCAAAGGGGTCCCCTTCTCCTTTGTGAATGGATGCAAAAATATTTTTAAAGATCAGGCGGTGGCCGTATGGACCACTGCCTGCCCTTAAAAAATGAAAAGAAAACTTTTTCTTTTTTTTTTGTAAACGCTTACTGTTTTCCTTCAAGTGAAACGGACTGCATTTGAAAAACAAAGTTGCTATATTTAAAAAGAGAACGCAGACATGTATGTATGTATGTATTTATTTGTTATATAGTGCAATACCTTTCACCCTACGGGTATCTTGGCGCTCAGATTTTTTCACATAGCCCCCGTTGCAGCGGCATGGTCAGAGGTAGGACATTAGGATCAACACCCTCTAGAAAACAGCCAAGTTTTTAGGCTTTTCCTGAAGATAGTCAGGGTGTTAGATTGTCTGATTCGAAGAGGCAACTCGTTCCAGAGACGAGCTGCCGCCACACTAAAAGCCCGACCGCCCATCCTAAATCGTTTAACTCTGGATGTTGCCGCTAAATTTAGAGAGGAGGAGCGGAGCATCCTCTTAGGCTTGTACCAGTTAAACCTGTTTGATAACGGTATTGGGCCTAAATCGTGTAGTCCATTAAACACTGTGCACAAAGATTTAAAATGGACTCTTTCCCGAATTGGCAGCCAATGTAGCTCTTTCAAGGCCAAAGAAATGGAGGATCGACGCTCCCTATTCAAGTCCATTTTGGCTGCTGTAGACTGGACTCTTTGTAAACTTTGAATAATGTATTGCAGGGCTCCCAAAAACAGGGCGTTGCAGTAGTCCAGTCTACTAAGTATCAAACTTCTAACCACCAAGGGACGGGTCTCATTTGGAAGGAATGGTAGCACCTGCCGTAGCATTCGAAGGAGGACCATACAGACGCTAATTGTCTTATTGGCTTGAGCCTCCATCTGGAGATTGTCTTCAACCATAACCCCTAAATTTCGTACCACCCTGACCGGGTGGTCTTCTGTCCCCAGCAGGCCACAATACCTGTGATATGTGCAAATTGTGACCTATCTCATTAATGTAAATGAGGTAGGTGTTTAGCAACCCGATTAGGAATCTGAAACAGTGTCTGAGACAATGTTGAACATTCCATTTTGCGAGTCGCAAAACGTCGCAATTTGCAACTCGCAAAATGGAATGGTTGTCCATATGGCACCAAATTCCTAATTGTTTGCAGTTTTTCTAGCACTCTGCTCCTAATAAAGTTTGGGACATTTGACCTGCTGAAATTGGTCAGAGAAAAACGGCAGGGTGCGATAATTATTGCAGGGCTCCGAACTGCGATCCTTGCATAAACTCTTGTTTGCACAGTGATCAGAATTTAACCCTCAGCTTGAAATGAGAGTCCTTGACCCTCATTATGAATCTCCCAGTTATTTGCGATTTGTGCTGTACTCCTGTTATCGTACATATCACAATCAGGGGCCTTATTTATGAAAAGTGACGCATCGCTGCGTGAAAACAGCGATGATCACTTTTCACTGCGCACTCCTTGCGACACCAATGATGCGCCATATTTAATGTATGACGCATCATGTCGCAAGGAGTTACAGATACGTCAGTATTTCTGACGTATCTGTATTCTGTAAGCGCAAAAGTGACGCATTGCTGGAGTGTGTCACATGGGGAAAGCCCCATGTGAAAGGGCTTGCGCCAGTCTTACGCCTGCTGTGAAGGAGGCGCAAGATTTTGACGCAACAGCATCCTAAAAGTGACGCAGTGAAATCTCATAGATTTCACTGCGTCACTGTTACGAGGCTTTTTGCGGGGGAACGCCCCCTCTGCATACATTATACCTGACGCAGGTATAATGTGGCGCAGGGGTTTAAAAAGTGACGCATCTACCTAGATGCGTCACTTTTTAAATATGGCGCAACAAGGCGCATGTTTTACGCCGCTGATGCGTCACAAAAAAGTGACGCATCAGCAGCGCAAAACTGACGCAAGGCCTCATAAATGAGGCCCCAGGAGTTTGGCGGCTAAATACTCCGTTACCAACTTTTTTCCAGAAAAACTTCTATTTACCATCCACCCAAAAATGCATCCGTTTTAAAATAACTGATAATTATCGAGAAATGTGTGTTATGGTGCATTAAGCTCCAAAAATTGCATGTTAGTCCCATTATTGGGAAAAAACTCGTAAATCTGAGTAATTTATTGGACACAATAAATTCTGACCCAGCTGAGTTGGTTGTTATTGGGTCTGCCGAAATACCAGGCCACTTGTAATGAGGGTTCTAGTATTTTATCCTGGAGATAAGTAACAGCAATGCTAAGACAATTTATTAATCGGTTTTCTTCATAAATAGAAAAGTGAATCACCCACAACAAACATGCATGCTGATAAAACCACACTCAGGGCCGGACTGGCCACACTGGGCATCAGGCGTTTTCCCCAGGAGGCCAGGGCTGGTTTTGCAGTTGTGGATTCCAGTTTAGTTACTAGAGGCCGGGGGAGGGGGGTCTGACAAAATTGCAAGGGCTGCTTTGAGTTCCCAGTCCGGCCTTGACCGCATCCATCTGTGGCCATTCAGCAACACAAGTAATGCTAAAGGTGAACCAGAAATCACCCAAATGCCATGGAGTATCTTGATGCTAAACATATCTGAATACCTACAATTTCAGAATTAGGACTTTTTCAAAAGCTGTTTGGATTCATTTAACATTCCTAGACATAAATAGCCCACTAATTGACACATACATGACTAGCTATGTTCACCTCTCCATACATCACCTGTTAGCGTGAGGTATGCAAGAAACAATCGTAAAGGCGAGAACACTGATCGCTATGTAAAGAAACAGAATGTGTTTCTTTGAAGGTGGAAACTGGCTGTCACTTACATAAATGAGTGCCCCTATAGAATCTGCATTTAAAAGCACCTGTAAGAAAATGGCAGCGCTAGGCTTGCCATGTTTTCTTAACATGGTCAAATAAAAGTGACACCTCTTACTTTAAGTAACGAAGCAAAGGAAGATAGTGTGCGTTTTCTCTACATCTTAATATGTATCTCTGACTATTCAAGGGCACATTACATATTACCAGGTGAAATGATGTGATACTGCACAGGGAATTATGATAATGCGGGTTGATTTTTTCCATGGCGCACATTACTGAATAATTATGATTTTAAAGCATGGCTTAACCAAATCGGTTTTTGCTCATCCATCTTTGCATGTTTTGCTACTTTTGCAACATATTTCACATTCACATTTCACCCGGCTATTTCTAGCAAAATGTGAACATGAAAAATTAGCCAATGTCTGAATTTCCTGCACAACTAGTAATCCCAATTCGGGCTCATGGTTTTACAGAAATTAAAATTACAATGTTATTCAAAGTGAGCCTTAAACTGCTGATTGATTTCAGCCACAATAGTTTAAGTGGCCTTCTTCTGAATTATACATTCTATCCCTAGGGCCAGATGGAACCAGGGCCGGAGTGGCCGTAGCGGGCACCGGGCAATCCCCCGGTGCGCCGCATGGGTGGGGGCCAGTTTTGGGCCCCTGGGGGCCGATTTTGTTACAGGGCCGTTTTTGCAGCATGGTTGCAAAATCGGCCCTGTAATAAAATCGGCCGAAAACCGGCCCCGGGAAAGAGCTCGGAAGCACCCCCCAACCCCCCCTACCCCGGAGGAGGGGGGCCAAGCACTTTGCCAGGGCCGCTTTTGGTTCCCAGTCCGGCCCTGGATGGAACTCGCAGAGTTTCAAACCACAGAATTCCACGGAGTTGCATAAAAACTTTACGAGGTACTGCAGAGTTCCGCGAGAGGGGGGGGGGGGTAATTCGGCATGTTGCACTGCTTGTGAGGCTTTTAGCTCCTGGAGTTTGTTCAGTGCGGTAACATCAGTG
This sequence comes from Lissotriton helveticus, assembly GCF_964261635.1. Lineage (NCBI taxonomy): Eukaryota > Metazoa > Chordata > Amphibia > Caudata > Salamandridae > Lissotriton > Lissotriton helveticus. The sequence continues at coordinate 188,810,888 of NC_136068.1, read as the reverse complement.
TGAATGGCACCACAAAGCTCCAGAAGCCGCTGCCTTTTTTTGCCCCTCAAGGAGATTTTCTACTCGAGCGATGGCTTTCTCAACTTGAATGGTCGCGACCAGCAATAAGGCCCGCATTAAGAAATCTCACAGGAGACGTTCTAGCACCCGAAAATCACACTAGGGGATGCAAATTCTCGCTCAGGGTCGGCAACTGAACATTGGCGAGCCGCGCATGAAAATAAACTCCGCCACGCAGTGGTTGGGAGAGTTTTGCAGGAACTCTGCATTCCAAGCAGAACGCAGAGTTGGCAAAATTTTGCGAACTCTGCCAGTGAAGCGGAATTATTCGCCCACCCCTAACTATCCCTCAACTAGAAAAACGCCCAATACAGAAAGAACATATTTGCAGCCACACAGGCTTCAATGAGTTCTGTGTTAGAAAATTGAGGATCTAAAAATAAATCACAGTAAACAGAATGCCTACCTTCTGTATCATATGGATCCAATGTGTGCTTACTCCCAATGATATTGATACACAGTGTTTATTATGGCATTACTCCTTATCCAATCAATATCTCAAATCTGACAGTAAATTAATTGTGGGTGATTGCATAGGGAAACCATAATGTCTACTTATTGAGGCTTTAATTAAACCATAAAAATGGTGTGGAGTAATGATTTTTATATTATTTTAATAGCGAGAATTGCAACATAAAAGTGTTGTTAATTAATCATGACAGATTTAAAACTATTTTTATTAGTGTTCATTACAGCTTGACATATTTAACATGCCTAAAGGAAATTCACTTGATGAATACATGCCTGCAAACTCTTTTCACACTAGGTTTATGGTTGAGGGGTGGGGGGAGTACCAATGCATGGGAAACATCCTTTACCACGCAGATTTTACTCCGCAAGGCTTTAACAACGCGTCCATTACAACGCAAGTCGTAACCACGACTTGAGCTGGAAGGCGCAAGAGGATTAAGAATAGTATATTTACTATTCGAACACCTTCCCTAGTGTCCACGGGGACTGGTGTTAGAATAGTAAATTATACTATTCTCAATCCGCGCCCCAACGCAAGTCGTGGTAAGGACTTGCGTTGTAAGGGACGCGTTGTTAAAGCACGTGTTGTAACGGTACGCGTCGTAACGTCATACATCCCCAATGCTCACTCATGAGTAATCTAAAAACTATAGAAGTTGAAATCTTATCCATAGATTGTATTTGTAAATTGAATGGTCAAAACTAAGGTCTCAGCTGGATTCATTTCAAAGATCTGACATGCTATGGCACAGGGGACATAAGAGCATGTCAAGGGTCCTCGGGAAATCTATTGAAAATGCTCATATATGAAAGAGTAGGTATATTGCATAAATTTCATTTGTTACTAAGGGTTGCTTGCCATCCGCACTGCGGCCATTTTGCCTAGTTCCCATGTCAACAGAAGGTCTATTCAAGATGGCACCAGCTGCAAAAGTTACAGTAATCTAATGTTTCAATATTTTCAAGGAGAATGCAGTGCAGCTAGCCTGGATTGTTTTTGCTCCTCATCCTAACTTACTCACAGTAACCATCGCAATTTCCTTTTCAATAATAAGAAGTCGTAGGGAAAGGATCATGATTGCGCTCAAGTAGTTCGGGTCCAATCTATATTTCAGAAGAATTCACACAAGCACTCCCATAATACCATTGTGCCCTAGCGGTGCAAAAAGTGGTCTCCAAGCACTCCTATCATACTTTGCTTCCTTTGGGCACTTTCTATAACAATGTCACAAAAGACAGCTAAATACACAGAGGGGTGATTAACGGGGAATTTACCTACCATAATTGATTACTACCAAAGGATCACCTACCTTGTGCACTAACCACTAACTAAGAAGGTCTTCACGAGTACTGAGCGCAAAGGTACATGTCCAAAATAATGGTGAATAACAAGGAAGTTGACTACCTTGATATTAAACACCAGGGAACTTGCTAAAAGGAAGACTGAAGATCAGGGCACTGACTATGACAAGAAGTGACTTCCAGAAGGTTGATAGACCTGGAGGTTTGACTGCAAATTCGTCTGACTATCAGGTGGTTTGACTACCAGAGGAGATGAAAATCAGGACAGTGGATTACCTGGGGAACAACAGCCAGGGAGTTTGTTTACCTTGTACCGCCACATACCAAGAGGGCTAAATTTCTTGAATTTTGAATAAGATGGTTGTGACTACAAGCATGTGGGGTTACTAGTTGGACAGAGCACAAGGATATCAGGTGTTTGAAATACCAACAAGGGCAGCTCACTATCGGTGGAGACAATTTATGGGCAAAGTTGCCTACGGGTACGACTTATAACAACAAGGAGGATCAAAGACTGTCGGCATGTGGAAGATCAATGGGACTATCTACTAGGGAATAGACAATCCCAAGGGTGAGAATTTAAATTAATGTGGAAAACGAATTGGAGAGCAATAAGGGAGGGATTTAAGTGAAACTGATTGCAAACTCTTAAACTGCCAGCATAGGTGAAAGGCAGGGAATGCCACTTAAAGGGCGAGTGATAGCTGGGCTTAATAGTGAGAAGTGTTGTGGACTCTCTACTGGCAGAGTACTGTCAAAGATGAATACTGAGGTGTATTGACAGCTGACATTGCAACCAGGACAGATGAATACCAGAGCTGAAGATTTACAGCTGAGGTGTAAGTCAGGAAAGGCTAGTAGAGAGACTGACTACCAATGTTGGTGGAACCCAGAGGGTTGACAAGCAGGAGAGCAAGTAATAATCCCAAGGCATTCCAAAGCCTTAGTATAAAGGTAAATACCAAGGAAGGCTAGCACAGGGGCAATTGGCAAATGCTATGGGTCAGACAACACAGGATTTGGTTACCAGGCAGAACCAAATTCTAGGGGTGGCCTACCTAGTCAGTACCACAGGTAAATGAATTCCTTAGTTGAGGACCCTCTAAATGACACTCTTCATTATAACCAAATTATTTTTTAAATTGTGTTGTAACCTTGATATCTCTGTCCTGTCATGCTAAAATGGGTGGGTTTCACTGGTTTCCGAATCCTCAGTCCTAAAGTTAGTGTGAGTATTCCTCGTTTCTTGGGTCATGTCATCTTTTTAGAAATAGTCTCATGGAGAGGTTGTTGAGCTGTGGTGGTTCGCATGGAGAGAGATAACGGCGGAGATGTTTGGATAGGAAGAGATGAAGGGACGGTGGAATGGGATGACCAATACATTGTTTTTTACATAGTGCTGCATACTTACGACTGTTGAAAGAGTAATCAGAAGGGAGGGATAAACGGATGGTTATGGGCGGAAGTGGAGTCATTGGGGATGTAGCAATGGGAGGGTTGGTAAGGGAGCTTTGCTTGGGGAGGGATGGACAGATTCAGTGATGGGAGGGACAAAGAGATGGGAAGGATGGCTGTTTCCATGAGGAGAGATGGGTTGGATGTGGAGGGTGTGATGGAAGGGATGGATAGAGAGATTTTGTATGGGGAGGGAGAGATTTGAGGGATGATGGGGAGCTTTGCTAATGGAGGGAGAGATGATATGATGGAAGGGATGGACAGATAAAAGGGATTTAGGAGGCGGTTTGGGTGTGGAGAGAGGCAACATAGAGAGCTAAGAAGAAAGCATGGAAATGCTTGCTTGGGGAGGAAGGCATGAGATAGATGGGAGAAGAGAGCAGTGGACCATAAGGCCTGGATGGCGTGGACCCATGTGAGAGAAAGGAGAGATGGATAGTATAGGGAGATAGCACAGTAAGGGAGCGAAGGAAGGCTTGTAGAGGGAATGATGAGATGGGTGGACCAGGAGATTTGCTTCTGAAGGGAGGTGGAAAGGGGTGGTGAGGCGTTTATGTGTAGGAGGAGTGTGTGGATGGGGAGGTTGGCATGGGAAAAGAGCGGGGAAGATGTGTGGAGAGATGGAAAGTTTGCTTTGGGATTGATGGGTGATTGGCACATGGAAGGAGAAATTGAATGGGTGGAGGCAAGGTTTACCTGGGGGAGTAGGTAGGAATGGGGCATTGGAGGTTTGCATGACAGACAGGTGGACTGCAAGGTGCGTATGTGGAGGCAGGGAAGGATTGAAGAGTGGGAGGTTTGCATTGGGAAGCAGGCAGCAATGCAGAGATGGGAGAGGTGGATGGGGAGACGCGCAGAGCGAGGGCGGTGGTGGGGGGGAGTGAGATTGGATGGATGGATGGGTTGTATCTACATTACAATCAGACCTTGGTTCTCCTCTGGCAGCCCATGAATTAGGAGTTGTCTGGCGGAAGCCGGCGGATCGCGATCGGGGAATAGAGCGCTCTCTTTCTAATTGTTCGCTTAAAAAATGAATTCATTTGAAAGATCAGGAGATGGTGATTAGCGCAAAACCCAACACTCTGCAAGGAGTAATTAGCAAAATAAAAAAGCCTGTACTGTGCAAGCTGGAAAAATCAACATACATCACCTCCTAATTAGATAAAGTCTTCTGAAAAGCAAGCAGAACAGAGGTTGTTTTTTGGGATTATAATGCACAGGATGGTGTCAGAAGCACAGGCGGGATTCGCAGTACTGGGACAGTATGAGGACACCATGTATCCTGCTACTTCTTGTATTAAGTACACAGGCGGGCATCGCACCACAGGGACAGTTGAGTGCACCGTGTATTCTGCTACTTCTTGTATTAATTACACAGACAGTCACTGCACCACAGGGCTGTATGAGGGTATTGAATATCCTGCAACGTCTTGTGTTAAGTACACAGACAGACAGCGAATGTATGATGTTACAACGCAAACATTTACAACGCATGCCTTTACAACGCAGTTTTTACATCGCAACATCCATCACAACGCATGGTTTTACATCGCATGCCATCACAATGCATTTTTAGAAACTACATTTACAACGCATTCCATTACAACGCATACCATTACAGTGCATATTACTTTGAGGGCAACAGTAGGGTAAGTGTTGGATAGTGTAGGGGTAAAAATGACTATTTCCCATTACTTACCTTGTATTGCGTTGTAATGGCATGCGTTGTAGTGATATGTGCTGTAATGACATGCATTGTAGTGACATGCTATGTAATGGCTGTGTTATTATTATTATTATTATATTTGGGTTTGTAGAGCGCACAGATACCCAGGGGTTTCCCGGCGCTAACAGAGCAGAAGAAGCAGGGAGACAAAAGAAGGGAGACGAGTAGACAGAGAAAAGCCAGGTTTTCAGGCCTTTCCTGAATTTCAGGTAACAGGTTTCAAATCGCAAAGAGATGGGGAGTGTATTCCAGAGTGATGGCGCCAAATAAGAAAAGGAGCGACCACCGGCTCTGGTGCGTTTGAAACGAGGCACGGAAAAAGTGCCAAGAGAGGAGGATCTGAGGGTACGCACTGGACAGTACGGATGAACTAAACTGGAGAGGTAGTTGTATTGGCATGCGATTTAAAGGGTGTTGCGTTGTAATGACTGCGTTGTAAAGGTTATTTTCCACCAACACCACACTACAGGGACAGTATGAAGGCATTTGTGTATTCTGCTGCGTCTTGTATTAAGTACACAGGTGGGCACTGACCCACAGAGACTGCATGAGGGCATTGCATGTCCTGCCACTTCTTGTATTAAGTACGCAGGTGGGCACTGCACCACAGGGACTCTATGAGGGCATTGCGGGTACTGCCACTTTTTGTATTAAGTAAGCAGGCGGGCACTGCACCACAAGGACTGCATTAGGGCACTGTGTATCCTGCTACTTCTTGTATTAGGTACACAGGCCGGCAGCACACCACAGAGACAGTACGAGGGCACCGAGTATCTTGCTACTTCTTGTATTAAACACACAGGCGGGCACCGCACCACAGGGACAATATGAGGGCACCGAGTATCCTGCTACTTCTTGTGTTAAGTACACAGGCGGGCACCACACCACATGGACAGTGTGAGGGTATTGTGTATCCTGCTACTTCTTGTGTTAAGTACACAGGTGGGCACCGCACCACATGGACAGTATGAGGGCACTGAGCATCTTGCTACTTCTTGTATTAAGTACACAGGCAGGCACTGACCCACAGGGACTGCATGAGGGCACAGTGTATCCTGCTAATTCTTGTATTAAGTACACAGGTGGGCACCGCACAACAGGGACTGCATGAGGGCCCCGTGTATCCTGCTAATTCTTGTATTAAGTACACAGGTGGGCACCGCACAACAGGGACTGCATGAGGGCCCCGTGTATCCTGCTACTTCTTGTATGAAGTACACAGGCGGGCACTGACCCAAAGGGACTGCATGAGAGCACCGTGTATGCTGCAACTTCCTGTATTAAGTACACAGGCGGGCACCGCACCACAGGGACAATATGAGGGCACCGAGTATCCTGCTACTTCTTGTATTAGGAACACAGGCGGGCACTGACCCACAGGGAATGCATGAGGGCACCGTGTATCCTGCTACTTCTTGTGTTAAGTACACAGGTGGGCACCACACAACAGGGACAGTATGAGGGCACCGAGTATCCTGCTACTTCTTGTATTAAGTACACAGGCAGGCACTGACCCACAGGGACTGCATGAAGTTCCCGTGTATCCTGCTACTTCTTGCATTAAGGATACAGGTGGGCACCACACCACAGGGACAGTATGAGGGCACTGTGTATCCTTGACTGTGTGAGGGCATGCCCTATGAAAGATCCTCTTTCAACCTCTTGCATCAGATACAGAGCTATACATGGCAAAGTTCTAAAAACCATTCAAGCAAAAATAGCTCAATAATTCTCACACACAGGTGGTATTACTGGGCCAGATGTATCAAAGGGTTTTGCCCATTCTGTGTCTATGGGGAAATGTGTTGATACATATGGCCCACTGTTTCTATTCAAGGCACAAAGATGTAAAATTCCCTACCTTCAAAGATCAGAGCCACGGAGAATGGCTTACAGTTCATCCGGATGGTTGATACCTGGATCATTTACAATGTGATCCAACAAGGAATCCACATGACTTCGCCTTATCACTACACACAGATACCCTCAGTGACCGTCTAAGATCAAGGAAGAGCTAAATCAGCAAATTCTCCGTACAAAGAATCCTAGTTTCAGTCTGAAACATGTCTTTCTTGAAGCATACAACCCATGCATCTGCATGAGTGAATACATAAATAAAATCCCAGGGACTGTTCACTCCTCAAAAATCTTTCCAAGCCTAAAGGACCTGTTATCTGGAGCTACAACGTTATATACACCAAGCACTGGCAAAGCCAATAGGTCTCATCTTCATAGTGCAAGAGCTAAGCTATTGTCTTTGTCAATATTTTTCAACTATTGTTTAACCCCTTTGACGCTGTGCAAATTCTCCCGCTGTGCGGGAGAATGAATGAGGAGGGCGTGTTTCGGACGGCCGGGGCAGTCCTGAGCACCGAAGAGGTTAAGAATCCAAATGTAAACAAATATTTCAAAATACTGGAGGAAAAACGAAAATATCTTATAGGATCTCAAAACTATACATTGAATTCAATGTTTGCAATCTTTATAAATGACATGGTATATTTTTCATGTACTTTTCACTCAGGAAACTGTGATTTTCAAAAAAAACTAATAAGGAAGTTTCAGAATGTAAAGGAAAATGCTTGCCAAGGCCCTTACTTACTTTCCACAGGATTCTGTCTTTTGCTCCTCTGTGGGGGCAGGGAGCAGAGTTATTGGCCTCCAGGAGAAGTGTCATGCTATGGACACCTTCTGCGCCAGGCACCAGTTCAGTTACTGCAGAAGGTGGCTTTTCTCTCAGTACTATAAAAGCCTCTGTTTGCCAAAGCGTGTGCTTTCAAGCATAAAGTGGAATGAAAATCAAACACACGTTGAAGCCTGCTTTCAAGCATAGCATGCCCCAGCAAAAATATTCCTGTTGCTGTGCTTTTATAGACAGGTTGGGAGGGACAGGAAGCAACAGAGCATTGTGTGGGTGGAGGTGTTTGAAGTGGTCAAGCAGCACACTGAGGGAGAGAGATAGAAAACACATGCTCTCTCATGGAGTGATGAATGAAAATGAAAAATGCAGTTCCCTAATTGTAAGCATAAAATGATACAAGTCAGACAATCAAAAAGACCACAAAGAGTCTATGCTCTAGGGGAGGGACAAACACAATAAGAGGAAATACAAGCCATTGAATAAGAAATGCTTCAAACTGTTTCCTCACAGCACAGGCCTAAATCAATAGTCATCAGCCAAAAAAGTACAAAAATAACTAACAACCAGTAATTTGGATGTACAGAGTAGTGTGCTACAAGCCACGTGCTTCAGTGCCTCATCAGGGGTAGTAAGTATTGTATAAATGTAATTACAATACAATAAAATACAATAGAATTGTGGATCCTGAATAGACTGGTATCAAAAGCACAGAGAACACTATGGTACAGGGGCTGTGTGAGTTATAATGTATCCAGCACAGACTGCTGTCAAGAGCACAGCAAGATGCTGTTGTGTTTGTGCAGAAGGACTGCATGGTGTATCCTGCACACGATGGTATACAGGACATAGGTGTGTACTGCTGAACAGGGGCGGTAAAAGGGTATTCCATGACCCACACAGACTAATACGGAGTGCATGAGCAGTTTCTGCAATGTGGGACAGTATGGGGTCATCATGTAACCTGCACAGTCTGGTATAAGAGCTTCAGGCAGGTACTGAATCAAAGTGGCTGTTTTGGGAAATTGTGTGCCTTGCAAAGACTAGTATTGAGAGCAGAGACTGGTAATGCAGCACAGTGGTAGATGGAGGGCATTATGGGGGAGATTTTTATAAACAGTCGTGCAACACAGTGCAGCCCCCCAGAGGCTGCGGCGCGTTGCGGACAGGGAGGTAGCAGAAGAGCACCATATCTTCAGAGATATGGCTCTCTCCTCCCCTTTCTCCCCTTTCCTTTGCATCATCGTTGATTTGAGCCGCTGTGCGCCATGCACACACCTTAGCGCCGCAGCACTAGGGTGTTTGCATGAGTGTAGCACTGGTTTTGTACTGGAAGGGTACCCTTCCTGTACAAAATTCCATGCAAGTCATGATGCAAAGCTTTTCCTACTTTGTATACGTGCTGCACAGTGTAGCACGCATGGAAAGTCGGAAAAGCACAGAGAAATGAAAGCAATAATATGGTTTTGTATCAAAAGGCATGGGTGGTTGCATGGGAACGCCCATGTACCACTCACGTAATGCCCCCTCGGCGCAAAGTAACGCATAGCAGTGCTTTGCACTACTTTGCGCTACTTAAAGAGCTCTTTCCATCGCAAAACAAGTTTTGCTCTGGAAAGCAAATAGCAAAAAAAAACTCGCTGGTTAGTTTCACTTTTGTGACGCTAAACCAGCGCAAAGGTTTTGAAAATCTGCCCCGTGTATCCTGCACAGGCTGGGTTGGATAGCAAAAGCCAGTTCAGGAGTAGAACGACAGTGAACGGGCATCGCGTTCCCTGCGCTGACTGGTGTAAGGGTCATAAGTGGGTACTTCTGCCCAAGGCCTGCATGCCATTTCTGTGTCTACTGCCCAAACTGGTAAAAGAGATACATGTGAATGCTGCATCACAGGGTTGCATGTGGTTATTGTGTTTCCAGCACAAATTGGTTTAAAAAGTACAAGAGGGTGCTGCAGAAGTGGGTCTGTATGAGGGCAGTGTCTAATTGAGTGAACACTTTGGCACTACAGTATAAGGGCTGCAGGAGGGCAATTTGTATCCCGCCCAGATAGTTCGCAGCCATACAGGTAAGTCGAACATCACAAGGGCTGTGTGTGTGCATCCTTTATCCTGGCTAGAGTGAGGGACAGTTGGCCCTGCAGCCCAGGGGCTGCATGAGGGTACAGTGTATACTGCACAGACTGGTATAATGAACACCACGGGACAGTGCAGCACATACACTGCATGAGGAGACTCTGTATCCACCACATCTGGAACATCTGTGGGTGGTGCTACTCAGAGAGCCTTATTGAAAGCCCCATGTATCCTGCACCATTTGTTGAAAAGGAAAAAGGCAGATTTACATCTTCTGTAAAAGGGCAACAATACATCCGCCTTAAACGTTTGTGGGAGGCACAGGAGAGCGCTGCATCACAGGATGGGTGTAGAGTACAAATTGTCTCTGGGAGCACAGGGTTGCAGTAGCATTTAATACACAGGAGGACACCCTGCCCCCTGTGAAACTGATATAAGGAGAAAAGGAAGGCACGGAACCATGGCATGGTGTGATGGCATTGTGTACCCTTCACATACTGGTAAGCGGAGCACAAACAAATACTGCATCAAAGGGTCTGTATGAGAGCCCTGTTCTGCATGTCTGGTTGGCTGACAGAATATTGAGGACAAAAAAAATTGTGTGGCCAAAGTATCATGCAAAAATATTGAGGACAAAAATGTAAAGAACATAAGTATAGATTTACTGGGCCCAATTCACAGAACTAACTTAAGACAAAGTCCTAAACGTACTACCATTTCTGTATTCACAGAAGGCACTTACGCATTTCGGTATTCACAGAAGTTAGGAGTCCTAACTTTAGGACTCCTAATTGCCTTCTGTGAATACCGAATGACTTAGAGTTAGGATTTTTATCAGTTTAGGAGTCCTAAGGTTAGGACTCCTAACTTTAGGACTAACAAGTACCCCATCACTGAGGTTGTATGCATGTTTGTATATCCTGCACAGGCTAATAACAGGGGCACAGGAGGGTACCAAATACCCCGAGCTGCTTGAATACCTTGTGTATAGTGCATAGGCTGATTACAAGGGCACAAGTGTGCATCACTGGGAAACAGCTGTGGGTGCACAGAGAAGAGCCCAGATCCTTGTGCACTGCAGGTGAATCTGCTCTGTATCCCTTTTTTGTGGATTTGCCACTCACCTCTGTGAGCTCCAGTTCCTGAAAGGGCTGATGCCCTTTCTCTACTACTTCTCATTTGATTCTGCAGAATGATTTACTTCAAGGTAACTGAAATTGTCACCAAATTTGCATGACTTCATTATAAGTTGCTTCATAGATTTGCATAGAATACATTTCCTGGTATTTGCATTTGAATGGGCCTTTTCATATAGCTTTATGTGCACGTAGAGCCTCCCTGGCTGGTGCCCAAGTCTTGCATGCAGTGTTTACTGATTTTCTTGTTCGAGGTGAGACAGTCTCCTATTATGTAAAATGTTATTTCTGTAAAACCAAGGGATTTCTTTTGTTTTTAAGGTTTATGGCCTGCTAGAGTGATTGGAACATTTGTAGAGATTTAGAGATATAACAAAAAAATGATCTTGAAAAGTAAAAAAACAACTCTTTAGAAAACAGATTAAACATATACATCAATTAAGGTGACCACCATACTCCAGGTAACTATGGACACTGTCACTGTTGCAGTGGAGTAGCTAGGCACTTTGCTGCCCGTGGTGGTCTATGCCTTTGGCGCTGCTCGCGGGCCGCCATGGGATGGGGAGAGGTGTGGGGGTGCTGGGGATGATTCCTGCGTTTGCCGCCCCCTCAGCAAACTCATCTAAGAGCGGGGGTTGGCAAGGCCGCCGCCCTCAAAACTCATGCCACCCACCCCCCTTTGCTCCGCCACTGCACTGTTGTAAGAGTTGCATATGTTGGCTAGTAGTCAAGCCATATTGCTGGATCCTAATTCTGAAATGGTGTCTGATGATAGTGCTGATACGACTGGCGGGGAGTGACTTGTGGTCCTCTGATGTTTAGAAGGTCATGCTAATGGTGTGCATTCGGTCTATACGCCTTCTTACCTTGCATCTTACTGTCCACTGCTTTATTGTTATGAATGTATATGAAACTGCAAAAATAAAGTTTATAAAAAAATATATATATATATGGACACTGTTTCCAGTTCTGAACTGTTCATCTGAAATCATTGATTTAAGGTGCAGTAGTCTAATTAGTTCAATGGAGGCGAAACAAGACTACAACGCCCATAATGCATTAGGGTATTACACAAAAATCCAGGACAGAAAATCTTTTCCCTTAATTACCTCATCTGTCACCCTTTCTTCAAATTGTGCACACAAGGAGATGATGAAGCTCTGAAGACATGTACCTGGCTGTTAATGAGCACCTCTGATTTGTCAAGATTTATGTAAAGCATGGGCAGAAAGTGCACCTGACCCAAGAATCAGATCACTTTCAGATTGACAGACTCACAAGCCAATCAACCTAAATAACTGAGTGGAGGTGACGCCACCGATAAGGTCGTTTCAAGAAGCAGCTTTTATCTCCCTAAACACATTTAACCTTGGAAGGCCATGGAACGTGGAGGCAAAGCTGATTTCCACTAACCTCTCTCCACGCCCCCTATAACAACTTTAAGTTTTCATGAGCACAGAACCATAACTTACCTTTAAAGGAGGTTTTTTCCGTCAGGGGTTGTGTGTGTTTTTTGCAAGTGTGTGGATTATTCATCCAAAGAAACCAACAAAGTGATACTTTAATTAGCAATAATGTATTTATTCGACAGGTTTGGAAAGAACCACCAATGCAGCAGACATCAACATAATGAAACATTTCTCAACTCCTAGCACAGCTAACCACTCGGATTGTTCCAACTCTGAAAACTGTCTATTGCATTGATTGGCTGTGGTTCGCATTTGTCTCTGCTGAGAAATATTTAATGTTAACATCCATGAGTCTCATTGGAGCAGAGTTAAGTGATATGTAGACCAATTATTGTTGGATGTTACAAATGCACTTGTCTCAACCATTCCATCCCCTTGCAGAATAGGCAGCAACTCTTTTGAACTTCGAGGCCTTTCACTGAACATCTATGCAAGGCTGCCCAGCGGCATGCATTGGTAGGGTGGGACCGTCACACGCTAAGGCCCTGTTAAGAATTTGACTAGAATCAGGCATCCCAAACCAGTTCCTCTGAAAGAGTCTGTACCGCATGCCCTACACCAAGAACATCTGTGTGCAGTATGAAATCTAAGTCCCATGAAGGAAGGGTAGGGCTGATGCTCAGTTACTCACCCAGGCCAATTAAAAGTGCAAAATTGGACTTAAAGACTAGCTTAATGGAAGGGGTTAACCTGTGCCTGGAGTCATTCAATTGTTTCCAAGCTTAAACCTGGCATTGAGTTACAAACCACCATAATAAGTTTGATTTTTGAGTTCATCCTGGATGGAAGGGAGTAACTATGTAATGCCCCTGCCCTGAGTGTAGAGCAGAAGCTAGATTTTTATCATCTATGCTGAAGAATAGGGGCATTGCATTTTTTAGGCTATATTCTGGCTGACCATTCATCCTGATTTAGTCTCTTGTATGGGCATATAAGCCCAAGCTGTGTAAATGTTTCTGGATGGTACCTACGAGGGAGCTAGGGGGCATATTATCAAGAACCTCGTTAAAATTATCGCCGTTTTAGCGGCAGGAAACTGCCGTTAAAAAGGGCGATAACGGGCTTGCTAATATGCGTTATAGAATTCCAATGGAAGCCCCGGTTAGATGTCCTGCACATCAGGAAGTTTCCTGCCGCTAAAACTGCGATAATTTTAACGAGGTTCTTGCTAATATGCCCCCTAGTTTCTAATGGAAGTATTTGGAAAATGATCCCATATTCTATTTAATACCAATAGAGAGCCTTCAGAGGTGGCTTGGTGTGGTCAAGTCTGTCTATGAACAAGCTCAATTTACTAGCTGATTTTAACCTCTTTGCAACCTGGCGATATTTTTGGGAATGCCTGTGTAGATTGAGTTGCTTTAATCCAGATGTGCCACAATCAGAGCATATATTAGTTATATTGGTTTGGAGACATGAAAAGACTTTTAATGGGATGGAAAGCTGGAATTTAGTTCCCTTGACAATTGTGTTGATTTGCAGGACAAACTTGAGATGTAATTCCCAATTATTATCTGTTTTTCAATCTGTTGTCAGGCCCTGGGAGAGTAGGCCAGTCCAATGTGAGTGACCAACCCTTCCTACAATTAAAACTTCAGTTTTTGACCCTGTCAGGTAGATGAAACATCCTTTGTTCGAATAAGCTACATAAACCCGATTATATATGCCCCCATTACTAATGGTACCCCGGGGATAGATAATTGTATTTTTTTTTAATTTAAAGTTTATTGAGAACTATTTGAAGAAAAACAAAATAAAACATCATGTAGAAGAAATTACAATATAAGAGAAATTTGAATTTCGACGAATACCTAACCAATAATGATAAGTGAAAAGGAAATAAGGAGGGAGATATACAGGGAAGGGGAAGGGGGGGAGGGTAGTACACTTTTGTATTAAAATATTGAGAGGGAAAATAATATCTGAAACTCTAATCGTATAAAAAAGACATTAGCAAATATAAAAGTGACCATAAGCGTTCAAAAAACAGTGAAAGGAGTAACAATAGGATTATGCTTAAAACTAGAATATGAAGACAACAAAAGCAAATGGTAATGGTATTTTTTGAGTGAACTAAATAGTGCCAGTTATGAGTTTCCCTGCGATTATCAGTAAAAACATGCATTTTTTGTAGGTGCTGCAGGAAAATTCACAGAACCGGATTTTTGGCAGTCTTTTTCAAAACTATACATTTTGAAGTCAAATATAGGCACACAGGAACCACATACTAAGTTACCCTACCCAAAACCTATAGAAAGTGCTGAATGTCAGCTGATCTGGGGAAATACTATGTGAAAAATGTTAATAAATAAGTATTATGATTATTCAACATGTCAATGTGCTAGTTTTCCACTTTTTAAAATAGAGTCTGAAATTTCCACCAATAGCAATTCATCATGTTCGCCATTCCCACGACATCCATTTTGTAAGTGTAAGCATTACATTAGCTGTTTCAGTGTGTGATCCTTAGCACAGTCTTTGTGAGGGGAAAGGTGTTTGTGCCCATATCATTTGAGTAAATATGCTTCTGAGTAGAGGTTTTTGACTGAGATAAACATAGTACCACTGCTTTGTAGAGGATGACACATTCATTATGTTTTGCCTAAATCAGCCTATTCAACAAAACATGTTGGAACAAATTTAATTTATTTCCATTTAAAAAATGTACTTTGTGTCAAAATCCTTTTTTTCTATTTCCATTTGGAAAAGCAGCGCAAATTAGTTTGCTCACTTTTTTAAATTAAGTGCCTTAATTTTGTGTTTAAAAAAGACTATGGTAAAAGAAAAAAAATTCAAACAATATGAGTTACGTTATAAAACATATTTGGTTCGTGCTTGCTGGCAACGTGTTGTGTTTGTTAAATGATGAAATGCGAGGCTATTTTACCCGGTTCTCTACGCAGTTAGTTGGGGATGCTGTTCGGCAAAAGCAAAAATAATTGCTCAAATTTGGGACCATATTATCAAGAAATGGCGATATATTATCGCCGCTTTTATCGGCAGGAAACTGCCGCTAAAGCGGCGATAATGGGCTTGATAATATGCCCTTGTGAATTCCCATAGAAGCCCAGGTTCTGGTATTAAACTGGGCTTCTATGGGAATTCACAAGGGCATATTATCAAGCCCATAATCGCCGCTTTAACGGCCGTTTCCTGCCGATAAAAGCGGCGATAATGTATCACCCTTTCTTGATAATATGGTCCATAGTCTCGATAGACTTACCACAAAATTAGTTTTACTTCCACGAAAAACCACTAAAAGCTTAAAAAATGAATAGACCAGCATAGCACACCCATACATAAGGAACATTAGCCCTATCTAGGAAGTTAATGTTATCTGACATAAATATTTTAAATATTTTTTAATGGTTTCAAAATAATCTGGTCCGATCTAAAAAAAAATTCTCATGTAATATGGACTGGGATAAAAATAATGTGTCTCCATTATGCAAGCAACATGAACAGTGTGAGAACAAAATGTCATAATTGTTTACGCCATGTATTTTGGCCCCAACTGTAACATTACGTTATGGCATCTGCAATGAGAATAACAGTTGCATACAAAACTATCTTATATAAGTGTGCACTCACAATGCGGTATTTCACACCTCCAATACTATAGTAGTATGGACACATGGAGAGGGAATCAGGGCATTCTGAGAGTAATCGTCTGCCCCTTAACTTTATCATATGTTCCTAAATAATATTCAGCCTGCTCTGCTATGTATGTATCAAGCATTCCACCAATCACTTTTTTGTTTGATTCATTATATTTGTGCATGTGACATGGGTAGCGCAAACCAAGGTACACACTCTTCCTTGCAAATATGTGCATTTGACTTATACAGAAGACACTTGGGCCCAGTTACGAATGTAGAGGTGCAGTACAGGGTTCGCCCCGCCGCTGCACTGCCAAAGCCTTGGTTGGGTCTCCTGCCCGATTAGGGTTTCTTCCTGTCTGCCAGGCTTTTTTTGGGCGTTCCCATGGTGTTGCCTCTAAAATCGGTCACTAAAATAAGAATGCCAAAAACAGTTCCTGCGCGAGATGGACTGAAAAGTCCATGCTGTGCAGGAACTGGTGTACGTATGTATCAAGCATTCCACCAATCACTTTTTTGTTTGCTTCATTATATTTGTGCATGTGACATGGGTAGCGCAAACCAAGGTACAGACTCTTCCTTGCAAATATGGGCATTTGACTTACACAGAAGACACTTGGGCCCAGTTACGAATTTAGAGGTTCAGCACAGGGTTCGCCCCGCCGCTGCACTGCCAAAGCCTTGGTTGGGTCGCCTGCCCGATTAGGGTTTCTTCCTGTCTGCCAGGCTTTTTTTGGGCGTTCCCATGGTGGTGCCTCTAAAATCGGTCACTACAATAAGAATGCCAAAAACAGTTCCTGCGCGAGATGGACTGAAAAGTCCATGCTGTGCAGGAACTGGTGTACGTATGTATCAAGCATTCCACCAATCACTTTTTTGTTTGCTTCATTATATTTGTGCATGTGACATGGGTAGCGCAAACCAAGGTACAGACTCTTCCTTGCAAATATGGGCATTTGACTTACACAGAAGACACTTGGGCCCAGTTACGAATTTAGAGGTTCAGCACAGGGTTCGCCCCGCCGCTGCACTGCCAAAGCCTTGGTTGGGTCGCCTGCCAGATTAGGGTTTCTTCCTGTCTGCCAGGCTTTTTTTGGGCGTTCCCATGGTGGTGCCTCTAAAATCGGTCACTACAATAAGAATGCCAAAAACAGTTCCTGCGCGAGATGGACTGAAAAGTCCATGCTGTGCAGGAACTGGTGTACGTATGTATCAAGCATTCCACCAATCACTTTTTTGTTTGCTTCATTATATTTGTGCATGTGACATGGGTAGCGCAAACCAAGGTACAGACTCTTCCTTGCAAATATGGGCATTTGACTTACACAGAAGACACTTGGGCCCAGTTACGAATTTAGAGGTTCAGCACAGGGTTCGCCCCGCCGCTGCACTGCCAAAGCCTTGGTTGGGTCGCCTGCCAGATTAGGGTTTCTTCCTGTCTGCCAGGCTTTTTTGGGGCGTTCCCATGGTGGTGCCTCTAAAATCGGTCACTACAATAAGAATGCCAAAAACAGTTCCTGCGCGAGATGGACTGAAAAGTCCATGCTGTGCAGGAACTGGTGTGCACGCATACAGGGGATACATGCTGTGCTCCCCAGTGTACATCCACAGGGCGCAGAGACTGCAGAGAGAGGGCCCTGTAAGGCAGCCTTTGTTTCCTCTCTGTCATGGAGGAGGAACCACCATGAAAACTCTGGCGGATAGGAAACTCCTAATATGCTTGGCGGTCCCGTGCTGGTCCCGTCAAGCATATAGATGCCTCTTCACTGATGCAACACCACCAGGGAAAGGCAGTTTCCCGGTGGCTGTGGTGGGGCGGTGGCATTCCGACCACCGTACTCCTAATAGAGCGGTCGGGAGACCGCCACTGCCATTGCCCCGCAAGTCTGGCGGTCGGTGGACCACCAGACTCGTGATCAGAGCCTTAGCAAATATGTTTCTTTAACCTCTTCCCCACTCTTTGCTTGATATTCTCATTAAAAATGTAAAAACTGCTAAAAAATTGGGAAATTATTTAGGATTCTACCATGAGTATTACTTCCCACATTAAGAACGTCATCAATGATGCTTAGATTTGGCCCTGAAAACTGCAAAATAGTCTGTTTTTTGCTAGTGTACTCTTATAAAATAGTTATGTAGTTGTGGGAGCCTTAATTCTAAAGCTGATTACAGTAATGCCTTCCATGGTGGATTAGCGGATGTACAGGTGAAACATGTACAGCCTTTACAAAATGCGGTAGGACGTTTTATCTTTTGCCTTCTTACAAATGACCCTGTCTTTCATGTTCAGAAATCATTACATTGGCTATCTGTAAAAGATAGGATTGATCTCAAGATTTTGACAGTGATCTATAAATGTCTTTCCTAGACCTTGGCAAAATTTAAATTATGCCTGTGTTAAGCTTGTTAGATGAAATTCCCATAATCGCGCCATTGCACTTTGCATAATTATGCGCCATTCCCAGTAAACATTTATTGAAAACACACTAATCACTGTAAAAATCTACGGCAACCGCATAAGACCACCAGAACACAAGCCACTGATATTTGCTGTGCTTTCAGTTTTCTTTGCCTTTATATAGTGCAAAATGCATCCTCTTGTCAAAAATTGATGCAAGGGTACACTTTGTGCTAAAATATAGCACAATTTTCCATAATTATGCACAATTTTGCCAAGATGTTGCATATTCATGCAAAAGCTATTTACTTGAATTTTGCACACCCCTAGTCTTCTTCTTGCGACAAATCTTTGTGCTGAGCTCTTATTCTTACACTGCCTTCAACCAAAATGCAAAGGAATGATTGACTGGTGATTACCTGCGCTGTGTCCTAGAATGCACTTCCTCTTATAAATTTACTTTCCTTTTGGGCCCACTTCGTTGCCGTTTTGGCACTTTGGTACAATTCAATTTGTTACATCAGCAGCATAAATAAAACAAGCAAACATATAAATAAATAAATAAATAAATAAATAAATAAATAAATAAATAAATAAATCACATGGAAACCTATGAGATTATAATTGGGTAATAAGGAAAATGTATGAAAGTAGGGCGTGGGTGAAGGACAGGAGTGTACAGTGGAGAGGGTAAGGGCGATGAGACTTACAGGAAAAGTCAGGGCAGTCAGGTGGTGACAGACAGGTGGGAGAAAAATTGGGTAGGATCGGGGAGGAGATTCTTGACCTGCATTGTGATGCAGTCAGTTACGTTTTAAGGAGGATTTACTTGAAGGAATCGGTTTACTGCTTCTACATCACTTAAAAAACATTTCCAGCCTGTAATAAAGGACTGCAATCCCTCCTTGTGAATGAGCATGCCGTCACTAACTGCATAATCCTCTTAAACTAAAGAGAAAATGTGTTCTGGTGGTGAAGTTTCTGGCGGTGAAAAAAGGAGTTCAATTTGCTAATCCCAGACTCATCACTTGGACAGCCTAAATGAGCCCGGATAAACTAATTAATCTCCAATACAAAAGAGGCAGTATTACACAAAGTGCCTTGGAGACGCAACATAGTGTGCTCCCCCTTTCTGCATCTGGGGCACTTAGGTATTAGAGATGGGGCTGCAGATGCTTTTGCAACACTCCTGTTCTGCACATTTGTTTTTTGCAGGTTTATATAGCGCAAACTCAACCCGAAGGTATTGGAACACTTTACATGAGCACGAGTAACATTACACAAGGAAACGTTAATTTTTGGTAGGCATTGGGGAGATAATGAAATTTGCCCAGAATCCCAGGATGTTGAGCCGACGCCAAGACTCAAACCTGGTTCCCCAGTTCCAAGGTTGGTAGCTCTGGCAATTAGGCCACATCTTCTCCCAGAACTATATGTGCACCAGTGAAATCTCAGTGGGAGAGTCCCTCATTGCATTGGAATGTGGGTGCTTACAAATGAGGAAACAATTTCCCTCCGTGCCTGCGCCATATTACAGAAGCAGTTGTAGAGGCAAAGGAGCTGGCAAGAGGAGCTCTGACTGTGTGACGCAATAAGGGTGAGGGAGACTCTTCAAGGAGTGTAAGGGAGTCCCATGAACTCCACCCTCCAGAATTCACCCTGTAGGCAGATGCAGTCATTCACTGCACCCACCTGCAGGGTGATCATTGCTCCCTTTTAGTAGCATTTCTAGGGTTACTCCCTGTGCTCCCTGCACAGTAAAAGCTATACCAGCTCCTTCAAAAAGCTGGTCTGCCTTTCACTAATGTGCCGCTTCCAGGTAAAGAGCAAGTCTGCAGCCTCACTGAGGGCAGCGCATCAACTATAAGAAGATGCAAGGTCCCTCGTTGCACTCATTACAGCCATTTAAAATGGGATAGGGACTGTGTGTCATCTATTTGCTACATGCCCTGGGGCGATATAACACTAAGGGTGAGATGTAGGTCGCCAAATACCGGTCGGTAACGGCGGATTTCGGACGTTACCGACCGGTATTTGGGATTTGACATGTAGGTGGCCTTAATTTTACTGATTCAGTAAATTTACCGATTCGGTAAAATACCGAATCGGTAAAGTTACCGAATCGGTAAATCCAGATGTAGGTTTAAACAGTGCCACAGGCAATTAACGATTCGTTATTTACCACCAAATACTATTTGGTGGTAAATAACGAATACCTGTGTACATGCACATCTGTGCATGTACACCTGTGCCATGTGGCACACATACATGCCCTAAGGGCATGTATGTGTGTCACATGGCACACAAGCCAAAATCAGGGGTGCAACAGGGTGTCAAAGTGACACCCTGTTCCCCTTGACGAATCGGTATTTTTACCGAATCGGTATTTACCGATTCAGTAATTGACATTGATTCCTATGGGCCTCAAGGTCCATAGGAATCAATGGCAATTACCAAATCGGTAAATACCGATTCGGTAATTACCGAATCCTACAGATTCGGTAAAAAAGACAGAATTTTCAGCTACATCTCATTTACCGAATCTAGAATACCGAATCGGTAAAATTCAGTATTTTAGAGTCGGTAAATGAGGATTACCTACATCAGGCTCTAAGTGCTCCAGAGGTGCAAAAGGGACACTTAGGTAGTACAGTAGGGGGTAAAAGACTATCAAGCAGCCCGTCCTGTAGCACAGAATGCAATAGTACTAAATGTGCACCAATGCAATTACTAGGGGGCGTTCTCTCATTTCCATGGGGGCATGGCCGAATGCAAATGTGGCACACTTTGCCTCTGCACCCACATTATACCACATTTGAAGCTGCAGAGGCAAAAGATCTATCAGTAGATACACTGATAGTGCATAGATTGAGAGGGCACACAATCTGTACAGCTCTCTAATGGCTCCTCCCGGAAGAGGTCCTATTAACCCCCCCAAAATCCCTCAGCAGGCAGGTACAGTCATTCAGTGCACCCGTCTGCAGGCGGATCTCTGTTCCCCTTTAAAATGCGGGCAAGTTTCACCAGCACGGCGAAAGTTGGACCGGCTGCTTCAACCTGTTGATCCATCTTTCACTAGTCTGCTTGTGCCTGGGCAACCAGAGTTTGCGGCTGCACTTGGGTGAGTGCGCTTACTGTAGTAAGGTGCACTGCCCAGCCTGCACCTGGCTCACCTATTTAAATGTGCACCAAGGTGCAAACAGGGAGAATGTGCCCTGTACTCAATTGGGCCTCACTTGTGTGCTCTTGTAAAATTGATATTAAATTACAAAACTTGTTGCTAAATAAAAACATTAAATTTGTGTTGTCATTTACACTGCTCTCAGCATAGCATACACAGCATATGAATGACATTATGTCACCTACTGGGGTCAGACTGAAGCTGTTGACGGTACGTGAATTAGAGCCAGCAGCGACAGACCGCCATCACAGCGCGTGCCAGCTGAGCCCAGCCGCGTGTGAATAATGAACAACTGGGCACATCCTGTGGCCTGGCGCTGGGCACATATGTGCAGCTACACTAACACAGCATGTCACAGGAAATAATAATTACAAATGGAACCAAAACTCTAAATTTTATGGAAGACAACTCGCAACCAGTACAGCATTTCTGGATTCAAAACACTTCCTAAAGTGGATGTTTGCATGATCCTGTTTCTTTTGATAATGCAGTTCAATATTAGTGAGATACAACCAGCTACATAGATTTAAAAAATTGCAAAATTGATCATTGATCTTGATTGATCATTGATTATGAATAATCATTGCAACACACTTAGAGGCAATTGCATACAGGAAAGACTAATCCCACAGGCACTGATGATTATCCTATAGGAACAAAAAACACATCCTGGTTTATGACAGAAATCTCAAGACTAAGGTGTGAATGTACCAGAACCCCAAGATGCTGAGAAGCCATACTAATGGCAAGACGGAGCTATACAAATCCCTGCGAAGGTAACATAACACATTTGAACAGCCCCTGGTATGCTTGCCTTTCGCAGTGGTCGGAGGTCCCAACTGAGGTCTCAACTAATGCTTAATATCTAAAAATATAAATGCTGGGACCAGAGGTTTAATAACAAGCCCAGTGTCAGAGCTGCTGAATGATGGAGCTGTTGAATAAGGAGACTGCCACGCCTTGATTCCACCTCATGCCTCTTTTTTTCAACCATCAAACATGTCCTGTTTTTTTATACACAATCGATCAACAAGAGAGAAAGGGTAAAGATATTCACTCTCCTACCCCTAGTAATAATATGAATAAACAACAAGAGAGTGAAATAACAATCAGGCACCTCAAGGGATGTAGTGAGGGACAGATAGAAAAACAGAAAAACTGGGTGGAAGAAAAACACAAACAAAAACACAAAAGCAAATGTTATTTGCTTAAAGGACCCTCATTCACCACCTAGTGGTGACATGCTTCATCATCGGGTCCCCACTGGAAGGACCTAGCGCCCTTCCAGTGTGCTACAACGCCTGGTTACAGCGGAGCTGGTTCTTGTGTGTGTTGAAGTGGTGGAATAAACCCAATAGTGCTAAGTGAGTGCAAAATATTCTAAAAAGATGCTAAGTTGTGACTACCAAATTTTTTTATTATTGGTCCAACCAGCACTTGGTTAAAAACAAGTGAACTCGAGTTCATCCGGGCCGCGGTGGTGACAGGCTAGGTAGCCTGCGGGGAGCCGTCAGCGTATTAGGAACGCGGCGTGAAGATTACCCTCTGCCGTGTCCGCCCATGTAGCATGGTGAAAAACGCCTCCTGTATCTGGCCCCAGCAAATTGCTGGTTGTGCCCCCACGGCTGCAAGCGTGAGTATTTGAAATTTTTAAAAATATTTTTCACACATATATCCTTAGCGCGTGTATACCGCCGGAGGATCACATTACTGGTCCTGATGAATGCTGAGCGACTTGGGCTCCAATAGCAGAAACATGTTGACCAAAGTAATTAAGGACTAGGGATCTCCAATTATTGAGATCATTCTTATTCATCACTTGTTTTTAACCACACTGAACCTCCATGTACCTTAGATTATTTTATTTATGGTTATGATTATTTTTGCTAGGTACCGTCTGTGTGCCTGTCATTATTTGTGCGAGGTACCTTTGTCACTTTGGAGCCTATTGGCTTGAATTTTTCTTTCATATCTGTGTTCTTTCTCTCAATTCAATTGACGGGTAAATTGTTCCTACTTCTCCATCACTTTCCCACAGTAACCAGAGAAGGCAGTGCTTCTCCTAATTCTCCAATTGTAATAGCCATGATCTTGGGGTGACTACTCTATATGTCACCCTACTCTTGCCATCATGACCTTTCTGTGGTTTAGTCTTCCTCCAGAGATGCGGGGGGATAGTGGGTCCTATTTCGAACCAGCTGCGCCATCGCCATGCAGTGGTCATATGATGCTGATGCGCTGGTGACAGACTGAAAACGTGCCTTCAACAAGCTCATCTCTCAAATACTTTCTGATCTCTCTAAGTTAATGGAGAGCAGGCCATGTGATCGAAAGTGTAGAATGTGTTCCCGGGGAGAGGTGTGGCGCTGCGGCCAGGGCGACTGACGCTGGAATCTGGGGATCACGGTTCGATCCCTGGCTCCGGTGGCAGGTTAGCCCAGCACCATGTGACTCTGGGCAGTAGCTTGCTTAATCTTTCCGACGGCCCCCAGCGCCTAGAGACCCTTACGGGTGATTGTGCGCTTTACAAATGTGGATTATTATTATTATTATTATTATTATGGGGGTTCTTCTCTCATTAGTGCCATCTGTTACCCTCTTGCAGATACCACTCACCTGGTCCAGAAGGCAGAAAACTGTTATTGGGCAATATCTCTGCAAAGGGTGTGATTTGTTTACTTTGCGCAGGCTAATTTCTATCAACAATTTGAAGCTAAACTCTGTCATGGTAGATCATCAGTGAATCGTGGATTACTGTTAGCCAAATTGTTTTCTTGCTTTTAGACAGACATGCTATTTCTCACAGAACCCTGACTCTCCTTTTTTGGGTGCTTTTTGGGATAAACTTGTTCTAAGGGACCGTACTGGAAGAACACGAGGATTTGCGGTCAATCATTCCACGTAACTCACTTCTACTCCACTGTCAATACCCGGACTAATTGAGATATTGAATTTATACCTTGTTCATGCAAAATTGCCAATATTGGTCTACATTTACTTTTTCTACAACAACCCCCTCACTCGGCTAGCTCCAAGATGGACACCTTACGCAGGGAATTAGGGTTCTTCACCTATAGAATGGAAGATGGTATATTTAAATGTTTGGCAAGAAGAGAATGCTAGACCAGTTGCCAATTTACACATTTAAATCTTGCATACCAACATAGCAGATCATCGCCTCACCTGCAACTTTGCCTCATCTGACATAATTATCATTGATAAGGCTATTTGTATTAATTCGGACAGCAACCTGGCTATTCCATTCCATCTAACAGTCCCCTAAAAAGTGAGGTTCCTCATTCACCCTCAATGAGTAGATTGGATGCAACTGAATGTAGCTGAATTTATTACGTGACTCTCACGATTCAGCACCAATTTTACGACAGGCTGCCGTTGACTATGGGTCTGCTGTTGTGCAATTCAGTACTGTCCGAATTGGCACGCTTGATCACACCGTGTTAGTCTGTCACAGAAAACAAACCTTTAATGACAAGTATTAATCCACTTACTTAGCAAAATTAGAACTGAAAGGCTGTCAAGCAGAGGGAGCATGGAGATGTTCTTATTCATGGGCTGCCAAGGATGCCTACATTTCTCTGCCAGCCTCACACACAAAGAAAAATATTGCTGCCAAACAGGTTTATTTTTCTAAGAGGATTGGCAATGCCCCAAATCTCACAAAAAAACATATACAGACTAATTAGCGAGTTAAAATACTCAGGACAAGCAGAGAGTCTTTGCGAACACCTTGCATCCTTTTGTATGGACACAATTTGTAAATTTCGTTCAGTGAACTTGAACAGTAGGCAGTCCTTCCTTTTTTTAACTTCTTTACTCTTCCTGGAGCCCCATCCGCATATCTAGCTTGTTTCATGCCTGTCGCTGACAACCAACTATTGGAAATCTTCAAAGACAGTAGACCGTCTCGAACAGCCTGTGATGTTCTGCCAGACAAATTGAAGAAGCAGTCAGAGCCCCACATAGTAAAAGAGACACAGGCTTTATTTAAGTCTTCACTAGCTAGAGGCTTTTTTTTGTCCAAGACTTGATTTCACCCTGAGTAAATCATTATTATGAAGATGTGCATTTTCTGTGGATGACCCTAACAACTTCTGCCCTATCTTCCTCCTTCCATACCTTGATAAAATTGTACAGAAACTGACTTTTAACCAGTTTCAGATGATGTGGAGGACAATACATTCCTGATCTTCTTCAAGGCCAGATTTCAGCTGGAAAGGGGCACCAAACTTGGGGAGCTATCAGTGACGGAATATTTGAGAAGACAGGAAACGGGTTGTTTTTGAGTGCTGGTTTTATTATCTCTCTCTGATGCCTTTTACACCATGTACCACACAATTTTGATCCTAAGGCTGGTAGAAGCAGGAGTGACCAGAAGTATCCTGGTTTGGATTAAGTCTTGTAGAGGCAGCCACAACATTTTCCTCAGAGTTGCAGCCAGCCAATCAAATAATTCTCTACCACAGTACCATCGCCGCATTGCCAACATTACTGAGAGGAGAAAAAGGTCCCTCTATCAATCAGAATGACCTATTTTTTTGTAAAACATTTTGGTACTGTGGGATCCCACCGCTGTTGTGATATAACTCAATTTTCCTAAGGGTAACCCATGCATGTCCATACCGGAGGTTCCTTTAAATGTTTTTTTTTCCAGAAAAGGCTAGGAGGATGTACACTAAATCACAAAATGCATGCTTTCAGAGTAAAGTTCTCACTTATTGCAACATTTGTCTCCTTTTTGTATATCATGCACTCAGCTGCCCTGCGTTTAGTGTTATTTTTCTGCTAAAACTGAATTACGGAGGGAAACAGCAGTCCTAAGGTGATGCTTGACTTGGGTCTATATTTTGTCGCTATTTTGGCTCACCAGTCCCATGAGATGAGACAAGAGCTGAATCGCAGCCAGACATTCACCCTGTGCTCGGCTTGAGGCTTTCGGTCCTCTTCTATAGGCACAGTGGTATATAAACACTGCAGACTCAGAGATCTGACCTAACTGCCTATATGGAGGCTTACAGGAAACCCATTGAGGTACATGTGCTGTGTTGTGTTGCATCCTGAACTAGTTGAGAATATATTGCATTTCTATAGTTAAGCGTGGGCTGCTATAGCATTATTAGCATTAAATATTTATATATGCAATTGCGGATCTATAAAAGGTAGCATGGGCTTCGGATTCTTCAACTGAAGCCCATTTACGATCAAATATTCATGTTCTTGATACATTAGACACCTGGGTGGTAAAGGACAAATTATTGTCTAAGTGCACCACAAGATTGCTACCTGCTGGCGCTGAGCTCGCGGGGGGACGTCACTGTCATCCAGATTGAAAAATTACACTAATGGAAAGTTTCTTTCCTTTAAAGAAGCTCAGTCTAGAGAGGGTTGTTACAGGGATATCAGTGCTTCATTTGTTAAAGAATGAGTGCCGGTGCCCAAAGCTGGGCTTTGGCGGGGCTAATAAAAATCGGAATTCCAAGGTTGTGTAGGCTTAAAATCACCTGTAGCCTTTTTAATCCACTACAAGACACTGCCCCCACTTTATCTGACTCTTGCCGGTCCCTGCTTTTTCCCTTAGTTTGTCCGTCTTTCTCTTACTTCTTCTTTCCGGTTTGTATGTTTTTCTCTCTCTTGCTCGCGGTCAATATTTGATAAAGTGCTGGTCCCCAGAAATGGGTGCTGGTGAGCCTCACCAGCAACCACCTGCTCAAATTAAGCATTGGATGCTATATGTGTTTCTTTTTCTCCGTCAGATACTATTGAATTTATGTTTTTGCGTCCGCGTGCACAGATGCACACACCACATGATAGATAAAGTGAACCAATGGTTGAGGATAGCAAAGCTCTTCGAAGTTCACAGGACTTTGGTTGAAAGCTGGAAGCGTCTGTGCTACTCATCTTAAAATATTTAAGTCGCTGCTTCTGAGAACTGGGACTTTATTACCAAGAAAAGTCATTTTGGCTTCAGTATCTGAGACGTTGATTGAGGTCTTGTTGGTTTTGCTGACTGAGGCTGGAGCTTCAAGGCATAAAAGGAGTCCAAAGAAAGTTGGAAAAAATATCAAATCTTAGCATTTTTCCAAATTAGGAAACTAAAATACATTTCTTACGAGTTGTAAGTGTTCAAGCAGTGGTTACATTCCAAAATCCTACCTTAAAGATGGTGCTGATGGTGAACGCTTTATAAACCAGGGTAAATTAAAAATACTCAGGTACATGCATCAAGGTAGACTTTTGCGATTCCTTAAATGCGATTTTTAAGGAATCGCAATTAAGGAACCGCAAAAGAAATTTGTGAGTACCCAATAGGTACTTGCAAATTGCGCATGCGAATTCAAGGGTGCAAGGGTGTCAAAAGGACACCATGTTGCACCCCTGAAATTTGCATATGAGTACATCTTGCACACACACATGCCCCAAGGGCATATGTGTGTATAAAATGGAACTTTGAAAAATGCACTTTAGTGCATTTTTCAAAGTTTTAGCAAATTACCACCAAGTACAAATTGATGGTAATTTGCGACTCCTACTAGCGAAATCACAATTTTTTTTAAACTTTAATGCATTGCATTTAAGGAATCTCAATTTGCGAATCCTTAAATGCAATTGCAATTTAAAGTAATTGCAATTTAGAGATTACTTAAATTGTGATTTTTGCTTTTGGGATGATGCATCCCACATGCAAAAATACTGGTCGCAAAGAGGCAGAGTCTGAGAATCTGTCCGTTTGCGACAGGTTTTTCTTTTGACGCATGTGCCTGACTGTGTTGTACTCGCAGTGTTAGTGAGCATAAAAATAATGTTATATGAAACAAATGTCATAATGTGATACATAAGTCTTTTGTAAAGCCTGTAAAGGACGCCCGCAAACTGAAGCCCATTAAGGTGTTACTACTCTGAGCTTCGCCTGGACTGCTGAATATGTATAGGCTCTTTAGAGCATAACAGCAGTACATCTGCATGTAAACCACCAGGAGCAACACTTCTGTGGCATAGCTGCACTTAAACCATACCCAGAGCAATACCTCACTGGCATATCTGCATGGAAACGCTACAAGGAGTAACACCTCTGTGGCATAGCGGCACTTAAAACTAGGAATCGGCAGAACTCGCAGAGTTTATTTCCATGAATTCCGCAGAGTTACATGAAAACTCTATGGGATACCACAGTTACGCAAATGGGTGGAATTAGGCACATCGTGCTGATTCTCAGCACCGGGAACTCTTTCTGCTGAAAAATCAGCGTGAACTGCACCATGTGGCGTGCCCGTGGGCACTGCTTCTCAAGTTGATTTTGCTGCACCTCAAGTCGATTTTGAACTCTGGTGGCAGCTTTCACACCGCAAACGGTTGCAACTGTCCACGACCACCCGTGACCGTCAGCATTGAGTAAATCTCACCAGATAGTCCCCAAGAAAGGGAAAATCAAGCTAGCAAACTCCAAATCATACTCATCAACTTACTATTGGCGAGCTGCACACGGAATCAATAAGGGGATAAACTTAATGAAATAACTTAATTATAATAGGCATTAAATGATAACAAGAATAGTCCCAAGAACATAATTTAATACAGTAATATGGTAAGAAAATAACAACCAGATCAGACTTGCATAAATCAAACGGCAGCCTCAACCATATTTTTAAGGTTGTGTATTAAAGTGAAATAGTAAAAACGTTGTGCTTGTGAAAACATATCAACGGCACAAGTAAAACCAGTGGAGAAATATAAAGAAAAAATGCTACAGTGTATTGAACCAGAATTCAATTTGAAGTCAGCATGAATCAGTGCATTTGTGATGAAATATTAATCATGCCATAATTCAAATCCAAATTTATTTTCACTTGTACAAGTCGACAGCACTTCTACTTTAAAGATTTGAGGTCAACATCAGGACATAGATAACACAACATTGAGTGAGCACTGCCTGGAGTATTAGTGGGTATGTATACGGGTTCGAGCAGGGTATGGAAATCCAGACATCTAAGCGTCAGCCATCAGTTCACATCCACAAGGGTGCAGAAATCCATTGTGGGATAGTGTCACAGAAATACAACCCATGTATTGGGCAGTTTGGAGACAACCCCTGAGGGGCGTCTTGATGGGAAAGTCTAAGGTGTGGGTCCAAATGAGGTAACCTGGAGTGAATGGACGAGTCCAGAGGGATGTCATGATTCTCCCACTTCAGCTGGCTGGAAGATGTCTCAGCACTGCGGCAGGGGAAGGAATACCAGGGTGAAATGATTCTAAATCAAGGCACCACTGCTCAGTATGCCGGCACGCTGTGATTGAATCTGGAATGGGGTGCCCTGTAAGCTACTCTGAGCTTCGTCTGGATTGCTGAATATGTATAGGCTTTTCAGAACATCTCAGCGGTACATCTGCATGTAAACCACCATGAGCAACACTTCTGTGGCATAGCTGCACTCAAACCATACCCAGAGCAATACCTCACTGCATATGGAGCAACACCTCTGTGGCTTAGCTGCACTTAAAACTAGGCATGGGTGAGAGCTTGTGGAGTTTATCTCTGCAGACGTCTGCAGAGTTACATGAAAACTCTGTGGAATTAGGCATTTTTAGCACAGGGAGCTCTTTCACGCTGAAAAATCAGTGTGAACTGCACCATGTGGCACACCAGAGGGTGCTACTTCTCAAGTTGACTTTGCTGCCACTCAAGTAGATTTGCCACTCTAGCGGCAGCTTTCTCATCGCAAATGGTCACAACTGTCCACGACTGCCAGTGAACGGCAGCATTTGGGAATTTCACTAGATGGCCCCCAAGTGACTGAATAAATTGTGCTAGTGGACTCCAAATCACACTCACCATCTTAGTGTTCATGAGCAGCAGGTAAAATAAAACCCTGCCATGCGTCGGTTGGCAGAATTTGGCCAGAATGCCGAGTTACATGCATAATAAGAAGTGGGAAAAAATCTGCCAACTCTGCCGGCAGACCAGAATGTATCACCCACTCCTACTTAAAAGTAAACGTACCCAGAACAATACCTCAGTGGCATATCTGCTTGGAAACCCTACCAAGAATAACACCTCTGTGTTATACCTTCACCTGAGCCTTTCAAGAGCAACCACTCACCAGCTTAGCTACAATTAAGCCCTACCTTGAGCAACATCTCAGCTTCCATTAAACCCTACCCAAAGCAACACCTCACCAGTATAGCTGCACTTAAACCCTGAGTCGAGCAAACACTCACTTGCATAGCTACAATTATACCCTACCACAGCAACATCTCACTGTCATAGCTGCACTTATACCGGGTATCGCACAGTAACGCACTGATTTAGCTGTATGTTAATCCTACACAGAGCAACACCTCTGTGACATAGCTACACTCGAACCCTGCCCGATCAATCGCTATCCTGCTTAACTGCAATTAAACCCTAGCATGAGCAACACCTTACTGCCATAGCGGCACTTATACCAGACATCGCGCAATACCTCATTGACATAGCTGCACCTTAACCCTACCAAGAGCAACACCTCACTGGCACAAGTGAAAATAAACCTCACCTCGAGCAATACCTCAGTGGCGTACCTGTACGTAAACACTACCTTGTCAACAGTTTAGTGTCATCATTACACTTAAACCCTACCCAAAGCAGTATTTCTGTTCTAAAGCTGCACATCAACCCATATCTTAAACATCATCTCAGTGGCACAGCTTCCCTTAACCCTCCCCCGGCAACACCTCATCGGCATAGCTGCACTTAAACCTCACTCCTGAGCAACTATGTGTAAAGTCTGCTGAGCTGTCCTACTTCACCATGTTAGTAAAGTTTAGAAAAAACAAAGCAGCTAAAACATTAGGCTTGGTGGCAAAGATGGTGCAAGAACTTTGGTGCATAAGAAGTTTTTTTTGCAAAAACTGTTTTGTAATTTTGCTTGCTTGCAATATTAAGCGAAGGTCCCAAGCTGGCGCTTTATAAAATTACAGTGATTGCCTGCTTCACAAAAGTTCACTTGTGAGATTATCATTTAACACGCCTCTAACCACAGGAGAAGAAGATGCCTCTTTAGGTGTGTGATAATATTCTTAGGAATTAGCCTGACGTGGGTACCGACCAGAGGTGTTGGCCAGCCACAGATGCTAGAAGTGTCTGGATCCTCGACTGTTGCCCACTCCCTTGCTTCCCATCTCTCAGGCTCTTTGAAATCTACCAAAATATTTGGTCCATTTATCAGAGGTGAGGGAATCTGTGTAGACTGACAACAAGACCAATGTTCTACTCAAGTTTTTACTCCCTGACTAGTCAAGAGTTCAGATCTGGTTGTGTGTGTGTGTGTTGGGGGGGGGGGTCAGGCAAGGGGTCAACAATAACTAAAGGTAATGACATTGCACCTTCTTTCCTTCATAGCTCATTTCCATCAGGGGCCTAACTGATAGAGATGTATGGTCACATGGAAAATGATAGGGTATCAGAGCATCACTGCCAGAATACTGCCCAGGCTTGGTGTCCAACACATCATCTACAAAAATTATTGCACCCCACTGATCTTAGTAGTGGAAATTCTACCACCAATGGACGATATTTTATACAAACAACAATAGGACAGATATTTTGATATAGGATATTCTGACACACAACCACTGCTTGTCCATTGGCTTGAAGATTTGTGTCTTCACTGGAAAATAGTGCTTTTGCAAAACTCCATTTTATACCGAATTCCACTGCATTCATCCATAAAGGAACTGTATTATGCATAGATATGGTGCAAATGTTGTTGAGAGAATGTCTCTCGCTGAGCTGTACTGGTGTTGTGAGGATGGTGTGACTGAGATAACCTATCAGAGCTGTTCACAGTCTCTGAGGATAGGGTGAGTCCGTGAAGTGGTCCACTCAAACCCCTATACAATATCTGTATTGCTGGGATTAGGCCACAAAATGACGAAGTGTGTTTTCACGGGGGCTTCTCTAAAGGCCAATGTGCTTCCGTTATTACTTTTGAAAATTAAAGGTACTTCCTATCTATTATCCACAGCTGGAAAAGCTCTTAAATGTGCATTAGTGGAAGTTTTTTCAGTGAATCTCAATAGATTTGTAGTGGCGGAGCTATCTTTTTTCCGAGAGATTTAATGTCAAATTTTCATAAAGCCCAATGCAATGTGATTTCAAAATGTGTTCAACATTTCTTTGCCAGTTATTTTTTTTGCTATTCAGTGTAAAATGTTAGATGGTGGTTTTCATGGGAAATAACTTCACCATAGGAGGTCTTTGATTTGTGCCAATCGACTTCTGACCAGTGTTTGAAAACTTGACAAAACAGTTGGTTTGCAAAATTTGGCCAAGATTTAAAACAATGTTATAGTCGTCGGGAAATAGACTGCTCTACTGATGTTAGGTCATATTGTTACTACTGGAATTAGGCAGCAACAAAGAATAAAATTGTGTGGTTTGTTTCATTAAGTGATATATTAAGAAAAGGCAACTTACTTTCATTTTAACATACATTAATACTACTTGAAAAAAAGTTCGCCTCATTTGTACCAGTTGAATACTAAATCAAATTAATCAGCAGTTAAAAGGTGATTTGTTCCCCTTAACAAGTGGTCTGAAACTGTGCAGCACCACATATAGTACAAAGTTTGATCCATTTGAATTAGAAACTTTTTTTGTTGAAATCTAAAATGTATGTATTAGTGACAGATTGGGTGGAAAGTGAGGTAAATCTACAATAATGCAGAAAATGCGGGAGCCACAGAATCGCTTATTCCCAGTGGCCATGGTTATCACTGTAAATAATTACCATTCATAAGCAGTTGATCCTCTCAATTGAATTATTACACAAGTGTTATTGTGGATTCTTTGTAGAGAGCACATAAATCTGCAGTGTGAGCAAAAAAATCTTTAAAAAACATGCCACCTTTTCCACTGAACAAAGAGAGCAATGTACTAGGGGTGAACAGAATGTTTCATTCTGCCTGCGGAACTGGCAGAATTTCATCACTCCACATTACTCTTGTAATACGGGGTTCCGAACAAATTCTGCCAATCGCTGCGTGGTGGAATTTATCCCATGAGGCTTCAGAAATATGAGTGCGAGTAAGTTTTGGTGTCCCCTAGACCAATTTTCTAACATGGGCGGTCGCGGGCAATTATGAGCAGTTGCGATTAGAGGGCTGCCTCTCAAGTGAATTTTCTACTAAAGCGACAGAAAAATAAGCTCGACCTGTAGGATGCTCTTGCACACTGCATGGTGCAGTTTGCACTGATTTGTCAGTGCTACTCAAGCTATTGTTTCTACTTTACAGAGTGAACAACGTGACATGCATATTTTCTGCCATTGGCAGCACCCCGCAAGATCTTACGCAGTTTTATGTAACTCTGCGGAATTCCGTAGAGTGAAACTCCACAGGTTCCTCCCACCCATACAATGTACACACTCAGAAAAAAAAACATACCCTTCTAGTCAGTCCATCAACTTCTGTTACAACATCTGAGGAACCCCCAACCCTTAAGTGTCTATTTTTACCATATCTGTGCCCCAACTCTAGCATTCTTGTAGTGGCGATTATTGTTTTGAAACTGTCTACTTTGCTCCTCTCTAACTTTTACAGAAAGTGCCTCTCAACTTGCCTGAGCATCTCTCACACTTGACAAACAATCCTACATTTTGGACAGGCTTGGCTCTGATGAGTCCTCACTGAGTTTTATGCCCCATGGTTCAGTTGATACAAGAGTGATGGAGGAGGCCAGGGACAGGTTTGCTGAACTGAAGCAAAAGCCTGGCATTGGCTTCCCAAGTCTAAACTTGCACCTTCATTGGTCACACGTCAAGGCCTTAAATCTTCCTTCTTAAAGAAACACTAGCATATACTGTAAGACATTTAGATGGTGTGACTGGCAAGCGGCCAACCCCTCTTTTCCTTACTGCTTTTGTACTTTTTCAATTTCATATCTGAGAAGATAGTCATATTTCAGACCTTTAGAATGTGGTTTCTCCACCTGGGGACTATGATGTGAATCTAACAACTCACCTGGCTTCTTGGCACTCTAGAATGGATACCTGAATAGTGTAGAGACTTCAGTCATGAAGCGCCAGGATACCCTTTGGGTGACAGTTTTGCGCTATACAAGTATGCCATAGAATACAATACAATGAACAGCAAGGCCATTGTTTGATCATTTTCGTGATTAACCTACTTTCCCATTGAAAGTGCAGGTTCTTTAAAGAGACAGAGACAGATTCGCAGAGAGTTGGGCATGTGAATAGCAACACTCGTAATGCACACCTTTTAATTGCACAATTTGCATATTAACTACATTTCCTTGCTAAGTATTTGAAAAGTCTGAATGTCACAATGTACATCATTATGTTTATCTGCCCGTATTCATACTTTGGAAGCATGTATTAGTTTCTTCCCTTACAATGGCATAAAAGATGACTGCATATTTTGGTGCATAGCTGGTTTAGTAGTGTTGCCATGGGCAATTAAAAGAAAGATATTGACAGTCTAAGTGCTTGAGCATTGCGTGACAGTAAAGGTGCTATGATTATGCCTAAAATCACCATTTCCATGACCTTGTGAAGGCCAATATGTACTAAAGCCAACAGCCGAAACAACATTGCAGACATAATGTGTTAAATAATAATTTAAAAGCATTTGATGGATTCAGGAGAACCTCTGTTTAGATTAATATGTGCTGCTTAGACAGGGGCATATTACAATCAACGGGAAGGCGAGTTTGATAGATGTATTTTGTGGATGGTCATGAACTGAGTTACTGACTATACAAGAAATAGATGTTATTAACATGTTTGTTGCATTGTGATTAATTATTTATTATATTTTAGGGTGATTTTTCCACCACCAATAATTGTATCCGGGATTGAATTGAAACGCTTTATTAATTCTTAACACCTCCTACCATGTTGACTATATTCCAGTGAATTATGTTGTAAATGTAAATGTACTTGTATATGTATTTTATGCATCTTTTATGGTACTTAACGTACCGAAATAAAGATTTATTTGATTTGATTTGATTTGATTATTTGTTGCATAAGGGGTCGAGTGTTAAATAAAATATTATTTTTCCATATCTAGTTTTCAGCATTTTGTTTGTTTAATGGTTACCATGGTGAAGCAGACTCTGGCAATTGTATTTAGTGATATTTAAACTTGATTATTAGGGCTTTGTTTGGAGATTGGTCTAGTAAATGGTGCACAGTGTCTCTTGATACACCACAGAGTTCACAATTTAATCCGTAAACACATTTTGCGATTTGGCGGACACAATATGTGCTTAGGTTAGGAAAAACAGAGGAAATCTGTCACTCTTTCTTACGGGTCTTCTTCCTATGTTGAAAACATTTGTCTACACATTCTAGGCCTTCCTGCAAACATCTGATAAAAGCCAGGAAATGTGAGCATTTTCAGTGTGTTCTACGCCACTTGTGTATAATTCATTTAAATGTACGTTATTTGCATATTTTAGTGAAGGAAATGCATTCTGAATTTACATGAAGACTCAGAAACGTCTTATATGTTGGTGATAATTTTCTTTTTATTTTCTTGGCGTACTTC
Source organism: Lissotriton helveticus (assembly GCF_964261635.1). NCBI lineage: Eukaryota > Metazoa > Chordata > Amphibia > Caudata > Salamandridae > Lissotriton > Lissotriton helveticus. The sequence goes on along the minus strand of NC_136068.1, from coordinate 188,774,816 downwards.
CCTCTTGTACTCCAGCTTGTCATGTCTTACTCAAAGTTTTTATATAGGCAATGCATCCAAACATGGTATAAAATATGATTTCATAGCCTTTAGATTCGTGACACCTAACCTTTGAAATGTACTCCCATTACATCTCTGTAATACAACCAATCCATTTCAGTACATCTACTAAAATATGGCTATCTTCTTTTGAATTCCTCTGTTGCCTTAGCATTGTCCCTGTTGTTCACCTTTGAGGTCACTGTTAGCACTTTACTAATGTTGCTCATTCATCCATTCATTCAATCATTTAATCATTCACTCTTTCGTTCATTCATCACAGTGATACATTTTTCTATTAGAATATACATATTGCAATATGACAGAATACTGGTGCCCAGATATCAACTAGTGCTATATTGTGAATGGACAGTCTTATATTACACAAAGATTTAGGATTGTGAAGCACATACAAGACAATTTTTATACAACTTTAAATCAAATAAATGCCTGGTAAAATCTTTGTGAAACTGCTTCATCGAAGTGTGTGCTCCATCTGTAGGACCTAGATATCGGACACAACGTTTTTGGTTCGCTTTCCTCCGTGGTCAAACCTGTCATTATTCTGGATGTCAGGCGCAACGTGAAACTAACCTTTCTCATCACAGTTGAAGTAATATCATTCCCAGCTAAAGCTATTGTGGCCATGCTCCTGCTCGTTGACGTCGGAGGGCGGGGTCATTATACAAGAGTCTGGAGCCACTCAGGTAGGATGTAAGTCCTTTATTTCATGCACACCCTCAGGTAGATTCTGCCAGCGCTCTATCCTCCCTTAGACTGTCCCTATTTCCTAGCTTCTAATCCACACCACACATCAACATTCTATTACACCATTTACTCTACACTTTGCAGACACCAGCTCAGATGAGGAATGAATGATATGTTGGCAGCTCTACAATGCATCCATAGACTACTGAATGCAAAGATTATTGAACATAGAAGGGTCATCTAAATTAGGTGACATCTCAACTTTAGCACTACCTTCAGCATGTTCAAAATGTAGGTTGACCCAAAGTCAAGTATTTTGCTTTATCTATCTCAATTATCCAGTGCCTACTGACCAACAACACAATTTCAGTTTCTCAGTATATTCACCAAGGCACTCACACTCCTCGTCCTCTGTCCAAGTTTCGTGAGGAGTGAATGTTCTACAAGCAGCTGAAAACCTGGCTATTTCCTAAATAAGAACAGCCCAGTTTCCTCTGGAACCCTAAAATCATTGCCTAAAACAATTACTGGCGATCAAGTCTCTAGAAAATAGATAAATGCAAAATACCATGGCATAGCTCACCATACCATAGTAAACCATATCAACACAGCAGCTTAAAATATGAAACCATGGCATAGCAATTTAACATATCACTTACCTCTATCCATGACATAGGACACTATAAAACATGAATATCCTACCATAGAGTGGCCCAGAAAGATGATATAGCTTGTCATATACCATTACTGTAACATATCAAAACTCCAACTAGCGGGTTAAATAAGTCTAGGACTGAAAGTGCTGCTCACTTTCCCTTTCCTCTTCTCCTCGCTGTCCCACACCCACCTCAAGCTCTCCTAGCCTTCCAACCATGATTATAGACCTAATTATTTAGTTTTTTATTCGATATTTCATTGGTGTTTTATGTCATTCAAAAATATTCTACAAAACAGACATTCCAACCGAACTGTACATCTTTAACCCCCAGGCACATTGGATCATAATATATTCTTCAACATTTTCGCTGGTCACATGTTATCTTTTAACCCGTCATCATTATCAACTTGACATATTGCATCATCCCTTCCTCCCCGCCTGGATATTTCTTTAATCATCCTATCCCCATGCCTCCTTTCACCCCCCCATATCTTATTACGTCCCTTATATTTATCAATCTATTGTTCAGTTATCCATGCCTCTTCTCCAGACTGGAATCTTAGGCATTTCTGCTCAGACCCACTTCTATGCTATATCTTTTTTGGGTGACTACGAAGCGTTTATAGCTTGTTGCATCTGTCGCATTCCATCACGGGGACACCCATCTCTGAAGAGGTCTTGGTGACCTCAATCAATTGTCTTGCTTTTGTCAATGCTTAGTTTGTGAAAGAAAGAGTACTGGTGCCCGAGGTTCTGCTCAGAAGCCCTTGGACGGCGCAATTAATCGTTAGCTGCGTGACACCTACCAAGGCAGTGTAGTCTTGATCCATCCCAGGCCTCTTTAATGCACTACCAAAGACTCCCTGTCCCTTTATCACACTCTCACATGTTCCTACGTTCTCCCTATGTGACCCGTTCGCCATCTTTCTCTTCTCCGTTTTTCCGATCTGTGTGTTTTACCACTCTTGCGCTTGGTAAATATGTGATGCAGAAAAATAAGTACCAGACTCAATAGATGAATATGTGCTGCTGTCCCCCACTGGAAACACCAGCTCAAATCAAGCACTGGCTATTTTCCTCCAGTATCCCTAGATTTTGGGGATGGTCCACAGTATGTTATAGACCGTACGCTGCTGCTATATTCTCTTTGACATCTGTCATTCTATGCTCAACCCAATGAGTGTAGTAATGACCCCCTTACTTCCTGGGTGCTATGGGGCATGTGTATCAAGCCCTTTTCCCGTTCGCAAATGGGCTGATTCTCAGAATCGTCCCGTTTGCGAACGGTAAAAGGCCTTTTGGGATGTATCATCCCAAAAGGGAATTGCAAAATAGGGAATCACAAAATGTGCGATTCCCTATTTTGCGAAAGCATTTAAGGATTCGCAAATTGCGATTCCTTACATGCAATGTAACAAGCACCCAAGTTGTGCAATTTCTCCTTAAGAAATCGCAAATTACCACCAACTTCAAGTTGGTGGTAAATTACGATTTCTATAAAAAATGCACTTTTGGCATTTTTCAAAGTGCCATGTGGCGCACATACATGCCCTTAGGGCATGTATGAGCGCCATATGCGCACACATGCTGATTTCAGGGGTGCATCAGCGTGTCCTTATGACACACTTGCACCCATGAAATTATTCTCAATTTGCGATTCTCTAATTGTGTATCGCAAATTGAGAATGTCCTCCCATTTATTCCTATGGGCCTATTCCTATGGGCCTCCTGGCCCATAGGAATGAAAGGGAAGATATTCCTTAATTGCAATTCACAATTTGCTAATCGAAATTAAGGAATGCCAAGAAATCGCTAACTATTTGTGAATTTTTAAGTACATCTCGTTTGCGATTCTCAAATAGCGATTCTCAAAAAATTGCTATTTGAGAATTGCAAATAGAGTATTTGATACATATGCCCTTATGTCCTCTTAACAAGGGTGTGACTGAGGGCCTGCTTTGCAAAACCCGGTGCTGACCCTTTTGGATATGCAGTCTCCTCTCAGGTAAAGCAGGGCCCATCAAACAACACTCACCGGTTGCCTGTTTTATCTTGGTCATAGGATGAAATTCGGAGACTTTAAGTACACTAATGCAATTACATTTTTTTTTTTTTATTTAATGTAAATCTGTGTTTAACCTTTTGAGATATTATGGATGTGTATTGTATTTTATGTACTTTCATGGTCTATTTTTAATCAGACTGAATAAACATTTTGAATTGAATTGACACTCACCGGTCACGCAGCAGCAATATGTCACCAAATAAAAGGCATAAATAAAAGACATCGTAAACAGAATGAGCATTGCACATGTCACTTCAAATCTTAGTCAACTCTAATTAGAGAAGAATTGCACTGAAATCTAAGACCCGTCTCCTCCACGCTTTCCAATCTCACAAATGATCGAAAACAACGTCAAATGGAATGCATTTTGCGTGGGGCGTAATGCGCGCATGTGACCCGGAAGTAAATCCTGGGTCCTGGAGGTCGAAACTGCTATTTTTGTTTGTATGTATGCCTATGGTATTTCTGCATCAAGAACTAAGCTATTTGTATGCTTGAGACAAAATCACAATTCTAACGAAGAAGCGGCAGCTGTAAATCGTCACTATAGTGCAATGTTTCTCTAGCATCACTGCATCTTTTGCTAGGGATGAGTGTAATGGAAAATTATGTGGGTGTGGAACAGTGAGAAAATCATAATACTGCACTTCGTCAAATTGCGATATTATGGATTATTGAATCTAATAGCCTTTGATGAAAGTCAGCTGCATAAAGTCAATGTGCCGGTTTTCTTCTCAGCAAAATAACCTAACAATATTGTGCAACTTATTTGTCGGGAAAAATGTATAAGCTCTCAACTTTCTCATGCAAACCCAAGTCTATGGATTTTTATTACATTCATGAAACTTTTCCTTGAGTTTCCTTAAATATTCTCAAGTGAAATCAAATAATTGGTTCCCTTCTTGTAACATTATTCCCAAAAAAGGGCTCTCTTGAAGTCAAAACGTGTATTAAAATGTTGTGTTCCTTGGGGCCACCAGGTCTGTTCTGCGCATTCCAGGTGGGATAATGCAGGTGGAGATTTCACATACTCACTGATGGTGCTAAACTTTCAAGTTTCCTAATTCCATGCATGTCCATAACATCCAGTCTAAGGGCCTGATTATGAATTTGGCTGTGTGGGAGCGGGCCGCCACGCCACCGCCCCGCTCCCACATGCCAAACCTCACCACAGGCAGCCCGCTGGTTTCCAAGGTCCCTCTTGGTCTGCAGGCGGTCCTTTGGTGTCCCCACAGTAGTACCTTTTAAAGAGACACCTCAATGGGAGTGCCAAAGCCCGTTCCTGCACGACATAGACTGTCCAGTCCATGCCTTGCAGAAAAGGGGGTGCATGCAATCAGGGCCACACCATGTGCCCCCCCCCCCCCCGAATGCATCCCTTGGACCTGCGACTACAGGGGGCTCTGTAGGGCCCTTTTTCTTTTCTGACAGCCTCACTTTTCATGGTGGCCTTACTGCCATGAGAACTGTGGCGGTGAGGAAAATGCAAATATGCTTGGCAGTGCCACAGCAGCCCCACCAAACATATTGGACCTCTGACCGCCACATCACCACCAGGGATCATGGTTCCCTGACGGTTGCAGCAGTGCTATGTTGGGCCAACCACTGTAGTTGTAATACAGAGGTCGGACCACCAGGGTGGTGGTCACTGAGTTTGGCGGTCCATCGCTTAGGCCCTTCATTTGTTCCTTGCATTGCAGTACTTGTAGTGTTACATTTATAATGGTATAGATAGGGACACATATCCCAGAATGCAAGGAAAGGTAAACTGCACTGAATGAGCTACACAAACACATAATCTGAAAACTCAAAAGCTCTGCGGTTGCTGGCCACTGGAGGCCTAGCAGCTATTGAGAGATGTCCATTTGGTTCAGGTTGCATCATTGAGCTTGGTATTGATGAATAATGGCACACACTGGTCCTCTCTCCTATTTCTTTTAAATCAACTAGTAGAATTTCTCTTCTGTTTTAACATCTGCCTCTTGCGGTCAATATATGGTACCAATTATGCATGAAAATTGTAACACAAAACTCTAAAAATGCTGTGAATTACTCTCACATTACGCCCTTGCCTAGTTTCTATAGTCCTCTCTTACCTGAGCTGTTTCTTTTATTTCTCTTTTGTTACCGTTACCTGCCTCCTTTTCCATTCTTACCTGTTTTGCTCCTTCTCTCTATTGCAATCAGCAGAATAAGACTGGCTTCCCACAATGCAAAGTCACCCAGATACGTTCAATGCTACAATATTTGGAAAAGCCGGTCGATAACTAAGGTCATATAATGTTCTCTCCATCTTGTCCCCTCCTTTCCTCTCCATTGGTACTTCTTTTGCCTGTCTCTGATTTCCCCTTTAATGTTTGAAGCAACCCTAGATCTGCATCAGGAGGATTCAATAGAACCATAAATAACTGGCTAACTGAAATATTCAGCAGGTATGCATCTGGCACTCCTGGTCTTAAAATTACAAACATGTCACAAGCAACCTCCCTATAATTGTCCCTTGCCAAAAGATAAAAGTATTCACTCTGTGCCGATTGGTTACAAACAGTGCAACTTGAAACTAGGCATAAACAAATTGTTAGTACTTATGTGTAATCTTGCGTAATATTTGAATTATTTTTTAATCTTGTTAAACTTTTTCAAAGAATTTTTTTCTGCGAGAGACTGGCTCGAGTAGAAATTGGCTTGCTGGAACTCGGAACATTATGTGTATCATAGCTACACAACAATTTCAGGTTGAACGAATCTCCCAGGAGTATTTTGCGGGAATTTTGTATGAAGTATGCCCTTGTATTCGATTTTCATGCAAAATACCAGTTCAATGGATTTAATGTAACACACATAATGTTGCATAATTTATTTGAAAATGACATATAAAATATTTTTTACATTTCACCCAATCTCAGCTAAAAGAAGCTGAAAGCAGGGAATTAGCATCTATCAAGGTAGCCGGATTCTCCGTCCCAGAGTACATTGTAGATGAATTCTCCATCCCAGAGTACAATGTAGCAGGAGTCTCTACCCCAGAGTACAATATAGCAGGAGTTTCTACTCCGGAGTACAATATAGCAGGCGTCTCCATCCCAGAGTACAATGTAGCAGGAGTCTCTACCCTGGAGTACAATATAGCAGGAGTCTCCATCTCATAGTACAATGTAGCAGGAGTCTCTACCCTGGAGTACAATATAGCACGAGTCTCCATCCCATAGTACAATGTAGCAGGAGTCTCTACCCTGGAGTACAATATAGCAGGAGTCTCCATCCCAGAGTACAATGTAGCAGGAGTCTCTACCCTGGAGTACAATATAGCAGGAGTCTCCATCTCATAGTACAATGTAGCAGGAGTCTCTACTCCGGGGTACAATATAGCAGGAGTCTCCATCCCAGAGTACAATGTAGCCGGATTTTCTACCCTGGAGTAAAATGTAGCAGGATTCATTACCCCAGAGTTCAATGTAGAAGGATTCATTACACCGGAGTGCAATGTAGAAGGATTCTCTACCCGGGGAACAATGTAGCAGGATTCATTACCCCAGAGTACAATGTAGCAGGTTTCTCCACCCCGGACAACAATGTAGCAGGATTCTCTACCCTGATGTACAATGTAGCAGGGTTAATTACCCCAGAATACAATGTAGCAGGTTTCTATACCCCGAAGTACAACTAAGCAGGGTTATCTACCCTGGAGTACAATGTAGCAGGGTTATCTACCCCGGAGTACAATGTATCAGGTTTCTCTACCCCGGAGAACAATGTAGCAGGATTTGCCACCCCGGAATAAAATGTAGCAGGATTCATTACCCCGGAGTTCAAAGTAGAAGGATTCATTACCCCGGAGTACAATATAGCAGGATTCTTTATCCCAGAGTACAATATAGCAGTATCCTCAACCCCAGAGTACAATGTAACAGGATTCTCTACCCCGGAGTACAATGTAGCAGATTCTCTACCAAGAGTACAGTGTTGCAAGATTCTCAACCCCAGAGTACAATGTAGCAGGATTCTCTACCCCAGACTACAATGAAGCAGGATTCATTACCACAGGGTTCAATGTAGCAGTATTCTGTACCCCAGAGTACAATGTAGCAGGAATTTCTACCCCGGAGTACAATGTAGCAGGTTTCTCTACCCCAGAGTACAATGTATCAGGTTTCTCCATTCCAGAGTACAATATAGTAGGATTCTCTACCCTGGAGTACAATGCAGCAGGTTTCTCTACCCCGGAGTACAATGTTTCAGGTTTCAATATCCCGGAGTACAAAGTAGCAGGTTTCTCTACCCCGGAGTACAATGTGTCAGGTTTCTGTACCCCGGAGTACTTTGTAGCAGAGTTTTCTACGCCGGAGTACAATGTATCAGGTTTCCCTACCCCGGAGTACAATGTATCAGGTTTCTCTACCCCGGAGTACAATGTACCAGAGTTCTCTAACCTGGAGTATAATGTATCAGCTTTCTCTACCCAGGAGGACCGTGTAGTAGGATTCTCCATCCCAGAGTACACAGCCCAGAGTACAATATAGCAGGATTCTCTACCCTGGAGAACAATGTAGCAAGATTCTCTACCCAGAAGAAAACTGTAGCAGCTTTTCTATCCCGGAGTTCAATGTATCAGGTTTCTCTAGCCCGAAGAACAATGTAGCAGGTTTCCTTACCCCAGAGTATAATGTATCAGGTTTCACCATCTCAAAGTGCAATATAGCAGGCTTCTCTACCCCGGAGTAAAATTTAGCAGGTTTCTCTACCCCGGAGTACAGTGTAGCAGTATTCTCCATCCCAGAGTACAGAATAGCAGGAGTCTCTCCCCTGGAGTACAACGTCGCAGGTTTCTCTACACCGGAGTACAATGTATCAGGTTTCTCCATCCCAGAGTACGATATAGCAGGATTCTCTACACCGGATTACAATGTAGCAGGTTTCTCTACCCCAGAGACCAATGTATCAGGTTTCTCTACCCCAGAGGTCAATGTATCAGGTTTTTCTACCCCAGAGTACAATTTAGCAGATTTCTCTACCCCGGAGTACAATGTATAAGGTTTCTCTACCCCGGAGTACAGTGTAGCAGTATTCTCCATCCCAGAGTACAGTATAGAAGGAGTCTCTCCCTTGGAGTACAATTTATCAGGTTTCTCTACCCCGGAGTACAACGTAGCAGGTTTCTCTACCCCGGAGTACAATGTATCAGGTTTCTCTACCCCGGAGTACACCGTAGCAGGTTTCTCTACCCCGGAGTACAATGTATCAGGTTTCTCCATCCCAGAGTACGATATAGCAGGATTCTCTACACCGGATTACAATGTAGCAGGTTTCTCTACCCCAGAGACCAATGTTACAGGTTTCTTTACCCCAGAGTACAATGTATCAGGTTTTTCTACCCCAGAGTACAATTTAGCAGATTTCTCTACCACGGAGTACAATGTATAAGGTTTCTCCATCCCAGAGTATAGTATAGCAGAAGGTTCTCCCCTGGAGTACCATGTATCAGGTTTCTCTACCCCGGAGTACAACGTAGCAGGTTTCTCTAGCCCGGAGTACAATGTATCAGGTTTCTCCATCCCAGAGTACGATATAGCAGGATTCTCTACACTGGATTACAATGTAGCAGGTTTCTCTACCCCAGAGACCAATGTATCAGGCTTCTCTACCCCAGAGTACAATGTATCAGGTTTTTCTACCCCAGAGGACAATATAGCAGGTTTCTCTACCCCGGAGTACAATGTATAAGGTTTCTCTACCCCAGAGTACAATGTATCAATTTTATGTACCCCGGAGCACATTCTATCAGGAACCTCTACCCCAGAGTACAGTGTAGCAGGATTCTCAATCCCAGAGTACAGTGTAGCAGGATTCTCTACTCTAGAGTACAATGGAACAAGTTGATGTTTCAGGGCACAATGTAGCAGGATTTTCAGTTCCAGATTACAATGCAACAAGCTGATTTGTCAGATTTCAATGTGCTGGGAGACTAGTCTTGACCCAGTGTGAAATTTGCAAAAGACTGTATTTCACTGTGTAATGTGGTGGGTGCTCGATTTTAATGTCCATTTTAATAGTATGCCAAAGCACAGTATGCATGTAGTCAGCTATCTCTCCTGGTATTCAAGGCAATTCTAGAAGTAACCGTCTCTCTCTATACTACTGTATTGTCTATTCCAGGAACAGTCCAAAGCGGGATGGAGTCAGCACTCAACGGCGCATTGTATTTTGGTTTGCAAGGCACTGTGCTACACAACACACTATTATTGCTGCATTTGTTTCCGGTATCACCATGGGTACTGTTCCAGGCTACAGTAGTTATTGGTAGGGCACCTATCTATTTAAAGAAGGTCTTCTGTCTTTTCTGTTTCAACACCAAGTGCTTCCTGTCTATTCCAAGATATTAGAGGGTAACAGGAGTGGTCAATATTTCTCAATGGTTGGATCTAGTTTTGGAACAGTTTACCACCAGAGTTAGGGCAGGGACACAACTTACTGACTTTAAAAAAATTAAGAAACTATTCATTTTAGGGAGTGCATTTGTGCCCTGAGTGTGTAAGAAGTGAGGCATCAATCCAAGCATGCAGCCAGTACTTCACCTCTGCCACCCCCTGAAATTATAGATAACAGGGGTGATGGTACCCCTGTGATGGAAGTGGGAGTGTGGAAAAGCCAGAGATTGTGAGTGGGATTTTACCGGTGCAGCACACAGAAACTGTTTGTTCTCTCGGATCTTGTAATCACAGTGTGACTCTTAATGGAGCCCTTAGTTTTGGGGCAGTGCATGAATGGCACTTGTTTTTTGTGCTATACATATGCTAATGGAATTTATGCCATACAACCGGTTAGTCTTTCAGTGCCAACTGTACTCTCTGGCATGGCCTTGTACCTCTGCTCCAAGACAGGATGGTCCTCAAAGAAGCATTTGGGTGTCAAATGTCACTTGTATCCTCAGTGGACTTTAAAATCCACAACACAGGGTTAGAGTACAGGTCATGCTCCTGTGTCAAAGATTGGGCAGTGCATGTGTGGCTGTCAGCATCCGTGGTACCCATATATACCTGGATATGAATTGCTGCATCACTTTCCACACATCTCCATGGTCGGGTTATTACCCTTTCTATCCAGCTCATGCTGGCACTTGTGCAGTAATTCTGCCTGGTCTGTCCTAGCCTTTTCCAGGCGTCGTATGGGACAGCACGGTGGGCGTGTGCGTCGGACGAACGGGGGCCGTCCGAACTGCGCACACCATTTTTTTTTCGCACGCAGCGGAATGTCCGCCGGGGCGAAGTGGCTAGGGGTGTTTGATGTTGTGAATTCTTATGAATCACAACTCTGTGATGCTCTTAGCAGGTCATTGGGCTATATGTGCAGTTTTTCTTACAGGGACTTTGGTACTGCTGCAGCAGCCTGCCATGGCAGCAGGAAACCTTTTAGCCACTGTAATTAGCTGCTCAGAAAATCATGATTGATCCACTCAGCAGATGTGCCTGTTCCCTGCACTGAGTCCTCTCACCCCTCTTCTGCCTGACATTCCCTTACCACATTCTGCCCAACCTATACCCAGTTACTCGGCTAGCCACTCATGACTCTGCCCAAACCATAACCAGCAGATATTTACCTCACCAGCAGTGTTGATTACTATCTAGAGCTCAGGATTCTGTAATTTATCACGGACAATACCTTTTTGCTCCAGGATGTCCTTGACAGATTGCCGCTACTATCTGCCTATGGTTCCTGTTTGCTATTCCTACCAGTTTAATCGGCTGTCTGGGTTACATGTTTTAGATCATATAACTCTTTTCCTTGGTTTTACTCCACCTCTCCTTGTTAAAAGACCTCAGACTTTGTCCCGTCCAAGCACAACCAGATGTCCCAGATTGATGCTATATTTATTGAAGCTCTATGTGGTTAATCTCTAGAAATGTATATTTTCGGTTCCCTGCATTGAATTTCTGGTGTATTTTAAAAGTAAAAATAGTTTGTATGTTTATATATTTGTGTGGAATTTTTATTGTGTGTTGTGTCCTACTTATTTAATTTATTGGTGTATTTAAATGCTTTACATACCTGTCTGCTGAGTTAAGCCTGCCTGCTCGTAGCCATCCACTAAAGGTTGAACACGGGACAATATTTTGAGACCCTTTCCGTACCTTTATATTGCATCGGTGGCCTTATTGTTAGGGGTAGGTACATACTTAACCCCTACCAATAACCCCTACTGCAACAATAATCAGATGTTATTAAAAGCAAAAGGATTATAATGCATTACTATCGACCTGTAAGTAAAATCCCCAATAAAAAATGTGCAACACAAAACATGTCTTTGGTGTATCCAGAAGCTGTCGCTAAAGATAAGCACGTTTGATCTGTTTAAAATTTCTGGCAATAAAAAGGGGCCTTAAAAATGTATAATTATCTTGGGACACGTAAGTAGTATGCGCATAGAGGTACAGGTGGAGATATTATCACATGTGCAAAAAGGCAAATTAGATTGTGTAAACCAAGCCCCCTTAGGGAATAAAAACTGATGAAAAACCTTTAGCCTCAGAAATCTCGGAAGACATTGATGCTGATTAGGCATATCCAGTTGGAGATAAGGATCCATCCCCGTAACAGATTTAACCAGGACATATCCATGATATGACTGAATTATCCTGTTTGGCTACCACCCTCTGGGAAAAAGCCTGCTTGACCCAATCACATCGATTTTCACTATAACCAAAGACTCAAAGAAGAGACCAAGATGGCCCAGATCAGTAAAGAAACTTCTTAACTCTTTCCATGCTCATGACCACGGGCGGCGTGTGCTCATGACGGCATGGAGCCGTCATCAACTGCCGCTCCGCCCACGCTCAGCCTGCGCGGCACTAATTCCCCGCCTGTGCGGGCAAATTAGTGAGTGGACGGGTCATGAGGGCTCCATGCCGTCATGAGCACATGCGGCCCGTGACTCATGGCGGCATGGAGCCGTTATGAATGAGGGAGCACCACACCCACAACCTAGCCCCGCCCACGCCACGGCCGAATTCGCGCCGCGGCGAAGGGGTTAATGTATTGCACCCAAGGAAACTGGGCTGCTGTGTTGAATCACAGGCAGTCCTGTAAAATGAGCTGTGTTAAGTGTAGATCCTCCATATACCAAACAGAACACCGCAGTAAGAGTAGACAAAGACGAATAAAGTCAAAGATAAAAGCCATACCAAGTTTGTCATGAATGATTTCTGTGGATATTCCTTATCCCACAGCCAGACCATTCCACATAAACATGCTTTTAATCACCTGAAGGGAATCTATTGAAGCATGCCCCCCCCCCCCTAGATCTAGCAGCCAAAAGTGGCAATCGGTATACATTTGGCTAGGGTTTGTGGCCTTGTGCCCAATAATTTGGGCAAAATTATATAATCCAGAGATGGCCCTTGTCAAGGTTCTCCCATTCTTTTTTATTAGTGGTGTCCAACTAAGACCTACATTCAATAACAGCCCCAAATATGAAAAGTTCTCCACCCTTGATAAAACCTGGCAATCTGCAAAAATGCTGCAATATTTTGTGTTCTTAGGTCCTCCCACCAAAAACAAAGATTTTTTTGATTAGTAGAAAGATCCAAGCTTTTCCAAAATATGATAAAAAATGTAAAAGGCATTGCAAGCTCCTGATTGTAGGCGTGATTAAAAAAGCATCGCCGGCATAAAGAAGAACCAGTATCGGTCTTCTGTTGATGCTAGGAACATCAGTGCCAATAATGTTAAAACACCCTTCTCCTGGTTTATGTATAAAAGAAATAAAAATGGGGCCATAATGCACCCCTAGTGAACACCCCTTTTCAGATTTGAAGGCCCAGTAAACTCACCCCTGGGTCCATACCTGACCACCCCGTAAGGCCAATATGACGATCTCTCACAAACGCTACAAGTACCTGGTCCACTCTCATGGACTCCAGCTCAGCTGAGAGCTTCTCTCTATTAGCATTGTTGAAGGCTGAGCTGAGATCCATAAATGCCATATAAATGCCACTCGCTTTGGCCCGTGTATACTTTGAGATCAGAAAGTGTAGATTTTAAATTGTGTTCCACTGTACCCGTGCTGGGCCTGAACCCAAACTGCACATCAGAAAGAATTGATCTCCCTTCTGCCCACATGGTAAGTTTCTCTAGAAATACCTTCCCTGTAATTTTACCTTAACATCTGCCAGCGAGATAGGCCTGTAACAGGCAGGATCAGCTCTATCTCCTTTTTTATGTGCATGGACCATAACGGATCGCCTCCACACTTCAGGGAGCGAGCCTCAGATGGCCGCATTAATAAATAGATTAATAACTGAGACCCACAAATCCACTAACGATTTGGTGGGCCCCAGGGACCTTACCAAGAAGCAGAGAGAGGATAGCATCTCTTACCTCCGGCTCCTCCCACTATACCGTAAACATGTCAGCTATGGGGATAGAGCTAAAACAGGATTAAGACGCCTTGTGGTCATACAAGGCTAGAAAGTGGTTCATCCATGTCTGAGAGGGGACAGTAAAAGCCTGGTCTGACATCTGATCATCTTTAAAGAAAGAATGATTCAACACACCCCAAAAAGTAGTATCCTTCAGTTCTCTGGCCATCACCAATTGCTGCACAGCTCATTCTCTATCGTGAGCTTTCAGTTGGCAAGAACTGCTTTAAAAGCTGATCTGGACATTTTAATTGCATACCTATCACGTGATTCACTTTTAAACGTCAACGCACTCCTTCTTAGTCCTGACACAGTGAGAATCAAACTATCTACATGGTTTAGGGGATTGAACTACACCTTGTTTGGTCAGGGCACAGTTATTTATTTATTTATTTATTTATTTATTTATTCATTTAAAGGCTTGTATAGCGCGTGACTCGACTCCTGGAGGAGTATCTCTGCGCTTTGTTCGCCCGTCAGGGTAGACAGACATTCCACTCTCGAGTATGTCGGAATGAGAGGTGCATCTTAAAAGAGGAAGGTTTTTAGGAGTTTCCTAAAAATCAGGTAATTAGGGCAGCTTCTCAGATCAATTGGAAGGCTATTCCAGAGACTAGGACCCAAAAACGAGAAGGCTTTGCCTCCCATTCTTGCCTTTCTGACTGCGGGAACCTGTAGTAGAAGTTGGTTGCTTGAGCGAAGGGTTCGAACAGGTTTATAAAGTACGAGTTTTTCTGCCAGATACCTGGGACCTTGACCGTAGACACTTTTGTGTGTAACACAGCAAATCTTAAATTTAATCCTCTGGCAGATTGGGAGCCAGTGAAGTTTTTCCAGTAGGGGCAGGGAGGGTGTTCTGGAGGGAGCATTGAGAACCGATCTTGCCGCTGTGTTCTGTACCACCTGTAGCCTACTCAACAGGCTGTCAGTTGCTGATATAAGGAGTCCATTGCAATAGTCCAGCCGGCTGAGTACTAAGGCCTGGACAAGAGTTTTCCTGGAGCTATCGGGTAGGAAAGGAAACAGGCGTCTCAAAAGTCCAATAACTCTGAAACAGGACCCAGCTGTTTGGTTGACCTGTTCTTTAAGGGACAGTCTTTGATCTCATCTGACCCCCAGGTTCTTCACCGTTTGCTTGGGATCAGGGACGGGGCCAAAATCCAGGGGCCACCAGTCTGGTGACCACAACAGCTGGGCTTCTCCAAATAGCATGACCTCGGTCTTCCCCATGTTGCATTGCAGGAAGTTTGAGGCCATCCATCGAGAGACCGCCCTCATGCCCTCGGAGAAGGATTGCTTAATAGCTGGTGTTAGGGATTCGAAGGGAAATAACAGCTGTGTATAATCTGCGTAACACACAGGGATAAATCCATAGGCTCTCATAAGGTCAGCTAGGGGTGCTACGTATATGTTAAAAAGGGTAGGGCTCAGACACGAGCCCTGCGGCACTCCCTTAGTGAGCTCCATAGATGTAGAACGAAAGGAGCCCAAGCTGACACTTTGTGAACGCCCTGTGAGAAACTTTTTCAACCAGGACTGAGCCCGCCCTCCAACCCCCACTTCCTGCAGGCGACCAAGCAAGATGTCATGGGATATGGTGTTGAAGGCTGCGGATAAATCTAACAGCACTAGAATCATAGAGCTCCCTCGATCCTGTGACATTCTGATGGTGTCAGTCACGGAGAGGAGCGCTGATTCTGTGCTGTAATTCGGTCTGAAACCAGATTGAGAATGGTCCAGGCCGCCCGACAGCTCAATAAAGTTCGACAGGTGGGTGTTTATATGCTTCTCCATCAGCTTGCTTAGATAGGGCAGGAGGGATATTGGGCCGAGGTTGGGAAGGTCAGTCCATGGAAGAGCTGTGTTCTTACGAATGGGATTCACCACTGCTTTCTTCCAGTCCTGAGGTACTTGTCCCTCTGTGAGAGAAAGATTCATCAGCGCCTGAATCAATGGACAGAGTAGATAGCCCAAAGAAGTAGTAGTTTTTGCAGGTAGAAGGTCAAGGGGGGATCCTGTTTTTATTTGGCTCATCAGTGAATGAACATCGGTCTGACTCACTTACGGGAAGGCACTAAGTTTGGCCATATCACAGATATGAGGATGGGAGGGAGTTTTACAGACATTGTCATTAAGATTGGTGGCTTTAATGATTTTTTCATAGATCAACTATATTATTATATTACATCAATGTGCGCAAAGGCACCAAGATCTGGATATCTATGGCATCCCCATCAATACACGTCCGAAAATCATCCTCGCATGCCTGAACCATAAGGGCATTGAATTCCTCAGGAATAATCTTCTCCCATTTAATTATAGAACCTGGATCCTTAGACGCGGTTAATGTCTTATACAGTTCAATGGTACCCAATTGCTTTTGCTTCCAGGAAAATGTGGCAATTGAGGAGTTATGATCGCTCTAGAAATTTCAATCCAGCGAAAAGCTTAGAAGTCAAGGGGACAAAAAAAAACATGGAAACAAAAATGTAAGTTATAATAGAACATGTGCCGGGCCCTTAAATGCAGATATGGGGGCCTGCTCCAAAGCACTTTTGGGGATCAAATTCACAAGATTAAAATTAGCAATCAGATCATTTAATGAATCCCCCTGAGTGGTATGCTTCACATCGACTTGATCCTCAAAAAAGTCATCTGACACTTTAGAGTGGTAAAGGAGGCACTCCTTACAGAAAAAACACATCATTCCTTTTGCATGGTGTGAAGTGGCACCATAATCTGTGCTAATAATAGTTACATGAAACAAACAAATCAACTTTGCAGAAATTGTATTATGTAAAACATCATTACTATGAGAACTCACCTATAATTAATAAACACACATTCCCGTTTACCTGCATGGGGAAATGGCCTTGCACTACAAAACACTGGACTTTTTAAATAATGAATCGGAGCACAGTTGAATCCACAGGGACCATCTGCTTTGAACATTTGCAACATTAAACACTCATCACCGGCAGGCTTTCTTCAAAGCACATTGTTTGATACAGTGGAAACAAACAACACCATGGAAAAGATCACACTGCCATCTATTTTATAATGATAGAAAAACAAAGAATGAGAGAGAAAAACATCCACCTAGTGCACATTTTTAAAGTCACACTTATTTATCTGTAAAGGCAACCAGACCAGAGGCCCAGTAAATTAGTTTTGTAGCCTACTTTGCTAACTTAAACGCACACAAATACACATTATTTTTAATTACGAAACCTGTCATTAAATTAGTCTAATGCCAAACAGCAAAAGGGCACCCTGGGAACAGAAACAAGTATAATTACTAATTAAGCATACACCAGTGCTTAATTTGAGGCAGTGGTTTCCGGTGCTTGGTATCAGCACTAATTGTCAACACCATTGCTTGTGACAGTCTACCACAAATGGTGCAGTCGGGCTAATTAACAAATGACAACAACAACAGTTCATCATTAATTCAATATACATTCAAAATGACTATTACCTGCTGCCCAATCCATCCTTATATCTTTGGGAGCCTGAAATAGTCAGAATTGTCACACTTGTAGGAGTGTGATGATTGGTAGTTGTTTTGATAGCATCATTGGCAGCTTGGCAGGTGAAATGTGTGGTGCAAGCTGCAGTGGCCTCCTGACGAGAGGCCTGGAACTTATTATTTTACAAATTAAGCACTTGCATACACACAACTATATGTTTATGCAACTAAATACATATGGCATGGATTTCAAATTGGGCATAACCCTTTAAGGGAGCAGAAAGACATTCCAGTAATGATTGGTGAGTTTCTGATTTTAGACCTGTAATCCTTGGTATGGCGTTTCCCCTAACATTTTGCCTTTCCTTTAACCCTCCTGTTTTACTGACTTCATTTTTGCTGACTTTAGGAATCTGTGCACCTTACCACTGCTAAACAGTGCGTGTGCTCTCTCCCTAAACCAAGGTAGGATTTGTTTATACCCAATTGGCATATTTAATTTACTAGTAAATCTATAGTAAAGTGGCACTGCCTTTGCCATGAGCCCGTGGATTACTTGCTATTAGTGGACCTGCAGCACTGATTGTCCTCCCATTCAAGTAACACCTTAATCAGGTCCCTTTTAGTACGTGTAAGCCACCCCTATGGTAGGCCCCGATAGCCTAAAGGGCAGGGCACAGTGTTTGTAAAAAGTGGGACATCTATTTTTTAGTTTTACATGTCCTGGTACTGAAAAACTCTTACATTTGTTTTTCACTGCTGCAAGGCCTACCTCTTCCATATGTTAATTTTGGAGTTACTTTATTGCATCTAATAAGTGATTATTTTCAATTGGGAGCAGGTGACCAGGTCATGTTTGATGTCTTTGGAACTGTAATGAAATATCCTCTCTAATGGTGACATTGGATTTTATATTACAATTTGGAAAATACCCCTTTTAGAAAGTTATATGAGCTTGTCTCTGAATCACATGACTGGGTGGAGTCGGCAGTTGGGCTTTTTGTGGTTTCTCCTACACTACTGCACACAATAGAGAGCTTAGGTGTGCCTGACCGAGCCATCACTGGCAGGATGGAATGGCGGAGCTGGGCACAGCCCTGTTTACACTTGAATAGGCTGTGTCCTACCTTCATTTAAAGAGCTGCATACCCCCTGTACTTAGTCTAGAGCCAGGGATGCCTGAGGATGACTTCAAAGAAAATTTCTAGAAGCTTTTTCCACCTTCAAGAGAAAGGGCAGCAAGTATATTAACCCTCAGACACCACCTCTTCAGTACACTTTAGTACCTGAGGATACTCTTCTAGGAAGAAAGACTGCTACTGAAATAAGTGGCACTCTGCTGAAATGCAGATCTGAAGGACTGCTACCGTGTGGTG
Organism: Lissotriton helveticus; assembly: GCF_964261635.1. Taxonomy (NCBI): domain Eukaryota; kingdom Metazoa; phylum Chordata; class Amphibia; order Caudata; family Salamandridae; genus Lissotriton; species Lissotriton helveticus. The sequence continues at coordinate 188,756,089 of NC_136068.1, read as the reverse complement.
CTGACTCACTGCCTGCAGCCCTCTTGCCCAGGTGAGTAGGACTGAACCTGCATCTGTAGAACTCAAGAAGCCAGAGTGACTCTAAGGGCTAGTAGACTGGCCTCCTGACTTGAGCCTCAGAGACAGAAGGCTCCAACAACCTCATCCCCAGCAACTGGTCTTTACTATCTGTGAGTCTACCTTGCCAAATGGTACCACCCCAGTCCTGGGCATGAGGCCTAAGGTGTTCTAGCTGCCTCTGTGGATCCAATGGCACGGGACACATATTCCCTGCTGTGTGGTGCCTGAGCAGAACTGATGCATCATCACCGATGCATGGATCTTCCACGTCGCAAATACCTGCATCACATCGCAGCCTGCTAGCTCATGAGAACTGCTGACGGGTGATGTAATCTTGCCGCAGGCTCTTACAACCCTTGTCAACAGCAGCCTTGAAGACGACACCGGAATCCTCAACGCAGCATTGCAGCTCCTCAGAGCCGATGCATTACACCGACTGCACAATGCATCCTCGATGCCAGACTTTGCATTGCAAATTCTCATCGATGAGATGCTTGAGCACGGCACAGGCCCTCACATTGCAGCCTTGCCGCATCTCGGAACAGACGCATTGCTTCAGTAGCTCAATGTATCTACGACAGGGACCCTACCACTGCTTCACCAACCAGGATTTAAGGTACTATGTTTAGTGAGCTAAACTGGAGCCCTGTAGCTGGCCTGTGCCCCATCGCAGTTGACCTAAACTTGTTATTTTGTCCTGGTCCGGCGCAACTAGATATTTACAGTTGGCGCTTTATGATTTTTGGTGCTATTTTCATTAAATCTTTAAAACCGCATATATCCGGTTCTACTTATTGGATCTTGTTGTTTTAGTCTTGTTTTATTTATTAAAAAATTATTCAATTTTTCTAAGCTAGTGTGGGATGCTTTTTGTGTGGTGGTTTTTACTTTGCTACTGTTTGAAGTGTTGCACAAATACTTTACACCTTGCCCCTGAACTGAGCCTGACTGCTCTGTGCCAAGCTACCAGAGGGTAGCTCACAGGTGAATTTAAGGTCAGCTTGTGCCACGCCCTGACAAGGATTGGGGTTGCTGCTTGACCAGGCCTCACACCTCATTCAAACAAGAAATCAATGTCTCACACTTGTTCTTCTATGTAGACCGTTGCATTATAGCATTTATTGCCTGTTGACCAAATCTGAGATCTTGTCGCTAGGAAGTATTTTATGCCATGAAACAGCTGAATGTGATTTCTGCATTGAATACCTGGTTAACACTTTTGTTCAGTCATTGTAGAATTTGACTTATTGGAAAAGTCTGTTTGTTGTGTGCCTAGCATGGGTTAATGTCAGCCATACATTGTTGTTTTTTTATTTCTCAGCTATTAGAAATTTGTATTGAAAAGAATGTTTTCATAAATATATTGCCATGGCGACCCCATCCCCTTGTTCTACTCATCTTCAGACTCCTACACAAGTCCACTTGACTCTATTCTTACGGCTATCAAATTAAAGAATGTCTTTGTCCCAGTTTTTCTCTAGCGTACTGTGTATCTAATGAGTATTGCGGCAGAAAGAAGTGGCGTTGACTGAAGTGAACTGGTTAAACTAAAAACGTTCTCAATGGTAACAACTACATTACCAGTATTGTAATTGGTACTTTTCAAATTGTTTGATTTCAAAGGTTTCTAAAAAAGTAATTTTGAATATAGATTTTACTACAAACACATGAATCCCCGTAGGTATTTTTTTTTTGCTTCAGGGGGTTGTTTCATTGACAGTTTTTCGGCAAACACGATCTTACTCTTTGAGTATATGTCATCTCACACATCCATAGAATGGTATTTATATAACGAAAAGCAAAATGCAGAAAGTACCCTTCTAACATCTCTACTGATCTCCTACAATCATCCACTCCTCTGCCTGTCAACACATCTTTGTTTTAGGAAAAACAGCCACACGAGGGGTATAAAATGGGTGGTAATCCTCTCATGCATGTTAATATGTCTGTGACATGGGGTACACTATCATTTTGTCAGATAGGTTTCGCGACTATCTAACTGAACAAATTTATAAAACTGCACTTACTGAACAAATTTATAAAACTTCCCTTTCGTCACGTTCACAAAACTTTGCCTCTGGGGGAAATTTCTCCCCAAAACGTTTTTGTGAAATTTAGATTTCCCATGTTTTGGGTTTGCTAACCTGCTTGTGTTGGGATTTCACACATTTCACAACGTTGCCAAAGGCCAATTTTTTAAGTTTTGTAAACATTGGTGAGTTCACGTATGTAGTGCATAAAGTGGAACAAGTCATCACATATATTTATACAATTTACTTTGTGATGTGTGGTGTTTGGGCTATGTGTTATAGTTTGGAGGATTTTTCTCCATTTTTATAAAGCGTGAACTCAACCCAAAGGTATTGGAGCTCTTTACATAAGCACCAGTTACATTACACAAGGACACATTCATTTTTTGTTGGCAGAGGGAGATCAAGTGATTTGCCCAGAATCACATTAAGTTGAGCTGAAACAGGGACCGCAACCTGGAGTTCCAAATTCGGCTGCTCTGGCAAGGTGGCATCACCCCTCATCTATACCATTTCTTAGCTACAGGTTAACTTAGCTCTTATTTTTTTGCCAATAAAGTTTTGTTTAGTTTAAGATGTAGAAAAGCTTGCCTGTCTCTCGGAGGTCTCCTGGCACTAACAACGTGGAAAAAACAGATGAGAGAGCACAGTATTAACAGAAGAGCAGGGATTCAAGAGACTTAAAAAAAAAATAAAGGTTATTGAAAATCAGCTCTAACTCAGGAAAGTGTTCCCAGGGTGTGGGATCTGGTGCTCAGAAAGATCTACCACCAAGGAGAAGCATTACGTGAGGAGATGGACTCGTTGGAAGAAGGAACAAAATATCCTATTAGAACAACATCTTTTCTGATGTTTGGATATAAATTGAGGCACCACACATTAAATATCATGATAAGCTATATGTGGGATTTTTAAAAATGAATAATTGTTGGGCTGGGAGCCTAGTCAAGCTTTGCGAGATTCCTAATTTTCAAGCCATATTTTCTCAATTACAAGAACATTTGGACCTTGTATGACCTCATTATAAGATGCCTGTAATCTCAATGGGGCCAGTAACAGTTGTTAAAGTTTTCCACCAGGCTCATAGGGAACTCTGAAGTCCACAGATGTGACAATGGAGCTTCATATTTCCCTTGACGAATTAGGCAGCTGAAAGTAGCGATAATATGGGGGTGAAACTGAGAGAGAGAATTGTGCTTCACCAGCAACATTAGACACTGTGGGTACGATTCACTAAGGGCCTCCACCTTTGTGGCGGGTCCTCCGAACTGCAGTTTCTCATTGCGAAGTTCCCGCCACGAGTGAGGGCTCTCTGACCACGACTGCAGGCCTTCTCCATGAGTGCAGAAACCCTTTGTGAGCAGGGTGCTGCGTTACCAATCCCTCCATAATTTCTCATTTTTCAGCAGGGGCGGCCCCTCATTTATTACGAGGAGCGTCTCCCCACTGCTGGATAAGGAGACATATGTAAAAAAAAAACCGATATTAAAGCAGTTATAAAACTGCTTTATTATCATTTTATTTTACTCCCATAGCTGAGTCTTGAGGGCGGGCCATCAGGAGCAGGAGGAGGGGTGGGCTCAGAGAACTGCCAGTGCACAAGTTGGTTTGGCCGACCGACCATGGCTGGCTAAACTGACATGTGCACTTGGGTATCTCCAGGCTATTGCTTGGAGATATCGGTAGGCTCAGGAGCACAGGCTCGAAGGCCCTGCTGGAGCGTGGAAGCAGCCCGCTCCACCCAATCCCTACGCTCATGCTGGTGAATACCAGCATGAGGGTAGCGACTAGATTAGTGCAGTGTAGTCTAGGACCATGTGTGAGCATCGGAGCTGAAGACGCAGCAAGGCGACGGACATCAGGGTGCAGGTAAGTTTTTTTGGTTTTTTTAATCCCCGCAAAGCCCTATTGTTTTCCCCTGCTTGTGGCCGCTTCTGTCTTTCAGGATAGGCTCGAGGCTCAGCTCGGTCTCCATTAATTCAAAACCATCTGGCTTCATTGAACCAGCCAGGCTGGAAAAGTTTGAAGAGTATTCTCTGCAAGGTTACATTTTACAAAAGCTGTTATTTGCACAACAGCAAATGTGTGCATATTTTTTTGAGTGCAAGTTTAATTTTTGCTGATTTTATCGATGCACAGTGGCAGTGAGTAAGGAAAGCCGACCAACGCCCTCAGACATAAACAGTATTTTTACCTGTTTCTTGATTGTGAGGTAGGCAATAATTTGCTCCAATTGTGTGACTTTAATATGCAAAAATTCTTCCAGTACAACCCAGGGGCGTAACACAGGCCACCGCAGCCCCCGCGGTGCGGGGGGCCCAAGCTCCAGGAGGCCCCCTCGGCACTGCCCTTTGGCCGGAGAGCTCCTGATTGAGCTCAGACAGGGCCCCTCTACTTACCGTGCAGGGAGGCCCCCTCAGTTTTCGTTATGCCATTGGTACAACCTGAAGATATTTCCTTTGGATAGACTTTTATATGGCCATAAGAGAAACAGCCACGGCCCGTGCCGGTAGGAACGGTGGTGCCGGGTGGGGATATTGACAGACGAAGACGAGGGAAAATTAAATAAATAAATCATTTTCCCTCGTCACTGTCCGTCGAAATCCCCCCCACAAGGCCTCACCACTCTTACCTGCATGGGCCGCGGCTGAATGGAGAAAAATTGTGGTTTCAACTTGTGGTGCAACCTTATCCGCACATTATTTCTCAGGAAGACATTCAACACTCAGAACGAAAACTTATATATCGTATCCGTTTTTACCATCGGAAATTCTATCGCCCATTTTTCTCTCACTTCTCAGAATTGTGGACCCTACCGCTTTTTGTTAACATCAGCCGGGACCCGTGCATTTAAGAGGGGTGGGGCTTGGATGTGGGGGGGCAATCAATTATTTATATAATTTTCCCTCGTCATCGTCCGTTGAAATACCCCCAAACGGGCCTCACTGCTCGTACCTACATGGGCAGTGGCTTCTTTTTTTTTTTTTTTAATACCTTTATTTTGGAATTAATAGAACACATCTTTGACCTACAACCCTTGGGGCCGGCCGCCAATTCTTCCACACCTGCAACAACAATCAGGTTACACGGCCCAGGCATCGACCCTCCAGGCCTGCCCCCGCTTTACATAGCAGTATGTCTGTAAGGCATGTGTTAGATACGGAGTGGAATAGGTCCAATTTTATGTTTTATAACGTTGAACGGTCTAGTACAAAATGTAAATCATTTCGCTCCATTTAGAAATAGTCACGGTCACAAGTTGCGGTAATACCAATCCGCCTCAGCACCAGAAATACATCTGTATGTCATGCATCTCCCATAGTCATAGCTGGTTTTAAAACAATTCACTCTATTCCTTCTGAGCTGACCTGCGGGACATATGGAGGCTCACATATGCTTCCCCTAAAGTCGTTCCATCTGGACCATATCTCCCCCCACTCACGAGGGCACCCTCTTGTCACGTATACAGTTTTTTCTTGCAGCATGCACCAATCCATGTCGCTTTGCCATTCCATCAGCTTTGGTGGGTTGGGGGCTCCCACAATCTGGCAATGTTTCTCTTTGCCACCATTTGCCCCAGTGTCACCCATAGTTTCCCTTTTGGAGACAGGTCCGTGGGTTCCCAAATGTTCAGGAGACATCTCTTAGCCTCCGTACGGATCTCAACTTCCCAAACCTCCTGCATACACATCACCACTCTCCTCCAATACCTCTGTATCTTCGGGCAGTCCCACAGTATGTGAAAGAAAGTGCCCGTCCCCCCACAACCCCTTCTGCAGAGCCCCTGTCCGTCCCTCCCCATCGCCTGGAGCCTAGTACATGAGATATAGACCCTGTGGAGAATTTTAAGTTGGATTAATCGCAGTCTGGCCGAGATCGCCACCTCCCTAGGGGAGGCAAGAGCATATAGCCATTCTTCCTCATCGATCTCTAGCCCGTCAGCGACCCATTTCTCTTTAAGGGGAAGGAGCGTGTCGGGGGGATTATTAACCAATTTATTGTACGTGAGGGAGATGGCGTGTTCTGGGATGTGCTCGTCTAATAACCTGTCTTCTAATGGAAAGTGTTGGGGCAATATCGTTTCCGGCGGAATGTGTGTCTGCAGGGAGTGTCGCACTTGCATGTATCTGAAGTGTTCAGTAGGGGCTAGATCATATGTTTCTTGCAGTTGGGCGAATGAGCGAACGCCCGTAGGGCCCCAAAGGTCTCTAACTTGTGAGATGCCTATCAGATCCCAGTTACGGAACCCCTTGGTGAGCCTCAGGTTGCCCAGTTTTTCGGAGGCCCAGAGTGGAGTTGCCATAGTGAGGACGTCTGCCCACTTGTCCATCCCGTATCCAGGATCACTGCCGTCACCATATGTCCCTTGGTTGATCGCCGCGAGGTGAGCGGCCCAATAATATTTACGGATGTCTGGGAGGGCGATTCCACCATCATACCACCCCAGTGTGAGTTTATGCAATGCAATTCTAGGCGCCCCCACCCACAGAAGATCGCGATGCGCCGTTTCAACTGCTGCGAAATACGAGTTGGGAACTAGGTCGGGGTAGTTTTGCAAAGCATATAGAAATCTTGGCAACGCCATCATCTTAAAAAGGGCCGCTCGGCCCAGCAGTGATAATGGAAGTTGCTGACAAATTTTAGTGTCACGTTGAAGCTGTCGTAGAGGTGGCATGAGATTCCTCTCGTACAGCAGAGTCTTGTCTGTGGACGCAAAGACTCCTAAATACTTGAAGCCGTCTTCCGCTATCGTAATGGGACAGGTGTCAGGGAGCTCGGGGGGTCTCCATGGAGCACATAGAGGTGGGATTTACCCCAATTGATCCGAAAGCCGGAGTTTCTGCCGAAGCTTGCGAAGATGTGGGCCGGGGCTGTTTAAAGTGTATGCAGAACCATTTCATCAGGTTCATACGAGGATATGTGAGTAAAAATTGAAACAAAGTTGAGTTACAGGCTTTATCACATTTGGCCCTGGCAAAAATTCCATTACATCGTTCTAATCTTACATCATTTTCTGTTCTGCATTTTAGGTGTAATTCCGAAAATTACGCTATTGCACCTCGTCATGTAATTACGCGCAATTCATGGCAAACAATTAGCGCAAACGCATGGAATCTACTCAAATGATTACAACAGAAGTGGCTCCTGGATGCTGCTGTTGCTTTTTCTGTGCTTTTTTAGTCCAACATGGACATGAGGACACATTTTGTGCTACAATACAGCACAAAATGCCACTTTTTGCATGTTTGCATAATTACGGGTAATTTCGTGTAATTTTTCTGAAAACTTCCCTAATTACACAAAAGCAGATTACGCGAACTTCAGACACCCGTTGGTAACATTGAGGTTCCATTTCAGAATCCATAACTCTAAATTCAAAATTAATTGTTGATGTATAATGTTATATTTGTTCAGCGTCTTTTCTCGCTGTAACTCAATTACTCGACTGCCCTAGAATGTCATTTAGAAGCAAGGTCTCTAGGCAACACCCTAGCAGACATACTATTTTTAACTGATGTATATTTATTAAATTAACCCTTTCACCCCATATTTCATCACCCCACTCTCGGACTTTTTCTTACTCGCAACCAACCTCCGAGGGAAGTTGCTACGTCTTTAAAAGCTCCGCATTCTTTTTACGTGATTATAGTTAATTCTCATCTCCCCTGGGTAGCTACGCTGCCTCTGCTGGGCCTTGTCGAATTCTAAAGGTAACCTAGCAACAGCCTCATTTCCAAAATGAACCCGGGAACCCAAAACTGACCCACTTTGCATCCTCTTTCTGCATCAGTCACCACATCGCCTGCCTTCGGGGGGACAAGAGCCCTGTGCTCTGAGGGGAATGGCTGGTGGGAGCAGCAGGAGCTGTGGTACCACACAGGCGGCTCTCCAGCATCGCCTGCACCTCGCCCACAGGGGGCGCTGCTGCATCTTTGAGCATATCACATCTGAGGATGTGAATCACGGGCATGACACTGCAGGCGTCTCAAAGCATCTCCTAGCATCCTTCACCCCACACAGACAGCACCTTTGCACCTCTGTGAGCAGGGCCGGACTGGGAACCAAACCCGGCCCCGGAAAAGTGCTCTTCCGGCCCCCCCTAGGAGAGGTTGGGGGTGCGACCGAGCTCTTTGCCGGGGCCGGTTTTCGGCAGATTTTGTTACAGGGCTGATCTTGCAGCTATGCTGCATAAACGGCCCTGTAACAAAAACTGCCCCCAGGGGCCCAAAACCGGCCCCCATCCTTGCGGCGCACCGGCGTATTGCCCGGTGCCCGCAACGGTCAGTCCTCTTGGACAGCACACCAGCATCTAGTGCATACCATGCTGTGTGCTGGTTTGACCACTACTTGATATCGATGAACTTCACTGTGGTAGAGCTCTCTCAGAAGGTGGCTCAGCACTCCTCCTACAGGCGCCCGTGGCATAAATAAAGATCAAACAATTTCATGCCCTTCTGTCCACAAATGCCCTTAACCTACCCGATGACCCGGATGCTGCTGACAAAGTCGGACTGGATCCGTCAGCCTCTAGACTTGCTCATTCCAGCTAGGTGGTCCAAGTGCCGTGACACCAAGTCTAGTCCAAGGTACAGTGACAAGCCTGCCAGCATGCGTAAAATCTGCAAAAGGTTGGAACGGGTGTGGAGACATGACTATGATTTGATCGCCAAGGGGCACTATCAGGCATTTCTCAAGGACTACCAGAGGGCCATCCAGTCAGAGCGGGCAGCCTATTACACAGTCGAGATCAAGGGCAGTAGAAGCCCCGCTAAATGTATCTTCGGTACACTTAAGGATCTTAAGCAGGCAGGGCTACCCCGAGCACCCCGCATGACATCAGATGAGCAATGTGAGGCTCTTGCCTCCTTTTTCGTGGAAAAGGTGGAGATTATCTAAATTCTTTCTCGCCACTTTCCCCACCTTTGAGCCCAGCACTCAGTCCCTGTACCACCTACACTCTTTTGTCCTTTATATCAATCTCTCAGGACGAGTAGTGTGGGCTATGCAGCAAGGTGAAATCAGGTTCTCCTGCTGACCCCTTAAACCGGAGCATTTCATGAACTCCTTACCCATGCTTCTGTCTCCTTTGTGTCAGTTGATTAACTTGTCTCTGTCCAGAGCAGTTGTACCCAGGACATGGAAGCAAGCGAGGGTGACTCCCATGTTAAAAAAGCCTTCCCTGGACACAACCAAATTGGAGAACTTTCGCGCCATATCTCTCCTGCCTTGGATATCTAAGATTGCTGAGTCCCATGTCAATTCCATCTTGACAGGCTACCTGGAAGACAATAACATCTTGGACATTTCTCAGAATGGCTTTCGCCCTGGACACAGCACGGAATCAGCCCTCCTAGAAGTGACTGAACCTCTGAGGGCCGCCCTGGATGAGGGACGTATGCGGCACTGATTTTATTAGACCTCAGTACTGCATTTGATACAGTCTCCCACCAGATCCTGATGCAACGGCTGAAGGAGGTGGGGTTTCGGGTTCAGCCCTTGACTGGTTTGTCTCCTTCCTTTCTGAGAGTACCTTTCAGGTGTCGGCTCCCCCTTTCTCCTCTCGGATCCATACTATTCATCAAGGGGTGCCACAGGGCTCAGCATTGAGCCCTAAGCTGTTCAATCTGTACGTTCAACCCTTAGCAACGGTAGCTAGGAGCAGAGACCAGACACTGGTATTGTACGCCGACGATACTCAGTTGGTAGTGGCACTTTCTGGCAACTCAGCGCAGGATGCCTGCATGTTTCGGAATAATCTTATAGCCATCTCAGAGTGGATGTCTGCCAACTTCCTGCAGCTCAACGCAAGCAAGACTGAAATCCTCTTGGTTGGGTGGGATGGTGGGCTGTGGAGTGACCCGTCTACTCATCATCATCATCAAGGCTGCCATTCTGTCGAGATTGGAATATGCCAACTCGCTCTACTTGGGGACCAACAAGGCAGAGATCCTAAGATTACAGAGTCCAGAATGCGGTGGCCGGAACCGTTCTAAGCCTCCTGAGGACTTGCTCTACCTCTGCCGCCATCCGCGGCTACATTGGTTGCTAGTGGCCAGACGTGTGGAATTCAAATCTCTTTGAATCGCTTTTAAGATCCTGAAGTCCTCTTACCTGCCCATTCTGGGCACCCTGCTCTCACCCTACAGTCCTCCCCGCCAACTTCGTTTGATGTGCCAGTACTTGGCGGTGGTTCCTAGGATAAGGAGAGCACAGGCTGGGGGACGTGCCTTCTGCACACTGGCGACCAAACTTTGGAACTCTCTCCCACTATCCATTCTCAGCCTAAACAACTATTTGGCATTCCGTAAGGCAACTAAGACTCATCTTTTCCCTTCACTGTAGGTTCCTATACCTTTTCTGGTTGTCCTCTCCTTCTGACTGTTATTAGCGCCAGGACGCCCCTTTGCTGGGGCAGCTGTGTGCTCTATAAGCTACATAACATAACATAACATACACTTTGTGACCTTTCTTACTACTAGCACCTATAAATTCTCCTGTGATGCACAGACTCTTCCCTATGAATCGTTCAGTGTTGTCTTGTTTGATACATACCACCCCACACAATTTAGAGGTTTCTCTGGTGCCACAATGCACTGCTGAAGCCTAATGATTTCTATAGTGTTGTGTGATCATGCGCAGTAGAACACTTGTGATCCTTGCTGGACTCCTTACAAAGTTATGCAATCGGTTGAGAGGTATCTGGGTGTGCCTGGGTGTGGTCAATAAAGTTTATGACCTAGTGCATTCAGTTAACAGTAGCGTGCCGATAAACAAAGACGTGTATTACAGAGCTCAGTGTGTGGTGTGGACATTTGCATGCTCCAGAGATGGGGTGGACGTGCCAATTTCCACCCACATTTGATGCCAGCTGAACGCAGGGGAAAATTATGTGAACATAAGGGCCCATAATCGGGAACTGAATGTGATTATGAACTGATAAATCTGGGAGGCTATAGGAGCTAAAATGCTTTCAAACTGTTTTGGCCCTGCGAATTCCTCCAGGCAATATATAGGAAAACCCTAGGGAATGTGTCAGTTTCACACAACTCTGTATCCGAAATCCAACACAAACACTGTTTGAGGCTAACTTTTAATTTTTGCATGGCACTAAGCATCAGGACCTAGGTATTTCAAGTCTCCTGCCATCTGTGAGTGCTAAATAGTGATGCCTTGCACATATATCAATCACTCCAATGGCACATTCTGAACCAGTTTCAACATTTTACTCCATTTGGTGTTCATCTTCCTGATGAAGACTTTCTACACCACTTCCTTACATACCATACATCCCATTTTAGCTTCTCATAAAGAGTCAGCCCTCCTAAACAACTGCCTTCACCTTTGGTTGACATAAAAAAAAAATAATAATAGGTGTTGAAGGGACAACGTTTATTTATGGGGCCTGCTTCCAGCATTGCCAAATGGAGGTGTTACAAAATCCCAAGGCTGCCTAGTTTTGATTCCACCTCATACTTGTTTCTTCCACCTTCTTCAACTTCCTGTCTCCTTATCTCAGCTTTAGTTCTATTTCATTCATGCTCACTCCAGTTGCCACTTCCTTTCCTATATTTCTCTTTCTTTCTCCCTTTTATGACTACCTCACTCTTCCTCTTGGTTAAATTCCAGATTTGAAAGGCTAGTCTCATTCAGCATTATGAGGGCCAGTGGCCACCACCACCAGCGTAAATGACGCATTGCTTAGCACCCTCTGTCCCTAAACCCCTTTCCATCCCTTCTGCACTGCTCATTGGCATCACCTGGAGGCTGATCTTCCACATCACTCTTCTTGTTCCCAGCATCCTGCTCACCTACACAATTCCATGCATCTCACCTGGAGACCTAGCTCTTACACCACTCTATACAACTCTTCTGAAGCCAACACTACAGCATCATTGCTCTGTCCCCTGTAGCATTTCCAAAGTCGTTCTGCTCCATATGTAAGAAGTAGGATGGAAACCTGGAGCTTGGTAGGATCTTTATAATATGGCCATTCATACCCCAAACCATGCTGCTGTCCAAAAGAACTACATTTATTACATATGTTAGTTTCTCATACAGCAAAGGTATAGTCATAGTAAAGTTAGGGAAGGTCACTTTATGAGGCTTGTCTGCCCAAGAGAAAACCAGTTATGTATTAAATATAATATGCCCAAACGAATGCTCGTACATTTCATCTGGGCACTGATGAGTGCAGGCTAATCTCCATTTTTAAGTGCTACTCTAAGTAGAATACATGCAGGAATTTCCACCTCTATTTGTATGAGAGTGAATGTGTTATCCAATTTCCACCTCTGTTTTGAAAGTTAATATATTGCCCAATCTCTGGCTCTAAAAGAATCAATACATTATCCAGTCTATGCTTCTGTCCCTAAGAGAATGAATGCATTATTCAACCACCTTCTCTGTTTCTATAAGAGTGAATTAATTATCCAACCTCCACCTATCCAATCTACGTCTCTTACTGTAGGAGAGTGAGTACGTTATAGAAAGTCCTGCTTTCTTGAACAGAGGGAGCACTTTATCCACAATTTCTGCCTTTGTCTCTAAGGGCCATATGTAGGTAGCTAAATACCGGTCGGTAATGGCCAAAAATCGGTAAGTATCCTGTTACCGACTGGTATTTAGCCTTTTCTAATGTATGAGGCAGGATTCGGTAATTAACTGATTCCTTATTTTAAGGAATCGGTAAAATACCGAATCCTTATTTTAAGGAATTGGTAAATTACCGAATTCTTAAAAGCTATGTAGGTGGCACTCAAGTGAGTGCATTTTTGCTATCAGGATTCGTTATTTACCACCAACTACAATTTGGTGGTAAATACCGAATACCTTAAATAATGCATTTTTTCGCTTTTTTCTCAGTGCCATGTGGCAGACATACATGCCCTTAGGGCATGTATGTGCACCACATGTGCACACATGCACGAATCAGGGGTGCAACAGGGTGTCAATGTGACACCCTGCCACCTTGAATATGCTCCCCCTATTACCGATTCGGGGGAGATTTACAAGCCCCTTTTGCATCACTTTTAACATGGGAAAAGTGACGCAGAAGTGGCGCAAGGGGCTTGAAAAATCTGCCCCTCAGAATTTACAGAATCGGTAATAGTGAATGGCTTCCCATTGATTATAGAGGCCCATAGGAATGAATGGGAAGGTGATTCCTTATTAACAAATCGATATTACTGATTCGGTAATAACGAATATTACCGATTCGATATTTTTTACCGAATTTTTAGCTACATTGGAAATACTGATTCCTAAATACCGAATCAGTAAAATTCGGTACTTAGGAATTGGTATTTCACATTTACCTACATCGGGCCCTATGTGAATGAAAATGTTACCCTGTCTCCTTTTCTGCCTTTAAGAGTGAATACATTAGAACATTTCTACATCTGTGCCTAACAGAGCGAATGCCTTCTGTTAAATGTGCCTAGACGAGAGTGGATCTATTTTCCATCCATCTAAAAGAGAGGCTAAGGGGAAAAACCTTAGCCTTTGTTTTTGACAGAGTGAAACGCTTATCCAGCCTCTGTTGCTGAAAGAATGAATGCATTGTGTGACCTCTGCCTTTGTCTTTAACAAAATAGATGCATAACTAACTGCTACTTCTGTCTCTGGAAGAGTGAATACATTACATAGCCTTTGTCTTCAACAGAGTGAACGCATTATCTAATCTTTACTTTTGCACCTAACCGAGTGATCAATTAATTTCATATTTACCTCCATATGCTAAAGAGTGAACGCATTATCTAATCTTTGGTTCTGTATCTAACAGAGTGAAAGCATCATCTAATCTTTGCTTTTGTATCTAACAGAGTGAACGCATTATCTAATATTTACCTTTGTATCTAACATGGTGAACACCTAATCTAATCTTTATCTCTGTATCTAGCAGAGTGAACCCAATTCCTAATCTTTACTGTGGTATCTAACAGGGTGAACACATTATCTAATCTTTGCTTTTGTATCTAACAGAGTTGACACATAATCTAATTTTTTTGTACCTCTGTATCTAACAGAGTGAATGCATTAGCTAATCTTTACCTTTGTATCGAATAGGGTAAATGCATTGTCTGATCTTTACCTCTGTATCTAACAAGGTGAACACATTATCTAATCTTTACCTCTGTATCTAAGAGTGAATGCAATTCCTAATATTTACTCTTGTATCTAACAGAGGAATGCATTATTTAATCTTTACCTTTGCATCCAACATGAATGCATTATTTAATCTCTACCTGTGTATCTAACAGGATGAACGCATTATCTAATCTATGTTTCTGTATCTAACAGAGTGCATTATCTAATATTTACCTCTGTATCGAACAGAGCGAACACATTATCCAACTATGAATTATCTAATCTCTGCCTCTCTATCACTCAGTGCATGTATCATACAGTCTCCCTCTTGTCTATCGCCATCTGTTATATTGAATGAATTATTCAATCTCTTTCTCCACCTCTGAGTTCATGCATTATCAAGTCTTCATCTCTGTCTATCTCTTTCTCTAAGAGTGAGTTAATTATTCAATCTCCACCTCTCTATCTCCGAGAGCATGCATTATATAGTCTCCATCATTGTCTATATCTGTAAGATTGAATGAATGATCGAATCTCTCCCTTTACCTCTGAGTGCATGCATTATTCAGCCTTCATCCCTGTCTATCTCTATTAGCAAATTCATTTTACAAAATGTCTGCATCTCTAACTGAGCTGATTCATTATCTGCCCACTGACTCTAACAAAGTGAATGCATTTCCCTACCTCTTCCTTTTACTCCAACAAAGCACATACACAGGCCATATTTCTACCCGTCTCAAAATAACTGGACACGCCATCACATTCCATCCTCTGCATTTAACAGTGAGTGCAGCATTCATTCTCTACCTCAAGACAACTGGGATTGATAATGGAAACCCAACGTGCATCTCTAGAAGACTGGTAATCGTCATATAAAACCAACCACCATCTCTAGAAGACTGGGATTCAACATAAATACTCTACCCATGTCTCAATGGATTCATTATGCAAGCTTTTTTCCTTCTTTACCACTGGATTCATCATTATACCCAAACTCCTCCCTCAATCAATTCAACATCCATCTTCCATCTCAGTGTCTGATATAATGGCTTCTCCTCCCAATTCAACCCTTTCCAAAGTTGTCATTTCTAGAAACAAAGACATGTGCTGGTTCTTTTGTTATGCACAGTGCGTCAATGTACATTTTCTAGGATTTGGATTCTAACCTCCTCACCCCCTAAGGATGAATCTTTCCCTTCCCATGAAGTTCTTGTACTTACAAAATCTCTCATTCAATTGTTATCTCTTTTATCAGTTCACTGACAGGCTTGTGACCTTTCTCCACCGGGTCTCAGTTATTTGAAACATTGACCTTCAGTGCCATCAGAGGGCTCATGAATTAGTATTTTTCTGTGCATCAAATCATTCTCCACCTCTTATCATATCATTATCTCTCTCTCAAGTGCAATTGTTAAGATAATCCATGTATTACCCAAAGATCTAGCTAACCAAGGAGCTATGCCAATGTTAAAACATCCACAGAACAGGGTTACTTTCATAATAGGTACTAGGTATATATGGATATATTGAATGTGTGTTACTCACACGTCATGTCAAGAGCTACTGAAATTGAGGACCCACTGTGCTGACTTGATTTCAGATATGCTAATGAACTGACATTTTCTGGATAATAATACAACAAAATAGTGGTGACCTAGCTACAGATTACACAGTCTTAATACAGTGTGCTTCCAATTCTATTGGCCAGTAAAAGGGTTATCCTTCTTAACCTATGAATCTATGTGAAAGTGAGTTAAGGGCAATATGGTGGCACGTATGAGTATGTGGTGAGATTAAATTGAATTGCACTGGTAACGTAAATGTTCAGATCACTTTTATCAAGTTCACAGCTAGTGTATCATCATTTCAGTGGAAGAGCCAAATCACCATTGATAATACATCACCATGATACAGCAGATATCTCCTAGGAACTATGATTTAGTGAATTAACTTCACTGTTCTTTTTCCTTCCCCTCTTTCTGTCTTTCTTCTTCGACTCATATTTTCCTCAAAGTTCTGGTTTTCTTTTTTTGTTTCTTCTCCAGCCGTTTCTTTTCTAAAGTCTTTTTTTTTCTTTCTCTTTCTTACTTGCGGTCCAGGTCTGTGTCCTTTCTCACCTCCCTTCTCGTTTCATCTATCTAATCCATTTGGTCTCAGATTCCAACCCCTTTGTCTTTCACATTAACCTCCTCTAATCTTCTCCTATATTGCCCCTAATATCTTAGTTTTACTTTGTTCTATGGATTTTCTTTCACAATTTAGAATGCTGTTAACGAAAATATTTTCAAGCACAAATATTGTGTCCTATTTTACAACAATTGAGTGTAGATTTTAAATTACTAATTTCAGTGGGGACATATTTTTAGAAACTATACTAAGGACACAATATTGGTGTTAGACAATAATTTAGTTATGATATTCTGTTTCCATATAAAAAACTACAGCCTGCCAAAATGTACACTTAAAATATAGAGCCTGATTCACAAAGGTTACTTCCACTTTTCGGTAGATTGTCACTTTTTAGTATGTTCGCTACTTTTCGGTATTCCCAAACTTATGTAGTAACTTTCCCTTTTGTAGTAGTTTACACTTGTGTAGGAAGTTCAGCACTACACATAGTCAACCACTGGTGCTGCTACACCCTCTCGTAGAAAATAATGAAGGTTTGGACTTAATATAAAGACCCATAAGAATAATGTTACATTAAATTAAATGATTTAAAATATTTAAAAATATAAATTCATACAAATTAATGTTACAAAATATATATAAATAGTACATATAGTAGTATATATAATATTTTAAAATATAAAATATTATAATTCAATAGTAAATAAATACTATTTTTACATGTTTTAACATATGTTTGAACTATTTTAAATACTATAATTTAGCATGAATTCCCATGGGGTTGTATTTTAAGTCTGCACCTCCATTATTTCTATGGGATGGTGTTGCAGTACAGGTGGCTGGCCACTCCATGTCTTGTCTTAGTATAAGTTACTGCAAAAGTAAACGATACTACACAAGTGAAAGTTACTACAAAAGTCTAGTTTGTGAATACTGAAAAGAAGAGAAATTACTAAAATGTTAATTCACTCAAAAAGTGAAGTTTGTGAACCAGGTCCATGGCCAAAATACACATAAAAACATGCCACCTACATAAATCATTGCAGTTTTGAAATCCAAAATCTTGTCAGACTCACGTCAGTTGCTGTAGAAAGGGATAATTCTTAAATTTATCTGCAGATTTGTTTGTGGCCAAGTGCCTTATACAAGGATAATGTACAGGCCAATTCTATTTTAAGAAGAAATGAATGTGTAATTTATTTTTTTAATCTATATAATTAATGATTCTATATTGTGTTCGCAGTTTAGGAGTCCTAAAGTTAGGAGTCCTAACTTTACTACTCCTAAATTGAGAAAAATGTTTTTTTTTAAGACTTTCGGTATTCACAGAAGGCATTTAGGAGTCCTTAAGTTAGGAATCCTAACTTCTGTGAATACTGAATCAGTGAGTGCCTTATGTGAATACCAAAATGAGTAAGTTCCTTCTGTGAATACCAAAATTGTAGTAAGTTTAGGATTTTGTCTTAAGTTAGTTCTGTGAATCGGGCCCGTTGTGTTCAATATTACCAGACGGGGTTGTACAGCATCAGGAAATCAGTAGCGGCTCCTGGAGGGAGTGCTGCGGGGCAGTAGGGTGGGGGAGGGGGAAAAGTGGGGGGTAGTAAACTCCGGCATACAGCCAAACGGAGGTAAGTAAATAAATAAATAAATAAAACAAATGACATTGCGCGCTCTGCATCACCATTTGGCGTTGTGCGTGCCTCGCAGCATTCCCTCCAGGAGCCGCTACTGCAGGAAATTAACGAGCACAGAAGACACTTGTCAGAAAAAATAAAAGAATTGTAGACACATTTTTTTGCGGCTTGCTGCACAGTATTGTATACACCTTTTTGCAACTGGCTGCACAGTACATGTCCTTGGCTACTGAATAATGTTATGTGGGCTCTGTAGCCTGGCCATAGAAGGCCTCCGGATCCTAGTCTGCTTGGGGATTAGGGAATAGGCGTCATACACCAGACAAGATGACAGTCATGTGTTGGTTTCTATATGGGTGGGGTTGTTTGCTATTCTTCCGAATATCTCCTAGGTTGCCCCATAAGTCTTTAGCCCAGCCTTGACTGGTGAAGCATGGCACATGGTTCTGCTGTTTTATTGCACGTGGTGGCATCCCTCAGCCAGTCTTGACCTATCAGGATGGGGGACCTTTCATCAACGCTTTATCTAGCCTGCATTTCACCAATAAAAGCAGTGCAGTTAATCTCCTAACTGAGTGTGGTATTTACGATACATATGCCAAATTCCTGGTGCTTCCTTAATCCAGTATGTGTTGATTGGGAACACCACTGGCCAGCTGTGGAAAACATGCTGGGTCATTTGAGCTTTTAAGACAATGTGATGAGTGAGATGTGTCCATCCTATGTGTAAATTTGGAAAAGCAGTATTTACTATTTAATATTTGAAGTGTAAATTGTAGCCTGTGTTTTCGAGCTCTACATTCTCATTTTTTCAACCTTTTCCTGTATAAAATGTTGCCGCCCATATACAGTCTCCCGTTGTGGCTTTCCAACTTTGTTTCTTGCCTTTTCATTTATTGTCTCCCTTTGTGGCTCTCTTTCTTTCTCTCTACCCATTGATGGCTTTTATTGTCCCTTTCTCTCTTTTCTATTTTGATTCTGGGCTTTTCATTTATTGTCACTCTCTCTGCCTCTCTTTATCTCTCTATGTCTCTCTACCCTTCATTCACTTTTATTGGCCCTTTCTGTCTTTCCTATTATGGCTTTTTCATTTTGTTGTCACTCTCTCTGTCTCTCTCTATCTCTCTATGTCTCTCTATCCTTCGTTCGCTTTTATTGACCCTTTCTGTCTTTCCTATTTTGTTTCAGACTTTTTTTTATTTATTGTCACTCTCTCTGTCTCTCTCTATGTCTCTCTATCCTTCGTTCGCTTTTATTGACCCTTTCTCTCCTTCCTATTTTGTTTCCAACTTTTCCATTTTGTTGTCACTCTCTCTGTCTCTCTTTATCTCTCTATGTCTCTCTATCCTTTGTTCGCTTTTGTTGGCCCTTTTTGTCTTCCCTATTTTGTATCTGGCCTGTTCATTTATTTTCTCTCTCTCTCTCTCTCTGTCAGTCTGTCTGTCTGTCTCTCTCTCTCTCTCTCTCTCTCTCTCTCTCTCTCTCTCTCTGTATCTCTACCTATTTTTCCATTTTATCGGCCCTTTCTCTCTTCCTTCCCCACCTTCTCTCTCTGTTATTTTGATCTCTTTCCCTTTCCTCCCTTTGCAGTCTCTTTCTTCCTTGCAACCTCCCTCTTTCTAGTGCTTGGCTTTTATTTCTCCTACCCTCTCCTCTTGAACGCTCTCTGTGTCTTTACTTCTCTCTCTTCCCCTCCTTCTCTCAGAACTCTCATTCCCCCACCTCTCTCTCTCTCTCCTCTGTGCACCCCCTTCCTGCCCATCTCCTTGCTTCCCCTCCTAATAGAAATTCAGGGTCAGCTCTTGTTAGAAAGCTGAGTACGTGTGGAGATCTATTTTAGATATATGACGGATTAAAGGGAGAAAAACAGATTTAATTAAGTTGCTAATATTTAAGGGAAATTGATGAACTCCCGTTCTGTGAGATGAAGCAAGTGAGACTTATTGAATTTTCATTAAGCAGCCAGTTGGGCAACAGGAGACTTCGGCTTTTTAAAACTGTAATTTGTTTTATTTGTGTGTCAGTCTGTTCTTTCAAGTCCCTAACAACGGAAATGTGCAGCCATTAACATTTGGTTTGTGTTTAATTAGTATGCAGCAATTAATGTCCGTCTTCCTTAATCCCAGATCTGCATCATTCGAAGTGGCACGAGCAATTACCCAAACAGTTGTTATTCGTGCGGCGTGTTGTACCCATCCATCTCCCCCCTATCCCCAAATCCCCCCTCCCCCCCGCCCCGGCTCTTTGTAGAAGGTATGCTGTCTGTCATGGCTTCCTACAGAAGGAAAGGAGTAGGCATCCCTTACATTCCACGGTCAGTGGCTCTCACTCATTACTGCACTGAAACCTCACGGCACGGGCCCTCACTCCTTCGGGCTCTGACACAGATGTATGACGTTACAACGCATGCAATTACAACGCATGCCTTTACGATGCAAGTTTTACAACGCAAGTCGTTACAACGACTTGCGTTGGGGGGCGCTGGATAGTGAATAGTTTAATTTACTATTCCAACTCCAGTCCCGGTGGATAGTAGGGAAGGTGTTGGATAGTACATTAAAGCTATTCCCTATCCTAGAGCCCCCCCCCCCCAGGGCAAGTCGTTGTAATGACTTGAGTTGTAATGGTTGCGTTGTAATGGTAGTGCGTTGTAACAGTGGCGTTGTAAAGGATGTTTCCCCTCTGACACGCGCACCACTCTCCTCTGGCTTTTTGCAGATTTAAATAGTAAGAACTCGACCCGAAGGTATTGGAGCGCTTTACATGAGCACTAGTTAACCGCTTAACCGCGGCAGCAATTCCGCCACGGTGCGGTGGTTTAGCAGAGTGGGCAGGGCCACGTTGGCCAACGGACGTGCACAGCACTATGGAAGTAGTGCTTGCGATGACCGTTGTCTGACAAACGCAGTGAAGGAGTTAAGTAACACAAAGACACAATCATTGGTTTTTTTTTTTTTTTTTGGTAGGTACAGGGAGATTAAGTGATTTGCCCAAAATCACAGGATGTGGAGTCGACCGTGAGGCTCGAACCTTGGTTTCCCAGCTCCAAAGTCAGCAGACTAGCCGTGAGACCACATCCTCATCAATGCCTCGCCCTGCACCCAGCACTGGCATCTCTGGTGTCTGCCCCAGGCGTGTGTCTTTTCTGACAATGGAATGTGTCACTCAATGCCTCCTCATGACCCAGATGGGCACCTCTCACCTCTGGCTAGGGTGAACAACTGTTCGTAAATTTCACGGACTGCCCATTATTTGTGCCTCTGTCCGTTGTCTGTGAGGATTGTTTTCACGAACACCTTTTGTCGGTAATTTGCGGCTTTGCTATTCCCCTGCGGCATTCGACGGTCGGAGCAAGCTCGCACTTTTCCTTGAACTTTAGAGGCTGCAGCAGCCCCTCCCGACCTTGCTCACTCTGTGGTCAGGCCCATTGTCATTCTGACTGTGGATGATTATCACATAAAGATCAGTGGCGGCTCGCATAGGGCGTGCTGCGGGGCGGTGAGGCGGGATGAAGGGAGGGGCAGAGTTGGGGTAGTAAACTCGGACATACGACGGAACGGAGGAAAGTAATTATTACGTTCCTCCGTTCCGTCGTATGTCAGAGTTTACTACTCCCCCACCCTGCCCCTCCCCATCCGCCCCACCGCCGAGCAGCATGCCCTATGCGAGCTGCCACTGATAAAGAATGACAATGGGACAAAGGCCTAGTGTAGCACCCACTATATCTGCTTAAGTGGGGGTGACACAGGTCAGATACAGTGTTTCTTGGCCCTTTCTGACTTTGATCTATAGCTCTCAGGTCAGCATAAGACAGAACAAATAAAACACAGCAGGATAATCACCATGATGCAGCTGTCCTTAGGGGGGGCTAAAGGATGCCAGAGATGACAAAAGCAGCCACAGAAAGGCAAGTGCACCACTGTCTCAACCTAATATAAACTTTTTTTGATGTGTACTTATAGTGGTTGTCTATTTACTTACTTATGTACTATTGTGCAACCTTCTCTGATGTGTCTGTAAAACGTACCTTTTGTCCCGATTTTTTGTCCTGAACTTTGACCTTCTGTCCTGAATTTTAGTCCTACATTTTGACCATTTGTCCTGAATTTTTATACTCACTGTCCTGAAATTGCACCTGTGCCAGTTAGACACCCTACCTCTGGCTCATCGCCTCGTCCTGCTCAGACAGTGACAGCTCTCTCTGCCCCATGCCAGTCACTTTCCGGACACACAGACTTCACACCTCTGGCGCACTGTCTTGTCTTGCCCCAGCACTGGCATCTCTCATCTCTGCCCCAGGCGTGTCCCTTCTCTGACAATGGAATGTGTCACTCAATACCTCGTTATGACCCAGATTGGCACCT
The DNA here is from genome assembly GCF_964261635.1 of Lissotriton helveticus. NCBI lineage: Eukaryota > Metazoa > Chordata > Amphibia > Caudata > Salamandridae > Lissotriton > Lissotriton helveticus. The sequence continues at coordinate 188,733,784 of NC_136068.1, read as the reverse complement.
CTCATCGTTGGCTCAAGCTCTGCCCCAGGCCAGTCACTTCTCAGAGCATAGAATGTGTTACCTCTGGCTTACTGCCTCGTCCTGCTCTGACAGTGGCATCGCTCTCCTCTGCCTCAGGCCAGTCACTTCTCTGACACCTTGACTTCACACCTCTGGCTCACTCCCTCTTCATGGCCCAGATGGGCACCTCTCACCACTGGCTCAATGCCTCATCCTGCTCCCACAGTGGCCCATCTCTCCTCTGCCCCAGGCCAATCACTTCTCTGATGGTATAGGGCCAGGTTTTGTCGAGTCCCCCGCCCGAGTTTGTATCCCTTCCCCATCATGAACCCCTGGTACCACAAACCACCTCCCCCTCCAACCCGAGGCATAGGCATAAAAATCAACACAATTGTCTTGTGTTAGGGGTCGTAAATCCCTTGCCATATTTTATTAAATGATAAACAACATATTCAAGACATTTTTGTATTTTTCTCATACGCAGAAAACCCCATCCATTAGTACAGAAAATTCATACATCAACAAATTTTCATATACAGTGTATTTCCAATTATTTGGGATGGCTTACCTTAAAATATTGTCTAATACATAACCATTCCTAACCTGAAACTAAAGTACGTACATTATTATTTTCTGCGTATCCCGAATTGAGCCTACAGGCAAGCTCATGACTGGTCTAACTACGTCCTAGGTCCACCTCTCCTACCGGAGTGACCTTGCACAGGAGGCCCAGTTGCCCAGAAGATTACCTCCCTCGGGCACCCCCTATGCCCTCAAATACTAACTCCAAAGGGCTGTGCTGTTATGCCAACTTAACACCCATGCGACTTAGCGAGGATTGGCCCAAAAGGCCTGCCGGAAGCGGAATTCTCAACCCCCTCGCACCCTCCAGCCTACCGGCCATAAGCACCCCCTGGAGTTCTATGAGAGACCACTGTCCCCCACAGGCATCCCTATTAACAATGGTGAGGCCTACTAAGGACCGTAAAATGTCCCACCAATCATGACCTTACTGCAGACTATGGATACCATCACAAAAATATGCCAATGACGCCGCCCTGCAATAGAATATTCTTTGTTATGTAAAACAGTACCAAGCGCTATAAAACATTCACAACCTGAAAGAGATATATTGAGACAACCCTTAATGGAACACTCATTAAATCTGCTGCCTCGGGGGCTGGTGGGTGGGCAATTGAAATGAATCCGTTAGGCAGACAGATCAGCTGTCCACTATGGAGCGATGAGGAAAAAGACCGCCCGCCGCTCCTTGGCCCCCTTTAAAGGGTCCGTGATTGGGTGCCGAGAACTGGCAGGGTCCAGAATGGACCCACCTCCCGGACCCCGGAAGTACTAGAACTGCTTCTGGGGCAAGCCCTCTCTTAGCCAATCAGGTGTAAAGGTTGGAGGTGGTGAAGGCTGTGTCACCAGTGTCATCACCAGCCCTGCCCCTCTATGGTGTAGGGGACCGGCACAACCGCCATAGATGTGGCGTGCCCGAGCCTGTTGGCACCTTCTCAGAATTTCTCACCTCTGTCTCACTGTCTGATCCTGTTCTGACAGTGGCCTCTCCCTCCTCTGCCCCAGGCCAGTTACTTCTCTGACACCTCTGGCTCACTGCCTTGTCCTGCCTCAGCACTGGCAACTCTCACCTCTCAGCCCCAGGCGTGTCCCTTCTCAGACAATGGATGTGTCACTCAATGCCTCGTTATGATCCAGATGGGCACCTCTACCACTGGCTCATCGCCTCATCATGCTCTGACAGCTCTCTCTGTCTCAGGTCACTTCTCTGACCCCAGAATGTCTCACCTCTGGCTCATTGCCTCATCCTGCCTCAGCACTGGTACCTCTCTCCTCTGCCCCAGGCCAGTCACTTCTCTGACACCTGGATTTCACACTTCTGGCTCAATACCTCGTCATGCCCGCCATGGGCACCTCTCACGTCTGGTTAAATACATCGCCCTGCTCTCTTACCCTGGTGCTTTTCTGCTCTGGCCTCTGGCCACTTCCTGCTCTTTGACTGGGGCATTGCTTGCCTGGCCTCCAACCTGAGCTTCCTCTGATACTGTAATTGCATTTCACAGTGCTTAGCCTCCCTGACGATGCACCGAATTGCTTTTTGCCATTCAGGACGCTGCTCAGAACCAGGGTCGGCGTTAGAGCTGTTGGCACCTTGTACAACAAAATGTTCTGGTGCCCCCTTTATGACCACCTCCTCGGATTGCCTCACTACCACTGAGCAAAAGTGCCCCACATCTCTCTAGAACTCCTCTCTCACATACATTTCATTTGTTTCAAAACACTGGTAAATGCTGGCTTTACTAATAAGAATGTGTATCAACCCAAACAAACCCTTTTTAGCAACACATTCATAGATAATAAAGGACAAGTTAAAAAACATAACCTCCTAAAATATTTTATGCACTTTGCATGCAGCTCTTTGATGACAGTTCTTAGCAGTCTTAGCAGTCTTTGTTCTACTGCTATATTAAACCTCTGCGCTACTTTATGATGAGTAAAAACTACCACTAGACAAAACCTTCATCTCTCTGGCAGGAACATTAACCACAAGAGTTATCTTGACATTCTTATTGCTGCCTGAAAGCTGGAGGCTGGAGGAACTCTGCTGCAGGGGGTTTTAAATCATGTTATTGCTAAACACAGCATCTGCTCCCCCGTTAGGTCAGCGCCCCCGCCCCAGGTCAGCGCCCAGTGCAACCTCACCAGTCACAGTGCCCTGAAACTGGCCCTGCTCGAAACCCTAGGTAAGTGGTTAGTACATTTATTATTAGTTACAGTTAGTTACTGGAATTAATCTTGTGCATTCAGCAAATCATTCCAGTTTCTTTATGGTGGACAAAATGAATAGTGGGTGGTTGCAGTCATTAGTTGGGGGAATGAGAGCTCACATACATAGTTGGTGGGATTAATAGATGAGTTAGAGGAGATTAGGTTTTGGAAGGTTACATGGATATGACTTTCAGAGAAAGGAGGAGAGATTGTAATCTTGTAAATGAGTTGTGGGCAATTTCCAGAAATAAAATAACAGCGAATAAGACAAACATACATGTGTCGGAGTAGGCTATGTTCAGAGACAGGGAGCATTCACAGGATAGAAGGGAATAGGGGATGTACGTTGTTACAACGCATGCTTTTACTACGCATGCCTTTACAACGCAGGTTTTTCAACGCAACTCGTTACAACGACTTGCGTTGGGGGGTGCTGGATAGTGAATAGTTTAATTTACTATTCCAACTCCAGTCCCCGTGGATAGTAGGGAAGGTGTTGGATAGATAATTAAACTATTACCTATCCTAGAGCGCCCCCAGCGCAATTCGTTGTAATGACTTGCGTTGAAAAACCTGCGTGGTAAAAGTTGTGTCGTAAAGGATGTTTCCCGGAATAGGAGGGCCATTTGAAAGAAAAATAATGAAAGAAAAAAGGAGAGGCAATAATCAGAAAGTTTTAATGAAAGGTTCGTTTTTCATGATGGAGTTTAGGGACGTACAGAATATATTTCAGATAGTATGCAGTTTGAGGATGCAAGAATGTAGTACCGGGATCTCTATCCTTTCCTGCAATAAGAGCTACTTACATTGAGTTTAAATCATGCCTTGCTACTAATATTATTGTACAGACAACATTACGTTAGTGGGCACCCCATGCAAGACTGCCGCAATAGCTTTTAATAAAGTAGGATGAGCTGCACACAGTAGAGCTACTTATAGGTAGCAAGAGAGTTACCAGTAGCTCACTAGCTACTCGTCGGAGATGCCTGATGTAGAAAGAAGCAACATTATTTACTTGTGAAGATTGTGCTATGTTCTGTATTTTTTATATGCACTAGAATCAAACAAACTGGCCTCTCTGTGATGCAAAACTATACTGCTCCTGCCCAAAAACTGAGCATTCCCAGCTCTGGGCATCTTCCTGCTCGGACAGGGAGCCTTTGTGCTCTGGGAAATACCCATCAGGATTCTGTGCTTTAGCCTCATGGATCCTTCTGCTTCGATGCTAGGCATTTGTGCTCTGGCTGCAGGTCACTTTCTGTTCTGGCATGGGGGGGCTCTCTGCTTTGGTTCCAATAATCTTTCTGCTCTGGCACCTAGTTCTCAATTCTCTAGGTGAGGCATCTTCCTCATTTCACATGGTGCTTGATTTGAGCTGGTGTTTTGCGGTACTCGACACCAGCCTTTAATTGTCAGCATCAACACTTACTGCAGTCTACCTCATGATGGCACTGTTCGTCTAATTTACAGATTATCGCAACAGTTGTTTATTAATTCAATTTCCCTTAAAATGTCTAAAACTGCCACCTAAGCCATTTTATAGCTTTGGGTGCCTGGAATAGTGTGAATTGTCACGCTTACCGTGTGGGATCTTTAGTAGTTGCGTTGGTACTATTGTTGGGGTAAACATCGTTTACAACGATGTTTTCACAACGCGGTACCTTTACACCGCGGCTGTGACAACGCAAGTCGTTACCACGACTTGCGCTGGAGGGCGCTCAAGGTCTAAAAATAGTTAATTTACTATCCTAACACCTTCCCTAGGGTCCACGGGGACTGGTGTTAGAATAGTAAATTAAACTATTCGAAATCCGCGCCCCCCAACGCAAGTCGTGGTAACGACTTGCGTTGTCACGGCCGCGTTGTAAAGGTATGCGTTGTGACGGTACGCGTTGTACCGTCATATATCCATTGTTGGCAGTGCTGGTAAGGGCAATGGGTGGTCCAAACAGTAGTGGACCCCTGACATGTTTGTTTTACAAATTAAGCACGGGGGCCTCTCTTCTCTGTCCCTTACTGGTTACTTCTCTGACACCTGCACCCCTCTGCACTGATCTCACTTGTTACTGCTCTGACCAGGAGTGTCGGGAGGAGAAAGAGATGACCCTATTCCTCATCTTTTTCAAAAGCCATGATGTGAAGTGCAAGTTTTGGGGCCCTTTGTGTATATTGAGGAAAGTGGGTGTGGGATTAATGGTAAGTTGAAAAAGACTGGGCAAATCTCAAAATAATTTTAATAAGTGAGTGTGCCTGTCTCATTAAAATCGTGTTGTGTCACCAGTAGAGGCAATGATCTCTGGTGGCTTGAAATACGTTCATAAGGTCCCCAAACTTGAACTTTCCATCATGGCTTTGGAAAAATATCTCTGATAAAGAGCCCCCTTGATGGTGCCCGTTGGGCATTGCAACGCCGGCCAGACGAGGACCAAGCCCAATGATGAAGCATGACACCTGCAAAGGTGTGTGAGGGTGCTAGTTCCAAAAAGGACCCACTCCCCCACCTGTGGTTTCTTTCTGCCTGACCTGGTCCCCCTCCCCTGGGAACTACGTACTTCATATTATCGATAATTTCGGTAGAGCCTGTATGCTTAGACCTTTATGCGCTCTTGGTCCCCCCATTTTTGTGACTGATTAGAGTTTAATGCAGTCTTATGTCAATAATCAGAAGGGCGCCAGGCACATAGGTTAGAGACTACTGTCTATGTTGCTCATGCACAGAGACTAAACTTTGCTCACAGAGCAGAGATGGGTGCCAACATAGAGCACTATAACTCCAGAGACAATAATCATGGACCGCAGACAACACAAAAAGAATTGTAGGACCACTGCTACAATATGCAATGCTGACTCCTTACTAACTTTGATTGGGAGCTATTAGAGCCATTTCAAGTGACACATGGCCTTGTTATAAGTTGGATGGAGTGGTAGTTCTCATTTGGATACAACTCTACCCAGTTATAACTGGTGTGGTGGTCTTACTTAACATTTCTTGGGCACTGGAACACTGAACCTGATTCTATGAGCCAGAAAATCATATGAGGATCATGTTGTAAGTGCATCCAGCAATGCACCCAGCCCCTGCACAAACGTTTCCCATGGAGCCCCAGCCTTCACCAGCCCACAGCCTCTGCTGTCCCCTGATGTTCTACCTACTCCCTGCCCTCGACCTCCTGGCCTCCACCAGCCCTCCCATTTTGATTTATCATCTGCTCAGAAAAAGTGGTAAATGGAAGCAGATTTCTCCCCAAAATCGGAACACTGCTTGGAGATTTAAACTCGGTAATTTAGGATCTGCGTGTTATTTCCAATTAAGGGAAAAAGACTCACAAAAGGCGGATTTATGTGCAGGCATACTGGCAGGAAACATTATTTGGAAACATTATTTCCAACCTCACGATGCCCCCCCCATATAAATCCAGCCACCTCGTAATTAGGAATTTACAGTAACATCAGGTTAACATTACAAAAATAGGATTGATTCTATCCTGGTCCACATTTCCAGCACCCCAACATGGTGCACATTTGCAGCACCCCAACATGGTCCACATTCCTAGCACCCTAACATAGTCCACATTTCCAGCACCGCAACAGGGTCCACATTTCCAACACCGCAACAAGGTCCACATTTCCAACACCACAACAAGGTCCACATTTCTAACACCACAACATGGTCCACATTTCCAGCACCACACCCTCGTCCACATTTCCAGCACCACAACATGGTCCACATTTTCAACACTGCAACAAGGTCCACATTTCCAACACCACAACAAGGTCCACATTTCCAACACCACAACATGGTCCACATTTCCAACACCGCAACAAGGTCCACATTTCCAACACCACAACAAGGTCCACATTTCCAACACCACAACATGGTCCACATTTCCAGCACCACACCCTGGTCCACATTTCCAGCACCACAACATGGTCCACATTTCCAACACTGCAACAAGGTCCACATTTCCAACACCACAACAAGGTCCACATTTCCAACACCACAACAAGGTCCACATTTCCAACACCTCAACATGGTCCACATTTCCAGCACCACAACAAGGTCTGCATTTCCAGCACCACAACATGGTCCACATTTGCAGCACCACAATGCTTTGCAACTTCCCTACGTTTACCTTCATATTTCTTTATTTAACACCAGACATCTCTCCAACTCCGGAAAATGTTGTCTACTAAAAGCATTGCACATTCTGCAACCATTAAAGCTATCATGAAGTAACATAGCCTCCTGACACAGTGCCTCTGGTCCAACAGAATGTTTTGACCTTACACTGCATCTTTAACTCCACACAGTGTATCTGGACCAACAAAAACTCAGATTCATCACGTCGTCTCCACATCACACAACATCCAAACAACCCAACAAAAAGTAGCCATCCAAGAACAATCTCTAAACTCCCTTCTATGTCCATCTCGCCGAAATATTTCCCGCCACAAACAGCCTAAATACTGTGCCAAACTCTAGAACCATGTAAAGCCTACCAGAGACCCACAACACATACTATCTTGCACAATCTCTCTGAGCCCAAAGTCTATGATCTTACACAGTAGATTCACAACTTGACACAATGTAACTGATCCCATAACATGTCTGAATCCTCACACAACACCGTCACCACTCACACATAAGGTTTTCAGGCCCAAAACTTGTCCAACCAATCAAAATGGCTCCTCCCATCCCTCACAAAGTCTGTTTGATCCCATAAACCATCTTGGTTCCTATTTCCATGGGCGTAACAATAGGAGGATGCGTGGATTAATCCCCACCAGAAATATTACTTTGAGGATGAATTGTATTCCTAATTTAGTCTTGTGGGAGTGGGGAATCTCAATATTAATACCAACCATTGCAGTTGTTAATATCACATTTTATTCTTGTAATAGTAATATATTACAAAAACATAAAGAAAAGAGGACAGCATCAAAAGGACTGCACGGGATTTGCATCGATCATCAATCGCAATTGCAGTCATAAAGAGCCTAAAGAAGGCTGACTGGGCTACAACAAGCATTAATCCAAGCCATGACTAGAGGTCCTTCGGCGACAGATTTTCTTGCATTTTTTTCTCACTTCTTCTCCAATCGCACACTGCTTGTTGTGCAAATAAACAGTAATCCATACCACTCTGCCATTCACCCAAAGATGGGTGTCCTGCTAGATACCAATAAAACATTACCACATTTTAAGGGAGAATGGCCCTGTGTATTCAAAAAGGACCTTGCCTCAAATAATCCACAACCCTAGGAAGGTGAACTAGGAACCTGTGTAAGACCGTCTTGGACTTGAGCCATCGCTGAGGAGCAGGGCTATGATGAAGCATGTCACCTTGTGTGAGTGAGGGTTTACATCCTTTTTAAACAATACACTAGGAATATTATATGAAATTACTTTCTAGTTCTTAGGAGAATCTTCTTTTCACCCAACTCTCTTTGGAGGGGTTATTTTAATTCCTATCAGTTTAAAGGAAAAAGTTGGCCTCACTCAAGCCTGTGAATTATGCTGAATACTTGGGGGCAGATTTACCACTTTTTTCATGCAGCGTAGTGCAGCAGCTGCAAATGCTGTGCTGCTTGAAAAGGAGAGAGGAGGAGAGCACCAAATTTACTGAAATATGGCACTCTCCTCTCCTTTCCCTAGTGCCAGCGCAGAAATCAGCTGCTGTGCGCCACAGAGACATCTTTGCGTCATGGTGCAAGGGTGTCTCCATGAGTCTAGCGTAGGTTTTGTACTGGAAGGGCATCCTTCCAGTGCAAAATACTATGCAAAGACTGACTTAAACCATTTTCCCTCTTTGAATGTGTGCAGTACAGTGCAGCACACATACAAAGTCGGAAAAGGAAGAAGAAATCAAAGCATTTCTCCTTCCCTGCGCCTACATCAAAAGGGTGCAGTTTTCTGACGCTAAACTGTGTCTAGGTTATTTAGTGAATTGGGTTTAGCGTCAGGAACCATGGGAATGCTCATGCTCCACCCATGGTACAACATCTTGGCGCTAAAGCGCTAAGTAATGCAAAGCAGAGTCATGCGCTGCTTTGCATCACTTTCATGTTACTTCCAGTGCTAAACAAGTTAGGCGCTGGAAAATACGTAAGAAAAAAAGATTTTGTGCCAATTTGTGTCATTTTTGTGATGCAAACACGGTGTAAAATCTTAGTAAATGAAATGAAAGGAAAGGAAAGGATTTGATATATCGCAAGCAGCTACTCCGACTAGTGTCCAGGCACTAAGAGGGAACATCAGGGCTAGGGTGGTCATAGTGGCAGGATGCTAGGCTCGGGCTAAGTCTTGAAAAGCCAGGTTTTAAGGTGTTTTCTGAATGTTGCCAGGTCATCTGAGGCTCTCACAGAGGCAGGTAGGCTGTTCCATGTTTGTGCACTCAGAAACACAAAGGATATTTCCCCTATGCACGCTAAGCGTATTTTGGGAAGGCGTGCAAAATCTGAAGTAGAGGATCTTAAGGTCCTTGTGTGAATGTAGCAGATACCACGCTTCCTAAGATAGTTAGCGCCTTGGCCATGGAGTGCTTTAAAAAATGTAATTCTTTCTTTCATTTGGAGCCAGTGCAAAGATTTGAGAATAGGAGTCATATGAGATCTAGGCTTTGGCCTAAGGATTGCTCTGGCCGCTGCCTTCTACACTACTTGTAGGCGCTAAATGAGATAGGTAGGCCAAGGTACAGGCTATTAGCATAGTCTAATTTTGATGTCACAAAAGCCTAACTACGAGCTTCCTAGTGTCCACTGACAACAGATTGGGGTGTTCTTCTATGTTTGACAGTTGTTGGATTTCTGCAAAAAGTGGTGGCAAGCCAGTCACGTTATGGAGATTATATAGCCTTCTACGCACTCTAAATAGGACACACATGGCAAATGTTACTTTTTTTGGCAGATGCTCCACAATCACCAAAGTCTAAATAATCACCTTAGTTGTTAGCATGACATGGAAAAGTAAGGGAAACATGATGGTGAGCTATAGAGGGACTTAGGGCCAGATGTAGGTCACAAAATACCGGTCGGTAACGACCGAATTCGGCCGTTACCGACCGGTATTTGGTGATTGAGATGTAGGGGCCATTATTTTACAGAATCGGTAAATTTACCGATTCTGTAAAATACCGAATTGGTAATTTTACCGATTCGGTAAATCCATATGTAGGTGACACTCCTAAGAGTGCCACAGGCCCTTAAGAGTCGGTATTTTACCACCCAATCCTATTGGGCGGTAAAATACCGAATTCAGGTGTGCATGCACAGATGTGCATGCACACCTGTGCCATGTGACACACAGACATGCCCTTAGGGCATGTATGTGTGCCACATGTCACACATGCCTGTACTTGGGGTGCTAGAGGGTGTCAAAGTGACACCCCCTGCACCCTTGCAGGATTCGGTATTTACCGAATCGGTAAATACTGAATCGGTATTGCCCATTGATTCCTATGGGCTTCAAGGCCCATAAGAATCAATGGGCAATACCGAATCAGTATTTACTGATTCGGTAATTACCGAATGTTACCGATTCAGTAATAAAAAAAAATTACCTACATCTCCCTCCTTCATATTTACTGATTCATAAATACCGAATCGGTAAAATTCGGTATTTATGAGTCGGTAAATAGAAGTTACCTACATCTGGCCCCAAAACTCTCTTTGTCCCTCTTATTAATTTTCTTCTTAGGAAAGCGGCAATATTATTTTTACAAAGAACTAACGTCTCACATGCAGTAATAGAGCAGGTGCAGCACAGTACCTTGCATCAAAGGTTTCCCAAAACCCTTTCTCAGTTAAAAAGTGTGTGTGTGTGTGTGTGTGTGTGTGTGTGTGTGTGTGTGTGTGTGTGTATGCGTTTATGTGTGGTGAGATGTGTCAATCAGTGGTGGGTTTATGCAGGTCCCAAGCAGGTTCTGCTGAACATGGGGTTGTTGAATATGCTGGGGAATGTCATCAAAATCCGGTGTTGTTTACAGACAGATAAGGTTGCATAAAGCTGTGAAGGGTGTGTAGAATTCGGAAAGATGAGTGGAATTGGGGATAGGCTGGGTGTGAAGTTCAGAAGGTCACGTGGAGCAGAATGAGGTTGTTTACATTTGGGAGTTTGGAGGGTTTGTATGGGTGTGTGACATTTGTTTGGAGCTGGAGTGGTTAGCTTGCGGCATGTGTGGTATTTGAGAGTTTATTGAGAGTCTCCCAGATTGTGTATCACTATGTTTGGTTGTGCAGAGTGTAAGTGTGGTAATATTGAGCGAGGATGTTCCACACAACTGGGAGTAGTTATGTAAAGCTCGGGCGGCTGGGTGGTGCTGGGACAGATTTGCATGCGATGTGAATAATTGATGAGTATTGGGTGAAGTGGACGAAAACTGCAAGTATCTGTGGATGTCCTCTTCAACTAAGAAAGAGCTGCAGCATTGCAACTGGGAACATTGTGTTTAGCCGGGGTGATTATGAGCAATGAGGGAGTTTGTGTGGAGTTTGAAAGCATTGTGTGGAACTGTCGAAGGTTGTTTAGTACGGCGGTTGGTCGTACAGAAAGAGAATGGAACTGAGGGGGTTGCTTTTGGAGAGACTGTGGGGCATATTTACAACAAAACTTCTCAGCGCGGAGCTGCATCAAATTGATTTGAAGCACCCTATTTACAACAATACGGCACACCCCTGTGTTTTCCCTAGCGCTCGTGCTAAAATTAGTTGGTTAACGCCAACACAGGCACCCTTGCACCATGGCTTCCCTTCCTACACATAAACAACCCATAATGGCGATATGTTTGTTCTATGTGGGCTGCATTCTGCAGCACACATAGAAGAAGCAAATTGTCATTATTTAATGATTGTTTAGGTGCAGGAAGGGACACCTTCCTGCACATAAACAATTATTAATGACGAATGCAGCACACGCAGAAAAAGCAGAAACGAGAATTAAAGGATTTCTCCTCGTTTTGCCATTCTAACGCCTGCTCTTGCATGGCCGCCTCAGATTTACACATCCTTTTAAATCTAGGGCAGCATCAAAAAGCAAAGGGTGTTGCGGTGGAACCCATGGCACGCCCGGTTCACACTAAGTGATGCGTGTAAACGGGTCGTATTTACAATGCGGGGTTAAGCCACAAAAAGTAAATATGGAAAAGGGCATGGCGCCATCCCCTTGTAAATATACCCCTGTGTTGCTTGTCTGGTTGACGCATGGAGCTTGAGGGCTGCTTGGAGCTGGGAGCTTGTTTGCCATTGAGGGTGATTGTGGGGTGCTGTGGAGTGTGTGTGAGATGTTGGAGATGTTAACACCTTCGCTGCGGCGGCTATTCCGCCGCAGCGCTAAGGGGGCGGGGCGGCCGCACGGTGCGCCCATGCTGGTGACGGAACTGCTCCGTCACCAGCCTCAGTTCAGCTGTGCTCATGACGGATCGGTTCCGTCATGGCCCCGCCCGCTCAATGGAACGCCCAGCGCAGGCGCGGAATCCGCGCCGCGGAGGCGCGGCGAGCGGGCCATGACGGAACCGCTCCGTCATCAGCACAGCGCCACCGGAGCTGATGACGGAGCGGTTCCGTCATCAGCATCGAAGGCTGGTGGGACCGTGTGTTGAGCTAGAAGCTGGTTGCATGAAGCAAGGGACCTTTCATTTCTCACACGGCAAATAGAACACAATCTGTGTGTTCCATTTCTAGGCCTGCTGTTTGTGATGCCCTCGGTGCACCACATTCCCAATGAGTGTGTTTGTTTGCAAAAAATTAATATAGCGTACACAAACAAGAGGGGCCTCGGAGGAAGGGGGTTGGCGGCCCCCAGCGAGCGGTGTAAACTCCGCGCCGAGCAGCGCGATGTCTGGAGGTGGATCGTGGAAGGCGCGTGCGGAAGATTGAACAGGCCATAAACATATTCATCTTTCATTAGACGATTAATGGATGGCCGCCTTTTTGCCGAACCTTGCTGATTCTCAGCAGAATTGCCAAGCAGCAGCAGGAGGCGGCTGACGACACACTTCTCGGGGTCGGCTCTCTTATAGATGTTCACAATTAAGGGCCCCCACCCTCGGGTGAGGAGACGTACTCTTCCTGTCCAGTTACCGCTAATAGATTTCTCATAAGTGGCTGGACTGTAAAAACCCCATAAGTCACTTTAATGCCGCCCATAAAATGATCTGGCTTTGGCTGGCCTGGAGCACTGGCAGGGCCGAGGGAAGAGGCCTCTGGGGGGGAAGCCTCAGAAACAGAGAGGCATTGGGGGCGTTGTGTGAGGCACAGAAAAGGGTGGGAAATGGGGAGTTCGAAGAGGAGGCAGAGGGTGAGGGGGGGGAGAAGAAACAGAGTGGCAGAGAGGAAGGGGCAGTGTGAAAATGTAGAGACCAGGTAATGTAAGAACAAAGAGATAGTGGAATAAGAAAGTGGTGGAGAGGTAAGATAAAAATACGTGCTACGACATTGCAATAGTGACTAGACACAAAGGGGCAGATTTACAATAACTGGTGCATCCCAGCAGATCAGCAGGGACGCACCAGTTATTTTGCGTGATGTTAGGAACCCCTTGCGCCACCATGGATGCACCGCATTTACAATGCGGCGCACTGTGGCGCAAGGAGAGACAGCTGCGTGACGCATCTGTCTGCGTAAAGATGACGCAGTGCTGGAGTCATGTCGCAAGCGCGACGCCACTTCAGCACTGCTCAGGGGCATCCTATACTGGCAATGCTGCATCACTCCTTATGCCTGCTACAAGCAGGTGTAAGTTTTTGACGCAGCATGGACGTAAAAGTGACTCAGTGAAATCTTGTAGATTTCACTGCATCACTTTTACAGGGCTTCCTGCGACGGAATGCCCAGCCTGCATACATTATACCTGACACAGGTATAATGTAGCGCAGGGCTTTACAACGTGACGCATCTCACTAGATGTCACTGTGTAAATCGGTTGCATAGTGGCGCATTGTTTCCGCCGCTGCGTCACAATAGTGACGCAACGGTGGCGTACAAGTGTCGCAAGGGGCTTGTAAATCTGCCCCATAGAGACATCAAGGTGAGGTGCAAAGGACAGGCAGGGATGGTACATGTAGGAACAGTCAGAGAAAGGGAGAACGGACAAAGAGTGAGTGAGGAGAGAGTGTGGTAGAGAGGCAGGGTACAAGAAGTAGGACCACACAGTGATAGTGAGAGAATATAAAGGCAGCCGGGAGAGATTGTGAGAGAAACAAAGGGCACACGAAAAAATAGAAAGGTGGAAAAGAGAAGACAAAGAGACAGTGAAAAGTGAATTTTGCTGATAGCATGTCTGTATACAACAGTGAATGTTTATTAGCAGCGCAACGCCTTTCAGTACTTTAAGGGTTAACTTCCAGGGTGCTTTGCCCGGAGCCCAGAGTCTGCTTCTTATCTGTGGGGGTGAGTGACTGCTAGTGTGGGTTTTTTCAATGAAGATAGTGAGAGTCAGGAGCAAGGGTATGGAGAAAACACAGGGAGGGAATAAAGAGGAAGAGATAAGAGAGGTAAGAACAGATATGGATAGCGAAAGAGGACAAAAAGACAGTGAATGGAGTAAACAATAGGAAAGCATGGACATTGAGAGAGGCAAGTCAGTGAATCTAGGTTATGGTGGAGAAATAAGGGTAAAAAGTAGTAATATGAGGGTACAGAGAACAATGAGGCAGTGAGTCAGTAAGGTGGCGGAGAACCAGGGACCTGGGCAGTGGGAAATGGAGAAGGATGTCGAGGAGAGACCTGAAGTGAGAATGTTGTTAGACATAAAGGGGCAGATTTACAAGCCCCTTGCGCTGCCCGTACGTCACTTTTTGTGACGTGCTGGCAGCACATTTCTCTGCCCCATATTTACAAGGACAGGAAGTGTGGCTTTTCCTGTCCTTGTAAATACGGCCCCTTTACACGCAGCACTTTGCGTGAAAGTGGCGTTTCATGGGTGTTGCTGGGGGTGCTCCCACGCAACACCCATGGAACCTGACACATTTCCAGATTTACGACTAATCGTCAAACTGGAAATGTGTCAGTTTGCTACGCCTTGGAGGCGTAGGGAGGTGCAACGAGGGGAAATGTTTTCATTTCTCCTCGTCTTTTCCTCTTTCAATGCGTGCTGCAGTCTACAGCATGCATTGTAAGAGGAAAATACCTGTAGAGGTTGTTTTTGTGCAGGAAGGCCCCTCCCTGCACAAAAGCAATCTCCCCATGACGCAGGCATCCGGCACCATGGTGCAAGGATGCCTGCGCCGGTGCATGGCAGCAGTTTGTTCGCCAGCGCAGGGGAGAGTACAGGAATACAACATATCATTGTAGATATGTCGCATTAATGTGCTCTGAAAGTGCTGCAGTGTGGCGCAGCCAAAGGGCTTGCGGTGCGCGATGCGGCACTTTCTTGTAAATCTGCCCCAAAGATTCTAGAGACGGGAAGATATGGTGTGACAGAGAGAGAGGGTTGATTGAGGTGGAGAGGTATGGACCAATATAGTGAGAACATGTAGAACTATGTGAAAGATCTCGAGGCTGCAGTTTGTACATTTCTGCTCCTAAACTCTGGAACTGTCACACAGACAATCTTATGGCTGAATCCAACTACCTTCGCTTTAGAAAAACATTGAAAGTGTCTCATCAAGCAAGCGTTTAGCATTTAGTCTTGCCTCTCTGTTACCTACCAGGCAGCGCCATCAAACCTTGGGGTGTACGAGTCCTTTACAGGTAGTGATAACATAGCAACAAAGTGAGGACAAAGGGACAGTAAGGTGTAACACTGAGGGAAGGGTAAACATAGCAGAAATACATGAGATAGTGAGATGTGACAAAGAAGTCAATGGAAATGAGTGAAATCTTTGGTGTAAATGCTGGGAAAGATGTACTGGGAGAAAGATGGTTGCAAGATATTGTCACAAAAAAAGGCCAATATCATTTTAATTATTCGAGTGTATTTTTTCGAATTTCTGGAATTTCGCTTGAAAATTTCCCACATTACACTATTACATCACATCACATAATTATTTGTGATTTGAGATAAAAATGTACCGCAAAATGCGCTTACCGCAAATAATTATTACATAATTAATGGAACACACGCGGCTGTTGTCATGGTGCTTTAATTCAATGATCTTCCCACCAAAATTTGATGTGAGGATTTATTTCTCTCTAAAATAGACCATGAAATGACTGATTTGCACTTCATGTAATTTGCAAATTACATGGATTGTTCACACCCTCAACAAAGACAGCAAGGGGAAAGTGTGGTGGAGATGTAGGAATGTGAGAACCAGGAAAAAATATGTTTAGTGAGAGCGGGCAGTGATATGATAAGGTGTGATGTAGTTACAAAAACAACAGCAGTGAGATATGATTGGTGTGAGGAAGAGGGCAAAGAAACAGTCATGGGATGTGTGATGGAGAGACAGACACTTGAAATTAGGTGAGATTTTTGTAAGACACAGCACAACAAGGCAGTAAGGAAAGAGTGTTTTGGAGAGACACCCAAGAAAAGGGAGCTAAACCGATGGATGCATGACAGAGAGTGAACATTTGAAAGAGTGGTGAAGAGAGAGAACTGTGTGAGAGATATCAAAAGTAAGGGGATAGGAGATTTGAAGGCAGTCTGTCTTTAGCTTTGGGAAAGGGGTCACCATATAAGTTCCCTGAAAAACCTATAAGATTAATCACTTTTCATTGATGGCGGCCTTATGGTTTCAATCTTAATAGTTTGTCCCACATTTCCAGGGGAGTGCTGAAGAATGTGGCTTTCTCAGTCAAATTTGAGCTTTAATAAAAATCAAAGGTATATTGTTGCAGCTGATGTTAGGCCTTGTCTACGCCCTGCATTTCCCATAATGCCTTTGTTTCAGGAGACCTTAACCCGTTCCGTACTGCGGACGGCCCCCGGCCGTACGACGTCACAGTGGGCGTGTGCGGAGGACTGCCGCGGTCAAGGTGTTAAATCTAAGTCAATTAGAAATAAAAAACATTCTGTCTTTCTTCTCCCACCCATTGGCTCCTTTCTGAGACACATAAGGAACTTTGGATGAGGGAAATCAATTTCTCTCCCTTCATGGTTTACTGGTATACTCCGACAAGAGGCTTCTTACCAGAAGTGTAGCGTGTGCCGTCTCCGGGCATGATGGATGGAGTGACACAGATGGTGCTAGAATGATTGAATCCTCATCAAGATGTGACTGAGACACGAAATGGGTCAGATAGGAGGCTGCCAATGGCCCGCTCCCTGTCTCTGACTTGCTAATTAATGGGCATCAATGGACTTATGTGTCTTGCCCTCAGTCCATAACTCTGGGACTTCAGGCTAATGAGAAGTCTCCATGAGAATGTTTTCACCTTCATTAGGAATGCAAAGGCTTCCCTTCTTGCTTCTAAAGCCTTATCCTGGCTGTATCCTCTGACAAACAAGACCACAGGCTTGGCAGAGGCCCAAGAACACTATGGGGTCCTACCCCTTTCGGCTCTTTTGTGGCCATTGTGTGCCAAGGTGACTGTAACACTAACCTGCTTTTTCTCCCACAATACTGTTATACATGTTGACTTATGCACCTGGGGCCGTATTACACAGAGCGCCAAGGGGGCGCAACAGGCGTTTGTGCTCGCTTTGTGCGCCCCAGTGCACTTTGGTTTTACAGAAAGGGCAGCAGATGCTTGTGCGGCCCCTTTATTTGTAATTTAACAATATTTGTAAAGCGCGTCAATCATCCCGGAGGACATCACGGCGCTAGGACGGAATAGAGTGTATTGAGATTGGTCATTAAAGGGATTAGTCTCCAGGGAACAGATGAGTTTTCAATGTTTTCCTGGACAGTAGGTAGTTGTCTGTTATGCGAAGATCAAGGGGTAGGTTGTTCCAGAGGACCGCAGCTGATTTTGAAAAGGAGCGGTCACCCATCCTGACCTTGGAAGTGTGTTTGACAGAAGCAAGAGCTAGATGGCATGATCTCAGCTTACGTGAAGGGATGTGAAATTGTAATTTATCGTGCAGGATTTGTGGCCCCTTTTTATGGAGGGTTTTATGCGCAAAGCAGAGGAGCTTGAAACTGGCTCTCTGAAAACCAGTGTAGCTCCTTCAGGCAGAGGGATGCTGAACTATATATATTTTTTTATTACAAATCAGTTTAGCGGCAGCATTCTGAACAACTTCTAGTCTGGCGAAGAGATAGTCAGCCATGCCTACATAAAGGGCGTTGCTGTAATCAAGTCTGCTCATGAGCAGAGCCTGGGTGACCATTTGCCGGCATTTTTGTGGGATCCAGGGAAAGAGTCGCCTTCGGTTATACTGCGCTGGCGCACATAAATCTCCAGCGCCATCTTCAGGGGGCATACTGTCATTTGCATGGAGAGCACGCCCAATGCAAATGAGGGAATCTCTTCGCCTCTGAGCCATGCCGTATTAGAGCTGCTGGTGCAGATGCAAAGAAGCACTCAGCGGCATAGACAGTGTGTCACCTAAAAGGTGGTGCACTGTCAGCGTGCCCCATGAGAGCAGCCCTCTGGAGGGGGAAAAGAGGGTCCTATCAACCCCCCCAAATATCCCCTTGCAGGTGGGTGCAGTCAGTTACTGCAGGGGGATCTCTAATCCCCCTTCAAAGTGCAGGCGGGTTGCCGCCTCCACTTAAAAACACAGAGCGGTTTCAAAGCAGCCACTGCATTTTTCACGTGAATACGCTGCCCCAGGGCAGCATGAGTTCACGGCTGCCCTGGGGGCAGTGCTTTCCTCATAATACGCACATTTTCCTTCATTGCGTTTGCCGCATCTTTTAAAATGTGCGCCCAGCTCCATGAAGGAAAACGAGCCGCATGCATAATGTGGCCTCCGGTGCTCAGAATACCAAATAACAAAATATTTATTGCACTGGGTATTCCTTACTCAATACATATTCTCCTTAAAGTAGCTACTCCTAGACATTGTTTTTAGTTTTTACATTAATGTGGTGGGAGACCCCTATGAACTGCCCTTACCCACTTCCCAAACTCTACCCATCTCACTTTATTATTTAGGTATTTTCTGAAGAACTATTTTTGGCCGACCAGAGGAACTCACTTGAATGTGTTGCAGCATAAAAGCAGTGCATACGTGACCTGTGTCATGATCAACGCAGTTTATAGCTTCACTATCCATCGGTCTTCAGATGCTGTGTAAGAGCAACGGAATGATATAAACACTTCTGCAAGACATTTGTGCTGCTCAACAAAGAAAGTGACTCCTTGTAATGTGTGGCTGATTGTACTCATGGGCCAAGTAACGCATGACGTTGTCTTCATGTCGCTGTTAGGCTGTTGCAGATGAGGCTGACATAACCTAAGCATCCTTCTTGGGGAACATTTCTTGATGCGGAGTATCATTAATCTTCAGGAATGTGCTTCATCCTATGCCTATGTCCCTCCGTCCTGATGAAGGTAATGAAAGTATATCTTCCCACTGTTTAGAATGTGCCACTAGCAAGGGTGTGTTTGATCCTTGCTTTCCTTATTGTCATATTTGAGGCAGTTGAATTGAGCCTGCTGTGTCTTTAATATTCCTTTTGCCCAATTTCTTATCAAATGTTGGGGAAGTGTGATTGGTCTTTCAGTGGGTGAATGCCCCCTGTCCTTTGAGATGTGTGCCCAGTCCTGCAATTGGCGGACGTTGTAGCACACCCATGCAGTTATTGTTACTCCCACAGTTGTTGAATGTTCCATTTGAGGAATTGAGTTTTCATCATGGGTTCCGTGAATGCTTCCTCTACTCTATGAAGCTATCTCTTGCTTTATTTGGTGGGTGACCCATACCTCTTGCAGGTGTTTTTGATCCTGCACATATTGAATGTAACCCTGGGCGAAGTACTATGCTATGCTCGCGTAGTTTGCGAAGTTTGCGCTACTTCGCACTACTTGAATTGCATGTAGCACAGTGCAAACACGTGTAGCGTAGCATAGCGGTCATAGGTTACTTGCTTGGGGTCCTCAATGTCAAGTTGGCAACCGCGAGCAAGCAAAATGACATCCCGGCGAGAATTTTTCATCGTTTGCTATCAGCAACCTCAAGTTGCCAATCGCGAGCGTGGAAAATAAACCTCCCGGCGAGATTCTCAATTCGGGGGGGGTCAGGTTTCTCATTGCGAGTGGTCAAGTATGCTCGCGACTGCTTGCGATGAGAAACTATCAATCCGCGTTGAGAAAGCTGCCGCTCGAGTAGAAATCTACTTGAGCAGCAGAAAACGACCGCTTGCACTGTGCAGGATGCGGTTTGCACTGATTGCTCAGTGCGGACAAGCATGCGGCACTGTGCAATCAGTGCGAACAGCATTTTGCACAGTGCACTACGCAGTTCGTGTAGCTACGCGAAGCTCGCGTAGTGCGAAGTGCACTTCGCATAGCTGCGCGTAACGCTACTACGAAAACAACGCCTAGGGTTAATTGAATGTCCAATTTGAGGACATAGATTTTGAGCATTATGCACATGAACTTCTGTACACAAACCGTTTACATTCTGGACAGAATATCTTATTTCATTTGAATTTTTTAACAATAACTATTATCAGATGAGAGGTTGTTTAGCCTTGGAGGTCCTTATGCACTCTTAAATTTGACTCATTAATCAAGAATCAATGGAATGATTTAAGCAGGGGTGAAGTTACGCCTGTATATTTCACGCTTGAGCTATCCATGCAGTTTACACGTTCTTTCGAAGTTGCCCAAAATTTTATCTGGTAGAACTTTGTAAATTACATTACAGTATTAAACCTCAAGAGGATCACTTCTTGGACTTGGCTCATCCTTTGAAGGTGGAGCAGAAGCAGGATTCTATAAAAGGCGCTTAATGGGTTATTCAAAGTTTGGCAGATGTGAGGAAGTCCAACCAAACAATGCAGTATAGTGTTCCCATAGCAGCAAGGCTTCAGTCTTGGAAACCTTTATCCACACCAACCCTTCAACATCCAGATTTGATGAAGTGTAAGGCATTCTATGATTTGCTGACAATTACTAGATTCATTATGTACTTTGAAGTGATTCCAGGCTTTATTAGCGTGCATTGTATTCGACTATATTGTATCATTTTTATAATGCTTCATAACCTTGATTAAGCCGCAAAGTGCTCAGATTTACCGTGGGTTTCTGGCATGCATTCCTGTTGAAGATTTAGATAGAAGATATTTGTTCCACCCCATCTTGGGAGACAAGTTCCATTCTGGATTTAATGAGAGCCACACGTGTCTTTGATCCTGCATATTTTGAAGAATCTATTATGTAAAGTGTATTTGGTTGCAGCATGTGGTGACTTTCCATCCCATTTTACTTTGAGCTCTCATTTGCTCAGAGCCCCATCCTAATGAGGAGGATCCGCTTCAGTAGATATGTTTGATACCACTTTTTTTGAATGTCTAACTTCAGGATGTGTATTTGATCCGGCTTTTGGTGTTAGCTCAGGAGTGGCCCATGCAGGTAAGAGCGGTGGGGCAGGGTGGAGGGGGTGGGGGTACTGAACAGATAACGAGTGAAAATTTAATAAATTATAAATTTTTCCTTATCGTCGTCTCTCGAGTCCCCCCACCCCCACCCTGCCTCACCACTCTTACCCGCACCGGCCGCTCCTGTGTTTGCTGCATCTCATGTGGGAGGTGCTTTGTGGATGACCCATCCTATTAGCTGAGGTGTGCTTTATCCTGCATTTGGTCAATGTTCCACCTGAGGAGGTATGTTTCATCCATCAATTTTGCAGAAGTGTGTTTGATGAATTCTCCATTTATGGATGTAGATATGAACATGCATTTAGTGAGTGTCAGATCCCATTTGAGACAATCTGCTTTTTCCTGCACCTGCTGAGTATCCACACTCAATTTGTTGCTGTGAGTATATATGTTTTTGTTGAAAGCGATACCTAACAGTAGGATTTGATCCCATATTCTGGGAATGCACCATTTTATTTGAGGTGGTGTGTCTGTGTGTGCCTCAGTTGAGGAGGTGTGTTTCATCCTCCTTTTGGGGAATATTCCATCTCATTTAGAGGGGTGTGTTTAATTTTGCATGTGATTGTCCTTTCACAAGGAAATTATGGACTGGGCTTAAATACCCCAAAGAAGGATTCCTTTGTTCCAGTGCGTCAGGAGGAAGGTCTCACATTTGAGTGTTAATTTTCTGGATTTAAAATTTCTAATGTTTTATCACAATTCTGTGGACCTCAGAAGTTTTGGAACTTCCAACAGCAACTCTTGGTGTATGGTGACATGAAGCAGATATGGTGTAACAAGGGTATTGCAAGGCAGCAGTCAAAATGCATAAAAAATATGGGAACTGAGATCCTGAGTGCAATGAGGTAGGGGTTCAGGGATATGGAATGTACATATTCTGTAACTATGTTGTTAGCCTATCACCTTCAGGTGAATTCATATAAAATAAAACATACCTTAAATGAAAAAATAATGCACGTTAATGTAATTAGTGGGAAATGCACTAGTTGTAAAATCTCAGTAGATTAATGTGATCATTGCAAATGTCCATATGTGAAACTAGAGAGCCACAGAATTGAATCCTGGCTGATGCAGCAGGGAATAGCGACTTGTGGATTTTTAGTGCTATGAGGTCTCAGTCTCCAACAGAAAGCAATATTAATATGGAAGTCATTATTTTAAAGTTGTTCCTCATACAGTATAAGAAAGGTGGTCACAAATGTGCTAGAAAATTAGCATTAAGACAAAAGGTTGATTAAAAAATATAGATTCCAGTAATACCAATCAGACTGTTCCAAGTGCAAGCATTTTTTACAAGTGTCTATTAAAAGCATGCACTCCACAGCTCAGATTGTAGCATCCTTGCAGTACCTCTCCAAAAGAATAAATCTTTGCCATCAGAAGCTTCAAGTGACTCCTATCAATTAAAGCCAATATCAGCTTCCAAGCCATCTTTAAGTGTACAAATTAACCAATTACGCACATTCACATCTCTTTCAGGCAGTAAGCACCCTTGCAAAAAGGCTTATTTCTTGTTTAGCTGTCTTTCCCTCCCTTCACAACACAGTAGACTTCCTCCCACTTTAGCGGCTCAACTGTCGAAATTACCCATCCTGGGATGCTGTTTTTTTAACAAAAATTAGGGGAACTGTTTTTGCCAAATTGTAAAAGTATGTGTACCATGGTTGTATGACGTTACAACGCATACTTTTACAACACATACCTTTACAGCGCATTTTTTACAATGCAACATCCATTACAATGCATTCCATTACAACGCATGCCATTACAACAATTTTTTTTAAAACTACCTTTACAACGCATTCCATTACAACGCTTACTACCTTTACAACACATACCATTACAACGCATACCATTACATTGCATGTATGGTAAGTATTGGATAGTGTAGGGGTAAAAATTACTATTCTAACTCCAGGGGGTGCAACAGTAGGGTAAGTGTTGGATAGTGTAGGGGTAAAATGTACTATTCTAACTCTAGGGGGTGCAACAGTAGGGTAAGTGTTGGATAGTGTAGGGGTAAAATTTACTATTCTAACTCCAGGGGGTGCAACAATAGGGTAAGTGTTGGATAGTGTAAGGGTACTATGCATAGAAATGGTATGCGTTGTAATGGTATGCGTTGAAATGACTGCGTTGTAATGACATGAGTTGTAATTGTATGCGTTGTAGTGTCATGCGTGGTAATGGTTGCATTGTAATGGCATGCGTTGTAAGGGATGTTGCGTTGTAATGACTGCGTTGTAATGGTAGTGCGTTGTAAAAGTTGCATTGTAAAGGTTGTTTCCCGTGTACCATGCTCCCCAGATCCCACCCACTTCGACCTCTGTTTTGCCCTTGTCAGTTACACACTACAATATAATGCACTAGTTCCATATTATAATTCACTTTAGATGCAGAAAATCTTGAACTGCTTGGAAATCATCACCTCTGCTAAGCACTGTAGCATGCTTACAGAGTTGGTGCACTAGTGCAGAATTAGTCCACTGGTGCAGAGTTGGACCTCTGGTGAAAATGTGGTGCACTAGTGCAGAGTTTGGTGCACTAGTGCAGAGCTGGAACACTACTGCATTATTGCTGCATAGTTGTAGAGCTTCAGAACTAAAGCAGAATTGGTACAGCAGGGCAGAGTCGGTGCACTAGTGCAGAGTTGGCGCACTGGTGCACAGTTGGTGCACTAGTGCAGAGCTTGAACACTACTGCATGGTTGGTGCACAGTTGTAGATCTTCAGAACTAATTTAGAATTGGTACAGCAGGGCAGAGTTGGTGCACTAGTCCAGAGTTGTCACACTCATGCACAATTGGTGCACTGGTACCACACTGGAACACTACTGCATGGTTGGTGCACAATTTTAGAGCTTCAGAACTAATGCATAATTGGTCCAGCAGGGCAGAGTTGGTGCACTAGTGCAGAGTTGGCACACTGGTGCACAGTTGGTAGACTGGTGCCGTGCTGCTGCACTACTGCATGCTTGGTACACTGATGCAGAGCTGGTGCAATCGTGCAGAGTTGGCGTACTAGTTCAGTAGTGGTGCATTGGTGCAGAGTTGGTGCTTTAGTGTAGAGCTGGTACTCTGTTTCGTTGCATGAGACCACCCCCGCTGACCCTCAAGAGTGCGTTGTTACCTTATAGTGCCCATTGTACCTCAACTCTTTGAGGCTATAGTCTGTGGTCACAATGCCTGCCATTTTGGTTCAGTGGAGTTGGCTGTCAGCTGTCATGTCTTAATAGAGCTTCCTGAGGGGGAGCTGCCTCCCTCGCTCCTCCCCTCAGGAGCCGTAGCTGGCACTGGGCTTTTCCCCGGTGGGCCGCCAGGGTGAGAGATGGTTTTGGGTCCCAAGGGCTGTTTTTGTTATCGGGGGTCAGCAAAATCGGGCGAAAGCGGCCATAGCGAACAGGTCGGCTGCACCACTCCCCCCTCCCCCCAAGGGCCAGTTTCGGTTCCCAGTCCGGCCCTGCTTCCCCTTCCAAGGGTACTGACAGTCTTGGGGTTGCCTTCTCTGTATCCGCCCCTCATTCCTCAGTTCTCTTATCCTTGTGAACTTCCCACCCTTACCTGGAACTTGCTATGTCCAAGAATATTTATAGCGCGAGACATGCTGGGGAGCAGTGGGGCACTCTATGTTGTCATGGTATTGGGAGACAAATACAGAGTGTACGTGGCTTGCGTAGATTCACACGACTTTCAGTCACGTTCCTGCGCAGGGATTCGTGCCCTGATCCTCGGAGTCCAAAGACGTCAGCGTGGCCACTAAACTGTACCTCCTCCAGTGGAGAAGCTTTACTGACGAAGGCGCCGCGATTTCAACATACTTCAGTTTTTCCCTCTCTCTGCTCATTTTCTCTCTCTCTCTCTCTCTCTCTCTCTCTCCCTCTCTCTCTCTCTCTCTTGCTCTCTCTCTCTCTTCTTTCTCTCTCTCTCTCTCCAACTTTTGAGTAATTAAGAGTAATTTGGGGCGAAAATCCTACTGCAGGAGTACAACAACAAATGAAGGGGCATATTTCCAAGCCCCTATCGCCACCACAGCGTCACTTTCACTTCGACTTAATATGGCTTAACGCTGCCTTATAAATAAGACACCCTTTCACTGTGTACTTAGCATGAAAGGGGCGGGCAATGGGTCTTGCGGTAGGTGTTCTACCGCAACACCCATTCATTTTGACGCTGCCTCCTATTTACAAGGCAAGTATAAATAGGAGGCAGCGCCAAAATTAAGACCAGGGGAAACCTGGTCGCAAAAAGGCGAAATGAGGGGAAATGCTTTATTTCTCTTTGTTTTTGCTGTTTCCATGTGTGCTGCGTTGTGCGGCACACATAGAAACAGCACATTGCAATTGATTGTTTATGTGCACAGAACAATCAAAAAAAGAAATGATGTTTGTCATCTTCTATGTGTGCTGTATTAAGCAGCACACATAAAAGTTACAAATCATCTTTTAAAGATTGTTTATGTGCAGGAAGGTAGACCTTCCTGAACATATACAATCTTCCCCTTAACGCAGACACACTTGCACTATGGTGCAAGGGTGAGGGTGCCTGCGTTGGCGCCAGGCTGCTAGTTTAGTGCCAGCTCAGGGGGAAGCGCAAGGCTGTGCTGTATATTTGTAAATGTAGTGTAGCCCTGCATTTCTGAAGTGGCGGAGTGCGGCGTTAAGACAGGAAGGCTAACACCGCACTCAGTCACTTCATTGTAAATATGCCCCTAAGAGCGCGAGGGGCTGTTGCTGTTCATGAACTGTAGCACTTTCTTCTATTTTCTTAGTGCAAAATAAATGCATGAACCCATTTTGAATGCAAGGGTGCATTTTGCACTGAGAAAAAAGCGCTAAATGCTGTATTATGTTCTCATGTAATTACACATAATTATGATTCATTTTGCAGTTATTATGAGTAATTACTCTAGAGAGGATTACGCCAGTTACGCCCACCCCTAGTTGACAGGTGCGGGTCGGATTTATCAAAGACTAATGTAAAGCCACAGTTCATTTCTTGTTTAAAGCTCTGCTTGTTGGTGGGTGTACTCTTGATTGATGGATGGAAGTTCCAGAGGGGCAGTTTGTAGTGATGAAGGTTCACACAGGAGGTAGTAATTCAAAATGCTTTATTCCATGAAGATAAAAAGTAGTAAGGTACAGGACATCATGTAGTTATGTTGTAGATCAGAGCCCCACCAGGAGCTGCCTGTCAGCTGTTCAGCCTATGACCAACTGTCACTCTGCCTCTCACAGTCCCAACATTCCGAGGCATCATCAGACTCAAACATTCCAAAGAGTCAGAGCACAGGCACTGGCTGAGCAGGGCTGCTAAAACACCTTACAATATAATATGCAGGATACTACAGAGTTCCAAATATTTTCTGATGACTCCTGTTACTGGCATCTGTACTGAGAACATTCAAGTTGAGCTTGTGTATTCTGTGGAATTGTGTAAATTGTTTTCAGCTGGTATCTATACTACTATTATAAAGAAAGAACTTTGAACCTTTGAGGCGGGTAAACTCGGGAACCACAGCGCCAATCCACACACCCGATACATCGTTGTAATCGTCAGGGTGTGCAGATGGACATAGGCTATCTAAACTTAATAAATATACGTTATTTAAAAAAAATTACCGAAAAAAAAGCAGTCCCTTGGAAGAAGCGCCGGCTGCGACGTGCATGCCCAACGTGAGGAGCGCAGGGAGGAGCGGCGTCCAGGAGCGTGAGGAGGACCGGCGGACATGGCGCGGGGAGGAGCGGTGAGGAGCGGCGGACAGGTGGTGAGGAGCGGCGGACAGGCGGGGAGGAGCAGTGAGCGGCGGATGAGGTAGGTTATTTAATTATTTATTTAGGAGCGGTGAGCGGCGGAAAAATGAAGCAAAAATGAAAATCGTGAGCAAGAGGAAGCAAACGGAGCATTACAAAAGCAAGCCAAACGGTGCATTACAGGAGGAAAAAGTTACGTGTGCAGGTTACAAAAGCGTACAAAGTAAACATAGAGATATAATACTGCAATATATGGAGGAAGGCTCCGGGGGACCCACGCACAACGTCGGGGCGGGCGGGGGCCCTGAAGCCTAATTGTTCCCGGGACGGGCTGCTAGTTTTGATATAAAGTGAATTTGTTTTTCTGCTACAAGCATGTGGACCAAAAGTAAAAATCCTACCCATTTCTATTAAGCGCCTAGCGGAAAACATTTCCCCTGTCCCCGGGACAGACATTGCCCGATAAGAATGAAAATCTTCCTTCAGGTGCGAGAGTCATTTTCGTCACAAATGTGCATGGCCCAGACCTTAGTTGCCCCTTCTGTTGGGATTCTTCTCTCATCATATCTGAGGGATTCTTTGAGTGTCCACCTGACCTTGGCTATGAGCGCTTATATTTAGTGTGCTTTCATGGCATTCCTACCTGTGTGTCTCTTTATTGGACTTGTCCTTGAGTTTGCGTTGTACAATGAAGGTGGAGTGTTTGATCTCAGGTAGTTTTGTCGCTGTGGATATTTTACTTACTCTGAGAATATCCTTGCCATGAGGAGGTCTTGGCTGTGGTTTGACTGTTTTTTCTGCTCTAGGTGGTTGACAGCTGAACATATTTATTTTTAGGGATATGTTTCTAAATTTTCGTGTGAGTATCTAACTTATGATGGATCCTTCAGAATATTGAACTGGGGGTGTTTTGCAGGACCATCTCTTTTCTGAAAGGCACTTGTTGGCCTTAACTGGTGCCATCTCGACTATGAGGTCATGGATCTCACCGTGTGAGACTGAAAACCTATACACTGAGTGTGTTGCAGCAACACCGCATTTTTCCAGTTAGTCCTGCTTGAGTCACCTTATTCTTCCCATGTCACCCTGCAAGCTTTGATCAGTAGAGACCCGGCAGTGTGGTGATTCTCGTCGCATGCCACACAACCCTCAGTTTTGAAGTTGAGGAGGGAAAGCAGTCGTAACACCACAGTCTAAACAACGAGTGTTCCGACTTCGCAAGCCCTACTATGCATGCCTTAACCACGCATATGCCTTACCACGCATATGTGTAGTTAAGGCAATGTGCGTTCTAGTTGAAGGCTGCTGCGGACGGAAGCAGGAAGACCTCGCACGAAGTTGTGAGGTAAGTGTGGCTGGGTGTAGTTCTGGGCTGGGTGGTGGGTTGGGTGTTGTTTTGTGATAGTTTAGTAGGTTGGGGGGTCAAGGTATTTTTATGGGCTGGGGGGTTGGTGCAATTTTCTAGGCTGGGTGGTGGGTTGGGGTTGTTTTCTGGGCTTGGGGGTTTCAGGTAGTTTTCTGGGCTGGGGGTGAGGGGTCGTTTTTTGGGCTGAGAGTTGGTTGGGGTTGTTTTGTGGGCTGGGGGTAGGTCGGGGTTGTTTTGTGGGCTTGGGGGGTTGGGTAGTTTTCTGGGCTGGGGTGGCTCAGGGGTTGTTTTGTGGGTTGGAGGTACGTTGGGGGTTGTTCTGTGCATTGGGGTAGGTCGGGCTAGTTTTGTGGGCGAGTGGTGGGTCAGGGCTGGGGGTTGTAGGTGGTTTTCAGGGCTGTGAGTTGGAGGTAGTTATCAGGGCTGGGTGCGGGTTAAGGACTAGTTTTTAGGGCTGTAGGGTCTTTTTCAGGTCTGGGGTGGGGGGAAGTTTCCAGGGCTGAGGGGTCGGGGTAGTTTTCTGGGCTGTGGGGTTTTGAGGTAGTTTTCAGGGATGGGGGTGGGTTTGGGGCTAGTTTTTAGGGCTGGGGGGTCAGAGGTAGTTTTCAGGGCTGGGGTGTTGGGGTAGTTTTTAGGGTATGGGAGTCAGGGATAGTTTTCAGGGCTGGGAGGGGGTTGGGAGGGGGTTGGGAGGGGGTTGGGGCAGGGGCGTAACACAGGCCCCCGGCAGCCCCCACAGAGCGGGGGCCCCAATCTCCAGTGGGCCCCTTCATCACAGCACTCAGGCCGGAGAGCTACTGATTAAGCCCAGAGGGGTCCCCTCCACGTAGCTTGCTGGGAGGCCCACTCAAGTTTTGTTACGTCAGTGGGTTGGGGTAGTTTTAAGGACCGGGTTGAGGTAGTTTTGAGGGGGTGGGAGTATTTGAACCTCAGGGAGGGGAATTTTGTAGCTAAGGGCAGGGGTGGGGAGCAACCTTAGCCATGCATACTCCTTTACCATTCAAGCCTTTATCATGAAATCATGTGGTAAAGGTATGCATGGTAAAGGAATGCGTGGATAAGATGCATTTGTTGTTTAGGTCGCTTGGTCGAATCATGCGTGGTTTATCCACTCGTGGCTCTATCATGCAACCGTTGAGAAGTACCTCTTTCTCGCACTACTATCCGTGCTGTGCATGAGGAGACCTAGCAGCTGGTGACAGACACCCTTTGCCTTAGGGTACACTGTTTGACTACTGTACCAGAGGTTGCTGCCTCCCTTTCACCTCATCTAAACACAGATCGATAATCAGAAGCTGGATCCTGCCCACCCTTAAAGAACACAGAAGCATGTGTGCCTGAAGCCACTGATGAGTTAAGCCCAGTGGCTAATTTGTAAAATAAATATGTGCCTTGATCTAACCAACCAGGAGCTAACCAGGAGAGATAATCAAGTTTCCCTGAAGGTCAAGTACCCAGTATGAAATATTGGCAATTTTGCCTTTGATACTGACCGAAGGCCAGTGCTTCTTTAATAATTTTGGAAAAGGCCTAACAAAAAGGCTTAGAATTCAGATATCAGAGATACCCCATAGGTTGCAGAGGCCTTTCATGATTTGGTCAATAAACCTAATTCTCAGGTGACAGTGATCTTAGGCGCTAAGGTCCCAGACAGAAAACTACATATCAGGATACACAGATCTTACCTGTTTAGACCTCCTGCAAACCTATTGTTCATGTCAGAGGGATTGTATAGACTGAGGCAGCTGATAGCAAAGCTACAACCTCATTACCCAAATCTTGCTTGTTCAGGCCTCTCACTGGATATTATTGCTGTATGTTACAGAGAGCTTTGAAGCTCAGCCTCCTACAGCAAAGATGTCCCTTCTAATACGCAAAGTTTAACAGGCTCACATGCAAGACAGCCAAGATATTTTTCAGGTTAGAGAAATTTGGCAAACTGAGACATCTGACAGCAAAACTATCCCTCAAACGACATATAGCTTAGAGGCTAATACTTTTGACAGCAGGGTTGTCTCAGGTTAGAGGGCATTTTGCAGACACTTACTTCAGTGAGGAAAGATGTATCATAGGTTTCTGAGATCCTTAATCTTCAGACCACTGACAGCAAACCTTTCGGACAAGTTACACAGATCATCCAAACTCAGGCATTCAATAGTAAACGAATCCTGCATCCACAGAGACCTCGCTGGGTAAGGTAGCAAAGAGGAGAGCTATCTATTAGGTTTCATAAACAATGCAGGTTCTGAGGTCCAAGGACAGAGCTGTTCCTCAGTTTATAATGATCTTGGAAGATCCGGCATCCTTCAGTGGATTTCTCCCTGAAATTACCCTGATTATCAGACCCAGGACTGTGACAAAAGAACACATTTCAGATTATTAACTAGGTAAAATATCTACCCTTCTTAGAGATAGCTGTTCTAAGTGACTCAAAGATTGGATCGTAGAGTGTTGAAAAAATGAGCTTTGCACGCCTACATGAAGACTGAACGTATTTCTCAAGCAAAGAGTGATATGGGTTGGATAAAGACTTGGTGCATTTTTTAGCGTATTTACATAGGGACCTAAGGGCTCGGGTGAGAATAAGCATGGATGGGGCAGTTTCAGGGGACATAGTAGTTGGAAGAGGCATCAGACAAGGGTGCGTCCTTGCCCCACTTTTATTC
The DNA here is from genome assembly GCF_964261635.1 of Lissotriton helveticus. NCBI lineage: Eukaryota > Metazoa > Chordata > Amphibia > Caudata > Salamandridae > Lissotriton > Lissotriton helveticus. Next base: position 188,702,780 of record NC_136068.1, on the reverse strand, counting down.
ATTTCATATGTTAATGAGTTACACAATGTACTGTCCGACCAAACTACAGATGTCCCAATAATTAATGGTAATAAACTGTCCGCCCTATTATACGCAGATGACGCTGTTTTAATGAGGAGTACATCCAATGCTCTTCGTATTTTAGTTAGGGGTTTCGTAGCTTTTATGAACAGTTTGAATCTTTGTACAAATTTTAAGAAATCTTTTTTAATGTGTTGTGGCCCTAAAAAACGCCTTTTTAATACTATTATTTTGGGCTCAGATTCTTTGTTACGCACTTGCACTTTCCCTTATTTGGGTCTACAATTTTCGGATAATGGATCCTGGACACCCCGTTTGGCATATGGATGGACCAAATATTTAAAAGCGGTAAACTCAGTAATAAGCCTCTCTCAACCAAAAAGAATTGAGGTAGTATTGTCTTTACTTAAAATTTATAGGACACAATGCGTACCAATTATGACTTACGGGGCTGAAATTTGGGGTTTTATAAACTTGAAAAGTGCCCAGGCTGAAGAAAACAGATTCTGCAGGAGAATTTTGGGTTTACCAATTTCATCATCTACTTTTGTCTGTCATAATGAGTTAAAACTACCTTACTTGGAGGATTATATTAAGTCCCGCCCTGCCATGTTTTGGTTAAAGGTTTGGCAAAATCCGGCAGCCTCGCTAACAAGGGAGATCTTGGCTGACTGTTTAAAATGTGACAGGGGAGGTGATATTCCGTGGCTCACGGAAGTACGGGCAAATCTGAAAGCAGTTAATCTTGGCCGTATTTTTGATAAACCTGACCAACTAGACGGAATCGATAGAAAGACTGTGCGTAAAGTCTTATACAAACACTATGGGGACATAAGATATGCACAGGAGCACACCAAAGTATCTGTAGGACAATATATAATAATGGTGGAAGAAGGGGGACCGCCTTCTTGTTTACCTGCTCGTTATCTCCTAGGAGATATCATTCGTTGGGAGCGAAGCCATCTTTTCCACCTTAGATCGGGCACAATACAATACTTGCTGTGCTTCCCCATAGGATATCAACCCAATATTGGGGATTTGGCCTGCCCTTGTGGCAATTTAGGAAACAGTCTATGTTGCACTTTCTGTTCTTTTGCACATTTTATCAAAAGTATAGTATGCAGTTATTGATACCATTTTTTAGGACAATGGGAATAACGGATTTCAAGGTAGCATATAAAACTATTCTTCAGCTTAATAGTGATGATTTAACATATCGAGTCTGTACTTTCTTAAAAATGGCTATTTGTTCACGTTCTTCTATGAATTCTTGAATGTTGGACTAGGACGCACTATATGCACTTTTGGATTTTATACTTATATAGGGTAATATGTCATATGAACAATATGAGGGTGTATAGAGCACCATGTATGGAATTTAACAAGCTTATCATTCTGCTGCTACTTTTACAATTTTTATTCGCGTTACGCACACTGGCACTTTTTATAGGATGTTGCTGCTATTTACTGAAATATTTGCATTCCACACTTTGGCACTTTAGTATTGAAGCTGCTATTGAATAAGTGTGATAATTCTGTAAATGTCTTCATTGAATGGTCTTATAGTTGACACACTTTTTATAGGATGTTGCTACTTGTAATTTTAATGTGATCGTATAATCTGTCTATCTTTGCTGCTATCTCCTGAAATATTTGCACTCCGCACTTTGGCACTTTAGTATTGAAGCTGCTATTGAATATGAGTGATAACTTTGTAAATGTTATCATTGAATGGTCCTATAGTTGAGTTTTGTTTTAAATTTTGAGATGACGGATTATGTAAATGTTTTCTATGACTAAATATAAAAAATGTTTGTACTTTTATGGATAGTGTATATCCGAATAAAGACCAATGAAACTGAAACTGATATTGCAAAGCAAAGCACGAGTGATGAGCATCTAATGTTAAAACCCTCTCCCAGTACAGAGGTTTTACAGATGTTTGTATGGAGGCACCAATGGAGTACACGTTACAGGAAACAAACTCTGAAGCTATTGTAGGTATACATGAGAAAGGCGGAAAAATACCTTGAAAATAAATACAAATAGTATATATGTACTTCCAGATACTGAGCTAACAACTTAAAAAATCTTTGATCGCGGTGTGTCCTTTACAGTCGTAGCTAACATGCACAAACAAAAGGACGTCAACTAACAAGATGAGGTTTTAAAACAGTGTCTCAGGAATACAAATTGTGATCAATTGTGACATATTATGTGACAATACAATTGCTGCTCTGAAAACAATCCCCCCCCAAAAAACAGCACGCCCGTGCAGGTATAAGCGGTGGGCAGCGTCGGATTGGTAACGCGGGCACTCGAGCAACGCCCGAGGGGCCGGTGTCCAGTTCCAGCTGTGGGCTGCTTTTTTGAGCAGTCTGGGGTTGATTTGGCGGTTTCTGCGTTCCAATGGGTACCTAAGTGGCCTTTTGGAGGCAGATGGGCCTCAATTACTTCCCTTTTTATCAAAGGGCAGAGGTCTCACTCCCTTTCTCTTGCTGGGGCTGGCCCATTAATATATGCTATTGAGCAAGGGCAGGGGGCCGGGGCAAAAGTGGCCTCACTTGTATTCAGGGGTGTTTCACCAGTACAAGCTAATCTGTGCATTTTTTTACCCCCCCCCCCTTTTTTTTTTATAAAACTTCGCCGAAGCAGTGTTTTGTAAAGGCAATATGCAAATGTGGGCCACCTTTTTGTATCGTGCCCGAGCCGATTTTTAGCCTTAATCCAACCCTGGTGGTGGGGCCGGGTGTGTGGGGGGGGGGGATTTTACATGGGATGACAAGGGAAAATTAAATATTTATCAAATCCCCCCCAACCCGGCCTCACTGCTCTTACCTGCACGGGCCACTGCTGCCAAAATAAAAAAAAAGCACCTCAATAGAAATGGTGTTCAGTGTCCAACATGTTTTAATCAGTTTATACAATGTGTGTATATCTGGAATCAGACAGTAGGGTCAACTAGAACATTTAGCCGGCTATTTAATGAAGGAGGTGCACTCTAGGGAAAACGAACCAGTTAAATGTTGTCTTGGTGTGTTGTTGTGTTCTTTGAGTTTAAACCGCACACAATCCTACACTGGTTGGGCCTGTAGCACTTTGGGCAGCCCAGAGACTTTCTATATAGTTTAGCATTGCAGACCAGACCCTGGTTCAGCTTGTGACGCTGGTGACAGGTGTTGTGTTCCCGGCTTGGAAGCATTATCTTATTAACTGAGTTGTGGGTGCATGACGTTGCTGTTTAAAAGTTAAGACATTTGGAATCAATTTCTTAGACATTTTGATTACACGCTCTTAATTATCGCTTTTATTGGTACATGATGTTTTTTTAGAATGCTAGGCATATGTTACCCGGTGCACTGTGCTCCAGGATGGAACTTGACAGAGGGATCTGACAGCTTGTCAGTCTTCTTGTGCCACAAGGTCACTGCCTGTCAAAAACTCTAGCTGAGAAGAGCTAAAATGTCAGTTCATTTACCGAATGAATTTTTTTTTATCTTGTAGCATATTAATTTGTGCTTTTCTGTGACTATTTGTGTTTTTTTGTATGTTTTCTTTTGTGTCCTTCATGTAAGTGTATCATTGTGGGCGGTGAGGAGCCAAGGATTTGGATTTGTTTTCTCGATGGAGGGAGTATACTTTACTATGGGTGTCAGTGTGTCTGTTCTGGCTGTTCGCTGGTTTATTTTCATGATTTTTGGGGGCATACTTACGTGCCCTTATCGCCACCACAACGTCACTTTTCATGACTTTGTGGTGGTGACAGGGGCATCACCTTATTCACAAGGCAGTGTTAAGCCTTGTAAATAAGGTCCCCTTTCACGCTATACTTAGCGTGAAAGGTAAGGGCATTGGGTGTTTCGCTGGGCACCACAACACCCATTGATTTTGACGCTGCCTCCTATTTACAAGGGTGGTGTAAATATGGGGCAGCACCAAAATTGAGTCCAGGGAAAACCTGGTCTTACCCTGGCGCGATGAGTTTTTGCTGTTTCCATGTGTGCTGTGTTGTGCAGCACACACAGAAACAGCAAAACACCATTGATGGTTCATGTGCAGGAAGTTGTCCCTGCCTGCACAAAAACAATCATTAAATAAGACATTTTGCAACTTCTATGTTTGCTGCATTAAGCATCACACATAGAAGTTACAAAACACCATTTAAAGATTGTTTATGTGCAGGGAGGGCCACCTTCCTGCACATAAACAATCTTCCCCTGCAACACAAACACCCTTGCACTATGTGCAAGGGTGCCTGCATTGACGTTACGCAGCTAAAGTTAGCACCAGCGCAGGGGATAACGCAGGGCTGCACCATATTGTTGTAAATATGGTGCAGCCCTGAGTTTCTGAAGTGGCGCAGCACGGCGTTAAGCAAAGCAGGCTAACGCCACTTTCCACCATTTCTATTGTACACGTGCCCCTTGGTTTCAATATCTCTCTGAAAGAAGTGTTTGGCCGTTAAATCATTCTGAGAGGTGTCTGGCTGGCATTTTCAGTGTTTCCCTGGGAATATGACTTTCCCTGGGCATCTGCATCTCTCTGTAAAAGGTGTGTGGATCTGGGTGTCATTGGCTGTCTGGGGATCCAAGTTGTGTGCATGTCTTCGTGGGAAGTGCCTAGTGCTCGTTGTCAGTATTGCACTTCCCTGGTAGAAGTAAATGGGTGTTGTCTCCTAAGGAAGATGTCTGTCCCATAGTGTTTACATTTCTCTGTGAGAAGTATCTGGCACGACTTGTCTGTCTCAGTTGTGTGGAAGGGTGTTTTCCTGATTTTCTACCTCTTTGTGTAGTGTGGGAAGTGTCCAGTGCTCAGTTTCACCATCTCTCTGTGGGAAGTATCTGGGTGTTTGTATCTCAGTTTCAGTGCCTCTCCCTAGGAGACGTCTGGCCTTAGGTGTTTTTTCATGGTGGGAGGTGTCTGGCAACAGATTTCTCTGACACTATGTTGGATGTGACTGGTCCTTGTTTTTGGTGAGGGTATTGGTCACTCGCTGGGCCTTTTCTTGCTAATATGCTCCACTCAGTCTTGAATCTCCACTCTTCGTTGTTGCTTTAGATCCTACTTGTGACTGTCCATTCTGGGCAGTGTACGTCACTCGAGGCTTCTATGTTGATTCTGTGCATTCCTCTATCCCCATTTCAATGTTGTTTAGAGTGGACGGTTGCTCAGTTCGTTATTCCGTGGAGTTTGTCAGGACCTGGGTTAGACCCTGCATTCTGACAATTTTGCTTGATTGTGATTTCTGTTTTTTGGTCCAGCCTGGGCAGCACATGCGCTGCTCTGCGGGGCATGCTGTATTCAGGTAGGGACTTGAAGCTCCGCCCACTCTCCGTCCATATTTTCCATTGGCTTGTGTCATTGTCCACTGTAAACTGTGGCTGTCCATTGGTCAATAGGCTCAGTAGCCCATCTTAGTACCATGTTGTCTCATTTTGAAACCTCCCCATGGCGACACCCCCTGGAGCGTGTGTTGTTACTCGATCGGCTTTCATTACAGCCTCAGAGCACTAGGTTCTCAAATAGCTTTGTCCTGCCTAATTTTACAGGCAGGACACGCTCTCTCCTAACGCTGTAAAAAAAACAATTATAGCACGGGCGCCAACACACATTTACAATGCAAGAGGTCTCACATTTGAGAGAGTTTAAGCTAATGCCATTGTAAATGAAAATACCTTTTATTTATCTGTTTTAAAAATAACATATAAATAAAAGGCATTGTCATTTACAATGCCAATAGCTCAAACTCTCATAAATACAAGACCTATTGCATTTCAAATGCTTGTTAGTCTAGGGTAGAGTTGGGCTGGCCTACTGTTTGATTTTCCTGGTGGCTCACTGTACCCGACCCTACTTTGTTTTGGGAGATTTAGTTTTACCCTAGGCTTGCTTGTTGACAACTGGGCAGTTTAATTGCTCTTTCTTTCTTGGGAGCTACACTTAGCTATACTGTGTGTATTTTCTTGAGGAGGATTGCTCTCATCCTTGGTTTGATCAACCCCCACTGAACTGCAGACCTAGAAGTACTGTGTGTCCTTCTTTTGTTGGTTTATCAGGATCTAGACACGTTTTTCCCCTACTTGACACTATAACTATCTCCAATATATCTTTCTTTTGGGGGTTCCTTTCTGATCCTAGACTTGATTATCCCCAAATGAATGAAATAACAGACACTGCTGTGTCTCATTTCTGGGGTATGCTAAGTGTGGCCCTCAGCTTGATGGTTTCCCACTGGGATGTATAACTGGCCCTCAGGTTTGGTCTAGCCCTGCACATCCATGTCCCTTTACCAGCCCATGGATTATTATCTTCTGCAACTCATGAAAAACCAGTGTCTGCAGATGTGTGTGTCCAACCCCCTCCCTCTTCTTCCCTTCATTGTAGATATTTATTTGATTTCACCTCCTAAACGCATTGAGTGATTTTTTTTATACAATATTAACTTGTGTAATCCCCATGGAAGAAATGTGTAAATGTATGTTTGCTTATTTTAATTACGCATATTACTTTTATAATGTGAGCTGTAAATCAGTTTTGTGTCGCGTTGGAGTGCCAAATGGTTTTAATAAACATATTAAATCAGTGGGTATTAGTGGGTGTGCTCACGCGTTTGTGCGTGCAGTCCTTAATATTGATGGAAGACAATCTCTGAAATGTGAGCGGAGATGTCCTAAGGCAGATAGATATCATTTGTGCATGAAAAGAAATGTCAGGAGGATGTGTGTCGGTCTAGCACAGCTCGTGACATTAAGGTGTACATGAAAGTACCACTCATGAATGCTAACATTAAGTTAGGCTATTGTTAGACCGTACCCCAGTAGTATCTTGAGGATCATGTACATTCATATTAGTGTTAAAGTGGCAGTCTTAGAAATGCTGTAGTTATAGTTAGTGCCTCTAGTCAACTGGTAGCAGTTAGCTACTAATCTGATGGTGCATGTGAGCAGTTTTGCAGGCAGATAGCTCACCTTATTGCAACAGGAGTACAGACTATATTTGTGTGCGTGTGGCCTCGCTTTTGGACCATGCAACGGGGTGCCTGTGCGACTCAACCCTAAAATGCGATGTATCAAGCCACGCAAGCAGGGCTGTACTGGCTGTACCAAGTGTGTCCCTGGGAGGCTGAAAGAGTGGGGGCCGGTTTGTAGCAGTGAGGAGCCGGTTTTGCAACAGTGTTGCAATATCATCCCCAGTAACAAAAGCAGTAAGCAAGTATTTCCAGCCTCTCGGGCCAGGCAGTGCTTCCCCAGGGGCTGGTCCTAGAAAATTGCCTGGACTGCTTTAGGTTCCCAGTCTGGCCCTGCATGCAAGTCCGGGCGAACAAAGAAAAACCAAAGGTGGTGATGGACGGAGCGTTGACAATACAAACACTCACCCCCAGTCAACTGATCTGGGTTTAATCCATAATCGTTCTTTAGCTCACTCCGCCACCCCAGTTCAGACATGGCCATATGCAAATCAGTCTGACCCTGTGCCTCATGGGAACAGTCCAGCCCGAACTGCCAAGCCATGTCTTCCCTGGACCGGAATCAAGCTTCCCAGGACCGGTTTCTGGCATTACAGCCGTCTTCAGCCGGGCTTGCTTGACTCCAGTGGCAAAGTGAGCAAGTCCACCTTACATGGTACTGAATGGCTTGATAAATCCAGAGTAACGCAGAGCAAATCACTGCCTTGCGTTGTGTTACTCTTCCTCAAGGAGGCACTCCATCGGTGGTGCTTGGGTATTCCCATGCAAAATCCTTGGATTTTGATGCATTCCCAGATTTGCTATAACTGGTAGACCTTGGAAGGCACCAAAATGCTATGCCTTCATGGGGGAGGGCGAATAAAGAGAAATGTTTTTATTTCACCTCGCTATTTCCTCTTTCTGTTTGCTGTATTTTGCAGCACACATGCAAAGAGGAAAATGCCTCATGTGATTGCTTTTGTGCAGGAAAGTGTTGCTTCCTGCACAAAAACAATCCTGCTTACACCACAGACACCCTTGCACCATGGTGCAAGACAGTCTACTTTGGCATTAGGCAGCACATTGTGCGCCAGCACTGGGAACATGCAGGAATGTGCAGCATTGTGTTAAATATGGTGCATTCCTGCCCTCTTTCTGTCACGCAGCGCAGCAAGGTGACTTACTGCGCTGCATGACTTCTACATAAATAAGCCCCATGAGTGACTAGCTCTAAGGGTTGAAAGCTAATTAAGCTGGAGGAAGTTTGTCAATAAGACCACGAGTCAGTAATTTTGGACATTTGAGGCTAATGATGGTATAGTACTATTGCAATATTACTTTTGAGTAGTATGGAGGATAAATGACCAAAATTGTCAATATCAGTGTTTGAAGACTCTAGTGATGGGCTTATGGGTATCACTGATAGAGAAATGTATTCAGAAAATATTACTATGGGTGCGTATACTTGGTAACACTTTTGGGGGTGAGCAACTCTTTGTGACGTGAGGCAGATTAATATTGGTTAAATGGTATGAGGTTAAATTGCTAGGTTTATTGAAGTTCCCATATAGATTAAATGGATTGGGCAACTTTGGTTGTTGGTGGTTAACAGTGATGGAAAACTAGGATTGAGACATGTTCCTTTATACGACTGTAGATTGGTGAGAGGGATAGTCCTATGAACATTTCTGCCCAGGTGTAACATTTCTAGAGCTATGGTCAGAAGGTAGGTATTGAGGAAAAAACTATCTAGTATTATAAAAAAGAAAGTGAGTGAAAGACATTTAGCGGGAGTAGGTGTCCATTGGTATTGATGGAGAAATATTATTTGGAGAGATGAAGATCTTTAACGCAGATCACCCGATGATAACTCAATATTAGTCTTTTGACTGCTTATTCCGCTACCTGACTGTAGCCCACTCAATATCATTTACAATTTTCTTGTCCTTTCCTCTGACAGATTCACTCTGACTCCGATGAAGGGGACAGTTCCATCAAGTACACAATTTCAGGGGAAGGCGCAGGAACTATCTTCATCATCAACGAGCTCACAGGGGACATTCACGCAACTGAGCGCCTGGACCGCGAACACAAGACTTTCTACACCCTGAGAGCTCAGGCTCGAGACCGCGAGACCAATAACTTGCTGGAGCCTGAATCTGAATTCGTCATCAAGGTCCAGGATATTAATGATAGTGAACCTAAATTTATGCAGGTCCCATACATAGGAAGCATTCCTGAGCTCTCCCCAATTGGTGAGTAACCCACAAATCAATGTACATAGTTGACATAGGACCAAAATGCCTATTTGTTCTTTGTTGAACCTCTTCACTTATTGCAGGCTTTTCCTCCCATTCTGTTTTTTCGACCCAACAGCTTTATTCTCATTTTCTCCCCTACTTTGCAAATTGTTTCTCTCTCGCCTGCTTCATCTTAAATGATATTACTGGCTGCATATTTGTATAAATCAACTATAAGATTTGCATGCAACTAAAGCCGGCACCTCTATCACTAAGAAGAGACAACTAAGCCAAGAGAGGGGAAGTCAGGGGAAATACATCTTTATACCCAACTAACTGGGATGTGAAATCTAGTTGAGAGCTGGTATTTCTTCTTCATCCTCAACAATGATGTTGTGAGTCTTTTAAACATCATATGAATTATTAGATTCCAACCACAGGATTTTATGGTGCAAGAAGTAGTGACAATTGAGAAGCATATGAATCATATAGTTCTCATGCTCTGCAGTATCCTTTGTAAATCCCATCTGCCCACCTTCTATCCCTATTGATTAGTCTCTTTCTACCCATTAGGTCTTCTAACAAGACTATTCTCCTGGCCTAACTTTTCTCTAGCAGATCTAAAATGCATGAACTCTATGGATAAGTGGCTGGGACTGAGAACGTCCCGAATAACAATAAATGAACAGCAGTGCTCTACTAACCATCTTTAATTTCATTACCCCTTATATTGTCTTAGTGGTGGAGGTGTTGCAACTTGATCCTAAAGTAAATTTAGCGGTACCAGTACCTTGGTGGAACAGTGACCTGTCTTGTATGGCCTTTCTTCTGCAGGAAGCCAACAATTGACTTAGTGAGAATGGAAGATTTATTTTTGATCACTGAATTCCAAGGGATTTCAGAGCTTTATGAATTTATTCTGATGGCTGCCTAATGTTATGAGGATTCCACCATATTCCATTTTTATGATTTGCAATAAGATAATGAATCGAGTTACTTGTTTACTGTATGCCACACACAGGTATCGCAATATCAAGAGTAATCATGATGTGCCAGGCAAGCTCATTAGCTCTTACGGTCCTGTGTAATTATATTCATTTGGTTGACTGCCATTTACATATTATACTTTCTTTTAATTGTTGACATTGTCACAGGCATCAGAATACGGTAGTAGACTATCTATATTGGAGGTCCAAGTGTACCTACTGGGGCTCAATTTGATAATGTTGGCAATCATACTTACGAGGACTATATTTTATCTCTTTATCTTTATTATGTTGTGGTCTTCACTTCATTGCGTCTTCGGTGCTTCTTTACAACAAATATGTGATTTAAGTCATATTTCATGTTTGAGTTTTACCACTTTAAAATGGCCGCCATGTAGAATGATATGTATGCTAAACCTGTAAGTCCTTTTTTCAATTTCACTGTTTATCACATGTAGTTTTTGAAATACCAATGGAGAGAATTGCACCTATGTGCAAGGTGCTGAAACGCGTTGTGTGTTTCTTGTACCATACGGCTGGTGATGGATTTTATGATATTAAGTCCCAGATGCATGAAAGGAAAATCTGGTCGCAAAGGGGCAGATTCTCAGAATCTGCCCCTTTGCGACCTGAATTTTTGCATTTGGGATGCATCATCCCAAATGCAAAAATCGCAATTTAAGGAATCTCTAAAATGAGATTCCTTAAATTGCGATTGCATTTAAGGAATCCCAAATTGAGATTCCTTAAATGCAATGCAACAAAGTAAAAAAATTAGCGATATCGCTAATAGGGGGAACAAATTACCATGAAGTTGAACTTCATGGTAATTTGCAAAACTTAGAAAAATGCTCTTTTGTGCATTTTTCAAAGTTTCATGTTGCTCACACACATGCCCTAGGGCATGTGTGTGTGCAACATATGTGCACAGATTAATTTCAGGGATGCAACAGGGTGTCCGTTGGACACCCCTGAACCCTTGAAATTGCATTCTCAATTTGGGATACGCTAATTGCTAATCGCAAATCGAGAATGTATTCCCATTCATTCCAATGGGCCTCTAGGCCCATAGGAATTAATGGGGAGGTATTCCTTAATTGCGACTCGCAATTTGCGAGTCGCAATTAAGGAATATTAAGAAATCGCAATTTTTTTAGCGATTTCTTCATGCATAGCATTTTGCTATTCCTTATTAGCGAATCCTTATTTTTCGCTAATAAGGAATCGCAAAATGGATGCTTGATGCATCTGGGGGTAAAATTCTAATTTGAAGCACACTATCAGAGTGTGCATTTCCTTGTGCCAAGGGTGACAGGGGGAGAGTGTGACACTATTGGTGGTCTGCCACACCCAGACGTGCACTGCTGCTGTGTGGACTCTGGGGAGGGAGGCCCCTTGTAAGCAATAGGATTGCTTTAGGTTTTTCCTTCTTATATTCTCTTTTAGTTATAACTAGCAAAGTGCACGTGCATTAGAAGGGAAGTGACCAATCCGTTTCGACAACAAGATTTCGACAGGGCTTATATATCTATATTTTAATATTCCAGAAATTAAAATCAATTATACTCTTATACTCTGCCCCCCGTCCTTTAGGTGTAGATATTATACTCATTGTCTTGGTCATTGCCTAGATGCCCCTTTCCCCTCCAAATTTCTTTCAGATGAATTAAGCTGAATCCAACGCTCCTTTACTGTTCATCCATGCAACCCACCTCTTTGGGTTTGAGCGGGTATCCCCAAGCCTTATATTTTGGCCTCTGTATAATTATACAGTGGTCTAAACCCCCCTCCCATTTTCACCTGGTTTGGCGCATCTTCTGCATTCTACATCTGCATGATGTGTTTGGCAGTTACCATCCCACTCCCTGGAATGTCCATATCATCCACTATGTGTAATGGTGCTATTTCAGGTGCCATAATCATTGTGATACCTACTACCTTGTATAATGGTTATCTCATTTTCATTGGTCAGATCAGATATTTTGGAATGAATCTTAGTCTAGGTGCCGTAGTCATTGGCTGGTAAAATATATACATTGCATGAGGTGAAAGTGTGCGACCTATTCACTTCTGAAGTATGCAAAGTAGTACTACTCATGTACCAAAAATATATAAACAAACCTATGGCCGGAGACCTCGCCTCTTCCATTTTTTCTGTGCATATACCTGTCGGAGGAGATCTCCGCACAGGTTGGTATACATTTCCATTGTAAATGTGGAAGGGGAGTAACGAGAAAATGGGGATTTATTACAATTTTGGCCACTCGATGCCAGGCCATTGAAACTAATGTTAAATGAATTACATTATTTCAGCATTTAAATTATATATGTTACACATGATAATTGATTATTAAATAAAGATTATTTTAAAAATCAATAAACTCCTTTTAATATCATTAAAATAAACTATTAAACTTCTAATACAACAAATGTTGATCTAATTTCATGTAATTATAACACACGCTGTTAAACATTAAATAAAGATAAAAAACTGTCCCTTCCTGCACATAAACAATCATTAAAAAAATGACATTTTGCAACTTCTATGTGTGGTGCATTAAGCAGCACACATAGAAGTTACAAAAAGCCATTTTAGATTGTTTATGTGCAGGAGGAGACACCTTCCTGCACATAAACAATCTTCCCCTACAATGCAGGCACCGTTGCACTGTGGTACAAGGATGTATGCGTTGGCGCTAAGCAGCAAAATTAGCGCTAAGCAGCAAAATTAGCGCCAGTGCAGGGGAAAACGCATGGCTGCACCGTATCCTTGTAAATACAGTGCAGCCCTGTGTTTCAAAAGTGGTGGAGTGAAGCGTTAAGACAAGGAGGCTAACGCTGTGGTCCGCCACTTCCTCGTAAATATGTCCCTGAGTATAGGACATAGCCACTCCATAAGAGAAGCAGCATGAGTATCTACCCTGAGATAATGGCATATCCTCTTCATTACAGGGGCAGGCTGAGAGTATCTGCTGTGAGATAAGGGCATATCCACCCCATGGGGAAGGCAGATTGAGAGCATCTATCATTGTATGATGGCACAGGCAGATTCTACAAGTACATATCAACTTCATAGGAGTATTTAGCCTGAGATAAGAACATATCAGTTGAGTGGGAGAGGCAGATTGAGAGTGTATCTGTCCGGAGGAGTCTGAGGTGATGGGAGTGGAACACAGCAAGTACATATCAGCTACACGGGAGAGGCAAACCTAGACAATCTATCCTGAGAAGACTTGTACGGTACTGCAACCAGAATGCTCAAGCACATATCCACCTATGGGTGATGAAGGCTGTAAATATCCAGAGGAATCCTGTATAATGGGAAAGGGTGGCTATGCGGTTTCCTGGGATAAGTGCATGTCTGCTACATGGGAGATGTTGACCCAGGGTATCTATCTTGAAAATAGAACATGTCCACTCTATGGGAGAGGCAGAATGTGAGAATCCGTCCAGATAAGGCGAGTATGATACTGGAGCCAGAATCTTCAAGCAGATATTAACTCCATGAAAGAAACAGACTGTGTGCCTATTCAGAGAAGACATGCATACCTGGTGAAGCCGGCAGTGAATATGCAGGGCTGAACTGGCCGTAGCAGGCACTGGGCATTTCCCTGGTGGGCTGGAGGGGTGGAGCCTGGTTTTGTGCCTGTGGCGGCCGCTTTTGTCACTGGGGGCCGGTTTTGCAGCAGTGCTGCAATATCGGCCCCCTGCAAGAAAAAAACGGGCCGGTCGAGCAGCTACCTGCCAGGGCTGGTTGCTGTTCCCGGTTTGGTGGTCCTGTATGTGTCCTGAGACAAGTACACTTCTCCTACATAAACAGGGCAAGCTATGTATATCTACCTGGGGCGGAGGTCTTCAATTTATGGGGCGCACCCACCCCAGGGGCTGCGTGACTGCATTTCCAGGGGGGCGCAAATGCCTCGCAAGTATTCGCAAATGAGGATGGCCTGGAAGTGCGACCTTGTTTGTTTGGCGCGTTTCCAGGCTGTCTTCATTTATATGCAGAAGGCGAAATATATTAAAAGTGTGGAACTGTAATCCTGAGTGCCCTGGGGGCACAGTCAGTGAGAAGGTGAGAGAGGCGGTGGAGTCAAAGACGTGGCTAAAAAGAACAAAATATTCAATACCTATTTTGCTATTATTTTATTGTTAGAAAACTGCATATAAAAGACAAACACAGACCTTAAATGAAAAAAAAATGCTAGTTCAACTAAATGGTGGAACATGTCCTCTTTTACATTATGAAAAATGACATGCATTTATAGTGGTACAAGGTCCAAGCCTGTGGGAAAAAGCACTCTGCGTATGTAAATTATATATATGATTTGATATGATTTTTGATTTATAAAGTGGATGGTTACTCGAAGGTGACCTGGTGCTAAAATGAGAATCAATCACAGAAACAAAGAGATGAATAGTGATGTCACTGAGGGAACCATAGGACTGAAATGAAATTATTTTTTGAGACTTTCGAAATATTAAAACATTGGCTTCAATATGCACTGAAAGAAGGAGGCTGTGCCAAACTTGTGCCGTGACAATATAATATACATTTATATGTATGGATTAAACTCACTGTTGGACATTTTTACAAGCCCCTTACTGCACTTTTGTGCAGCCGTTGTGTCAATTTTGTGACGCAGCAGCAGCGTAAAGCCAGTGCCATGCTGTGGGGTATTTACAACGTGGCGCATCTAGGGAGATGCGTCACATTGTAAAGCCCTGCACCACATGTAACCTGCGTCAAGTTTCATGTGGGCGTTCTGGTGCGGGGGGAGGCGTTCAAGCGCAGGAACGCCTCTTAAAAGTGGCTGAGTGAAATCTACAAGATTCCACTCAGTCACTTTTCCGACCCCGATGCGTCAAAACCTTGCGCCTGCTTTAAGCAGGCGTAAGGTTTGACGCACCATGTTAGACATAGGCAGGGTTGGCACAGTGCTGGAGTTGCGTCGTGCCCGTGACAAAACTCCAGCACTGCGCCAACGTTACGGCAGCAGATGCGACACGCATCTGCATTTCCTTGATCCATGATGTGCCGCATTGTAAATGCGGCGCATCCTTGGTGGCGCAAGGATTGTGATGCATGTCGCAAGTTTCCTGTCGCATCCCTGCTGATTTGCAGGGATGCAGCAGGTAACGTAAATCTACCCCTGTATATCTAGACGCATTTTTACTGGTGACCATTAAATGTATGCACTCCAGGACTGAGCTGGTAACACCCTTAAATTACTGCTGAAGAAAAATAAATCTTTGCCCTGGTGGAGCTCAAAGTCACTCCATCAGTTAAACCCTTTACCAGCTCCTTTATGTTTGGTGCTTAACCAATTGCACATGGTTGAGCAATATAAGGGGCCAACTAAATTTAGGGCACTGGAATTATGTGGCAGGATAGGAGCAAATCGTGTGGCAGGGTTGACTAAATTATGCATCCAGAAGGTGAATTATATGGCGCAATGTGGCTCATGCTGTGATAGTATTACTTCATTATTTTTTTATTTTTACATTCTTAACACTATTTGGCTTAGGTTTCACCTTATTAGTACCTATATAACACCAAAATATAGCAATAAGCAACAGAAAGATGACCAGTCAACCTTTGCAAAGGTACTGTGCTGCAAAACGTCACTTTGTTTTCCGAAACGTTTGATCTGTTTGAGCAAGATAGTATTTTATTTTTGTTTTGTTAAAATCTACAGATGATGATGGATTATGTGGCAAATACGGCAAGATTGCATAATCCTAGTGGCCTTAATTAAACCTTAGTTATGGCTGCTTTGATATCCTTTCTTGCGTGCATGAGGATTCAGTGCACACTTGCTGTGCCAGTATTCCTTTGGGCCTCGGACCAACAGCCTATGAGAAGGGAAAATTGAAACAGAGCAGACACCTTAGTTCGGGCAACAGCGAAATGCCAGCAATGGAGATGGGGCAAGATGAGAGCTGATGCAGAAAAACCAGGCCCGGACTGGCCGTTGCGGGCACCGGCCAATCCCCCGGTGCGCCGCAAGGGTGAGAGCCGGTTTTGGGCCCCTGGGGGCCGTTTTTGTTTCAGGGCCGTTTATGCAGCATAGCTGGAAAATCAGCCCTGCAACAAAATCGTCCGAAAACCGGCCCCGGCAAAGAGCTCAGACCTCCCCCCGGGGGCCGGCCGAGCACTTTGCCGGGGCTGGTTTTCATTCCCAGTCCGGCCCTGAGAAAAACAGCCCATTTTACAAGGCAGTAGCCATTATTAATGATGGGGTGCAGCAGCACTAGGGTTCCGGGGTCCGAGATACCAATTGGATCACAATTACGACCGTCTTTCTTTAAAAAAAATATATGAGGGTTCATTTTACTTTGCAGCATAAGGGTCAAGAAAACCTCTGCTGCAAACAGGGGGGAAAAACCTGGGAACTCAATTTATTTTAACCTGTTCCGTGCTGCCGTTGGCCGACGCGGCCCCGCCCGTTTTGCGTATGTGCCGCACTTGCGCAAAATCGCGGCTGCCGTTAAGGCGTTAAAAGGGAGGGGATGTGGCCTAATTGTGAGAGCTGCCAACCTCTGAGTTGTCCCAGCATTAGATCAATCTTTTGAGATTCTGGGAAAATGACAGAAAAATGAATCTGACCTCGAGTAGTGTAACTGGTGCTCATGGAAAGGGTTCCAGTGCCCTTGGGCCCAGTCTGCACTGTATAAAACTTCAAAAAACCAAAAGGACAGAAACAACGTTCCAAGATTGGAGTGATATGGCATGGTGGGGAAGGAGGTGAAACAGGCAGAGGAGGAGTGCTTCTCGGGGCCATGCCTATCACAGTCGCATTGAGGTCCAGGGGTGTGAGGGTCTCACAACACCCAAATTATGGCGAGTACAGTTTTTTGGTCAATTTCTGTTTTTGTTTGATGAATTTGTCCTATTATAAATGCCACATGTTGTGGTTTTTTAAACTACAGAAAAATGGCCCATGAAATCATCTCACAAGCACCGCCCCCATTTTAGTAACATTTTGCTTTGGGAAACTAGAGGCAAAAAGTTTGGAGAACTCTACAAAGGGGCCAAAATAAAATAAAAATCTGGGTAACATGCATACATTTCGTGATAATAAGTATCTGGCCTAGAGTATCCCTGTATGATGGGATTTGCTGCTGTAATTGAACACGTCTTCTCTCTGGAGTGCACACCCCTTGTTATGTATGGTGAAAAGGCCTGACTCTAATTGTGCACTATTCGCACGTCTCACGTTGCACCGAAGCAGCACTTACGTGCTCGGAGCACTCTAACTAGCCCAGTCAGACAACAGGAGTAAACAAGGCTCCCCGCAGTCAGGGTAAGTGTCCCCCCATTTGTAGAATTTGCCACTAAAGCTTTTATCTGTCACATTACAGCTGGCATTAGCGTAGATTCGTGCGAACCTCGAGAGCTCGGTAATTCTGGCACCTCAACGCACAGGTCTGGGGGAGAAATGTTTTTCTTCCATTATGCTGACACATCTGTCAGACTTCCACAGTGAATGAAGTAGGCGCTCGGATTTGCCCATGGAGTTGTACCACGAACAGAGGTGGGTTTTTAGACATGTTTAGGGGGAGGAATGCTAATTGAACGTGACTCTCGTACGAAGTGTAGCATGAAACTGGCGCACACAGCATGTGGCGCAGTGTCTTTTGTAAACACTATAAGGAGGCTTGGAAGAGCTGTACTGGGACGAATGCAGCCCCGCGGCACCCGTAGTGCGCACGCGAGGTCCTTAGAGACAGAATAGGTTCTAACCTACACAATGGCAGCGCTCTCTGTTAGCGTTATGTACTGAATGCTGCGCCTGGAGAGGCAGATTTACAAGCCCCATGCGCCGCCGGTGCATCACGTCGTGTGACTCACCGTTGGCGCAGCCTGCTAAGGGATATTTACAGGCACAGGTAAAGTCACCCTGCGTGACTTCACTTGTCTAAATATCGCCCCTGTTCACGCAGCACTTTGCGTGTTAGGGGCGGGACATGTGTGTTGCTGTAGGTGTTCCCATGCAACACCCATGTCCACTGATGCATTTCCAGATTTACGAGAAATCATAAACCTGGAAATGCGTCAGTTTGCTGCGCAACCATAGGGGTGGCATAGCCAAGCGAAATGAGGAGAATGTTTTCATTTTTCCTCGTATTTTCCTCTTTCAATGCGTGCTGAATTCTACAGCACGCATTGAAAGAGGAAAACGCCTGCAGTGATTTGTTTGTGCAGGAAGGGGCCCCTTCCTTTACAAAAGCAATCTCTCCATGGTGCAGGCATCCTTGCACCATGGTGCAAGGGTGCCTGCTCCGGCGCATAGCAGCTGTTTCTGCGCCAGCGCAGGGGAGAGCACAGGAATGCGACATATCATTGTAGATATGTCGTATTCCTGTGCTCTGAAAGTGCCACAACGTGGCGCAGGCAAAGGGCTTGCGGTGCCGCGCTGCGGCACTTTCTTGTAGATCTGCCCCGGAGTTTTTATTCCTCTTTTGCGGTGCCATGGCCATGTGATTTTGGCACGTGCTGAAGTGCAGTGTTACCGCAAATTGCCTTGATTCCTGTCAGAGCATTAAGCGTGATGAATAAACTGGGGGGAGCCTCAAAGGGGCGTGGTCAATGCAATTAAGGGCGTGGCTTAAAAACACATAAGCTAAATATCTGTGCGTAGCATAGTGTGCCGCCCGACTTGTATTTTGCTGTTTCTGTCATTGCATATAGATATATGATACAACAAATACATCTTACCTACAACAAGTCAGGACTATTGGCTTTGTCAATGGTTGTTAGGTGCATTAGATAAATAGGCAGCAACTATGGCTTGTATATAATATTGAAAAAGCTTCCACTTAAAGCCCTGGGGACACCACAACAATATTGCTGCTCCTGAGTTTCAAAAAGAGAAGGGAAATTCAGAGAGAAAATAACTCTTTAAAGGATTTTCCTTCCCCTACACCGCTCACCTGGCATGACGTCATTTTGTAACTTCTCCACTAGTGAGAAGTGAGCAGTGTGGCAGCGCACATCGATGTGCCTGCTGTCCCTGCAGTCTGGAAAAAAACGGACTGCCTGTGTCAGGGCACAAAACAGAGCCCGATACTCAGACCCGTTTCGAGGCCCTCTTTAAAAAAGTGCCGGTGCTCAGACCCGGTGAGACCCGGCCCACTTAAAGCCCTGGTTCCTGTCTGACCTACAGGGCTGGACTATTTCTGCAAGAAGTAGACATGTGAAGTAGAGGTGAGTGAGCCAAGAGTTTTACAGGAAGACTCAAGCCAGAGCCGAGCCAAGCCAAGCACTGAAAATGTTTGCTATGTAAATCACAAGGCAAACATCACTTTAAATATAAAAAAAAGTCATTTACAAGTTCAAATAAGTGTTTCTCTTTGACATGTGAAACATTGACATTAATACATCACATTATAGCACTGCACTGAGATGTACTTATTAAAAATGATAGAACCAGATTCACAAAGATAACTTATGTGTAGTAAAGTTACAAGTGCAGCTTCTTCGCAGTCGGGCAGAGTCTCCACACTGCGCAATGCAGAGAGTGTGGATATTCTGTCCAAGTGTGGAGACTCCACACTCGTAACTTTACTACACATAAGTTACCTTCATGAATCAGGTCCATCGTTTTTAAAATAAACCATTTGTGCACCAAGAGGCAAGAAAATTGTCATATAAGCCCTGTACGTGGCTCAGATTACTTTAGAGCAATATTATAGTCTATTCAATCAAACACGATAGGTTTTTGTACAACAGGGACCCTATTACATATAGGGAGCACTTATTCTGTTTCCCCATTTTCCTTTAACCCCTTGAGTGCTTGTGACGAGCTCAGCTCGTCATGAGGCACAGTGGAGCTGCACTCATGACGAGCTGAGCTCGTCACGGCCGTTGGAACGTTCGCACGCGGGGATAATTTCCCCGCTGTGCTGAACGGCCCAAAAATGGGTGTGGCTGTGACGAGCACAGCTCGTCATGAGTGCAGCTCCACTGTGCCTCATGACGAGCTGAGCTCGTCACAAGCACAGTGGCGCCGTGCGAGGCCCCCATCCCCCCCGCAAAGCGGGGGGAAAACACCCCGCAGTGAAGGGATTAAATTCCAGCACCGTGCGCAAATAGGGACAGAATACCCTTTTACAGTGAATGTGCTGCACAAGGGCAGCTGTGAACTCATGCTGCCCTGGGGGAGCGATTCCAGTGAAATATTGAGCGACTGCCTCAAGCCGCCCCGTGTTTCACTGTGCAGGATGCAATCTGCAGCCCTTTAAAGGGGGATTAGAGATCTCTTTGCAGGTGGGTACAGTCATTGACTTCACCCATCTGCAAGGGGATGTCTGGGGGCTCCATTGGGCCCCCTTTTTCCCCCTCCAGAGGGCTGACATTAGGGGGTGCACTGACAGTGGGCAACCTTTTTGTAGCACAGTTTCAGTGTGCCTCCTGCCAGCTTCTTTGCCTTTGCGCCCATGTCCACAATATGGCACAGGCGCAGAAGTAAAGAGAGCCCCTTATGTGTTTGGGGCCAGGCCCCCATGCAAATGAGGGAACGCCATCTTGAGATAGCACTGGCACTACATGTTCGCCAGCGCTATCTGTAGTACAGAAGGGCTGCACAAGAGTCTGCAGCCCCTTCTGTAATACTAAAGTGCTCCGGTGGCACACGGAGCAGCCGCACATGCCCGTTGTGCTCCCGGGGCACTTTCGTTAATACAGCCCCTGGCATTCTGAACTCACATATTGCTTTCACATGCAATAATGAAAAAAAAAATATTGGTACACAATTTAAGTAGGGAAACCACAATTTATCCCGGTTTTCTGGTTTAACTTTGTTCAAATCAGTCAGGAAACAGGTATCATTCTATTTGTCTTTCCTTATGTTAAGGCTTTGTTTTTACCTCCGCGTGATCTCGATAGCACCACTTACATTGCATAAGTTCACATGCATTGTTTATCGGCATGGGGAAATTAAGTGGTTTCCCCAGAATCACAGGATGTTGAGCCAACGCTGAGACTCAAACCTCGTTCCCAGTTCCTAAATCAGCAGCTTTGGCCGTAATGCCTCATCCTGGTCGGAGGGAGAGCGGCAGACAGAAGCCGTATGATAGATCGGCTCGTTATGGGCTCGAGGTTCCAACAAGATCTCGAGATGAGCCAGAGCCAAGCTCCAAGCCTGGCTCAAGCTTTCAGTAGCTCGCTCACCCCTAGTAAGAAGGCACAGTGTTTCTTCCATGTTTAGCAACCTTACTGAAAGCCTAAGGGGCATATTACCAACAACTAGCGATAATTATCGCTATGTTGGCTTAGCGGCAATATTTTTATCGCCGTGCTGCGGCGATTTTTATCGCTTAGGAACCTTGCTATTATCAAGGTTTATCTCCTAAGCGATAAAAATCGTCCGAAATGCATGAATATCACTGAAAAGTCAGCGATATTCATGCATTACCGAGCTAATGCTCTTAGCCATGTTATCCACCTACCATTGGATAACATGGCTAAGAACTGCTCAGGGGCAGGTGTTAGCTTTTGGTGATATTCGCGCTTAGCGCGAATATCTCCAAAAGTTGGTAATAGGAGATAGCGATGTTAGCGACTGTTTCCAGTCGCTAACATCTTGGCACGCCCACTTTGCATGTCATTAGTGATAAATTTCACTGACATGCAAAGCGGGGCCCAAGATGGTCGCTATCCCCTACTAGCTGTCGCTAACTGGTGTTAGCGACAGCTAGGTAATAGGGAGATAATTTTATCTCCACTTTCTTGGCTTTTAAAGCCAAAAAAGCGGAGATAAACCCCCTTGATAATATGCCCCTAAGTTTGCAACTTTGTCTGGTTTGTACAGTTGTTCCTTTCTTTTGCAACACCTTACATTGCAGAGACCATTATTTAATGCTAAATAAAAGCTGTGCAGTCGGCATATGTTATAGAAAACATTTAAGGCCTCATTTTAGGGTATGTGCATTGACAGTCATAGTGATGTACTACCAATGCTGGATCTCATCTGCTCAAGCCACTATTGTCCGGCTAAATGTAAAGTTGGGCATGCTATGGCCTTGAGTGATAGTGATGGCCAGTGTGACTTGCCATGGGTGTTCCAGATCGGCTGTAAGTTATGTCATTTCTAAAGACACTCTTTCTTTAGAAATGACTATACTAATATATGTCACATGCCAGGGGTTTTCTCCTGGTGTAGGGAACTTTTCGTAACTTTTTTTGTCCAGTCGGCATAGTGTCCTGTGGACAGAACAGACACTGTAAGTAATGGCGTCAGGTGGGCTGCTGTAAATGGGACCGCCCCTATGATGCTATGATTTCTGATTTGTCGGCATGGGACAGAATATAGGCCCGGGCACCAAATTAAAAGTAGCCACTAATAGTAAATCAGGGCAGTTTTAGATGTTTAGGTGTTTTGCAAGGTATAGGAGACTGTATGCATGTGTGCTTCATGAAAACAATGTATGTGGTAATATCAGAGAAACCAACAGTAAAATCTGGCCAAACACACCAAAATAACAGTCCACAAACAGTCAAACAAACAGCTAATCCACTGATCGGTCAGACCAGCCATTTCTGCACCGCCTGCTGTGTCTGTCCACCCCTTGGGATCCATTGATGGGTCTGATGTCATGAAATCTAAGTTTATTTAATCTGTGAATGAGGTGGCAACCAAGAGGTGGATGCAGAAGTCATCTACTCATAGCACATATTCCATTACGATTCTTAAAGTACTTTTAGAAATTACATAGCATAGCTACAGATTTTGATGGATGGGATATAAGACACCGGCCAAAAACCAATGGATGGCAAGAGCGACCATGACCCTGCTTGCAGGTCAGGCTGCTTCCATCGCCGCACAGTACCTCCGCAGTGCCCGTGCCTCTCCCCCGCTGCTGCCATAAGTTCGCTGCTCCTCCTCTGTATGCTGTGCCTTTTGTTCCTGTGACTCCTTAATTGTTGCCCATTTTTTCCTTCTGTGCCCATTTTGCTATTATTGCCCACTTTTCCTTCTGTGCCCCTTTTTCTATTCCTGCCCACTCTCCTTCTGTGACCCTTTTGCTATTGTTGCCCACTGTTTTATTTTTAGTCTGTGCCCCTTTTGCTATTGCTTTCTCACGTTTTCTGTTGGGTTGCTGACACCCCTTTTTTGCCGCCAGTATCCCCCCTTCCCTCCGTTCCCGCCGCTGCTTCACTGTTGCCAAGGCCCCTCGCTCGCTCACTCGCCATCCCGCTCCCGCCTACCAGCTGCTCCTCCCTCCCACCTCCCCTTATATGGAGGCTGCACAGCGATAGTGAGAGCGACCCTTGACTCATCTTGCAGGTCAGGCCGCTCCCATCCCTGCACAGCACCTCCCCAGTGCCCGTGCCTCTCCCCCGCTGCTGCCGCAAGTTCGCCGTTCCTCCTCTGTATGCTGTGCCTGTTGTTCCTGTGACTCCGTTATTGTTGCCCATTTTTTCCTGGTTGTACGATGTTACAACGCGATCAAAATGATCGTGGAACATCACAACGCATGTTTTACAACGCAAGTCGTTACCACGACTTGCGCTGTAGGGTGCTGGACTTAGGAATAGTAAGATTTACTATTCCAACTCCAGCCTACATACAGTAGGGAAGGTGTTGGAATAGTAAATCTACTATTCCTTAGTCTAGAGCGCCCTCCAGCGAATGTCGTGGTAACGACTTGCGTTGTAAAAGACGCGTCGTAATGGCACCGCGGTGTTTTGACCACGGTGTAAAGGTTGTAGACCTTTTTTCCTTCTGTGCCCCTTTTGCTATTGTTGCCCACTCTCCTTCTGTGCCCCTTTGCTATTGTTGCCCACTGTTTTATTTTTAGTCTTCGCCCCTTGGGATGTATGACGGTACAACACGGTATAAAACACCGCAGACCATCACAACGCAGGTTTTACAATGCAAGTCATTACAATGACTTGAGTTGGAGGGCGCTGGACTTAGGAGTAGTATAATTTACTATTCCAACTCCAGTCTCGCGTCGGCGCTCTGTTCTTTGTTTGTATCTTCTGTCCTAGGTTTTCTGCTTTGGTCTTGTGATTATTGCTTTTTGTTTTGTAATGCATGACGCTTTGATTGGTTGAGAGGATGTCTGAATGTGTGAGCTTGAGTAGGGTTTATATGCTATGTTCATTTGATTAAGTGCATTGTATATATATATATATGTATAAATGTCTTTTATGAATTTGTGTCTTCCGATGGAATTGAAAAAATAAATTTATATGTTTTGCTTATAAATTATTTTGTGTGGGACAATGATGTTATATAAGAATTGATGGATATATTACCTATTGCTACATAATTTTCTAGGAGAGGTTTTTCTATGTTTTTTGGACTACTTTTCCCTGCTTCCTCTCCTAGTATTTAGCCTACAGGGACCCTTTTTTGTTTTTGACAACTCCAGTCTACATACAGATGGGAAGGTGTTGGATAGTAAATTATACTATTCCTTGTCCTAAAGCGCCCTCCAGCGCAAGTCGTGGTAACGACCTGCGTTGTGAAACCCGCGTTGTAATGGCACTGCGGTGTCATTACTGTGTTGTAAAGGATGTTCCCCGCCCCTTGTGATATTGTTTTCTCACGTACTCTGTGTGGTTGCTGATCCCCCTTTTTTGCCGCCAGTATCCCACCCTTCCCTCCGTTCCCGCCGCTGCTTCCCTGCAGCCCCGACGCCCACCTCTGCTACGACTTCAGCATCCTCCATGCACTCAATGCCGGACCATCACGCACCTGCTGCCTGGCCGCCCTGAGGTGCACCCAAGGACTCTTCTCTTGTCAGAACTGCAGCTTCACCAGCATCCGCCAACCCCCCTACCAAAGAACCCAAGTTCCTCAGATGCATCCTGTTCAACATCCGCTCTGCCCGCAAACACGCCGTCGAACTCTGGAACCTACTCGACACCAATGCCCCAGACGTTGCCTTCCTGACAGAGACCTGGCTGAACCCCTCCTCGCCACCCGACATCGCCATTGCCATCCCGGAAGGCTACAAGATCACCCGCAAGGACCGCAGCAACGGAGTAGGAGGAGGAATTGCCAGCGTCCACAGAAACACCCTCAAAATCTCGACAGACACCAATGACACCCTCAGCACCGCCAAACACCTGCACTTCCAGATCCACACCGATCCCAACACCACCCTCGGAGGAACCCTCATCTACAGACCCCCGGACCCCAACTGCAATTCTGCGACTCCATCACCGACTTCATCAACACACACACGCTCGCCTCCACGGACTACATCCTCCTCGGGGACCTGAACTTCCACCTCGAGAACAACAACGACTCCAACTCTTCCACCCTGATCGACAACCTCGGCTACCTCGGACTCAGACAACTCATCAAAACACTAACCCACTCCGCCGGCCACACGCTTGAACCCATCTTCTCAGCAAGCTCCCACGTCTTCTTCAACCGCACCACTGAACTCCACTGGACCGACCACCGCTGCATCCACTTCACCTTCGGGAAACACACCACACACCACCGCACACAGCAGATGCCTTGCCACCACTGGAGCAAGGTCACCGAAGACCAGCTAACCACCGCCCTTGCCCAGAGCCAACCCGCAGACCAGACCGACCCCGACGCCGCAGCCTCAGACAATGGATCGACGACTGCGGCAGCACCCTCGCCCCGCTCAAGAAGCCCTCCAACACCCACACCAGCAAGAGAGCCAACTGGTTCACCGAAGACCTCCAGGCCTCCAAGCAAACCTGCTGAAAATTTGAAAAAAAACTGGATCCATGAACGAACACTGGAAAGCTACACAGCCCACAAGAACGCCAATAGCAGACACCACCACCTCATCAGATCCGCCAAAAAGGACCTCCTTCAAAGACCGCCTAGACAACAACGCACACAACAGCAAAGAGCTCTTCAACATCGTAAAGGAACTCTCCAACCGCCTGCTCGCATGGACCAACATCAACAACGACGACACCATCATGATCATGAACACCATCAACTCCAGATCCCCGGAAGACCCCTGCCCACACCACATCTTCAACATAGCCAACAGCACCATCGCACCCCATCTCCGGAAAACCATCAACATCTCCTTCGAGACAGCAACCTTCCCGGAAAGCTGGAAGCATGCAGAGATCAACGCCTCACTCAAGAAACCAAAGGCGGGCCTCAAGGACCTCAAGAACTTTCGACCCATCTCCCTGCTCCTGTTCCCGGCAAAAGTCATCAAACAACTGACCAGTCCGGATTCCGCAGCAACCACAGCACTGAAACGGCCCTCATCGCCACCACCGACGACATCGGGACCCTGCTTGACAACGGAGACACCGCGACCCTCATCCTCCTGTACCTGACAGCCGCCTTCGACGCGGTATGCCACCACACACTATGAACACGCCTCCACGACGCTGAAATCCAAGAGAAGGCTCTGGATTGCATCACCTCCTTCCTCTCCGGCAGAACACAGACCGTCTGCCTCCCTCCCTTCCGCTCCGAAGCCACCGAGATCATCTGCAGCGTACCATAAAGCTCATCCCTCAGCCCAACGTTGTTCAACATCTACATGGAACCGCTCGCCCACGTCGCACGGCGGCACAACCTCAACATCATCTCCTACGCCGACGACACTCAGCTGATCCTCTCCCTCACCAAAGACCCTCACACCACCAAAACCAACCTCCATGAAGGAATGAAGGCCATCGCCGACTGGATGAGAAACAGCCGACTGAAGCTGAACTCAGACAAGATGGAGGTCCTCATTCTCGGATCTACCCCCTCGGCCTGGGACGACACCTGGTGGCCGACCGCACTGGGAGAACCCCTACACCCACCGACCACGCACGCAACCTAGGGGTCATCCTCAACTCTACCCTCTCCATAACGAAGCAGATCAACGCTGTCTCCTTCTCCTGCTTCAACACCCTCCGCATGCTTCGCAGGATCTTCAAGTGGATCCCCACCGAGACTAGAAGGACGGTCACCCAGGCCCTCTTCAGCAGTAGACTGGATTACGGCAACGCACTCCAAGCAGGAGCACCGGACAAACTTCTGAAATGGCTCCAATATATCTAGAACGCCTCTGCATGCCTGATCCTCGACATCCCTCGCCACAGCCACATCACACCCCACCTGAGAGACCTGCACTGGCTCCCCATCAACAAGAGGATAACCTTTAAACTCCTCACCCACACACACAAGGCACTCCACAACAACAGACCAGTGTACCTCAACAGCTGATTCAGCCTCTACAACCCCACCCACCAGTTCTGCTCCACAGAAAGCGACCTCGCCATCGTCCCCCGTATCCGAAGAGTGACCGCCGGCGGCAGATCATTCTCCCACCTCGCCGCCAAGACATAGAACACCCTCCCCATCCACCTGCGGCAGACCGAAGACCTCCTATCCTCAAGAGACTCCTCAAGACCTGGCTCTTTGAACAGTAGCAGCGTTCCCCCCCTAGCGCTTTGAGACCCTCATGGGTATGTAGTGCGCTTTATAAATGCTATGATTGATTGATTGATTGATTGATTGATTGTTTAAACTATATAGATATCCACGCACTCTAAGTACACTGGGCCGGAAACCCGTCACTTCTTAGTGGATTCACCATGCACCAAACTATAAATCCACCCAATAGTTGTTACGTTCTGCTTCATAAGTCTGTATGCTCACTTTAACTTATTTGTTTGTGTTTTGATTTTTTATTTATTCTGAACTGAAGCCTCTTGCAGTATTTTGGGGGACAAGAGGAGAGGACTGTAAAAGGTTTAAGAAGTTGAAGGAGAATGGATTTAGTGGGTAGGTTCCTGAAAGTTAATTGATCTTTGCTGGTCCTTGGATGAGTGACTCGGGGAGGTCTACCCTACTCATTGTTTCTCGTGCTTCCGAGTACATAGAATTTGATTACCAGCTGTAAGCCAGGCAGAAAAGGAAAGTTTTCAGTCCTTGTCTGAGTGTTATAAAAGCTTGTTTCAACCTGATCAAAGGAGGTGGGAGTTGCAGAGTTGAAGGAGGAGAGAGCTAAAGAGGGCAGACACTTTTCTATTTTTCTATTTAGAAAGCTCTATAATTATTCGGAGAAAATCTTGTTTGAAAGAGACAAACAACATATTGGAAAAGAGGAATACGACGGTAAATCAATGTGGTTAGGTTATAATTAAAAAAGAGGCGGGAGGAGAAGGAAGGAAAGCCGATCACTTAAGTGGAAGCAATATAAAATTAAGATACTTCAGAATAATTGGGTTCGTAGTTTCAGAAGTACTTCTTTATTGTGATTTTGCAGAACTTTAATTTGGTGGCGTTTAACCAAGTTTGGGGTAGTTAGTTTCACAGATCAGCTCCTGCAGTTCCCAAATATCTTCTGCTAATGCCTTAATTGCAAGTTGGAGGTGAAATCAAATCCTCCTGCCCTTTGTGCAAACCTCTTCTAAATGGACCAGAAATCCAAATTGTGCAATAATTTTCACACTTCCCTGTGCCCCCTAAACATATTTTAGCACTTGAAATCAGCCAAAATTTATTGGTGGAAAAGACCTGGAGAAATGGCAACAAAGGAAGAATTCATTGTATTAAATCCTGATTTTGCATGGTATGCCTCATTTTCAAGTTCAAAGCTTCCAATAGGAAGCCTTCACCACAACCTGTATATACACTGGGGTAAGGCCTTTTACCGCCTGTAGTGAATATCCCAACCAACTCTACATAAATCCTGACCATAACACAGTCTTGTGTTTTACTATTTGTTGGCTGTAACTTTCCAGAACTTGTTGGACAACAAGGGGGCATATTATCAAGGGGGTTTATCTCTGCTTTTTTGGCTTTAAAAGCCAAGAAAGCGGAGATAAAATTATCTCCCTATTACTTAGCTGTCGCTAACACCAGTTAGCGACAGCTAGTAGGAGATAGCGACCATCTTGGGCCCCACTTTGCATGTCAGTGATATTTATCACTAATGACATGCAAAGTGGGCGTGCCAAGATGTTAGCGACTGGAAACAGTCGCTAACATCGCTATCTCCTATTACAAACTTTTGGAGATATTCGCGCTAAGATATTCATGCATTGCGGCCGTTTTTATCGCATTTGTGATAAACCTTGGTAATACCAAGGTTTATCTGGGATAAAAATTGCCGCAGCTCAGCGGTAAAATTTTGCCTCTAACCAAGCAATAGCGATAATTATCGCTATTGCTTGGTAATATGCCCCAAGTTTCTTTGTATGTTGGCTTGAACAAAGAGCTGAGCGAGGCAGCTGAGAACTTGGTGGTGAATAGACTTCCAGATGATGCTTAGGGTGTTCATCGAGACTTGTCTTTCAGTGGGTAACCAGTTCAGTTTGAGTGGAACATGGAAGGAGGCCATGTCCTTTCAGATGAGCCTACTAGCCTTGTTCTGTACAATCTGTACTTGTAGTTTCTACATGAACTGATGGGGCTCATTGAGGTAAATCATGGATCAGTGTAGTAGTCTGGAGAAAACAATATCGTGGGGGAGAAAGAAACATTTAAAGATCTGTGGCATTGAAGAAACGGAACATAGATTGTATAGGTAAAAGTGGTTGTTCTTCTGGACCACCTGGAGTTGCAAGACAACATCAAATAGACAAAAACAAACAACACACTCCTAGGCTTCTCTCAATTCCCACCACTTTATTTTTCTACCTGCACCATATTCGTCATGCCCCAGCCCACGTCAGGTAGGCTTGTTCACAGGTCCCTATAAATGCTTGAGAAACCTAGAGTATACCCATAGAGATTATAAAAGGCTAGACTGAGGATTCTAGTATTCACATTTGAGGTATACCTCTTTGCTTCCCTAGATTGCCATCCTGTAGTGCCATAATAACCATCTCTCAACCCCATTTCATCAATAAGATTCAGATATTTGTACCGCCAGTAGAGACTGTTTACTAGAACAGCTCCCGCAAACTCAGATTTAGCCCAGCCGCCTCTCAAATAGCTCACCTCCTTCCTTCAGCAAAATCATCCAGGGCCGGAATAGCCTATAGGGCAATCAGGCTATGCAGACGGGATAATCTGACAGGTCAGTGTGTGGGCCGTTTTTGGGGGGGGTTTGCGGGCCTATCTTATGGTCTGACGGGTCAGTCACTACTGTTAATTTACCTGATATTAAAACAAAAATTGCCTGGAGCAAGCTCAAATCCATGCTGTCTTCCATACCTTGCAAAACATCTACACAGAGCGTCTTTACAAGATCAAAACTGCCACACTTTGCGAACGTGTGCCATTTTTTTAGTTTGTTAACTCACTATTGGGGGCCACTTTTACTTTGGTGCCCAAGCCTACTTTCTGTCCTAGTCTGACCCTAGAATTACCCCATTGTTCACTAACTCTCTGGCCAGTGCTTCTTCCCATAATATATGTAACACAGGCCCCTGCAGATGGGCGGGGGGGGGGGGTTCGCCAAACATTCAGTGGCCTCTCTACCCTTCAGGAGGCCCAAGGACAATGTACATCTGTAAGGTATGGGAGGCTCAGGAGTTACTCTACACATTCTGCAGGTAGAGGTTGCAACATTTTGCATTGAACCACTGCCTGGGCTGCTTGTAAGATCTCACACTTCACCCTTTTTCCCAGGCACTGGCTTCCTGTTGCCATGCACCACAGGGTTTCCTACTTACCATCTTTTTGATGTAACCTATGCACAGCATTTCTGTTTGAAATGCTAAACAAATCTATGTACACAAATGAAGGAAAATGCAAATCCACTACTTAAGGGCTGAGTTATGGCTGAGTTTGTAGATTAAGGCCCATGCTTTGAAGTCGTTTGTGTATTTGGCTGGCGGTCAGGGTACATTGGTTGGAAATTATGATGGTTCACAGTTTCGTTTTTTCATCACTGTTGCTACATTCCAGGAGTTTTGAAAGGATTTTTTTTACCCACACATCAAACAACCAAAGCCACCTTCCAGCTCTCGCTTACGGTAACCACGGTTACCTTTCCAGGCTCTTAGAGTTTTTCAATCACCCTGCCACATTCATCCATTTCTTTCTCATCTCTAGTTTTCAGTAACAGTCACTGTTCTATAGGCCTGGGTATTGTTTTGTTAAGTGAACGAAATCTTTCGTAATTCAAGGTTATTAGGTTTTGCATAAGTGCAAGTTTCTCTGTAATTTTTACCTGCGGGAGACTGATCCAGGAAGAAAATGCATTTAGGGCATTGTAAAACCGTCGTGTGCCATGGCTTCAATAATTTGAACTCTGATCATTCCCAGCCAGCATTTTTGCAAAAAAAGGCATGTCCTAATGCACTATTTTCTTGTGATGACTTGTGAGGTATATTTTCTATGATGCATATAATTTTCACGAAATGTATGCATTTTACGCACAAAAAAATTGAATGATGTCCCATCCATAGGGTTCATACAGTCTAATTCTGAGTGATACTTTAGTATGTAAACTTTTTTAGGGCAAAAGTTGGTACACTCACATCACGTCAACCACCTAACCGTGTACCCTGCACCCAGCGATGGCCAGCATGCGGGGGCCGGAGCCGGAGGGGGCGAGGACGTGGGTATTAAAAAATAAACAAAAAAAGTACCTTCTCGCTGCTTCCTCGCTGCGTCTCTCCTCCATAGTCCTCCCCCGCTGGTCTGAACAGGAAGCACACCCAGGCTCCCAGTATGCCAATCACAATGCCGCCTTAATAGCGCTATGATTGGTCTGAGCGCCATGTTTCGGCGCTCAGACGCTGACTGGGAGCCTGGGCATGTTTTCTACACAGGGTGATGGCAGCCTGCATGGAGAACATGCAAAGTGAGCAAGGCTTTTTGGCCGGCCCAAGAGGGCCAACCAGGCAGTCATTGCGCACTTAGGAGGGTGTTACTACTCCACTCCTCCCCTGCCCCACCTCCTCATGCACAGCTGCGGAAGTAGGAAAAAATAAAATGATAACGTAAGTTAGGCTCATTTTATTTTCCCTTTATTTCACGGCTAAAAAGCAGTGGGGTGACACTCCTCTGCTTTAGTGGAGGAGCCGCCACTGTCTGCACCTTTGCCCAGTCCTATACTGCATCATTTTCAAACTTTCATGAAACTTGTATTTTCTATTTTATCCTGCAAATCCTGCCCTCGTGAAGATTTGCTTGGTCTCTGGTACCATTGCTTTCTAATTGGATAACAAAGTTCCTCCCTTTCTACACTTGATTCTCCAAGGGTAGCCATTAAGGCTTGCTCCCAAAGACGACAGCAGGTCTGGACTCTAAGCGCTATTTCGCAGAGTGAGCACACACAATGAACTTAATCTATAGTCAATACAATGGCCTGACGTTGTATCTGAATACGCAAACCGCAGATTCACAGATTGCACATGTAGTTTGCGAATGAGGATGTAATTTAAGATGCAACTTATTTTCTAAAAGGTCACATTTCAAATTGCCCATTTAAAGGGGGGTTGCAAAACAACCTGCCGAATGAATATCAATGAACATGATCACAGTTTTGGACATCCAGTGCTTGGATGCAAAGTGATGGTATCTGGCCTGCCACTGACAATATAACCCTACTCTTCCCAAGTGGGAAATATATATATATATATTTTAAAGCAACTAATGTGCATTAAAAAGTCAGATCCTAATTAAAAAATAAAAAATTAAATATTTCTCATTTGGGAGCAAATCAGAGGGGGCCATCAGCGGTCTGTGGGACCACTGCTAACTTTTCTTAGGCCATTAACATGATTCCCAACAGCTTAGCCTTTGCATGTCCCTCACCACCCCACCTTAACGGGTGGTAATTTTCCAATTGTTTGCAGCCACAGTTGAGATCACAAACCATTGATACATTCATTTATGACCAGGGCCAGACTGGCAGTAGCGGGCACTGGGCATTTCCCTTGCGGCCCTTTTTTGTTACCGGGGGACATTTTTGCAGCATAGCTGCAATATCTGCCCCCTGCAACAAAAGTGACACAAAGCTTTCCACTAGCACCCCACTTTGTCCCCCCACGCCACCACCCTTGGGCCAGCGGAGCACTTTGCCAGGGCCGGTTTCGGTTAGCAGTCCGGCCCTGTTTATGCCTCACAAGGAGAACGGGGACGCCATTTTCAGAGCCTCTACTGTTTGCATTTCGGAAAGGGTCTCAAAGCTTCTTTTAGGCATAGGAAAAAATGTTCTGACTACTAAAAGGGGTTTTGTGCATTGTGAGAAGATGTGTTGAGATCGTAAAGCCTGATTCAAAGGCTCTGTAGCCGCAAACATCTTTTATACATGAGGCTGTATATTAGTACTGCTTTTTACACAGTTTCCACTTGCCAGAGACTTGATAGAAACAGAAAATGTTTTACAGGGAGTGTGAATCTGAATGCATGCCGGGGCTGCAGGAAATGCAATAGCAACATTCATTTGATTATTTGATTATTTTAGAAACGTTATGGCCAATATTTTAAGAACCTGTTCTTCATTCCTGCTTCAAACCATATTAAGGAATTTTTTTTTAAAGAGTTTTATATAGCGTGAACTAGGCCGAAGGGTTCAGGGCTCGTAACATGGGCACCTGTTGGGTTACAGACTGACATATTCAGTTTTGAGGTATGGGGAGATTAAGTGATTTACCCAGAATCACAGGATGTTGAGTGTCCCTGCTGAGATCCGAACCTGGTTCTCCAGCCCTGAGGTCTACCGCTGTAGCCATAAGGCTACATCCTCTCCCTTCTAGAAGGGCGCTAACATCTGGTATAATGCAGGTAAATGTGGGTAGTGTGCCTGAAGACCGGTAGATTTGTGGATTTAGTTATTTTCTCTGAAAATGCTACCTTCAAGAAGTAAGACCAGGGGCGGCTCCTCCATGTGGGCGTAGGAACGTCGCCCTACTTTCTTGCACTGCGAGAAGCAGAAACATAAAATGGTATTATAAATACTGCGAGAAAGCAGAAGGGTTTAGTTGGGGTGGGCAGGTGGGCGGTCCTGCTCCAGGGAAGGAGTGGCTTGCCCACTGTTGTGGGCACTGACTGGTTGGCCAGCCCCAGGGCCAAACCAGTTATACGCACTCTCCCTTTTCTCCATGTAGGCTGCATGCAGCCTACATGGAGAAAATGGCCTCCCCATAGATGCCTGCCTGTGTGGTCGGCGTCCCAGCCAATCACAAGGCTACCATTGCAGCCTTGCGATTGGCTTAGGGGAGGGGTGGAGGCTGCCTGCTTCCTGCGAGGACTCGGAGCAGAGACAAGGCTGTCGAAGGTGAGTTTTTATTTTTTATTTAAAATTACACCAACCCTGCGCGACCCACTCCCTATGTGACCCCCTGCCCCCCACCCGTAAGTCGTGCCAGCCGCGGCTGGGTAAGACTGACCTAGTACCTCACACCTCCCCCGTGGTCCCACAATTCAAAGCATTACAGGTCCTATTGAAGAATTAATGCCAGACCCATTGGGTTAATATTGTATTGAGAACTACGAGCATCACTTTGTTCCCCTCTCCCAACACCATCATTACCATTGCTGCTCCCCCACTTGTCCCATTACCTGTTATCAGGGAATCCGGAAGCCTTTTCATCTATTGCAGGATGATATTACACCTTCATTGTTATTGTTGTGCTCTCTCAAAATATATCTACATGCATTTTGTTTAATTGTTTGTCATTAAGGGTAGACATCACCTTATGCTCTTCCTGTCTTTGGGCATTTCTTGTACACACTGTTGTGCACCAGTATTGCCACAAAGATGTGTTAATTAACACAAAGCAAGACTGAAAGCTCCAGAATGCATTATTATGTTAATTAAAAGCAGAAGACTGGAAACATAGGGGAAGGTTTAGTAAGTATGAACACTACACAGCTCATTGTGCAGAAGGGAGAGAGCAGAACAGCACCATACTTCCTAAAATATGACATCTTTTCACTCATACCCTTCGTATGGGGCACTCCTTCAGCTGCACCACATCAACCCACTCTCCAGAGCAACATAGTGCCAACGTATCTGCTTGATTCCAAGCCTAGGTCTTGTACTGGGAGGCTTCTGTCCCAGTAGAAAATACTATGCTTAAACATAAGTGTAGCACATTTTCACTTTGTATATGTACTGTACAATACAGCATACATGCAAAATGGCAAAAGTCTTGAGAAAAAAATATTTTCTCACACTTGGCACCTCAAGAAGATGATAACTTTTGGTGCATAGCTCTGTCCGCCTTTTTTAAAAGATAGGGCTTTAGATTAAAATCCATAGATGGTTCAAATCCATATATGGGAATGTCCATTTTAACCCCTTTCACTGCGGCGGCTATTCCGCCGCAGTGCTAAGGGGGCGGGGCGGCCGCGCGGCGGGCGCATGCTGGTGACGGAACCGTTCCGTCACCAGCCGCGGTTGCGCTGTGCTCATGACGGAGCGGTTCCGTCACGGCCCCGCCCGCTCAATGGAACGCTCAGCGCAGCCGCGGAATCCGCGCCGCGCAGGCGATCCGAGCTGGCCGTGACGAAATCGCTCCGTCATTAGCACAGCGTGACCGCAGCTGATGACGGAGTGGTTCCGTCACCAGCAGGGGAGGGGTTAAGCTATGGAACACCACCTTAATGCTAACTAGCTCAAAGTAGCAAAAATGTGTTAATTTGAGGGCTCCTTTCCAATGCAAATCGAAATTTGCTTCGAAAGGTAAATCTCAAAAGAACACTTTGCGCTTGTTTGCGTCAATGTTAATAAATCTACCCTACAGTTCCCCAGTAGAAGGAAGTTGAATAACCTCAATAGCCACTTTTCCACCATGTTTGGTCTTTTTGAATGTTGTTAGGACAATTTTATCTCTGACTACCCCACCTCTTTCCTTCTACGGTGCTGTAGTGAGATGTTTTAGCATCCCAGGTGAGGGACATTTTTGCACCCCCCTTGCTTTTTTTGCCACTCTTATAAGAGCACCCCTGTTTAACCCCTTCACTGCGGCGGCTATTCCGCCGCAGTGCTAAGGGGGCGGGGTGGCTGCGCGGCGGGCGCATGCTGGTGACGGAACCGCTCCGTCACCAGCCTCGGTTGCGCTGTGCTCATGACGGAGCGGTTCCGTCACGGCCCCGCCCGCTCAATGGAACGCTCAGCGCAAGCGCGGAATCCGCGCCGCGCAGGCATGCCGAGCGGGCCGTGACGGAACCGCTCCGTCATCAGCACAGCGCGACCGCAGCTGATGGCGGAGTAGTTCCGTCACCAGCAGGGGAGGGGTTAATGGGTTCACAAGTGACAACTCCCGAGATGGTGTGCAATAGGCAATTGCCTTTATGGCCCATTAATGGCCCATGCCTATTTACATCTTGAACTGCCACCCACAAATGACACATTTATCTTGGGCTTGCACTGCGCCCTGTGCTATTCAGATATATGTGTGTATGTGTGATGGTAGTTACAAACCACAGCAGCGAGTCAATACGATCATTTAGCTTTCTACAGTGCTAACAGCATAACACCAGTAGCCTGATTCCCAAAGCTGCCCTGGAGGTGCCAGTGGTGCAGGAAGTGGGGTGCAGTAAGTGCTGGCCTCCCCGGGCGTCGTCACTGAGGGGGGGACAAAATGGCAAAAATATGTGTTTTAAACACATATTTTTGCCATTTTGTCAAGCTGGGGTTGACAAGAAATCTTGCGCACCGGGTACCACCTGACCCTGCTACGCCACTGGGGGGTGCTAATGTGTCCCATGATACTGATAAGCACCACTTTAGACAGTGTAAGGCTCTGTATTTTGCTCCATTTATTTCTTCAATGGTCTATGCTTTTTTTCTCAGCAGTGAAAATCTATGTTCGTATTTTTTTTTAGATAGACACAATGTTATCTCTGTAGATAAAATACACATTTGCTCCCGCAGAACAGCACAGGCCACTGTGTGATTAAGACAAATGGGATCACCACACTGTAAGTAAAATTGTGCTAAATGGTATCTGGTGCAAAGGAGCACCACAGAGGCAGTTTATGAACTTCAGCCCCTGATTACTTTTGCCTTTCTACTCATCAACACTTTACATATTTATTGCGCCACGCGTACGTCACTTTTCCCATGTTAAAAGTGACACAAAAGTGGTGCAAGAGGCTTGTAAATAAGTCCCCTAGTGTCATTTTTTTTAATACAGGTGGTTGTCATGTTACGGTTGGTGTGGTTCTATTTTCTCATTGTAGTTTCTGTTTTTATTCTTTCTGTTCAATAAGAAATGCTTTATCTTGTGCTTAACATACATTTTTATTCAGATCAGCTGATTATATTCAGCGACAAACATTGTCGCGGACAGTAGGCTTGGCTTTTACATAGTGCAAGCAGTGAAACACAATGAGTCACACAACACATGCACAGATTCTGACACAGAACGTACACCTATGTTGATGAGCAATCTACAAAAAGGAACATACAGTGCCTAAAGGAACTAACAGCACTGATGAAGGCACTTCAAGAGACATAGAGACACCCATCCACACAGACCAACTCCCACCTGGGTCAAGACACATACATGTACTCAGAGACACAGACCAATCAACCAGCAAACACCCAGATGCAGGGAAGTTAAAATGCCCGCAGACAGAGGCGCGCCATGCACGCTGACATGCAGATACCAATGTACACAGGCACACAGGCGTACCCACAGATGACCAGAGGGATGGATAAACTGATGTCAGATAGGGGACTGATGCATCACTGGTGCTGTGGAGACGTGGGCTTAACCTTAAGCTCTAAAGCTGAGGAAATCACATTTGAAGTGGAGAGAGGATTGGAGTGCCAATTCTCATTTATCAAATGACCTTTACTAAAAAAAATCTCTATGGCTGTTTTTAAGGTAGAATCTAATTCTACTTATGGATTTATGAAATTATGATGGAATTTGAAGCTTTTTTGAACTTCAATTAACAATAAACATCTACAGAAAACTTTCAGACCCGAGACTGTCCATACAAGATAATATCTAATCAAAAAATCGTAATGATTGAATGATCTTTGATTTACTACGACCATAATATCTAATTAACCACTGTACTGGAGTTCTTACCAGTTTGTAAACTACACCCAGATGGGAATAGGTGTAGGAGGTTGTTTAGTGCTCTGGGCACCTCAACTCTGTTACCGTTCTTCCTTTTTAATATGGTATACGAATGCTTGGTAGATAGCGCCTTGTATGCAGAATACCGTATAGCTATTCCTGGACTTTGCCTTTACAAATCATGAACAGGTGTTAGTCCAGTTAGTTCAATTGAAGCTAAAGAACAATATATTTACTTTGATTCAGAAAGTTATTTGCATATATAAGTTTAGCTTAGGTGGGAGAGGCAGCCTTTTTATGAGTGCAAAATCGCTTTTGTACGTTTTGCTAGTAAATCTACTTTCAAAGTTGTGAAGTGTGAATTACAGTGCAGGTAATCTCTCTAAATATAAAACCCCCTCAAACATGCTTGACTGTTAATTTTCACAGGGCCGATTCACAAAGGTAAATTGAGACAAAAGTCTAACTTTACGACTTTCGGTATTCACAAAGGGCAATTACGAGTAGTAAAGTTAGACTTTTTTCTGAGTTAAATTTAAGTTTTAGTCTTAAGTTAAGACTTTTAGTCTCAGTTAAACTTAAGACCAAAACTTAAGTTTAACTGAGAAAAAAGTCTAACTTTACTACTTGTAAATGCCCATTGTGAATAGGGAAAGTCGTAAAGTTAGACTTTCGTCTCAGTTTACCTTTGTGAATCGGGCCCACAGACTTTTTCTGATCCACTCTCAGCTCGGAAGTGGACCTAATGGCCAGAGCTTCTGACTTTGGAGCTGGGGAATGAGCAGTGGCATAACAAAACTTGAGGGAGCCCCCTACAAGGTACATGGAGGGGCCCCTCTCCAATCTAAATCAGGAGATCTCAGGTCAGGCTACTGCGCTGAGGGGGTCCCTGGAACTTGAGGGCCCTCCATGCACTGTGGGTGTTGCGGGGCCTATGTTACGCCACAGGTTCTAGTCTCGGTGTTGGCTCAACATCCTGTGATTCTGGACAAATCATTTAATCTCCCCATGCCTTCCAAAAAATGAACGTGTCCTTGTGTAATGTAACTGGTGCGCATGTAAAGCACTCCAATACATTAGAGTCGAATTTGCGCTATGTAAAATTGCACAAAAAAAGGATGAGAGTATTTGGAAAGGAATGCCCTGAAATGGTTTGAGATACTTATAGGAAGAGGTTTCTCTCAAAGAAAAAACAAAGCAAGGATAGAAAACAAAAATTACATTGCACATAAGGAAAGGAATTTCTTCATGTGCAATTTTACAGATGTAAATGCCTCCCCGTTATCTGATGCCAGAAAGGTGTCTTGGAATTTGCTTGGAAGCATTTCACTGTTGCAGGTGTCAAGGTGTACTCTAGAAAACCTTTTAGAAAACTAGAATCTCGGAAATCGGCACCAATGTGAGGTAGTAAACTGGTGGGTGCTTACTTTCAAACTTTGAGGAGATTGGCTTATAGTGTCTGGTAAGTATTGAACAGTTTGTCAATCAAGGATAAGCTGCAGTCACTTTACCAATATAAATTTCTTACACAAAACACACATTTGATATTTTTTTAGCTGGATGACTTCATCTATTTTATATTTCTGATTTGAATGTAATTATATGTCTTCCCTATTAGACGATTTGTGACTGGATAGATGATTCTAGCAGTCTGGATGGGCCATATTTAATACATCATTGCAAAACAATATCTGAAAATGATGGCAGTGATATTTATGTGAAGACAGGATCTATTTCTTTAGAGAGCCACCAATGAAACCAGCAGACACAATATTAGTAAGGATCAACACTTAAACATTTGATGTCATTCATGACATTTTCTCCAATTAAAATCTAGCTACACATGGCACACTCATGTTTCATCTATTCGATATAACATATTTGGCATGAAAGCAGCAGTCTTCATTCAGTAAGCCAAGACAAGAAAACATGTTTCCTGACTGGTTTGGCATCGTCTCGGTTATCCAGACCTTCCTATTGGCACTTCCACAGAAAACATTTGTGTGCAGGTATTCCATGCCTTATCTGTTAAATTGAATAGATCACTTTTCTCTGAACCACTGGCCCAAAGAATTGTTATGTTGAGTTTTCAGTAATATGGCTAGGCGGTGCCATGTCTATATGTTGACATTTGCTTTTGACCCCTGCACATGATTTTAGTATTTACCATTGTTGGAAAACGAGACAGCATCTGTGAGGCTTGACTACATTAGTCCTTCACTGGGAACCAAACACCCAATTGTAGCGCCTGGCGTTCAGAGGGTAGCGTTGCAGAGCAGTCTGAGGCTTACTCAAGGGAGGTGGTGTGGGCTAGTAATCGCCAATTGCAGGTGCGCAGCAATAACACTCAGTAATTGATTATCCAGTCTGTACTTTGCTTTATAAAAGTAAGAGTACATTTATTAAACACACACACTACTCAATACTATGCACCAATTTACAAATATACATAAGATGTTGGAATTACTTTGTGACATTGCATAACATCTCCACCCCTCCCGCAAGGGGAGTGGGGTCTGGTAATACCACTCCCATGTATGCACATCATCTTGCCCCCAATCCAGTTAGTTGAACATAACCTGGAGCGCACCATCCCAGTGGTGACACACCCCATTGTCTCAACAAACATTTAAAATAGGTAACCCTGCCTTGGTAACACACAACCCTGACTGAGCATTTCCTACAGACCATGAAGTATACACCTCTACATCTTAAGGGCTACCAGTCTGGGTTCTTCAACTAAGCACAGCAGCAAGAATACATGTTCACGCATCACTTTAGAATGACAGTACTCATCACATTTGTGTATCATTAGAATGCATTGCAATTACAGCCCCTAAAGGCTTCACAGATGAAATCACAGGATTACGCATATACAGCCAGTCACTTTAGCAGGAATGTCTGGCAACATAACCCCACTTTTCTTATGACATCACCTTACACATGTGACCTTTAGTCCCTCTAAAAGAAATAACCATAGTAATTGCAGTTCTGGTAAATTTACACCTCTTCACCTCCAGGGGATGCCCTTCTCCAGACATCCCCAGCTCATCCTTTCACTCCTTGAGGCACTTCTCAATACACCACCAGCTGTAGAATGAAAGTTCCAGACCAGGGGGTGTTAATGCTTATGCTAAGCCCTTGAGGGGTTATTCTCTCAGGTCCGCTAGAAACTTAGGGGGGTACTTTCCTCTTCGTGCTGGGGGAGACAGCGTTTCTCCAGCATCTCCCCATGCACCCTGGCACTCACTTGATGGTGACCCCGTCCTCCTGGGGCCACCACGCACAGAGAAAAAGCGGTTTGCCCTTGCAGGTCAGTCCTGGCGTGCAAGGCATTATGGGATCCTTTGCTTACCAGAGCAGATCCTCCTCCGCTGCTCTGGGAAGAGCCGCTCTCGCCCCGTTTCAACCTCGTAGGGGACCCCCAGGTGAGTGCGTGGCTCGGGGAGCCCATCCCCAGCCGATCCGCTTCTTGTCGGGGGACCAGTCCCACCCAGGCCCCGAGGTGCTCCTCTATTGTTCTCGGGGTCCCGGTCCCACCCGAGACCCCTGCATGCCTTTTTTGTTGGAGGGAAGCCTGGGGATCCCACCCCCGGCTTCCCCCGCCTGGTCCCTGCCCGGCCATCACCCCGCGTGCTGCCACGGGAGCCGGCCCTGCAGTTCTGGTCTTCCCGCTCCAGCGCGCAGACATGGAGACCAGTGCGGCTCCTCCTCCTCTCACCGCTTCGGGGGCCCGGAGACGGGGTCCCAGGCCCCAAACTCCTCTTCACAAGGGGGTGCGACGGCACCCCAACTTCTCTCCTTCTTTGGGACCCGGGGATGAGGTCCCAGGCCCCTGGGCACCTCTTTGTCATGCTCCCCGATTTTACTTCTTCGGGGGTTGGAGTCCCAGGCCCCTGGGCAGATTTTTGCGGGGGGGCGTGGTGTCGCTCCCCCAACTTTCATCTTCGCGGGGGCACTATAGCACTCCCCCACCTCCTTCTACACACGAGGCCTGGAGTTGGGATCCCGGGCCCCTCCCCCTACACCTCTTCACGGGGAGTGTGACGGCGCTCCAAGGCTTCATGTTCGGCGGGTGCCATGGTGGGCTCCTGGCACCCTGCGGGGGGCACATTCTTCACAGGGAGCACAACGGCGCTCCCCAACTTTACTACTGTTAGGGGGAGCCCTCGGAACCTAACCCACCCCAGGGGCCCATTAAAGACCGGTGGTGGAGCCCCACACACTTCGTCGTCGGTCTTCTTGGAGGTCAAACGTCGCCTACCTTCTGGGGGGCATATCTCAGCCCCCAGGGTACCATTCTGCACCATTTATGCCTCCTCTTGCTCCTGGTGGTACTCCCAGCTACTGGGAGCACTCTCCTTTGTCCTCTGGTTCTCCCAGAGGGTAGATTCTGCAGGGGACTGTCTTCACTGACTTCCTGTGCCAGCCGTTTGCCTGGCTCACCTCCTGGGCCTCTCTTCTCCCTGCGGTGAGGCCCCTGCTTCTGCGCACTGGTCCTGGATTCTTCTCCTGGCGCTGTTCAGGATCCTGGGGCAGTCAGGGGGTTCCTCCTTCCAACTGCCCATTGCGCAAGGCTCTAGCACCTTCTGCTTCAGCAGACCACACCCCAGAGAGTGCTTCTCTTCCTGTGCAAGCACTTTTTAAAAGTTAAGTAGGGGGCTGGCAGGAAGTCTCTGTTTGTCCTATCAAACAGCAACACATCACCTCACTGCCCCTGCTCCCTCCTTCCTGCCCAGCCTCTGGGTTTGTTCAAAATGGCGTCATCCAGGGTCTCTTGCCACATGGTCTCTGAAAAGCCCCTTCCCCTCTCGCTGCCTTCCCTCCTTGGTGCAGCCTAGTGCTTGGCACCCATTGATAGCTGCTGAGGGATGAGCCTGTAGCCCCACCCATCTTCTCTTCATGGCAAGGAGGCCTTAGCTTGTGGAAGAAAGGCTATCAACCCATCCTGCTGAGGTCAGCCCTCAGCCAGACCCTGGTTATGGCTGATTCAGAGAAATGTAACATTTCTGGATGACCCGAAAGCAGTACAAATATGGCTTTGGACTCTGCAGAATACTTCTTCTCACATCTGTTACATGGGACTTTAGTGCTTGTCTGGAATCTGTAGGCCTTAGGAAAGTAAAATTAGCACATGTGCTCCCTATCCCCCTAAGAGAATAATGGAATACAAACTGTAAAGCACACTGACTTTCCCTGGCATGTTTCTTCCCACTGTATAAAGCCTATTCCATGTCACTACCCCATTCTGCATAAGTTCTGCCACACCAGTCTATCTGCACCTGCTCCTTGGCTGCACACGCTAGGAATCTCCCCTGCACAGCCCCTACACGTATGCACATGCATTTACACATGTGTCTGCATGTCCCCAGCTCAGTGTCCCTTACTCCAGCTGCTGGTCAAACAAGGGGGACACCAGTAAAATCCCCATGCAGTCTCTTTCATGATGAGTTTACTGTGGGTAAGTCCTAACTTATGATGCTCCCCCACAGTAAAAGCTCAACAATTAGGTGCTAAAAAAGCAAAAAATCTGGGCGGCCCATAGTGTCAGAACCACCTTCTAACAACCATAGAGATCTTGAGTTATATACACTGACATGGATCCTGTGTAACAACACTTAGGACACCACTGCTCGAGGCTCTGTGTAAACACATATTTTACACTGAATGCGCTATTATAATGTCACACCACTACATTGTCACCATGCTACTCTCATTTGGCTTTGCTTATTTATATCCTGCCAGATGACTTATTTCACTCTGATGTGTAACAGTCATTTTCTTAGTTAGTATTTTGGACAGATGCTATCTGCATACAGACCTCCTGAAACAGTTGTACATTTCTTTTACACTTCTTTAATTTATAGATAAAATAATACAAACATAGCTATCCTGAAAAATAAAAACAAAAGACCAATATGAGGCTTGGTAAGCGTGCCCTGAATCCAGACCCCCGAAGTGGGGAGATCCACAGAGGGCC
Source organism: Lissotriton helveticus (assembly GCF_964261635.1). Taxonomy (NCBI): domain Eukaryota; kingdom Metazoa; phylum Chordata; class Amphibia; order Caudata; family Salamandridae; genus Lissotriton; species Lissotriton helveticus. The sequence goes on along the minus strand of NC_136068.1, from coordinate 188,658,703 downwards.
CCAAATTAAATTGCTCAAAATTAATGTATTTTGACTTGGGGTCCACGAATTACAAGTGGGGCTCATAAGTACCAAAAGGCCCAGCCTCCCAATCTATATGCTCCATATTCCTTTGTGCTGTCACCTGGGTCAAGGACTATTGAAGACAGTTCAACTTGATTTTACGTGTTTCATAGTCTATGGTCCTGCTATGAGGGTTGCAGAGTGTGGGTACCATTATGGATGCATCAGTTCTGCTACCTGGATAACCAGACCATGGACTATCAAACTCATAGACCCATGTTGAGCCCTCTTTGGTAGTCCATAGTGTTGGTATTGAGGCCCTGAACTACTAGTGCCCTTTTAGGTGTGTTAAGTCAGCAGTCTCGGAAAATAGTCAACTGACTACCAACACATTTGAGGACTGTTAAAAAATGTATGAACTAACAAATGATATTTTAAAATTGTTATTGTAAGAATGAGGGCAAGACTTATTCTGTAGGCTGCAGATGTATGTGTGGGTCAGTGCAGTATGTTACAAGGTAAAGAGCATTGTAAGCATTTCCTCTGAAAGCTCAGACAACCTTCCACCACATCAGAAAGTGCCTGCCCCAATGTAAGATTGTGAGAAGCAGGAGAAACTGAGTAGATGGGATTTTGTGTTGCAGCTTGTAACCCACTCTAAACAATGACAGAAAGTGCACAGAAAGAAACTTTACAGTGCCATCTTCCGCTCTTGCTTTTGCAATGTGTATATTGAGCGAGAGGCGATCTACACTGTGGAGAGAGCAGAGCCTGAGAAGAACACATGGAATTCAATCATTAGAGAGTTCTTCAGCATCCTTCCGAAAGGAAGAAGCTGAATCCTAGGGCAGTCATCTGTAATATCTGAGCTGAGCACAGGACAAATAGGGCTGTACTCCTTCAGCACTTCAACCAAGCGACAACAACACCTCAATAAGAAGCATGAGAGCAGTACTTAAGGTACTAACTGAAGATATCAACTGCTGAAGCAGAGAAGGCTACAACTCTGACAAGTGTTGCTGCTGAGGTGCTGAAGTAAGGAGTAGAATAAAACAATATTCTCCTCAAATTGTTTGCATTGTACAGCATGGAGTGCTTGGTCAATGTACAAACAATTCAGAATGAAAAGGGGAAAGAACATTTCAAGAAATTCCATCAGTAAAAAAATGTTTTTAAGCACCAAAACCCAACAAAATATAAAATCCCCCCAAAAAACACCGGAAGCTCACAAAAAATACAGATAAAGAGACAACCACTGGCAATTGCCAGTTCCACAATCTATAACTCGCACAACAGCCATGCAGCCCACAATACAATGAAAATGCAATGCTTATAATGTCACAATATTTATACCAATAAATTACAGCACCTTAAAGTGTGTTATTAAAAATGCATACTCAAACCAGCAAATATTACTAAATTCATTGTTGTAGCATTGATATTGTACTTAATAATGTGATATGTATTTGTCATTTGAAATGTAATCAGTGATACCATGAGTGCTGTCATTGACCATGTCATGAGTGATGTAATATCTAGGTCATAAGCAGTGCATTGCGGGGACGTAAGTTATGGTTAGCTCAGGTAATTTCTATGGTTTTGTACATGTGAAATCAGAGCCTAAGTATAACTAAATAAATACATAAATGTGTGTGTGAGTGGCTGAATGGGTCTGTGAGTGAATGTGTAAGTGGTTTTGTGGGGTGTGAGTGACAGTATGGGTCAGTAAGTGGGTTTGTGATTGGCTGTATGGATCTTTGAGAGGGTGTGTGAGTAGCTGTATGGTTCTGTGAGTTGGTGTGTGAGTGTCTGTGTTTGTCTGTGAGTAGGTGTATGAGTGCCTGTGTGGGTATGTCAGTAGGTGTGAGAATGCTTGAGTGAATCTGTGAGAGGGTGTGTGAGTGCCTATGTGGGTCTGTGAGGTGGTTTGTGACTGTGTGGATCTGTGAGTGGGTATGTGAGTGTTTTGTTGGTCTGTGAGTGGGTGTGTGAGTGCCTGAAAGGACCTGTATGTGGTTCTGTGAGTGCCTGAGTGGGTCTGTTATTGGGTGTGTGAGTGTCCTTATAGGTGTATGAGTGGGTATGTGGGTGCCTATGTAGGTCTGTGAGTAGGTGTGTGGGTGCATGAGTAGTTGTGTGAAAGCCTGTATGGTTCTGAGAATTGTTGTGGGAGATCCTGTGCAGGTTTGTGAGTGGGTGTGTGAGAGTCTGTTGGGTAGCAGAGGGGTAGAAATTACTATTCCCACTCCAATAAGTGCAACAGTAGGGAAAGTGTTGGATTGTGTAGGGGTCAAAATTACTATTTCCACTCCAATGAGTACAACAGTAGGGAAAGTGTTGGATAGCGGAAGGGTAAAACTTACTATTCCCACTCCCGTGAGTATAACAGTAGGGAAAGTCTTCGACAGAGGAGGGGGGAAAACTACTATTCCCACTCCAGTGAGTGTAACAGTAGGGAAAGTTTTGGATAGCAGAGGGGTAAAAATTACTATTCCCACTCCAATTAGAGCAACAGAAGGGAAAGTGTTGGATAGTGGCAGGATAAAATTTACTATTCCCACTCCAATCTTTGCAACAGTAGGGAAAGTGTTGGATAGCAGAGGGGTAAAACTTACTATTCCCACTCCGGTAAGTGCAACAGAAGGGAAAGTGTTGGATAGTGAAAATTTACTATTACCACTCCAATCAGTGCAACAGTAGGGAAAATATTGGATTTCCCACTCACACACCACAGAACCACTTACAAACCCATTCACACACCCATACATCAACTCACACACCCACTCACTCACCCTTACAGCCACTCACACATTCACTCTCCATATAGCCACTCACACCCACTCACTTACCTAAGCACACACTCAAACAGCTTTTCACTCACCCATACAGCCACTCACACACCCACTCACTGGCAATACAGCCATTTACGCACCTATATAGCTACTCACGCATTCACTAACACATCCATGCAGCCACTCACACCCCCATACAGCCATTCAGATATCCACTCACAAACTGCTACAGTCACATAGCTACTCAAATATATAGAGCTGGGGATCAATACCTTAGTTGTCCCTTGCGTTTCTTCTTGCAATTTTTCTTATTGTTTCGTTATTTTTCTGTCTTTAAACAAATGGCCTGATTCAAAGTTTGGTAGACGGAGTACTCTGCCTCAAACTTGTCCAAGTATCCTACCTGTCAAACTGACGTGCCACCCCTACTAATTAAAGCCATTGGGACTGTCATGTTTCCAACATTGATGCCCTTCGCTGCACGAAACGGGGAACATCCTTTACAACGCAACCGCTACAACGCGGTTGCGTTACAACGCAGCTTTAACAACGAAAGTCGTTACAACGACTTTCGCTGGAGGGCGCTCTAGGATAGGGGATAGTTTAATTTACTATCCAACACCTTCCCGACTATCCACGGGGACTGGTGTTGGAATAGTAAATTAAACTATTCACTATCAGCGCCCCCCAACGCAAGTCGTTGTAACGACTTGCGTTGTTAAAACTGCGTGGTAAAGGGACGCGTTGTAACGGTACACGTCGTACCATCATACATCTGCAGGAAACCATATTCCTATTACCTCAAGCTATCCACCTTATTTAGAGCAGATGTTCTGATGTACTTTTTTTTATTATTTGGTACCGCTTTGGAAATCCTTGCATGCCGTACAGAAAATCGTTAAATCACACCTACACACTGGGAGAAAACTCCGAGGCTCTCAAGATAATTCGTTGTTTTTTTTCTCAAAAACAAACTCCTACTTTAGGAGTTTGTTTTTGAAAAACAAAATACTTTGTGAGAGGCTGCTTGAAATATGGTGGCCACTCAGCAAACTTTCAGTGCCTTCAGAATAGCTGCTGTTGTGGTTATGGTAATTCTAAGCCATTAGTACTATTTCTTAGTGCTTATAAGTGTCATATTTTTCTGTGATGTGCATTAAAACATAACAATTTTTTTATAGGTCTTACATGTACATATGCCTGCTTTGAACAAACCACACTGTTTTATGAAAATCATATGTGATGCAAAGTTTTTATTTAAATTATACATTTTTATTGTAGACATAAGACTGCCACATTTAGGCAGCATCACACCTCTCTTTTGCCGCATTTTATTTTTCTCGTTATATTCCTACAGTAAAAAATAAACAAAATGTAGCCATCAAACCAGCTTTCCAATGCTAAATCCTCTGGCTTTGCCAATGCTTGATCTTCAATGTATGCGTTGGAAAGCAGGGTCATGTGCTCGTAAACTTTATAGGAACACATATTAATATGTTTAATGCTTGAGATCCTGTCTTTAACAGCAACATATTACTGAAGGACCCCTTGGGCTACATATGTATATCTGCTGATTAATTCCTGTTACTTTCTATAATACTTGAAGGAGTTTGAATGCTTCGATCATGTCTCGCCTCTCATCTCTTCCATCCATTTATCTCTTAATGGCACACTGAGTCCTCCCTCCCAGGACTATCAGTTTAACCTCAATTTTCATTTAAGTTAAGGGGAGGAATAGAATTGAATTTCCACTCTTAACCACATAACATTTAAATAAAATTGGGCGTGTATGCTTACTGCTGTCGTTTTGCATACAGCGCGTCTGTCTACAGATTTCCCATAGGTTTGGAAAAATGTATATTTTTTACCTTTGTTTTTCCTATATCTGCCTCTAAGAGTCTTCAGGAGAAGGTGGGCTCTACTAGTTCCCGCCTAGAGTAACCTCTTAGCACTGTGACCCTCCCCCTCGGTATTCAGATGGCTGATCATAATGCCACCAGGAGCATTACCTTTATTACTTCAGTACGTGCAGTGGCGCAGGAGTCCTGGGGTTTGAGGGAACCACCCTGCTCCACAATAAAGGTTGCCTTTTATAGCCCAACCGTGGGTGGGCGGTGGGGCAACAGTGTCCATTATTTAGCTTGCATCAGTCCCCTGGCTCCTCTTTTACATCACTGAAGACTGCGTGATGAGACATAACCATTACATATATAAACAATAATAAATAATTCCTATTTGCAAAGTGCAAATTTATCACCCCCTTAAGGGTTTCAAGGCGCTGGAGACAATCGGGGACATTAATTGACCTATTGCCCAGAGTCACATGATGCTGAGCTAAGCTGCCGCTGGTGATCAAACCACAACACCTGCGCTCTGGAGTCAGAAGCTCTGGCTGCTGCGCCACACCTCTCCCTCATATGACACCCTCTTATGAGTAGGTGTTGGTGGAAGGTAGAGAAAAGACCATCCCTGGCAATTGACTAAAGTTGGCAGAGGTGCATTCTTGGGAGGTGGTGGCTAGATGAAGGTTCTGGTTGAGTGCCGAGTCACAGGAATCCTGCAGTTTAATATTATGCGTCACGGGGATGTTTCATGGGAAGCTTTTTTCCAGTACAGAGGAGCATCCTTGTATGTTCTTGAATTGAAAATTCCAGCAGTAGCATTCAATCAGGATAAGATCGGACAGAAGATTGTGTTCCCACCCCTGTTGGACCTGTCGAATACGGTGTCCCTTGCTCACTTTGCCACTGGATTAAAGCAAGCCTGGCTGAAGACAGTCCTAGGAAGCTTGTTTCCGGTCCAGGGAAGGCATGGCTTGGCAGTTCGGGCTGGACTGTTCCCATGAGGCACAGGGTCAGACTGATTTGCATATGGCCATGTCTGAACTGGGGTGGCAGAATGGGTTAAAGAATGGTGATGGATTAAACCCAGATCTGTTGACTGAGTGTGAGTGCTTGATTGGTTCAGATGCTCCGTCAATCACCACCCCCGTTTGTACCGAATACGGTGTGTTGGGCAGGGCAGCACAATGCTGCTTTGGATGAAGATTGGACCCCTTTCTGGTTCAAGTGCTGGAGCTCCTGCATAATACATTTAACTGTGGGGTTTGAAGGGGGGTCTTGAAAAATTCTGTTAGATGGACAAATCTAAACATTGCTGACTGCTGGTGGAATCTGTACAAATCAAGTATTTGAGAGGGGGGGTCACCATATTACAGGTTGAAGGGGAATCCCATGTAATACTGATTGAGGTAGGTCGTGCAAATTGCTGGAGAAATGAGGCTTCCACCAGCCCCTGCCCGTCCAGGTAGGAGCAGTGGGGCCTGGTTGGGGGGGGGGGAAATTGACAGTAGACCACAAGGTAAAATTAAATAAATTATTAATGTTCCCTGGTTGTCGTCTGTCGAAATCCCCCCCACCACTTCTACATGCACTGGCCGCGGCTGGTTCCCACACATTGTTGGCTCAAGGTTGGAGTGCTTGTGGTGGGGATGCCTAATAAGCATGCTCAGTACTCCAAGACAATGCTATTTGAGAGGTTTTCTGGCACAACACATAATGGCGCAACATGATGCGGGTTTATGCACAATACTGGCTGATCAAGGTTTCAGCATAGCTGCGAATGATGGAAATCTGAATCGTTCTGCCTGTTGTGGGGTTTGTACAACACTGCTTGACTAAGGTGTTTGCACATTATTTGTTTATGAGGCCTCTTCAAACTTCATAATGGAGGCATTGTCATAATGTTGATTGGTGATGTTAGAATGTACCCCTATAGTATACTGCTTGGAAGGTATTACCACTCTTAATAGATTTTGATGCAAATTTTATTGACTAAGGCTCACGCAAAATCGTGGCTTATGCAGGGCACATACAAAATGGTGGCTTAGAGGTTCTCTTGAAGATTTGTAACTCCTGCCAACTTAAAAATTGAGAGTGTGGGGAAGTGGGTGGAGCTAATTGCTGAGAACTTCCCAGAGATACCCCAACCAACACCCCTCTTCCAAAAAAACACAAAACTTGCTGTGGCTGCTGCCAATGAAATGTGGTGCTTTCACATCCTTTAATGGATATAGGCTGCTTAGATCCTCTAAAGATGAACTGGAAACCAACTCACTGCAGAGGGTTCCAGCTCCTTCTCTCCCATTGTGTGATATCAGCTGATCACCGGGTCACTGTTTGAAGAAAGCCAATAGTGTGTGACAGATGGTACCACCTTCTCAGTTGGCAGCTCTTCTTTGGGAATGAACTTCTGCACATTCACAATTCACCTCTGGGTGACCAGGCAGTAAAGACTAATGGGAGTTATTAATTAATATTGATTGAGGGGGCTTTCTTCAAGCTACTGGCCATACCAGAGGTCCCTTTCCAAAATGTATTGTTAAGCCTCTTCTATGGCTAATAGGGGGGATAGAAAAGGCCAATTAGCTAGGCTTCCCACATAGGAAAATGGCCTATGTTATGTTATGTTATGTTAACCTCAATTAATAACACACAGAGCTACTCGGAAGTGTCCCGGCCTTTGTGTCATGGGCAAATGCATGAGATACAAGAAGGAACCAAACACAATTTCTAAGCAGTGCAAATTCAGAAGAAGATACAAATCTATGATTCTCCCAATTAAGAAGATGTCAAGAAGGTGTCAGAAATCTCCACTGCTTCAAAGGATTGTCTGTAAGCAAAATATAAATGTAATCATCCTTACTAAGGGGAGTAGAAAGGGAACATAGAGCACCAGAAATTGCTAGGCAAATTTGGTGCGTGAAAGAGACGAGCGGATCATGTTGTGCGTGGAGAGCAAAACGCGCATTCTGCTCCCAGAGGGGAGGTCAGAGGGAAAAGGAACATTAAATTAATTTTTCTTGAGCAACTCAAAAAAAAGAATGCCAGAATATGGTTATTAGATCGAGAAGCTAGCCCGGTGGAAAACGCGTGGATTGATATGGAAGCCTAATCAGAGGGTGGCGGGGAACAGGACATATCAAAGCGGCGACATGTCTCTGAGCAATGGCAGATCAGAGGACAGTGAACCAAGACTGGAGACATTAAAGCAGGCCCGTCACGCAAATTACAATCTTCTCAAGTTGAAAGTGAAGCGGGAGGGTTGCCTGAGAGAGATAGTGTGAGAAGGCTGGCGTCGCTGAACCGCATTCATGATGGAGCTCCATGGCCCTAAAATTACATGTATGAACAAAGTGTAGGGTGAGCCGTGTAAGAAAGAGTATGGCACAGAAGAAATTTACAGGCAACAATCACCAGGGTGGGGGGCGGGGCGATAATTAGTGCCGGGGAAACTCGTCTCGCAAACAGCTGGGTACCATTATGTGGTGATGGGACAAAGTGACTTGTAAATTGAACATGGGAAAGAGGTGGTGGCATCGAGCCTCATTTAAAGGGTCAGAACTGTCAAAAATCTGAAAATGTCACATGAACCCTTGTCTAATTTACCCACCTTATTTAAAATTACAGGGTCCTGTGCCTACAAGGTTCGGACACCGGCATCGCTAAAAAATGGACATTGAACAAGGCTGTAAGAGCCCCTTTTTTGTCATTTACTGGCTGAAGAAATATCCCCTAACTTCCAGCCTGTTATATGCTAGTGCTGCAACATAGTGCCACCAGAAGTCCATTTTTGACACAGAGGCTAAGTGACAGGTGGCTACCATTGTTTACCATTGATGCTCCAGGGCATAAAGCATTATTTTTTTCCTTTTGACTACAATGTTGCCACTCGCTTTTATATTTACCTTGTCAAGTTGTTATGCTTTTAGCACTGGATAAAGTAGCTATATGAACTGTTGAATAAAATATCCTACTAATTGCATTAGGATTTGTCCAGTGAGATACTGTTTATGAATTTATCCAACAAATTATGCTGTTTCACATTTACTAATTACATAGACCACATAGACCACGCCTTGAGTAAGGCTTCTCAAGACACACCCATTTTAAGGCCCGCCGTCTTTTTCATCTCACTTAAAGCTCTGCTGGGGAATGGTTTTCTTGACATCAGAGGCTTTGCTATTGTGAAAATCATTGTATTGGAACCTCTGACACTGCTTGCACCGGAGTCCATTATGTCCAGATCTGTCACCAGTGTCCATTATGTCCAGATCAGCCACTGGCGTCCATTATGTCCAGGTCTACCACCGGCGTCCATTATGTCCAGGTCTGCCAATGGCGTCCATTATGTCCAGGTCTACCACGTCAATCAAGGCATTCCCAGAATAAAAAATGTACAGAAATGTCCAAATTACAAAAGGAAATATTACCATAATGAAAAGGGCATTCCCTACGTGTTTTTCAGAAGATCCAGCCCACAATTTTCTGGACTGTCTTCGGAAAAATACGAGAGTGAGGGACTATACATTAAAGAAATTGTTTGTCCTCTCTACTGGTTGTTTATCCGTGATACCCGGATAGTAACAGTAGTTATAATTGTTATAGTTTCTTCCTCTGCAAGTGGGACTTGTGGTCTAGTAGGCAAAACTTACTGAGAGGAGGTGGTGTCACCAAATGACTTCCTTTCCACCCATATGGGTGACTGCGTGCTGTCTACGTACTAAATGTCAATAGTACCAACTGCGAATATTATATATCATGCTGACATAAACATCGAACACCAATGTCTGGTCAGCAGTATTACTTTTAGTAATGATTCTTTCCATTGGACACTTAATAAAACAATTAACATCAAGCAGCAATTAGCAACATGAAACCCTTTGTCCAAATGAGTTGAATGGGATAGATTCAAAAGTGAACTTTCCCTCACTGCTGATTCATTTGGATTCTCTCTGGACACTACCTTAAACTCAAAGGGGCAGATTTACAAGCCCCTTGCGCCACTTTTGTGTCACTTTTTCCATGTTAAAAGTGACGCAAAAGTGGCGCAAGGGGCTTGTGGATCTGCCCCAAAGTACACATCTTTAGGAAAACCTCAACATCATGCTATCAGCTCTATGCTGATGAAAGTGGAATAATTAATTCCAGATTGGGACTTCAGAACTTCTTTTCAAGCAGTTGTACTCTTACATCTGTGAGAGAGCACAAGTTTGGGAAAAAAATGTATAAGTACGCCATATTTACAAGCACGTAGTTAGTTAACATGTACTTTGCACCAGAGTGTTTATATTTAGAAGTGAAATACACCGAGTGTCTTATATTCAGTGGTGAAATGCATAGAATGTTTAAGTAGAGTAACAATAATCATAACTGTGTGAGACTAATGTAGAAATGTTTGGGATGAAAATGAAAACCTCACGTTCTCATGTTACAGGAATAATGTAAGAGTTGAATGTAACTCTAAAACCCAGTATTTTGTGTAGGCCTCATGGCAATTCACAAGCAAATCTAAACGTGCTGCTAAAATAATGTGAGACAAGGTTGACATGGTTCTTTCAAAATGTACTATTGAACTTAGGGTTAAAGGTATATGCTTTATAGATGTGTTATTTTAGAAACGTATGCTAGTTAAGAATGTTTGCTGTTTAAATCAAGTTAACGTTTTAAGAGTGCAGGAACCTGCTGCATGTAAATCAAGTAGGCCAGAGCAGATAATGTCATGTAGTTTAAATCGTCATGTGCTCGTTAGAGGAGAGGTCGTGAGGTGTCCAGTATGGAGCTCTGAGAGTGTTTTATGGCCTAAGATATGGTGAAGTCTGGAATTTGAGGCCCACTGCAGGACGAGTTGTATGCAGGTGCGAGGGTCCTAATCAGCTCGAATGAAAGGGACTTTGTTCAGTGGCGCCTTGCGCAGGCCTGTAGGAGTTTCCAGGAATTTCAGGGGGTATCAGCGCACGGAAGAAGAAGCCTGGGAACCAAGGTCAACTTTAACGAGGGTCTTCAAGAGTACCATCATGGAGTTTGCCGCGGAAAGATGTACCACGTGAGGGGCGTCCCAAGGGGCGTTTCTATTGGAAATGTGATTTGGTATTAGGGAAAGTGACCCGGGAGGAGAGCAGAGCAGATGATTTTGGGAGCCTAAGGAAGCGGATGGGTAGGCAGATAGGCTGATCAGGAGAGACCCATTATCAGAGAAGAGACAAAGAGAAGTGCGTGATCTTCTTAGGAAATCACCACGGCTGACACCTAGAGGGTTAAGATCTTGCTAAGTAGGGATGTCATTTAGTGTAGTGTAGGGACAGACTAACCTTAATTTTCTTTTCTGTAATGACTTTGAGGTTGCAACTTGTATCCATTTTAGCAACCCTGATGGTATTCGAACTTGTACTTATTATTTTGTTCTTCAGACTCAGACTATTCAAGAAATTCATGTTCATAGTGATACCGATATACCTTTTGAATCTCATTTTGAGAAGTTTGTATCTTCAGTTATCTTTGACTTTATATTAAATCTTTAAAACTTAATTTTGGTCAGTGGTCATTTAGAGTGGTGTAAGTTCTTAAACAGATTGTTTATTGTGAGATTACCTTTTACTCAAGACAGGTACCAACGATTCGGTCGACAGGAAATGGGATTTGGTAAGATAATTAGTAACCAGTAATCCCGCGTTAGCAGTTGGTAGCAGAGTGAGGATGGTTATCTTCTTGAGGAAGGTAATCTAGAGAGGTTAGTTTACCCCAAGGCCCGAGACGTCGAGAGACGAGCAGCGGAAGAATCGTGTGCCGAAAGGTGCAGACGGTGCGAGAAAAGCAGCAGTATCGGAGAGTGAGTATAAAAAGGGTCATGCGTGAACAGATTGCGGTGTTTTGTGTTGTATTTGTATTGTAATGTCTTGCGGAGTTGAATGCCTGTAGTGTGAAAGAGAGAAGGTTGTGAGCGCGCGCAACCTGGTAAACTGGTAACCTGGTAAACGGGTGTACTGGTGAAATCTTAAGTTCAGGCCAGAGCTTAAGTGGTTTTGGGTGTATCGAACATCCAGGGTAGTTGTCGACCATAGTACGGAGGTCACGAGGTACCATTGACCGCCGTGGATCCAAGATAGGGGGAGTGTAAGAGTGAGTGTATGAGTAACGGACGCTGGTCGAAAGTTACTGTGTGTGAGTAACCTATCGGAGAAGGCGATTGTCTGGAAGTAATTGGAAAGACATTTCGCCAAGTTAGGGTGACAACTACAGAAAGACTGTGGGCGTACAGTCAAAGAAAGGTGATCGCTTGGACGGAAGTAATCATTTTTCAGAGTATGAATGGGATGCGTGCATGACCGAGGAGACGAGCTGAGAAAGGAGGGGAACTGCTGCGAAGGGGGACGGGTGACGTCGGCTAGAGCCGCGCTGTGATTGAGCGGTTGGTGTGACGTTAGCTAGAGCCGCGCTCTGGTTGGGCGGCTAGAGTGACGTCGGAGGAAAGTCGCGTACGGATAGGCCAGTTAGTGAGAACGGCGCTGAGATTGGTGGAATATCATCAGGAAGTAAACAAACGCGGAGAAAAGAGAAATCATGAAGTGTTTTAAGTGTTTGAAAGGGATTTTTAAACGTAAACGAAGTGAACATTATTACGGGGAAGAGGCTCCCCCAGAGGGTACGCCAGCTCATTATATGGCAACGAATGTGGGGCTGCATACGATATTGTGGATTGGGGCTTGGAATAAGCTTACGGAAGGAAATGAGGAAATGCAGTTCCCGAAGTATGGAACGTTCAAGTTAGAGGTGTTACATCGGCTAAAAGCAACCATGTCCTCATTGAAACCCTCACCTAGACCAACACAGTTTGAGGCTCTTAATGCATGGATTAAGGCTGCACACGACCGAAATTTGAACAGGCGTCAACAAAGGCTGACGCGATCGGTAAGGGCAGTGCGAGATTCCAAATGGGATGAGGAGGAAAAGCGTTGGAGGGTACAGACTATTGAGGTGGAGAAAATGTATCCGATGAGGTAGGTGTCAGGAGGAGGAAACCTCATGGAAGAAGACGAGGAAAGCGAGTCGGAGGACAATCTGATAAACAGATTGTTAATGGATAGACCACCTCCGAGAGTGGGATTGATAGAAGATAGAGGGCTCGCAAGGGAAGATGGGAATGAAATAGAGGGGTATACACCACTCCCTATATCGGAATGGACACCTAGCAAAGGCGGAGAAACACCTCCAAACAACACTGTACAGAGTGTAGTGGGAAGGTTTGTGGTGCAGAAAACGCCAACCACAGAAAGGGTTGAGTCTGTGGGATTGCCAGATGCTCTTCAAGTGCCTGTTACCATAGGACCCATAGTTTCGATCTATAATTCTGAGAGAGATAGAGGGGAACAACAAAGGCAATTGGATAGGGAAAGGATTGAGATGGAAAGGAGGAATAATGTGACGAATGCATGGAAACAATTACCAGGTTCGGTAACGTGGAACACCCCATTAGACACAACTGTCGGTCCCAATTCAGAACAGGGAGGTCCGAGAGGACCAATGGATCTAAGGGGACCGCGGCCAAGATCTTTTTCAGAGTTAAGAGCTGATTTGAGGGAATGGGACGGGTCCATAGTATCTCCGAGTAACAGGACAAGAACAGAACCAGAGTGGGAAAGCAGGGGCAATGGGACAGTATCTCATTGTGGGGCCAGCGAGAGTAGTCAGAGCCGGGAAGGCCAAAGTCAAGAGAATAGAGGGGATGCATGTCCTACAAATCAGAGAGAACAGCCGGAACAAAATACTAGGATTGTAGAATGTGAGGAAATGTCCCGTCTCTGGGGGAACGGAGGAGATGAGGCGGTACGGGCTTTTCAGAATAGGTTTAGGTGCCTTCATCATACACTTGGGGAAGACGTTCAACATTGGAGAAAGGAGAACAGCGATAGGTCCCGCCACGCCTCGAATACTCAGGAAGCACAGGGAAGTAGGGAAGAAAGAGGGAGTAATAGAACCTCTTACCCTCTATCCCGTGAAACTAGCCAGGATGGAGAGAGAGAGGCTGGGAGGCATGAAGGAGTGTTTCACCACCCACCCCGAGAAGATGGAAAGGCATGGGACTTAGAGAGATGGGAACAGGGGAGGACTCCCTATAATTCACCAATACCTAAACGTAGATCTCGGAGCTGGGATGGGAGAGATGCGGATGGAGGAGCTAAATTGAGTGTCTTGAAAGCTGAAATTAAGGCAAAAAGGCTTGATGTTACCAGTTTAAAATCAGATGTTGATGAGATAATAGATGGAACATTGCCTTTGGAAAGGATAGAATTGTATGAACAGGATGAGTTATTGTTCATGGCAAAGGATATTACTAGGAAAGCTAGAGCGGTTCATGAAAAACTGACTGATTTGGCAGACAAGTATGCCGTGGATTTGTCTAGGACAAGGGCATTGCAGAGCAACCACAGATTACAGTACGCAGACCAAGATCTAGATGAGAAGAGAACTGCTGGATTAAAAACACACATAAGAGAGTTGGTAACAGGGATAAGAGTGTGGAGAGAACTGGATAAATGGGAGGAAAGGTGGTCGAAAAAGGGCACGGTTAGGAGAAGTACAAATGTATTGACTCCTGAGGGAAGGGCAATGCATATGGAGGCATTCCCTTTGCGAGAAATATCAAATGGAAATTATGTACATGTGCCCTGGAGTAGAGGAGACTTAGCCGCATTTACCAACTCATTTCCGAAGTTGCGGGACAACCCAGTCGAGTGGTATAAGCAGGTAGAGAGGTTTGTTAAAATTTCGAAAGTACTGTGGATAGATTTGAACACGTTGTTTGACATCGTGGTCCCATCTGATTTGTGGACCCCGTGCAAGACTAGTGTCGAATGGCCAAATGCTGAACCATTGAGGGATGTTCGAACAAATGGACCATCTGAGATTGTCATGCGAAAGTATGAAAGGGTAATAGCATGGCTGAAAGATAAGGTACCACCACAGGATATAGATTGGGTAAAAATAGACCGAACAAGGCAGGAACCCAAGGAGACAGTTCACGAGTTTTATGAAAGATTGCTGAAAACATTCAAGCAATACAGTGGACTAGATGTAATGGATCCCAAAGACATAGGGCAGTTCGTGTCAAAGTTTGTCTTGGGGTTGAGGCCTGATATTTGTTTGATGATACAGCAACATTTAATCTGTTGGCAGAACAAACCACTAGATGAGATTTTACGATATGCGAGGTACTGCAGTGACGAGATAGATTCTAAAGCCAAGAATCTAAAGGAGAAATTGATGGTGGTGCAAATGCAGTCCGCTGGGAAGGGTGGCCAGCAGAAGCAGGGGATGGGACGAAAACCAAATGGTCAGAACAAAGATAATGAAGAAGGGCAGAGACCTAGGATAGACTTTGCCACTTTAAAGAAAACGACAAAGTGTCATCTGTGTCATCAGGTGGGGCATTGGCGACGCGAGTGTCCCTTTAACCCTGAAAACGGAGAGCAAGAAGTAGAAGAGCAGGTCCAAGAAGACCCAGTGCAAAAAGTGACAGTCCCAAGCAGTAAGGTGGCCAAAGGGGGGACTTCGGCTCCACGGGCCCAATTCCCACAGCCACCGAAGATAACAGCTGGAGGAAAGGTCTTTAAACAAATGCCTCTGTTTATCGAGGAAGAAAAATGTTATTACATTGATCCATTGACAGGACAACGGGTGAGCAGTGAAGAGGACTGTACCCTCGGGGCAGTTCTAGAAGTGGATCAGAGAGGGCCATTTGTTGAGGCAGAAGTGGCAGGGTGTCCCACTACGTTCTTAGTGGATACTGGGGCTACTCGTTCGACTCTGAGATCAGCGGTGGTTCCAGACTTGCCAATGTCAGGGGAAACAATTCAGGTGATAGGAGTTGCAAATAAGAGAATGACTAGTCCCTTGACAGAACCAGTGTCTGTGAAAATTGGAAACCACATGAACGAACATCAGTTTGTGGTTTGTGACTCGAGTCCGGTATGTCTGTTAGGAAGGGATTTGTTGTGCAAATTGAATTGCACCATATACTGCACCCCGCAAGGAGTGGAGGTACAGACTACCGACGATGATGCTACCTTTAAGGTGGCCAATTCAAAATTCTGTGTAGAACTATATCCTACTCTGACTGTAGAAGATCTTCCACAAGACTTAAGAGATGCAGTGGCGTCAGAGGTGTGGGATTTCACAGGAGAAGATATAGGATTGATTAAAGGGGTAGAACCGGTAAAAATTCTGGTAAAACAAAATGTTGAGTTTCCAAGAACGCCTCAATACAAATTGTCCCAGGAAACGATTGCGGGAATAAAGCCTGTGATCGAGTCAATGATACAGCAGGGAATACTGAAGGAAATCGTGGGCAGTCCTTGTAACTCCCCGATTATGGGTTTGCAGAAACCTAGCGGGAAGTTTAGGATAGTTCAGGATTTGCGAAAAATTAACAACATAGTCGTTTCATGTTGTCCCGTGGTACCGAATCCATCAGTAATATTGTTTCAAATACCATGTCAAGCAGAATGGTTCACGGTGATAGATCTTTGTCAGGCTTTCTTTTCAATCCCATTGGATGAAGAGAGCAGGTACCTTTTTGCGTTTAAAATGGAAGATCGCGTTTTAACATGGTGTCGAATTCCACAAGGATTCACAGACAGTCCATCCATCTTTAATCAGTTGTTGAAAAAGAATCTTGAGAATCTAGTACTGCCACAGAACTCGGTTCTGGTACAGTACATAGATGACCTACTTGTTGCGTCAGAAACAGAGGAAGCTTGTAAAGTAGATTCAATTGCCTTACTGAATCATTTAGCTGAAAATGGACATAAGGTATCTCCGAGCAAGTTACAGTATTGTCTGACAGAAGTACAGTATCTAGGGCACAGGTTAGAAAAAGGGAAACGTAAGGTGTCCCCAGAGAGGATTGAGGCGATAATGAAAATGAATGCGCCTACAACTCAGAGAGAGGTTAGAATGTTCCTAGGAATGGTGGGTTACTGCCGACAGTGGATAGTTAACTTTTCACTGAAAGCAAAGCCCTTACAGAAACTGACGCACAAGGAGGTGAGTGATCCGGTACCATGGGATGAAGAATGTCTGGTGGCGTTTTTACAGCTGAGAGACGATTTATGTCGTGCTCCGGCTCTGGGAATGCCAGATTATGAAAAGTCGTTTTCACTCTATTGCTGTGAGAGAGAGGGATGTGCTTTGTCAGTCTTGGCACAGACCCACGGTAATGCCCGTAGACCAGTTGCATATTTTTCGGCTACATTAGATCCAGTAGCCGCAGCGTTGCCCGGATGTCTCAAATCCGTTGCTGCAACGGGTGTCAGCATTGAAAGGAGCGAAAGTATTGTGATGGGACATCCAGTAGTGGTATATGTACCACATTCAGTTGAATTGTTAATGACCAGGACGAAGACGCAGCATCTGACCAATAGTAGGCTCACGCGTTATGAGCAAGTTATACTTGCCGCAGAAAACGTGACTCTCAGGAGATGCTCTGTCTTGAATCCTGCTACTTTGATGCCATTACCTACTGTAATAGAAGGCGAAGGATGTGAAGACCACGATTGCCTTGATGTGACTGAACTATGCACGAAACCCAGACCAGATATTGTGGATGAGCCATTGTCTGACCCCGATGAAATTTACTTTGTTGATGGCTCATGTTTAAGAGACGATACTGGTCGGTTAAGAGCAGCTTATGCTGTTTGTACCATTACTGGAGTTGTGGAAGCCGCTTGCCTGGAAGGAGTACATTCCGCACAGGTAGCAGAGATTATTGCCCTAACTCGTGCCTGCATAGCAGGAAATGGAAAGAGAGTCACCATCTACACGGACAGCCAATATGGTTTCGGTGTGGTTCATGATTTCGGGCAGTTGTGGTCTCAGAGGGGTTACATGACCTCCTCTGGTTCGCCCATTCGAAATGGAGAATTTGTGCGATTGCTGATAGAAGCATTACAAGGTCCTGTTGATATTGCAGTGGTGAAGTGTGTAGCTCATACTAAGAATACAGATTTTGTGTCACAAGGTAATAGATATGCTGATGAAGTCGCACGCTATTGTGCGGAACAAAGTTATTCTTTCTCGAAGGTGGAAATAGAAGGTGCAGAAGAAAAGACTGAATTAAGTATGATGTTAGAAACTGTAGACACTTGGGAGGATTTAAGGATAATGCAGGAGAACGCACCTGAAACAGAGAAAAAGGCATGGGAAATAGCAGGCTGTGTGCGAAGTGAAATGGATTTTTGGGTTTCAGCAGATGGGAGAGCTGTGTTACCTGAAGAATTAGCTAATCCCATGGCGAGAGAAATACATGGTCCAGTACATCTAGGAAGGGATGCTATGATGAGAGTTTTTAGGCAGACTTGGTATTGCCCGAAATTCAGAATAGCAGCAGAATCAGTATGTAAGCGATGTGTTACCTGCCAACAACTGAACGTAGGCAAACGAACACCAGTCACACTGAGTCACATTGGGAGGTCGGGGGGGCCTTTCAATAGAATGCAACTAGATTTCATCGAAATGCCAAGAGTCAATCGCCTTCGGTATGTGTTGGTGATTGTATGCGTATTTTCCAGATGGGTTGAAGCGTACCCTACACGTAGGTGCGATACTCTCACAGTGGCTAAATTGTTGCTCAGGGAGTTGATACCGCGCTTCGGGGTGCCTGCCTCTTTGGAATCGGACAGAGGAAAACATTTTAACAGCGAAATAGTGAAGATGTTGTGCTCCACACTGAATATCGATCAAAAGCTGCATTGTAGTTATCGACCAGAAGCTTCAGGAATTGTGGAACAAGTGAATGGCACTTTGAAGAATAGATTGGCTAAAGTAGTGGCATCCACATCCTTGAGTTGGCCAGATGCTCTTCCATTGGTGCTCATGAGCATGCGCAGCACACCTGATAGGAGGACAGGTCTCTCTCCTCACGAGATCCTGATGGGGAGGGCCATGAGACTTCCTACAGTTCCAACTACTGCTCTATTGAATATTACAGATGATCTGATCTTGGATTATTGTAAAGGACTGTCTGACGCCATCCATTCTGTGTCCCTTCAGGTGCATGCGGCTGAAGTTCCAGCAGCGAGGAACCTGTGTCATGACCTGAACCCAGGGGACTGGGTCCTGGTTAAAAAACACGTCCGGAAGAACTGCCTAGATGTTCGCTGGCGTGGGCCCTTTCAGGTAATCCTGATCACGAACACCGCGGTGAAGTGCGGGGGGCTGCCAAATTGGATCCATGCATCCCATACTAGAAGAGTTCCAGCACCTCTAGAAGGAACAGCTCCCATCCCAGACGAAAGCCCGGAAGTGGAAGAAGAGTCGCAGGAAGGGATTGAGGCAGCTGAGGAGGTGTCGGAAGAAGTTGGGAACGCATCGGATTCAGAAGAAGAGCGAAGGCAGGACGGCAGTGAGACAGAAGACGCAACTGAAGGAGAGAGCAGAAGTGAATACGACTCAGACTCAGATCCGTATCGGAGCGACCAAGAACCAAATGGGAGGACAAGGAATAGGAGAATAAGGCTTGGAGCTGCCACTTGGCCAACAAGAAGAAGAAGGCTAAGTTTGAGGTCGGCCCAAGAAGAAACGCTTACTCCTATATCCGAAGACTCAGATCCAGAAGAAATTATCCAGGATCAAGCCGAGGAGGGTCTTAGAAGATCAAGTAGGGTGCGAGTGCCTAGCAGAAGATACTCTACTCCCGATTGGACCTACCTCGTTGCAGATGTCTGGGAGACACAGAACAGGGAGGATCAGGGAAGTGGAACTGACCAGAACTGACCCGATCATCACAGTGCAAATAAAGTTTCTACTGCCAGGAGCGGAGACCGAAAGGTTGCTGACACTCAACATCGTTCATCCTGCTCTCCTGAGTGGAATAAGAAAATTGCTTTTAGAGACAGTTGAGTTTCCAGTTTGCTGTTCACGATATCCAATATTGGAGGGAACTCTTCTTCGTTTGGAAATGCTTGAACGAGTAGTAGAATTGCTAGGAGTGCTTATTGTTGTGGATTAAAACCATACTGCGAATGTCTTCAAAGGGGTGCAGATCTGGAAAAGTGAAGAAAGTGATCTTGATTAGAACGGACCCCTTTGTAATTGTGGATATAGAACTGATAGTACCAGGATTAGAAATTGAAAAAACGCTAACTCTCAATTTCGTCCGTCCACTTGTCTTGAGCGAAATAAGGAGAATAATCCTAGAAAAGGTTGACTTTCCATGGTGTGGTACGAACTGTCCAGAACCTGAGGGAATGATACTTCGGATGGACGTTTATGAAGAAGTAGTGTCACTCCTTGAGTCATACATAACTTCAGACGAAATTAAGACTTTTGAAAAGAAATTGTAAACTTGTTGCAGGATAACCTAGCGCCGAGTGGAAGAAGAAAAGTGATAGGGGTTTCATTTTAGTGGATGGAGAAGGGCTAGGGTTGTCTATTTTCTACTGGACTTTGAACTGTTTTGCGGAAACAAATTGTCAAGCTTCCAAGTGTTCCAAGAAAGACATTGCAAGAAAGAAAGACTTTGTTTGAAAAGAAGAGGAAGTGAATGCTGGAAGATAGTCGAAAACTACATTGTTTGAGAACATGGAGGCTGGCAACCCGAACCGCAGGGCAAAATGTATAGCTGTTACATTTTTAGGAGTAGTGGTTTCTCTTATAATTTTAGTGGTAACTGTTTCATTCCTAGCGGGACACGAAGGGGATGGAACCACAGTTAAGGAGGATAAGGGAGTGTCAACACCGAGAACTACCATTATTAAGGAGAAGGGAAACATCAATGAGAAAGACAAAGCGTTGTTAGATGCAGAAGTAAAAAGGTTACACATGGATGAGTCACAGGGGAATTACAAGTCAAATGCTTATGCTAAGTTGCTTTATGAATATGTTGATGCCATGGAAGTAAAGGACTGCTATGTATGTATGCAATTACCAATTTCGGTGGAGGAGGGTATCAAATACCATCATCTCCCGTTGACATATGGAATAACGTGCAGTTTATTGTTAAGTATGTTTTATGGACGAGACGGATTTGAGTATTACTTCTCGAATTTCGACTCGACATTGCCAGAGGTTCCGAATTTCAAGCATTTGAACAAATGGGACTACTACAAAAGCGAAGACAGGTTACACAAATGGTTTATTCCATGGAAAACGTTAGATACTTCACATGCTCGAAACAACAATCTGACTTGTCAAATATCAGAAGTTGAGAAAAAGTTTATAGCTCAGGTAGATACTAGATACAGAAAGCAGAAGGCATTGAAGGCATCAGGACAAGGAGAAACAGATTGGACCAAGGAGGAAAGGGCACAACAACGAAAAGGTAGTATTGGTCCAATTGCTTTGGATAAGGAGAAACGGGGGAAACTGTGCATTCACAGGAGTTACTCCTACTATGAAAACGTTTATGTAGGACAAGTCAATTGCGAACATGCTTTTCAATTGGAGTACTACTCTAAGAACTTCATGAAAGGGATGCAAGCAATACCAAATGTATATTTTGTATGTGGAAGATATGCCTATGTGAAGTTACCAGATAATTGGTACGGATCATGCTATCTGGCTGTTGTCTTCCCTAAAATATATCATGTTGAGAATTTAGACACGCCTAAGAAAGAAATATCAACTAGATGGAAGCGAGGGCTGGGTGCAGCAGAAGTAATCGGAGATGTAATAGGTGCTGCATTTCCTTTCTTAGGATTGATAATGAATGACATTAAGATCAGGAGGTTAGCTACAGTCGTAGATAGACTGTCTGCCAGTACTGCAAGATCCTTGATGCTGATAGAAGGGGAGATGCAATCGATTAGGGCAATGGTTCTTCAGAACCGACTTGCTTTAGATGTTCTGTTAGCAAAAGAGGGAGGAGTCTGTAGGGCCTTGAAGGTACAGGAATGCTGTACTTACATTCCAGACAATTCAAAGCCTCTAGAGAAGTATATACAAAACATCACTGCCATACACTACGAAATTGAGGACCTGGCAAAGGTAAATGTGTGGGAAAAAGTAGGCCATGGAATGGGTAAAGTTGGAAGTTGGTTTGCCAACTTAGGAAAGGGTATCGTTTGGTACATATTGAAACCCATCATCATAGTAGTGATTTGTGTAATCACTTTGTGGGGATTGGTGCGTTTGTATCAATGGTATAGAGCAAATAGGTTACAGAGAGCTATGAAGAAACAGGAAGAAGAGTTGACAGCGATGCAGGACACCCAATACAAAAGTCTGAAAGCATTAGAGAGTATGAAAAGAAGTGGTACTGTCCTGACTTCACTTTAAAGGGTTCTACATTTTTAGTGTCATGGTGATGATGACCCCTGAAGGTCATCAAAGGGGGGACTGAGAGAGCACAAGTTTGGGAAAAAAATGTATAAGTACGCCATATTTACAAGCACGTAGTTAGTTAACATGTACTTTGCACCAGAGTGTTTATATTTAGAAGTGAAATACACCGAGTGTCTTATATTCAGTGGTGAAATGCATAGAATGTTTAAGTAGAGTAACAATAATCATAACTGTGTGAGACTAATGTAGAAATGTTTGGGATGAAAATGAAAACCTCACGTTCTCATGTTACAGGAATAATGTAAGAGTTGAATGTAACTCTAAAACCCAGTATTTTGTGTAGGCCTCATGGCAATTCACAAGCAAATCTAAACGTGCTGCTAAAATAATGTGAGACAAGGTTGACATGGTTCTTTCAAAATGTACTATTGAACTTAGGGTTAAAGGTATATGCTTTATAGATGTGTTATTTTAGAAACGTATGCTAGTTAAGAATGTTTGCTGTTTAAATCAAGTTAACGTTTTAAGAGTGCAGGAACCTGCTGCATGTAAATCAAGTAGGCCAGAGCAGATAATGTCATGTAGTTTAAATCGTCATGTGCTCGTTAGAGGAGAGGTCGTGAGGTGTCCAGTATGGAGCTCTGAGAGTGTTTTATGGCCTAAGATATGGTGAAGTCTGGAATTTGAGGCCCACTGCAGGACGAGTTGTATGCAGGTGCGAGGGTCCTAATCAGCTCGAATGAAAGGGACTTTGTTCAGTGGCGCCTTGCGCAGGCCTGTAGGAGTTTCCAGGAATTTCAGGGGGTATCAGCGCACGGAAGAAGAAGCCTGGGAACCAAGGTCAACTTTAACGAGGGTCTTCAAGAGTACCATCATGGAGTTTGCCGCGGAAAGATGTACCACGTGAGGGGCGTCCCAAGGGGCGTTTCTATTGGAAATGTGATTTGGTATTAGGGAAAGTGACCCGGGAGGAGAGCAGAGCAGATGATTTTGGGAGCCTAAGGAAGCGGATGGGTAGGCAGATAGGCTGATCAGGAGAGACCCATTATCAGAGAAGAGACAAAGAGAAGTGCGTGATCTTCTTAGGAAATCACCACGGCTGACACCTAGAGGGTTAAGATCTTGCTAAGTAGGGATGTCATTTAGTGTAGTGTAGGGACAGACTAACCTTAATTTTCTTTTCTGTAATGACTTTGAGGTTGCAACTTGTATCCATTTTAGCAACCCTGATGGTATTCGAACTTGTACTTATTATTTTGTTCTTCAGACTCAGACTATTCAAGAAATTCATGTTCATAGTGATACCGATATACCTTTTGAATCTCATTTTGAGAAGTTTGTATCTTCAGTTATCTTTGACTTTATATTAAATCTTTAAAACTTAATTTTGGTCAGTGGTCATTTAGAGTGGTGTAAGTTCTTAAACAGATTGTTTATTGTGAGATTACCTTTTACTCAAGACAGGTACCAACGATTCGGTCGACAGGAAATGGGATTTGGTAAGATAATTAGTAACCAGTAATCCCGCGTTAGCATCTGGATGGTGACAATGTCCAGCTCCATGGTCTCCCAGACTCCTCACTGCCCACCTCTTAATGGCATCCTACCTGCTGCAGCATGCCTCATCAAGGGCCTGAAGAAATTTGACCACATGAGCCGCATGCTCTGAGTACTCCATTGGCTCTCTTTGCCAGCATGACACATCTTCAAAACCAGTTCATCACCTACAAAGGAATTACGATTATCACTCTGCCTACCTGGTTGACAAGCTCTTAGCACACCTGCAAGTGGACACCATTAGACTGGAGATAAAACAGTTTGAAAATGAAAAAATTAAGCAACAGGCTTTTTCCATGAATGCGGTCAGGATCTGGAATGACATCCCTAAATCCATCATTGTTTGCCCCAACAAGGCTCCAATTTAGAAAAGAGCTGAAGAAAGGCCTCTTTAAAGAATACATCATCATGACACAGTAACAATCCACCTCCACTCATGGAACCCAGCTTCCTTTGCAAACACTCATTGACTGTGACCTTACCTTTAACCTTCAACATGCATGGATCTTTTGGACTATGTTTGCACTATACAAATATCACATACACTACAAATAAAATTATAATCCCTAATGGAAGACAGACATCTTTATCCATTATTTTTCACATGATCCTACCCTAGATAGCTTTACTATAATATAGAGAAATATAAGAAAGATCCCTACATTCATGAAACTGAGAGGGAGCAGGGATAACCTAAGGCCGGGTGCATGAGCTTGTAAATATGATTGACTCACAGTTGGATTCTATAGTTGTATTTGTGAATCAAGCCGCCTCATACCTTCATAGGAAGCGGTGCTCCTCCTAATGCTGTAATACAGAGATTTGAACTCACACTCAATGTTGTAAGGGAATGTAGCACTGTTTGCAAAAATGATCCCTTAAAAAAATACCAGAAGATGGATCAGTATTTCTAGAAGGGTGTCAGCGAGCTGGAGGGATTGAGATGAAGGCTTTCTAATGACGTGCATGAATTCGGATTCGAGACTGTGACACCTTAGAGGCAAAAGTAGATTGTATGTAAGTTTGTATAAGTATTAGTAATTATGTTTGGTTCACAATGATAGCACAAGACTCTGACACCAGACAAGGAGATTAAGGGGCGCCATGCAAAACAAATGGCCTTTATTGTGACAATTGTTTTGAGGAACCTATGGCCATCACCCCTCTCAGTCAGACTCTAGTTCAGCTTAAGTGACTTATACTTATTGTTTTTGTTGTTTCCCTCCAGACTAGGTGGGCTAAAAACTTGGTCAAGCGGTGCAGGCCCAGAAGAATAGCATCTTTATAAAGTGGGTTGGCTTCTGTTGGCAATTGATTGATCTGATGAAGGGTTCCTGGTTTTTGGACCTTAACACTGCCCAGTAGATTTTAAGGGTCTGATTGCAAATTTCTGCATTGGGGCGTGTAGTACTCCACCCCTGTACCACTGTCACTCGCTGTCGCCCGCCAGATTGCAAGTTATTTGTAGTCTGGCAGGTGGGAGGCATGGCGTTCCCAGGGTGGTGCCTCTTTCAAAGGTTGCAGTGTTTTGAAAAAGGCACCACAATGGGAACAATTCACAAGATTCCTGCATGGCATGGACTGAAAAGTCCATGCCATGCAGAAACTTTTGTGTATGCACACCGGGGGGCACATGTTATGCCCCCCTGTGTGCATGCAGAAGCGTAGGAGGCATACCGGGCCTTGACGTGTTTCCTCTCCTCCGGGGTTTTCGTGGAGGAGGAACTGCCATGTAAACCCTGAAGGAGAGGAAACGCGCAATGTGCTTGGCGGAACCACCGTAGGCCGGCCAAGTATACTGCGGCCTCCTGATCGCCACGCCACTTCCAGGTAACAGTGATTCCCTGGTGTCGGTGGGGGGGGGGGGGGAGGTCCCAGGGCGGTCTGGCTGCCCAACTCATAATGGGGAGGTCGGACCTCCAGTGCGGTGGTGGCTGTACTGCCATCGCCGCGCCACCACAAGTCTTGCAGTCCTCGGAACCCCAGACTCGTAATTTGGCCCTAAGTATCATCCCCAGTGTGTTACAACAAATTCTTTCATCACGTGCAAACAGGAAGTCACATTTGCCCAGGCTTGAAATCAGGTGGCAAAATCTTGAGTGGGTATGTTGAGAGGATGATCATATGTCGTCCTGGCAAACTTTAAATTACACCAATAAAATTCATAACATTCTGGAAACTTCAGAAAAGTTGCAAACTTTATAAAAATGTTACATTATTCTACTTCTCATAATGTTCACCCATTGATACTAT
The DNA here is from genome assembly GCF_964261635.1 of Lissotriton helveticus. Taxonomy (NCBI): domain Eukaryota; kingdom Metazoa; phylum Chordata; class Amphibia; order Caudata; family Salamandridae; genus Lissotriton; species Lissotriton helveticus. The sequence continues at coordinate 188,632,983 of NC_136068.1, read as the reverse complement.
TCATTTAAGAAATGCTTTACAAAGAGATATTCTGCTTGAACCAGTCTGTTGCCAGGGCCTTGCAAAACCTTGTTATGCAAATGCTTATTTTATGCACAAAACGTGCAAACCACATTTTGCGCTAAAAGCGTTATTTTGCATAATTTTGTCAAATGTCCTTGAAATTTCACAAATAAATGTACACAGATTTGCACATCCCTAGTTACAGAGTTGATTGTAGAGGGCAAAAAGGCCTACTAGGCACTTGTACATTTCTTGGTGATGATGGTTGGTGTTCCAATGTAACATGGCTAGTTCTAATAATTCAGCTGTTCAGCTATCCACGTTGTGCTTGCTCCCAAATCCTTGGCTGGTTCTGATGTGCTACCACTGCTAGGGGACTCTTCCAGGCCACAGACAGAGAGATCAGTTTGGAACCCTTTCAGCTACCCCTGGTCTCAGGTACAGAGCAATAACAACTGTGTACCATTCTGTAGTTTCTGCTCCTTGCTCTTCTCCAACGTAGTCAGCATCAAATTGGAAGTTGTTGAATGTATTATGGTTGGCACAAGGTGTCAACCCTGTGATGTAATTGTTGAACCTGGGCAAGTGATCCCATTTGTGCTCCACCTGCCATTTTGGGGAACCGATGGCCATGTCTTCAAACAAGAACTTTGAAAGGCAGACATTTCAAGTCAGTGTTCAGAGTAGAAATTGGCACAGCTCTATCCCAAGGGTCCCAGGTACCAGTGGTGCAGTTGGTGCAGTGATACCAAGGCCTAGAGTACAGAGGGGAAGCCTTCTGCTCTCCCCCATCTGCAGTTATTTTAGATGCTGTATTTTCAGACTTTTTCAAACACTAGGCCTTCCTTGGGCCTTGCTTTTTATTTACTCTTTGGGAAGGGTGAGCGGGGGAGGGGTACGGTGAAGTTAGACAGGAAGGAAGTAATGGAGGAGAGGAAAGGGATGAAAAATGAGAGGATGAAAGATAGAAAGGAGGGGAGGAGAGGAAAATGCAACAGAATGAGTTATGAATCAGGAAGTAAGAGAAATTAGGTAAGGACAACGAAAAGGAGCAAAGGAAGCAAACATGAAAAGGGACCAGAAATAGGAATGTGGATGGAGAAAAGAGCGTGAAATGTAGGAATGTCGTGACAGAGGGATTGAGATAAGGGAAGAGAAGTAAATTCAATAGTTAAAACCCGTGGGAACAGGTATCATTAGTGCAGCAGGTACAGTGACACCGAAGTCAAAGGGTGTGATTGGCCCACTGTACCCAAATTATATCTTTATTTTAAGACCGACTCAGTGGGCCATTTTCCTTGTTTGAATAAAGTCCCACCCAGTCTACCCCACTGTGGACCCAGCTGCTTTCGGAGAGAACTCTATACAGGGAATGGGAAAAGGAAATCATTTTCACTTAGGCAGAAGTGGAAGAGGAACACAACTAACTGGAAGTGCGCTTGGAAAGGATATGGGGTTGGTAGCAGTCAGTCTACACCATGATGGAACAGAAGCCATTTGATTTAATAAGAGAGTGAGCAAAGTGTGAGTGCAACTGTGTTATCATAGAAAGAGAGAAAAGATTGTTGACAGCATTTTATGTGGGGAACATCAGGCCTGGGAGAAGGAAATGGGACAGGAAAGAGGAGGGCGCTTAGGAGACTTGGCACAAACGCAGAATCAATTGTTCTTAAATCTGTAGAAACAATTTACAGAGATGCATTTAATATGTGTGTGCTAGGTAGTACTAGCACATGGGTAAGATATCTAGACCCTCCCTGCTGTATCCTTTCTTCTGACGGAGAAGTTGAGATCCCTTGTGTAGAAGGAGGTGGGTGGTGTGAGAGGCCTGCAGAATAAAGACCTTTATTACGAGGTGCCCGTAGGCATGCCCGTTAATTCACCACCCATAGTTGAAGATACCATGGAGATTGGTATCTGTTTCTGCTCTGCAACGAAGATCTGGAACTCTCTCCCACAGGAAATACGTAGAATCTCCTCCAAGGTTGCTTTCAAATTGGAAGTAAAAAGATTCTATATGAACAAGGTCTTACCTTAATAGGATGTTGGATCATCTGCTCTAATGCACTGGACTTACACCTTTTAGCCCTGCGCTGGATACTTTTCTTGTATTCTTGTTGTTTTTTTTTTCTCTCCAAATCATTTGCTCCTCTCCTTTTTCGCTATATACCAGTGATTACCTTGCTCTCTGTTGACCCCTTATATTTGTAACCGCTCTTGTTCTGTGAGTCCTATTTGATATGTGTTCTGTCTGGTATTCCTATTTGACACATGTACTGCAAATGTTACCTCTCCTCTCCCTCCAATTGTAAAGCGCTCTGATATCCTTGGGATCATGTCTGCGCTATATAAAACTTTACAAATAAATACCGATTCATCAATTACACTTCTTAAGCACTAGGGGCTAGATGTAGGTAATAGCAAATTACCGAATCGTAAATACCGAATTTTACCGATTCGGTATTTACTAATCGGTAATTGCTATGTAGGAAAAAAAATCGGTAAAAATACCGAATCGGTAAGATTCGGTAATTACCGATTCGGTAATTGCCGAATCAGTATTTGCCATTGATTCCTATGGGCCTTGAAGCCCATAGGAATCAATAGCAAATACAGATTCGGTAATTACCGAATCGGTAAAAATACCGAATTTCCAAGGGGGACAGGGTGTCACTTTGACACCCTGTTGCACCCCTGTTTCTGGCTTGTGTGCCATGTGACACACATGCATGCCCTTAGGGCATGTATGTGTGCCACATGGCACAGGTATACATGCACAGATGTGCATGTACCCAGAAATTCGTAATTTACCACTCAATAGTTTTGGGTGGTAAATAACGAATTTCTAAGGGCCTTTGGCACTGTAAACTGTGCCACCTACATATTGAATTACAGAATCGGTAAATTTACTGATTCGGTATTTTACCAAATCGGTAAATTTACCGATTCGGTAAATATGCCGATTCTGTAATTTTCTAGCCCCCTACATTACGCCGAAATCGGCCGTTACCGACCGGTATTTGGGCTCCTACATCTGGCCCTAGAGGTTCAATTGGGGAAGTACTTTGCTGTGGCAAACATTGGAAAACCCAAAATCAAGGCTTTGCGGTTGCAAAAACGGAAGTCACACTGCACTAAATCTTTGTTGCAATTCTAAAAGTTTAATGACTCCTAAAGGGACTTTTGAGACCCAATCTGAATCCCAAAAAGGAGAGAATATCAACAGGTTTTCTCACTCCTCATTATAAGTCAAAATCATATGTGTCAATACTTTGCAACCACAATTGTATTTGCATACTATTGACAGGTTGACGTGGGGTGGTAATCCATTTGCAAAGCGGGTGCTGTCCCTGTTGGGCCGCTTCTATCTTGTAAATGGTGGAGGTAAGAGTCGGGGTTGGGCGGTGGAGTTCGTCAGACAGTGCGTCTTCCCACTAAAGACATTTCTTTTACACCAGCTTTTTCTTTTTTAAAGTAGTCCATATGCTTTTATGGAAGAGAGGCGGCTTAAAAAAAATGTCGATAAGCAGGGGTTGAAGTCTTCTGTCCTTCTCAGGCTTCCGTTCCTGTATTTACAAACATTTGCAGGGGATTGTAAAATGCCTCTTGCCTCATACATTAGGGGTGCAGGAGGATTTATGATCTCATATGGATATGCATTTTGAGATGTTACTAATAAATACAGTAATTGCATTACAAAGTAAAGGGCAGGCCATAAATCAATCGGCATGCAAAAAACAGCGACTTGCCCTTTTACACAATATGGAAGAAAGTGATCCGTGTCTCATTCAAATCACTGATGAGGCGGCATTATGCTTAATTTGTAAAAAAAATTAAGTGCCAGGGCCCTTCTCGGAAGGCCACTGCAGCCTGAACCACCCATTGCCCATTCCAGGATTACGAATGAAAGTACCAACATAACACCTAACTAACCCACTCCCATTGCGTGACAATTCAGATTATTTCAGGCCACACAAAGCTATAATGGTGTGAGAGGCTGGTGTTATTAATTTTCAATTTAAATTGACTTACTAAACACGGCTGTTGTGCTCACTTCAAAATTACACAGACAGTGCCACCTTATGGTGGACTGTCACTAGAGCTGGTGCTGACAATTAAGTCCTGGTGCTGAACACCGGAAACCACTGGCTCAAGTTAAGCATTTGCAGCATAGCTTCTTTAGCTACCAGGATACAGTTTAATTTATCTGATCTAGATCGATTGGCTGGCAAAGCCTTATATTTTTGCTGGAACCAATACCAGTGAGAATTCTTCAGAAAGGGCTGCCCCTTGTGATAGAAGGTTCGTCTGCATGTTTTTCCGATCAGGTCCACCATGGAAGTCCCAGATAGGTCCACAAATGCCCCAAGCATGCTGGGAAACTCCATCATATGGAGACATTAGTTATTTGTATTCATAGACAGACATAACGTGCTGACAGGTCCACCATGGAGGCATCTCACATTGCTAAAGGTGGCAGTCCTTCCACAGCGGCCAGTGTTTCTGCCACCCCAGACACACATGCAATGTCTCTCTTAATGTGAAAAGGCTCTACCTGGTGACAAATCCATCCTAAATGAAGCAGCAAGATGAATCACCATGTAGATGTCCATTGCACTACATGTTCTTGATGGTAGCCTACTGCCGGACCTTGTTCAATGGTGGTTCATATGCAAACTAATTGGAAATTGTAAGACAGCAGCCTGAATTATGTCGTAGGTGTATGGTCTTCCTACGACTCCTAGTTTGTGGCTTGAGCTTGGGTGGTGAGATGTCTGTTGACTTTAGGGATCTGTCTGAGTGGTGTGTTTCCTCCTGCATGAGGTCAGCCTGATGCCTGGGGAATGGCCAATTAAGGCAGCATACACCGGAGAAGCCAATAGTCTGGCTTTAACATGCTAATGCAGACAGACACAAGCATGTATAAATGCTGTTTCTGTTTAGCATCATACCTATTGTCTTTGTCGATACTTGCTTTTTAAAGTATGTCTCAATTAGGTGCTTAAGACCTTCTGACTCATGACCTCCGGAGATTACAATTCAGGCCGCCATTAAGAATCCCTTGTTATTCAACATGGGGTGAAATTGGGTGCTACCGGTCCAGTTGGAATTATGAACTCCCTGGTAACTCCACAGATTTGGTGTGTTTCACCCACAAATGTCTTTTACTGAAAGCAGTCAGTGTTTTGGTGAAACTTCAGGAAAGAAGTGGAATTATCTGGCAATTAGGTAGATAATTTCCAATTGTTACTGTAATTCCCTATTTCTCAGGGTACCCTTGGGGACCCATTAAAATCCCTGGTAGCTACCCCTGAGCCACTAAAGCCCTAGTGCCAGTAAATCCAGTAGGAGGGTGGACTACCAAATTAAGGGGCATATTTACAAGAAGTTGACGCCAGCGTAGCATCAATTTTTTGACGTTACGGCGCCAATTTTTTTAGCACCTTATTTACATGTTGGGCCTAACTGGAATTTGCGGCACTGTTCCCGTGAAAAACGTGAATTTTAAAGATCAACACTTCTGTTAGCAAGAGTTAGCAAAAATGACATGCAAGGTCGGCGTACCTGTGAAAAATATGCTGCTAACCCCACTTTGTGATTTTTACCAGGAATTCCTGGTATGGTGCAAAAATCAAAAAACTGCCTCTAAGTTTAGTTAGAGGCAGTTTTTTAAGAACAGAAAATACCTGGTCTTAAAATTGGTGCAAACAACATGGGGCCTCATTGCAGAGGTTTTTTCCTGGACAGCATTGCTGCGCTACACTGCGCCAAAACAAAAACTCTGGACTGCGTCCCACGATAAGATAGGGCGCAGACTGTGCCTCATTCGTGAAAAGTGTTGCATCGCTGCAACTAAACAGCGTTGGCAAACATTCCTCTGCGCCCTCCTTGCGATACCATGAATGTGCCATATTTACTGTACGGCAATCCATGTCGCAAGGATTTACTGATATGTCAGTATGGCGCTAAAGTCACACATTACTGCAATTTTGTCACAAGCATGACGCAACTCCAGCAATGCATGAGGCATGCCTTTCCCTATGGCACTGCGTCACCCTTACGCCCGCCATGAGGCAGGCGTAAGGTTTTGAAGTAGTGGCGTCCTAGAATTGTCGCTGTGAAATCTCAGAGATTTCACAGCACTACTCCTATGAGGCTTTGTTGCGTTGGAGCGCTCCCCCTGCATACATCCTTCCTGACGCAGGTATAATGTGGCATAGGGGTTCACAAGGTCACGCATATGCCTAGATGCGTCCCTTTGTACAGATTCTAGTTTGGTGTCCAGGGTGTCTGCTGTCTTCTTCCCGGGTGGCCAGTGACCCCCAGATGCTCGGTCCACTGACACGGAGGAGCTGCAAGGTTGTCAGGGCAGTTGGATCTCCATCTGTGGAGTTTGCGCACTGCGGTGTTGGGGTCTGTAAGCGTTGGCGGAGTGGTGGTGCTGAGGGAGTTGCCAAAAAGTTGTTTGATGGCCTTGATCCAGCTTTGGCTGAGGGTGCAATGATGGCAGCGGTGTACAGTGGGTGTGGTGAAGGTATAATGTATTCTGTGATAGTCGGTCCAGGAGAGTTTGGTGGTGTGGCTCAATCAATCAATCCATCAATCAGGCATTTGTTAAGCGCGACTACTCACCCGTAGGGGTCTCAAGGTACTGGGGGAGGGCAGGGTGCAGGTCCAAGTCCATCAAGGAGGGGGTCTGTCGAAGAGCCAGGTTTTGATGTTTCTTGCGAAGATTGGGAGTGATGCTGGCTGTCTGAGGTGGAGCAGAAGGGCGTTCCAGGTTTTGGCCGTGAGGAAGGCGAAGTAGTGCCCTCTTAATCTGGTCTCTCTGGTGCGGGGACCATGGCATAGGAGAGCTGGGCTGATCGTAGGGTCCTTTGGGGTGCGTGGAATTTGAGTCGGCAGTTCAGGTATGCCGGTCCGGTGTCATGGAGGGCCTTGTGTGCGTGGGTGAGCATCTTGAAGGTGACTCTAGCCTCGATGGGGAGCTAGTGGAGTGAGCGCAGGTGCTGGGAGATGTGGCAGTGTCTTGGCAGGTTCTGGATGTTTTATATCTTGCTGGTGAGGTTTTTGTTTGTTCCGGCATAGAGTGTGTTGCCGTAGTTAAGTCTGCTGGTGACCAGGGTGTGAGTGACTGTCTTTCTGTGTTTGAGGGTATTCATTTAAAAGGTCTTACATCGGAGGCGGAAGGTGTGGAAGCAGGAGGATGAGACGGAGTTGATCTGGCAGTCCGTTTTGAGCTCTGAGTCCAGGATGATTCCCAGGTTTCGTGCATGGTCCGTGGGGGTGGGCGGGCTTCCGAGAGCGGGGGTCCACCAGGTGTTGTTCCAGGCATCAGGGTTTGGGCCCATGATGAGTACTTCTGTTTTGTTGGTGTTTAGTTGTAGGCAGCTGTTTTTCATCCATTTGGCGATGGCTTCCATGCCTTCTTGAAAGTTGTGTCTGGTGGTGTTCGGTTTGTTGGATAGGGAGAGGATGAGTTGGGTGTCGTCTGCTTATGACTGTAGTTGAAGTTGCAGCTGGCGGAGTAGATAGGGTCAAGCGTGTGTCCGGCTATGTCGGTTGGTGCAGTGACTAGCTGCTTAAGTTCGATGTTGAGGAGGTGGGTGGTGGTGTTCTGGTCACTGGGGTTGTCCAGTAGAAGTTGAGGTCACCGAGTAGGATGTGGTCAGTGAATTGGAGAGCCTGTTGTGCGATAAGGTCTACAATGGCATCGGAGAATGGAGGTTCATGGGCCAGAGGGCCTGTAGATGAGGGTGCCATGTAGGGTGGGGTTGGGGTTGGTCCAGATCTGGAAGTGGATGTGTTCCATGGTAGCTGTCGTGTCATTAGAGTGCATGAGTTTTTTGCCCTCACATTGGCCTTTTGCCAGTTTTCGCCCGCTAACGTTAGAATTTGTATTGCCTTCACGCTAGTGTTAGCGTCAGTTTTCACTGCTGCTACCTGAAACTATCGCCATGTAGCAACGCATACATTGCTAACAGGGCGATAGTTTTCGTCAATGGCCCGCATTAAAATTACTGCTGCTAACTAATGCTAATGCAAGGTAGCGGCAGTTCTAGTAGGTATACCCCTAAATTTCAGGGCATTCATGATGCAGCAGTTAGTCTTCTTTCTGATTACTTCTGTTAGGGTAACTTTGGTAAGCAGACTAATTACAACTTTGTCATACAAATACATGTTTGGATATGTGTCATGAGCCCAATAAACACAACACATCAAATATAGGAGTATGTGAAACTTAAGTCATTTGCTTTTCAGTAACACAAAATTCCTCAAATATGATGCTAAATTCTATTATTTCATGGAAAACAAAACCGGAATTTGTCAGTAGATTAAGCGTGTAATGCCTCCTCACCTTCAAACACAAGTGCTGAGAACAACAGCCACTTGTGTTCTGGCCATCTGTGCTATTGTGATAATATATTCATGTGAAAGCCGGCATTATTATGCCGTGTTGCGCAATGGCATAATTTGGGAATTTTTTAATGAAAGCGTAATGCAAATTCACAAAATTACATGAGATTGCTTTGGTCTAATGGAAATGTCACCTCTTCTTAATCAATTGTGAATGGCAACACAAGGCCTACAGTCCATGGCCAATCACAGGCTGCTTCTAGTCAGCTGCATGCTGATTGGCCATGTACAGCAGACCTCACGCTGTCATTCATAATGAAGAGCAGGATTACAGGCCCTGATGTGATACCTTGGGGAAACAAGCTAGCTGCATATGTGCATACTTGTACACGTTTAGCCCCACCTGATATTCTGGCATACACATCTCCTTCAGGCATGATGACACCACTGTTCCATCACTGCATGCCTTGGTTATTTCTGTGAAGTGTTTCTAGGATATGTTTGTATGGGGAAACAACCTTTACAACAAAACTTTTACAACGAACTACCATTACAACGTAACTTTTACAACGCAAACTATTACAACGCATTGCTCTGGGGGGCGCTCTAGGATAGGGAATAGGTTAATTTACTATCCAATAACCTTCCCTACTATCCATGGGGACTGGAGTTGGAATAGTAAATTAAACAATTCACTATCCAGCGCCTAAAAGCATTATGCGTTGTAATGGTATGCGTTGTAAAAGTTGCGATGTAAAGGTAGGCGTTGTAAAAGTATGCGTTGTAACATCATACATCCGTTTGTATGCCAAGATCCCTTGTCATCTGAGGTCTAATGTTTTAAATGTCTCTTAGCACTGCTACCAGTAACCGCCTCTTCCAGGATGTCGCTCATCATGGAAAAAAGATGGCGCCAGTCAAGAGATTTCTTTCTGCCGATCTTGCCAAGGAATCACTTTATTGCAATTTAAGTAAATCAAAAATACAACTCTGCAATTCAGAGGCTAATGAATGTGTGGCACTGCCACCTGCAGTTTTAGAACGGTGAGGGTGTCTCTCACAGACTTGAACCTGCTAACTCAATCAATTGCACGTGTCCTCAAAACGTCTTGGCTCGCTCACTGGAGGCAATTTGCACTAAGGAAGTTATGCTTCCTTTTTAAGTAAACACAGATAATTTGCATCATGCAGTCTTTTTTGCAGGCCAGGGTAATTTGGAAACGACATGTGGGTACTTGCCAGGGATGCACGACCACGCCTGTGCCAATCACGTACGTTTACTCTCACTGATTTGGGCATGCGCCCATCTGTTTTTGGCCCTGCAGGATGCAGTGATAGGCAGATCTCCATGCGATGGGCCACACACCAGCTCCTTCCGCTGGTGATGCCCACTTGCCTGTCATACACTGACCTCCTGCGGTCCTTAGAAACAGATGCCCAACAAGCCGAAAAAGCACGAACAGTAGAGGCGTGAGGCGTGCGCCATCTTGTTGGAACAGTATGTGTTCCCTGTCAGTGATGCAGACAGGGACAGAAGCAGAGAAGGTGGTTTGTAAAATAATTATTATGGCACACTTGATTTAATTTTAAACAACAGGCCAATTGTATGCAACCCACAATTCAAATTGCACATCTTACTGTGTGGATTAAGCTAGCAGTGAGTGTCATTGCCCAGAGGTAGTGATCTTGAAATATATCTGTATTTACCTTAACAAAACAATGGGTGCATCAATTCTTAGTGGTACTCAGACAAGATGGCAATGCTCTTCTGTGTTTATTATTAGAGTGCTGAAGACTGCCTTTGACTTGAAGGCCTAATTGACTGAAACCAAACAGCAATACAAAGTCAGAAGCCAGTTATCGCACAAGAATTTGTAGTAAAGTGTAATATTATCTGGTACGGCTCAGTAGCCTTACCATGTAATATTATCACAATACCCCAAAGATGGTCCTTGGAGTCACACTAGTAAATCCTTAGCTCAGTCCTGTTAGAGTGGCAAAGAGCAATCAGGCTTCACTAGAGGAACATGTGTTACGCATTTCAGAGTATCAACATGCATGATAAGTAATTTACATGACTCGAGAGAAATCCAACACCAATTTATAATAAAGAGTGTATTTTTATCTTAATTTAGACACCACAATGAATGGGATAGTATACATATAACCAAAGTTATAGATTTGTGAAGCAATATGAAATCAGAGTAGGAAAATACACAGACAAGATAACATAGCACTCAATGGCAAAAACCACTAGTGACAATTGGTCACTTGCAGGTTGAGTTACACGGAACCCTTACAGGGTTAAAATCATATGGTCCCGAGGACCAGGCCACAACAGTCAGATCAATTTTACCTAGCCCATTGAGTTTTGGTGCAGAGTTGTTCTGACTGTCCTTGGGGCTGAACAGGAGCTGCAGCTGGTGCTGATTTTAGGGCTTTAACGGTGCTGCAAAAAACAGAATGAAAAAACACAACAGATGCAGATCTGCTGACGTTGGATGATGGTTGCACTGTGTTCCCGCTAGATGCAGTGGCAAGTGTGGGAGTTGTTTACCGGATTGGTAACCAACACGCCTTAGCAGTAGTAAACACAGCAAAAAGCTTCTGGCACTTCACTGGGTTCAGGGGAGTGATATAGCAGCCTGAAACTTTAGGGCAGGTGAGACTACAACTCCCACAATGCACTGCACCACCTGGATTTGTGTGGTCCCACAGAGGTCCCAAGGGCTATCGATTCTTTGAATCCAGCAAGTGTTTTTACCTGCAGTTTGCCGGGTCAAGTGCCACTAGTCAGTGGAGACTGAGGGTGCGTCTGGCTTCCACTGGGCCATTCTCTTTGGGATTGTCAAGTTCTAGCCAAGAACAAGAGTTGTTCACTCAGTTCCAAGTCTGTTACCTCATGGACAAAGTATCCCTCTTTTGCTTTGGTGCTGTGGGCAAAGTCCTATTGTCAGCGACACAGGTCTTCTCTTGGTTCTTCTTCAAAGTAAGTTGATCGGATCTGAGATTCTGGTGTCAGGGGGTCCAATTAGTCCGATATTTAGGGTTGTCAGGAGTGTGAGAGCTAGTACCCAAAGACCAACTAATTCCTGCAGCTAATCTGTCCCTGAGGTGACCACATTCAGGGCTGTAGGTCACCTTTTCTACCAAGAACCCACTATTGCTGCCCTCTTAAAGATGGTAGAATTGTATTTTGGGTGTACAGATCAGGCTTCCCACCCTAGAGGTACGGCCAGCCCTCTTAGAGGTGTACACCTCCTGTATATCTAATTTCCCACCTTGCACAGGTACAAGTGAGCCTAGGGCAAGGGGAGGGCTGTGTCCTCCTCAGGGGACATCCCAGATACATTCAGAGGTGGAGCAGCATTTGAAACTCACCGCCTTGATGTGCCAATTCAATAGCCTGATTGGAAGGTGTGATTTCCTTCCTACCCAAACTTTTGTTCCTGACTCCTGGGAGTGATCACACTGTCTGGCAGGAGGTCATAATCTTGTCTTGGAGGAAGCAGACATGGGAAAGCATGTGCTGGTCAGTCAGAACACAGCGAAGCTCAAGCAACCAGGTGGGCAACCTCTAAGGTCGCAAAATGGGTGTAAGCTACGTCACCCAGGGCATGGGATCCATATCAGGGGTGAGATGTTATGTTGTTTGATACCAAATAAGACACATTTTAGTGGTACCATATTGGATCTGCCAATCTTGATGGTGATCGGTTGGCAGCCCATATTATCCTATGGACCGCTAACATTAATAGTAGTTTTCAATGGAGAACGCCACTCTAGGGACATAAAGACTTTCACTTGTGTCCATACCTTTAATATAATGCCTGTTTGCCAAAATCAAGGTATTTAAAGATAAATGTATAATGCACCCTGACTCCTGGGCTGAGGAGGGTTTCCTTAGGGCTGCCTAACATATATTAGAGAAAGTGCATTGACTGTGCTACACATGGTGTGCGAACAGTAGAGTTCAAGCAGTTGGCACTGCTTCTGCAGTCTGCAATGGCAGGCTTGCAGTCAGAAGTTTGCTTGGGTCACCCAGAGTGGTACAAAACCATGCTGCAGCCCTGGGGACGCGTATCATATGCTAGCGACTTATAAGGGGATAAAGGGTTTGCCAATTTGACACTGCTAGGTTAAACATAACAGTTTTGGGAGAGAGCACAGGCACTGGAGACTAAGCACTGGAGACTGAGCAGCAGACTCCAGTGCACTGTCAGAGTCATGACCATCAGCATTTGGAGCAAAACGTGGGGGGTGATCATACACAATGAGGCACTTGCCTACATAAATGTATGTATTGATCTTCAAACTTTTGTGGATTAGAACTCACTTTTTTCAAAAGAGAAAGACTACAGTGTAGTGGTGGTGGCTTCCTTGGATTTAGAGCCATCATGCACTATACTCCCAAGGTTAAATGGCAGGTGGACAGCACCCCTCACTGCCTGTCAAATGGTTGTGGTGACCACCTTGGAACATGCCTGCACCCTGCAGGTTTGGGATCCTACATTTGAGCATGTTCCCTGTCAGACTGGTATATTTTCTAAAGGGCATACATACACCCCTGGCTGGCAATTGAACAATCCCAGCACCGGGAGGAGTATGTGCTGAATGTGGAAGTACACCAACAAAAGAAACACCAAAACACTTTCCTGCACACCACCACCTCAAAAGTGTCACAGCTCAGCCTGCAGCAGCAGCAGATGAAGATAGGTTGGGTAGAGCCTGGAGCAATGGTTATGCACCTCCACACACCAGGACTTTCAATACTGCAATAACTATGCCTCAATAAGGATGGGATGCCTGAGTTTTGTCGAATATTCTGTGCCTCCTTGTGTGAGAACTGCTTTGGGTGGCAGTCACTACATGGTAACATAGCAATTGTAGACATGCATGAAATGCTGATGAGTGGTAATAGTGGAGGTGTATGAGAGAGAAAAGACTTAGGTATCAAAGACACAATGTAGACCTTGGGCCTCAAAACTGATTCTCCATCACAAACTATAAACTCAACATAAAGCATTTCTAATAAAGTAAAAAATATTTTGAAAAAACAAAATGATTAAATTATTTATATTCCAATATTGCAATCATATTCTATACAAATGGAAAAGGAAAACAAATTAAGCAGCCATATGCTTACAATAACATTTTAAATAAAAACAAAAAAAACATATGTTTCTAATAGACCAGTACAGGAGTGTCCTGGCAATGAGGTGTTTTTATAACAGAACAGGTACAGTAGTCTTTTTGTTTCTTTAATATAAATTACAGGAAATATGAGTCTTAATGGTGCAATGAAATTGGCCTTCAATTATGTAACCAGAAGACATAGTTTAAATACATGGGCCCCGATGTAGGTAAAATAGATTTACCGATTTTTAATTACCGAATTGCACCGATTCGGTAATTAAAAATTGGTAAATCTAAGGGGTGGATATGTAGGAACATCCAGATGTTCCTTTTACCGATTCGGTAAATATCTGTATTTACCGATTCGGTAAATACCGACCGGTAATGCCCCATTCATTCCTATGGGCTTTGAAGCCCATAGGAATGAATGGGGCATTACCGGTCGGTATTTACCGAATCGGTAGATACAGATTTTGACAAGGGTGCAGGGGGTGTCACTTTGACACCCTCTAGCACCCCCAAAAAAGATTTGGGTGCCATGTGGCAGGCATACCTGCCCTAAGGGCAGGTCTGCCTGTCATATGGCACAGGTGTGCATGCACACATGTGCATGCACACCGGAATCGGTATTTTACCATCAAATATATTTGATGGTAAAATACAGATTCGGTAAGGGTTGTGGGACTCAGAAGAGTCCCACCTACATATCGAAATTAACGAATAGGTAAAAATACCGATTCGGTATTTTACAGATTCAGTGAATTTACCAATCGGTAAATTTACCGAATCTGTAAAATATTTGGCCCTACATACCATTTTGTAAATACCGGTCGGTAACGGCCGAAAATACAGATTTTCGGCCGTTACCGACCGACCTACATCCGGCCCTAGGTTTCCTAAAAGAAAATTTCTTTTTAAAAAGAATAAAAAAAAAGCAAAGCATAGTTTTGGCCCGCCATTATTGACACTGAAGTGCCCTTTTTCTCAGTTGGATGTGCATATGTGCTTCAGCGAATTGCCCTGACTCGCAGTGCCAGAGAGCTATGTGGTGAAAAGAAGGAGGAAGAGAACGATAAAAACAGTGACAAAAGGAGAAACTAACCTGCAAGAGTGAGATAAGTCTAGAAGTGTTGGGTGGTAGAAGAAAGAGTCATGAGTTGGAATCAAGACATGGTTGTGGGCTCCTAAGTAAAACTTTGGATCCCTGCACATGAGGAGGGGTCTCGCCCCTAGGGTATGGCCATGATGTACTTCAACAAAAGAACTTATCTCTGTCACAACGAGTAGTTTAAATTTGCAGATTATACAGGGTGGCTTATCATCCATTAGAGCATCTAGGCACTGTCCATGAGCACGGGGAGATTAAGTGATTTGCCCAGAATCACAGGATGTTGCACCAGGCCCTAGACTCAAATCCTGACCCCCAGCTCCCGAGTCCGCAACTAAGGCTGCTGCGTCAACCTCCTAATAATGGAGTTTACGTCACCTTGAGGACACATAAAAAGTACTGTTATCGAAGGAGCAGCTAAAGGCTCTGTTCTTTTCCTAGGAGCCCAGCTGGACTTGCTGAAAAATTGAGGAACATTCGTGAGGAATGAAAAACACCAAGAGAGCTGGTACAAACAAAAATGCACTTTGAGTACTAACAAAACCATTGATATGTGTGGGAATTCATTGAAGCCAATAACATAGAGACACAACCTGAAATTAACTAGTACTTCCAAAGCATTGCAGCGAATTGCAGGAACCCAGGAGTACCACGACCTTCATTTGACCTTACTCAATATTCTAACTTCGGGGAGCCTCATATGCTAGTCTTATAAATCAAGGGGCATATTATCAAGAACCTCGTTAAAATTATCGCCGTTTTAGCGGCAGCAAATTGCCACTAAAACGGCGATAATGGGCTTGCTAAAATGCGTTATAGAATTCCAATGGAAGCCTAGGTTAGATGTGCAGGACATCTAATCTGGGCTTCTATTGGAATTCTATAACGCATATTAGCAAGCTCGTTATCGCCGTTTTAGTGGCACTTTCCTGCCACTAAAACGGCAATATTTAAACGAGGTTCTTGCTAATATGCCCCTAAGTTTGTTTGTAAATCTGGATCGATCTTTGAGAAGCCTTAGGCATCTTGGCAGGTCCTACTGTCTGGGTCTCTAAGAAGTGAAATGCTAGTTTATTTGACTAATAAATGCGGCCTGTTAATGGAGCATTTTAGGAATTTAACTGGTTATCTGCCAATAAGGGTAGGAATGGTCATACTCCTCTGACAGAAAAAAATTAATTGAATCCCCTTTGTAGAGACAGAGGCCTTCATGGCGCACGCTAGATGTTTGTGCTAGGATTGCATAAAATTTTGCGTCTCAAACCTGTCTCAAATTATTATGCTGGGAAATGTTATTCAACACAAATCAGGATTTGCATTGGATAGTTTCCCAAAGCAACGCAAAGTTGCGCTATGCACTGCTTTGCATTAGTTTGCCAGTAGTGACCGTTACCATGTTAACACCCATGGTTTTTGATGGAAATCCCACCAACAAACATTCAGAGACAGGGATTTGCCCCCAAATCTTACGCCTCCTCAAGGCACGCATAATGACGAGGAATGTTTTCATTTCTCCTTGGTTTTCCTACTTTGCATGCATGCTAAATTGTACAGCACACATACAAAGCAGGAAGTGTATTATAAGATAGTTTTTTACCCTGAAAGTGTCTCCATCCAGTATTAAAACTATACTTTTGTGGTACAATAGTGTGTGAGTACAGTTCATGGCAGCCTAAAGAGCACTAGTGCAGGGAAAAAGAACAACAGAGCCATGTTTTAGGAGATATTGCACAGTTCTTGTCTCTCCATTTCAAGCAACACAGCAATTTTAGTTGTGTGAACTTTCCCTAATCTGGGATTGGGTGTTCTACCTGCACTATGTTTGCCAAGTGAATCATGGAGGAAATTGTTCAGGTATTAGTGCATTTTTTTCGTCATGAATCTGAAGGGTGCATAGACTTTCGCCCACCCTGTAAATACCATTACCCAGAGGTATGCAAGCGCGTAAATTGCAGTCTGATGATGAGGGTAAGTCCAAAGTAGCAAAGGATGTATTCAACATGTATGCAAAAAGCATTAATAAATTAAAACCTGGATTTTTAAAACAATTTCTTAAACAATGTAATCAATCAAACCTACTTGAAAAGCCTTTTCTGAAATTAGAATCAGTGTAACATTCATACGGACACATGGACCATGGTTGAAGTGACTATCCACCAGATGCATCAAGAACCCATTTAGCTATTCCTTAATTGCGAAAAATAACGATTCGCTATTAAGGAATAGCAAAATGCAATGCATGAAGAAATCACAAAAAAATAGCGATTTCTTAAAATTCCTTAATTGCGACTCACAAATTGCGAGTCGCAATTAAGGAATACCTCCCCATTCATTCCTATGGGCCTAGAGGCCCATAGGAATGAATGGGAAGACATTCTCAATTTGCGAATCGCAATTAGCGAATCACAAATTGAGAATGCAATTTCAAGGGTGCAGGGGTGTCCAAAGGACACCCTGTTGCACCCTTGAAATTGATCTGTGCACATATGTAGTGCACACATATTGCCCTTAGGGCATGTGTGTGCGCAACATGAAACTTAGAAAAATGCACTTTAGTGCATTTTTCAACGTTTTTGCAAATTACCATGAAGTTCAACTTCATGGTAGTTTGCGATCCCTATTAGCGAAATCGCTATTTTTTAAACTTTAATGCATTGCATTTAAGGAATCTCAATTTGAGATTTGCGATTTGCGATTTTTGCGATTTTTGCGATTTTTGCATTTGGGATGATGCATCCCAAATGCAAAAATACCGGTCGCAAAGGGGCAGATTCTGAGAATCTGCCCCTTTGCGAGTGGATTTTACCTTGATGCATCTATGCCTTGGTACCATGGAAAACATTGTACAGTAGTTTTCTAGATACATACATAAAAGGGCAGACAAGCTAGCTTATGTGGTAGGAGTTGTCAAACTAAGCTCTTGCTATGGTGAGCTTGAGCTCTCTTCTTCTTGCACATGGGTGTTTGACAAATTCTTAAATTCTTCACTGGTACTGTAGGCTCTGATTTGCGTCAGCGGGTAGAGTTCAAATGGCGTCAGCCCAATATCTAAAATGATTCTGAAATTTGATGAGGCTCAATGTGGCTTCATCACTTTGATGGTGTTATGGTTGACTCATCAATAAAAGTCAATGTGAAAATAAAGTTTGAAAAGCTGTGAGACAAAGAAAGAAAGACTTTTATGGTCAGCCATATTATTATACGTGACTTGTCATTCAATCATTGAAACTTTATTTGATTATTAAAAAAGATAATCATAAAAATGACAGACAAAAATACAGATACAAATTAAGGTTGCATAACTCAAATTAAGAAGCATCTACCGTTTTGTGAGAGGTGCTCTTGGTGACACACTTCAGAACTGCTCCCCAAAAAGTATTTTGCTTATTGATTTGTTTCAATAGGTAAATTCATGCTGCAAGGGAAGTATGCGTTCCTCCTGTTGGGAATACAATATTGTGTTATTTAGGATTATGTAGCTCCAAACCCAAAAGTGGTAGCCATTCTGGGTTACTTAGCCTTATTTTTGGGATAAAAAAGGTGACAGTTTGCTCTGACAAGCAAATGATAGTCAAAGGCCATGCATCTTGAGCTTCTGCCCTTTGACTATTCTGTTGTTCGATAACTCTCATTATGAACATGCAGTAGCCACATATGTATGATGGGCAGATTCTAAGGTCTATTTGTCATCAGAGGCTGCTTGGGCACGAAGAAGTCACCAGGCAAGAAATAAGTATGAAAGATTGGGGGATGGAAGCTGATTGTGATATTGTGTTTTCATTATATCAGCTTTAATTCCTACTAAAGGTTGGTTGAAAGTTAAGGCAGACATCACCAACATGGGGCAACCACTTCCACCAACAATGATTAATCACTGCCTCTAGCCAATAGCTTTTAAATTACAAGATGATAGGGATGCCCCCTCATTAGAAACTATCGCATGCTAGTCCTTTTGATCCAACCTTATCCCAGCAACAACTGTGAACTAACCAGCCAACAGAGGAGCCTTTCTTCCTGCCTCATGCCCTTTTTACCTGCACACTGTAAGGGCAGTGATCCAAGCGAAGATAAAACCACTGGTCACACACACAGCTTCAAAACACTTCCCACATGCAATCACATCAGATACAAACCTCATGGTGTAGCAGGCACCTCATCTAATACTGCACACATGCATCTAATAATGGGGTATGAAGCTGCAATGCAATACAATGCACTATTTCTCAAAGTGTTGATGGTTGGATATTCACAGGAAAGGGAAGGTGAACGCATGGAAATGATCAAAAACCACAGGTCCTGCCTCTTCCATGCCTGATAATCCCCATAATGTACCTTCCGCCTCACTCCGCCTCACTCCACACAAATTATTATCGCCCATATACATATACACACTACTCACTCACAAATACACACACAGAAATTGTATATCCACATATTGCACATTTACACAGCCAACTATATGAACCTCACACACATCTTTTTCATCACTTATTGTAACCATACTCATCAGAAATGACCCTTCTTCTCATCAACCCACAATCTTCAGTACATTACAGCATCATTACAGCATCACCACACCCCAATGACATGCAATCCTCATAATCAAAACTGGTTCACCCCCTCACACCACTTGTTCACACACCATAAACATCCTCATATTCCGCAGGTCATCCACAAAGCCACCTCACTCTGTAGTCCCCAAGAACCCATCACCCTTACCTTCATCGGCATCCTCATTTCACATCCCGCCTTTTAATACCACCATTGTTCACAATCCACCTGGTCTACTGAATCCCAGGATTAAGCAATACTTTCATTGATAATATGTCACACCTTATCACCAAATCATCTGGCAGCCAACTAATAAACATCTTCTTCTGGAACTTCAACCTCAAAGGAGACATCTCCATAAAGACAATGAAGAAGACTATTTTGATATCCTACCCACCATAAACATCAATCAACACACCATGTCAGGATTACACCAGAGACAACATCCTTGACTTCATCTTCACCACTACCATGCAGACAACTGAATCAAAGCACAAGCTAACACTTAACCAGCCAGATTATGTGGTCATCCCAGTCACATTCACCATAGGCCAGCCTATCAATGCCAGGCTCCCCT
Source organism: Lissotriton helveticus (assembly GCF_964261635.1). Classification (NCBI taxonomy): domain Eukaryota; kingdom Metazoa; phylum Chordata; class Amphibia; order Caudata; family Salamandridae; genus Lissotriton; species Lissotriton helveticus. The sequence goes on along the minus strand of NC_136068.1, from coordinate 188,613,250 downwards.
GCTGCCAATCCTGATGATGCTCTCGTGTTTGAAAGCAGTGTCAGGATTTGCCTGAGTGCTGTGAACTTGGGCTCCCAGGGAGACTGGGAGCCTGTGCTTTGCTTTCTCCAACTCAGTAAAGCCGCAGGGTTGATGACAGCTTCAGTGCGCATGTCGGTTTGGCCGATCGGAGACTGCCAGACAAACCGACATGCGCACTGACAACAGTGCTGCTCAGCGCTCCCCCTCCAACCAGTCATCATCTACCCCACCCCAAGACTCGGTTGTGCTAAAAATAAAACAATAATAAACCTGTATGTATCGTTTTATTTTTTGAGTTTTGCAACTGTTGGCTGGGGGGTTGACACTCCTACGCCAAAGCGGAGGAGCTGCCACTGGTTCTCTCCTACAACAGGAAAGAAGTAAAACCATATTTGCTGGCATCCCTACTATTCATCTGACAGCCCTTTGTCTCTTACAAGGAGCGCTCTGTGCAACAATCTCCAGCTAATCTGAAAACTAAATAAATGCACCCAAACCACTCTAACTCTGGAGAGCAGCAGTGACTATCCCTACAGTGCTGCATCATTTCCAAGAGAACCTTCATCAAAAACGAGGCAGTAAAGTCAAACAATCCACTCTTCTGGGCAAACCATCATTTAGAGTCCAATGCAACACACATTACCGGACTGGAAATGAAATAGTGTTAAATAGAGACAACCAGGAACAGTGTTTTCCATGTTACACACCAAGGCATTGTAACAATATCACACCACACAGCCAAGTCACTTCTTCCTAACACTTCAGAATGCATCTGAAGACTCATCTCATCAAGGAACATGTCAACCACAAAAATTGACCCCTTCCCTGCGGCGCAAATTTCGCTGCGGTGTGGGGATTTAATTAGGGGGCGTATTCCCTTACGTGCTCAGGGCGGCCCCCGGCCGTCCAACTTTCCGCTGGGCGTGTGCGCAGGGCGGCTGGGGGCCGTCCAAACTCCGCTCACTAATTAATTCTCCAGCGCAGGAGCGGGATTTGCGCCGCGCTGGGGAATCAGCGGCGTTCGGACGGCCCCCGGCTGTCCTGAGTACACGCCCAGCGTGACGTAGGACGGCTAGGGGCCGTCCTGAGCACACAAGTGATTAAGGAGCCCAAATTCCCTCCATTCCCTGGACAGTAGACATCCATCTTTTCACCTCTTGTTCTTTACGATTATCACCAGACTTACAGTACATTGTACTTGTGGCTTTCTAGACAGGCCTGTGATACACAAAGTGGGATACAAAGATAGGTATCCTGGAAAAGTGAGACACTAACATTGGAACTTGCAAACACCACAATGCGACCAGAGCTGGTAGAACCTAGCAGGGGGACAAACAGACACAAATGTTTGCAGTGAAACACAAATACATTGATAGTGTACCATGGATACACCAGGAAAGAGAGGCCTTTGCCCTGGGACATGGCAACTGAAACAGTAAGACTGAGGCATACAGATAAAAGGATTGGCAATGGGACAGGGAGATCCAAACACTGACCTTGGGGCAGGTTATCATTGTCACTGGGACAGGGAGGCACAGACACTAATATTTCTCAAGTATGGGTATATGCTGTCACTGAGACAGAGAAACACTATCTCTGGAAAAGTGAAACATATGGATAGGGAGACAATAACACAGGGGCATGGAGACAGTGGCACTGTGGGTGAGGGCAGGGACATTCAAAGATGTATTAGGTCCAGATTAATTTTGTTTGCTCTGTACGGCTTATTTTCATTTATTCGATTTGGTAAAGGACAGCTGAAGAAAGAGATTGGGATTGGCTTCAGCAGAATGGATGGAGTGAGTTTTGATGTCTAAACTCAAGAGTACACACAGAAAGGACAATGCTGCATGATGGAGAATGAAGCCCTTAGAGCCGAATGGACCTGGCGCGTTCGCTTCCCCAGGTGCGGCAGCGACACTCCTTCCTCTTGCCTCCACATTTCCAATTCTTTCCATTTGCTCCTCTTTGATGTCAAGTGCATCTCTGGCTATTGAAAGAAGCTTCTCCGTCTTCTCTTTGTCTGATGCAGAACACTACATGGTCGGCATGTTCCAATTTGATCTTTCAAAGGATTTTGAAGTAGGTATTCTGGGAACGACACTGACATATCCTACAACATTCATGCCATCTCTAGTGCATCAGGATCCATCGCATGCATGTCTTCGAGTGCTCAAAGCGGGGTCGCCTCCTCGGAGGCGACCGCAGAGCGCGTTCTCATCCTCAAAATCTAGGTGACGTGGGGGGTGATCAACCCACCGACAAAAGATAGAAAGCTGGGCATTTAAATAAAAACACAGAGGTGCCTAGAGTGACTTCTATAGAAGTGCAGGGCAGCAAATCAACAATGCTTGTAAAACAAGGCAGAGAAGAAACGAATGAACGTTGGGTTAGGCGCGGGGCGAAGATGAGGGTGCTTTGTAGAATAAAGAGGAGTGCAGCGAAGAATGGAGATCTGAGGCTCCAATGAACAGATGATCCGAGCTCTGTTCATCAAAGGGAGAGGCAGCCAATTACAGCATGGGGTGTAGCTGCATTCAGGCTGGCCAAGATTTAGATAGGCAAATGCCAAGACATGAAGCAGGTTCACAGCAAATGACGTGGGGCCATATGCCACCTTTCAGCTTCCAAAGCATCGGGAACAATCCAGCAGAGGATATAATGATATATATGAGTCTTCCCGGCACAACATACAGGCACGTCGCCACGGAGAAGCGTTCCAGGCCCCTTAAACTGAACAAGAATGGCAGGAGTGTTACATGGCGCCCAAGGATATAATCGCGCAAATCACTGCGAGCGAGAAACTGAGTAATAAAGGCAATCGAATGGGATTCACACAAATGGACTTGAATGAGACCTCTGCATATGACACCACCAACATGAGCTTTCTCGTGGCCAACCATGTGGATGCATGGTTGTCCATACATTAACCCCCATCTAGGATCACAGAGCCTGGGTGGATATATTTGAATCACAAGATGTATGCTGATCATCACAGACTTTCAGTGTTCCCCTAATAGACTGGGTAGGTAAAACCTGACAAAATGTATCAAGGGAAAAGGCCCACAAAAAAGTACATTTGATGTGTTAAAAAGAAATCTTCACGTTATGCCTCATTTTCCTATTTAACACTTGAAATAGGAGTGGTAAATACCTACAAATAGAGAATACACCACAGAGCAGTGGGATCTAGGTCATTTAACAGATGATGGACCCTGCTGGACCTTGGGTCATTTCAGGCTGATATGGCACAGGGGCAGTGGGGATATTGCAGAAATTAATAAAGCTGAGACTCACAGGCAGCGATCTCTATTAGATATTGATTTGATCTGTGTCGCGCTTCTCATGTCGGTTGTATGACGTTACAACGCATACTTTTACAACGTACACCTTTACAACGCATTTTTTACAACGCAATATCCATTACAATGCATTCCATTATAACGCATGCCATTACAACTAATTTTTTAAAACTACCTTTACAACGCATTCCATTACAACGCATACTACCTTTACAACGCATACCATTGCAACACATAACATTACATTGCATGTATGGTAAGTATTGGATAGTGTAGGGGTAAAAATTACTATTCTAACTCCAGGGGGTGCAACAGTAGGGTAAGTGTTGGATGGTAATGGTATGCGGTGTAATGGTATGCGTTGTAATGACTGCGTTGTAATGACATGCATTGTAATGGTATGCATTGTAGTGTCATGCGTTGTAATGGCATGCGTTGTAATGGATGTTGCGTTGTAAAAGTTTTGTTGTATTGGTAGTGCGTTGTAAAAGTTGCGTTGTGAAGGTTGTTTCCCTCTCATGTCACCCAACGGGCTTTTCACAGTTCTGGGTGAATGGGTACAGATTTACAATTGTTCCTCAAACTCTTGTTCTGGAACAAAAACAAAGGTAGACGTGAAAGATCATAGGAAGATGGACCCAGTCTGAAATTGAATGTGAGATGAAGGGGACCCGTGCCATAGGAAAGCAGGTCCATGCAATGCTTGATCACAAATCAAAAGTCTCTTTATATTTTGGCAGACAGCATAATCCGTCACAAACATGAGGGATATTGCGCCTGGCGTATTGCAGGTACAACAACAGGTTGTGCTTGAAATGGAAAAATAGAAGTGCAGGGAGTCTGTTCCAGAGTACCTGCTTGTTTCCGACTAGTGCCGGCACTCTCCAATTAAAAGTATTACTTCCCTCTTAAGAAGTGCCGGTACTCTCCCTCTTAAAATAAAAAAGTGCCGGTACTTCGTACCGGACAGTACCGGCCCATTTAAAGCACTGGCAACAGGATATAATGCACATGTACAGTGAACTGCATATCCGTCACATTTGCGACGGAGTATCCTGTTCAGAGAAATATATATCAGGGCCTTAGTTTAAGGCTTTACTGAGTTGCCAAAAAGGGTGTTGTCCTTGGATAAGGGACCAATGAGCTCCAAAGATGAGCGCACTGTACGTTGATTACTTTTTCACCATATTTCTCTATATAGAATTTGGGTCCACTGGTCAGCCTTGCACACCTGGATACGGGATTCCATTCAGAAGTAAAAGGGTTGTTCGGGATCACATGAGAGTATAGCAGAGGTTTAAATGCAACCTCGTCCCACAAACGTGTGAGTGTGGAGAGTGATAACCATAGGCATGCTTTTGACTTAAGACCAAGCACTTACCATGGGCGAGAGACAGCCACAATCTACTTGGATTTCAGTAAGTCCAAATCAAGCTGACCAATTAGCGCCTGCCATTTTTCGGGGCTTGGCTGCTGCCCGCTCTAGGTCCCCCCCACTCCCATAGGGGTTTGTCAGGGGGGCCTTACCCGTCCGGCTTCACCTCCCCGGCAGGGGCGGCCTTAGGCATGTGCAAGCTGTGCAACTGCACAGGGCCACCAGACCCCAGGGTCCACCACACCAATATATATCCTTAATATAATAATCCTCTGAGGATGGGTACATATTTGCGTAGTGGCCCCTGGCAGGGATTTGGCAGCCTCGGGCTCCGTTCCACTTCCAAACACCCAGACCCCCTCTTCCGGGGCCCCCTACCTGCGCTCCCTGCCCATGGCCGCCATGAGCCTAGAGCCGCCCTTTCCCCGGCCTGCGTGCTATCTACTTGGACTGCAGTAAGTCCACTAACCACAGCAGTAAAGGCTCCTGGAGGGACTACTGCAGAGTGGTGGGGCAGGGCGGGGGAGGAGCAGGGTGTGGGGTAGTAAACACCCACATACGGCCGATCGGAGTTAGGTAAAGAAATAAATTTAAAAACACGAATTAAATTGTGCGTGCTGCAACGCATTTGGCGTTGCAGCACACGCAATTTAATCCGCTTTATTTCTTTCTTTCTTTACCTAACTCCGATCGGCCTATGCCGGAGTTCACTACCCCTCACCCTGCCCCTCCCCAGTCCCGCCCCATCGCCCCGCAGCACTCCCTCCAGGAGCCGCCATTGAACCACAGTAACGTCACTTCCACCCTCCAATGACACTGTGACACAAATAGTAAATCACATAGGACATCATGAGTGACATCGTTATTTTCACATATTTTTTAATGCCCCTTTCAGGGAAGTAATTTAATCAACTATTTAAGATAAACAGGCTCCTACGTTATAGCAATAAATGACCAGTGTCACCAATGAAGTGTAAAAGAAATATGGAAACGCCTCCTGCAAACTATGTAAATAATTTAATAATGCGAGTTAATTATGGTGGAAAAACAGCACCGTGACCTTATCATGTCAGAAAATTAATAAAACGTGTTGCAAAATGTGGAGGCGTGAAGAATTATTAAGGTTTGCGAAATGAAAACACGCGATCAAGGCAGAAGAAGCAGTCGCTCGACTCCCATCTTTATATAGCTGGCAATATGCAGGGAGTACATTCATGGCACAGGCATAGAAGTCATCCGGAGAGATAAGTGCAGACGAGTGGATCTTAAATACAGCAAGAGAATTGAGGGGAGTTATTTGTGTGACAAACATGATTCGCCGAACTGAGGATAGACTGAGTGACCACCTCTTAAAGGAAATGAGGTTTGAAGGGTCTGGGGAAAGTGGGAAGGGAATCCGGTATGAACTCACACTTGACAATCATGCAAAACAGCGGATGATAGCGTGCTGAGGGGGTGAAGTGCTGCCGAGGAAGGGGCTGAGCAGCATGGGAAATAAGAGAGCGGAGAGGACGGGCTCTTGATGGGAGCCGGCTTGCAGACAAGACATGGCACAGAAATTGTGCATGTATTTCTGTCTTTACTTGTAAACATAATGGGGCATATTATCAACAACTAGCGAAAGAAGCTTAGCGACATTTTTTTTATCACCAAGGATCGCCGGATTTTATCGCAGAGATAACATACTATTAGCAACGTTTATCTCCAATGCGATAAAATAACCGGCGATAGCAGCGAAATGCGTGAATATCGCTGGAAATCCAGCGATATTCACGCATCATCGCCAATAGGGTCTTAGCCAGAATATCCACCTCCCATTGGATATAATGGCTAAGAACTGGTCTGAGCAGGCGTTAGTTTTTAGCGATATTCGCTCTTAGCGCACATTTTTTTATCACTACGCCTGCCTTGCTAATAGGGGATAGCGACGTCAGAGACTGCTTTCAGTCGCTAACTTGTTGGGTACGCCCACTTTGCATGTCATTAGTGATAAATATCGCTGACATGCAAAGCGGGCCCCAAACCGCTCGCTATCGCCTAAAAGCTAGGCGATGAAATTATTGGCGCTTCGCGACCGAAAACGTCCGCAAAAGCGGCAAAAATTAAATTTTGCCTGGCTTGATAATATGCCCCAATATTCTTTTTACCTTCTTGTCTATTCCTAGAAATAAAGGGGCATATTTACAAACCCCTATTGCCACTGCAGCGTCACTTTTTCTGCTGCTTCGGTGGTGTTGCGCCGTTTCACATATTTACAAGGTGGCGCTAAGCCACTTAACGTGGCTTAACGCCTTAAGGGGGCTTAACGCGATCTTTTAAATATGCCCCTTGGCGTTGCAGTCTGCTGCAGCAAAGGGCGGGCAATGGGTGTTGCTGAGGGCGTTCCACCGTAACACCCATTTCTTTTTAATGCTGTCCCAGATTTACAAGGCCGTGGTAGCGCCAAAACCTAATGCCTGGTAATACCTGGTCTTAGGATGGCGATACGAGGAGAAATAATTAATTTCTCCTTGTATTTTACTCTTTCTATGTGTGCTGAATTATGCAGCACACATAGAAAGAGCAAATTGCCATTATTGATTGTTTATGTGCAGGAAGGTGTCCCTTGCTGCACATGAACAATTGCCCCTGCAGTGTAGGCACTTTTGCAACATGGCGCAAGGGTGCCTGCACTGGGGCTAGGCAGATTTTTTAGCGCCAGTGCTAGGGGAGTCGCAAGGGTGCACCATATTTTCGTAAATATGGTGCATACCTGCATTAAAAAAATGGCGCAGCTTGACGTTGCCAAATTTGGTGTAACACCACGCTCTGGCACTTGCTTGTAAATATACCCCAAAGTGTGTCCTTCATTTTGGTGCCTTTTTATACTTTGGTGTATTTTCCTCCAGCCGTTGTGGGGATATAAGGCAAAATGTAAGAGTCTAATACGTGCACCTGTGATGTGTATTTTTACATTGGTGGTGATCATTGTATGTAATTCTGAAAATCCTTATGAACAAAGTACACATTCACCGCCCCCCTTCCTTTCAATGTATGAGCACAGCGGCAACGTTTCTCCTGCAATATACATAAGTGGGCCAGTGGCGTAACAAAATTTGAGGGGGCCCTCCTATAGGGTACGTGGAAAGGCCCCCTCCTGACTCAATCTGGAGCTCTCCAGCCGAAGTGCGGTGCTGAGGGAGCCCCCTGGAGGTCAGGGCCTCCCGCACTGCGAGGGCTGCGGGGGGGCCTGTGTTACGCCCCTGAAGTGGGCAGGCCTTCACCCGCCCTCTTATGCAGATTTCTCTCAAATGTATCCCGTATCAAAATAAAAAATCCTTTAAGTTCTCCTCCCCTGTCAGGTCAGGACTAGAAAGGGTTTCCAAACACACCTCAGTCTATCAGCCCTTCCTCAGTAACTTTGCCCAAGGGCGTCAGTGGAATAAAATAGGCCAGATGCAACTACTAGAAGCCAGAGTGTTGTGAGTCAGTCAATGAAGTTCTAATTTTAGAACACTTGAAGTGTGGTATATCCATAAAAAATCAGAGGGGCAATTGCTTAATATACATACATACATATATTTGTTGTCTTCATAACATCTTCCAACGAAGGCCTACACACTTTCCGGTTAATGCCTTTGGCAATAGAGGCCCTGTGGTTATGGTTTAGTTGCAGCTTCCATAGGAAAAGACTTTTTTTGGTTTGCAATATTTGGCAAATCTGCATGAAGTTTAGGAGTTGCATGACACACTCAGGTTAGTTTCTTCATTTTAAATTTACTGCAATGGTAAAGGGGCACAACGTGATTTTGGAATAATAAAACTAGTCTGTGATGGTATGCATCTCTTTGTGGAGTGGTGTCAACCCACTTTTTTTTTTTTTTTTTTAAATATTAAGATTTTCTTGAACATTGGAGCATTTTACCCGTTGTCCATTTTGATAACTCCTGGTCCAGAAGGGATCTGCAGATCGGAGAAATCTAACGAAAAACATTGGATCAATGTTCACAAACTCCTCATAGCAGGAAAAAACAGCCATCAGTCTTTTCGCTTTGACAGTGCTTGTTTTGTTTTGTCATGGTTTTTTGCAAATCTTTATCTTTTATTGGAGAAGCTGGTGGGCCCTCATCAATCTAAAACATTTTTTGTTTCTGTGGTCTCCACTTTTTGGCATAGTAGTCCCTGGCACTTCAACTGCTTTGTGTGTGAACGTTCTCATTGTGAGAGGGCAGTAGGCTATCACTCACAGTGAAGTTAGCCAATAGCTGAACTGGCTGTATTCTGTAGCGGGTGGATGAAAATTAGCATGACACAATAACACACCAATGACTTAAGATGACTGCTTCAAAGCCCCTATAAGTAAGAATATGCACATACTTTTAGTAACATTAAAAGATATTGGCTAAATATCAGAATATAAGGCAGAGGGGAGGCTATTCCTGACACCAATGAGAATGACAGAGATTATAGAGGAACTGATCTTTCAAACAAAAACACAGCCAAAATCACTTTTCACTGTGTAATCCAAGGATAGGAACAATGGACAGAAAGACACACAAGTGCCATTGTGGGCCATGCAGGCTCCAAGTCAATTTTTGAATCCCATCTCTTGTGAAAAAAAGTGGAAAGGGAAATATGGGAACTGAGAGGGTACTGAAACCATAAAATGGGAGATCCCGTACTACCCCTTTCTGTTTTTTTATTGATTGTTTACATTTTATTTCAGCAAAAAAATAATCTTATATAAAAATAATACATTAAGACATTAACAACCAGTATCATCAAAGTCCGTGCCCACTCATGAATGCACATCCACCCCATCTCACTACACTTTGCCAGCAGCAGTGGCAATGTGGTGCATTTCATTATTGTGTTTGAGATTGGCCCTACAAAGCCTAGCAATGCTACTATATATGTCATAATCACCGAGCTCTCCTGTCATTTTCTGTAGCTCAGTGGAGACATCCTCCCAGTATAAGATCAGCCGGTGCATAACCGCATCATCTGCATCTTGCTTCTTCCACTGGCCATGCCGATGTCACAATTCCTGGGTATGATAATACAACTGTGTAAATTTGAGGTGGATGAGCCTGTGCATACTGTTCAACAAGTCATCTTGTATCATCAGGTAGCAGTATTTCCACTGCTCGTCTGTGAATAAATACACTGAAGCTAGCTCCCATTGGGTGCTCGCCCTGCTCCTATTGGAAGAATGTATACTTCAGGTTCACTATATACCCTTGATATTATATAAACACTGAAATTCACAGAATTTCAGCTTTTGCAATCGCAATTTTGCCTAATGCTATGTATGAAAGCATAACTGTCTCGCAAATTAAGGAATCGCAAAATTTGCAATTCCTTATTTTGCTAAAGCATTTAAGGAATCGCAAATTGCGATTCCTTAGATGGAATGTATGAAGCACCCAAGTTATGCGAATATGGCATAAGGAATCGCAAATTACCACCAACTACAGGTTGGTGGTAATTTGTGATTTCCTTCAAACATGCACATTGTTGCATTTTACAAAGTGGCATGTGGCGCACACACATGCCCTTAGGACATGTGTGTGCGCCACATGTACAGCCACATGCCCTTAGGACATGTGTGTGCGCCACATGTGCACCTATGCTCATTTCAGGGGTATAACAGGGTGTCCTTTTGACACCCTGGCTCACTTGAAATTGCCTTCTCAATTTGCGATTCTCTAATTGGGAATCGCAAATTGAGAATGTCTTCCCATTCATTCCTATGAGCCTCCTGGCAAAAAAGTTGTTTGATGCCAATCATGACATATTTCAGTGGGACCATAAGGGAGCAGGCAACCTCGGGGAGCCTGTGTGACACCCCATGTCAGTCTATAGCCCCCTGAACACTTATAGTAGCCCCTAATGGAAGGAAACTGCAATAGGGATATATAAGCTTGAACTTATGTGTCCACACCTTTAATATAATTCACCCTGCCTCCGTGGCTCAGGAGTCCTAACTTACGGGTGACTGACATATTAAATGATGAGGGCAAAGTTGAGTTGGAGCAGTTGGCTCTACTCCTGCAGTCTGCAATGACAGGCCTGCTGTCATCTGTATATATGGATCACTCATAGAGGCACAATCAGCGCTTCAGACCCTGGTGACTCTTTTAACTCCCATGCACTAGGTACCACTGGTATCACTTTCAAAGGACTTATAAAGGGGTAAAATCCCTTGCTAACAGGGGTTACCAATTCCCATACCTCATATTTAGGAAGAGCACAGGCACTGGGGCCTCGTTAACAGACTCTTGTGTACTTTCCGAGTCATAACCATCAGCATTAAAGCAAAAAGTGTGGGGTGACCTTACCAAAAGTGCACTCTCCTACAGTACCGAAGATGGTTAATAGAGTATGCCCCTTAGACTGGCCTGTGATAAACCCTAAGCTGCTTTGGGAGCACCAGTCCATGCATTGGCAGGGAAATGGGACTGGCCAAAATGTTATCTAGGATTTTAGTTTCAGTATTTAGCAACAACAGCGACCTGTATTAGGATCCCATTAGAGTAGGTTTTGCAGGTTTTAAGTTAACAGCTACTACCAATTTTGTCAATGTGGGTGGGAGGTAAACCCTGCTAGCTGATTCTTCAAGCAAAGTTACAATAAATTGTGTGAGCTCATTTACATATTCTTTATAGAAACCTGCCCCAAGGCACATGCCCACATGGAATACCTCTTATTGCTCATATGACCTCATCAGGAGGAGATATTTGGCCATTAGCACCTGCTTTTATTCTCCAGCCATGGTGTTGTCAAATCCTCAAGAGAACACTTTACCTCATCCCTCATCGAACTGCTCAAGAGGTGTATAAGCAACCATACTAATGCCAAAACCTTTCAGATATTTGCTAGAAATGAATATAGCATTGTTTTATCTGCCCCACACACCTGTGATATGTCTTTCTAGCTGCTTATGTCACAGAAGGCATGCAAGTGTGCCTCTGGGGTGTTCTATCTCCCCATAATGCATTGCCATTGGCACACTTTCTTCTAAAATTAACCTCTCTTTCTGCAAGTACTTGCTACTCAATAGCTTCTAGTATATTGTAGCAAGCAGTTGACCATCACCGATCTGTACGTGTCCATTCTAGCTAAACTTATTGCGTCTACAATGTCAATAATATATAATATAGGGTTTTCAATACACCTGCATGTTTGGCAATACATTGCCCTCTAATATAAGCTTTAAATGCCTCTCACCCTGTTGCATTATGTCCCACTGATCCAACATAATGCTTAAAATATTCAGTGATAGCACTCCCTATCTCAGCATGAAACATGCTATTTTGCAATTGGAATTGGCAAGAGAAGTGAGGTATAGACCTGGTGGGTAGTTCCAAGTCAAGCTGCAACTGGCATTCTCTGAGTTTGTACATGCAGGATGTGTGCCGGACAATGTCCAAGTGGTCAACACTTTAGAAAGTATCATATAATCTATCCTTGAGGACAGGTCATAAACAGTCAAACAGAATGTGAACTTTCCCCCATCTGGGTGTGTAGGTCGCCATATATTAATTAGTAGTAATAATAGTTTTCATTTTTAGGTTTTGCCTGCAAGTGCGCACGTAGTGCGCATGCGCTAAAAAACCTTATGAGTCTTCTGTGGGATCGATGACCCGCCCCCGGCTCCCATTGGCTAGCTCCATAAATGGAGGCTAGCCATTGGGAGCCGGATCTGTCCGTCAAGGCCGGACCAGATTAGGGGGCGTTCCCGCAATTTTTTCCCTCTCCACCCCTTTCCGATCGTCATTGCGGCGGTGGGCGTGTGCTATTTTTTTTTTGTCTCTTCATGTTATGGTCAGTTTCGAAGTGTCTGTTGTAGGAGTGGGCTGCGAGATTGAAGTTGCCAGGATGCGGTGGGCTGCGCGATTTCACTTTCCTTGCAGGTAAGCGGCATTTTTTCATATTTTTTTATCCCGTTCCCGCCCCCCCTCCTGCTGTCCGTTCCCGCCCCCCCTCCCGCTGTCCGTGTGCCCGTTAACCTGCCCCCTCCCGCTGTCCGTGCTTCTTGTTAAACAGTGCTTGTTTTGTTTTTTGGTCGACAACAGTATCTCTTGACAAACAGCTAAAGCTGGAAAAGATGGAAAGTAATCCTGTCACCCAAATCAGAATATACGTATATTGTGTTAAGTGGGCTCTTGTGAATGGGCCTGCAGATGTGACTTCCGGATCTCCGGCGTGTGAACACTTGGGCGTGTGAGCGGGGCTGCAGGCGGGAAGGTGGAGGACTGGTAATGAGGCACCAATATCGACAAAGCATCTCAGGTTTAAAATCGAATTATGGTTAAGACGCAGCTGCGGGGCAATGAAAGGCAAGCTGTTCAAAGTGTACACGACGTGCATGTCAATGAAGGTTCCCAGAGACCGAAGCACCGTTCAAAGGGCTGTTGTCAGCTGCCGGGGTACCTGTGCTTCCCCCCTGACTGAAGTGAGAGGGAAACACTGCAGGCGCCCTTGCCGCCGAGAGATGCCGGCATTTATTCATTGAACTCCCTTCATACAGGCCAGCTGCCCCGGCCCTGTAAAGTAATCTTTCAAACTCACAGGTGTGCCCCTCTCGCAGCCCACCGGGCCCTTTCCTCATTTTATTTCCGTCTACCTTTGGATTACCCTTTCCCGCCCCCCCCTCCCGCTGTCCGTGTGTGCCCGTTCCTGCCCCCCCCCGCTGTCCGTTCAGCAATGGGTCTCCCTCCGACGGGTTCCCCCGAAAATGGAACGGAGGCGGCCCGAAGACAGCAGCTTGTAACCTTGGCGCTTTGGAAATGGGACTATCTGACCAAGTGCTTCGCAGATGACAAAGTGTGCTTGTCGTTCGGCCTCTAGGTGCTGGCCTCCCTGCTGGGGATCACGTCGCACGCACTGTAAATATATCCTTTTTATAGCCGTGCACAGGGCCGCACACGCGCCCTCGTCTTGTCGCGCGTGCTTTTGAAAGCAATCATGACACGTCTGCTGTGCCGCCCCGCAATGGTGTGTCGTGGAACAGCCAGAGGGGAACCTCTAACATTATTTTTTAGGTTTCGCCTGTCCAAATCTGCCCTCTGTAGGCCCCCTATATTACTGTAAGTACATGGTATACATGTAATTTACAACTGCAATTACATAAGAATTTGGTACTCTGTATTAATGTTCGCATTGCGTGCGATCCTCACCCCCCTCCCCCCTGGTTGCTTCCGTAGTAGCAAGACTTATATGCAAGCACTGACATACAGCAGTTTGCACTTAGCATTACATAAAATAACACGTACAATGACAGCTGGGCATTACACACCCGTGACGTTACCAGCGTACACACTTGAACATCTCCTGTCCAGCCGTGTCCCAGAACTGCAGCTTGACCCAGCGGCTGGCTCTTGGTGTGTGTGTGTGTGGTATTAATTGCTGTCTGCTGAGCTCGTCCGTAGGGTACAATAGGTCTCCCATTTGCGAGAGATTAAGCTATTGGCAATGTAAATGACACTGCCATTTATTTAGCTGTTTTCAAAACTAATACATAAATAAAAAATTTGTCATTTACAATGCCAATAGCTCTAACGTTTCAAAAGGCAAAACCGTTGCATTGTAAATGCTTGTTCTAGATGCCATGGGCAGCCACCTAGACACCGGCTTGATCTAACAAAACTTAAATGCAGTACGCAGTTGAAATCATTACCCCATATCATTGCACCACAATCTAGATTGGCACTAGCCTGCTGGAGGGTAGTAAAGAGTGTTGGATCATCACAATTCAAGCAGTATGCATTTACCAATAATATCCACATGGTGTCTTTCTCACTCATCAACTGCACATATCTGCCATCAAGGTCAGCTACAAAATATATGGCACACATTCTGCAGTCCTTTCTTACCCAGATACGCACTACTCTAGCAGGAGTACCAAAAGGATCATTATAATATGTTCCCTTCATTCTTATTAGTTTTGGACCCATCATTATGTGTAGTCAAGTATGTTTCTGGAATGAACGCAAAAACACAGAATATCTTTCCAGGTAGGTTACCACATTATGGGTCTTTCAAGGACTATTGAGCCCTCTGACATTCCACGCTAGCAATCTGAGCCACATCCTCTGTCTACCATTTGCCATGATTGTCAAGACTGAGAATGATTATTCTGGGCCAAGTTGAGGCAAAGTGTGAATTATCCAGCCTACATAGAAACAATACCCGGTTTGTAACATGCCTGTGCATTTGAACTGAAACCTTTCACAATGCCAACTCCAAACTGCAGTCAACCTTTCCCACCTGCCAGTCCTGAAGCAAAACATAACCAGAAAAAATACAGAAGATTTAGGTGTGATGCAGACAAGGGCAAAAAGTGCCAAATCTACCATCCACCTAATGTTGCAATGGTAGATGTATACCTATACATGTATGGAGAGTAGCAATGGGGGACCCCACTGGAGCTACATCTAGCCAAAATAAATGAACACCATATATTGAGGCATGCAGAAACCTATTTCTAGTGCAATTAAACACATTGCAAATTACTTATATAGTTCTAAAACACTATCTATTGCAGCTTAACTTTGTTATTGTCTACCAATATCCATAGTATAAACAATTGATACAGTTGGAAATGATACTCTTTATATAGTCATTTAGGCTGGATCCATGTGAGTCTTAGAGGCTATCTGGTCCCACTCAGGAGATTTTGGAGAAGGGTGCCCAGGAGCTTTCTACTTCAGAGCATACATGGCTAGCCAAGGGTCAGAAAAGAATCTGCATTCTGCTGTCTACTGTGAACTGGAAATGAAAGGGGTAGAGCATATTGTATTGTATATTGAGAGTTCCCAACATCCTTTTGACCCGTGGAAAGGACCTTCAAGCCTACTGCAGTCCAATGGTAAAGTCAGGAAACTGCAACAGGCCGCGTTGAGCCTGAGTAGTGTACATTTTTCTACTCAAGGGGTTTCCTTAAGGCCTCACCTTGATCTCAGATGAGCCATTACTGGCAAGTGTGGATCACCTTGGACAGGTCTGGAGGTCACTGATCTAAGCTCATGCTCTGCCACGAAAAGCTGAAAGAAAATCTCTCTTCCAAACAAATCATCCAGAAAAGTCTCTACATTTTGTCCATATTGTCGGTGTTTGTGATTTTGATTTCAGCCAGACCAATAATGTAGATATTATTGCCCCTAGCCCTCTTCCACAAAAAAGAGAGTAAGATGGGAAAAACCTATCTACCATACAATCTCCACTTAGGAAGCCAAATACACAAAAGTTTTGGTAGTGAACTGAACGCTATAGAGGTTCGACAAAATCCCAACGCCCTACAGAGAAGATTGTAGAAAATAAACTGTAATCCTCACCCACATAATCATGGCAAGCTTCATCATAGGCAATTCCATCCCATCTTGGTAAGATAGTACCAACAAGAAGGTCACAACCTTTCAGCAGAGGGAGAACATAAGAACATCATTTCTGGACAGAGGTGAGATCCAGTTTGCTGTATTAAAACTACCTTGTTGTTAACCTCAAAGATATCTCTTTATTGAAGAGAACACAAGACAGGATTGGACTAACACAATCGGGTGAAAAAAGATGTTATGGCTTCCTCATCCCTTCAATCAACATTTTGCTGCGCTTTTGTGCCCAGAGGTATCTTGGGCCTCCATCTAGGTTAAAAGGATCTCTACAATGGTACCATCCCGAGTCGTTATATGCAAAAGGTAGGAATAGGTTTTACCAATGCAGTCAGTCTTAAAAACAACCACCTTTCACTTTAGGGGGAATAGGCTTCACTGGTCTTGTTGAAGGGGGGTCACTCCTGTAGTCACCCATTCGTCAAGAAGATGAGTCCATCGAGTCTCCTATTATGGCCCTCTGGGGACTGTGCTTGATCCTGTTAAACCTGATGAAGGCACAAGACAAGCCTGTGGATCCCGCCTCTATCCAGGGAAGATTTTCTTATGATCTCCCTCTCCTAAGATGTTGAGACCATCATGGTGTTACTATCCAACCAAGATGGCATTTATGTGTCTATGATGAGAGGGAGAGGATGTGGCCTAATGGCTAAGGCGGTCAACCTCAAAGCTGGGGAACTAGTTTTGAGTCTTGGCAGGGACGCTCAACATCCTGTGATTCTGGGCAAATCACTTAATCTCGCCTTTCCTAAAAAAAAACAAATGTGTGTCTGTAGCACAACTGGTGCTCATGTAAAGTGCTCTGATACTTTTGGGTAGCTTGCGCTATATAAAACTATTTTTAAAAAAGCATGCCATGATCATTTGAGCGAGGCTTTTCCATAAATTTTCAAGAATATTATTGTGCCTAGACCTAGCCCATAGATCTTCACTCTTGGCGTGGATAGCACTAAGTTATTGTAAAGACCATCTGCACACAGTTTTTTCAAGTATAATGTTGTTTAATAGCCATTACATCTCCAGACCAGGATCAACCATCTCGCCTCCCTCGACTTTCACCAACCAACACCCGCCACCCCACATGATGTCACTATTGCATGCCCATAATTCTATCCATTATGTAGTCTTACAGGGGCATATTATCAAGGGATTTATCTCCGCTTTTTTGGCTTTAAAAGACAAGAAAGCGGAGATACAATTATCTCCCTATCAGCAACAGGGTGCTAACACGCAAATTTGCATGTTAGCACCCTTTTTCTCTACGCTTCCCCTTCCATCTCTAATGAGATGCAAAGGGGTCGTTCCAGAGAAAAATAATAGGAGAAATGTTGTTAAGCGACATTTCTCCTATTATCAAGGATGTCGCTAACCCTGTTAGTGATAAAAAAAAGCAGCGCTAACCGTGGTTAGCACTGCTTTTTTTAAACCTGGGGGCATATTACCAAGCAATAGCGATAATTATCGCTATTGCTTGGTTAGAGACAAAATTTTACCGCTGAGCTGCGGCAATTTTTATCGCAGATAAACCTTGGTATTACCAAGGTTTATCGCAAATGCGATAAAAAACGGCCGCAATGCATGAATATCGCTGAAAAGTCCGCGATATTCATGCATTACCGAGCTAATGCTCTTAGCCATGTTATCCACCTCCCATTGGATAACATGGCTAAGAACTGCTCAGGGCAGGTGTTAGCGCGAATATCTCCAAAAGTTGGTAATAGGAGATAGCGATGTTAGGGACTGTTTCCAGTCGCTAACATCTTGGCACGCCCACTTTGCATGTCATTAGTGATAAATATCACTGACATGCAAAGTGGGGCCCAAGATGGTCGCTATCTCCTACTAGCTGTCGCTAACTGGTGTTAGCGACAGCTAGGTAATAGGGAGATAATTTTATCTCCGCTTTCTTGGCTTTTAAAGCCAAAAAAGCGGAGATAAACCCCCTTGATAATATGCCCCCCGGTATTTTCCTGACTTAGCCATGATATCCTATGGAAGGTGGATATCATGGCTAAGTTTGTGAGCCCCTATCATCAAGCTAACACCAAACTTCGAGAGATTATCGTTGGTTTTCCAGTGATAATCTCTCATTTGGCAGTTAGTGTGAGGATTTTTATCACTTCTGAGATAAACCTTGCTAATAGCAAGTTATCTCTGCGATAATTTCCGGCGATGCTTAGCGTTACAAAATTAATTTCTAAGCATCGTTAGCGATAAATATCGCTAATTGTTGGTAATATGCCCCACAGTTCTACATCCTGTTCTTCCAATAATACCCTCAGAAAATAAACAGAACAATAAATATACATAAATCATAATTGTACATACAATGCTAAATAAACTGAAAATATAGTTTAGAGATGATTACACCCAAAACATTGAAATTACAACTCAAACCATATACATTTTATACTAGCTCTTTAACCGCGGTCCATTTCCCTCTCCCTCACGTATAACTTTTTGAGGTTTATTGACTTTACTTACCCAACCAAAGCTCCATGTAGTTTCATCACTCAAAATAATTACATTGCGCTTCACCTTCGGACTGGAATATTTGCATTCACCCTTCTGAACTGTTCCTCCTTTCCTTATGACCACCCAATCACCAATCTCCACACAGATTTTCTTGACATTTTGCTTTTTGTTATACTATTACTTTACTTCTCTCTGCACATAACTCCTTCTCTGACTGCGTTCTGGTCAATCTAACCACACTTTCTTCCCAGTTCTCTTCCTTTTAAGAACACAAATGCTCTCCCTGATTTAAAAGAATACTATTTTGAGAATTTTGAACGTTTTTTAAGTCCTCAGGAAAAAATTGGATATATATTTTATTTCAAAATAAAAAAATCAGGTACACAATGTAGATGATTTCCTACGCCTTGCCAGATCATCCATAAAGGTCAGATATAAGTCTTTGCAATGGTCCCTAAAACATAAGGCACAACCATTGAAACAATATGATATCCCTGCTATCAGCAGAGCAACCCGCCTGCTGGATATGCATATCAGACATCTACCTCAATTAGATAAGAAAATCATTTCTAGATGGGAAAATAATGGATATCAAAATATCATAGGCTTTATTAAACTAAACACCTGTAAAAGATTAGATAGAAGTTAAGACTACAATCAGACACTCTAAAATAACGATGCAGTGGTCATTCATTTGAATAACACACTTTTTGAATGAACTGGGGGACATATTACCAACAAGTAGCGATATTTATCGCCACTTGCGATATTTAGGCTTAGCTACGATTTTTTTATTGCTGCCTATCGCTGGATATGTTAGCAGAGAAAACATGTTATTAGCAATGTTTTTCTTCATTGTGCTAAAATATCCAGCGATAGCGGCGAAATGCCTGAATATCGCTGAGAATACAGCGATATTCACGCATTAGCGACGAAATGCTCTTAGCCATGTTATCCACCTCCCATTGGATAACATGGCTAAGAACTGGTCTGGGCAGGTGTTAGTATTTGGAGATATTCGCGCTTAGTGCGAATATTTCCAATGCTACGCCTGCCTTGCTAATAGGTGATAGTGACGTTAGCGACTGCTTTCAGTTGCTAACTGGTTGGGTACACCCACTTTGCATGTCATTAGCGATAAACATCGCTGACTTGCAAATCGGGCCCCAAACCGCTCGCTATCGCCAAAAAGCTGTCGCTGACATCAGTGAGCGACAGCTTGCTAATAGGGCGATAGAATTATTGCCGCTTAGCGGGAGAAAACGGCCGCCAAATCGGCGATAATTGCCTATTGCCCCCCCTTGGTAATATGCCCCTAGATTCTAGCAGAATTCTGGCAAGTCTAGATCTGGCTGAAGATATGATAAAGACCAGAACACGTAGATCCATTAGGTGCTGGGTAACCATTCTTAGACAAAAGAAGGGCACTGAGGTAACTTTGAAGGCATTGGAGAAGTGGCAGTCCAAGGAAGGTCTCCAGATCTTGGTAGATACCTGGAATAAGATCAATTTGTTAAACTTCTCTTTATTGAAGGGAGAGAATTGCCACTGTATGCAGTATTATACGAAATAGTTGCTATATAGATCCCTGATCTTTTTGCACAAAATGAATCCCCAGATATTGGAGAACTGTTTTTGGTGCTCAAGGGAGGGTGCTGGAAACTGGACGCACATTAACTGGAGTTGCCCAAAATTAAAACCCTTCTGGGTTGAGATTCAGGAACACTGTCTGTATACGTTAGAGATTGAACATTGAATTGATGTCCAAACAGTGATCTTGGGTTATTCACCTAGGGGCAGATTTACAATAACTGCCGCATCCCTGCATATCAGCAGTGATGCGCCAGTTATTGTGCGCCGCAGCTCCGCCACCCTGGATGCGCCGCACCATGAGGCAAAAACGGCACAGATGCGTCATGCATCTGTGCCATAAAAGCGGCGCATTGCTGGAATTGCGTTGCAAGCGTGACGCAGCTCCAGCAATGCTCTGGGGGACCTATCTCCACAATGCTGCGTCAATCCTTACGCCTGCTTCAAGCAGGCGCATGGTTTTGACGCATCATGGGCCCAAAAGTGACTGAGTGAAATCTTGTAGATTTCACTCAGCCGCTTTTGGGAGGCGTTCCTGCGCCGGAACGCCCCCCCCCGCGATGGAACGCCTCCATCTGGGAGATGCGTCACGTTGTAAATACCCCGCACCATGGTGCATCTTTTGCGCCGCCGCTGCAGCACAAAAGTGACGCAACGGCGGCGTAAAAGAGGCGCAAGGGGCTTTTAAATCTGCCCCTTAGTGTCAATATAGAACTACTGCAGAGGAAATGGTTATTTGTAATTGCCCTGATAGCAATTCGATAACACTTAAAAACTGGCGGTTGAAAGTGATCCCTACTTTTCAGCCATGGCGGTCTAAATTTTTAATAATTAAGGGGCTAGAACATTGTTATGTGCTA
Organism: Lissotriton helveticus; assembly: GCF_964261635.1. Lineage (NCBI taxonomy): Eukaryota > Metazoa > Chordata > Amphibia > Caudata > Salamandridae > Lissotriton > Lissotriton helveticus. The sequence continues at coordinate 188,592,255 of NC_136068.1, read as the reverse complement.
AGGTCTGGAACACATTTCAAATTTCAGAGACTATGGGGGGAGTTGGGATAGGTCGGGTGATGAGAGGTGTCTACTCCCCCTTTTCTTTGGTAAAATGTTCTTTTGGGGAAAAAAGTGCAATACTAGACGAAATAAACGTAATTACGGGGACAATGTGCAATACAAGGTTTTCCATTAGCTGTAATATTCCATGCTTCTGCTAAAATTGATATCTGTACAGTGTTTTGATGAAATTTGAATGGATTGTTGAATGAACTTTTCCAATTAAAAAAGGGCACAAACAACAACCTCCATGTCACAGAATGAGGAGTCGTTCTATGTGCCCACTTCCCTCTTCCAAGGAAGACGATTAGCTAATGAGAGCTTTATATTTCAACAATTCACTCTCTCTTTTTCCAGCTTGCTCAGATTGGTCTTGTTAGTCGCCACATCATTCTTTACCTCCAACCCACACTTTTCCAAGATGTCTGATCTACTCCTGTGCTTGTCTAGTCTTTCTGTAATGCCATCCGCCCTAAGAGACAGAGTGTGAATCTTCCCATCAATCGCTTGCAAGCCACAGTTCATATTTTATAGGATAGGTTGGGGTCTGAGACATGTCATTGACAGTGCTTGGTGAGGACTTCCTGGAGTCAGATGTCAGTACCTATTTGACCTTTGTATTACCCACCTCACCAATCATCTTTCACTCAAACTCCAGCAAGAGGGCTTGTCACCACAGGGTCAACAGTTCAGCAGGAGGGCACATCCTTTACTCCTGTGCAGAGCGGGACAGCCCAAGCTAGATTGGCTAATGGGAGTTTCTCATTAAAAAATACAGTACAAGTAGTTTTAAAGTACACTTTAAAGTAATTTGTATATTCAGAAGTGCTAGCAGGTCCCTAGCAACAAACAGCACCCACCATGCCAGCCCAGCAAAATGACTGGTGGCCAGTCTCGCCCTGCGGGACAGAAAACCATATCCACCTGACCTTAGTGCTCTTTATACAGTGGCGTAACATTGGCCCCCACAGCCCCCGTGGTGCGGGGGGGCTCCTGAGCTCCATGGGCCCCCCTCAGCACAGTACCCTGGCCTGAGAGCTCCTGATTGAGTCCAGAAAGGGGCCCCTCGATGTATCTTGCAGGGCACCCCCTCAAGTTTTGTTACGCTACTGTCCTTATACCATCTAGTGCCACAAACGGTGCAGTATATTATCAGCCAGCATGTATGCATCTGCGCATATGTGCAAACGCTCATATGTGCAAATGCTCTACAAAGGCGCCACCCGCACCGATGATGTCCTGGGGCTTCCTCCCTCTTCAGCCGACACCACGCGATTTGAAGCACTGGTCTACCCACGCCTTCGATGCCCTTGGTGCCATCTCTCCAATCTAGACGGCTGCTCCATATGGCTGCACACCTGAAAAAGTCCTTCTCCCTGCATTGCCACTTACAGTAGCTTCACCCACAGCACTTGTCTCTTGGGCTTTGGCACAGTCTAGAGCTTCGAGGCGGCAGGATGCTGTTGTCATCCACTTGAAAGCACGGTACTCAGGACTGCCACGGATCTCACCAGTTGATTGGTCGACTTAGAGGTGTGGCACTGCAGCCAGGGCGACTGATACCGGATGCAGCGGCTCGCGGATCGATCCCCGGCACCGGTGCCATAGCTTGCTTAATCTTCCTGGCGGCCCCCAGCGCCAGGGTGCCTCCAGGTAGCTGTGCTTTACAAATACCGGATTTACATTTAGTTGCATATTGCTGTATTTGGTTGTTTTTCTGGTACTATTAAGGTGAAATCTATTCTCGGGCAGTGTTACCATTGATAAAAATGACTAAACAATGAAGAGACTCTATAAAAAATTGTGCCCCAATTGGCCAAATAATTTGCCATTTATTGGTCCATAATTTAGTCAACCCTGCCACAAAGTTTGGTTCTACCCTCCTGCATATTTCCAGTGGTCCACTCCTGACAATAATTGACTCCCGCGTGAGGCAAGCACAAAGGTGTCAGATTTGACAGTGAAAGTGTCACGATTAATTCACACCAAGTAAGTTAATTCCCACATCATTCTGATAAAATACTTTTTACTGAACTCAATGTTACCTCTCTAAATTGGGCAATTGACCTTCCTGGTCAACTCAAATGTCTATGCATAACTAATTTGAATTGAGGTAAGAACAATTTACATTTAATTCAACACTTTTAATTTTTAAAGGGTCATTTAAGAAAATTTGTAATGTGTTTCAATTACATTCAGATAATAACTACAGGGATGAGAGGGATGGGCGAGCATTGTAATGTGTTTGAAGTTATTTTAAATACTTATTTCATCATTAAATTTATGGCCATAAGTCTACTTTAGTGTCAATCAGATTGCTCATGCATAATAAAATTAAAACATTACTATAATTCTTTAATTAATAAAACAATTTATGTTGCAAAAACCCTAATGGTATTACTTAGTGCTGTGTATGCGGAAAATTATTTCTGGATGAATATACTATTGGGCATGAAAAGTTGGGCTTTTTCACCTGTGACATTAAGACACAACCTAGAGCTTTTAGGCCTTAATTTAGAAACCAGGAGACCTCTTTTTTAACCTGGTAGGCTCAGCATCTGTTTTATAAGTAGAATAAAATGTTATGGATTAAAAGTTTAATTTTTCAAAATTGAGGGCTGCTGTTGATGTCGGCTGTCGACCCAGTTCCCCCCAAATTAGTGAAAGCATTTTCAGAGATATGGGGCCTGATTTAGAGTTTGGCGGATGGAATACTCTATCACAAATGAGGCTGATGCTCCAGCCACCGTATTACAAGTGCATTGTGCCTATGGCATTAGCAGTGTAGCGGGTGGGAAATCCATCACGTTTTGATTCAATTTCTCATCCGCCAAACTCCAGATCAGGTCCTAACTTCCCGTCTTCAACTTTTTTATTTTTTATTCATAAACCTTTCAAGGAGTTCGCTGCAAAAGCTGAGTCGGCCACTATTGGGAAAAGTGAATGTATGGGATATGTATGCAGCTTGTCCTGTGTCGTGATATTGTGCAATCTTTACACTAGAGCAAAACACATGGCAAATTAGTTCTAGTTATGCTGATTCTTGTGTGTTAGAGGATGAACAAACACATTTTTCTCTGGTGCTGTTAAAGAAATATTTGTGCCCAAGGGCAAAAATGGATTGTGAAAAGTTTGTTATACACCCGTGCCATTTTCCTATAAACCGGTTGCATATAAGACTTGTTAGCAAGAATATCGACTGACATACTTATTGTGTCTAAAATATTCATAATCTTTTGTGGTAGTAGGAACCTGAGTATCAAACACTTCTATAGGCCTGATTACGAGTCGGGTGCAGTGATATTCCCATTAGCAAGACCATTTCGCTTTATTATAAGTGGTCCATTATTCTATCAACCAAAGTTACCGGGAGTGGAAACACTGTGTCTAATTTTTCTTGGGTACAAATCTTCACCCAACTAACCACTTGATGTCCATGACTGAGGCAATGAGCAAATGGACTGGCCAGGCCAAACTCAACAGCCTCCCGAGCCTCCCCAGCACTCCTGGAACCTTCCGTACCTCGAGACAACTTCCCCACCCATTTAGCAACCGCTCGTACTAGATGATAAATCTGAGTCCGATGGTCCTCGAAATCCAGAAAATGCTGTGTTTTTGCATCCAGTAATTCTGGATCTGCTTGATTAAGACCCATTCCAGGGATTGAACTAGCTGTTTTAGGTCTGGTATGTCCTAAGGGAATTTAAGGCCAACTTTTAATCAGGCTTTATGTTGTGAAACTCATTACTCCAGAAAGAAATCAATCTCAGGAATTTTCCCCTAAAAGCTGCCCTGATACCTGGCCTCTCATTCTCATCCCATTAAGGTTGCATAATCTATTCATGTTTCCAAAAGATGTTTGAAGACATATCTACATTTCAATCCCCTCAGAATCTGAGAGGCCTTTGATCACAGCAGCACCTGTGAATAAAAACAACATTGGAGTGTTGCTCTGCGGGCTTCTACTGCCCCGTAGAAGCCAAAAGCACTCCATTGTATTCAATGGAGTGATTCACATTCCAATTTTCTAATACTCAGTATACCAGGTTGCCGTTATTGCCTAAATAAGGAAGACTGGAATGTTGAGACTAGGTCAATATACCAACGGTCATAGGCGCAAGGTAGGTAACGTGGGAGGGCCTATTGTTCTGCCAAATTACAATTACGTTAACCCTGGGCCTGGAATTTCTTTGCCCAAGGATGTATTTTCTGACATTTGTTCACCCAGAATCAGGCACTTTCTCCATCCTGCAACGCATCTGGGGCCAGTCCAATACAGTACTTAGATATGAGTATAGCAGTTTCTGACTGAAATACTAGGATAAGCTATAGAGGAAGGGCGGGTATAAGGGGCTAATACTATAAATAACAATGTAGGTATTAATTTTAATATTCGTAGTTATGGGATGAAAAGCCATAACAAGTCCAATTTAATGAACACAGTGGTATATCACTGCAGGAGCACTATACATAACACACCAACATTTGTAATAGAAGCTGCTCACTATGCACATTTCTGAATCCTACTCACTTAAATAGCAAATTACTGCTTTATCCTCAACACTACAGCATCCAGATTAGTTTGAGCTTGTTGAGGGCAGAGCTATCACCCTTAGCATCAGCATAAAGTGATTGCTAAACGACTCTATGAAAATAATGCAAATATCTTGAAATGCCTCTTGGTGCTTGCTGTTAATTTTCCATATGTCAGCACTCCCGATTTAAGTGAGAGACTCTAATTTTTAAGCCCAAATGACTTTATTCTATCTTTTTCCCTCTTAAAACTTCTTCAACTTCAATTAGGTTAAGGGCAAAATTAGATTCCCCATTTATTTCCCAAATCTCCCTCTTATCAGTTTCCAAATGTTTAGCATGTATGAATTGGATAACTATCAAACACACACAGCACTTGTTGACTATGGCATGTATTAGCGAGGATAAGGCTGCACTCAAGTGTGCAAAATTCACTTGTTGTTGGAAGGTGGGGTGTAAGAAGGGGTAAGTATGTACCTACGACTAGCAATAAGGCCACCAACGCAATTTAAGGTCCAATCTAGGTCTCCTTGCATTGGCCCCATGCTCATCCCTTGGTAGCTGGCTGCGAGCAGACAGGCTTACCTCAGGAGTATGGTATGTAAAGCATTGATAACAGAAATATACATTTTTAAAGATTAAACACTTTCTAGTGCTTAAAATCTTATAGCGCCAGCTTGGGACATCTGGTCACATTTGACCGGGAAAAAGTCAAATTTGAGCCCTGATTGGCTACACTAAGCAGGAGGCCTTGGTCAAAATGTAAACTTCGGACGTAAAAACGTTTCTGGAGGATTTTCTCTCGACGTCACGTGGTTTTCTCCAGCAGGCTAATTTTGATACAATGCCGTTGGATTGCTTCTCCGCGAGGCTCTGGTAAAATCCTGGAAGACTGGAGCTTTCAGCAGGACGAGCCTGAGATCCAGGCCGGGTTACGGTTGAAGATAACCTGCTTAACTCTTGATGTCGAGTCGATCCCCTGATGGAGCCGTTTCAAAACGTTGCGCCAAACTTCTCCAAACTTCTGGAACTTCTTCCTGAAGTTCCCCTTGAGGGTTCAAAGTATCAAAAACACAAACCCAAAGTTCTAGAAGCTCTGAGAGGGTCAGTGGAAGTTTTGGGCTACAATTCCCACAAAGCACCTCTCCACTGTACACACTGCAGGCTGGGGACTTCGTGAGGGAGATGTTGCAAGGAAGCTCAGTTAACCTGTTGCTTTCAGAGACTCCACTCCTTAATCAGTTTTTTTTTAACTAAGGGAAAGTCCTCTTCCCTGTACTTTCAAGTTTGCAATAGGAGTAGTCCTTCAGAGTGCAATCTTTTGGGGTGCAGACCACGGTTCCAGGAGAGCAGTCCTTCTTCTCCTTGTAGTTCCAGGCAGCAAATCTGAGTTGCTATGTAGTTCTCACATATTTATTCAATGACCTGGGGCGACAAGCAGGGGGGCTCCCTTGTCCAATGAGGTGCAGGGTGCCACCCTAAAACATGACAGTTGCTTCCAATGAGTGGAATATTATTGTCCCACAAAGCACTACACCTTAATATTCAAGATGGAGAATTCCTTTCCAGTGTAGTAAGTCCTGTCTAAACTAACCCACTGGTGGGGCTCATTTCCATTAGCGCTCCCCCTCCAGATCACCTGCAACTTTAATTCCTGGGCCTGCCGTCTGGAATAGAGGGTAGGCCTGGCTGACATTTCTTACTGTCCTGCTCTCTTTGAAGCCCAGTTTGATTTACCAAGCATCTGACCTGGCTTCGTCTCTGCAGCAGCAGAGCTCCCCCATCAGATAACCTCTGCTCATCAAAGCAGCTTGGCTAAGTCTGTTAAAGCTGGCCAATTAGGAGAGGTGCTAGAAGGCTGGATTTTGGCCTACAGAAAAGAAAGTTCTATACCTTTTTGACTGTCCTAGTTATGCTACATTCAACAGTGGTAGGTTGTTGGATTTATCTTTGCCATTGTTTAAGTCCTTGAATGATATTTAAGCTCATTCTTAGCAATATTTATACTTAAACAAAATATTCCAAAGTTAGCCTAGGGAGCTAAGTATTTCCATTGGGGAACAACTGAATCAGTAGGTTTTCCCTCACCAGGGCTTACAAAACATCTTTTATAATGTCCCTCCTTATAGTTTCAAGGCACCCTACCCCAGGGGCACTTAGAGGAGGCCTTAGGGGTGAGGTATATGCAGAAATACGGTAGGTTACCACTTTGGAAGTACCTTTAATTCCAAAGTTGACTTTGTATGTAATTTACTTTTCAAATCAATCTGCAAAGCAGGGCTGCCTTTAAAAATGACAGCAGGCAACACAGGAGTGAACACTCCAGTGCAGGAAATCTACTGGGCCTCTAAACCTCCCTCTCCTATTATATACTTGCCTTATTATATACTTGGTACTTACAGGGGTGTGTCATGCCAATTGTAATTATACCTAATTACCATAAACCTTTTCCATCAGAGCACTGACCTTGGTTAGCAGAGGCCAGGGCACAGTCAAAGTCAGTTACCATCAGTATCAGTAAAAAAAATGGGGGTGATCAGGGTAAAAATGATGACTTTCTCAATCTCGTTTATACCATTTTTTTCATGAGAAGTCATCCGGCTCAAAGGTTTCATTATCATTTGCTTCTGATCATGGTGTTATGTCATGCGATTTTTCTGTGATCCCTAACATAAAGAAGGACCATGTGATATTTCAGTGATGTCACTTTTATTCTGAATGGTCCAGTTTAACCCTAAAAAATCTACCTACTCAGCAATTAAGACTATATTGTAGGGGTGGGGGTAGCGCTCCGCTCCGTCCACAGAGCGTGCGTAGTGTTGCCTACTTCCCGATTCGCAAAGTAGGTGTAGTAGGCAACACTACGCACACGCCATGACGGAGAGAAGTTTCCTGCCACCCGCCTCCCTCCCGCCCTCTTCTAAAATGCCCAACAGCATTTAAAACAATGTTAAGCTAATTAAAACAACTTACCTGTCGTTGGCGCCCGCGCATTTGTCAGGAAGAAGTCAGCGAGAAACTAGGAAGAGGGAGCCCCGGGACGCCGCATCTCAGGTAAGTCGTTTTAATTAGTTTAACATTGTTTTAAATGATGTTGGGCATTTTAGAAGAGGGCGGGAGGGAGACGGGGCTACGCGAAGGGTGTGGGTGGGCGTAGATTTCCCCCCACTTCGTGGTGCTTCGTGTATCCCCTCTACGCCCACTACGCCCAGGGTTAATATATTGCAATTGTTTACACCATGATGAATATTCAGATGTGTCCTACTCATGCCTTCCACTCACCAGCGACTTAATCCTGCGCTCACCCTCCTGACATGGCATGGGGAAACAAAGTAAAGACCTCTTGGTACATGTTTTTGTCTAAGTCTGGAAAGATACTCAGAAAGAATTAATGGCAATATTACGCTAGGCCACTGCTCTAAGTTGAATAAAAAAGGTTGGGGTGGGTCTTTAAAAAGGACATGGTCAAAGTAGCCTAACTAGTAAGCCTGTACGTGAGGCAAGGCCCATGTATAATGGTGTGGCCTAAACACACCAAAATAAACAACTGAAAATTGGAAGTATACTTGTGAGCTGTATATTGTAGGGAAGGTTTTAAATGTACTTTAAAAGTATCACCAAGCATGGATCATCGCACAGTGCCAATCGCAGTGTGGTCCTGAACAAAGATGAAAAAATATCTCATTACTGATTTTTGTTAGACCCCCAGCAGAAAAATTACAAATTATCAGACTAGACGAAAATCTGCTGGGGCCAGATGTACCACCACTGGAAAATGCGACTCGCAAATTGCAAGTCGCAATTTGCGTGTTGCAATTTCCAATGTACAACAGTGTCTGAGACACTGTTTGCAATTCCCAATGGGGTCGCACATTGCATGCCTCTTGCATATCAATGAGGCTGTCGCAATGTGCGACCCCATTGGGAACGGCAGACACTCCCAGGGATGGTGGCCTGCTGGGATCAGCAGACCTCTATGTCTGGGACTGCTTTTAAATAAAGCAGTTTTAAAAAAAATGTAGCCTGCTTTCCTTAAAGAAAAACGGATGCAGTTAAAAAAAAAAATTAACTCTTTTGTTTTCTTTTTTAAGGGCAGGCAGTGCTCCTTGGGACAGCTGCCTACTGTGAAAGAAATGTTGTGCACTCATTCACAAAGGCGATGGGGTCCCTTGGGGACCCCTTCTCGTTTGCAAATGGTTTACCACCCTCTTGAAGAAGGTGGTAAACAGCGAGTGTTTGGCGACCCCAATTGCGGTCGTAAAACATTCTTACTCAGGTGTTGGACCTGCTATTAGGAAAGGAGGCCCTTGGAACGCCCCTTCCTAATAGCGAGTCGCTAACCCTATTTTGAGAGTCGCTATTTAAATAGCGACTCGCAAAATAGGGTAAGTACATGGGCCGCAAGTTTTTTGCGTGCGCAAACGCGTATAATTCCCATTTGCGCACGCAAAAAAAGTCATACATCAGGCCCCAAATCTGTTAAACTAGGAAGTTTGTCTGTCTACTCTGATCATTGTTCATTTTTGTGTACTTTTTTCATTTTTCAAAGAAAATTGGTGGCGAATGATAGACATGAACACAGGGCCCAGCTGGAGTGATTTTATGTCCTTTGTTTTTTACTGCAAGTTCTGAGCGCTGGCAGGACCAGCCCCAATTAAATCCCTGCGCTAGGCCTCGTTTTTCAAGTGATATATAGTGTATGAAGCAAAACAATGTCCTGATATTTTGTAGTACAGAAATACACCTTGACATTTTTGCAGTTCAAAGTTTACACAGCAAAAAAAAAGAATTCTAATGGCTTCCCAAGGACCAGCAGTCCATTTAAGTGGATAGAAGGTGCTATTCGCATTCACTTTATTGACATTTCTTTCAAAACTGTTTTTAGAAAACTCTTAAAATCCTTTCTTGCACGCCTTCTCTTTTGATTTCATGCTCTTGGGGACATTGTCAGTTAGCTAATTGCCACTAAACCAGCACAATAGATGGAAAAATAAGAGCTGAAGCTGAAGGAAGAGGAAAAAAGTATATTATGTTCATTACAGGCTTGGTAAATACATGGAAGCTACCCTTTGTCTGCCTCAGTTAAGAAATTAATTCATGGTTTAGTTTTATAACTGAACCATAATAAAACCATCTATGAAAAGTAAATACATTGTTTGCTTTTATGTACACTTGTCCCTGTGTTGAAGCTCTTCATAACCATGTAAGCACATTAGTATCCGATTCTTAAAAGGATTCGAATTGTACTAAAATGAGTCAAAGTCAAATTGTACTTTAATGATGATTCTCCAAAGTGGCATGCAATAAAAAATGCACAGCACGACCAGTGCTTAATTTAGTGAAAATTAAGTGATAGGTCCCTCCTTAGTAGACATTTCTGCCTACACTGCCCATTGTCAATGACAGCGCTGCCAACTACAATAACAAATCAACTACTACACATAACACTCCTACAGTTGTGGCATGTCTGACTATTCCAGGCCCCCAAAATAATGAGAATGGCTATGGCAGAAGATATTAATCATTTTTAATGCATATTGAATTAATAAACAACTGTTGCTGTGCTCGTCTTTAAATTAGACAAGCAGTGTTATCATGTGTCAGACTCCCATAAGTGCCAGTGTTGACAATTAAGTGGTGGTGCCAAGCACCAATAACCACCGGCTCAAATTCTGCACTGAATAACATACAAGTCGATTAATTTGTGTAAAAAATATGCACTTTTTTTTGAAGTTGTTTGCAGGAAGATCCCTAATGCAAACTGCTCCCTGCAATGGTCAGGTTTGCCACCTTTCCGAAAGGAAAATACTGGCAATTTGTTGTTGTTTTAAAGATGTGCAAAGGCCCAGGTTTGACACTATCTAGGACTTTAAAGAAAATCAAATGTATTCATTAGTAACATGTATTTTTCTGCCTTTTTTTTGCTTTAATTATTAGGCAGGATTTGCCAACCCAGCCTAGAACACATTTAAAGTGTTTTTTCTTTGTATCGGTTGTTTGAAGTATGTACAGATAAGGGCTAAAAATGTCACCTTTAGGTGATTTTTCTTATTTTTGTGCCAGCCGAGACATTATTATACAGGTGGTGCCAGTAGAAACTGGCCAGGTGACGACAATAACCATGGTGCCCATGACAAACCTTCTTATTGGTTCTAACATGAAGCACTGTGCCGTCCATGACTGTGGAGAATGTGGCTTCCAGGTTACTATATTGATTTTGCTTCCTGGTGTTGTATTCTGGATTGGTCAGTCAGAAGGCAAGTGTGCCTCCTGGGCTCAAAAGTGTTTGGTTTGACCAAAGGGTCTTTTGAACAAAAGCACTCCATGTTGCTTTTCAAGTGAATGAGCTCAGAATTTCCTAGCTATTCATAGTCTCTGGTTGTATTCTACCAGACAAGGACATCGTAATGATCAATGATCTGATCATTCACCTCTTCAAGATGGCTGCCTCCTTGTGCCTTCCAGTGTGATAGTACATCCGAAGCACTCTATGCAGCAGCCTGGGTAGTATGGCAGCCCTCTCCTAATGGCAGAAATTTTCTTGAAAGCGGGTCATCTTCAAAATGAGATATTACAAAGTTTTCTGTGGGATGTATGTCTTTACAACGCATGCTTTTTCCACGTATGCCTTTACAACGCAGGTTTTACAACGCAAGTCGTTACAATGACTTGCGTTGGGGGGCGCTGGATAGTGAATAGTTTAATTTACTATTCCAACTCCAATCCCCGTGGATAGTAGGGAAGGTGTTGGATAGTAAATTAAACTATTACCTCTCCTACAGCGCCCCCAGCGCAATTCGTTGTAACGAATTGTGTTGTAAAAGTTGTGTGGTAAAGGTAGTGCGTGGTAAAAGTTATGTTGTAAACGCTGTTTACCTTTTCTGTGGGATATTGGGTTACTGGTTGAGGGGAAAGAACCCCTACTTAAACAGCAACCACAGTTCTTGTCAGGGTGAAACACAACAAACCCCAAATTAACCTATGCTCAACCCTCTGGAAGCTTGGCACAAACGTAGTAAAGTTTAACTTAAAGGCAACGTGTTAGGTATTTATGCAGCACTTAAATAGAAATAAAGTGAAAACACAACACAAGGGAAATCCCACACCATTGTAGAATAAATTGAGTACATTTTAATATATTTTTTAGACCAAAAAACAAATCTCCAATTAGTAGAACCAGAGATATGCATTTCTAAAGATGTAGGTAAAAACAATGCTTAAAAGCACAAAGCGCCAACTGTGGTAATAATCAGGCCAGCCCAGGAAAAAGTCACAAGTTCAGGCTGACAGTGATGTAGTGATTGCCAGGAATAGGGCCTGCTGCGGTTTGGAACTCATGTCCTTGGTTCGCGTTCTACGTAACGTTGCTTTGGTAGGTATGGCCATTGGTTCAGATGAAGCAGTGTGATGAGGCTTTGAGGGCTTTCATTGCTCTTCGTTGGTTCTTCTGAGCTGTGCAGCTTAGCTTGGTGGGGCTTTGGGTACTCTGTGTGGGTTCTGATTAAACTGGCAGCTGACCAGCAAAGCTTTGCAGGGCCTTGCATCGCTCGTCATTGATTCCGATGAGGCAGGCATCTCTACAGTGAGGCTTTGTGGGGCTTCACGTCACTTCGAGGCTGCTCTGAATGGGTCCTCAGCTGGGCAGACAGAACAACTTTGTCCCCACTTTGAAGGGTCCAGGACTGGGGAGGCATGACCTAGGGTTAGGACTCACAGCAGACAGAGTCCAGGTGCAGGTTTCAAGATGATTGCAACCTTTTCTGTCCCTGAGGCTCTGATCAAGAGGTCATTCAACGGCCCTTGGAGTCACCCTGCTGGTCCTAAGTCAAAGATGCGGGTCAGTCCTTCTCATTTAGATAGCAGGTCAACAGAGAAGCTGGACAGCAGAGTAGTAGTCTTTCATGCTACAGAGCAGCACAGTAGTCCTTCTTCTGAGTCTTGCATATGTCCAGATGTATACTAAAGTGTAGGGTCTAAGGGTTGAATATTAATTTTTTGTGCCAGCTTTGAAGTGAGAGAAGCTTTTAGAGTCCTCCCCCTACAGAGATGTCTGGAATTTCCTGCCTCCCTGCTCTTGCCCTAGTTTGCCTGGGGGCACAGTAACTAGTGTGAAACTGTTTGTGAGTGTGGTAAGGCAGAGCTGTTAGAGAATAATACGCAAAGGCCAACTGCCAGCTACACCTAGTCATGTGACCCAGGATCCAGGTTGCAGGCACCAAATGGTTAGGACAAGAAAAGGCCAATTTTCTAAAAGTGGCATTTTCTGAATTGTGACTTAAAATCCAACTTTATCATTAAAAAGGGTTTTAAATTGCAATTCTTTTAAGACCAAACTTGACATTACTACTTGCTCCCAATTCCAATTGAAAGTTACAACTTATTACATGCAATAAGGGAACCCATTTTTATCCAATGGGAGAGGTAAGCCTCACAATAGTTAAAAACAAATGTAGGTGTTTTTCACCACCATGACATGTTAAACTTAAATTTACATTCACAGCTTTTTCTATAAACAGCACCCTTCCCTATGGGCTTTTTAGGGCCCACACAAGGGGTGAAGTATACTATTAAAAAGGGAGAATTAGGCCTTGCAAAATGTTTATTGTTCCAGGTCGAAATAGCAGTTTAAACCCACACAGGCTGCAATGGTTGATCTGGCACATGTTTAGAGGGCTACTTTGGTGGGTGGCTACATAAAGGCTGCAGGTCCACTATTAGCTTTTAATTTACAGGTACCACTTTAATGGGGGCTTACAAGTAAATTAAATGTGGTAATTGCATGTAAGCCACTTTTCCCATGTTTAAAGGAGAGAGCACAAACAATTTACACTGGTTAGAAGGGGTAACATGCACAGAAGGTAAAGTGCTCAAGGTCTGCTCTGGTATGAACTACAACCTTTAATTTCTTTTACTCAAAGTCCTCCATTCCAACCACCCCCAAGTGGTAAAATGCCCAGAAGGTAAAGTGCCGAGAGTTCTAAAAACCAACACAAATGGGTTCAGAAAACAGAACGGTGAAGGCAAAAATGTAGGGCATGACCCTGCAGAGAAGGCCAAGTCCAACATTTTTGATACTTCAAACATCTGTTTATGTTATGCTCACCAGGGTTTCGTGTTGGATTAACATTCATCCTACAGACCTCTGTTTTTATTTCTTGCAGGTCAGTGCATTACATATATCCACACCCTCCATAAATTCTATTTAGCGCATTTATGTTCATGGATATCACACTCCCTCGTCTCTGCTCATTGGTGTGCACTTATACGAGCTACACCCTTTAGTTTCTTTTTCTCAAAGTCCTCCATTCCAACCACCCCAAAGTGACTGCAATCAGGTGTTTCATTGCCTTTATCTGTATATTGTTGCCTCGTGAGTTGAGGTCTCTTGCTTTCATTCATCTGCGTTCACAATTCTGCAGATTGTGGGTTCACTCTGCTCTATTGGTCTTCTTAAGCCACTATTTCTTCAACCACTTACTGGGTATGTGTGGGAGAGTCACGTAAAGAAACGTTAAAAAGAAGGAGACAGATTGATATTTTAAACTTCAAAGACTGATGGTATTTCTAATTAGTAAAAGGTAAAATCCTTCGATGTAAAACAATAACTGAAAGGGATTTTACACCCAAACGTGGCATTGTATCCATGTAGTATTTTATATAAAAATAATAGCTCACCATTATCTGACTTTAGCAATGCTGAGGTGTAATTGCTCACATTGCCACTGGATTCAAGCAAGCCGGGCTGAAGATGGCTGTAATGCCAGAAACCGGTCCTCGGAAGCTTGTTTTTCCGGTCCAGGGAAGGCATGGCTTGGCAGTTCGGGCTTGACTGTTCCCATGAGGCACAGGGTCAGACTGATTTGCATATAGCCATGTCTGAACTGGGGTGGCAGAGTGGGCTAAAGAACGGTGATGGATTAAACCCAGATCTTTTGACTGCGTGTGAATGTTTGATTGGTTCAGATGCTCCGTCCATTACCACCCCCTTTTGTACCGCATATGTGAAATGGCAGCATTAATTCTAAATAGGGGTCATGCAAGACAAAAGCAATGAACTGGGCCGTTTGCTACATTACATTTTTCTCATGGGAAAAGTGGGTGTCATGGAGAGTTATGCCGAAACGTTATGATCTAAACCTTTCATTTTCCTTTGTAGTGTTAACTCAAGAACATCCTTAGTTTATAGTTTGTATTAAGCCCGAACTCATCATGCTTCTGAATGTCATGCCAAATCATGGTGGTTACAGGGGCAATTTTCTTCATTCCTCTCCCCCTCACCCCCCTCCCCTGGACAGGGAGGAGCAGAGTATTCAAACCCTAAAGATTGGACTTTAATACAATTATTCGCAGAGTATTCTTAGTGACAGAGTACGGCTATATGGTTTGAAGGATTTTATTTTGTAATCGTCAAATGATGTTCATTGCTCTAGTACAAAACAGTGTTCTATTTAATATGTTTGTAATTTAGAATTTCTTGAAATGTTAATTCGAAAAATGTATTTTCTCAGAACAATCTAACACAGTCATAATATTGGATAAAACATTTTATTAAAGATGGAATGAAATAATAATGATTGCTTCATGTGCAACCTGTATTTTGGAGGACAATTTTGGACGTAACAAGTCTTTCGAAGTAGTGTTTTTTCGTGACATAATACAAAATGATTAGCTGTTTGCTGTTTGAGATTCTACCCATGCATCTTCTCAACAGAGCAAACGATGAAGATAAATGAAGACCTTACATCATGGGGTTCACCTTCGACCACGCAATTCAAAGCAGGTGGTCGAAAGTGAAACCGGCAGGTCATTCCTACTGGATTCCCATGGGTTCAAGGAGCCCGTCGGCCAGTTGGAGGCCTCACCGTAATCCCTTTCGTCAGACAGGATTTCCCCCGTCGGGATTACAATGCCGGTTTCCAACAGGCTTTCCATGTCAGGCTTTCCGACATGGAAAGCCTGTTGGAAAGCCCCTTCCACTGTGGCCTCCGGTTAGGGGCAGAGGGGCATCTATGTTACCCCCTGTTGCTCCCTGCACCATGTGGCAGACACCTTGAGGTGCCTGCCTTCGGGTGCAGGGATTAAAAGATTCTCCCATTTCTCTGAGGGAGCTTGTGCTACAGCCTGTTTACAGCCGCAGCAGAAGCTCCCATAGAGAAACAGGAGTATGCGACCGCACCATGTTTGGTCGCATGGTAATGCTGATGTGGGAGGTCGGTTGGTCCTAATTCTGCAATGGTGTCACATCCGCCCGTCATCGTAATTAGGCCCTAAGTGCTTTATGACTCTGTACCCTGCCAGGTTTGCCTTTAAAGTATTCCACAAACAAGGGTGTTCTTGGGTGATCAGTAACTGGAAATTCAAGAAGTACTGATTGAAGTCTATGGTTGTTTAACTTTTCTTTCTACTGAAATGTAAAAGATGGTACCTTTGTTTTATTTTTGACATTGAACTATTCAAGTATTCTGTACTTCAACATTTGTAATAATTTTACACATAGAGTTTGGTATTTTTAAAGATGAATTACTTGAGTCGTAAAGCAACTACTTTAAAATTAAAACCCGACATAGCACATTGTATAACCTGTAAGAGCACGTTCGAGGCAACGAAATGGTCTAGTCTACTTCTTTCTTGTACTTCATTATGGCACCGACTAGCATACCAAAAAAAGCGAAATGTGGTAACAAAAAATGTGTCAGATTCCTACTTTTCTCACACCGTTCAGGATTTGACAAAACTACCCAGAAAAAAAGTTACATTGAAACTATTTAGCAGTTATACATACTTCGAGTATGAAGTTTAGACTAAGAATGTGTAAAGGTTTTTTTTTATATACAAGGTAGTTGTGTGATGGTCCATGTTTATGTAATGTATGCAACTTGCAAACTTACAGCGTTTTTGGCTATACCTTAATCGGAAGCCAAGTGTGGGGGAAGTGAAATAAATACAAGAAGGTTTGGACGAGAAAGGATATGAAGACATTAGGAAGTAAATGCTCTCAATCTTGAGAGAGTGGGGAGAAAGGAGCGCATGCGACAGCAGACGAGGCAGGCACCAGGAAAGTGAAGAGAGAAGTAAAGAAAGAAGAAAGATCTGAGAATGATAGACACAGATATGAAATTGAAAGTGAAAGTAGATCATCACTGCAAGATGTGGGAGAAGTGGAGGGGACCAAGAACCGATCCTTTTGTAGGGCTACAGTGTACAGGATAGTGGAAGAGAAGGTATTAGGCCTAAAAACAAAAGAGGTATAATTAGAAAGGCAGAGTTGAAGACATGGATAAAGGCATCCTAAGTTACCAAGAGAGGAAAGATTGGCAAGAAGGACTGTATTTTTAATGCTAAAGCCAAGAATAAAATGTGTGGAATATTTAATTGACATTAATGTATTCTCTGTTAAACAAGCACAGACAAATCCAATAGTTCTTGCCCTTTTAATGCGGATGCCAAACTATTGGCTTTGGAAAAGCTTGTGTTTGAAGCATAGTTTAAAAAAAGTAAAAGATAAGAATAATCCAAAATATTGGAAGAAAAGCAAACACATAGCTTAAGGGTATCCCAGAACTTTAAACTGAATACAACATTTTCAAATGTTATTAATGACGTGGCAATTCACAAATGCTTTTCCATAATGAACTCTGAACAGATTTTATAAAGAATAAGTGAGAGTCAGAATTTAAAGAAAAATGCTCCCCAAGGCCTAATTTACCTTCCACAGAACTCGTAATTGAAATAAAGCAAGAGGAATTTGGTCCCCTATAGTAATCCATGGAGCAGATTTATGGGACGAAGAGACAGCTCCTTTTCTGTCAAACAGAGTACAATTTCTATCCTCAAACTCCTCCAGCAGAGTGAGTGTAGCCCTTCCTTCAGGGCAGTAAAAGCGTTTGTGTGCCAAAGCCTGTGCTCATGCAATATGTGGAATGCAGAAATAAAACAGAAACAACTGTTAAAGTCTGCTCTTTAGTCACAACTTTGAAAAAATATATAATGTACTGTTCTTTTACAGACAAGCTGAAAAGGTGGAAAGTAACACTGAAAGATAGGGACTAGTGTTTGAGGGAGGAAGCCGCACTCAAGGGATGGAGCTAGAAAACAGATGAACTTCCAATTGAGTGTTGAACAAAAAGAAAAAAAAGTAGTTTCCCGAGTGTGAGTAGTGGCAGTGAAAGAATACAAGTCATCCAATCAAAATTAGGTTAACTAGGCTGTGCTCCAAAGAAGAAACAAACACAAGAAGAGGATAGCAAGCCATCAAATAAGGAGCACGCAAATGAGAGTGACAATAAAACCGACCAATGCTATGCACCTGTATATTTTTGGTGTGTTTCACAAGGGGTTTTTCACAGCTAAAACATGTCTGATAGAAGAGACCTAAACACAAAAACTATTTTATTTTTTAGACCTATGTACATGAAAGGGAGGACATTTAAATTCATTCGGCTTACATTGTGGCTCAGTTTAAAATCTGATTTACTTGAAACTTTTGTTAAGATTAACTAATCTTTTTATGCATTGAATTATAAAATTATAGGTACATTTATGACTATCAGTGTGTCATTCTAAGTTCAATGTACTGCAAGTCTACCAGGAAGCCACATTTGCAGAGTAGTTCAAAATGGGCACTTATCCACCAAGCTAAAATACCCTCTGCCCTATAATGGATGTATATGGCAAAGTTGTTCCTGCCTTTAACTTTCATTAGAGTACAAAACCAGTCTGCTGAGCATGAGAGCTAGCTCATAAATGTCACTCAGCTGCTGCTGAGCTACGGCGGCCCACGGAGCACTCTGTTTTTTTTATCATCATGAAAACTATCATGACAGGCATGGAGACACATACCAAATGTGTGCTTCACACAAAGGCTTCTTTTATTTTTAAACCTTTGTAGCTGCATGTTAGGGATCATTGTGTTTAATATTGTAATCACACATTTTATCATTGTGTCTATTATTCTAATAATACATTTTGCCACCAATATTTTCTTTAAAAAAAAAAAATGCTAGTCTTTTTTTGCTAAATTATTTGATGTTTGAACCGCATATAGGGCCATATGTATCATGCATTTTGCTCCTTGCAAATGGGCCGATTCGCAGAATCGGCCCGTTTGCGAATGCAAAAAATGCATTTTGATGCAGCAAACGCAATTTTGCGATTCGGTAACCTGTCACTGAATCACAAAATGGGTTTGGGATTCGCTATTTGGAAGGGGCGTGTTTAGGGCATCCCTCCCAAATATCGAATTATAACGGTATGCATTAATGTTTTGTGACTGTGAATGCGGTCGCAAAACATTCGCATATTACCACCTACTTCAAGTAGGTGGTAACCCATTCGCAAATGGAACCTCTTCCCCTTTGTGAATGATAGTTAAATCCTTTTTTTCTAAGAGCAGGCAGTGGTCAAGGACCACTGCCTAAGAGCAGGCAGTGGTCAAGGACCACTGCCTGCTTCTAAAAAATGAATAGAAAACATTTTAATTTTTTATAAACGCATCCCAGGCCACAGTGAGTTCACTGTGCCCAGGCCACAGTGAGTTCATTTGACATTGTGAGGTAGGATAGCATTTTAAACCCCCTTTAGGGCCCTTAACTTATGATCTGATCTACATTCCTAACTCAAAAAATATAAAAAGGTGTCTTCCTACTTTTGGCAGTATGATTTTGTAATACGAAAATGACATAAATAATGTAATAATAATGCTTTTGAACGTTTGGTGCAGTGGTTTGTCAACTTGACGGAGCCTCGTACCAAACAGGTATATATATATATTTTTTTTAAAGCAGGAGAGGGACTTTCTTTTGGAAAATAAGAAAGAAAATGGTCCCTTCAATATGGGAGTCCTCTTTCATGGTGAGGGGAGCATTGAGCAGTTTTTACTGCCCCTTACAGCCAGTCTTTTTTTCCTGGGGTGATGGACAGTGAAAACTGACCTCTAATTCTGCCCATTTAAATCAGGTGTGCAGAATTAAAGGTCTGCCTCCGGCAGCCCTTAGTCCGCAGGGCCGTGGGAGGGATTCAATCATGGCTGAGATGGAATAGTCTCTGCTATGAATAAATTATGGTCCGCCCACACGGTTATCTTGGTGTAATATATACTCCGTTGCGATGGAGTATATCAACCACCAAGATAACAATCAATCCAAAAAAAAACTTTCTTTCCAAGAAATACATTCTTACAAAAATATTGCACATTACCCGATTTATTAGAAAACAGTAACAAATGTCATAAAATTAGTAGTGCACAGAACACATTTAGATCAATTAGAACAACACATGACTTCAGCTAATAACAATGAAAACACTTAAAAATTTCGACACTAAAACGCAGTGAATGGTCAACATCCCCAAATCCCACATATATTAAGATCACATGAAAAAGACAAAAGGTGCCAAATTAACCATTGCCATGCAGCTCAATTTGCTCAGGAAAAACATTATAAAGTGAATCATGCATAGCCGCTTATCACAATCACATGGGGCTCTCTTAGTCAACCTTATTAACAGGTCAAATTCCCATTCTCCCAAGTAACCTTGTCCTATCAGCCTCTTAATGCGAACAGGACTCAGTAAAATCTTCCACACGGCCAACCTTTGTTCGTAAAACACTAAGAGGAAAAGAGCCTAGCCTGAGATGTTACAATTTTTCGCAGGTATTGACAGTTGACGATGGATACGTCCTTATATCTAAGGTCACATAACAATTTTAAACCCAATCCTCTCGACTGAATCAGATACTTTTTGAATACAGGCTGGAGACTCTTCTTCCTTTCCTCAAGGAAGAGTACACAATCCATCAATAGATTGATCACTCAATATTTCCTACCCTGCTTACATGGCTTTGGCCATGGCACTCATCTATTTTAGTTTTTAACCCCGATATATGCCAATCCCGGTCAATTCCCACCCTCGTCCGCAGAATTTCATTCCATAGAAACTTGTCTGGAATTATATATAGGTATGGAAAGAAATCCATGCTCTCTTGTGAAGCTAAAAAGGGAATAACTAAAACCTTAGCTCTGAGATACTGAAAAACTCTCTCCAACTGGTTTTGATAGCGCATTGTTTGAGGGATGCATTTTATTTGGCTAACTTTAGCTACTATACCCCCCTCAGTGTGCGAGGCAGGAACTGCCAGGTGCCTCAAAATTTCTATCGCAGGGTTCTTTCTGGAGGGGAAAGTTGTCAATATCTCAGGTAAAATCAGAACCAACAGTTTATTGACAGGGACCCCTTTAAAAGCGTAAAGCCTTGGCATCCGCCAGTGAATTCTAGGCTACTGTTCTCAACTCCCTTCTTATAGCTTGTATCATAGCATGTTTCGGTAAATCAAGGAGTAATTTCAGCTAGTTACCTTCTAAGCCTTCCCATGCAATTTATCTATTCATTGCCATCACCTCTGCAAAATAAATAGCCGAGGATATTAATTTTCATCCCTTTATTTAATGGCTCAACATTATAGTTACTAAATTTGCGGTCAATCTTCTTCAGCCCATCCACCTCAGATCATGTGAACAGATCCTGCCCAGATACATATACTCTCAAACCTGCTCCAACTGTACATTACCTAAAATACAAGCAAAATTATTTTTCTTTATAGAGAAAAATAAGGTTTTTGTTTTATCAACATTTATTGTGAATTTGTTTTCAAGACAATAAGTCTTCAGGGCACTTCATTTTCTTTGGAGTCCTATAGGCGTTAGATCCATCACCACTTGATTGTCAATGTACATAAATAAGCTGGGGTACCTGCCCCCAATCTTAGGTGAGCAACTGTGCATATCTCATACCATCTGGGGGAGGTCCGCAATGAACAGACTAAATAGCAGAAACGCACACCTGCGTAGACCATTTTCAACCAGAATTATCCTTCCTTGACCATCCAAATCAACTTGAACCCAGTTGTTGCTATGCATTTTCATCCCAAGTCTTAGCAGTGCTCCAGATATATCCCATTGCTGAAGTTTCCACCAGAGCATACCTCTGTCCACCCTGTCAAAAGCTGCTTCAAAGTCAATAAAGCAGCAGCAATGACCCCTAACTGAATTCATTGACTTCCTTGTGACTCCCCACAGCCTGAAACAGTGGTCCATCATAGAATGCTTTGGCCTGAAGCTTCCTTGCTCCACAAGGCTCAGTCCAGAGTCAAAATGCCAAGCAGTTAGGTCTTTTAACAAAATTTGAGCATAATGTTTCGAAGGAATATCAAGGAGGCGAATCAAACGATAATTATCAGACTGATCCAGCTTGACGTTTTTATGGATGGGATTCACTGTGGCTCCTTTCCAGGAATTTGGGGTCATACCTGTTAGCGTTACCCATTGGAAGAACCCACTTAACATTAGCCCCATTTCTTAGGATCTTTCTTAAATATCACAGATGGGAGTCCATCTGGGCCACAAGACTGGAGGCTTTCAGGTTACTGATTATTTCTGATACAATCACCGCCATCTGAGTACTTGCAATCATTTCTGCTTCCACTTCAGGGTTGGCTTGGAACACTGACAAGTTTTCAGAGTTTCCCCCTCTAAATAACGAATTTATAAAAGTGAGCCAATCTCCCTCACTTATCTGCGCCTCAAGAGAGTAAAGTGATGAAAGAGTAATAGAATTCACTAGCCGCCAAAAGCGCTTACTATTTTTATCAACGATGCCAGATAGCATTAACTCTCAATTTACCTGTAAAACTATCTTTTTATTGGCACATAGGTTTCGATAGGCAATTTTCCTGGCCACCATTGCTGTTTTTAAACTGATATCACTAAGATTTCACTCAAAGTGGCAACAACTCTTATTTGCCACTCTTCCATCCTCCCGACAATTGTCATCAAACCAGCTATTTCCTTTACCTCTTGTACTACTAGGCAAATAAGGACCAAGATATAAACCAGGCCCTAAATACTGCATGGATGTGGTTTAGTACACAATATATGGGAAACAGTGTTGACATTGCCTGCGCTACAACGCATGTGATTACACCGCAGTCGTTATAATGACCGCGTTGTTACAACGCAAGCCATTACATCATACATTTTTTCTACAACTTCCTGTAGAGGGCGCGCTAAACTAAGGAATAGTATAATGTACTATTCCAACACCTTCCCTACTGTTGCACACGGTGGAGTTGGAATAGTAAATTATACTATTCCTAAGTCCGGCGAGCCCCCTGCAGCAAGTCGTAGGAACAACTTGCAATGTAATGGCTTGCATTGTAACAACGTGGTCACTTTAACGACCGCGTTGTAATCGCATGCATTGTAGCGCATGCGATGTACCATCACATATTCCAATATATACTGTGTGCCCCCAGAGGGCACGTGGAGCAGAAGACTGCTACAGAGGAGTGTGTTCCTTGCTATGCAGTGCATGCAACTCTCAGAGCCGGTGTCAAGCAAACACCGCACTGACTGCCAAGCGTATTAAATGCCTCATTATTTTTTATTAACATAAAAATGCGGCTAACCTAACACACTTCTCCCCACATTAATGCCTCCCTCTCTCCCCTTCCATCCTAGAAGCTCGCTGCTCTGTCTTGCAGTCTGACACTTATACAGACATGGCCTCAAAGTGCTGGCTAATGGCTGACAGATAATGGTGGTCTCCCTGTAGCAGCCTGAATGTGAAAAGAAGCTGCTATGCACGCTGGACTGAAAGCTTACTTCTTGGGAAAGTACAGTGTATGACAGGCCTAAAACTTCAGTGATGTCAACTAATGGCCAGCACAAAAATGCATATCCTTATAAGAGGAATTACTTTCTCCTACTCTTTCTATGAACAAATTTGCAATATTTGTATTGTATGATATTGTGGACTTTCCATACCATTACAAACCCCCTGCAGAGGCTGTTAAATACTCTGATTCACATAGGGATTCACAGCACCATCTTCTGCATACATGGGGTTGTTTGTAGTTAGGCTTCTATGGAAGGTATTGGGTGAAGTATGGAGGCTTGGTGGTGTGCTCTAAACATGGTGCAACAAGCTGGTGTCACACACAGGCATGAAGCGTTGTAGAAAAGGCTGACACTGAATGGGTTTTCTAGGGAAACCAGAAGTCTGCATGCCACAAGGATGCTCTATTTCCAATTTTTTTATTTATCAATTTATTGCATTCGTTGACTGCTGTCTTGCATATTTAAATGTTTTAGAAGTAACAATGACCGCTTTCACCTTTGGTGTCCTGGGACTTACCTTACTGTTAACACCAACTGAGCACTAAGTACACCCTTTAGCTCTTCATCCTAAAGGTAGCTACGGAGAACAGCCCAACGCTTACTTGAGGGTGGGGGGTAGATACTTAGAAATTAATGATGCATATAGCAAAAGTCAATGCATCATTTCCCAGTCAGTACTTTTACTTGAATAAGAAAGAAAAGACTTTAATCATGGCACACAAATAAATACCCCAATTAAAATGTACAGTGCTAAAGTAGTATACACAAGTCACACTGGAGTTGCAGGGGGTAGGAAATTAACCAATCCTAACTGTAGATCACCATCAAATCTTTAAAAGTGCTACGACAAGTTCAATGTGAAACACACTGATGCGACCTCAAGGCATAAGAACACAATTTACTATAATATTCCTAAGGCTATTGACACTCCAATACTAAAATGTCAAGTTGTAGCTGTTCTTATGCTGCCTGTGTTGCTGACTTGATGTCTGCTCAAGCTATTGCTGTCCATCCTACCTTGGTTGCACACCGTATCTTTAATGATGAAAAGCGGCATCCCTCATTGTACGCAGCCGGCTAGAGCTCCTGCTGGTGTTGATGCTCGCGTACGGCCATGGGGAGCAACAGAGCTGATTTGGCTATGGCCTTCTGACTCGAGTTATGGCCTTCGATGGTGTAGTTGTACTCAGTTTTGCTTCTCTGAATCTAAAGAGGAATGACTTCACAGGCCCAGATTGGCAAAGAATGTCAGAGAATGCACTAGCTTCAACTTGTTGTGAAGTGGGGAGGGAAATCTTTGCTGCTGGATCTTCCTTTGGCCCAAAACTCAAGTCCACCACCCAAACACAGAAAGAGACAACCCCAGGTGGTAGCCAGTATCCTTCCTGAGGGTCTACAATGAAAACCACCAAGTGCACTTTCAATTTCTCTTAGCATTAAGTCACCACAAGCACTTCCTCTTCTGGGGATAAAACACTGAATGAGATTATACATTTTATTACAGTTGCCATCACAGTCTGTCTTTTGTAGTCAGTTATGCTGTCTCCGTCCAACTTCCCATCAGAAGATGATCGCACTTCCCAAGCCAGCTCTTATTTGGGGAGCACGTTGTAGTGCTTCGACGCCCACTCTAGAGGGACAAAGGTCATCAGACCTCATCTTATGGAATTGCAAGATTCTTTCTGGGCTCTAGTGGTTAATGGACACTTTTTCCTTCACAGCTTCGTCCTGCCATCCAAATCTATGCAGCCTTTCCTTGGGGCAGTAGTAAGCTGGCTCCTTCTTTCCTGGTTGTTTCAAGACTGCTCTTCCTGGCAGGATGCGGAACTTTCAGTTTCCTGTTTCTGAACCTGGCAAGGGGAAGCTGGCAGGCAACGCCCACATACGCTGAAGCTCAAACATTTTTCTCGGTCTCCACTAAAGTGGGATACTAGTGCCAGGATAAGACATCCTGGCACAATAACCGGGAGTTTCAACCCCATCATTATAATCAGTATTCAGTGTTTGTAGATGTTTATTCTAGGACTGGCTTCATGCAGTACATGTAATTTTGTGCAGTCTTTGAAGATTCTTCAAGACACACTGTTAGTCATTTAATGTCAGTAACAATGGGTAATCAATGGGGGGGGGGCGTAGCGTTCCACCCTGAGCGGCATGAGTTTGGGGGCTCTTACCGTCGGCCATTGCAGGGTGGACACTGAGTTAATCACCCCCATTCCCCCCCCCTTGCTGATGGCAGAGGGGCCGCTATTGCAGGGGCCGCCACGGCTGGCCATAGGTCTAGCTACGCCACTGGTCAGTAAGAAGAGGGGTAGTGTGTAGAACTCCATTAGATCCTAAACAAAGGCACAAGAGGGGGCAAGGCTTCCTCACTGAGCTTCTTCCCAACTAGCCCCAGAAGGTGGCAAGGACGGCCCAATTCTTCAAAGAAGCCCTGTGTCTTCTATCCCCCATACACCTGAGTCAGATTCTGACTTAAGATGACCTGCAGGATGCTTCGAAAGAGCCTGGCAGTTTACATTGCTGCCTAGTAGGCTCCCCCAATCTCCATCCATGCACATACACACACAGGAGATCCACAATTGATTCCTGGCTTTAACAACCAAACAGAAAATAAGCTCTAGTCCTGTCCTATCTCAATAACTAGTTTAAACATAAATGTGACATCCATGTCCTAAGGCGGATTGAGCAAAGAACCTGGTTACAGGGGATTGCCAGGCAGTTATGAAAAGGAGAGTCGAGTAGGCAACCCTTCATGTGGAGGCATCAGGTGAAAAAGGACATCCTCCACCCAAACAAAATCACTGCCACCACTGTCACTCCTCTGTAGCCTAGTAAGCTGATGATAATCAGGCTCAGTCAAGGGAGATGATAATCAAGCTCAGTCAAGGGAGAATGTACATGACTACAGAGCCCTGCTCTGGATGCCTCTCTATGGCCACACAGGTATGTGCATACCTGTCATACATGCAGAGGCCAAACATCTGAAGAGACCTACTCAATGTAGAATTAAGGGCAGAGAGGCATCCTTTCAGAGGCATGCAGAGGGACTTTTCCATCCCAACATCCTGGATGCGGGTCAGTACAAGACTAGGTTTAGAGAGAGACATTGAGGTGTAATTGGATTGTCCAAATAGCCATATCGCAAACAGGTCAAGTCCCACCCAAAGGATATGTGGGTCACCGTTCCGCCTTCTTTGACTTTTACAGTTACGTGTGTTAAGACATGACTTCTTTTTCAATATGGTGGTAGAAGTATACATTGTTATGGGGTCATCTCTAGTGTGTTCTCCATTGGCTGATGATGCCATGAAGCTAGTCTGATGGTTCTAAGGAGTTTAGATGGCTGAGGAAGTTATTGAATGTTGGTTGGTGCCAGGAGTCCGACAGTTGTTGAATGTATCAATCCCAGAATATCAGTGGGGCACAAAATGATGTACAAAATATCAAAAGAAATATTGACAGTTAAGTAATTCTATAATTTCTAAGCCTACCTCCACATATATGTACCAACGCGGTACATATATCTTCAAGGTATATAGATGTGTAGTTAGGAATAATAAATCTATACTTCTTCATATGTACTTAACTTTCCATATTTTGTCCCTTGATATTTTGTCCTGGATGTTCTTGTAACAGGATATTCTGGGGGCCGATTTGCAGTAGTACAATCAGTTGTGGCAGTATACTTTGCTAATCAGAAGCTCTCCAGAAGGAGGGCTCTTTTTTCAAAGATCTGTTCAATTAAATACACTGGATTATCATACATGCGAATGAGTATCCTAGGCAAAGTATACAGATAGTTTCTCAAAAATAGTATTTTCTTAATTAGAAACTTTTCCTCAAAGTTGGAGTACAATATCACTTGGCGCCCTAGGCGACCACTTAGTTTACCTATGTGGACTGTCAACTAACCCTGGGCGTAGTTTGCATAGTAGCGCTACGCATAGCTACGCGTAGTGCACTTTGCACTAAGCGAGCTACGCGTAGCTACGAGAACTGCGTAGTGCACTGTGAAAAATGCTGTTCGCACTGATTGCACAGTGCAGGATGCTTGTCCGCACTGTGCAATCAGTGCAAACCACATCTTGCACAGTGCAAGCGGTCATTTTCTGCCGCTCGAGTAGATTTGTACTCGAGCGGCAGTTTTCTCGACGTGGACTGGTAGTTTCTCATCGCGAGCGGTTGTGAGCATACGCGACCACTCGCAATGAGAAACCTGACCTACCCGCGTTGAGAATCTCGCCGGGAGGTTAATTTTCCACGCTTGTGATCCGCAACTTGATGTTGCTGATCGCGAATGTGGAAAAAGTCTTGCCGGGATGTTATTTTGCTCGCTCACTGTCACCAACTTGACGTTGAGGACTGCGAGCAAGCAAAAAATGCATTTTTGCACTGTGCTGCGTGCAATTCGCGTAGTGCGCGGTTGCGCAAACTATGCAAGCGTAGCGTAGTACTATGCCCAGGCCTACTGTCAACCATATTAAACGAGTCTGGTCTTGACATGGGAGCATGTGGTAATCCTAGATCATATTTTATCAGTATCCAAAAGCATTGTTTAATTTCCAATTGGCATTCATTTGGGGAAAAAACCAGATGTGACCACAGGTGGATAGTACTGTAAAACTAACTGCCAGATATAATTAAGGTAGGCCAGAAAGGCACTGTGGAGGTCAGTTTCATTGCAGCATTTTCCAATATTTCTGCCCATTGGTCCCAGTGTGTTCGCTCCTCCTAGGAACTTCAGTGGAGTAAAGGGAAATAGGTTAAATACTTTTGCCTTATTGGCAGCAAGTTTGCCAAGCATCGTTTTGAAAAATAAACAAATAAATATTAACACTTGTTTACTTTCAGTGTAGAAAATTACATCAACACTAATAAACATCATGCTGCACTGTGTTTCTTTTGGCCATACTCTATGTGATCCAGGGTGCAAAGCAGTGACTCTGCCCACTGCCACTAGAGAATTGCATGAGTTCAATGTTTTGGACCAGGGGCGGCATGCATTGATCACCAATTGTTAGAGGGAAAAAAAACATTTATATGACTCTTCCACCACTTTGTATACCAATATTTATTAATACTGCTAAAACCAGGAAAAGTTCCACATCTCAAGCAACATCTTTTCTTGAGTTAGGCCACTGCACCTAAAAAGGAATGAAAGGCCCTGATCCCTTACAATGTTACACCCTCCATCGCAGACCCACGCACCCATGCCCTGTGGCAGATTTGACCCTCATTCTCAACATATAGCCCAGAACCAGGGGAAACCGTTGTCCAAAATTATACCATGAAAATTTGAATTTTGGTGTGGACAAGACCTTGTACTGAAAATAGAATTGCACAAACAAAATCATTACCCTAGAAATGTTCCCATCATAGGTCTGATCATAGCTGAAACATATGAACTGAACTTGGACCCCCAAAACAACAGAACTTCTGATCCTCTCCAACAAATCTCAACACATGCTTCTGGCAGATTGATCAAATGCTTACAAAACTATAAACATCTCTTCAAAAAGAGCTACCACAAGTACATCTTTAAAGGTTTCTTTTGATACCAAACACGCCTTAATAGCTAACTGTGTGAGCCACTGGTTGAAAATCATCAGAAATGTTAGACACTTCCTCTCCAAAGCAGATGTGCAGGCCATATTTGCAAGAACAATGATTTCTTGCATAAAGTATTGGCAGTTGCTCCTCATCGAATATCCTCAATAGAGATTTGGCCCTCTCAAGACCGTTCTACACTCTGTACCTGGCGGATCTATTGTAGATTGAAATACGATCATCTCTCAGAAGTTCTGGCAGACCTAAAAATCTTGCATCACTTAAAGACAGCATATATCACATTTAAAGTGCTACACCTTGGCACTTCTGAATACCCTTCAAACCAAATCAATACCTATTGATGAAGCCCATCATTTAGGAGCAAAGCGATCCTTCATATGGAAAAAGTCCACCTTGAAGATCTTCTTCTCTGGAAATTCCAGTTAGGATCAGGATTTCTTTAGCAGTAAATATCTGGCTTGCTGCCACTTTGGGAGAATTGAACGGTGACCTAGACACCCATGATATAACTTTGCTCCAATAATGCCTGGAGGTGTTTCCCGGCTTGCCATGTACATAACTGATTGGTTGAAACTTGGAGTCTCTGCGAAACAAATATAAATTATTCCTTCTTCTAAAATACTTGTGTCATATATGAGCACCTATGTGCATGTATTTGTATTCATTTTTACTTGTGAACAATAATGCCTTCCCTAATAATATACTGTATTGTTGCTCCACATTTCATTAAGTTTGAGACTTGTTCGTTGGCTTCTTGTTCTGCTTATTATATGTTATTTGCACTATTGTTATTGCCAGTTGTAAAGTGGTCTGTCATCTGTCTAGAATGTGCAATATAAAAACTATATAAGGAAATAAAATAAAAGAGCCCCTTGGTATAAACAATGACAGCTTCCAAGTTAAATCCTGGAACACAATAGTGTGCAACCTTTAATGACGAATGAACAGCCTATGTCGGGGTAAAATAAAACTGCTATAAATTATACTAAATTAAACCCCACAAACATAAAAACCTGGTAACAAACAAAATTACATTTTTAAACTAAAATAAGAGGGAAAGGATAGGTGTGACAAAGGAGGCAACACGGTTAAAGAGTGCAGCCTTTATTCGATTGGGACTCTTACAGCCTTCCACCATTACCACCTGAAAGAGACAGACAAACATAAAGGGGAT
This sequence comes from Lissotriton helveticus, assembly GCF_964261635.1. NCBI lineage: Eukaryota > Metazoa > Chordata > Amphibia > Caudata > Salamandridae > Lissotriton > Lissotriton helveticus. Next base: position 188,562,264 of record NC_136068.1, on the reverse strand, counting down.
TATTTAGAAGCCCCTCGTGCTGCCAGTGCTTCACATCTTGTGACGCTCCGATGGCACATTAGCCTGCTCCATATTTACCAGGCAGCACTAAGCCACATTTTTTGGTTTAATTCTAAGGGTGGGCGGAGTTGGTGCAGTGCCACTACACGGAATTCCATGGAGTTGTCTAAAAACTCAGTGGAATTCTGCTCCGCATCGCACTACATGCAGGGAGCAGACCTGGAGGGTTCCTGACCCCCAGACTAGACAGGCAACTGCTTTGCAGCACTTACCTGGGTCTGGCGTTTTCTGCCGTGCATGGGCTGACCTCCTACTGTCCTGGCCTCCCCCTTGTGCAAAAGCAAAACCCCTACACTGTACGACTTGCGAGGACTGCACATGCACGCATGCATGTGCAGTCCTCCCAAGACGTACAGCGCCGGGGGTTTGCTTTTGCACCTAGGAGACCAGGACAGTCCGGGCACGGCAGAGAATACCAGACCCAGGTAAGACCTGGTCCTCCTCACCCTTAACTCTCTCTACGGGGTGGGCGGCAAGAGCAAACATATTGTTATAAATATTGTTCCCTTTAACACTGTTTTCAGCCTTAAAGGGGCATGAAATGGGTGTTGCTGAGGGGTATCCTCAGCAACATCCATGGCTTTTTGACACTGCCCCAGATTTACAAGAAATCGTAACTCTGAGGCAGTGCTAAAAACATACGCCTCAGCATAAAGGAGGTACAACGAGGAGAAATATCTGTATTTCTCCTAATGTTTTCCTTTTTCTATGTGTGCTGCATGCTGCAGCACACATAGAAGGAGGAAAAAGCCTCTTGTGATTGTTTTTGTGCAAGAAGGTTTCCCTTCCTGCACAAAAATAATCATCCCCGCAAATCAGGCACCCTTGCACCATGGTGCAAAGGTGCCTTGATTGGCGCACGACAGCCCATTGTCCACCAGCACAGGGAAAAAGGACAGGAATGCACCGTATTTGATAGATACGGCGCATTACTGCCCTTGTCTTTTGCCGCAGAGCCGCAGGAAGGCCTGCAGCGCTGCCCTGGCGCAAACACTCATAAATGAGGCCCAAAGTATGTAGGAAATCCAGGGCCGGACTTAGACAGAAAATAGGCCCTAGCATCAAAATAAAAGTGGCCTCCATTAGTGAATCAAATAGCTAAACAAGTTGCCCAAATTTACAAATAGGAACAGTTTTTAACTTGTAAAAACATGCTGCATACGTGTTTTGCAAGGTATAGGAGATTGCATGCATTTGTGCTTGCTGCAGGCACTGTTTGTGGCAATATAAGGGCACTCAACAATCAAAACTTGCCAATCAGGCCGTAACTCAGGCCCACAAACCGGGTTTGAGTCCCGGCAATGACGCTGAACATCCTGTGGTTCTGGGCAAATCACTTATCGCGCAATAAGAACAATGCACACCTTAATATACTTAGCAAAAAAAGTCACTTTATTAAGACAGGCAAAACAGATAATCCTTTAAGCAAAACTTGTTACCAGAGAAAGAAACTCATTGACAAAAAATTTTCCCCCAACAATTTCATCATGAATATATACACAAAAACATTCCCAACAATACTTATCAATAAAACCCCCAATACTGTACAATCCCAACATTTTTCTTTCTCTCCTCATTATATTTCCATAACCATTTTTCCGTCTACCCTCCCCCCCAGAGGGAAAGGATAAGCCCACTCTAGACTATCCAGACCCCCTAAAAAGCGCCTAAAACCAATAAAACAATGAAATGATAAAAGCTGCCAAGTGTCTTAACGTGCCAAAAAGACGACCCACACACTGATCTCCCAGACTAGCCCACTGAGGCACTGTCTGAATGCCCTATAGACCAGCCCAACACAGAGGAAAGCCTCTAATAAAAAACACAGAATTGAAACTGACAAAAAAGCCATCTAACCATGAGCGAAGGCTGATTCTGTGTGATATTCTATACAATGACGTCTGCAAAAAGAAGCCACTTGGCTGCTTTTCAAAGATTTCGTGTTGGTAACAGCAGAAGTACGTGGCCCACTTTTTTTGATGGGATGGCGCCTCGCCGTAAATAGACAAAATTGTTGCTAATATCATTATCGTGAGCGGCTTTCATACCGCCTTTGTTAATGCTTTTAACTAATTATAATAACAAGGTGCTCAGCGCCACGTGTTTGCAGCTTCTCTTCTTTGTCAACAGCCGGGAGTTAGAGCCTAGCTTGGCGCTGCTCCTCTTATGGACTTCAGAAGGATGAAAGGTTTACTCATGTGGGCCTCGCCTGTAGTTGCTTTCCACACTCATCTCAGCTGACACATTTATTGTATTATATTATAATTGCATTTATGTAGCGCTTACTACCCCTGACGAGGCATTGAAGCGCTATCTTATTTATTTATTTATTTATAAAGTTTTATATAGCGCGAACAAGATCCAGCCGGATATCAGATCGTTTTACAGTACATTGGTAGAGAGGACAAAATGAAATAAACATAGTAAAAAAAAATCTTACTTCTCTGTCCTAATTAGAGTACCAAAGGTCCCTTTGTTTATGGATCACGTGAGGCCTTGGGGGCTGATATGGGTGTCGGGGGAGGGGTTTGGGGGGGATACAGAGGACATTATTCTGTACATGGTAAAAAAAAAAAAAAAAAAGAGGCCAGCAACAGGCTGAGTCGAGTTGTCAATTAGTTAAACACACACTGCTAATGTGCTCGCTAAGAGCTGCACGTGTGCTGTTAACACGCTGCCTCTGAGCTGTCAATGTGCCGGTAATTAGTTTTATCTGTGACCTGGTAATGAGCCGCCCCTTGGAAAAGAGCTGTAATGCGTCCAAAGAGGCGTGAGAGCAGCCAGGGCCCTTCACTCTGCTGGGGGGAGCGGAGGTACGGTTTTGGCAGTCCTTTCAGCCCCCCCCCCCCCACAACCCCCACCCCTCTACCTTCTCGGTGTGATGTCTTCACAGGCCCTGCTGCCTCCCAGCTGCAGAGCGGCCTCTAATCCCCCGTTTTAGGGTTCGCCTGTTGACATTTCTTTTAGCTAAGTGCTGTCAGAGAGAGGCCACGAGCTGCGATCTGAGGAGATAACAAGATCCACCAGGGACGGGGGGGGGGGGCCTGAGGGACCGGACAGACGGGCCTCCAGACACAAGGCTAAAGCTCCTTTGTATTTCATTATGACGTGGAGTGGAGAGAGAACGCCACCCCGTGCTGCTGAGAGCGGCGCTGCTACCTGCTGCTGGTCCCTTGGGCCTACTATATTGAGGCAGTATATCCCTCTGTCGCATTCTGAGCGGAGGCAGCCATGACCCTGCCCAGCACAAAATGGCGCCCACAGAGAGGTGTGCTCCGATTCGTGGAAGTATTATCACCTGGCAATGTCTCTGTGGAGTCTGGGGGCCAGATTCACAAAGGTGCCATGCAACAATGCAGCGCAGCACGCAAAGATGCTGCGCTCCGTGACAGGGAGAGAGTTGGCGTGCGTCATATCTTCAGAGATATGGCCCTCTCCTCCACTTTCCCTAAAACGTGCACCGATTTGTGCTGTCACAAAGAAATTGGGGATCGAAGCATAGATGCCTGCACCAGTCTTTAATGTCCCTGAGAGTAGTTATCAAAATGGAAACTAGGTGCAAAGCGCTTGAGACACAGTCCCCTAGAGAAACACACAAAACGTCCTAGTTACTCTAGTACAATATAACCAAAACTGCCCTGCACTCTTTCTTATATTAAATACATGCACACATCATTATTGATCTATATACATATTGAAATCAATTTGCAATACGCAGGTGTTTTTCCAGGAAAAAATTGAACAGATCTCGCGTTGTTTGGAGTTCACTCTTTATTCATATTCGTTAAAAATCTGAAACTGCCAACGCGGTTCGTCTACAAACGGACTTCTTCAGGGCTTGAGAGTTTATAGAGAAATCCCTTTATTCACGTAATTGTGGCCTGTCTGTCATATCAATTACTTTAAAGCATATGTCTGTTCTCATATACAGGTAGTATCAACTCTAAAAGCTCGTTATTAAAACTTGTATCTTGTACACAATGTATGTCTACACCTATGTATAGTGTTAATTCACAACGATCAATCAGGTATATCATCAGTCGTCATGCGGTCATCTGGTTTGGGAAAACATTTTGTGCTGCCGAGCTCCACACACACACCTTTGCGCCCTAGTGCAAGGGTGTGTGCAAGTCTAGCATGGGTTTTGTACAGGAAGGGCACCCTTCCTGTACAAAATACTATGCCTAGATAAGGTTACAAACTTTACCCAACTTTGTATGTGTGCTGTAAAGTGCAGCACATATGCAAAGGCTGAAAAGAATGGAGAAATAAAAACATTTCTCATTTTAACACCTGCTTACCAGCAGCATTAATTCTTGGCGCAAAACCCTGTCTACTAATGTTAGCAGATAGGGGTTTGCGTCAAAAAGCATGGGGGTTGCATGAGAACACCCATGTACCACCCATGTAACGACCCCTTGCAGCAAGGTAATGGAAAGCAGAGTTTTGCACTGGCTTGTGTTACTTATCCATACAAACCAACACAAATACCAATTTGCGTTGGTTTGTTAATCCCCAAAAAGGTTTTGCGTTGGGTTTGCGTTACAAAAGTAATGCAAAACAGACACAAAACTTTTGTGAATCTTGGCCTGGATGTTGTGCCACTCAATTTAAAAATAAATATCTAGACTTGAATATGCACCAATATGTTGATAAAAGTCAGCTCTTCCTAAAACAAAATTTCTTAAAAAGACATCAACAATCTGAAAAAAGGTCTTAAACTAACTCCTATATCTACCTAAACACTTAAACAAGTTTAGTTCTGATTTCATGGAATTCCTTTTCATACCCACTAACAGCAACATACCTCTGCTCACAACTATACCCTTTCCCACAAATGGCTTCTAGAATTAAAGCCATTCGAAGCAGAAACTGACTAAGGCAACAGCCCAAGAGAGTTGTCATACTCGCTCTTTCCCTGAAGGTATACATTTGCAAAATGTATGTGAGTATACAGAGGACAGTATTTAGATTCAGAAATAATTTACAGAAATCAGTAAATACGAAAATGAAGGTTAGGAATGATCAGTCGCAGCTGGCATGACTTGTGTGTGGGGGGGCGAGTGGGGTAGTCACGCAGAGGTTCGTGCAGGAGGGGGGATTTCATTTTTTATTTTTAAACTTACCTTACCGGGTCCTGCGCCGCCTCCGATCCTGGCTGGGTAGCACGGTTTCCTGCTGCTTTCCTGCTCTCCTGCCTCTGGCAGGAACAGGAAGCAGGCATCCTCCCTGCCTTCCCCTAAGTCAATCACAACGCTGCAATGGCAGCGTTGTGAATGGTACGGACGGCACCCAGCCGGGCACCCGTAGGGAGGCCATTTTCTCTAAGTGTGCTGCATGCAGCCTACATAGAGAACATGCAGAGTGCGCATGACTGGTTTGGTCGGGACCAGAGGGCCGACAAAACCGCCAGGGCCCACAGCATTGGGCAAGTCATTCCTTCCCGACCCACCTACCCACCTGCCCCCAACCAGGCATTTCGCTCTGCTTTCTCACAGCACGAGAAGCAGAATCATAAAATGGTATTTCAATGGTATTTAAAATACCATTTTACGTTTCTGCTTCTCGCACTGCGAGAAAGAAGTGGGGCGACGCTCCTCCGCCCTAATGGAAGAGCCTCCCCTGGGAATGATATTTTAAGAACAATGTATAATATTCAAGATGTCAGACGAAACCACCTGGTGACATAGAAAACAACAACCTGCATCATACATCTGTGCTCAAGATGGCTGGTCCAAGCACCCATCGAGGAGTCGACCCAAGGCAATTGTCCAAGCCACAAGTCCCTGATCAACCCCTGACAACATCACTTGAACCGTAAGAGCCACTGTTACAGTCGAGGGCATCCTTCCCTCAAAAATGAGAGCCTAACTCCCACTGCCCATGCCTGGGAAATATGTCAGCTATTAATCTTCAAATTGCCGCAAAACGCAATGTCAAGAAGAGATAAATACAGTGCTACTAACTTGCCAACTTGAAAACCTTTTACCCTGGTCAACTCTCTATTACTTCCAAAGGCAAGTAAAGATAGCAGTAATATACAATTCTCTTCCTACCTAACAAAAAGGCAAAAATGCCTCACCAACCAATTAAATAAAGTGCTGGGAGGGCAGGAAAAAAAGAACATGTGATTGACACTGAGGGTGGCTGTTTTCGCCACGGGAGACGTTAAAAGAACACAAACAGTTGAATGCAGGAGCTTTTATAGCATGCTCCTCTCCCCGCCCCAAAGGACCCAAACATCTGCAATAAGCCTTCCAGAAAACTTGCATATGTCGCTGCTAGGGCCAGAAGTGAACTTCCAGCAGGCATGGCCCAGGGTGGCAGTACAGAGGCATGCCGATACTCCGCTACCTAATTATGTAGCCCCCGATCAGTGTGCATCCTCCTATTGGCAGAGAAGTCAAAACCCAAGATGGTTCAAAATTACTTGCAATTCTGTGAGGCCTGCACTTTCCTCTACCGCCCTTCAGTTGGCGGGTGATCCCGAACTAGATGTGTCTAACTTCAATACCTGGCTCTCCTCTTCCCTTGATACTGTTGCCCCTCTTAACCTTATTAAATCCTCAAGACAAAAAACATCAGCCCCCTGGTTTACCCCGGTACTGCATGCTGAGAAAAGCCGCTATAAGAAACTTGAGGGCAGTTGGAGATCACTCTATGATCCCATGGCTAAATCAATCTATGAAGCCGCCATAAAGAATTTTCATAAACTTAAGCACTCTGCGATGAAAGAGTACTTCATCAATAAAGTTCATATAACTGGTAATTCATCAACAAAATACTCTTTAAAATAGTTAAAGACTTTACCAAGCTGTCTGCCATTTTGAGTACAGTTCTGCAACGCTTTATTGGATTTCTTATACGATAACATTTTGGATATATATTCAACGTTTGCCCCATCATCACTCTCCTCTACCCCTGACACTGGAGCCGCTAACAGCGATGCACTGATTTTCTTTCACCCTATCTCCATTGATTCCTCTCTTCAAAAACTTCTCACCTGGAAATCAGGCTCCCCTAAGGATCCTTGCCCGGCACAACTATTGAGCACTTAATCCCCCCCATATTATTTCTCCTCTGAACATGATCTGGAATTCCTCCCTGTGCACTGGGACCTTCCCCTCAATTTGGAAACAGGCCCTCCTAGTGCCTATCCTTAAAAAATCTGATGTTGACCCGTCTATCTTTGAAAATGATCGACCCATTTCCTTCCTACCAGCACCAGCCAAAGTTTTGGAAAAATTAGTTCAGGACACCTGTCAAGTTATCTCGAATCCCATCATCTTTTCCATGACTCCCAGTCCGGACATAGATCAGGTTATAGTACTGAGACTGCCCTCCTTGAAGTCTCTTAGCGCCGCACTCAACAAGTCTCTCTTCAGCCTTTTGTCTCCGAGGAGAAACCCTTGAGCTGTGGGGTCCCCCAGGGCTCTGCTCTGAGCCCTCCTTTCTTCAATGTCTACCTCTCCCCTTTAGCAGCACTGGTAGAATGTTGCGGGGTTAGAGTGATTACCTATGCAGATGATACACAACTGGTGTTCTCATTTAAAGATCATTCTGAAGCAGCTTTTGCAAATGTCAGACGTTGCCTGTGTAATATCTCCACCTGGATGTCACTGAGCACCCTTAAGCTCAATTCAGACAAAACCGAGGTTCTGTTTTTTAATTAAAAAAAAAAAACCTCCTCCATTGCTCTAGTGGTCAGCTGAGCAGAATATCCCCTCCAAACCTGTGGACTTGGCTAGGAACCTCGGGTTCCGGTTTGTTAATGAGTTATTTTGCAAATCTCTAAATTAAGCAGGTTTCCTCTGCCTGTTTTGGTGAACTGCACATGCTCTGCAAAATCCTTTACCTTCTCCCTCTAGATTCTTGGTGGACCATTATTCATGCCTTGATCACCTCACATCTCGACTACGAAATAGTCTTTATGTGGGGGCAACAGCAAATTTTATTAGACACCTGCAGATTGTTCAAAAGCAGCAGCTAGGCTGATATGCAAAATCCCATGTCGCCATTCGTTCACACCCCATTTGAAGAAGCTCCATTGGCTTCCTGTGATCAAACACATTCAATTCAAGGTTCTTGTCCTGGCTTTTAAAGCCCTACAAGGTCACGGTCTAGCCTATCTTAGAGCTCGACTCAAGCACTCCCAGTCCAACCGCACCTGTAGATCGAATCATCTCCGCCTCTTGGCGACTCCCCATTTCCACTAGTCTAGAATGGGTGGTAGAGCCTTTGCAGTGATTACGGCCAAAACCCGGAATAGCCTGCCACTTTCTCTGCGTATGATCGAGTTTGAAACTATCTTTTGACGCGTCCTGAAGACCTGGCTGTTTTCTAGCCCTTAGCCCCTTTCTGGTACCTGCATCTGCCGCCTGTCTTAGTGCCGGGTACCCCCGTTAAGGGTGTCTGAGCGCTTTATAAGTTTCTAAATAAATAAATAATTAACCCTGGGCATAGTTCGCGTAGTAGCGCTATGCGTAGCTACGCGAAGTGCACTTTGCACTACGCGAGCTACGCGTAGCTACGTGAACTGCGTAGTGCACTGTGCAAAATGCTGTTCGCACTGATTGCACAGTGCCGGATGCTTGTCCGCACTGTGCAATCAGTGCAAACCGCATCTTGCACAGTGAAAGCGGTCGTTTTCTGCCGCTAGAGTAGACTTCTACTCGAGCAGCAGGTTTCTCAATGCGGATTGGTATTTTCTCATTGCAAGCGGTCGCGAGCAAACGGGACCACTCGCAATGAGAAACCTGACCTCCCTGCGTTGAGAATCTCACCGGGAGGTTTATTTTCCATGCTCGCGATCGGCAACTTGATGTTGCTGATCGCGAACAAGGAAAAAGTCTCGCCGGGATGTCATTGTGCTCGCTCGAAGTCGCCAACTTGCCATTGAGGACCCCGAGCAAGCAAAAAATGACCGCTGCAGTACGCTACGGGTGTTTGCACTGTGCTACTTGCAATTCACGTAGTGCGAAGTAGCTCAAAATTCTCGAACTACGCGAGCGTTGCGTAGTGCTTCACCCAGGGTTATAAGTAATAGAAAACTTAATCTCAATACAAGGACACACCATATGGCCGAGTATTGCCAGGTATTGCCAAGTCCCCTCTTCAGTACTGACATCCCTTCCAAACCATGACCCCATGGGTACCTCAACCATCTCCGCTCTCCCCCGAGGCATAGATGGGTGTCAACACAGTGTCTTGGGCTAGGGGTCGTAAAACCCTGGCCGTATTTTACTAAAGAATACAAAACAAATTAAAGATTTCATATTTACAATATTTACAATACGCAGAAAACCTGTCCATCAATCCAGAATATTCATACACCAAAATTTGTATACAATATATTCACATTATTTCGGATGGCTAACCTTAACATGATGTCTAATACAGAGCCATTCCTGACATTATTACTTTCTGTGTATCCCGAATTGAGCCTACGGGCAAGGTCATGACTGGTTAACTACGTGCTAGGTCCAAGCCCTCCTGCCGGAGTAACCTTGCACAGAAGGACCAGTTCCCCAGAAGGTTAGATCCCTCGGGCACCCCCTATACCCTTAATAATATCTCTAAGGGGCTGTGCAGTTATGCCAATTTTGCACCCATGCTCCTGTGTTGGGATTGACCCAAAGGCCTACCGGAAGCAGAATTTCACCCCCCCCGCACCATCCAGCCTACCAGCTATAACCGCCCCATGGAGTTCCATGAGAGACCACTGTCCACTGTCCCCCCAGGTATCCCCATTGACAATGGCGATGCCAACTAAGGACCGTAAAAATGCCTACCAATCATGACCTTACCGCAGACCAAGGATACCCTCACATAAAATATGACAATGACGCCACCTTGCTAAAAAAAGTCTTTGTAATGTCAACAGCACCAAAAAATGCCTGAAAAACAGATTAGAACCGAAGGAGAAAAAATCTGACAACGTGTAATGGAAACTCAAGAAAGTGCACACATAAACTCTGCTGCCTCAGGGGATGGTGGGTAAGGAAAAAGCAGGAACACTCCATCGTGTAGACGGCTTCCGAAGGAATACTCTGTGGAGCGGCAAAGGAAAAGACGGTCCCGCCGATTCACAGCCCCTTTTATTAGGCCCCTGAGCAACCAGCAGGATCCAGCTTGGATCCACCTCCCCATGCCCCAGAAACCCTTGAGTGCTTAGGGGGCATGCCTGCGTACAGCCAATCAGTGGCGAAGGTCGGGGCAGATGTTGGCCGTCTCACCATGGGCAATCACCCGCCTCGTCCCTCTATGGAGTCGGGGACCGGCACATCCGCGATAGCTGCAGCGTGCCCGACTCCTGGTTGGCGCCTTAGCAATACGTCACTCAAAGTGAAGAACAGCAATTGCTCCGCAATCGCAGTCTTAACCCCTTGGGCGCAGCGGGAAATCTGCTGCGGCACTAGGGGGATAAGGGGGGGCACACGGCGCCGCCATGCTCGTGACGGAACCACTCCATCATGAGCCGTGGTGGCGCTGTGCTTGTGACGGAATGGTTCCGTCATGACCCGCCCGCCTAATAGAACCCTCAGCACAGGCGCGAAATCAGCGCCGCGCCTGCGCGACGGCCGTGCCGTGCCAAAACCATTCCGTCACCAGCACAGCACCACCGTGGCTCGTGACGGAATGGTTCCGTCACGAGCGTGCAAGGGGTTAAACATCTGCGGCCTCATTTACAACCTTTTGACTGTTGGCAGCACTGCAGTGTGTCAAAAGAAAAGGACAGGAATGGTCTGTATGTACAAGATATGGCGTCTTCCTGTCCTTCTACCCTGTGCTGGCGCACAACCAGAAGATATGAACCAACGCAGACATCCTTGGGTCATGTTGCAAGGGAGCGTGCATTGTGGCAATTATTGTTTTCAAGCAGGAAGGGACACCTTCCTGCACAAAAAAAATAATTAATTGCAGTTTCCCCTTTCTATGTTTGCTGCAGAATGCAGAAATGCAAAATTTCTGCTGCTCCTCTTCGTGTCTTCGCCAGGATGGCCATGTAGAGAAAGAGGCCAAGACCAAAGGGCTAGGGGTCTTATACCCCCCGGCCAGCCTGGCAACACTGCATGGTGTTGGCATGCTTCCAGCCACCCCCCTCTAGCAAGGGGGTGGTCGGAGACAGGAGCACAGCAGGAGCACAGGAATTGGCTTGCGCCATCCTTGGCCGGCACTTTGCCGGATCGAGTGGGGCCCGGGGCATGGAGGCCCAAGTGCTAAGGAGCGTGCCAATCCCCCACCATGCGGAGGTGAGGCGCTCTGTCCATTATAAAAAGTATGACCGACAAGTATCTGTAGTATGGATTATAAGCTACTCTTATAGTAATAGTGCTTTTATCTACTTTGTGTGGCTCTGATAGGAAATTTGTTTTATAATTTGGATTGCATTGCATTAGATGGCTTGTGTGGATTTTCTTTAATTAATTGCCTTTTGAGTCCAATGTTTTAGGATTGTGCTTAAAAGTAACAGTTTTGTTACAATTGTAAGGAACACCAATTTGCACTTTGTAAATTGTCCTGCATTTTACATATTGTATTGCTTTTCAGGTTGAAACAATAAACTTTATTGATTGATTGAATAATGATTGACTAGTACGTCAGGAGATGGACACAATGTGCTCTCTCCTATGTTTGAGCAACAACGTACTATCAAGCCCTATCTGGTAGTACCGACCAGAAAGTAGGGCACTGTAGATTAAGTCCAATCCTATTAAGTAAGTCCTATCCTAACTTAAAATTAACATTAAGCAGTGGCGGCTGCCACAGATCGGGGGTGTCGGGATGGGGGGGTTGAAGGGGGTAAATAAAAATAAAATTTCACTTACCTCCTGCCGCGTCCTCCTCATTGCGTCTCCTCTCGTCCTTCCGCTCCGGAACAGGAAGTACCCAGGCTCCCTTCAGCCAATCACAACTCTGCAATGCACTGTTGTGAATGGTCTGAACTCTGTGGTTCGGCGCTCAAACAAGGAATAGGAGCCTGGGCATGTTCTCCACCCAGGCTGTAATGCAGCCTGGGTGGAGAACATGATAAGTGTGCATGAATGTTTGGCTGGCCCGAGACGGCCAGCCAAACATTCACGCAAGCCACTCCTCCACTGCTCTTTCTGCAGAGCAGCCCAGCCCCACCCACAAAGCTACAGCAACAGGAACAAATAAAATGATAATAACATTGAGTTATCATTTAATTTTTCCTTACACTGCTGAAAAGCTTTGGGGCGACGCTCCTCCGCCTTAGTGGAGCTGCCGCCCCTGACATTAAATCTATACACGTTCCTCCTCTTTATTTCCCAATGAAATGCATTCCATTTCGCAAAAGTTACTTCCATCTCTGAGGCACAAATTTTAGCCAGTCTTATTAGCTTAAACATTTTTAGATTGACCATTCAGTCACAGGGACCACTGAGTTCCACAGGAGTAGCATGTACATTTGGCCTGAGTGATAAAGACAGATGCTCTCCCACTCATGTATTTTTAGTGCAGAGATCAATGAGTTGTTGGTTCACAGGACGGTGGCCAGTGCATCCTTCAACTTCTTGTCCTCTTCCTACTATGAAGGATTACCTCTAGCGTCCACCATTGGAGATCGCTTAAAGATGGGGGTCTCTTCTTTTGTCAAAGGTGCTTGGGAGTCAAGTAATGGGAATTTAGCATTGTGCCCATTCCACTCCCAATGAAAAGTGTGGATAGTTGTACCTGGTCTACCTATATACGGGCCACCAGGAAATCTTACCAACCACTGACCTCAGTCGTGCATGGGCCAGAGCTCAACTAGGCATGGGGGTAGGTTCTTTGTGCCTATATATGTGATTGCACAAACCTGGCATGCCGGCGTAACTGATTTTACCTGTTGCTTAGCTATCCCATGTCGTGTTTTTCCATCTCTTTTTGAGATGTTCATGGTCTTCTATCATGTGGTGGAGGAAGTGACAAGCATGGATCTCACTAGATTTATCTTCTATTTATTGGGCTACTTTTGCCCATACTCTGCTTTGTGATTCTCAGGCAGTGTAGACGTTGTATCTGAGCATCGCCTTATCTCATGGGAAAACATTCATAACAAGCGTTGGCAAAACCAGTTGATCACACTTTTACAACATATGCTGTTCAGCATCTGCAAAAAGAAAAACGTTTTGGAATTGCAGTGTAGCATCTGAGAGAAAAAAAGACAATTAATAGACAGAAAAAAAACTGATGACGTGATAGCGTGGATGAGTCTTAACACTACGGTGGCCCACCATAATGTAAATGGCATATGCACATGCATTCATCACTCTCTCAATAAAGTAGTGGCCGGGCAGAAAATGCTAGCTGCCTGATCCTATTTTTTTTTAAAAAGCAAAAAATGTAAAGACCACAGGAGGGTTGTGGAGCAACAAAGGAGGAGCGCTTGGGGGATAAGTGAACACGGGTAAGAGCAACATAAAAAGGGCGGAGGAGCAGCGGTGGCACTTGAGATGTGGCGGAAAGGACTAAAAGGTTTAAAAGAAGGCAATTCAGAGGTGAAGGGAGAAATGCACAAGCTGAAAATGAGGGATGAGGGAGGAACATGGAGTGAGCCAGTCACAGTATATGAAGGGAGAGAGCAGCAGACGAGGTAGAGAGCACAAAGTCACATGCACTCTCATGGAGTGCTGAAAGAGAGAGAAAAAGGTAGGTCCCTGAATGTGAACTTTGGAAGAATACAGACCAGGCAACCAAAAGGATGGAAAGGACCTGTGTGAAGGGAAAGAAGAATGAAAAAAGGAAGGAAAGTCATAAAATAGAAGCAAGTAATGAGAATGAGAAGAAATCCAACCATCGGTAAGCAATGCACCAGCCCTAAGCCCATTGGAAGTTTTTGGTATGGTCCAAAAGAAATCTTTCAACAGACTGCTAAAATCAGTCTGCAACCAAGACCTAAAAAGGAAGTTCTTAACCATGGTGAACCAAACCCTCAAAGATATTTCAGGGCTCCTGGCTGTGGTATTGCTCGTTAGACAGAAGGGTCTTCCATAGATGGATCCCGAGGTCATCATGAAAGAATCACTAAATCTCATATTTCCTCCTCCTCCTTTTCATCCTACTCTGATGAGCAAACTCTCCTGGACTTGTGAAAAGGCATACACTTTCATAGAGGATGCTTTGGCAAGATTTATGATTATTTTAGGGAGATCCTGTAGCTCCCTAGAAGGAAATTACCACTTAATATGCACTTCTTTAGGTGAGGCAGAACAAGCTCCATGCTAACTCTGCATTAAATAGTTTATATTAGACACATATGCTTGCTGATGGTCACCATACTCTATGAGTAATGCCAAACATATTTTCCCATAATTATCCAATGCAACATATCAGCTCTGATCTTATTAAAGAAATCACACATTGCAGTTATGTGAAGGTATCCTCTTTAAAAATGCAATCAAATATATAACGCTAACATGCTAATGGCAGTCTGGACTCCATAAAAGTGGGAAGGTGTCCACAGTGTGATCCTTTAACAGAAATGGGTGAGACCGACTTTGAGGGTAATTTGGAATCCCTGCCCCTTCCCTCTTTGACATCTACTTCCAGCCAGAAAGTGAGTGAAAAAATACATTATAGATATCCAATTGCAGAGTGGCTCACTGTATTTCACTTTTCTTTCACTAAAGAAATGTTTGGAGCATCATGTTTTTCTCTGGTCTCCAGAGGTATAATAAATACTTCTCTTGGCCACAGCCTTGCACCCCCCACCTCCCCTTGAGGAACAATTCAGCCCTCTGCCAAAAAGACCACTGCATTATAGATTGAAACAATGTCCAAATAGCTGCTGTATTTTTCTTATGTCATTAAAGTACTAATGACTGTAAACATTATACAATGTGAGCATAATGTACCTCTCAGGGATATTGAATTTGTAATTGATTGAGGATTAAGGAAGTTCCACTCAGCTGTGGGATAAACCGCTTTAAGGAACATTGTTAGAAGCCATCTAATTTGGGCCATAAACTTTCAGCAGTGTGTCTTGGCAAGCGCACTCACTCCTGTATACAATAGTGGAATAGCATAATTAACGAATCACAGTTTTTGAATTCTAGAAAGCCAATTGTATTTGTATGTCGTTGGATAAACACACACACAGTGTTACTCCAGCGTGGTTCCTTCTGAGATACCTGTCTCAGGGTTTGACATGTCATCCATCCACATACATTTCTTTTCTTCTTTTTTGAGGACTAGGATACATTATTGCCCGGCTCCCTATTATTACATGTCTATCTGTTCAAAAAATGTTAATCTATACATGCACTAGGATGCTTGATTTGCTTTGCAGGCATGACTGGATTAAACAATTTTCCTGCCATATACACATTTCTTCTAATGTCCACGGAATATGTATATGTAGTAGCCCAACGGAGTAGCAGCAATGCTGAAAGGTATAATGGTTTGTTTTTTTATAATGAGAAACTGCTTGTGTGGGCAATTTACGCTTTGGTACTTAAGGCCTGATATAAAGTGCAGCGGATGGTACACCATCCTTCTCTACCTTGATGGACAACAATCTGCCAGATTTAGAGATGACCGTCAGCCCAGTGGTGACTTCTGTACATTGAAAGTAATCACCATCATGGTTGTTCCTTTCATACATTATCCCTGCCGATAATTGACGAATGAAGTCCATGTATACGCTTTAGGTCAGTTGACATTTTCTCCATTATAGGATCGAAGTTTATTTTAGCTATCGTTGTTATTTTAGGGCTAATACGAACACCTTGATACACAGCCGAATCAACACATCTTGTATCCTGAAAGTGGAGATTTTCTGTACAGATAATCTGTGTTTTACTCTTGTTCAGGAAATACCCAGAAATTTTACAAAAGTCCTCAGCCATAATTTCTATCTCCCTGATTTTTGTTTGGGGGTCAGTGGTTAGAACCGCGAAGTCATCGGCGTACGCGAGGACCTTAGTCTCCTATTCCTCATTAAATATGTGTTTTATCCTCTGATTATTTATTATTTTTTCAATCAATGGGTTTATATATAGTGCAAATGGGATAGGGGAGCATTTCCACCCCTGTCTAGTTCCACTCAAGACCCTTATAACCTATGATTCTTCTCCCATTACTTGGAGCCGTGCATATGGAGTAGAGTACATGGCTTTGATAGCAGAAATTATTTGTGGGCAAAAACCTCTTGATGCTAAGATCCCCCAAAGGTACCTTCAATCCACCCGATCAAAAGCCTTCTCTGCATCGAGTAGCGCAATAGCGATCTGCCTCCCTGTCCCGGCCGTGATGTCAAACAGAGTTATCGCCAGCCAAATATGGTCAGTAGTCCCTCTGCCCAGAATGAACCCATGTTGCCATGGCGACACTAGATGGGCTATGACCCTACCCGGCCGAGTTGCCAAGATCTTTGAGCTTGTTTTTGCATCCATGTTTATCAGTGAGATTGGCCTATATGAGGCTGGATTATTCGGATCCTTTGCTTTCTTGGCAAATATCACTATATCTGTACCCCTCCATGATTCTGGAGGAGACCCTGTATATTGTACCCCCAAAAATAAATCCAATAAAATGGGAGTTAATTGAGGCAGAAATATTTTATAACATTTGATAGGTATTTTGTCTGGTCCGGCTGCTTTCCCCAAGGGCAGATGTTGTATTGCAGCCATAACCTCCTCCATTGTTATCTCTGCCTCCAATTCAGCTCTCATAGGGTGATCTAGAGGAGGCCCTAGATCCTCTTCAGAGATACTGTTTGACTTGTCAAACGGCAGTCCCTCCTTCCCTTTATATAGATCCTGATAATACTCTTGTAATAACCCAAGGATGTCTCCTAGCTCTGTGTAGACTCTTCCATCCTTCTGCATCGAAGTGATCCTGCTTCTAGCTTCCCTCTGCCTTGTACGCAGTGCTAGCATCCTGCCGATTGAGTCCCCAAATTCATATACTTCAAGCCTGTGTACTCGATATTCCTCAGCTATCCTTTGGTCTATCCAACTATTGATATCCACCTTCAAAGTAATGATTTTAAGCTGAGTTTGAGCTACCCCCGTCCCTGTGCTATACTTATAACGTGTTCTTTCTCCGTGTCTGCTAGTTCCTTGAGTAATCTTTCCCTTTCAATCTGCAATTGTCTCCTTTCTTGAGCAACATAGCTAATAATTCTCCCCCTCAAAGTAGCTTTAAAAGAGTCCCACACTACTGCCTGTGAAGCACTATATCTGATAACATCATAGAACCCCTGTAGCCAAATCCTAATATGTTCAACAAACTTTACTTTGGTTAACAACTTTCTATCAAAAGTCCACTTTCTTCGCTGCTTACCAGTCACATGAATTTCAGCTTCCAAAACTAGCGGGTTATCATCTGATACAACCTTCGGCAGTTTCCTAATTCTACTTTTTCTTGGCAAATTTATTGAGCTAAAAAAATAATCAAGTCGTACATACTTCTTATGGGGTCATGAGTAGTAGGTATAGCCTGGATCGCTAGGTTGTTGATGACAGCACACGTAGTTCAAGCCGTGACTATCCATAAGTGACATCAATACCCTATATACCCATGGCTTCCATCCCTGATATTGCCTCCCTGGTTGGGGAGCAGTGTTTTGATGTATATTAAAATCTCTGCATACGACCAGTGGCTGGGGCCAGCATGCTAATTCCACTTTGAGCTCTTCACATAGCTTGGGGTCATCTTGATTGGATCTATAGATTACACAAATCACAATCCCTAACTCCAGTTCTATTAGGACCCACATGCCCTTGGCATCCATAATTTTGCGTTTAACCACCCCTATCTGTGGTTTGGCCAAAACGGCCACCCCCAAATATTAGTTCTCTGCGAAGAACATGCCAACAAGTTGTATCCCCTCATTGACATCAATTCCCTCTTCTCCCAACGGATATGAGTCTCCAGCATACAGATAATATCAGGGGCTATCGTATGCATAAAATATGCCACCTTCACACGTTTGGTTCTATCGTTAAGCCCTCCAACTTGCTGTTCTTAATTATATCTTCATTCAATTTTTTATTAGTACAAGAATAAATGCATTTAACCATTTCAAATTTTGTTCTGAGTTTTCTTTTCAAGTTTTTTTCCACCTCCCCCCTGCGCCCCCTCCCGAACTCCCCTTGCCCAGAGCCGACCCGGAGCCCCAAGCCCACCCAGTCCCCCAACCCTGAGATGCTAACAGCCTGTTGAACAGTTTGAAGGAGATGAGAGAAGCGCATATGACCCGTGAATTATGATACCATTTTTAAACCATAGCAGGAAAAAAAAAAGACAAACATAGCAAAAAGAAAAAAAAACAGTACTCAGTTCCTTTATCCCACTGTACCAATATCTATTCCTAATAATACACCCCAGTGTTGGCTTACAAACTCTTCATTTTGTCTCTCTTTTTTTCCCTCCCTTTCCTCCTCTTCCCTTCTTCTGTCTTTAGAGCATTACTACAGTTTAATTCCATCTAATAACTCTTTTGCCTTAATTTCTGAATCAAAAAACCTCGTACTGCCTTGCCAGATCACTTTAAGGCGGGCCGGGTTAATCACATATGCCTGTTCATTTAAGTGTTGAAAAGGTTTTACCATCTGCCTCAGGCGCCACCACCTTTCAACTGTGGTGTGGCAAAAATCGGGTTGGACAAAGAATGATATGTCCCCGCTAGATCGCTTTGATTCTGGTCTCGCTTTTTCTGAAATGGCCTGCCTGAGTAGAAAGTTCCCAAAGTAGATGAGACTAGCCCAGGGCTTTGCTCCCTCTCTAAGTGGCTGCCTCAATACAAAGGGTACCCTATGGACTCGCTGTATTTCTTGGGACCATTTCCAATTTGAGAGCTCCGGCAGGGCTGTCTGTAGTAGTTCTATGGTAAATGTCCAAATGCCCGTGCCTTCAGCCCCTTCTGGGACCCTGAGTAAGTGAAGATAGTTGCGCCTCTGTCGATTTTCTTGTTCTTCTAGTTTCCACTGAATATCGACTAATCGGGCTTCATGGTCCAAAGATTGTACCTTGGTAGTCATAAGGTCCAACTCCATCACCATAGTTTTTGTCTCTAGATCCGTGAGGCGACCCCAAAATGTTTTGCACACTTTGGTCAGCTTCCTAACCACCCCTAGGACTTTCCGCAGGGCTGCCAGAGCCTTTCGGCTATCTTGTCTAGTCTCCTCCCGATGCATTGAGACTACTTGGTATATAGCGTCTAGTGTAGGAGACTCCAAGCCACCCACTGCTTGTGATTTCGCATAAGGTGGGCCGGCCAAGCGCTCCGTAGGCAAGTAATCCCAGGCTAGATCTCTGCCCTTTGTGGCTCTCTGGTTACATTTTGTTGCTGTCTTACGTGCGGTCGCAATACTATTCTTTTTGCCCTCTTCAAGCTCACTGTCGCTATCACTGGGGTTGTTGGACATATCTGATTCCTCCATAGACCACTCGGCTGCAGATAGACATTGAAAAGAAGAAATCACTAATTTCAGATTTGGCAGCCTCACCCCACCCCATTGTACTCCAAGCATTGTCACGACCCTCCCAGACAGGTCTTTATTCCGGTCTGTAGAAGTATTAGAGGCTGAATTAAGATTCTTAGAATTAAATAGGTCATGCTCTTGTGCACCTTCCAGTGATTGAGTACCCTGTACAGTTAGGTGAGTGCCCTCTGCCACACAAGCCCCTGCTGCACCATTTCCACTCCCCGACTGTGCAAGGTCAATGTTGTCCATATTATCCATATTCACTCCCCCAGCCATTATTACAGTTTTACTGCTTGTGTCATTAATATTTTCACTTGGAATGGGGGTTTGTAGGGGAAATCTCCTGCATACCTTGCGCCTGTTTTGTTGCGGGGTTTTGAGATAGCTGCAGGCATGTGTTGGGCCCATCTGCTGAGCTTGGCCTAGTACCAGCTGCCTCCAGTGCATAAAGCTTCTGTTGCTTGTGAGCTGCCTCTTCCAGCTCTTGCCTCTGACCTGATCCTCTTTGCAGCTCAACCACTGTAGAGCCGGCCAGGCGCGCATTGCCGGCAGCCCCGCCTTTCTCTTTTCGTCCTGCCTCTAACTCCCGGAGAGCACGCGGCCTGACCAGAGATTCTGAGCCACAGATTCCTCACCCTGTGACACTGCTCCTGTCAAAGTTGATGCACAAGCTGATTTCACCTTCTGATTGCCGCTGATCGGGTGGTTCAACAACAACAGATACTCTACTACCATATACTCACCTGGGCCCATAAACTCACAAGGAGTTAAATCCGCTGGGTGCCTAGTTTATAATTTTCCACAGTTTTCAAGATTAGTTATTTAATTTTCCTAACTAACCTTTCACTGATTAAAAAGTTCTTTCCTCTGGTCGATGGACCATTAATTGAACTAGTTGATGGTGAAAATGACATATGCTAACTTTTCTTTTAATCAATGTAAATAACCACAGACTCGGGAAAGTTTTAAATCTTTATCTAAATTTCAAACGCATGTAAACCATCTCAAATACACAGTGCAGTCACCATCATTCTTAGGAGAGAAAATCCAATTAAATCATCAAACATATACTTTGGACTCATGCAATGATCAATACTCAGAAAGGGAGAGGACAGAGAGAAAAGAACAACTGCAAATAGCATGAAAATATAATTACCAAGAATAGCGTGAATACCAACCCCCTGGCCAAAGGGCTGTTTAGGGTGCCCCGGGATAGATCAGGCAACAAAGACATCAGGACAGGATAGATGACCTCTCTAGAATACCAACGTTTGCGTAGCACCCCTCACTGACACTCTCTTCCTCCCCGAGATTCTTCTGTGATCTTCTTATCTAACCCAATTAAATTAGGATAGAAAGTTCTGCATTCGATCCTTCATCAACATCTCACAGCATCTCTCCCAGCATCAGCATCTCCCACCACACAGACTGCATACCAAGCTCTGCATTTGGCAAATCTCCATCTGACTAACTAACTAAAGCTATCTCAATTATACCTTTCGTTCTTCATGTACCACCCACTAAAGTTTCAATATCATAAAAATACGAATTCTAATTGGTTAGGCAAAGGAGAAGGGCATCACACCATGCCTACAAGTCATTTAATTCAGCTATTGTTCACAAACCCATCCGCTTAATTTTTATTCAAAATTGTATTCCCATCCACTACATGTATTCAATTTGAAACATTAATGACACTACGATGAATGGAACGTCTCATTGCTGAACTCTGCACCATCCATTCCCAGCGTAGGACACTGGCGACCTTGGCATCCATTCAACCTCTTAAGTCATCATTCAGGGTTAACTTTCATTGGTCATGCACAGTAGTCAGGTGACTCAGCTTACTTCAGTTATACATGAGAGCGCAAATATGTACTAGTGATAAAGTCAGAAAGATAGATGTTACTTTAAAAAATAAATGGTTTCACTGTATACCACCCACTTCTACTCTATCCCAGTTTATTTATTAGACTTATCCCCTTGTTAGCTGTAGTAAAAACCACTCGATTTAGTTCAAGCCAGCAGATGCCATGCATGCAAGTCTTCATGACTCCATTTTAGTACCTTCTGCTCATGTGCAAGAATTTCCCTCCAAGTGATAGCTCGTCATACTGCGTACATGCAGTTGACACATGCGCAGTGAAGATTTCCCCGTTTGAAGCAGTTTTAGTCCTTCGTTCATGTTATTCTTGTTTGCAAACACATAAGCAAGCTTCACTAACTCGCATTTGTTTTACAAAAAACTATTTTAATAACTTCACTAATGCACATTTGTTTTACACAAAACAATTTTAATAACTTGTTAGCGAGTTAAAGGAGCGGATTGCTTCCGGGCAAGTCTCTTTTCTACAAGTCCTTGCACCATCACCGCCACCAACAACAATTTTTGGCCCCATCTCTGCCACAGATCCCTGGCACGAAGCAGAGCACGAGTGAAGCAGGGCTAACATCAACAAACACCAGACAGCTGTGAGCCCCTTCAAAAGTATCAATTCTCGTGGGCATGTCCTGTTTCCCTTGAAGCTGCAGTGAAGAGTTCCACCGTCTACCGGCATCCCGGAAGTCTGTTTTACTCAGTTTTGCTCAGTTCGTAATCATAATCCACCGGTCAGTATGCTGCTACTACTAATGCCCACTACATGACCACCATCTTGCATCTCTCTGAAACTCATGGTTGTTCCTTTCAATGTACGAAAAGGTTGATGGACAGCCGCCATCTGTTTTGACGGCCAGTCATCAAACTTTTTCTAAGTGTTTCTCTTTCAGAAACCAACTCCCAATGCAGAGGTTTGTTTCTGAAATAGACAAAGTAATGGCCCCACACCCTGGAAGTTTTATCCCAGGTTATAAGGCTCATTATTATTTTTTTTCTGTCCCTCACCACCAGGTTTTTCCTGGCAGTGACGAACAGATAAAAAGTCATGACATCATCCACCTTAAATAGGGTAGGTGATGCAATATCCTTCGTCCAGAAAACCACCAATGGCCACCAGAAAACCTAAGGTCCTCCCATCTCTAATGAGGTGGGCAGACCGAGGGTGTGGCAGAGTACTCTGTTCACCAAACTGTAATTCAAGCGCGTATTGTTGTGCTGAGTTCCCTCGACCTCAGATGGTTAACATAGAAGATAGTTTTTGCCATTGTTGGCAGAGGGCAAAAGGAAATCATGGTGAGTGAAATTAAGCAATCAGCTTCCTATTTGAGAGTGCCCTTTCAATCTCCCAGTCCAATTAAAGTTTTCTTTTTTCTTTTACACACAGACTAGTTCCTTACGATCATAAGTTTAAAGTTGTACATGGGTCAGTCACTAGTGGTTTGCTGTTGGCAATCCCAACATTATTATTTTTAGTACACTTTGTCTTTATGAAGGCAAAATATGGTATCTTTTGCGGATATACACCAACTATTCATACAGGGTGGTGATGCTTTTGGGCAACCATAGATACCGTTGCATCAGACCCAATGGAGATGCCATGAGTAAAGTAGGTCTATAGGGGCACTATCTGTAAACGTGCACTCTGGTGACAGAGATAAAATTGTTATCACTGGACAATTCTACGTGGACTACAGACCAATGTTTTTGTATTCTGCACAGAAATACAGCATACGTACACGTGTATCTTTATCCCAAGTATAAAATGACATAATAAATTGAAAGAGCTCTGCATTTCTTTAAAAGACAAGGTAGTGATTCTTTGTTATCACTTTATGAGTTAAGCCTACATTTCTAAATCTTATTTTCAAGAAATAATGTTTTTTTACAAATCAGTGTATTTACTTGGATACATATGGGACCATGTGAGGCCTGAGATGGGTTAAATAATGTATCAACATGTGGTTAAAAAAACAACTATGAAGCACTATTTTAGGTTAGTTTAATCTTTTTGTACTGCTGAACCAATAAATCCCCTGCGGAAACCCGCTTTCTTATCATTATCCTTGTCATGTTCCCGAGCTTAAGGGACATATCCTTTTCCTTCATATCTGTACATGTTTACTTTGTCTTGTATGGAGGGGTCCCCGATAACGCCTGGCCGTATATAGTAACGCTCCCCAATTTGTGGGACATGGCTTGCAATGAAGTGCCTAGCATTATATTTGAGCCAAAGGGGAATTCTTTTGCACTTCTTCCATTTCCTCAACGTGGAATCACTTACTGCTACAATTTTTCTAATCTTTTTCTATGTCATCCTCATTAATGAAAAAGAGAGCAAAACTAGAAAAAGAACATCACAAAACCTTGCAGTAGTCAAAGCACAACAGATCAAGTGACAGCTTCACTGTCATTATAGCTTAACGAGTGGACCAGGGTACTTACAATGTGCAGCAATCAAATTGTCGGGTCAGCAGGGCACCGCTAATCTATTTCTTCTTCATGTGCGATCTGAGGTTCTCCCTGCATGTTCATTAAATCAAGGGAACACGGTGTGGGCAGGATCGAGCAGTGCACCGGGCAGGTCACGTCATTCACATAAAATGGCAGCCGGGTCTCATCATTTGCATTTGAGCCATATGCAAATCCTCTGCCGCTGTCCAGTGCTGAAACCCGTTGCTCCACATAATAAACACAGGCCACTGTGCTGCAACCAGCAGAAACCTTAGACCTGGTGGCCCTTTCATCACTAGGCCGCCAAGTGACATTGAGGGCCACCCTGCTTTATTAAGGGAGGGGTGGCGGGTAATTGTCGGATTTTCCCGCCTGGATTTGCCCTGAAAGGCATAGCTGTCTGCAGTGCTTAATTTGTAAAAAAAAAATAAAAAAAAAGTGCCAGGGGTCTCATCAGGAGGTCACTGTAGCTTACACCACACATTGCCCCAGCCATGCTGCCAATGATAGTAACAACACAACTAGATCCTTCACACTCCTACAAGTGTGACAGTTCGGACTATTTCAGGCCCCCAAAGCTATAATGGCTTTGGTGGCAGGGTATACTAATTTTTAATATATTGAATTAATAATTATCATTGTGGTCAACTCAAAATTAGCCAGACAGTCACAAGCTCCGGGATTGGCCATTAAATACCGGAAACCACCTGCTCAAATTAAGCCCTGTCTGCTGTCCCTCACCACCCCCTTTTTGTAATTATTTTGGCCACCATGAGTGTGGAAAGGTATGCTCAGACATGAGTCCCTTGCTCATTGCACCATCAGGACTCAAGCAAGCCGGGCCGAAGATGGCTGTAATGCCAGAAACGGGTCCCCGGAAGCTTGTTTCCTTTCCAGTGAAGAATTGGCTTGGTAGTTTGGTCTGCCCTGTTCCCATGATGCACTGGGCCAGGGACAGACTAATTTGCATATAGCCAGGTTCTGAACTGGGATGGTGCAGTGAGCTAAAAAAACGGTGATGGATCAAGCCCTGATCTGTTGACTGGGTAGGAGTGTTCTGATTAACTCAGATACTCTGTCCATCACCACCCCCTTTTTGTAATTAGTCCCTTGGAAGTGGCCCTGCACTACAGGAAGAAAACTCCCTGCCCTCAGGGTCCTTCATATTTTGTTTTACTGAAACAAATTCCCACTTTGTAACTTTGTTTCAATAAACCAAAATATTGTTTTTAAGAGGGGCCTAATAACACAGCACACACTTGGCAAGCTTATTTGCTGTCAGAGCACCCACCACAGAGGTGGATGAACTGAAGCACAGAGATTCCTGTCAGGCAGCAGGGGAGTTCTAGTTAATGCAGGACCACTGACCCAAGAGTGAAGGCCACAGCCTCGGCTGATTTTGGGAGTGGGGGTGGGGGGGGGGGGTGGGGTGGTGGGGGGAGAGGCAGGTCCACCAGCCGTAAAGAAGCTTCTGCTTCTGCTCAACGTAGAGCGTCTGCCTGTAGAGCTATTGATGACACAAATTTAATTCTTGGAATGGATAACTCAGTTTTCAGATTTAATTCTTGGAATGGATAGCTCAGGTTTTCATCTTTCTAAGGTTGATAACATGAGTATAACTGAGTTTATAATTGTATTACCTTTGTGTATCTTCCAGCAAGCTTCTGCTAAGGTAGAGCTATTGCTGTCGCAGATTTAATTCTTGGAATGGGTAACCCATGTTTTCATCCTTCTAAGGTGAAGTTTATAATTGTACAACCTTTGTGTATCATCCAGCAAGCGTCTGTTTAACGTAGTGCTTCTGCTTAATGTAGGGCTATTGCTGTCACAGATTTAATTCTTGGAATGGATAACTCAGGTTTCCATCCTTCTAAGGTTGATGACATGAGTCCAACTGAGTTTATAATTGTACAAACTGTGATTTGTAGATGTAAGTGTCTACAAAACTGCACTAGCTAGTTATATGTAAATCATGGTATTATATGCACACACTAAAAATGTACCTCAATGGAGCATATGGAACAGCCACAGTGCTGAAATGGAGCAGCGGAGGTTTCAATGACTGATTGTTGTTTTATTTGTGTATAAAAATAATGTAATATTATTATGTGACATGCCCCTCATACTACGAAAACAATAGGATGATATATACGCTAAATGAATTTAGAACATTTTAGGACGACTTTGAGACACTTACCAATCTCAATTTAAATATTGTTGTCACAAGATATTCTTTCGGAATTTTTTTTTCGAATGGGGTATGAAATCTCTAAAGCAATAGCAGCTGGTATTCACCAGACCTATCGGTGGTGAATAGAAAGTCAGGCTCCTTAACAGCAAACCAGTCAAAACGAATAAGAAATGACATCATCCAAAGCAAATGAAGTTAACCCCTTCACTGCGGCGGCTATTCCACCGCAGTGCTAAGGGGGCGGGGCGGCCGCGCGGCGGCCGCATGCTGGTGACGGAACCGCTCCGTCACCAGCGTCGGTTGAGCTATGCTGGTGACGGAGCGGTTCCGTCATGGCCCGCCCCGCTCAATAGAACCCTCAGCGCAGGCGCGGAATTCGCGCCGCGCATGAGCGTTCTATCGAGCGGGGCGGGCCATGACGGAACCGCTCCGTCATCAGCACAGCGCACCCGCAGCTGATGACGGAGCGGTTCCGTCATCAGCATGCAAGGGGTTAAAAAGCCACATTTATTCAAAATTAGAGAGGAAAACCAAACAGGTTTCGGGTGGTGGATGAACGGTAAAAGATTGACAAAACTGTCCAAATGAAAATGAAGTGTGTTGCTAGCCAGGCCTTTATTGGTCAGATGAAATGGTAGCTGGATTTTAAATGGAAATGACTGTATGAATGTGAATGGAAGTTGAATAAATAACTGAGAAGTTGATTTGTGGTAGGTGAGTTGGATCAACGTACAAATCCATCGAGCTATGACGTGTACAGGTCATTTCCGTCAAATTGTTGGGTATACCTGGCTAAGAAAAGCAACAATGGACCTCCACTTCTGTCTGTCTTGGTCAAGTTTC
This sequence comes from Lissotriton helveticus, assembly GCF_964261635.1. NCBI lineage: Eukaryota > Metazoa > Chordata > Amphibia > Caudata > Salamandridae > Lissotriton > Lissotriton helveticus. Next base: position 188,535,404 of record NC_136068.1, on the reverse strand, counting down.
TGTACGGTGCTCCAGCTGGGGTTCAAGGTCTTGATTTCTGTTTCCACAGTTTGCTTCCATCTGTTCTTTGGCCTGCCTCTCTTCCATTTTTCGTCTGGGGTCCTGTGAAGAGCTGCTCTTGTGATGGAGTCTTGTTTACTTCTGATGGTGTGTCCTATCTATCTACATCTTTTTCTCATGCTCTCTTGCTTGCATATAGTGAGCAGCTCCTCGTTGGAGATGGTTCACAGCTAGCAAATGCACACGATTCTTCTCAGGTTATTTGTGTGGGAAGGTTGACAGTTTGGTGATGTTGTTTTTTGTCCTCCGCCAACATTCTGGTCCATACAAGAATGTGGACAGAATGTAGCTCTGATAAAACCTCGGTTTGGTGTTGGGCCTATACTGAGATGACGTCCACTCATTGTTCAGCATCCTGAAGGCATTCCTGGCCTTGTTCTGTCTGCTCTTGATGTCACTGTCTGCCCCTCTATCATGTCTGATAGTACTGCCTGGATAGGAGAATTTTTCGGTCCAGGCTAGGCCCTATCATGCTTGCTCCGCTGCCCACCGGATCAACAGTGGGAGCAGGCTTTTTCAGGATAAAGCCGGCATTCCCTGGTGGAAGAGTGCTTTGCATTCTAGTTGACATGCATGCACTCTTTCGCCCTCGCTCACTTACCTTCTCCTTCCGGGTTCACGAGTACATCCCAATAGACGCCTCCCGTGTGCCACAGTTTGGTGGTTTCTTCTTGGACTTGCTCTGTGTCTTCATCCATTTCTTCTCTGCTCCTGTTTCTGTTACTGGAACTTACCTGTAAAGAATAAGGACAGAACTCTTTAAAGAATCTAAAGACTTCATCAAACAAAGGCGGTAACACGCTCTGCACCAATAAAATGATTACTGTGATACAAGTGCCTATACTTATCTGATATGCCCATTAGCTTTTAGAAATCCCGTCCTTTTCTTAGTACGTTGCATTTCTGAGAGTATAAGAGAAAGAAATATATTGTTTAGTTTACAGTTTCTGCATATTAAGAAACATGTGCTTCATGGACAAAATGGGCCCTTCATATTTTTTTGTTTTTTTGCTAGTTAAGAAATACCAGAGGACACTATATATACTTTTACAGGATTTGGAATTAGTGCATTTTGGGCCTTTCATTTTCGCTTGACGCAGACAATTTTTAAGTATGTTTGTACTTTTCTGTCTTTCTGTATAAATACAATAGATAAAATGTTTTGCACCTCAAACCTATGCTGACTCTTTCAATTCATAGATTGTATACCACTCCTGTGTATTCAGTCACTTACTTAAGTTATGGATAAGGGGATTGTTAAAGGTATTTCTATACATATATCCAAATTCTGAACAGCACTATTGTATAATCCCTGTAGGACTAGACACTGATGTCCCTATTCTCTTCTTTGTATGCAGAAGACATATAGAGACTCTCTGGGCACTACACACCTCCCTTCGCTGACTCAGTGGGACCTGTGTTTTTTTCTCTTTTCTTCCCCTCTTACTTCCTCATTTCACCTCGACTAGCTTTGACATTATTGGGCAGTCTTGGTGGTAGGAGGAAGTTGGGACCTTGTTTCACTATCTTCCTATCGTACCTGCAAAAATACAGGTGAGAACTGACAGGTCCTCTCCATCCACCTTGATTGGTGAAGGATTTGGAATGTTGAGTTGAATGACATTATTTATGCGTGTTGATCTCCAAGCTCACTTGCTGTGCATAGACGTTGAGGTGAGATGTCTTTTCATTTTCTTTGATTTAATTTACTTGTAAGTCCCTAGGAAAGTGGTACTACATGTGCACAGGGCCTGTAAATTAAAAGCTGCTAATAGACCTGGAGCACTGGTTGTGCCACCTACGTCAGTAGCCCTTTAGACATGTCTTAGGACTTTCATTGCAGCGTATGTGTCATTTTTAAACTGTGATTTCCACCCAGAAAAATAAACCTTTTGCCAGGCCCAGACCTTTCTTTTTAATACATAGGTTGAATTCATATCAGTGTACCGGCATCATCACAGACTGCATCCCCTCTCAGCCCCTGTGCCACTAAGTCTGTTCCCCGACATTCATGGACACTCTCTGGTCAAACATTGGTGGCGTCTGAGTCTATGGACTAGGGGGTAGTTTTCATCCTCATGTAGCTGATTCCAAATTGGTGGTGGCAACGAGGCTGTCGCTGTCCCCTGCAACCCTCCACCACATTCACCTTCGACATCAATGAGGACCCGCTCAGTCTGTGTGGACCTACCTCAGTGGACCGCAAGTCACCATCCTGTGGCGGTGTGCCTGTGCTGGCCGCTGTGCATACAGGGCCACTAACTCTGTGCAGCTCAAGTCAGGGACCCTGTTTGATTCAATATTTGATGGCCTCTGAGACAATGGCCTTGGGTCGTCAACACCATGTGTCTGTGGCCCTGCGCTGTCTGCTTCCTCCGGCCTCAACTGCGGTCAACCAGGGCTCACACATTCAGTGTAGTCCTGACCGGTCTGGATGTGGCATCACCGCAGGAGGCACATGCCACCATCGCCAGGACCACCTCCAACCACCATCTGCCAGAGTCAAAACAGTGGTACTGGCAGACTAACAGAGTTTTTCACACCTGTCGTGGATGCCATCATCTGCCTGATACCCTGCTCAGCACTCCAGATGCCACTGACTCAGTACACAGCAACCCATGGACCGTTACTGATTGTGTTTTGTGCTGTGGAGAGGTCGCGCAGCAATGTCACCTCTGGCAGTGTGGCAGACCTGGGACATTGATGAGGAAGATGATGCAGGTCTAACACCCCCAACTGCATCTGCATCAGTAATATCCCGAAGGGACACAATCCTAGTCATTTTCATCACAAGCACACTTAGCTCTAGTGCCCCAACCTCAGTGCATTGCAACTCACGGACACTGTACTTGCTCCAGCTCCGGCTTTCACTGGTATCCACTGTTCAAGTTGTTGCCAGCACCAACCACTCCATGCGGGCTGGCTTACACTCACCCTAGACACATCCACAACAGGCGTCACTGTACAATGTGGCCATGCCAATAAAGGGGCCGGGCGCAAGTGCCCATAGCCAGTTCAACATAATACCTCATTTGTCCCTGTGGTCTTGCTGCATGCATGAGGGCCCTGGGCCCTATGACATTACATTGTGCTGAGTACAGTGGACGCAGACATGTCACTGCAGTCAGCGGGCTAGGGCCTGGACATGTGGCTTTGTCGTCACCCACTCAATACGTAAGGGGATTGGACTGGGCCATCATATGCAGAGCTAACGTGGGTGTGTGACTGATATTTGCGTGCCCCTGGGCGTGGTTCTGTACTGGGATTGTGCATCTGCATGTGTCTCTGGGGCAGTGTGGGTCTCCTTTGTGGGGTGTAGGTGGTCTCTGAAGGGTATTATATACCCACGTATGTAATCTAGTTCACCTTCCATGGGTTTGGACCCCAACCGCACCTGTTTGGCCACCTCCTTCTGGTTAAGCATGGGCGTAAAATCCGCTCCGATCGCGGATTTTTCGGATTTTCGGCAAATTCGCAATCCGCGAACTCTCGCGAATTTGTCGAAAATCCGTGAATCCGCTCGCGGCGGATTTTTTGCTTGGTTGCGGCGCGCGGCGTGGTGCACGGCGTTCACTTTCCGTCATTAAGCGTTTGCCGAGTTGTTTTTCTCGATCATATTTAGCGAGTGCCGCGCCATTTTGGATCTTGCTGCGTGATCCCGCGGGAGTTTGGCGCCCGCGAATACGTAATCGCGGCTTGCCACCTTGCACAGCATACCTCGCGAGAGTTCGCAATTGCGAACACGTAGTTGCGGCGGAAAGGAACAATCTCGCACTCGCGAAATAGAGATTTTGCAATTCTGCACAAGAAAATCACCAGCAAACAGGATAAACCTTCAGAAAATTATGATTTTTATCAGAATCACTCCTCAGGTTGACATTTGCATGGCCTTTTTTTTTGCAAGGAGTCCATTTTGGGGGGGGGGGGGAAGGAAGTGCCCCACAGTCTCCAACTTCCTGTTCCTGTCCAGCAGGCTCCTCCCAGTGCTTTGTCCATCTCCTGGTCACTTTCATTTGGATCTGGAGCTGGAAGGATTACTTTTTGTGGGTGCTGCTGGATATTTGGATTTGAGGCCTTTTTGACTGTCTTTGGATCACTTTTGGATTAGAAATCAACTTTCACAAGTAAGTTTGTTTGGGGCATTACAGTTGCTGCAAGTACAATTTTGGAACTTTTTCAGAACATTAAATATATTATATTGTTGGTAGCCACAGTATCCAGTAGGACCAGGGTTGGTTAGGGGTGCATGATACAACTGTTTTGTTGAATTTAAACACCATTGAGGCCATGGATGGGCTGGGATTGTGCTGATTTTATTGTTTTTTGTCGTTTTTTGGGGGCTGCTGGTGGGGCCTTTTGCCAAGGGGTAGTGGTGCATGGACTGAGTGTGCCTGTAGTGTGGTCTCACTCTCTTTAATGTAAACATCATGGATGGCATTGGATTGTGGTGATTTCTGGCTTGTTTTCTGTTTTTTGGGGGTGTACTGTTGATGTGGACTGTGGCCATGTGGGTGGTGGTGGTGGCCATCTTGAGTCCTGGCTGGTACAGGCAACATGTGCTTGGGGTGTAAGGGGCCATTTTGAAGAGAGGCAGTGTCTGAGGCCTGCACTTATTTTGCCTACTTTTCATCCATTATGCCCAGGGGTAGTGAGTGTTGCATGGGCCTAGTGTTTCTGAGGGGTGTCTTCTTGAATTTAAACACCATTGAGGCCATGGATGGGCTGGGATTGTGCTGATTTGATTGTTTTTTGTCGTTTTTTTGGGGCTGCTGGTGGGGCCTTTTGCCAAGGGGTAGTGGTGCATGGACTGAGTGTGCCTGTAGTGTGGTCTCACTCTCTTTAATGTAAACATCATGGATGGCATTGGATTGTGGTGATTTCTGGCTGGTTTTCTGTTTTTTGGGGGTGTACTGTTGATGTGGACTGTGGCCATGTGGGTGGTGGTGGTGGCCATCTTGAGTCCTGGCTGGTACAGGCAACATGTGCTTGGGGTGTAAGGGGCCATTTTGAAGAGAGGCAGTGTCTGAGGCCTGCACTTATTTTGCCTACTTTTCATCCATTATGCCCAGGGGTAGTGAGTGTTGCATACGTGCATGGCCCTAGTCTTTCTGTGGGGTGTCTTCAATATAAACATCATGGATGGCATGGGATTGTGCTAATTTTTCTGTGTTTTGTCGATTTTTTGGGGTGTATAACTGAACTGATGTTCCTCTGTCTTCCATTGCTTTTAGGTGCACAAGACTCAAGAGAACCACCAGTGCCAGGAAGAAGTCCTGCAGCGGTGTGTGTGTGCAGCATACCGTCACGCGACGTCACGTCTGGACACAGACAACTCTGCAACTCGTGCAACTGCTGCCTGCTGTTCTGACCTGCTCTGAAGAAGATGGCCCCAAAAAAAGTAACCCGTAGCTCCTCTAGCAAGAAAGGTGCCAGTAAGGAGCAGAAGAAGCAAGTTACCAAGGAGACTGGTGTGCCACCCGCCCCTTTTTTTGGGAGTAAAAAAAAAAGTATGCCTGCAGCAGCAGCGGGATCTGCTGGGGACCAAGCTGGCAGCAGCACCCCCGCTCCATTGGGCTCAGTGCCACCACCACCACCACACCAACTTAAGTCCAAGCCCTTGAGTGCTGCAGAGGCAGCCAGTATAGTTGTTCAATCACCATCGACCAGTGATGTTGGCTCATCGCAAGAAAGCAGCAGCAATGTCCCTCAATCAACACAGGTTGTTGTAGCTCATCTGACGAGTGTTGAACAACCACAGCCGCAACAACAATCACATGTGCAAGTACAAGCCCAAGTACATGTGGAAGGAGAGGCAGCGCAAGGAGATGCGCAAGCAGAGGCACATGGAGGGTCACAAGTGCCCACAATAGTTGTTCCTCCCGAAGTAGGGGCACATCAGGAAATCGACAATCAAGGCGAGGTATCATTTGAGGAAGCCACTCCTCCTGATGATCCTTCATTGTCTTCCACACCCCTAGCAAGGAAGAGATCAAGGGTGGTGTCTACATCTTCTTCAAGCACACCTCCTTCTGATGATACGGATCAAACTTGGGAACCAGCACCACTGCCGTCTGAGAGTGAGGCACACCATGATCCGACAAAGGTAGTTAAGCGTAAAAGGAAGCTCGTCCAAAGTCTCAGAGTTATGGAGTGTGATGAGGCTCAACAAGAAGTGGCGGATACTGCTGCTGATGAAGACTCTGCCAACGACGACCCAGTCATCATAAAGGTCACTGCAGCCCCAGCGGGCATGCAGCAAACAGACATTTTGACCCTAGCCCGAAGAGCTGCTGAGCGTGATGATGATGATGTTGTCGATGAGGAGGCAGTGGAAACACCACAATCATTGGAGTTAAGTAGTACACCAACTCGTCCCGCTTCCATATTTCTTTCTGGCAAGAAGAGACCTCCATCCACCTCGACCTTAATTAGTGGCGGTGAAAGTGCACAACGTACAAAAGTTGGGCAATCCAGATCCTCCACTTCATCTGGCATTAGCTTCATGACCACCACCACCAGTATCGCCGCCTCCTCCAGGTCCCACAGACACTTCAAGTCCCCAGTTTGGGACTTCTTTACTGTTTGTCAAAAAAATCCAAAGTTTGCCATTTGTACCCTTTGTAAGCTCGCAGTTAGTCGTGGTAAGCCAGGTACCAACTATGGTACCGGAGGCCAGAGAGGTCATCTTAGGAGACAGCACACTGTCCAATGGTTTGCGCACCTAGATGCGATCAAGAAAGGCCGAATTCATGGAAACGTTGATGTTGCATCTGATGATGACGAGGAGGAAGAAGACGTGTCAAACACTTCCCTTACACCCAGTACCCCTGTCAGCAGCACACCCAATGTGAGGCACACTAAGAGTGTTGGAGCGAGTGAGACACCAACGCACAAAAGTTCACCAGCGAGCAAAATTGGGTCAACGAAGTCATTATCAGCCCGTAAATGCTTGGTCCAGGGCAACATTAGAACAATGCTTACTTCAGACGTGCCATATGAACGCAACCACCCACTGACGCGTCTGTATAACACTAAGCTGGCTAAAATGCTAGCTGTGGACCTTCTCCCTTTTTCTTTTGTAGAAGCGGTAGGTTTTTTAGAATTAGTGGCAACGCTCTGCCCTAAATGGAAGGTTCCTAGCCGGTTCTATTTTGCCAGAGTTGCGGTTCCAGCACTACATGAAGATGTGCTGGAGGCGATTGGGGCAGCTTTGCAGAAGAGTGCTGTTCACACAATACATCTGACAACAGACATGTGGACCAGTGGCGCAGGCGCTGATTACATGTGCATCACTGCACACTGGGTCTCTTTTTCAGGTGTTAAAGCAAAGCTAAACACAGGTGTTGACCCGGACAAAGTTTTCAAAGCTGCTCGGAAACATGCAACACTAGCCATGTTTGGCTTGGAGAAAAGTCACACATCCCAAAACATTTTGGACGAGTTTGACAAAAAGGTCTTGAAAATGCTATCCCCAAAAAAACGCCAGATTGGTTATGTTTCCACGGATAATGGCGCCAATGTAGTTAAGGCCATGGCGCTGGGTCGCTATTTTAGAGTGCCGTGTTTGGCGCACTGTATCAACCTGGTAGTTCAAAAATTCTTGAGTGATAGAGACAGTGCAGCGTTCGCGGTAATGGCCACCTGCCGCAAAATGTGCAACCATTTCAGCCATTCTTTTAAGGCCCGGAAGCATCTGAGGAGGCTGCTACTTCAAAGGCGAATACCAGTGAAAGCACTCATCCAGGAGGTGGCAACACGTTGGAACTCAACCTTCTACATGCTTGAGCGTCTGTATGAGCAGTATACGGAACTCGATCACTATTTCTTCACAGAGGGTACATCTCAGAAGGAGGACATGCGGATGGGTGCGGCGCAATGGGACATAGTTAAAAGCCTGACAGACATGCTTCGTCCTTTTGAGTTCTTCACGCGTGCAGTCAGCCAGGAGGACTGTAATTTGGGAAAAGCTATCCCATTGTTGTGCATGCTGGAGCACCAACTGATGGCGGTGTCTTCTGAGTTTGAAAAAGATGAAAAAAAAAAAAAGACCATTTTATTTTGTCTGAGAAATTATTAGAGCGCCTACGTGGTGATGAACGTCTTCAAAAGATCAAGTCAGAACAGCATTACATTTGTGCTACTATTCTGGATCCACGCTACAAAAAGGCGCTGGCAGGCGAAGCATTCTTTCCTTTTGCTGATGCAGATGTTCAAAAGTACAAACATTGGTTAGCCTGGTCAGCCAAGAGGTTTGAAAAAGAACGGCAGGTTATTGAAGGAGAAGACAGTACATCAGCATCAGCATCAGCAGGCCATCCCCAGTCTCAAGAATCCACTTCTGCACCTGTGGCTGGGGCACAAGTGACCTCTCAGCCGTTAAAGACACCGGCAAGTGGATCATCTGCACCACACACAATGACAACACTAACAGTGGCTGCGGAGGAGGATTGGCTAAGTTTGATGGGGTATGGTTCTCGAAAAAATGTCACAGGCACAGCAAAAAGTAAGCAAAGTGGAGGAACCGTTGATGACCTTGAGTCGATGGTGCAGGACTATCTGAATGACTCAACAGAGGTCTTTCTTAATGATGAGCCATTGCAGTATTGGCATGGGAAAAAACAATTGTGTCCAGAGCTCTCCAACCTGGCTATAAACTATTTGTCTTGCCCACTCGCAAGTGTGTCTTCTGAACGTGTTTTCAGTGCTGCTGGTGGCATTGTAACTCCCAAACGGAGCCGCCTCTCGCCCCAAAATGTGGAGCGGCTGACAATGATCAAGATGAATCAGCACCTCATACCACCAGATTACAAAGTACGAGAAAGCACGCCGCATGAAGACGAGGAGGACGGCAACGTAGATGAGGGGATTTGTTCTCTGTTCGGTGGCACTGACCTCATCCTGCCTGAATTCGCAGAGTATGATGACAAAATCTTCTTCTTATTCCCTGACACCGAGCCCTGAAAATGAGACAATGAATCAATAACTTTCTTTTTCGTCCTTATTCACTTTTATTCCTGTGTGTCTCTCTTTCTTTGTTTTGCACAGTTAATTTAATTCAAACTTTAATCACCTAATCCCAAAAACAAGACCATCAGCAGAACTGTCTTCACTTGTTTGCTTATTGATTTGAAGGTGCCTCAGTCTACATTCCTCAGGTTCACAAGTTCTGAAGAACATGCTCCTCTATCCTCCTCCTCCAGACTGCGATTTCCCTCAAAGCAGAGTGCTGGATTACGCCCAATGAAGAAAGACTCAGCACTTGTGGGGGTGTTCTACTTCTTTGCGGGTGAGTTGACGGATTTGGGCCCATTGCTGTGAAGCTCTAATAATGGATAAAAGTGTTTTGGACCAAATAGGAGGTGGAAATTTCTTGCCGTTTTTGCTGACTTGCTTGCCTTTGAGGTGCTCTTTGGCGGGGTTCCGGGTGTTTGTGGGTGAGTTTTGGGGTCTGGGAGCACTGCTGCGACAGTCTAATCTTGATTGCATTTGCTTTTCAGGAAATCCGTGGTGGAAAACAGGAGTTATGATGATTGATGATGACCTAGCTGCACAGCGCGTTTGGACCGAAGGCCGAGAGATATTGTAAGTATGAGATTTAGCTTTTTCGCTGTTTGGGGGTGTTGTCGCGTGGTTTTTTGCAGGTGGGTTGGCGGGTTTTGGCTGGGGCATTCCTGGGGCATTCCTGGGAAGGTCTAATGCCGGATAGAAGTGTTTTGGACAAAATCCTTAAGGAAAAGCCTTTTTTTTGCTATTTCTTCTGACATCTTGCTCAATGTAGCGTTTTGGGGGGCTTCCTGCTGTTCGTGGGTGGGTTGCGGCCGGGGTCTCTGTCGAAGCACTGCTGCGACAGTCTAATCTTGATTGCATTTGCTTTTCAGGAAATCCGTGGTGGAAAACAGGAGTTATGATGATTGATGATGACCTAGCTGGTAGTAGCTGCACAGCGCGGTTGGACCGAAGGCCGAGAGATATTGTAAGTATGAGATTTAGCTTTTTCGCTGTTTGGGGGTGTTGTCGCGTGGTTTTTTGCGGGTGGGTTGGCGGGTCTTGCCTGGGGCATTCCTGGGAAGGTCTAATACCGGATAGAAGTGTTTTGGACAAAATCCATAATGAAACACCAGTTTTGGCACTTTTTGTAAGTTAGGGTTCGTTAGGGTTAGCCCTAGCAGCAGGATTGCATGTGTTTCGGGGTGTTCTATTGCAACGCAGTTCTGGGGTTTTAGAGCACTGTTGGAGCGATGCTGGCTATGGATACTTTTGCTTGCTTGCAAGTGGTTTGAATACAATCCACGGTCTGTATTTGGGCCTACTGTTACTTTCAAAGTACGTTTTGTCTCCATTTTTCTGCTAGGCATCGTTTTTGGAGATCTGATTGGGGGTCTTCTACATTTTTGCGACTGGCTTTAGTAAGGGTCTTGGTGGGAGCATTGCTGGGAAGGTCAAATTTTGTTCTAAAACACAGTTTACAGTACACCTACCTTGAGGGGAAAGATCCGCTATAATATTTTGGCCATACTTATTTATCCTTAAAAAGGTGACTCAGACAGAGCACGCAATTTCAAAAATATTCTACTGTCTATTAGGGAAATCAAAGTGTGACTTTTTGCACCACACAGCGTGCATACCTTTTATTTATTTATCAGTGGTATTGTAATAGCAATTCCTGTTTTCCGTTCAATAATTACAGGCCGGGTTTCAGTCAACATCCGCCAGGCAGGCAGTGGACAGGGTGTCTTCTGTCAGTGGTCACCAACATTGATGGACGAAGCATCAGCTGGAATGGAGGAGTGCCGCTAATAAGAGGAATTGTTTGCTGCATGCAACTTACTTACCAAATTCAACAGGACAACTCCAACAACATACAGAATACAGATACAGTATCCATTGTTTTCTTCTATGAGTGTGACTGCATGTGCTTAGCTTTAGTTTGTACCCAAAGATTTCTTTATCTTCAATTATTGTTTGTCCAGGCTGTGCTTTTTTTTTCTTCTCTCAACAAAACCTACCCAAAAAGAAACCCCCATTCCCATCCATTTTCCAAACCCTAACCCTCTTCCCCCGGGCTGTGTTGTTTTGCTTGATGTCTGACTAAAATGACATCAATAATTCCACACACTTGCTGGGGAGGATAAGGTCATAGCAACAGGCTGGTGAAGGAATACGAGGATATCTTCTAGACTTACTCAGCTTCAGTACTATATCTTCTAGTAGTAGGAGCCAATGTCAAATAAATTCAACGCAAGTACTAGTTATACTTGCAAGCAAATACTTTACCATTTGTTAGGCTACATTATGGCACTGTTCTAGTGTACTGTCACCTGCTATATTCTCGATCGTACCGTAACCGTTGTAATGCTACAGTAAGGACAAACCAGGTTTCGTTTTCTTTTTTTCCATAGGCATGCAACTGCCACTGTGTCACACCACTAGTACCACCGCAATGAGGAAATTTCACCCGCCCAGGATTGCCAACGTTAATCCCCATTTCACGTGGAGCCAGCCCTGGGCCTAGCCCTAATTTCTAACACAAATTACAGGTAAGATAAGCGTTTGGTGGGAGGTAGGATAATGGAGTATTATTTAGGACTAGACGAGAGATTGACGGTAGTACTACTAAAGTCCTACGACTGTTCAGGAAAACAAACTTACTGTTACACCCCCGTCCCCCACCCACCAGACTGAAAAGCAGTAAAAAACAGGTATGGTCAGATAAAGTTTAAAAATGTATATTTATGTAGCCCTAACAAAATAATCTCCCTCAAGACCCACCCTAACCCCAACGATTGTCTTTGAAAAGTCCCAAAAAGAACCCAACTCCCAAATCCCACCCCCCAAAAGTCTCTAAAAAAAGGGCAAGGGACACTCCACTACTGGAGGGTGCTGGTGCATTTTGCGGCATGGGCATCATACTCCTTGCGGAGGGTGGCAAGCTCGAAGCGGAGGCCCTCCACCAAGTTCTTATAGTTCTGGACCTCCTGCTCCAGGTAGGACATTCGGACTCCTAGGCGGCGTTGGCGTGCCTTGCAGCTCCTGTGGGGGGCAGCTGGTCTTTCTGTTGCTTGGTGGTGGCGGTTGGCTTTGTTAGCCCGGCTCGGTCCCGCTGGAGCACTGCGCATGCTGGCGTCCCGTGGGGTCACGTAGGAGGATGCAGCTGTCCCAGTCGAGGATGTTGTTGTTGCACCGGTCGACTGCGTGTCCTCCTCCTCCTCCAGGGCCACCAGCCGCCGATATTCGGCGACAGTGGCATCCAGCCTCCGTTGCCGGGCCATTCGAGCCTGCTCCCTCCGTGATGTCGATTTGGAAGGAGCAACTATATGAAGAAAGAAAGACATAGTCTGTAACCAATGCTCCTTAGCATTAATAACACAAAGTGATTGAGCCGAAAGTTGGGTCACAGTACAAGTAGCAAATTGAAAGCACAGTACATAACTATTGAGGACAGTATCTATGTAACCTCCCACTTCTGCATCCTTGCTCTAACATTAGTGGTAGTTTAATGAACAAATTCTACGACCACTATGGACTTCCATTACAGTCGACTATGACAGTACACCAGTCTTATTCTTCTTCTTCTCTCTTGTTTAGGAAAATTGGTACGTTATCTTATGCAAGCCGGCAGAATGGCAGCACAGTGAACTTGCACCCGAGAAAAACAGTTGCACACCATGATGAGTGAGACAGACTTGCGTTACTGTACCGGTCCAGTACATGCAGGTGGTGAAGCTATTACTTTTCTATTACGGGTGGCACTGAGAATACTCTGTTACAAGGGCTACTGCTTAATTAATTTACCTTTCACCCTACAGTGCAAATGAGTACTAGAAATGGAAAATGAAGAAGCTAAATAAATTGATTATCTATCACTTCACATGGGACGTATTTGATGACATATGGGATGACTTTAGGTGCTTTGCTTAATATTGAGTGAACAGTGATACACCCACACATGAATGACGTACTACAACTAAACTAAAGTTATTAAGAGAGGTACGAAGTGTCCACCGTAATAACCAGATATATGCTGTGCTTGCAGTTGCAATACAAAGTACTGCTACTATTCATGGTAGTATTGGACACATTTACAATTTCTTTTCCTTGCCTTCCCTACACTGGAACGGACGTGCGGGTGCGGTGGTACATGCTCTTCAAGGTAACACTTAGTTCATCCAGCGACCATCTACTCTCTCTAGATACACATGTGCTATCTAAGAGTCAGAGAATACCATGCTCCAGGCATCCATTCATTCAAAGTATACGCACACATACAATTTCTGTTTCACCCACCCAGGCTGCTGTCCTTCCACCCATCCTTGCTTCATCATTGACCCAGCCATGCACCATACCATATTCTTTCCTTCCCAGCCACCTCGGGGGCCAAACAAACACATATCGTTCTTCTTTGCCAGCCATCATACAATTTCGCGTCCCACTTACTTACACCCTTCTTTCGCTTTTCGTTCATCCCATCCATCACGTTCATCTAAGAACTTATTGGGATTCTTCTCACCAAAAACTTCACAGCTAAGTCGAAGTACATTTTGAGGAGGCTACTACCTGGTTGATTTGTAATACACCCGTGCAGAAAGCACACTATGCAGTCTTCAATCTCAATAAGTAAGGAATATATAGCTTACCTGTTCCCGCCACCACCGTGCGAGCCCCCACAGGACCGTCCGCCGGCTCTTGCACCGCCTCCTCCCCAGAGTCCTCCGAGTCCTCGCCCAACACCGCCACCTCCGCGCTGGCCCCGTCACCAGATGTTCCACCTACAAAGTACATTTAAGAATGTTAGAATACACCACTCACTACCATATAATATTTGGTCTAGGAGTAATAAAGAAATGTTAAAAAAACAGAATACAATGTAATAATTTGTGACTGTCTACTCTAAAGTAAAAATGTCCCTTTTTCCAGGGAAGGCTGTTGTCTTGCTGCACTTTTATGCACAACTGATGAATGCTTGCTTTTTATTTTTAACACGCACCACTTTTTCTCCTAACAGACAGAAGCTTGACTCCTAAGAACACGACCAGGATCAAGTTCAAACCAGGTGAGAGCTCGGCTCGACCACAAGAAATGTGTCCAATTAATCGTCAGCACTAAGCACTTTTCCGTTTTCAGTTAAATAGTTTTATGACAAAGTAGATTTTAATAAATGTGTTTACTTTTAATAAAGCTTTTAAACTTAAATAGACTCTGTGGTTTTTGGTCCTCCAGACTAGAGTGGATGAGCTAAAGGTTTTGGAATTTTTGCAAGCATGAGTGCCTCTGACACTTCTTGACTGTGACTCCGTACTCTTGTCCTGCGTACGATAATCTAGAGATCATTGGGGATCAATCATCGGTGACTTCGGGAGCTAAATGACTCTGCCACACTATCTAGTCAGTAAGGAGACAGTGCATAGAGCTATTGCTGAATAGAATGGGAGTACAATGGAATTGCCAAATGTCCAATCTTAGTTAGCTACACAGACAGACTAATAAGAATAATCTAGTAATACCACATGGAGTCATATTCGAGGCAGGATAAGAATTTATATCCAGTCTACAAGAAGATCAAAGACGATTTAGAAAAAATCGAATGAGGAACGCTAGGAAAAAATAGGTACTCTTTATTAAAATTTAAACTTACTGGGGCCAGCAAAGGAGCCCTCGCCTGCCCGATCCTGGCCTGCATCCTCCTGAACAGCACCCTCCTCCTGTGTCCTCTTGCCCTTGGGGGGAGCTGATGTACAACATGAAAGAAAGAAAGACCAGAAAACATGGATGAGATTTGTCAACCAAATCAAACATTTCAAAAGAACAATAACAAAATATTTTGGAGAAATAGCAAATAGATAGACAACTATTCCACGGGATCTATCTCATGTGGTATACTACGTTATTCGTATTGCCTGATTTGCGGACCGTTGACTTAGAAAGTTCCTATGTAACTCAATAAACAGACTACTAAAGAGGTTTGCCTAGGCCTGGCAGGCAGCAGTCCGCAGCACGCGAAGTGACAGACAAAGTCCATCCTGCTTGCAGATCAGTGAATACTCAAACTATCAATCCACCGACCACCGCCACTATTTCTTCTTATAGCCATGTGTCTAAAGGAAGGACTGGACTTCAGTCTGTTGGGGCTGATTTAGAAGTCCCTTGCGGCTCATTTTCCTCCATTGTTGCATGACTTTTGTGACGCAGCGGCAGAACAAAAGACTCGCCATGGTGTTGGTGCGGCGTATATATGCATCACGTTGTAAAGCCCTGCGCCATCAGGGGGCGTTCTGGCGCAAGGGAGGGCGTACCTGCGCAGGAACGAATCCTAAAAGTGGCTGAGGGAAATCTACAAGATGTCAATCAGTCACTTTTAGGACAATGATGCATGACTCAAACCCTGCGCGCTTGAAGCCGACGTACGGCTTGATGCAGCATTGGGGAGATAGGGTACCCCAGAGCATTGCTGGAGCAGCGCCATCGTTGGCACGCAACTCCAGCAATGCGCCGCCTTTACGGCACAGATGCGTAAGGCTTCTGTGACATTTTGGGCCAATGGGTGGTGGTGGCATGGCACACAATTACTGCCGCACCCCTGCTACTTTGCAGGGATGCGCCGGTAATTGAAAATATGACCCTTAGTGTCTAGCATTACGCAGTTCTTATCTTTACACTACACTCATACATAATTTCTCAGGCCAATGAAATGAACACAAAATACAAAACAAATAAGCATAGTAGCAAGCAAGGCTACTGAGAAGGAGAGCAGTGCACCTGAAATGCATAGAAGATTTTGAAATATAATTTACCTACAATGTAATCGGCAGCATTATTGCTCTTGGTAAAGAACAAAGATTTGCAAATGACAGAGCCGGATAAAACAGAGTAGTGATGAATAGCTACTACTACTCACCAAGCCCGGGGACCTCTACGCCGAGCGCGTCCAGCAAGTCCCGCTCCCGGTCCATGACATCTGTCCAGCGGTGGGTGGCCTGGTTATATGTGCGCCTGACCCCAGAGAGCTTAAACATGGCCCGGCACACCTTCTCCCACCGCTTCCGGCGCTCCCGGATGCCATAGCCGGTTGCGATCTTGCCGCCTCCCAGGATCGTCTTGGGGAGGCGGCGCTGGACGTGGAAGATGAGTGCGGCCACCTCCTCCGCGCTAAAGATCTCCCGTGGCACCACTTGCTCCCCCCTCAAACGCCCGCATGGGAGCCGGTCACGGGGTGCGGGACCCTTCCCCTTCTCAGGGTGCTTCCCGGCTCCCTTTACCATGGTCTGGGCAGAAATAAAGTTAAATGATAAAGAAGAAATAGAATAGTGAAGAAGAAAAGAAAAGAGTTAAAATAAGTAGTTTAAAAGTAACTAAAAGCAGCAGAAAACACAAAAATATAGAGCTAGAAAAATAGAGGGATAGATTAATAAGTAAAATAGATCAAATAAACTTCAAACAAGCAAAGGATGGCAGAGATTCAGAGAGGATACAGAAAGCATGCCCAGAACCATAGCAATGAATGAGAAACAAGATGGCCGCGCCCGTTCCCGACCGCGTGGGTAAGTTCGCGCGAGATTTTCCTCGCGAGCACGCGCGAAATTGTACTAGCGAGCAGCACACTTTGCGAGATTACACATAGCGGCCGGAAACGGAATTACGTCACGCAAACAAGATGGCCGCGCCCGTGTACGACCGCTAGGGTAACTTGGCAAACGTATAGCTACAAGCGCCTCGCGAACACGCACAAAATCACGCAAACATACACGTCGCAAAAAAAAAATTTGTGTATTCGCAAGCATTCGCGGCTTCCGAAATCGATCTCGCACGGATTTGCGCCCCAAAAAACGCGCGCAATTGCAGAAAAAACGATTTTTGCTAAACTGAAAGCAATGAGCAGGTGCAAAAGTTCAAACTTAACATTTGTAACATTCACTGTAGTGCTTCCTGAGGGGCCCCTCCAGAGTTTGCAACTATTCTATGACCCTGCTATGACCCAAACAGCAGGCTCATAGAATAGCTACAAGTAGACCATAAAGGTCCTGTGAAAAAAAATTTCACTGCAACAGAAAGCAAATTACAGATAAGGAAGGAAGCAGGTGCCAGCCAGACTGGAACTTTCTAAATAACTGACACATTAATCAACCCCAAATTAATTCATGGCAGTTGAAGTAGGGGAGGTGTGCTTGCTTTTTTCACCCCCCATAAACTACAGTGATAAACAAACCTAATGGGTGGCAGTGAGGATGTACCAGAGGGTGGCATGGGTGTCCCAGAGGGTGGCAGTGGTGAAACAGAGGGTGCTGTGAACCTGTGATGATAAACCAGACGTAGAAACAACATAGTCGCGGCCGTTGCGAGCCGAAAAGTAAGTTCGCAATTGCGAAATTGTCCCAAAATCGGCGCGAACGCGCGCCAACACAAAAAACGGGAAAATCCGCAAATCCGCGAGAGTTCGCCTATCTTCGCGGATTGCGAATCCGTAAATCCGCAAATTCGCGTACGCGAGATCCGCTAGATCCGCCCATGCTTACTTCTGGTGTTCTGACACCTGGCATTGGGGTGCCATGTGTGGGTCGGTGAAGTGTTATGAGCCAGGCGTGCTTGCCGGAGCTTCCTGCTGTTTGGTCTGTTGCAGGGGCTATGTTCTCTTCAAAGTAGCTTGGCTGCCATGGTCCTGGTTGTGAGTTGGGTTGGATGTCCATGGGCTGTTGTAGGGCATCGGTGTAGAAGGTGTGGTGGTCCTACCTGGCATCACTGATGTGTGGTCTTCTGTGCTCTGCTGGAGGTGTTGTGTGTCCCTCTGCAATGGGAAGGGGAGATGCGTGTTGACATTGTGTTCACATGTATGTTGGCGCATTGTTCTTGTTTACATGCAGACTGTATGACAATGTACATTGAGACTGTTTTGGAGGTGCAGGATTTAGATGCGGGACAGTGAACATTTGGACTACATGACGAATGTGAGGTTGTACGCGTAATTTCCATTTCACAGTTTTCAGCTCTGTCAGATGTAGTTGGCCTGTTTCTGCGTGTGTGTGGAGCCAGTTGTGTCCTCTGTTCTGCAGTGATGGGGTTCCGCATTGTACCACATTATCGTCACTGTGGATGTGCTGTTCTTGATATGTGTGTGTGCTGGCGTGTGTCACGGGGATCAGGGACATGATCTAGGGTCATTGTGGGTGTGCAGTGTGCTACACATCGTTGTGCATGTGTGCCATTGTGCCCATCTCCCCCCGTTCCCCCAGTCCCTGGTCGTTACTCACCCTGTTGATGTTGTGTCAGGTCCTCCCAAGTTGTGTCCGCACTCCCAACTCCTTGCACCATCTCCACACTGTTGACTGTGGCCTCCCTTTCCTCCAGCTCCTCCTGTGGTGCAGGATTCCCACCTCCTGTCGCCTTTGCTGCCTTCCTGTTGGCAGCAGCTTTGTTCCCAGTTTAGATTTTCACATCATGCCAGCGCCTCTTGACCTCCTCCATTTGCCTCCTTGACACTCCGACTGCATTCCTGGTAGTGTCCTTGTGGGTCAGTTGATGGTAGTGTTCTGTCATCTCCATGACACTGATCTGGTTTTGCTGCGGACTGCACCCCGTCTTCCTCTCCCTCTTCTCCTTGGCCTTCCCCCACCTGTTGTTCCTTGCTGGTGGTCTATGGGGGTTGTGGGGTTCACGTTGGCCTCTGCGCTTGGTCAGGGTCAATCCATGTTGATATGCACATTGGATTGTTTCTGGTGTGTTGTTTTTGTAGCTTTTTTTAGTGCATTTTCCCACCAGACAAGTTGGATTTGCAGGCCTGCCGCTGGTTTTCGCTGCTTTTTGTATTGCGATTGGCCTCATCGCAGCTTTTTTGGGGTTTGTGTTTCGCATTTTTGTGGCATGAAATTGATTTTAATGTGGTCATTTGAGACGTTATCTGGAGTCTATGGCATGGTACCGCCGTGTTGTGAATACTTGGTTAATACGGCGTAATTTTCCTGCGATAGACTGTAATGTTGGGAGTTGCATTAAGTTACTTTTGCGATGGTTATCACACGTTCTTTAGAATATGCCCCATAAAGTATCCATTTTGAGTAATAGTCTGTAAGTACCATTAAAAAATGCATTTCTTCCATAAGATAATTAAATGGTCCTGCAAAATCTAAAACCAGTTTCATCCAGGGTCCATCTGGGATTTTGACTAAATGCATATCTTCCTTTCTGGTTTCCAGTGTTTATCGAATCTCACACACTCAGCACATTAATCAATATGTTCCTTTACATCTGTGTCCATTCCCAGCCACCAGTAGTGTTTTCTCAGCAATCTCTTAGTAGCAGTTGCTCCAGGAGTCCCACAATGAGCTATCTTCACTAACTTCTTTCTTAAGGTGAAAGGTGGTATAAACAAATCACGTCTCACTAGTACTTCTCCCTCCATACTTAACTTTTCTGCAACTTGAATCCCATCCTTGTTGCCATACTTCTTGAGACCGGAAGAATCTACCAAGGAAACAGTCTTAGTAAAACATTTACTTTTATTTTTTTTAAAAAGAAAAGGCCCACAAGCCAACGCCACAGAAACAATGTCGCTCCGTAAACATTTAAATTGTAAATGACAATCACTAATCATAACCCCTAAAAAGAGAACAATAGAATCCTCAGCATTATCCCCTTCAGTGCTGCGCGAATTCCGCTGCGGTGCTGAAGGTTCTAAAGAACCAATGGACTCATGACGGAACGGTTCCGTCATGAGCACAGGCCAACCGACGCTCATGACGGAACCGTTCCGTCATGAGCACCGAAGGGGTTATGGCATGAAACAAACATCATGGAAAGGACTGCATGTGTTTACTTCATGCAACAATTAGCAACAAGATTTCCAATAGTGCCCACGCTATTTGTATCACAAAGGTACCATCTCCCACCTCGTTTCTCTGTTGCTTAACTTACACCCCTTGCTGTCCATACCGCCCACACTGCTACTCGACTTCTCTTAAAACATAAGTAACCCCTGTGCTCCTCCTCTTTCCTCTCTCTTTCCTTTCCACCTCGCTCAGATTGTCTTCACCTCTGATCAAGACAATGTAAGGCACACAGAAGAACAAGTGTATAAGTTGAAATGTAACCATAACTCTGTAACCAAGAGGTACTTGTATCCTGTAGATATTTAGCGAATGTACAGTATAAATCAATAAAATACTTTGAAATAAAAAAATGAAAACTGATCTTTAAGCCAAGATTCTCTGTTAGACTCCCCTGTTACTCCGTAGTACTCTGTTATTCTATGCACTTTTCTTAATGTGTTTCCCTGCACTATTCAGAACCTCTCTTTTTCTATACCACTATGCTATTCGATATCCCTATAGTACTCTCTGAACCTGTAGTATGCAGTCATTCGGTTTACCCATGTCTCACTGCTACTCTGCCCCTCAGTTATGCTTGACACTCTTGCACACTATCCCTGTGCTACTCCTATGAAGCCCGCCTCCCTCTAGCTCATTTTGGGCACTGTTTCAAGCCCTCAACCCTCATGTGATACCCTGAGGCATGGTGGGTGTTGTGGTTTAGCTTTGTTTCTGCTGAAATAAGAGTCACCTTACAAAAGTCATTTTTGAGTGAAAAGTTCACGACTGGAGGCTGTGTCTGTAGTCACATGGAATACTGCATACCTCTCTAGTACTCCAAGTCTTTCCCTCCATGCTCCTTTAGTACTCTCTGCTAGGCCCAGGGGGTGAACTCTGCTCCGTTTGTGGAGTTTGCAGAGTTTTTCGCACTCAGCGAAGCACATGGCATTCTAAAAAAACGACTGCTTTGCAAAGCAGAGTGGCGTTTTTTCCGTACTCGCCGACGTTAAGTTGACAAGCATGAGCAAGAAAAATCCAATGCTAGACCACCTCCCAGCAAGATTTATCAATGCAGGCGGTCGCAGATGGTCACTGCGACTCGCATTGAGAACACTCTGTTTGCATTGAGGAAGCTGCTGCTCGAGTAGAACATCTACTAGAGTGGCAGTAAGAGATAGCGCCCTCTTGCGCTCTGCATGGTGCCGTTCACGCTGATTTTCCAGCACGGGACCAACACCCAGCGCAGTAAAACAGCGCGAATGACGTGACCAAACACAATCCGCTGCTTTCGGAACTCTGTGTAGCACGGCGTAGGTTTTTTGTCACTTTGCAGAGTTCTGTGTAGCAAACTCCACCCAGGCCTACTCTCTGCCCCTTCAGTTCTCTGTTTATCTCTTGCACTCTGTGCCCTGACGTACATTTTACTCTCCCTTGGTAGTCTGTGTCATTCTGTTTACTCGCTTCACCTGTGTTACCTCTGTGGCCCTCGGTTAGTCCTAGCGTCTCATGCTCGCAACAACCGTGTGATACTCCCTGCCCCTCTGTACCCTGCATCACTCTGTTTATGCCCCTTTAGTTCTCTGTGGCCCTCCAATGCTTTGGGGTCTGTTCCCACTCTGCATCTCTGAAATACTCTCCACAGTCCCCTGTGGTATTCTATGCCCTCTCTTACTTTTGGCTTCTCCTCTTTACTTTTCATCATTCCCCTTCTGTTGGCGGTGCTTCATTCCTCCCACTCCCTGATCATTCTCCTCTCCCCATTACCCTGCTCTGCGCTTTCTTGCTCCTGCAGAGGTCCCTTCATCCTTGAGAAAGGCTCTCATCCCCTCATTGTCTTTTCAGCATGCCTTTCTTCCTCCTACCTAATTATACAAGTCCCTGCCCCTTCCTTGGCCTTTCGGTGACCTTTCTGCCCGCAGAAGCCTGGTCAGCACTTTAGATAAAAAAGCTTTACCAATAAAAAATTAAGAACTAAATAATATGCGAGGAGCTGATATATCTGCATAATTGGCAGGAAGCCTTCTGAATGCAAATGGTTAAGAATTGTGTGTCAGAAAAATGACAGGTTCTGCATCATAGAACAACAGCTCACACTGAAACAAGCATCACCACCAAGGGGAAATGCATTTCATAAATAAATACCAGGGCATGGAATTAAATATGCTCCTGATGCTCGATTTCTGCTCGCGTTTTGTGCATCAGTGAAGGCACAACCAGCAAATAAATTCCACCCATTGAGCCCAGGGTCGTTACCAAAATTCCAGGGTTGCAGAAAGGAGATCACACACCATTCAATTCAGATAGCATCAGAGGGTTGACCTCCCCCTGAAACACATAAAAGGTGATGAGAGGCTGCTTGCACAAAGTCAAACCACTAGCAATAGCTCGGTAGCCTCCCAACCCATCATTCTTTTGCTGATGATGCCACCTCAGTTTGGACCCAGCCATATGCAAATCAGGATTGTCCCTGTGTCACATGGGAACAGTCCAGCCTGAACTGACAAACCAGGTCTTCCCTGAACAGGAAACAAGCATCCTGGCCGGTTTTGGGGTATTACCCCTCATCAGCCAGGCAAGCTTGAATCCAGTGGCATAGTGAGCAAAGGACCCACCTCTGGGCATACCCATCCCACTTAGGGCGAAAAGTGCTACCCAAACAAATGACAGATGGAATGCTGAATAAATCACACATTTACCCCCAGTCAAGAGATCTGGGTTAAATCCATTGTTCTTTTGCTCACCAAGCCACCCCAGTTAAGACCCAGCCATATGCAAATCAGTCTTGACCCTGTGCCTCATGGGAACAGTCAGGCCCGAAATGCCAAGCCAGGTCCTCCCTGAACCGGAACACAAGAAACCAAGGACCTCCCTCTCCCCTTCAGCAGTCTCCTATTGTCACTGCAGGGAAAGGGCAAAGAATATAAACTACTAAAATGGTAGATGGGTCATAGAGTGATATTTACATTTAAATTGAGGACAATCAAGGTAGCCCCCGCCCCCCCACCTTTCAACGTGGGTAAAAAAGAGAAAGAACCGAAGTTTTTGTAACTTTGGAAAGTAGGGTTCCTATTTATTTACAAAGCAACAAATTCAAAGCCTAATCATGCTTTACAATAAGCACACCATAAAGTCAACTTGACAATGGAATCAAAAATTAAGGAATTAAACACATTTAAAGTACGATATTTGCATAAATCCCTTATGACAAACAGAAAAACCTTTAGCCCATTCCTAGGCCAATGTCTCAGTTTCATTTGGCTATGCCAAAATACTTGACATCTGTAATCAACATTAGTTTAATCAACTGTTTTTTAGGACCTTTACTGTGAGTGAGTCTCACTACCCGAGTCTCACTCACAGTTATTCCATGATAATTGGTCTGAGGGAGTTTACCGCTAGGGTACGCCTTTTAAGAAAAGGCGGCTGCAGTGCTGCAAGGGTAAGGGGCGCAGGGGTTGTTACATGTGAACCTGTGTGCAGTCAATATGCACATGTGCATGGGCTGCACTTGAGAGATTAATGTCGTGCACAGTATGGTAGCTGTGCACAAGTAGCATGCCAGTGGCAGTTTTAAACTAAAGATGTGACCATCAAAATAACCCCTTTGAGGGCACCAGAGGTCTGAAATGCATTGGGTTCTAAAATAAACATGCACTGCCTTGGACAAATTTGCATCTTTCGTGTTTTTTCATAGAGGTTCGGATGGCCCAGCTTGAGCACTAGAAAATGTGAAAATTGGCATATCACTCCGCGTGTGGAGTAAGAAAATGTTGGTAATCAGTTGAACAAAAACGTTTACTACATGGATTACAAGGACGATATTGAAAAAATTGGAAAAAACACATTGCGAAGAAGGCGGCTGTAGCTGTGCGTTTGGTTGGGGCGACATTACGCCCCAGATCAGATATGATATTTAAAAGTAGGACATTTAAAAGTTAATGTTGAACTTGTCTTCACAGCAAAGTATTCCCAAAAGCTATTTTCAATGTAGCAAAACTGGGAATCCGGAAACACTTGGCTACATTGTTACATTAAACAAATGCACAATTTGGATTGGTAGCAGCTAGAGAAATAATGCAACAACGCATTTTTCTAGTTAGCCAAAATCCCGTGAAATGGTATAATAGAATGTTGCTTATTAGGCAACAGGTACTTTAGAGAAGTTACCATTTTTCTGCCTTAAACCTCTGGAGACCATTCTATAAGTATTCAACTGTAACCTAGCAGCTAGATGGCTCCTCAGTAGTGAGGTGTGAATTGCTCCGAGGAGAAGGACAAAAGGCTTTAGGTGTGGGGAAGAGTTGTCTTTCCCTTGACATGATGGCCTGGGGGCAGTGCCCAGTAACGTGATTAACTTCAAAAGTCACAGGCAGAGATATAACTGACACCTGGGCCTGCACCGTCTTTTGTTCTTCTAATCAGACTTGCTCAAATCCTAGTAGGAGGGGGAGCTACCACAGAACTGGTTTAGAGTGACCACAGAGAAGAGGCTGCTTATCTCCATGGCCACAGCTCTGGGTGGGCACTGGAGCTCTGCACAGGGGAAGAAGGGTTCTGCCATATTGGTTTGTTCCCAAACACTGTGCCGGAGGGTTGGTGCAGGGGTGGAGGGATTATGTGTCATTTTAGGATTGGTTTAGGGGTGCTTGGCCTCTATACATTTCCACCCACTCTTATAAGCCCATGCACAACAGAGAGGCAGAGAACAAAACCAGGCACGAGGAAGGCAGCAACAGTAGAAAAATAGACAATTAGAAAGAGAAGCCACCTGATGCCCGGCTAAGGTTTCAGTCTGTAACTGACCCATCCAGGAGCAGATAGGTCTCTCCAGGGCCACTGGCACTGGTTTCATTATGCCCCTTAAGGATAAGTTGGGGGAATTCAGGACTCTACTGACTCTCCAAGTGCCCTACAGGACAACAAGGAGGCTCTGGAGCTTAGGAGTGAGGGCAGGTGGCTGCTCTGCTGGCTGGTAGCAGATGGTCTGTGAAAGAAGCCCTCACCAGCAGGAGAGAGGCACCAGAAGTCAGGAGAGGAGAAGACTGGTGCAGGGAGACAGTAAAGCCAGCTCTCCACAAATTGTGCCTGGTTAAAACCAAGAGGCTGTTCAAAGTGCCTCTGGTGGCTACAGCTTGCCGCCAGGAGTACAACAAACCAAAGATCAAGAAAATTGGCCCTATGGGGCCCGAGATAGAATGTTTGGCCCTTTTAAAAATGCACGCGGCTCTCAGCCGCATCTTGTGTAATCATCCCGGTGTGGGTCAGTGCCCAGGGATCGGCACAAATTAACTTATGTTCAATTTTTAAAGAAAGGTGGGCCTGGAGCCATTTGCAAATTAGTCGAGAATAATAAACATTTGCCTCTAGCCTAAGTTTGACCAGGCGTACAAAGATGAAGTGTTACATTGAAATGGTTTCTTCTTAGGAAGCAGCCATGTAAAATCTTGCATAGGCGAGCAAACATTATTATGTTGGATGTCAAGTACATAGGAGAGATTGCCATTCAAGAAGGAAATTGACAATCATTATGCATCAAGTTATGTATCCAAAGAAATTCTGGTGAATAGTAGGGGTTGCTGTGTTAGAGTGGAAGGGTATGATGTTGTCAAGCAGTCATGCAACTGAACAGGGCTCCCAAAAGGGGTGGGCACCGAAGTGTCAGGAGAAAAGAAAGAGTTAAGAGGATGAAAAATAGAAGGTCTGGATGGAGTATGTGCAATGAGGAGTATGAAGAATTAAGAGTTCCCTTAGACTTATGAAGCACAAACATATATTTAGAGTGGATGTTACAATAAGGGTAAGGTAAAGCTAATAGTAAGTCCTATTGGGTCAATTATTTTTTACCATCTCATTTAAAAAATATGGCGGGGATGCCGATGAAAATGGGAAATTTGAAGGATTTCAAGTTCCAAGTAGATCATAAATCACATAATTTGAATAAAGGGGAAAATAAATTGAAACAAATTGCATTGCACAATGTTTTTAATAGGGCTTAATGTGTGCATGAGAAAGGTCTAAAAACTATGAAACAGCTTTGTCAAATTTCCAAAGAGTCAGTGTCCCCAAAGAAAAGATTTGGTTTGACTATTCTAAGTAAAGGGATCTGATCAATGGATGTTCCTCATCCGAGCCAAGGTGTCTTGAGCTTTCTGTGCACGCGCAGGAGGATCGCTTTCCGCTGCTCCGGCGTACCTGTGCGGTGGCTATCTTTAGAGCGGGATCCCTTGGGTTTGACACAGTTGTCTTTTGATGGGCTGCTCAGGGATTGCTTATTTCCCCTACATGACGGTTTCGTTGAGATCAAGGGCTTTTTAGAAGTGCTAAATCGGGATTTTTGCTCCACTGAAAAATATGAGGCGACCTGGAGAATTGTGCTGCTCTTGCTGACATGCAACTAAGTCGCCCCTGTCACACCGGCTTGTCAGATGCCCCTCTCTGTTCGGTCTTGGTGGCACATTGTCCCTACTATTCCAAATAGCATGATTACTACTCATAAGTTATGATGCTTAGAAGCATCTGGATTTTGACTTCAAATTCGAGACCCTATTTTTTTGTGCAGGTAGGGAGGGGGGAGGACATTATCCTTCCAGCTTCAAAGTTGTAAGGGAAACAGTACATCCATTTTCTCCAGCACTTTTACTGAAATGTTTCCCATTTACTGGGAGAAAATTTATCAGGGTCTAAACGTGGGAGAAGAGGGAGATTTGCATACTAAGGGGCAGATCAGCATGGATGCGCCAGGAAACTTGTGACAGGCATCTCAATCCTTGCGCCACCACGGATGCGCCGCACGCAAGGAAATGCAGATGCATGTCGCACCTGCTGCGGTAACATTGGCGCAGTGCAGGAGTTGTATGGCTGGCGTGACGTAACTCCAGCACTGTGTCAACCCTGCCCATGTCTAACATGGTGTGTAAAGCCTTGCGCCTACTTCAAGCAGGCGCAATGTTTTGATGCAGCGGGGTCGGAAAAGTGACTGAGTGAAATATTGTCGATTTCACTCAGCTACTTTTCAGAGGCGTTCCTGCGCCGGACCGCACCCCCTGCCCCAGAACGCCCACTTGAAACCGGACGCATGTTTCATGTGGCGCAGGGCTTTATAAAGTGATACATCTCCCTAGATGCGTCACGTTGTAAATACCCCACAGAATGTCGCTGGCTTTACACTGCCGCTGCATCACAAAAGTGACTCAACGGTGGCGCAAAAGTGGCATACAGGGCTTGTAAATCTGCCCCTAAGGGTGGCTAAAAAATTGTGAGCTTCGTTAGCTGCTGCTCATGTAATAAAAACTTTACACGTGCCCCATTTCCAGTTCGGCCAGCTGGCATGGTTTGCAGCAGAGTTGGGGCAACTATCTAACACACTTTCATATAACATAGTTCCTGGGCGTTGGTGAAATTATATACCGACATTTTGCTCTAGTCAGTCAGCGCAAATGTCATTTTTGCATCTTTTATGTAGTGCAAATGTCACTGCAAAACTAGACAGGTACTAATGTAATCAGTAGTGGCTGGTGTCAGGGAAATGTGATGGGGCAGTGTGGGAGGGCATGTAACCAAACAAACAATAAATAAAAAAGAATTACCTGCTGGTCTTCTGCTCCCTTCTATGCTAGCCGCTCTTCTGTTCCTCTGGGCACGGGCTGAAGCTCCTGGACTCTCCAACAGCCAATCCAGATGCTTCTCTCATTCTTATGAGAGCAGTGTCAGGATTAGGTGGAGCGGGCTTGTTTTGTGCTCCATCAGGAACTGTGAGCCTGTACCTCCTGGTTTCTCCTCTCAGCAACACCGCTGGGATGGAGAGATACCGGTGGTCATGATGGTTTGGGCGTCCTCAGACAGCTGGCTAAACTGTCATGCGCACTGACAGCAATGCTCACCACTTCTCCTCCCCCTGCTGCAGAGCTGTGGCCCTGCCCTCCGAGATTCAGCTACAGGGCGAAAAATAAAATGATCACAATTTTATTTTTTATTTGCCTCTGCGGGCAGGGAGGGCGACGCTCCTACGCCATTGCAGAGGAGCTGCTACTGAATGCAATCCAAAAATGTTGGTAGAAAAAATGGTATCTTATGTCCATTCTGGATGGGCCACACCTCAGGACCCATGCTCTGGTCAATAACATCATTTATTTATGAGTAGACCATGCTAACTTCAATTTTAGGGGTCCCCGGATTGCACTGTGCAGCAGACCCCCGTCTAGTTGAGTTACTCTTGTGGTGCCAGTTTCACGTACAATCTGGCTTAGCCTCTTCGCCACGTGGCGAATTCTGCCACGGTGCGAGGGGGGGTGCGGGGCTGGGCGTGGCGCTTGGGTACTTGGGACGGCTCCCGGCCATCATGAGTCACAGTTGGCGTGTGCTCATGACGACCGGGAGCCATCCGAACTCTGCCCACTGATTAATTCTCCCGCACAGGTGGGAAATTAATCACGTGTGGGCGGAGCGGCAATGTTCGGACGGCTCCCGGCCGTGTGCTCATTATGGCCGGGAGCCATCTGAACTCCGCCCACTGATTAATTGAATTATTCACGTGTGGGCGGAGCAGCAATGTTCGGACGCTCCCGGCCGTCATGAGCACACGTCTACTGTGACTCATGACGGCCGGGAGCTGTCCTGAGCATGGAAGGAGTTAAAGCCACTCCGAACCCTCAACTCGTGGGCACCCCCTCCCCTCGCGGCTTGAGTGTTGCCGCTATAAGCAGTCAGCGTGCTTGACCACCAGCTGACACTCAATTTGCAGATTCATCGTGGAGGCTGCAAACAGGCTGCTGGGCGTGAGCGAAGGACGAAAGCGGAAACCAATCTACGGAAGGTGTCGGAAAGCAAACAGGAGGGCTCCCTCCTCCGCTTTCTCAGCTTGAGCAAAACTTCTGCTGATCCCTGCCCTATCTCCCACACGCACTGACGGAGCACACGCTGAGTGGCTTTTTATAGTAATTTTTTGTATTTATTAATTTAATGCTTTTTGTTGTATCGTTGACAAACCCCAGAGACCGTTTGTTGGAGTGCTGCACAAACTATTCATGTAAAATAGAACACTTTGTGATAGAGGCGCGTAACAACTGAATCTGCAGTGTGTACTTTGCTCTTGATTCTCCCAGCAACTCATTCTTAACCCTGATAATCAGCAGGACATTGCGTACCAATCATCACTGTGTAGTTTTCCTTTAACTCGTGCAGCGGCTCAACCTTCACCCTGGCAATCAGCCGTGGGTGGCCATTGTGTCACCATCTTTGGTGTGTACTTTTCTCTTGGGTCTACCAGCAGCTCATTCTTAATCCTGACAATCAGCAAAGCCAGGACATAATGTCAGAATCACTGGTTGTAGTTTAATCTAAAATTCCTAGCAAGGCCAGGACATTGTGTTGCATTCTTCAGCATGTGCGGAGTCCTCACAGTGGTGTCCCAGCTGTGCCATGCAGTTTCCTGGCAGGCTGTGGCAGCATTAGTTGCCCAGTCACAACCATAACGAGCCCCCTAGTGCCTCGTTTCCACTGCACTTGTTTCCACCCTCATCCCAACATGTGTCCTGATTCCTGAAGCGACATGCTACGCTGGAGACCTGGAACACCCTCCCCATCCCGCTACGGCTGACCCAAGACCTGATAACCTTCAGAAGACTACTCAAGACCTGGCTATTCGAGCAGTGGCAGCATTCCACCCCAGCGCCTTGAGAACCTCACCGTTGAGTAGTGCGCTTTACATATGATTGATTGGGAATAGCAAGCTGTCCCCCAAACCCCTGTTACAAGCTTCTCTTGCTACGTCTAATAACAAATCTAATGAGAAGGGCCTTGTAAAAGCATAGAGCCCTGCATAATGTTAGACTGTAAATACATTGCACAGATATGAGTATAGGGTGTCAGCTAGGTGGGAACTGAGAATGATCAGGCCTGTCCAAACATTGGAACATGACTAAGAAGCAGGCATGTCCCGCAGTCCAGTTTCCATTTCCCGCAACAGGGACTTTGTTACTCCATGAGCGTACTCGCTCCATCGAACCTCCAGACTCGTCAGACTCCCTGCTGGACCGTAGACATTTATAACTCGCATTGTAAACGGCCCTTCAGGACCTCGGCACCTCCGTTCCTTACTTCCATTTAATTTTTCTATACACGGCCTGACAAGATCTCACCTCACTCGCATTCGAGTGTTTCAAGTGACAGTAACTTGAACCGCGCGTCCGCTCGGCTACTTAAACATATCACCCGGTCAGGAGCTGAGCCGGGTCGGAATTATCACCGGCTAAGCGACCTACCAGTGGGCCCATATTCTCCGTAGGCCCTGAGGAGTCGCGGAACTCACTTTCCACAGCGACGAAACACGTGTCGGCTGGCTACTAAGGACATTAAATGAAGATTTGCTCTAAAGACTTTACTTTGTTTCTCTAGCAGCTGTTATTGCAATTGCTTCTTGGTGTCCACATGGACACACGTTGTGCCACACTATTATTTTGAGTGCAGTAGGCAATTTGTTTCTGTTGCTTTTCGGTGGGTTGACTTCAACACACAAACATGTTTTAGAGGGGTTTTAGGGCTCTCCCCTCACCTTCATGCACCAGTCTATTAACCTTTGAAACCTCACACTCACGTTAGCTGAGCACCCAATCTTTTTCCCTTACCCCTAAAACCCTCAGTAGATAGTAAAGTTCAGGCCTGTACCATGATAGAAGAAAAGTTTTTGGGATACATTTTAATGCATTTATCATGTCCAGAACATATTGAAACACATACTGCAGGTATTTATAGATCAACATTGACAACTTTACACATCTGTAGAACTCCAAAAATTATTAAGTATGACTTTAATGCTTCCATCTGAATGATAGCATAAGGAGGAAACAAAATTCAAAAATTGAGCTGTGACTACCCTCAAGTGCCTATTTGCCTAATGGTCCTGGACAACTTGCAGTCTGATCTGCCCTGACTCGGGTGCATTCCCCACCTCTGAAGGTCCATAATGTTTGCAATTAGAGAGTCCAGGGACAAGTGACCACTTACCCCTCAATTGAGAGTTTGGCCCTTGACACTTACTGGACTTATGCAACTCACAAATCCCCTATAATGATAACATTTTAATATTCAATCAGAAAAAGGATCATAGACTGATACTCACTCCCTCCCCACAATAAATGGGACTAAAGCAGCTCTCATTAATGTTCCCCGCCAAGCAGAAGACCATAGAGATAATGTAGAATGCCCACAAATTATCTACGTTAGTGGCACTAAAATGTATTTTATTGTTTTAAAGTTTTCTATGGTTTGTAGTAGCTGGCAATAGACCCCAATAGCAAGTTATATCACCTCATTCAACTAACTCATGGGACGCGCCTCCGTATTCGGAGAGGGCAGTTCCGCCATCACAGGGAATCTATCTCAAAGCACAGGCCTCAGTTTCACCTCCCTGTACGATGAAGTGCAAGCAGTTGCATGATACTGGGAAATATGTCAATCAAGACTTTGGAAATGGTAGAAAGTAGAAGTAGGACTGATGGCCATATGTATCAAGCAAAATTGCATTCGCAAATGCCGAAATTCGCAGAATTTCAGCATTTGCGAATGCAATTTTGCCACATGGTATGTATTAAGGCAAAATAAGGAATCGCAAAATTTCTGATTCCTTATTTTGCGATTGTATTTAAGGAATCGCAAATTTTACGATTCCTTAAATGCAATGTAAGAAGCACCAAAAAAGTGCAATTTGGCCTTAAGGAATCGCAAGATTTGCGATTTCTTTCACAAATGGCACTTTTTGGCATTTGTAAAGGTGCCATTTGGCGCACATAAGTGCCATATGCGCACAAATGTAAATATCAGGGGTGCATCAGGGTGTCTTTATGACACCCTTGCACCCTTGAAATTATTCTCAATTTGCGATTCTCAAATTGCGAATCGCAAATTGAGAATAACTTCCCATTCATTCCTATGGGCCCCCTGGCCCATAGAAATTAATGGGAAAGTATTCCTTGATTGCGATTTCCAATTTGCTAATCGCAATTAAGGAATATTAAGAAATCGCCAAAAAATTTAGATTTTTTACATGCATCCCTTTTTGCAATTCTGAAATAGCGATTTCTAAAAAATTGCTATTTGAGAATCGCAAATCAGGATTTTGATACATATGGCCCTTTATCCCTTACTGACCTAAGCTCCAGGCTGCTGGTAATAAACCACGTCAGCACCTCCTCAAGAGTTCCGGGACTGATGAGTATTTGACGCCTTCATTAATGTACACCCAGACACAAGGTGTTTCACCACCAGGGGGCGCATTATACATGCAGTGCATTTTCCTTCATTGCGCTGGGCACACCTTTTTAAAGGTTCACCCAGCGCAATGAAGAAAAATGCGAAATATGATGATGAATGTACTACCCTGAGAGCAGCCACAAACTCGAGTTGCCCTGGGGCAGCGCAATCATGTTAAAAACGGAACAGCTGCTTTAAAGCCGCTCCGTGTTTTCACAGTGCAGGCAGCAGCCCACCTGCACTTTGAAGTGGGATTAGAGATGCCTTTGCAAGCGAGTGCAGTGAGTGACAGTACGCACTTGCAAGCGGATGTTTGGGGACGGTCCATGTGCCCCTCTTTTCCCCCTCCAGAGGGATGATCTCAGCAGGCACACAGACAATGCGCCACTCACTAAGAGCTTCTTTGCCTCTGTGCTCGTGTCAGTAATATGGCTCAGGCGCATAGGCATAGGGATACCCTAATTTGCATGTGGCACGCCCCCATGAAAATGAGGGACCGCCCACTGAAGATAGCACTGGCGCTTTACGTTCTCCAGCGGAATTAGTATTATAGAAGGGGCTGCACAAGCGTCTGTGGCACCTTCTGTAATAGCAAAGTATCTTGGGGGGTTGCCCAAAGTGAGAGCAAACGCTTATTGCGCCCCCAAGGCACCTTCTTTAAGACGACCCCTGGCTCCCACTGTGTAGGGGAGGGGGCGTACTTAGCAAGTACTGTTTTTTACCACTCAGGAGTTCACTTCCAGTATGCAGAAGCCCCTCCAGGGTGTCGCTGAATAATGACACTGCACCAATTTACTATTGAACCACTTATCGTTCCTGCTGAATATTTTTTTTAAAGCAGCCACGGCTCGTGCAGGGCGTTACACCGGGCGGTGACTTCAGGCAGAGGAGGGGCAGGGTGGGGGGTTGTAAAATGCGGGTTATGGACGATGTCAGGTAAGTCCCGAAAAATAAATAAAACGAATTTCGTTACCCGCGCTGCATCGCCAAATGTGATGCAGCACGCGCAACGAAATTCGTTTAATTTTATTTTTTTGGTACGTACCTAACATCGTCTATATCCCGCATTTTACAACCCCCCACCCTGCCCCTCCTCTGCCTGATGTCACCGCCCGGTGTAACGCCCTGCACGATCCGTGGCTGGAAAAAAGTGTTGACCAGCCAACAGTGTCAGCAACCTGCAACTACCATGTGGCCTGTGGGCCACTGCATTCAAGACTTGCACTATCCTTTCACTGATACTCAGGAACAAAGCCCTACCCCTGCCTTCTCCTCCTTGTACTGTGCAACCACCATTATAATGGTCCCAAACAGCAGTCAACCTCAGCTGAACTCCTTCCCCCCAAAACTAACCGCCAACACCGAAAACCCCTTCAACTCCTCCTCATTTGTGCAATGCAGGCCCAAGATTATGCTGATTCCAACCAGCAGAGGAGACAAAGAGGACAATTAATCCATACATGCAAACATTTCAGAACAGAAAAGTGGGACATTTTGAAAAAATTGGGGAAGTGGGTTCTTTGTCAACTTTTGTTAAACAGAGTTAATTTCAGGCGAAAGACAGGTAAAATAAAGCAATTTTTGCTTCAAAAATCAGGAGTCTCCCACCTGAATTGCTTCCGTTGGCATTAATGTTATTCTACCCCACACCTCAATGCCACAGAATCCAGCATGGGTAAAAACCAACCGTCAATGTGGCCGGGATCTGACTGAAAGAAATGTAAATATGTGTAACTCGTTAATCTATAAATGTAAAGACTGCTTGGAAGACTGCATTGGCTTTAATTGATAGAGTCACTTGACACTTGGTGAAGGCAAAGATGTATTATTTTTTCAGAGGTACTGTAAGGGTGTTACCAGATGAGTTCTGGAGTGGTGCTTTTAATGGACAGTTCTAAAAAATATTTACATATGGTACAGTCTTCATACTATTAAAATCTATATTTTGGAAAATTATTATTTATCTTCAACCTACATCGTTTTGCGTTTTTATTTCTTGGCAGTATGTATTATATTGCGCATAATGCAAGTTTAACATAAAATGTTTACAGTGCTTTCTGTCACAGGCTGGTACCTCGTAGCACTGAAAATACACAAGTCCCTATTCCTCATTACACCAAGCGGGAATCAAATCTGTGGTTTTCTGGTTACACACACAGACATCAGTGACAGGTAGATATTACATAAACCTTTAGAGGTTTCAGAAAATAAACGGTGCCTTTTGCACTTATCAGTTTAGCTTGCATTTATTTTTTATTTAATATGAGCATTTTTTTTATCTTCCTTTACCTGAAGATGAAATACCAACAAAGTAATTACAGAACATTTTTCTCTTTTTAGTCACGCCTTTGATCTTGCTCCCATGCTCACTGAACTCCTGACCATTACACTTCGGATAACAGTTCCCATTATATTTGTATGTGCTTTAATCTCTGGTAATTACACGAAAGTTGTGTAGTGGTCAGTCTGTGCAAACCTTGGTTAGAGTTTGGAGCAAAATTGTCTGTCCCTGAGTGCAAAATTGCCCAGCACCAGTTTATCTTGCCTGTTAGTTGTTCATGTCAAGTTTTTTCAAGTGTTCTAGTACTACAGAATATCTGTCCCAATGTGGGCCCACAGTGAAACATTGGAAACAGTTTTTGTGTATTGTTTTCATTTTACACCCTAGATGAGCTGAGTGAAAATACTGCTCAGCTCAGACATGTTTTCCAGGCTCCATCTGGAAGAAATTACACAAGCAATATTGTACAGTATGGGTAATTCCAAGTGGAAATCTGGTAAAATGCTTATATATGGTATTCCCATTTGTTTACTACGAAAGTTATAATCAGGTACCATATTCTGGAATGCCCCCTAGGGTGCAGCTGGTGTTTGCACCTGCTTTGCGTGGCTCCGGGGCACTTTGATATTATTAAGGGGGGGAAGCAGACGCTTGTGTGGCCCCTTCTGTAATACCGATAGCGCTGGAGCACATAAAGTGCCAGCACTATCTTGAGGAGGGGTTCCCTCATTTGCATGGGGTTGGGGCACCATTCAAATGAGGGGATCCCTCTGCCTCTGCACCCACACCGTACTTCAGAAGTGGGCGCAGAGGCAAAGAAGCTCTCAGGAGGCATGCTGACAGTGCACTCCCTAAAAGGGGGAAAACTGTCAGTGCGCCCCCTGAGAGCAGCCCTCCAGAAGGGGGAAATGGGGTCCTATGGACCCTCAGACATCCCCTTGCAGGTGGGTACAGTCACTGCCTTCACCCATCTGTTAGGGGATCTCTAATCCCCCTTAAAAGTGCAGGTGTGTTGCCGCCCACACTATGAAACACAGAGCAGCCTAAAGGCAGCGGCTTAATTTTTTACAGGAATGTGTTGCCCTGGGGGAAGTGCCAGTTCGCGTCTCCCCTCGGGGCAGCTCATACATGCCTTTTAAAAGGTGTACCAGGTGCAAACAATGAAAATGTGCCTTTTAGTGTAATACGGCCACAGGTCTATACCCACACCTGATAAGACCCATTAACAGTGTATGTATCAGGGCCACCCCGCCCACTCACAACCGCATAATTCAGAATGAGGATGTAAATGTACAAGAAAATCTGCATGACTCGAAGTTTCCCTAACTTTTTAAGTTTAGACCCCAAGGATGACGTATCAGCTTGTAAACAGAATTGGTCATGCTAAGTCGTGCTGAACTTGCAAGACTTTTTAGATCCATGCAATGGTATTGGATACAACACGCAACAACAGCCCACAACAACACACAAAAAAAAAACATTTGTTCTAGGTCTGAGACTCATGGGGTGTTTTTGCATCTTAAATAATGTATGTATGCTAATAAGTGAGAAATAATGAACAATAAGATCATTGTATCTGTTTTGCATGTATGTTTACCCCTTGTGCACAGATGTGCATAGCAATTTCCACCAAGTAAAACCTGGTGGTTACTTATCGCACACGCATAGGAGGAATGAAATGTGCACTGTGGGGCAGATATACAATAACTGGCGCATCCCTGCATATCAGCAGGGATGCGCCAGTTATTGTGCGTCAGGGCTCCGCCACCATGGATGCGCCCCATTTACAATGCAGCGCACCATGGGGCAAAAATGGACAGATGCCGTAAAGTGCCGTATGGGCTTAAAAGTGACTGAGTGAAATCTTGTAGATTTCACTCAGACACTTTTAGGAGGCATTCCTGTGCCGGAACACCCCCCCCCCCCCCCGCAGGGGCTTACAACGTGACGCATCTCCCAGACACGTCACGTTGTAAATACCCGCACCATGGCGCTTCTTTTGCGCTGCTGCTGCATCACAAAAGTGACGCAACGGCGGCGTAAAAGAGGCGCCAGGGGCTTGTAAATCTGCCCCTTAAATTCTAAGGGATTGGGGCTAATGCTAAAACAGGTGCAAATTACCATGAGATTCGGTCAATGAAAACTTTGAGAAACCCCCACTTATATTTGAGGTGATACCGTGGCTTTACGGAAAAAGTACCATGATTGTTGTAGTTGAAGCAGCATGTGGATCAAGTGTCAAGCGACATGAAGGAAGGACTATTGGCGCTTTGTGATTCAAGCCTTGTTCTTATGCCATAGCGATGCAGCTAAATTAAACTGAGGCACAACATAGGGTTTGCGTAAGGGATGCATCAGTGT
This sequence comes from Lissotriton helveticus, assembly GCF_964261635.1. NCBI lineage: Eukaryota > Metazoa > Chordata > Amphibia > Caudata > Salamandridae > Lissotriton > Lissotriton helveticus. The sequence goes on along the minus strand of NC_136068.1, from coordinate 188,498,663 downwards.
ACTTGAGGCGCGTGAACAATTATTTCACTGTCCCTCATTTGTGGCCAGACGTCCTTCCTGTGTGTCACTGGAGGTAGAGTTGGAGTGGTCTATTTCAGGACCATACTATTCCTGGCCCGTGTGCTGGGTGTTGGCTTTCAGTGGCTCGTGTTTTGAACATGTAACTGATGTCTCCATGACTCCTGTGCTTCTTTGAAACTGAAAATAATTGGAATGTCACTGTTTTTCTTCCTGGCTCAGTAACTGTGACATCTGATTTTGGAATTGCGTCATCACAGGTTGTCTAACAAGACATTTCAACTGTGAGGTGTCGGAATCAGATCAGCCACTGCGGTGGCTATCTGGTTCTGAGTTGAAATCCAGAGTTCAGTTTTTTTTGGTTGTTCCTGTAATGCGCATGTAGTTGTCTTATTTGGTGAGGTCAAGTAATAGAGGCATATTATCAAGCGGCAGTGACAATTATCGCTGGCCGCACTTAGCACAAATTTTCTTATCGCTGGAATTTATTGCCATGCTAGCACTGTATTAACAACGCATAGCCCAATGGCGATAAATATTCCAGCGATAGCGGGGGGAAGTGGGCCAACATCGCTGAAAAACCAGCGATGTTGCATGAAAAACGGGGATAACCTTGCTGATGCGACCCTGTGGTCGTATCACCATAATCCACCCCCATGTAATGTATACATAAGTCATGATTTTTGCAGACGTTAGAAAGCAGCGTTAATGCCGAGTTAGCACGAATATGATTATCGCTTCGCCGATTGGGGCCTCGTTGTAAATATCGCGATGCCCCATTAGCGATATTATTTCATGATGTTTTGTGAGGCACGCCTCCTTTGCATCTCATTAATGATGCGATGCGAGTCGCGCCGTACACGGGTGCTAACTCATTGAAACACGTGCTAGAGTGTCCTTGTAAATAATGCAATAAAATTATCGCCGCTTTTCACCCAAAAATGGACGCTAAAGCGGCGATAATTGTATCACCAGCCCTTGATAATATGCCCCCTTGTTTCTTCACATGTGCAGAAAGGGTGCTCACCTTAATGTGTCATCTCTGGGATGTGGACACTGCACGTTAGTTTGACCATCTGTAGGAGTGCGTGCTTTTGATAAGAGCTCTATGTAGTGTGGGTGATGTGGGTGGCTTCTTTCTTCTGTGTACTGTCACTATGTGGTCAGTGGACTCAAAATGGGGCTATAATTGCTGCATAAATACATACCAGCAATTCATACCAAGGCAGAGAAAATTCCTACCCAGTATACATATGTCCACCTTCCATGTTAGTAAATAAATAAATAAATACACGTAAATAAATATGTAAATACATATATCAAAATATAAATACATATATAAATATGTCTTGTTATCACATTATGAAAAAATATATATGACTGGTGTCAGTATATACATTGATCACATTGCAGACATGTGGTAGCTATAATTAATACTGCCTTGCATCTTGGTATAAATACCATAAAGTGCCCCATGTATATTCCTCCAAAATGGGCTTGATGTTTCTTCGAATCCAAGTGCAACACAATTAAAGTGCAATAGTGATACAACTGTGCAAAACGATATAAATTCTTGAAGAGAAAAATGCTTTAAAATCAATGTATATTCCAGCTGCTATGTTGTTATAGGTTTCAATGGATGACATGAAAATCTAAAAAGGGGAAGACAACATTTTAGCAATAAGAACCTTTTGCTGTTTTTGGATATAAATATCTGACGAGGAATAACAATTTCTAGATGAGATATCTAATATAGTTTTATACATATAAGGGGGATTCTGAAAATTATGCACAATAAATAAATAAATGAATAAATACACAAATACCTATAAAAATACATACACACACACACACACATATATATATATATATGTATGTATATATATATATATATATATATATACACACATATATATAAATACTTAAATAAATATCTAAGAATAGATCCAACACCTTTCTAATTGTGAACTTGACATGACAAGTGTCTCTATTTCAGAAAGACCATACCTTATATTTTAAACCATTTAGTATAACTGTTATTGATACGGGTGCACATTTCATCACAATCTAGACCGAATTGTAAAATCAAATATATAAATAAATATACATCCATAAAATTTACCTTAAAACTACATTCTTGATATAAATTTAAATCACTAATTGACCTATGCTCAGCATTCATTTGTAATTTATAGATTATAAATCAAGGCTGGTGTACAGTTCCTCTGTGGTATTTAAACCCCCTGGGTATTTATTACCGAGGTTTAGAATATATGTCATCTCCAGTCTATGCAATGCTTTCGTGCAGTCCCCACCCCTCTTTGGTATTGGGACTGAGTCCAATAGGTAATATTGTAACCCCTTCGGACTACCTTCATGTTTTTCATTGAAGTGACGTGCCACCGGATAGGAAGGATCATTGTTCCTAATCGCATGGATGTGTTGTAGCACCCTTTTGTGACCTTGTAAGACAGTGCTGCCTACATATTTTAATACAGGGGCATGCCAGTACATAGATAACATGGTCAGACTTACAATTCAGTACTTTATCAATGACGATTTCCCTATCACTGAACGGAGGTTGATGCTTAGTCATTGATACACCATGCTGACAGGCTTTACAAGTTTTACATTTAAAAAAGCCTACCCGTTGTGCTAACCAAGTGTTTTTGATTGGTGGTCCACATGGCTCATTCTTTACCAAAGTATCCTTTATGGATTTGCCCCGGCGATATGTAATTGCCAGTTGCCGTGGAACTGTGGAGCCAATAATAGGATCTTGTTTTATTAGGTACCAGTTTTTCTTTATTATTTTCCTTACCGCACCTTCCTGTTGGTTGCATTTTAAAATGAATCTGAACTTCTCCTGTGACAGGTTGTTCCTTGACCCATTGCTTTTGATTCGCACCAAATTCTCTCTAGATTCCTGTTTACTTTTTATGAGGGCGTTATCCAGACATTTCTTGCTGTATCCCCTCTCTTGGAATCTTTTTATGCATTTGCCCTGGGCTAGTAAAAGGTCCTGCTCATTACTCCATATGCGTTTTAAACTCAGTAATTCTCCATACTTGATGCTTTGAATTAAGTGCCCAGGATGGGCACTACTAGCATGTAAAATAGCATTTACCGCAGTGGGTTTTCTGTGCAAGCTGGTCTCCAAGTTGCCTTGTTCAATATAAATTTCCATGTCTAAAAAATTCACAGATTTATCGCTAATGCAACCAGTAAAATTGAGATCAAGTTGATTTGTATTAATCTCTGCAATTAATTTTTCTGCCTTTCTTTGGTGCCTTGCCATCAGGGCCGGACTGGGAACCACAACCAGCCCTGGCAAAGTGCTCGGCCGGCCCCCCTCCCCACTCGGGGGAGGGGGGGTGGTTGGAGGTGCCGCCGAGCTCTTTGCCGGTGCCGGTTTTCGGCCGATTTTGGTACAGGGCCGATTTTGCAGCTATGCTGCAAAAACGTCCGTGTAACAAAAACGGCCCCTAGGGAACCAAAACCGGCCCCCACCCGTGCGGCGCACCGGGGGATTGCCCGGTGTCCGCTAAGGCCAGTCCGGGCCTGCTTGCCATACCAGGAAGAGGTCACCGATAAACCTCCACCAGGTCCTAATGTGTTTGGACATGATCTCTTTGTGTTCCTCCATGAGAACCAACTCCTCCCACCAGCCCATATGCAAATAAGCATAGCTGGGGGAGAAGCTGGCTCCCATGGCGACACCTCTTCCTTGCTGGTAATAAGCATTTTGAAACAAAAAGATAATATTAGTTAGGCAACTTTCTATCATGTTCAATAACATGTTCGTGTGTTTGCTATATTCAGGGCCCATACGTGCCAAATAGTATTGGATGGTTCTAAGACCATCACGGTGTCTGATTGACGTATACAACGATGTTACATCCAATGCAATCAGTAAGTAATCATCCTGCCATTTAAACCCAAACTTTTTTTGCAAAAAATCCTCAGTGTCTCTTATGTATGATGCTAATGATTGAACATATCATTGGAGAAAAAAGTCAATATAGATTGAAGTCCTTTCAAAGATACCATTGCGAGCTGATATTATTGGCCTACCTGGGGGGTTTGTTGCATCTTTATGGATCTTCGGGATGAAATACAAAATCGGTGTTACAGGGTTATTGTTCTTCAGATATTTGTATTTATCCATTGACAGCAATCCAGTACTCCTCCAGGCTGATAATTCACTGATATAGTCTTTATGTTTCCATAGGACTACGTTGCCCCCTTTGTCCGCACTCCTTATAACTATATCATGATTCTTTTTAAGTTTGGTCATTAATTCATGATATTGGAGCTTCTTAACATTCTTTCTGTGTTTTTTGTAAACAGCATTGATGTTTGGGATTTTCCTATTTAGGTTCTTCAAGCCTTGCACCACCTGATGTTGGAAGCTGTCAATAGTATCCTTTAGCATCATGGGGTAGAGAGTAGAGGGTGGATTGAAAAGTGTATGTTTGATTGTTTGTATAGTGGTAGGCGACAAAGGTATAAATATATATATATATATATATATGCAAAGTCCTGAAAAAAGTGAAACGCGTTTCGAAACACGATGGTGTCTTGGTCACACGACGGTCATCGTGTGACCAAGACACCATCGTGTGTCGAAATGCGTAACGGTACTAAGGAATAAAACCTGGCGAATTATCTCTCCTGAGTGCACATTTTCACTTTTTTCAGGACTTTGCATATCATTGACTGGCTTTGGGGTTTCTGCCGGCATGGACCACGAATCCCGACCACGGGATTGACCCCGGAAGGACGCTCACTGCATGTGTATATATATATATATTTCAGGATCTCCATTCCTGCCCTAGAGCCCGCCCTACAGCGTTGGTGGCCCCTGGTAAAATGGAGAACTCGAGTGAATATATATATATATATATATATATATTAATGCAGGCTCGTCGCTCAGTTTTCTTTTTGAAAAAAGAGATTTAAAGCACTCCGGGTAGGTAGCAGAATTTTAATTCGCCAAAGACAGCAGTAAAGTAGACAAACGCGTTTCAGACAAAAAGTCCTTCTTCAGTTTCTATTGTGTGCTGTGCGCGGCTCATTTTGTATACGTCCTCACATAGATCGAAAGTGAGGACGGACTACAATTTCAATGCATATTGTAGCGCTGGTAAAACGTGGCGGCCATTATTAAGCGTGCGAATCATCTAAGATTACATATATTACATGAAATGCATGGGATGGGGTGTACATATACGGAAAAATCCATTTTTATATTACATCAACCACCCACCGCACATAAATTATAGCCACTGCCAGTAAAGGTTTAAGATCTCGCCGTGTATCGGCATATTACTGGCATAGTTACCAAATAAGCGCTCATAAGGCTACCCTTAGACACTGAAGAAGGACTTTTTGTCTGAAACGCGTTTGTCTACTTTACTGCTGTCTTTGGCGAAATAAAATTCTGCTACCTACCCAGAGTGCTTTAAATCTCTTTTTTCAAAAAGAAAACTGAGCGACGAGCCTGCATTTGGAACGCGACTGCCAGCGCGACATAGCACCCACCAAACGAGTGCCCCGAGATTCCTGTTGGAACTGAGCTGCAATTGTCTGTTTATCGGCATGTCTACCGTTTCATGTCTGATGAAATCCATAGAACAGTTAATATAAGAATGTGTCTCCATCCGGAGATGTGCAATACCTTAGCAATACATTCCTACTATTTTAAAGCTGCAGAGAGTAAAATAATATGAAGTGGTCAAATCCGTTAGTCAGTTAGTCAACAGTCACATTATTCTGACAATTAAGAGTGTTACATACTCAGAGGTTTTTGGAACATCCTTCATCATGATCTAATATAACGCATAAATACATACAATGGTTCAAAATTCATTTTCCCAGATGTACTGTAAGTTCTTCTCCAATGTTTAAACCTATAGGGCTCTTGGTCTGCAGGTCTATGATATAGCGAGACTCTAGTCTTCGGAGACTCAGCAGTCTATCTCCACCTCTGGGATTTAATGGTACATGATCAAGGCCAAAGTATCGGAGCAACTCTCTATTGCTTCCATGTACTTTGGCAAAATGCCGAGCCACCGGATAAGTTGTATCCTTATTCGTAATGGCACGTTGATGTTCTAGAATCCTTAATTTTACATTATTGATGGTACTTCCGATGTACTTGAGCCCGCAGGGACAGACCAGGCAATACACTACATAGGGTGTTGTACATGTGATGAATTTACTGATCATTTTTGGTTTCCCTAGGCCTGGAATAGTATATGTCAATGTGCGCCTACTATTTTCACATGCACGGCATTTGCCACCGGGAAAAAACCCCTTCATCTCTCTTAAGGTACCGCTAGTTTTCGATTTGGCGGGCATCAGATGGCTTTGAACTAGACTGTCTTTAATTGATTTGAGTTTTCTGAACGTAAGTAATGGTTTCGCTGGGACGTCCTTTCCTATAATAGGATCAGTACGTAATATATGCCAGTTTTTAGCAAGCATATTTCTCAATGTATTTGCCTCATCTGAGTATGTGGTGATCATGCGAAATTTATTAGTTAGTTCAGAATGTTTACTCTTCTTAGGGGTTTGTTCGAGAAGATGTTTCCTCGGAATTTTGAGTACCCTTTTTAAGGTTTTATCTAAGAGTGCTTGATCATAGCCCCTATTTTTAAATCTGATAATGCAGTCTCTAGCTGCTGAGATAAAATCTGATTCCAAGGAGCAATTGCGTCTTAGTCTCAGCATTTCACCAAAAGGGATGCTACGAATCAAACTTGGTGGATGGCTACTCCCTGCGTGTATAACACTATTGCCGGCTGTCGGCTTTCTATAAAGGGCAGTTTCTAAAGCTCCTTCATTGACAAATACCCTCAGGTCAAGGTAATGTACCTCAGTTTTACTTATGTCAGCGGTGAATTTCAGATTCATGTGATTTTTATTGAGATCCCGTACAAATTCCTCTGCTTGTGTGGTGGAGCCCCTCCACACTAAGAAGAGGTTGTCGATATATCGACGCCAAACTCCAATGCGCTCAGTCCATTTCTGGTTGTCATCTGCTAGGGCCACCTGCTCCTCCCACCAGCCCACGAAAATGTTCGCGTAGCTGGGGGCGAAGCAGGTTCCCATCGCAGTTCCAAAAAATCATTTTGGAACAGGAAGATGTTATTTCTTAAACAAAAGTCTAATTCATTTATGTCACGCATGAGTTTGTTACGCTATTTGTTTAACAGATCATGGTAGGCTTGTATGCTTGCTAGATACTCTTCTTTAAATGTTTTTACATAGTATTTTGTATCATGGAGCTGATTCAATGACTCCTCACAATACTGATCTCGTATCAATGACTTCAGCAGTTGTGTCCCAAGAAGAAGAAGCGTGAGCTTCGAAACGCGTCGGACTCCAATTCTGTAACAAAGAGGCATCCAGCTTGAGAAAATAAAGAGGTTGGAAACCAGCTGCCTTTTGAGTGCGCTTTTCAAGTCGAGAGGCAATTTGGATGTATGTTTAACGTGGCGGCCACGGAGAGCGCACCGCCTGCTGGAAATGAGGTAGCGGGTCTGAGTTGATGGTTTAACGGACTACTCACCCACAGCACCGGAGAGCCTAATTCCAAGCTGAATACCATCTCTGTAGCCCACTGCAGGGCTTTGAACAACATCAAAATACCATGATTGGGCTGAAGTATAACAAACTCCACCAGAGGGGCTATAATTAACTGCAACTACCAGCATGCTGCTCACTGGCGAGCGCATGCGCAAAGGACAAATATGGTTGCAGCCTTTCGTTGACTTCAGCAGTTGTGTCCCAAGAAGAAGAAGCGTGAGCTTCGAAACGCGTCGGACTTCAATTCTGTAACAAAGAGGCATCCAGCTTGAGAAAATAAAGAGGTTGGAAACCAGCTGCCTTTGGAGTGCGCTTTCAAGTCGAGAGGCAATTTGGATGTAAATAAATATATATATATATATATATATATATATATATATATATATATATATATATATATATATACCATTTCACAAGCACCGAAAATTTGGAGGCCCACTTGCTCCGTTTGCGCAGCACTTGTGGCTGCACTGGAACCGCTCATCCGAGGTCGGGGCTCTCCGCGACCAGGCAGGCCGCTATATAATCCATTTCACAAGCACCGAAAATTTGGAGGCCCACTTGCTGTGTTGTATTCTTTTATTTCTGTGTGGCAGCTCGAAAAACAAGTCCTTCTACACAAAATCGTTCTTAAGCCATCATTTCCCTCCCCGTTTCGGGCGTCTCCCGCCCTTCTTCTCAGGTGGTGGCATTACATGGACCGGCAGTCGCAAGATGATTAAGTATCGTAGTTGGTCCCGCCCAGTGGGCGTATGCCGAGTGCATTGTGGTTGTTGCTGTGCTTGCTAGTTTTAATCCATAGTGGACTGCCACTGCCACGTCCTTTGGTATAGTTTACAAACCCTAGTGGGTATTCTGGTAGTTGGTCAATGTCCAGGAGCTGTGTAATACTCCTCACAGAAAACAACGTTGCTCCGTGTGCGCAGCACTCGTGGCTGCACTGGAACTGCTCATCCGCGGTCGGGGCTCTCCGCGACCAGGCAGGCCGCTATATAATTAATTTCACAAGCACCGAAAATTTGGAGGCCCACTTGCTGTGTTGTATTCTTTTATTTCTGTGTGGCAGCTCGAAAAACAAGTCCTTCTACACAAAATCGTTCTTAAGCCATCATTTTCCTACGCGTTTCGGGCGTCTCCCGCCCTTCTTCTCAGGTGGTCGCATTACATGGACCGGCAGTCGGCAGATGATTAAGTATCGTAGTTGGTCCCGCCCCGTGGGCGTATGCTGAGTGCATTGTGGTTGTTGCAGTGCTTGCTAGTTTTAATCCATAGTGGACTGCCACTGCCACGTCCTTTGGTATAGTTTACAAACCCCAGTGGGTATTCTGGTAGTTGGTCAATGTCCAGGAGCTGTGTAATACTCCTCACAGAAAACAACGTTGCTCCGTTTCCGCAGCATTCGTGGCTGCACTGGAACCGCTCATCCGCGGTCGGAAGTAGCAACCCTTGTGCCACACAGCAACCCACTGTGGTAATTTAAAACTTTGGAGGAGAATTGGCGGCAATAATGAAGGTTGGATAATAATCCTGAAACTACCTATACCAGAATTCAATGCTCGGAAACGCCCTGGAGGCGGGCCTTGTGAACTACTTCAAACCTACCTGTGCACCGCCTCTCCCTATCAGCCATCCCTGTGAGCACGGGCCGGAGACAGCCAGAAGCATGTAAGGGAATCTATGGCGAAATTTTGCTGTGTTAACAAGTATTCCTGCAGCTCTGCCTGGCGAAAATAAAGAAACGAAGACACGCTGTGTGTGGGTCTCCAATTATCGGTACTTTTTCATTTGGAATATATATATATATACCTCTGAGGAAGGTCTGTGTGAGACATAAAAGTGACTGACACCGCAAGCTGATGTGAGTGCACGGGAGGAACCGATGATGTTATGGCGGCCCTCTGAGGAAGGTCTGTGTGAGACCGAAATATATTAGGACACGAAACGCCGAAATAAATCAAGCTTTCACCCACCTCCCTGTGTGCAGTACAACTTTGTTCCATTGGAGCACCTTGTTGTGATATATAGGCGTGGTCCTGCCTAGAACTGCACCGCCGATAAGAGCGCCTCGAACCTGCCCGAAATCGGACCACAACGTGAGACTGCGCAAGCAACCAAGGGCAGAGGGCTGCCACCAAGGAGCGGACCTTGGGTCGGCCCCCACGCAACATGAAAGGCTGTTGACTGGGGAGTAAGGCAGAGTGAAAGCGCCCACATCACCCACTGAAGGGAAGGACTACAGTAACCCCCAGGCACCGCAGTAACCAGTATGCCCCATTCCTACCAATGCGGAGCCCACCAGGGGGCAGCATAAAAGTGACTGACACCGCAAGCTGATGTGAGTGCACGGGAGGAACCGATGATGTTATGGCGGTCCTCTGAGGAAGGTCTGTGTGAGACCGAAATATATTAGGACAGGAAACGCCGAAATAAATCAAGCTTTCACCCACCTCCCTGTGTGCAGTTCAACATTGTTCCGTAGGAGCACCTTGTTGTGATATATAGGCGTGGTCCCGCCTAGAACTGCACTGCCGATAAGAGCGCCTCGAACCTGCCTGAAATCGGACCAAAACGTGAGACTGTGCAAGCAACCAAGGGCAGAGGGCTGCCACCAAGGACCGGACCTTGGGTCGGCCCCCACACAACATGAAAGGCTGTTGACTGGGGAGGAAGGCAGAGTGAAAGCGCCCACATTACCCACTGAAGGGAAGGACTACAGTAACCCCCAGGCACCACAGTAACCAGTATGCCACATTCCTACCAACGCGGAGCCCACCAGGGGGCAGCATAAAAGTGACTGACACCGCAAGCTGATGTGAGTGCACGGGAAGAACCGATGATGTTATGGCGGTCCTCTGAGGAAGGTCTGTGTGAGACCGAAATATATTAGGACAGGAAACGCCAAAATAAATCAAGCTTTCAACCACCTTCCTCTGTGCAGTTCAACTTTGTTCCGTAGGAGCACCTTGTTGTGATATATAGGCGTGGTCCCGCCTAGAACTGCACCGCCGATAGGAGCGCCTTGAACCTGCCTGAAATCGGACCAAAACGTGAGACTGCGCAAGCAACCAAGGGCAGAGGGCTGCCACCAAGGACCGGACCTTGGGTCGGCCCCCACGCAACATGAAAGGCTGTTGACTGGGGAGGAAGGCAGAGTGAAAGCGCCCACATCACCCACTGAAGGGAAGGACTACAGTAACCCCCAGGCACCACAGTAACCAGCATGCCCCATTCCTACCAACGCGGAGCCCACCAGGGGGCAGCATAAAAGTGACTGACACCGCAAGCTGATGTGAGTGCACGGGAGGAACCGATGTTGTTATGGCGGTCCTCTGAGGAAGGTCTGTGTGAGACCGAAATATATTAGGACAGGAAACGCCGAAATAAATCAAGCTTTCACCCACCTCCCTGTGTGCAGTTCAACTTTGTTCCGTAGGAGCACCTTGTTGTGATATATAGGCGTGGTCCCGCCTAGAACTGCACCGCCGATAAGAGCACCTCGAACCTGCCCGAAATCGGACCAAAACGTGAGACTGCGCAAGCAACCAAGGGCAGAGGGCTGCCACCAAGGACCGGACCTTGGGTCGGCCCCCACGCAACATGAAAGGCTGTTGACTGGGGAGGAAGGCAGAGTGAAAGCGCCCACATCACCCACTGAAGGGAAGGACTACAGTAACCCCCAGGCACCACAGTAACCAGCATGCCCCATTCCTACCAACGCGGAGCCCACCAGGGGGCAGCATGAAAGTGACTGACACCGCAAGCTGATGTGAGTGCACGGGAGGAACCGATGTTGTTATGGCGGTCCTCTGAGGAAGGTCTGTGTGAGACTGAAATATATTAGGACAGGAAACGCCGAAATAAATCAAGCTTTCACCCACCTCCCTGTGTGCAGTTCAACTTTGTTCCGTAGGAGCACCTTGTTGTGATATATAGGCGTGGTCCCGCCTAGAACTGCACCGCCGATAAGAGCACCTCGAACCTGCCCGAAATCGGACCAAAACGTGAGACTGCGCAAGCAACCAAGGGCAGAGGGCTGCCACTAAGGACCGGACCTTGGGTCGGCCCCCACGCAACATGAAAGGCTGTTGACTGGGGAGGAAGGCAGAGTGAAAGCGCCCACATCACCCACTGAAGGGAAGGACTACAGTAACCCCCAGGCACCACAGTAACCAGCATGCCCCTTTCCTACCAACGCAGAGCCCACCAGGGGGCAGCATAAAAGTGACTGACACCGCAAGCTGATGTGAGTGCACGGGAGGAACCGATGATGTTATGGCGGTCCTCTGAGGAAGGTCTGTGTGAGACCGAAATATATTAGGACAGGAAACGCCGAAATAAATCAAGCTTTCACCCACCTCCCTGTGTGCAGTTCAACTTTGTTCCGTAGGAGCACCTTGTTGTGATATATATATATATATATATATATATATATATATATATATATATATATATATATATATATATATCCAAAGAAACACCCTCCAAAAGAAAGGCAGAGGCCACAAGTAGGGGAACACAATGGAGTCTCTTTATTCCTCATTAGCAGATGGGCGTATGCATTTCGGCTGAGTAGCCTCTTCAGCGCCCAGAATGAAACAAGGTGAGTATGCTGCCAAAAAGTCCTGCCCCAACAAGGCTAGTTATACTGGTTTCCGCCCTCAAAGCGATGATTGATGTCACCTGCTTCCGTTTCCCGATGGTCAAAGGGACTGCAACTCCCAGCATGCAATGGTTTGCCAGGAAGGGACGGCAACAACGTTGTGGGGACTGCAGGATCGTTCGAGCAGCTCTCTCCCAATGTCCTGTGATGCCTGCAGGAATATCGTGGCATATATATATATCAAAAACCTCCCACTCGACCTACATCTATTCAACAATGGCTATGCTTAGTTCAATGGACTTATCCCTTATGCTACATTACTCAGTGGATTCAACAACAATACATATTATTTGTATCTTTATTATCTTAATTATTTTTTTTAATTCAGTATAAAACACTTTTTTTTTTATTTTGTCATTAAAACACACACATATTTTTGATGTACATATATACAGTGCTATTCATAAATATTTCCAGATGTTGTAAGTCTTTTATACAATTAGAAAGACATAATTATACATATCCCCATATAGTGATACACACTAACGTCGTATCTCATCACACCTCACAATCCATCAGGTACTCACATAACATACAAACACATGCACACATCAGGTACATTGCTATTCCAGCTTAAATTGGCATGCCATCAAGGTTCCCTTCACCCCTGTCGTAGTGTAGCTTTGGGTCAGTAGACATCGCAATGTGATGGGGTCATCGACTCCTAAGTGTGATATGCCTGTTTTCATTGATGTTGTGGTGGTTGAATATTTCTTCTGCATAGCTATATGCTTTGGTAAATGGACTGCTATTGTGAAGGGCCATACTTATTAATGGAAGAGTGTTCATTTTCATTGTTGTCTAGGGTCTTTAGGTTGCAACTGGTGTGTGTATGTAATTTTTTTATTCAAATCTGTTTAATTTAATTTCAATAATCAAAACAAGAAGGTCCATCATCACCGTAAGCAAAAGCATGCTACAATAAGAAAACAAAGCAAAAGAACGAATAAATCACCCCTCCACCCATACCCTCCCCCTGAGTACTCACTTCAAGGGTCTATCCCTAAAGGATCCCAGTGCCCCCTGCATGTCCATTTTGGGATCACTTCTGGTCTCTCTCTGAAGTATCTAACTCCACCAAGAATAGCAACAGGGCAGCTCACAGAATTCTCCATAGAGATATAAGGGCACCAAATCTTGAAATAGAAGTCCTCTTGGTTTGTTGCGTAAGAGTTGATATCTCCATCCCCAATATGTGCCATAACGTGTGAGGCTAGCCAGTGTGGGATGGAAGTTTCTCTGTGCTCCAATGGGAGAGAATGTTTTGAAGGGTGGCTCCTAGGGCTAGGCCAATGTGACGCCCCATACAAGATTTGAGCAGGAATGTGAGGTTTTTGGGTAAGCCCGGGCGAAGTTGGCATAGTGCAACCACGCATAGTTCCATGGAGTTGGAAAAAACCTCAGTGGAACACCACTCTGCTCCGCTCCCCTCCACCCTCCCTAATTTGATTATTAAAAAAATGCACTTACCTGCTGTGGTGTCTCCGGGCTGCCTCCTCCTCACCATGGTCTCTCTCTCCTCCACGTCCTCGCCGTCCTTCTCCACGGAAACCCCTACATTGTAGATCTTGCGCTTTCTAGGGCCTTTTGTGGATGAGGACAGCGAGGACGAACAGGAGAGAGAGACCATGGCGTGGAGGAGGCAGCCTGGAGATGCCACAGCAGGCAAGTGCCTTTTTAAAAATAGTAAAATTAGAGAGGGTGGAGGGGCTGGCTAATTCTGCTCCACCATGGAGTCGGAGTTTTGCCTGAACTCTGTGTTCTCAATGGAGCATAGAGGAGGCAAAACTCAGCTGGCGGAGCTGAGTTCTCCGCCCGGGGTAAGGGAAAACTCCATAAACTCCACTGGCCGAGCTGTGTTCTCCACCCGGAGTTAGCGTTGGGCAGACCCAGGATAACATATGCAGTACACCGGGGTTGCTGCTTGTCAAAGTGGGTGTCTATACCAGTCGAAACTGTGTACCAATAATGTGTAAGGTTTGGAAAATTCCATTAGAGATGAAGCAAAGTCCTGGGGGCACCTGCAGCCTCTCCAACAGTCCATGCTGTGCAAAGGATTACCCCTATGGAGTTGTACTGGAGTGAGGTACCAATAGATAACAATTTTAGTAGCAGTCTCCATGCTGGCAGTGTTGTGTGCTGTATGGCTCGCCCTGTAATAAATCTCGGCCCATTCTTTGATTGGCCGCGCCTGCCACAATTCAAGCTCCCATCGCCTCTGACCTGAGGTTTAACCACAGGTTTGGCTTGTTGAAGAATAGCGTAAAATTCAGTTGTAAGGAGGCTGTTAGTGCTTTTAGACACAAGCATTTTTAAAAGGCTGTAAGCATGCACTGTGCCCCTGTGTGGATGGCTGGATGGGTGACCCATGGCGTACCTCAAGGTAACACAACCTCTCAATCTCTGGCCGCCCAAAGTCATGTGAAGGTGCTCAAACAAGACTAAGCCAACTGTGTCGGATAGGTGGCCGATAGACCACCATCCCTCCGTTTGTAACGCCAGAAAGGAGTTATGCTCCAGCCCTGGCATGAGGTTTGAGTTGCCTATGATAGGGGGTTAGCAAGTATGGGAATGACAGGGCCTTTCAAGTAGCCACCCTGTCCCTCTCTTGCCACGTTGTGCAAATGGAACTTTCCAAATGTGCTCACTCGCCACTGCTCCATCCATGAATAGCCAACGTTTCTCAGATTCTTTGCCGCTTCATTCCACTAAGTAGCGAAGCTGGGCCACCTGATAGTAATGTAGGAGATTTGGAACCCCTAGGTCCCCTTCCCAGATCAAACTATAACTTTGGGCCCGGCTCATGCTTGGTTTCTCCCTGCCCAGACAAAATGATTTAGTTCTCCTTGCAAGTACTGAAGCATACCCAAGGGGGGCTCTAACGGAAGGTCATGAAAAAAAAATAGGACCCTCGGGAGACGGTTATCTTTAATGCTGTCACCTGTTCAAGCCAAGAAAGACAATATTGATTCCATTTGGATAGATCCCTCTAAACCTCTTGAGCACAGTCTGGTAATTAATAGCTGCCATTGCTTTCACCATTGGGGCCAGTGGGCCCCGAAGTAAGGGATCAAGGCAGACAACCACTGTGACGGGTATTGGGTAGATAGTGACATGGTCATAGCCGGTGCCACCAAGAGGTTGAGGGCTTGCGACTTTGTGAGGTTAATCCGAAAGCTTGCAGTATCCCAAATTTCTCAATCTCCACCAAAAAGGACAGTGATGCCCTTAAAGGGTAATCGAGTGCAACTATCACATCATAAGCATAGAGACGGATGGTGTGTTCCTCCCCACAAAAGCATACCCCGGTTATGTTCGGGTTATTGCACACCCTCTGGGCCATGGGCTCCACGAACGGAGCAAACAGCAGGAATGGCAACAGGCACCCCAGCCACATTCTCCTGCCAGTAGTAAAGGGAGCTAAGGTCTAACGATTGACTCGCACCATCGCCAGCAGTTGCCGATAGTTACTAAGAATCCAAGAGCAAAACCTCTTCCCGAAGCCAAGGCGTAGAAGCATCGCCTCCAAGTAGGGCCAATGCACCTGATCAAATGTTTTCTGTGCATCAATTGCCAGGCACATGATCTCCCTCCAGCAGTGCTTAGCCTTGTACATCAGATGAAGGATCATTTTGGTATTGTTGCTACATTGACGATAGGGAACAAACCCAGCCTGGTCCGGATCCACCAAACCTGGCATATACGGTCCCTGTTGCGCCACAAGAATACTAGTAAACAGCTTAATATCCATGTTAAGAAGGGATATGTGGTGGTATGACCCTCATTGTTTCTTGTCCTACCCTGGCTTGGGGATAACAACAATGGATCCTTCCAACATGAAGGGTGGCATAGTTCCTGACCAACCCAAGGAGTTAAAAAGCCTATTTAGGACTGGGGCAAGGGTAGTACAGAATGTTTTATGAAAAAGAGTAGGAAAGCCATTAGGGCCCAGGTACTTTAAGGGCTTCTGCTTAGCAATGGCCGAGATTCCTTCCTCCACTCGAATTGGCTGGTCTAAAGTGTCGGCTTGCACAGGCGTCAGTTGGGGGGGTGTGCGCACCCCCCTCAAAGATATGTGGGCGGATCATCCGATGGAGGACTAGCGCTGAATGAAGTGTCTCATAGTAATCCCAGAAGGCTGCCACAATGGGACCGTCTCCCGCGATATCTGTATGATCCGGGGTCAGGATAGCGTCCACCTTTGCAGGCTGTTGTTTAGCCGAGTTTATTGACTAACAACTGTCCTCACTTGTCCACCCCCAATGTAGAAGGAGTGTCACAATTGGAGTAGAGCGTATTCAACATTATCTGAGTCTAACTCATTAAATTACTTGTGGGCTGCTTCCTGTTTGTACCAGACGCAGGGAGACCCAGTGCACTTATGAATGAGTTCCAGCTCCTTCACTTCCATTTGCAGCTCTTTCTGCTTTTTAGGCAGATTTTATTGTCTGCCCCTGATATGGCAATCAATATTCCATAGGAAAACCACCTTAGGGTCTCCCACAGAAACTATCAGTGGTGTTGTTTAATATGCCAGGATTGCTTGGGTAATGTGGTGCACTGTTTCAGGTCTCTGCTGTAGACTCTTTCCCAATTACCACAGATGGAGGACTCGCTGTGTAATGGGCACCCCAAGGGTGAGAGACACCGCTGCATGGTCAGACAGGGATCTTAGCTCAATCACAGTCATCTCTTCCAATGCCCAGATTTCGCGAGTTCCCAAAAATAATCAATGCGGGTTTACGTCTTATGGGCAAGCGAGCAAAATATGAAATCCCGTACTTGGAGATATTTGTCCCTTCAGATGTCCAGAATACTCTTCTCCTGTAACCAGTGGGCCCCTCCCTGGAACGCTGTAGTGTGCACTTTAGAATTGGGAAGATCTGTCCAAGTTGTTACTGAAAACAAAGTTAAGGTCCTACTCAAGCAAAACCAAACAGTCTTGGTAGGCCATCACCTCCCCCACAGCTCATTTAAAAAACGTCCCTGCCTGTCATTGGGAGCGTAGAGAGAGGCTAATGTAAAGGTAAAGTTACCCAAACCCATCCACTATGCTAACAGTCAACCATGTATGCCCCTTTATAAAGGAGCAACTGTTTGCATATCGGATGTGTTTAGAGCCCACTGTGCCTCGAAATGAGCAGGAGACTAGAATAGCCACCCCTGCTGTTTGGTGACAGTGTAACAAAATAATGTTGCAGGAAGACTCAAGATTTGATCCTGAGTTAGTCCCCAGGTACCAAATGCACTTCTTGCAGGAGACAGAGGTCAGCCCCTGCCTACTCTATGTAAGGCAGAATCACTTTGTCCTTGATCAGGTTGTTAAGACCCTTTACATTGAGGGTGATGACCTTCAACTTATCTTGTGGAGAAGGGAAGGTGATATGACACTTCAACAGCTGACTAGGTCCACAACCAACCCCTCGCCAGTGAAGCCAAAATGTGCTTGAAAAAGGTACGTGTGTTTGGGAACCTAAAGCATAGTGAATCCATGTGAAATGTGATCACTCCCTCAACAAAAACCCCAAATGAAAACTATGAATGAACTCATGTCCATTAGAATGCAAGTCACTGGCCCGGGCTAGAAGTGTCCAGAAGGAATCCCAGGTACGGGCGCCATTTAGAGCACCTCCAAATCCTCACAGATGGGACTCCCGCCCCAACCCCTCACTCCAGGAGCCACCCCCCTGTTGCAAATGTAGAAGATTATCAGGACCTGGTGCATCACATGTCGCTTCCAGCTGGTCCTTGTTGCCAGCCAGGGTGTCCAGCACAGCCTGTCCCTCCATAGCCATGGTCTCTCCATTCTGGCGCAGATCTTTAGGGGAGGCCAAGTGTCTATGCAAGTGGAGGCATTTACGCTTTTTCCTATCACAGGGATTGTTCAGTGGGCTTGCCTCCTCTGTTTGCATAATATTTAGCAGGCAACAGGCTTCTGGTACGGATCACAGCTGATGAGCTTTCCCTTCCCATCAGAAAATCAGGCCAAATATTGTACCAGTCAAGGTCATCAGTGGACGGAAGACTATGAGTTTCTTTAGGGTTAGAGACAAAAAATATTGAAACTGTGCCAGCTTATGCCCATGAAACTACAATGGAAGAATGTCACTGGCTTTGCGGAAGATTGTAACTTTAAGTTGGAAATCATGGGCACATGCCAGAATGTCAGTGGGGTGGCCGTTCTTCTGTTGTGGTGGACCCATTCTCTGGACTCTATCACGTTGTATCTCTGTTTCATCTGGTGCGACAAGGATCTGGAGAAACAAAGCCCTCACATTTCCCTCATTGTCTGCACCTTAAGCCTTGGCTGGTGCTCCTCAGATACAGATATTATTCCTTCACGAGTGGTTCTCCAAATCCTCCATGTGGGCCTGCAAGTCAAGCTGTTGGTCACTGAGACACAGCACTTCCTGCTGAAGCTGCTCAAGTTCCTCGTCCCAACTGGATTCATGGTCTTCAAAGATTGATACTCTGTCCCCCACCTCCATATGGAGATTGATACTCTGTCCCCCACCTCAATCAGGTCACGGCAGATGTCTTTCAAGTTCTGAGAAAGGTCTCTTTTCACCATCTGAAGATTGTCTAGGAGGGAGACGAACAGTGCCTCCAGGAAGGATCTCGGCACTGGTCCCTCACCGTCATTTCTGCCTGCAACGTGCTTCAGTTGTTAAGGAGGAGATCCCTCCTCGGATGAGCCTCTGGCCAGTCTGGTAAGCATCCCCTTAGGGGATCTCTCCTTACTTGCTGGTACTGCCACCATGGACATCAAACTGGGGCCACGGCCAACTGAACCCAAGCACTAAAGCTGTAATTGATTGTGTGCCCTGCTTTGCAAGCACCAAAGAACTCTCACCAGTGCCACGCCTGCTTTGAGGGTCTCAGCAGGAATGCTTCCATGGCAAGTAGCTCAGCTTCGTAAGCCTAGGCCACTCTCCCATCCAAGAAGCAGGAAGGGCCCACTTCACTTCCAACTCTTATCTATGTGCCTGTCACTGATGGCGCCATGTAAAAGTGCTCACAGCACCACCCCGGCCGCGATACACATCAGCGGACACTGTCGCTCCGTCCTTCATGCTGCCTCTCTGGTCCTTGGTCAGGGAGGCGCAACGACTGGCTTCCTACAGCTACCACTGAGCCACATAGCTATTCCATGTGGCTTCCCACTGCTCCTCGCGGCACCACCAGACAGCTGTTACCGTCTCCCGCCTCTGAGTGCTGGGCCCAATTCCTCTTGCTGCCACCGCCCCTCAGGACTCAAGCGATGGCGGGGCAGCTAGAAGGCCCGCGGGATCAGCAGGCTGCATGGTGACTGAAAGACATGTCTCATCAGGCCGCCATCTTGGACACGTCCCCCTGAATGCAGTTTTTAGAGGAAGATATATTGCATGGTACCATTTCATACTTGTTTGTATTTGGTTTGGTGCGTAGTTCAATCGAGGCAAGAGTGCAGGGTTTTGCTTCTTGTGTTCTTTCTCCTGTCTTCCCTCTGAGAGAGGGAGAGAGAGAGTAGTCGTATTTGTGCTTGTTATAAAATACAACTCAGCTGGCGAACCGCAGACAATCAATATACCATGTTGTATCATTGGCCTTGACGTTCGCCAGACCAGGGTGAAAAGAACCATGTGGGCCATATTATTCAATCCACAATGAAATTACAGAGAGAGTGGAAAAACTACGCCCATACAGCCTTTTAAACCGTATCCACTACACATAGGAATCTGATGAAAAAAACATTCAGCTTAGAATGTATATAGCATAACAGAGAAGTATCAAATGTATTTTTTTTTGTGGAACACTCACGCAGGTATGGAGGCATGCTCCATCAGGAAGTCCTCCCCATCCCCCCTAACATGACTGTGTGTCGCCTAACTGGACTCACCAGAGTCTGGGAGCTGTTATATAGGTTATGTTATTGGTTTGGCTCGAAAGAAAATAAAAGTTTAAAATGAACTAGGGAAACCTGCAATGACAATATTAGCGAGATGCCTGGTAATATTAAGAATATTATATAAGAATATATGGCATATAAGATCTCTCATATGGGTGTTATCCAAGTTGTTTGTCCAATTTGCAGCCTTGTTTAAAAATGGGGAATAACATGTATAATTGGTATTTGTGTCAATTTGGTGCTCAATATTTCAGCTTTTTCCTATTTTATGTCCACACGTACACAATATTAAGCTGGAATCAGGAGCGCTAAACCATGGCCAAAACACTTAGGGGCATATTAGCAAGAAGAGGCGATAATTATCGCTAACCCAGGTTTGCGGCATTTTTTTTATCGCCGTCAATTGCTCGATTTCATCGCTGAGATAGCATGTTATTAGCAACGCTTATCTCGAAGGCGAGAAAAAATCCAGTGATAGCGGTGAAAACCAGAAATAGCGTGAGAATACCAGCGCTAAATTAACTGCGTTAATGAAAAGCTTGCTAATAGACAAGTGTGTACTTAACCTAACAATCCACCCCCCATTGACAAGATGGCTAAGTCAAGTTTTTATCAGGCGTTAGAATCAAGCGATAATCTCGGTATGCGAAAAAAAATGTATCGCTTCGCGGGCATTGATAATAGGGGGAAGTTGTGTTTGCGACTGTTTCCCTTTACTTTTAGTAGCGACAGCTTGCTAATAGGGCGATAAAAATATCACCACTTTAGCAGCAAAAAATGCTGCTAAAGCGGCGATACAGCCCTTGATAATATGCCTCTTAGTGCTCAGTTCTAAATTGAAACAAGTGCTCCGGTGGGCCCAAATACAGTTTTCATCAGTTTTTGGCACTGTTCCTAGGAAAAGAACTTAGACTATCCATGTTTGCTGTAAGTCCAATTTTATTACCTTGTTGCAGATGGATAACTGGGGTTGAGAGAATAGCTTTGACTTGCCTGAGCTCCCACGCTGGGCCAGCAGCAATGCCTTGACACCTGACACTTATTTTTGTGTGGCACTTATACACATCTTGTGCAGTTAAAACGTTTAAAATACCATTTGTGCTGCACAATGCTCTTTCCGTCGAGCCATATATTTTGATTCTGAACATTAATGTTCTTCCAGTCCAAAGGTTTCCTCTTGCCACTGCTGTATGTCTTACCATTTTAAATATTTCCTTATTGATTCTCTATATTCTTCCTGTCCAGGAGCACTCTCCCAGAGCATTTTTTATTGCCCCTTTTACTGGAAAGGGACATTTTTCGTGTTACTTTCCTGTACAGGACAAATAAAGGTGGATTGAAAAGTTGAATTGATGCTAGGCTGGTAATTGTTTTGTGCGACAATAAAGTCCAACCTCTTGTTTCTAGCTTGTCAGACAGTGACCAAATAAGACTTGACTGCCCCAAAATGGGTTGTTCATCTCTTTCTGCTATGCCATGTCCACTCTCAACAGGAGAAAAAATAAACCAACACTGGCTTCTGCCTCCTTGGGCTTCATCAATGTGGTGCAGCTTCAGTTCTTTGGCACAGGAAACTCGGTACTCACATCTGGACATACCCTTCCTATTTAGGTAGACTCACTGCTTTTGAGGGAATATTCCCTGCATGTTTTACAGTAATGTCCCCTTGCCCTGAGTGCCCTGCTACATCCGGTGCACTGATTTTTTATATTGCCCTTGCATCATGCTAACAGAGCTTTTGCACAGCGGCCTAGGACTGTGCCTCATCCTGTACCTGTCCTGTGACCATAAGGGTAGCACCAAACATAACCTTCTTTTACTCATAGTGGACTACTGTCCCTGTTACGGTTTTAGCATGAGGTGGCAGTGTACTGAGTTTTGTGAATCCATAGTTGTAGAAAAGCCTTTTTTTCTGTGTCACTGGAGCGGAGGCCAAGTTCCACTTTTTTGCAGTTTTTGAAACCCAAAGGTGTTGTAGCGCTTTACATGAGCCCCAGTTATATTACTCAAGGACACATTGACTTTTTGTAGGCACACAGAGTTTTTAAGTGGTTTGCACAGAATCACTGGATGTTAAGCCAACACCTGGTTTCCCAGATCCAAACCTATGCGCTTATATGCATTATCACAAGATCTCTGTGAACACATCCCATTGTATGAGCACATTTATGTATGTGGCCTGAGTAGTACATACACTGTGTGTATCAGAGAACCATAGTAATGGAGGCCTGTTGGATGGATTTTGGATACCCTGGTTCTCGTCTTTGAAAAATATGAAAAGGTGAAAGTTGTTTGCCCAGACAGTGGAAGTGTTTGGCCTGAGTGGTACATACATTGTGTGTATCTGTGAACCATAGTAATGGAGTCCTGTTGGATGGATTTTGAATACCCTGGTTCTCGTCTTTGAAAAGTATGAAGGTGAAAGTTGTTTGCCCAGACAGTGGAAGTGTGTTGCTCACATTACTAAAGCCGGAGGGAGGAGGCTGGACAATAGTGTGAGGAAACATGGCTCCTTTTGAAATTCAGTTAGCCCATTTTCTAGTAAGGAGCTGTTGAGTAGTAGTCTTAAAAATTGACATTTCGTGGATGCTATGAGACAGAGGTGGGACTGCAGACTCTGCTGTGCAAGGTGAGGAAATCACCCTACAAAGGCCATGTCTGGGGAGCAGTGTGGAAAGGATACTTGAAAGCAAAGCTACCTCAAACGGGTTCTACAGTGGCAGGCAGTGGATATACCTCCTCTGTCTTATTTTGCTGCATAAAAATCGAACACCTCTTGTTGTTCCAGGTCCACGTCCTTCTATGGCCAAGGAAGGGAATGCCCCCACAGGGTATTCAGAAAATTGCTATGCAACCAGGGCTGGTGTTTGACTCTGAGGGAAACCCATGAGAACTGTCGGCTTACATACAACCTCTCCCGTGATAGGGTGTGTGTGTGAGGCAGGTAGTAGAGTCAATCCAAAGAGACTATTTCACAGCTGACCGGTAAAACTGTGAAATGTAACTGTTAGAAAATAGCTCACCTATTTGGGAGTACCATTAAGTTAGGTTAAAAATAAAACTTCTGTCATTTAGTGCGAAGATACCTGTGGGTGAACGTGCTCTTTACAAATACGTGTTATGTTATGTTATGGGAGTGATGGAGTCTGCACCTGAGCTTTAATCATGATACTATCTTATACCCCATAGCGGGGAGGCTGCTTAGACCCGGTAGAGGAAGGATGAACCTAGAACACTAGGGAGTTAGGGAGAACGCAGGGATAGGTGTAACACTGCCTGAATATGCCCAGAAATACTACATTGCACTTTGTTTGAGTAGTGTGTAGTATTACGTTCATGTGTGTTAAAATTGCTTTTCTTTCCATAAAGATAAGCTCTGGACTGGACATTCTTTAATTGAGTTGTTGTATGAGTGTTGAGCTCTCAGCTTGAGCACCACCACCTTGAGAAGCCTGTGGCAGATGGCCATCACTACCACTGAGTCAAGTCCAAACGAGGTTGAACTTGGCCAACTTTGCAGAGCCATAGTAGGAAGGACCCCAGGACATCAGAGGCAGTTGACCTCAACCCACACGGTTGAGGCCCAATAGCCCCTGCTTACACAGTGCCACCCTCCACACAAGAGACAGACACTCACATACACAGCACTAAAAGTGATGGGTGTTTTGCACATGGTTCGCCCTTGTTTGAAGCAGCACAGTGTATAAAAAACGATGCACTGGAATGCAGCCCAGATTAATGGCAGTGCTTGATATTAATTCATCCATTTCAACCATACATTTTTTGTTTTTATTCCTCTGTGGGAGAATTGTTGAATTGTTTTGATGCTGTTTCATGCTTTCTCCATTGAGAAGTATGTTCTTGGTGCTTTTTTCCTGATAGCAGCAACACTCAGGGTAGGGCTCTGCCTTTGAGTCCTGTATGCAGAATATCGTGTGGAAAGAAAGCAGTTTCTACAAGTCCTCAGAGAGTGCCCAAAAATTAACTCAGCTCAGTAGTATAAGCCCCTGGGCTGGATTGTAGTGGCATGATTAACACCGCTATTATCCTGTCTTAAGGGTGTTGATGCCATGCTGGGGTAGCAGATGTACATGCTGTCAAGTATTTCCTCAATGCTGCTCAGCACTCTTCCTGCTCAGGAGCAATTCATTTCTACTGCTGCATACTCTTCCTCAGTCGTTAATTTGTAAAAAACATAAGTGCCGAGGCTCTCGTCAGGAGGCAGCTTGCATCAGACCGTTTCTCCTGTTTGTGCATCCTAAAACAGAACCAACTTCTAACTATGAAAGCGGGGAGAGGATTTGGCGTAATGGTCAGAGGTTCAAGTCTCAGCTCAATATCCTGTGATTCTGGGAAAATCACTTAACCTACCCGTAAATGTATGTGTCCTTAACTGGTGCTCATGAAAAGCGCCGGTGCTGAGCACCAGAAACCACAAGCTCAAATTAAGCACTGCTCTGAAGCATTTAGTTGGTTCTGTTTTAGCTTTTCTCTGCCTAGACGCATTTTCTTGGTGCTTTCATGACCCTCGTGTCCCAATGCATGTCCTTGGTGCTGCTCCAAGCTGTTCATGTGTAGAAGCATTTATTTGTTGCTGTTGAATATACTTCATGCCCAGGTGTAATTCATTGCTCCAGGTCCATGTTCTTCCATTCTAGTTGTGTTGTATTGGTGTATTTCCACTGTATTCCTGGCCAGGAAATTTTTCTTACTGCTGTTCCATTCACTTTCTGCCCAAAGCACTTTCCAGGTTTAGTTTCAAGTAGTTTAGACAAAATATCAGAGAAAAAATATTGTGGAGAAAAATATAGTGAAGGTAAGTTTCTATAGGTAAGCAAAGTTTTACTATATGTTACTCCACTCCACAGATTTGTCCCTTGGCAGTATACACACACACACAGACAGACACACACACAGACACACACACACACACACACACACACACATATATAGGAGTGATGTCATTTGAGATGTCATCAGTGATGTCATGAGTGATGTCACTGACCATGTTATGAGTGATGTAATATGTGACGTCATCAGCAGTGCATTGCGGGCGCGCAAGTTATAGTTAGCTGAACTAACTATAACGGGGAATTTCAATGGTTTTGTATGAGTGAAATGTCCAGCTAACTATAAGATGTGTGAAACCTATAGTTTTTTAGTGAATTTCTACGGTTGTTTAAATGCTAATTCCTAACTATAACATGTGTGAAACCTATGGGTTTTTCAGTGAATATATATATATATATATATATATATATATATATATATATATATATATATATATATATATATACATATATATATAATATATATTCACTGAAAAAACCATAGGTTATAGACCATATATAGTTAGGAGTTAGCATTTACAAAACCTTATTTTACTCACACAAAACCATTGAAATTCGCATATATAGTTAGTTGCACTAACTATATATCGCGCACCCGCAATCCACTGCTGATCATGTCACATATTACATCATTCATGAAATGGTCAGTGACATCACTGATTACATCACTGATGACATCTCAAATGACATCATATATATATATATAACATTTCTATGGCAAAATGAAACCCCTGATGTTGTTCCTTTTCAAATTAAATGTATTAAGTGTTACCACTTTATTCCAATCAAGATGACTTCAGGTGTGCCATACTTTTGTCATAAGTAAGACTGTTAGCGTTCTAGTTGTTCTTTAGAACACTCTGGGACATTCTGTCATTGGGCTATAGTTGGGCTACATCTGGCTGATATTTGGGCTACATTTGGGCTCTTTTGTCTCTGGTGGCCATCTTGGGAGACTGCATATCAGAATTTTTTTAATGAAATATAAGAGGATTTGAGAAGTCACTCAAAATGTGCCCTAATTTTTCTTTCTTCAGCACTAATCATAATTTCTATGGCAAAATGAACCCCCTCATTTTGTTCCTTTGCAAATTAAATGTTTTAAGTGTTAACACTTTATTCCAATCAAGATGACTTCAGGTGTACCATACTTTTGTCATAAGTAAGACTGTTAGCGCTCTAGTTGTTCTTTAGAACACTCGGGACATTCTGTCACTGGGCTATAGTTGGGCTACATCTGGCTGATATTTGGGCTACATTTGTTTTTTTTGTCTCTGGTGGCCATCTTTGGGCTACATTGGGCTACATTGGGCTACATTTGGGCTCTAACATATATATAGCCCAATGTAGCCCAATATATATTTTTCAAAGTTAATTTTCGTAAAAACCACTGGAGCATATATCTTGAGACATAGCAAAGGCACATCGGGCTACCAGTCCCTACAATTTTGCCAAGTTTTGTGGAAATCCATTCAGCCGTTCGAGCTAAAAGTGAGTCCAACCGCCCTATGGAAAATTCAATGTTAAAAAAACGTTTTGGGACCCCCCTTTTTTCTCGGCCCCCGCTTGACGAAACCCCCCCAAACTCTCAGGGGACGCTCAGAAACAAAATGTGCCATTGTCCTGAACATTTCAGCCAATTCCGTCCATCAACGCCAAAGTTATTCAACATAGAATTTTCAGAAATCCCTATTCAAAAAAATCCTAACTATAAGGTAATATATATATATATATATATATATATATATATATATATATATATAATAATAATAATAATAATAATAATAATCCACATTTGTAAAGCGCACAATCACCCGTAAGGGTCTCTAGGCGCTGGGGGCCGTCGGGAAGATTAAGCGAGCTATTGCCCAGAGTCACATGGTGCTGGGCTAACCTGCCGCCGGAGCCGGGGATCGAACCCTGATCCCCAGATTCCAGCGTCAGTCGCCCTGGCCGCGACGCCACACCTCTCCCCCCCCCGCGGCGCCACACCTCTCCCTTTATATATATATATAGATAGATAGATAGATAGATAGATAGATAGATAGATAGATAGATAGATAGATAGATAGATAGATAGATAGATAGATAGATAGATAGATAGATAGATGATAGATCGATAGATAGATAGATAGATAGATAGATAGATAGATAGATAGATAGATAGATAGATAGATAGATA